>NC_136063.1:478164193-479543693 GCF_964261635.1 Lissotriton helveticus | reverse complement strand
CTTATTCACATGGTTCCTTGGTTCCTCAATCTGTGGACAATATTGGTTGGACCAGTTCAATTTTTGCCGTTGGCATATATTAGAATATACAAAGGCAGTTTGTGGAAAAGTGACATCAATTGCCCAAAGGTGTCCTTTAAAAGAATTTCCAGACCTACCCCAGTCAAAGTGCCTAGGTCATTGCCACTACAGTGCACAATTATGAGGTCAGGGTGTGAAGATGCAAAAAGGATTTTACCAATGGCATCAATTGGTGTCATCTCAATCATCTTTGGCCAATCCACATAATATCCACATTTGGTAAGTCAAGGTTGAGAAAGCATCTCTTTGCTGCATACCTTTCACTCCAGAATATATAGCTGTGTCCTACAATCCACACTCTAATCATCTTGTGTAGTGTAGTTCCTATATTCCCAATAGGCTCTGCGCAATGGAATAAAATAAACTATAGTTTAGATGTAGGACTAGGTCTCTATTGAATATGTTAGACTTAATTATGAATGCCAGCTAGCTCAGAGGTCACTAGAAACTTTCTCGAGTAAACAGGAAGGTGTTAACTTTCCTGAATAGACAAGAAGGGATTAGTTTCTGACAACCGCATAAACATGACAACTTTGCTCCCTCCAGAATAAGGAGTATATCTCCAGAGTCGCGGAAACAATAGATAACTATTTTACTCAGTCAATCGTGCATGCTTAGTTTCACCAGAAGCACAGAGAAATAGAGAGATGGGCGTTTTTCAATAAAAGAGGTTATTTATTTGAACAGTCTTCTTTCTCATGCAAGAGAAGTGAGTTGCCACAATTGCAATACTTGTCATAAAGTAAAGTGCATACAGTAAAAGGAATATTATGAAATAATACTGTAAAAGCATGGTATGGTTTCTAAGCCATACAGTGTTTAAAATATATAAAATAAATACATAGATAAAACCATGACTAAACGTACTCAACTGGTGCTTTTAAGATATTCCTACCCCGGTGTACCTAACCTAAGCCTAGTACGTGGGAAGGAGTAAGTGAGCTGCAGTTTAAGTTAAGATAGGTTTTGCCAAGAATCTGAATCAAGAATTATCTAAGGGTCTAATCAGCTCCGTACCTTGTTTATAGAATGAAGGAGGTCTTGTATCTCTCTCTCAGGACTTGATCTCCCAGCAACCCGCAAGGGTGACCAGGAAACACTGGAGCTGGATTTCTCGGCAGGAGAAAAGACAGCGTCTCTCTCAGTGCGTCAATGAGAGGGTCGGCTTCCTTCGGCACTTGCCACAGCAGGGCGTCGGGCAAGTAGATAGCTGATCGGCTCCAAACCACTGTATGTTTTGCTAGGGCAGATGCTGGTATATTTATACGTGGAAGGTGCAGAGTTTGACTTAAGGTTGGACATAAGACGTCACTAAGAACTCGCAGTTCTTTCAGGACTCCAGGAGTTCTCGGACAAATCAGTACAGAAGCAGGAGGAATTCCCGGGCTGCTGGAGGCTTGGTTTGTTTAAGAACGCATTGTGCTTTCTAGGAGTCTATGGGAGTAGCCTTGCCGTATTTGGACTGCATTGGCTATGACTTAATATGGATATGATTCTTATGCCTTTATACGGATATGATTTGTTATAACCACATAAGGGCATAAATCGGGAATATTTAAATAGGGTCCTAGATACGTTTACAACACTTGAAGGGAGATCTGGTGGTACTCAGATGGGCTCTGGAAATGAAATGGCAGTTTGAAAAGTAGGAGTTTAGAAAAAAATGTGGATGAGATTCAGTGCACTTGAAAAATAATAAAAGATTGGTGGTTTCTGTAAATTCAACATTGAAAACTAGGGTGCATGCTACTGTTTTTTTAAGGAGAAATGCTAATGGTTGAGAGAAAGTGATTAAAAGGAACATTGCACAGGATTCGCTGCTGTTTTGAAAAGTCAAACACCCTTGCTGGTTAGTTTTGCAGATGAACTTTTGACCTGTGTGTTCAGTTAGGTGTCTATGGAGTGTTACCATGGTAACAGGCAGAGAGAGCAGTGGGGGAAGGTTGAATTTTATGGGAGATTGCAAGTGTTTCAATGTGCAACCAATTAAAATGTTAGTTTTGTTTTGAATTGCTGTGGGAAGATATTTGATTGGTTATCTTCAAGATTAGAGTGTAAAATGAGAGGGAAGCTATGCCATTTTGTGCTTGCTCGGAGTGGTGCACTGTTCAGAGATTCGGCTTAAGAAAATCTGCTGTGTGATTGACACTGTTTTAAAACTACAAAAGCATTTTCAAAGGTGAGTTGTTAATTTGTAAGGGGGTTTATTTTGTGCAGTTTAAGTTCAATTGAAAAATGTATTCTAATGTAGAAGCAGGAGTTTATTTGAACAGAGTAATTTTGAATGTGGCTGCTTTGGGAAAAAATATTGTGAAAGGAGTATTTGGTATGTTGATGTGTTGAAGGAGATATTTTTTTGCAGTACAGTGCTGTTGTCAAAAATGATGTAAGAGCCTCTTTCACTGTAGTAATCATTTTACAAATTATTTCAGTGAATTCTCATTTCTACATTCTTAGTCCCACCTTGAGCCCTTGCATTGCCTGTACTCCACTGCACTGTCCAAAAATGTGAAACAGCACTCCTAGCTAGACTGTTTTTTCACTGTGGTAATCATTTTGCTGAATTGCAAGGCATACTGTCATGTGTCTAAGATCACAGTGTGAGTCAGACTTCATTGCAGAAACATGTGGCAGAACAATTTGACAGTTAGTGCTATAACTTTGAAAGCAGCATGAGTGTCAGGCCTCTGAATTCCCAAATAGTCTCCATGCTGTGTGATATAGATCCTTGGTGTGCTGTTGAAATTGCATACCAACTTTTTCAGTAGCATGTACAAATTATTTCAGTTAATTCTCATTTCTGCATTCTTAGTCCCACCTTGAGCCCTTGCATTGCCTGCACTCCACTGCACTGTCCAAAAATGTGAAACACCACTCTTAGCTAGACTGAGAGTCTTGATGGGTGTGCTGTTTCAGCTTTTAGGACAGTGAAGTGATGTTCATGCAGTGTAGAGGGTTAAGGTGAAACTGAGAATGTAGAAATAAGAATTCACTGAAATGATTACTACATGCTGCAGACACAGTTGCTATGCAATTTCAACAGCACACCCAGGATTTTTATGACACAGCATGGAGACTATTTCAGTATTCCGAGGTCTAACACACATGCTGTTTTGGACTTTGTAACAGTAATTGTCCTAAGGCCTGACTCATTCCATGACTACATGTATTGCCATAATTTAAAAATACATTAACTGAGCAAATTATTCTGCCACATGTTTCTGAAATAAAGTCTGACTCACACTGTGATCTTAGACACATGATAGTATGCCTTCTAATTCAGTAGAATGATTACTACAGTGAAAGAGAGTCTTGGTGGGAGTGCTGTTTCAGATTTCAGGACAGTGCAGTGATGTTCAGGCACTATAAGGGGTCAAAGTGAGACAGAGAATGTAGAAATGAGAATTCACTAAAATGATTACTACATGCTACAGAGACAGTTGCTATGCAATTTCTACAGCACACCCAGGATCTTTATTACCCAGCATGGAGACTATTTGGGAATTCAGAGGCCTGACACACATGCTGCTTTGGACTTTATACCACTAACTGTCCTAAGGAATGACTCACTCCATGACTACATGTATTGCCATAATTTAAAAACACATCAACTAAGCAAATTATTCTGCCACATGTTTCTGAAATAAATTCTGACTCACACTGTGATCTAAGACACATGACAGTATGCCTTGCAATTTAGTAAAATGATTACTACAGTGAAAGGGGTTCTTGTAGGTAGTGTTGTTTCAGGGTTTAGGGCAGTGCAGTGGTGTTCAGGCATTGTTCTAAACTCAGAATTATCAGTCCCACCATGAACCTCTACAGTGTCTGAACACCACTGCACTGTCCTAAACCCTGAAATACCATCCCTAGCAAAACCTGCTAAACTCTTTCAGCACTACTGCACTGCTGTAAACCCTGAAACATAATTTTCAGCAAATGCCCCTATAATGTTCAAACACTACTGCACTGTCCTAAACCCTGAAACAGCACTCCCTGCATGATCTCCTACACTGCCCGATCTCTGATGCTGTGCCTTAAAATTACTTATTTAGTGAAGCAGACTTAACAACATATAGTGCTTCTAATTGCTATGTAGTATGCTAATAGTGGTCTACAAATGTAAATAAAATAATTAAATATGTTTTTTTTCTTTACAACAGATTTTAATTATCTACAGAAAGAAAAAAGAAAATGCAGTCTAAAAATGAGAGTAGAAAAAATATAAACAGGCTTACATTTCCAAGAGAAAAGAAGTACAAGATTTATCTAAAAATGTCTGGAAAAAACAAAGCTCCTGGTAAGTCAACAAAGGATTTTATAAGGAAAATAACACAATTTAAAAAAACTGTGGACAATCAGGAAAAAAGAAACTAACTACAAAGAAAAGCCAGAAGAAAACGAAAAATGTGGGAAAAATAAGAGGGAAAGATAGAAGAAAAAATCTGGGGCATATTATCAAGGGGGTTTATCTCCACTTTTTTGGCTTTAAAAGCCAAGAAAGCGGAGATAAAATTATCTCCCTATTACCTAGCTGTCGCTAAAACCAGTTAGCGACAGCTAGTAGGAGATAGCGACCATCTTGGGCCCCACTTTGCATGTCAGAGAAATGTATCACTAATGACATGCAAAGTGGGCGTGCCAAGATGTTAGCGATTGGAAACAGTCAATTGTGGACAAAGCTTTTCAATAAAAAAAAAAACTGTTTGTTTTAGTAATCAGTAGGATTCGAACATTAGATAAGCCAATCAATGTTATGAAGGTCAAAAGTAAGTGGAAAAGACTAATTAATAGAACTAATTTTTGTAAGGTTTTTTCTGGAGAATGGAAACATAGGGGCATAATACCAAGCAATAGCGATAATTATCGTTATGCATGGTTAGCGGCAATAATTATATCGCCGCGTTCCGACGATTTTTACCGCTGAGATACCTTGATATTATCAAGGTTTATCTCAAAAGTGGTAAAAATCAGCCGAAATGCATGAATATCGCTGTTAAGTCAGCGATATTCATGCATTACCGAGCAAATGCTCTTAGCCATGTTATCCACCTACCATTGGATAACATGGCTAAGAATTGCTCTGGGCAGGCGTTAGCGTTTTGGAGATAATCGCGCTTAGCGCGATTATTTCCAAAAGTAGATAATAGGAGATAGCAATGTTAGCGACTGTTTCCAGTCGCTAACATCTTGGCACACCCACTTTACATGTCATTAGCGATAATTATCGCTGACATGCAAAGTGGGCCCCAAGATGATCGCTATCTCCTAATAGCTGTTGCTAACTGGTGTTAGCGACAGCTAGGTAATAGGGCGATTAAATTATCGCCGCTTTAGCGGGAAAAATTCCCACTAAAGCGGCGATAAGGTCCTTGGCAATATGCCCCATAGTTCAAGTTATGAGCCGTTTTTTAATGAAGAGAGTTACTTTCAGAGTAATGATTTGTTGCATGCAGTTGACACCAGTGGTCAAGCTTACGAGGTTAAGAATGGTAGCCCGATTGAAAAAGAGAAAATTGTCCTTAGAAATGCACAAGAGGTGTTAGCTGATGAAATTTTAGGGAGACGTCCTAAGGCTGCAGTGTATACTTGGAATTGTAGTAGTATTTGTAGTGTACGACAGGATTCAATTGATTTTTTTCGCAATTTTTTTACGTAAGTATAATAAGAAAAGTGTTAAACAGAAGATTAAGATGTTGCAAGAATTAGACCCCTGCAGAGTGAGAGAAAAAACGGGTTTGCAAGGTCATTCTTTGGCTTGTCTTTCTAAAAAAGTATGTCAGAGTGTTTTTCACCATTTTAGAATGTTAGCAGTGCATCATACTGAAGTGAGGAAATTAGTGAGAAGGTTGTATTGTGCAAAATTTCAGCAATTAAGCTAAAACAGTTAAACAGTGTTCTTTTGCATGGATCTGTGTTAGATGTAATCAACATTTGTGAAGAAATTGAGGTTAGTTACTTTGGTCCTGAAGGAGAAAGTGTAGAAACAGATACATTATTAGAAGGAAATGTGGAAGAAAATGTACAGCATTTTAGTACAGAAATTTTTGAGCAAGAAATTACAAGGTTTAAGGTCATTTCAGATGAAAAGCCAAACTTTTCTTGTATTTGTTGTAGACAAATTCATTATAAAAATCAGACCAGGTTAGTTGATCTATATTTAAAAAGTGGAAAGGAGAATAATAACGAGTGGAAGGAATTTGCAACTTATTGGTAGAGAATTGTTTTGATTTGGGTTCTGATCAACGTATTTGTAAATATTGTTATAATAAATTAGATGAGAATAAGATGCCTGCTAGAGCTGTTCATAATAATCTTGAGTTGGTAAATATTCCTTCTGAACTGATGGATTTACATACTTATGAGTCTATTCTCATTCAATGTGTGCATCCATTTCAGGCTATTGTTCGCATGGAGCCTAAGACAGGGAAATTGCCTCCTTCAGATTTACAGAGAGGATTAAAGGGAAGAGTTGTATATTTGCCTCTAAATTTAAAGAAAAATATTGAAACAATTGGTGTTGAAAATGTGGAAGAGGAACCTCTAGTTATTCTAGTTAATGGTGTTCCTACGAAGAGTAAGAAAATCTGGCAAGAATTAGTGGATGTTAGGAAAGTGAAAAAAGCAACGTTGTATTTGGTAAAAAATCATCAATACTATAAAAATGTGTATGTAGGAGAAGAGAAAACAACTGTAGAAGAGGAGAGTGATTTGCCAACTGCACAAATTGAAAAAGTGGATGTGTCCAGAACTGAAGAAATTTATGAACATTATTGTGTGCATCCACTTCACTCTAAAGAAGTGATGGGAAATACTATTGAGTTATTTCAAATGAAAAAAGCGAAAGGAAGTCCCATTAGTGTATGGGAAGAAAGCTTGGAAGCTCGTTGCTTCCCTCAGTTATTTCCAACAGGCAAAGGTGGACGATATGATGAACGACCTGTGCAGATTCCTGCATCTGAATACCGGACTTCAAGATTATATGCAGAAGATCCAAGGTTTTGCCAATGTATTCCATATTTGTTTCATCTTCTGTTTGAGAGTGACTTGTCTCGACTTTCTTATGCAGTGAACCATATACTAAAAAGTGGAGTACATTTGCAAAATGTTTCGGCAAAGGACTTTATGGATAAAGTCCAACAGAAAGATACTGTTTTGGAATCTCACCTAATTAATCTCATGGCATGTCAGCGTAGTACTAATGAGTATTGGTACAGTCGTCATGGGGAATTGAAATGTATGCTAAGAAACTTAGGAACTCCTACATGGTTCCTTACTCTAAGCTGTGCAGAGTATGCTTGGGAAGATTTACTTCAATTTCTTTGAGAGGCAAACATAGAAAATATAGAATACGAGACACCTGGAGTACTGTGCTCTTTGGATCTAGTTAATGTATGCAGGTATTTCAATCATAGATTTGAAGCTATGATGTCTTTTATCACAAACAAAAAAAATCCTCCTCTTGGCGAGGTTCTGGATTTCTTTTGGAGAAAGGAGTATCAAGCAAGAGGTGCTCTTCACATACATATGCTGCTAGTGATCAAAGATGCCCCCAAATTTCGGAACAGATTCAGATGACACAGTGGTGAGTTTTATTGAACAATATTCTACATGTGCTGTACCCAAAAGTACAGTAGAAAAGAATTTAAGACATCAAGTCTTACGGTTTCAAACCCATCGTTGTGGAAAATACTGTCGTCGAAAGTACAAATCTAAGGATAAGTCCTACACAAAATGTCGATTTGCATTTCCACGTCCAGTATTATCAAAAGGAAGAGTGAACAATTTTATTTCATCTTTGCGACATACTGTCACAAGAAAATCACCGAAAAATACCTACAACTTAAAAAAGAATGAAGAGTCAAAATACATAAATGACTATAACCCAGTCATTTTGTCCATATGGAATGCTAACATGGATATACAATATGTTGCAGACAACTCGATTGCTGTGGCTCGATATGTAACGTCTTACATTACTAAATCTGAAAAGACGGAACTAAAGGAAATGTGGGAAGAAATTTCTTATGAAAAGAGCCTAAGTAAGAAATTTTACAGCTACAGTTTGAAGATGATGTCTCATCGAGAAATCAGAGCATATGAATGTTCAGATCGTTTTTCATCTGCAAGTCTATACTGCAAATCTATAACAATCATTTGGGTGAGTTTAGGTCTTGCAAGAACACGAAACCGAGTTTTGAAATCTGTACAAGAAATTGAGTATTTAGCAGAGAGAGAACCAGACAGTACAGATATTTTGAAGACAAATATGTTGCATACATACTATGCAATAGATGTAATCATCTTGAGAACGTTTGTCACTATCAAGTACTGTACAGCTATACTTTTAAGAAGAATATTAGAGAAGATATTAATAAAGGAGCATATGCTGTGATTGGATCTGAAGGATGTTTAGTGAAACAAAGAAAAGGACATTTGATTAATCATCGAAAACTGAGTTGCGAAACTGCTGACGGAATTTTACTATTTAGCTCTTCTGCAACTCTTTAAGCCATGGCGAACAGAACTGGAACTACTTGGAGGTTTTGACAGTTATGAAGATTCATTCAACGCAACTAAAAATACTATAGAATGTCCTGTTTTTACTAATTATCTGAAAATGTTGAACGACGAAATACAGCAAGAAGCTACAATTGCAGCAGAGATTGTTAGAAACAGTTCTCAAGACAGTCAAAGTTCTCCTTCGTTGAGTCAGGATCCACTTGGAGAACCAATTATTCAAAATGAAGCAGCGACTGCCATGGATGAGGTGGAAACAGCAATGCAACAAGCTCAAGAGGATGTAATAAACTTAGAAGAATTGGAAAAACAACTAAATGTTGAGCAAAAACTAATATACGATCAAGTGACTGAACAGATTGAGCATGGTTTATATCCCGAGAAAAAAGAGTGCTCATGTACGTCATTTAAACCTGTCCTACTGTACGTGAGTGGAGAAGCAGGAACTGGAAAAAGTTTTCTAATTAAAGCAATTGCAAATTATCTACAGAAAAGAACTGAGTTGTCGCTCTCTTGTGTTGTTAATGCTCCAACTGGGTTGGCAGCACATAACATTAAAGGGATTACTTTACATAGTTTATTGATGCTGCCAGTAGAGCATGAAAATAAATTAGAATACCACAAGCTATCTGGAGAAGCTTGTTGTGAAGTTTCTAGAGTCTTGAAAAAAATGAAACTTCTCATTATTGATGAGGTAAGCATGGTATCAATTTTAATGCTTGCGTTTGTGCATTTAAAACTACAACAAATCCTTAAAACAGAGTATGATGTGTTATTTGGAGGCAAACACGTCATAGTTTTTGGAGATCTACTACAACTAACTCCTGTGAAAGGACAGCCAGTATTTAAAAGAGTTACACGTGAAGACACCAGAAAGTGCCTGGGAAGCATTGGAAATGTAAATATTTGGTCATATTTTGAAATATTCAGAACTCATTACAAAAATGCGACAGGCAAAGGACGCTGATTAGAAAAGTATTCTTGAAGATATAAGAATTGGAAAAGTGAGTGAACACGGCAAAGAAGCTTTACAGGCACGATTACTTACAAATTTGTTTCCAGACGGAAACATTCCCCCAGAGAATATATATAGAAAAATTGCAGAAAAAAAATCAGTGATATGCTTGATGCCAACTCTGCAAGAATGTTCAATATTCAATGAAATAATGCTAAAGTTAGAAAATCAAGAAATTATAAAACTGGAAGCTATTGATAGAATAGAGCATGAAGGAGCTACTATTATTTTGTCTGAAAAGTTGAAGTCAAAATTGGATTCTTTAGAAAAATCAATATCTAAACTGCTGGTTTAGAAAAGAATCTATATGCATGTATAAATTGTCGGATAATTTTACGACGTAATTTGCACGTGGAAAGAGGTTTAGTAAATGGAGCAATGGGTAATGTTGTTGATTTTGTGAATTATCCAAATAGAAATGACATTGAATTTTTGAAAATCAAATTTGAAGAAATTTTTTGTTCTGAAAAAAAAATTTGAAGAAATTGAAGAAGTTGTTCAGTTTGATTTTTGCTTGTAAAGGATTTTTATGTCCGCCGAAAACAGTTTCCTGTTTGTTTGGCATATGCGGTGACTATTCATAAATCTCAAGGTTTAAGTGTAGATAGTGCTTTGGTGAATATTGGAAGTACTGTGTTTAAAGAGGGTATGGCATATGTTGCTTTATCTCAAGTCAGAACTTTATCTGTATTATACCTGATTGATTTTGATGACACAAAGATTAGTGCAGATCTAAATTGTGTAAGAGAGTATAATAGGTTAAGAAGAGAACATGCTCCCAATTTACCTCAATATCCAGTATTTGAAAAGCGTGTGGTAAGTCAAAAAAGAAGATATGAGAAAAATTGTAGTGAGGTTGCAGAGAAAAGAAAAAAACAAGATGAACCAGTGATAGTAAGCAAAAAGAAAAAGGATTCTATTCAAGAGGTTGTTGGTTTTCAGTTTGAAAACATTTCCTGTGTCAACTGCTATGCTAATGTAGTGGTTAATGTTGTTTTTTTTCTTGAAACTTTACTACAGCAAATTGTTGAAAATCGGGACAATAGATTTTGTGGTTTGTTGAATTCTGTGTTTGAAAAATGTAGTAGTGATAAAACTAAAATAGAAAGTGTTTCCGATATTCAAAATGTTTTAGACATATGTTCTGGTTTAAATCAATTTTCACAGAATATTCAGCAAGATTGTCAGGAATTTCTAATGTATATGCTTGTTGTATTGCAATATGAAGGTATAGAAATGTAAAATCTTTTTGGCCTTTCTTATAAATGGCAACATGACTGTGACAATTGTTCGTTTTCAAGTAGTACTGAAATAGACACTGAACGATTTATATATTTGACTCTACCAGACTGAAAATCAGTGTCTTTTAATAATCTAGTTAGAGAATCAAATCAAAACATGGTCTGTTCCCAATGTAACTCTCAAATGTTATCAACATTATTTATACAAAGATATGAACAGTATGTAATTTTAATGCTGCAATGATGCAGCCCTGATGGAAGAAAACTGACAACTTTAATAAAAAAATGTGTGGCTTCTCAACTATCACTATCAGGAAAAACTTTTGTAACTGTAGCAATTATTTTCCATGATGTTTCTTCTACAACATCAGGACATTACACAGCTTATTTAAAATGTACGAAAGCCTGGACTCATTGTAATGATACTCAATTGATTTTTAAACAACGTTTGCCTTATGACTTACCAAATTCTTACCTAGTGTTTTACAACCCAAATTTTAGGGAAAATAATTGGCCTGGGAAAATTACTGCTGTTAAGAAAGGGTAGTCTGGTGTTGAAAAGTACTTTGAGAGTGAGGGTGATGAGGTTCAAAAAAGTCTTGTAGTTGATGTAGAGGTAGTGTAAGTGTATCAGATAGTGGGTGACGTGGCTATCACAGGAGATGTTGATCATCAGTGAGGCAGAGGTGTTTTAGATTTGTTGTAGTTGTTGGAGATGTTGATGACATTTTCTATTCCCTTGTAGATGTTTCTTTTAATGGTATACAGCTCCTTGGTAAGATAAAGGATGAGCAGAGTGTCATCGGCATACCAGATGATGTTGAGATTCTGTTAGCATGCTAGTTGTTTAAGGTTCTATGTACATGATAAATAGCCTCACGTGAAAGTATAACCATTGTTAGATGGTAGAAAAGATGTTGGTGCTTTTGATTCAGAAGGTTGGGAAACGGACGCTTAAGAGTACTATTAAGTAACTTCCAAACTAAGGATTTCACACATACTATTTGGCCATGAGGAATGATATGTGAAAGAAAAAATGACTATTTCGGGGAAATGTTGTTAGCATATGTTTGTATATAACTTTATTTAGAGTGTATAAGAAAGAAGTAATAATGTTTTGTTACTTTGTGATTGTTGGTAATATCCTTTACTTACGTAAAAAATTGCTGTTCGAAAAAGACATTTAAGATATGTTTTTTTCTAATTGTTACATTCTTAATGAAAATGTTGAATGGGTTTTTTAAAGACAATCTTATTGATTGTCTTTTTTTTTTTGCCTGCTGTTGATGTACTATTGAACTAACTGTTTTCAGTGAAATCCAATTTATTCTGAGAACAGCAAAATAAAATAGAAAATGTATTGTACATATTATTTTGTATTGTGAAATATATATATCATAACTCAATTTTTTCTTCTCTTCCATCCATCTCTAAGTCTCTTCCTCTGTCTCAGTCAATATAACTGACTTACTCCCTCATAGTCCCTCACTCTCCTTCTGTTTGTCTCTCTCACTGTCTCCCTCTCTCTCCACCAGTCTTCCTTGTGTTTCCTCTCTCTTTCTATAAATCTTCTCTCTCACTTACTCCTTTTTCCTTTTTCTTAATATGCTTCTTTTTCAAACACTCCCCTTCCCTCATCCTTATATCCCTTCCCTCACTGTCACTGCCCTTCACTCAATCTCAGTCCTCTTCCCCCACTTCATGTTCACCTCTCTCTGCATCACTCCCATTCCCTTTCTCCAGCTCCCATTCCCTCACTCCCCCTCACTCTCTTTTGCTCACTTTATCCGTCAATACCCTTCCCTTATTCCCCTTTCCTCATTCCCTTTTGCTAACTCTCATTCCTTTAGTCTCTCACTCCCCTTCACTCCATTCCTCTCTCCCTGTCTCCCTCTGTCTCACTCAGTCTAACCACTTCACTCCCTGTCAGTTACTCACTCTCCCTCTCTTTCTCTGTCACTCTGTCCCTCTCTCTCTCTCCCTCACCCTTCCTTTCTTTCCCTTTCTGTTTCCTTCATTCCTACTTTCTTTTGTATTATGAAATATATATCATAACTCAATTTTTTCTTGTCTTCCACAGATACTATATTTATAAAAAACATTTTCTATTAACTTGTCATTATTTATAAGGTAAGTATAACAAACAAAAAATACTTTTTTATCACTCTCTTACTTCAATTTCTCTCTTTCCCATTCTGCGGCAAACTTAAAACGCTCCTCTTCCCTCTGACTTAATCTCTTCTGCTAAGGCCTCGGCCTCCCTCCCTACCACTGCCTCTCGACGATTTAGTAGCATCTAGCGCGGGGACACACTGTTTTGTGCAGCCAGGCGCTTTAAAAATGTCTTATTATTTTATTATTATTAATCTCTGTCTTACTACCCTTCCTTTACTCATCTTACTTACCTTTCCTCATTCTCATTACTCCACTTCATTCACCTTTACAGTCCTTCTCTCACTAGCAGTACTCTTTCTTCACCCTCACTCACGTTATCCAACTACCTCTTTCCCCGCTCTGTCCCTCACTTTTCTTTCCTATCTTCCTCCATCACTAACTTTGTCTTGCTCTATCCCTCAGTCTCTTCTCACTCCCCCCTTACTCTCTTTCCTTCACATCATCCCTCACTCACCTTCACTCACTCCACTTCTCTCACTCCCTCAGTCCCTTTCAATCACTCCCCTTCCTTTATTCTCTACCTCACATCCCTTTCCTTCATCCGTCTCTAAGTCTCTTTCTCTGTCTCAGTCAGTATAACTGATTTACTCCTTCACACTTCCTCACTCTCGCTCTGTTTGTCTCTCTCACTGTCGCCTTCTCTCTCCACCTATCTTCTTTTTCTTTCCTCTCTCTTTCCATAAATCCTTCTCTCTCACTTACTCCTTTTTCTTAATATGTTTCTTTTTCCAACACTCCCCTTCCCTCACCCTTATATCCCTTTTCTCATTGTCACTGCCGTTCACTCAATCTAAGTCCTCTTCCTCCACTTCATGTTCTCCTCTCTGTGCATCAGTCCCATTCCCTTTCTCCTGCTCCCATTCCCTCACTCCCCCTCACTCTCTTTCACTCACTCCTTCCGTCAATACCTTTCCCCTATTCCCCTTTCCTCATTCACTTTTGCTAACCCCCATTCCTTTAGTCTCTCACTCCTCTTCACTCCATTTCTCTCTCCCTGTCTCATTCAATCTAACCACTTTACTCCCTGTCAGTTACTCGTTCTCCCTCTCTTTTTCTCTCACTTTCTCCCTCTCTCTCTCTCTCCCTCACCCTTCCTTTCATTCCCTTTCTGTTTCCTTCACTCCTACTTCCTTTTGTATTTTGAAATATATATGATAACTCAATGTTGTCTTGTCTTCCACAGATACTATATTTATAAAAAAAATGACTATTAACTTGTCATTATTTATAAGGTAAGTATAACAAACAAAAAATAATTTTTCATCACTCTCTTACTTCTTTTTATCTCTTTCTCATTCTTTAATCTCTGTCTTACTACCCTTCCTTTACTCATCTTACTCACCTTTCCTCATTCTCATTACTCCACTTTATTCTCCTTTACAGTCCTTCTCTCACTATCAGTACTCTTTCTTCACACTCACTCACGTTATCCAACTACCTCTTTCCCCTCTCTGTCCCTCACTTGTCTTTCCTATGTTCCTCCATCAATACCTTTGTCTTGCTCTATCCCTCAGTCTCTTCTCACTCCCCTCTTACTCTCTTTCCTTCACATCATCCCTCACTCACCTTCACTCACTCCACTTCTCTCACTCCCTCACTCCCTTTCGCTCACTCCCCTTCCTTTATTCTCTCCCTCATTCTCCTTTCCTTCATCCGTCTCTTAGTCTCTTCCTCTGTCTCAGTCAGTATAACTGATTTACTCCTTCACACTTCTTCACTCTCCCTCTGTTTGTCTCTCTCACTGTCTCCCTCTCTCTCCACCTCTCCTCCTTTTCTTTCCTCTCTCTTTCCACAAATTCTTCTCCCTCACTCACTACTTTTTCTTCTCTCTTAATATGCTTCTTTTTCCCTCCCTGTCACTGCCCTTCACTCAATCTCACTCCTCTTCTCCTACTTCATATTCTCATCTCTGTGCATCACTCCTATTCTCTTTCACCTGCTTCTTTTCTCTCACTCCCCCTTACTCTTCTTCCCTCACTCCATCCGTCAATCCTCTTCCCTTACTTCACTTTCCTCATTCACTTTTGCTAACTCCCATTCGTTTAGTCCCCCACTCCCCTTCACTCCATTTTTCTCTCCCTCTCTTCTTCTGTCTCACTCAGTCTAACCGCCTCACTCCCTCTCACTCACTTGCTCTCCTTCTCTTTCTCTCTCAATCTCTCTCTCTCTCTCTCCCTCACCTTTACTGTCTTTCTATTTCTGTTCCCTTCACTCCTACTTTATCCCTCTGTCCCCTTTCTTCTCTCTTAATCTCCTTCCTTCTCTCTCATTCCCCTTTCGTCACTCTCATACCCCTTCTCTCAATGTTACTGCCTTTCACTCACCCTCAGTACTTTTCCCTCACTCACCTTCCCTCACTCCCCTTCCTTCACTTCTCTTTCCTCACTGCCTCAATTCATCTCACTTACTCCCCTTTGCTTATTCCTTCTTTCACTTTTTTTCATCCATTTTTCTCTCTCACTCTGTCCCTCTCTCTCCCTTTCCCTTACCCTTAAACTCCTTTCCTGTTTCTTTCTATCACTCCTCCTCTCTTCCTCACTCACTTTCCCTCTCTCTTAATTTTCTTCTTTCTCCCTCATTCATCTTCCCTCTTCCTCATACTCCTTCCCTAACTGTCACTGCCCTTCACTCATCGTCACTCCCTTTCCCCCTCTGCACTTCATCCTATCTGTATTTTTCACCCCTTCACTTTCCCGTTCCCTTTTCTTTACTCCCCCTCACTCTGCTTCTCTTATTCCCCTTCCCTCACTCTCCTTCCTTTACTCCTCTTTCCTCACTGACTCACTCCATCTCACTTACTCCCCTTCGTTCACTCCCTCACTCACTTTTTTTTCATCCATGTTTCTCTCCCTGTCTCTCTCTGTCTCACTCACTCTAACTGCCTCAGTTCCTTGCTCTCCCTCTCTCTCATTCTCTCCCTCTCTCTCCTTTACCCTTAATCTTCTTTCCTCTCTCTTTCTATCACTCCTCCTCTCTCCCTCACTCACTTTCCCTCTCTCTTAATTTTCTTCCTTCTCCCTCATTCCCCTTCCCTCACCCTCATACCCTTCCTTAACTGTAACTGCCCTTCACTCACCGTCACACCCCTTACCCCACTCCACTTCTTCCTGTCTGTCTTTCTCACCCTTTCACTTTCCCGTTTCCTATTCCTCACTCCCCCTCGCTCTCCTTCTCTCACTCCATTCCTTACTCCCCTTCTCTCACTCCCATTTTCTAACTCCCTCCATCCCCTCACTCCAGTTCTCTCTCCCTCACTCCCCAACTCTCACTTTCCCTTACTCCCCTTTTCTCAACCTCATACCCCTTCCGTCACCGTCACTCCACTTCTCTTACCTTCACTCCCTTTACTCTGCTCTACTTCTCCCTTTCCATCTCTTACTACCCTTCCCTGTCTCTGTTCCATGCTCCCCTTTTCTCACTCCTCCTTGCTCACTTTCCTTTCCTTACTGCCCTTCCGTTACTATTTCTCTCCACTTACCTCACTACCCTACCCTTAGTCCCCTTGTTTCAGTCACTCTTTGACTCCTCTTTCCTCACTCACCATACTACCCTTCCCTCACTCATTCCCTCAGTCCCGTCCTCCCTTACACTCAGTCATTTCAGTCATTCATTGATACACTACACATTCATTCAAAAAAAGTATGACACAGTATATAAGAGATGTAGCTCTTCTTGGAGAAGTGAAGTTAGTTCTGAAAATAACTTTTTTTTTTACTTTTTTGTTTTGTATTTTTTTTGTACGTTTTAGCAATTTTATATTTTTTGGGGATTTTTTTTAAACAAAAAAAGTAACCAGGTAACGAAAAAGTGTTCAACTGGAACAAAAATAATAAATGAAAAAAATTAAGTGCGCCGGCATGTGTGCTGTGTAATCTTTAAATCTATTAAGTCCACACTCTGCTCACCATAGCACAATATCTCATTGCACAAATTGCATGTAATTTGCACTTTTGAAACATTTGGCCGGATGTAAAGCACTCTTGTGGATGGCGATGCTGCTCCAGATGAGGTACTGGGGACAGCAGCTGGAACTTCAGTTGCCAGAGCTCTTGTCGAAGCGCGTGCAAAGTTGTTTGGATACACGTTCCTGACATGCCGCAACATGGTGTGGATGCTAAATGAATATTTCTTTGTAGGGTTTCCCCTCGACAGCACACTTCCACAAATAGTGCACTTCACCTTTGGAGCATTGACTTTCTTTTGCCCCTCAGGAAATGTAAAAAATTCCCATATGAAGGACTCCTTTACCTTCTTGGCACGTGGCTGCTCTTCCACCAAGTCATCTGTATCAGAGAATTTCTGTGGCTGCTGTTCTGCCATTTTTGTATACAGAAGCTCCAACAAAGCACAGATCCTTCTCTCAGGAAACAAAAAGAGATAGTGAGGGAAGTGGGTGGGGTTTTTCAAGATTCTAGAAAAGAAACTTCTATAAACCAATCAAAAGTGTTGTTTTCATGTCACATGACTTTACGTGCGCGCAACGTGTGTGAACGCATGCGTGCACGTTGCGCGACCATTGCATATAAATGACTTTTTACCCGATTATGCAAAAGTCAGGGAAGAGACTCCTTGACCCCCTAGGCCTTCTCATGAGGTCCCTGAAGGACCCCGAAGGGCAAAAAAACTGAATAAAAAAAAAATTGCGAGGTGCGCGCACGGTGCTCGCACCTTCGAGGCAGAACTGAGTCAAAAACAATAGTGGAGAACGTGAAAAGGGGGCAGGGTAGAGACTCCCTGACCCCCTAGGCCTTCTAAGGGGGTATTTGAAGGACCCCGAAGGGCAAAAAAACGATATATTTTTATTTATTTTTTTAAAACACAAGGTGCGCGCACGTTGCGCGCACGTTGCGCGCACGTTGCACGCACGTTGCGCGCACGTTGGAAAATAAATAAATAAATAAATAATTGACAAATTTGACTGTTTATATTTTGATAGAAGATGTAGACTATACTGTTTAACTTTATCCAAATCATAAAAACTAGCTGTGCCGTTGCATATTACAGGACACAGTCAATGTATTACAAGAGAAATTAGCATTTTAAAAACCTTGGAAAGTCACTGAAAAAACCATAGGTTTCACACACTTTAAATTTAGGAATTAGCACTTAAAAAACTTTGTAAAATCACTGAAAAAAACATAGATTGACACCTGTTATAGTTAGGAATTAACATTGTAAAAACTTAGAAATTCACAGAAAAACAATAGGTTTCACACACATCATAATTAGGAATTAGCATTTAAAAAAGCTTGCAAATAAACTGAAAAAGCCATAGGTTTCAGGCCTGATATAGTTAGGAATTAGCATTTAAAAAAACCTTAGAAATTCACTGAAAAAACTGTAGATTTTAGGGGTGTTATAGTTAGCTGGACATTTCACTCATACAAAACCATTGAAATTCCTCCGATATAGTTAGTTGTACATTACACACCAGCACACATCCTATTCACTTATAAAGTCATCCTATTCACTTATGCAAACAATGGATCATACTTACATTTACTTAGCTATACACTTATACAAACACCACTATATCTATTCATATAGATAGTAAATTATACTTAGGGGTCGATTTCGATTCGGGAAAAAACGCTCCGAATAGCCGTTCAGAGCATTTTTCACATACGAATCGTACCCTGCAACGTCCCCCGTACGTACGACGAAGTACGATTCGTACCAGGAGCCGTACTCCGTACGAGTCGTACAGAGACCGTACGACTCTAATCTCCATACGATTCTCCCTCGGAACCCGCTGTACGCGACATCTGTATGGTTCGCGGCCGGTTTCTACGACCCAGCAAGTACGATATGTGTCGGGTACGCACCGTACGACCCTTTTTCTATGGGAGCTGAAACAGCCGTAAAAGCAGAGTTTGCACCGAAACAGGTATGGAACGGCCCCCCCGGGTATGGTGCATACCCCCCATGATCGCAAGGATACGCACCGTACCCCTGCGATCATGGGGTATAGGAGCCGTACCCCATTTACGATGGGTGTACGAGCCGTACCCCCATTGTACGATGGGTGTACGAGCCGTACCCCATGTACGATAGGTGTACGAGCCGTACCCCCATTGTACGATGGGTGTACGAGCCGTACCCCCATTGTACGATGGGTGTACGAGCCGTACCCCCATTGTACAATGGGTGTATGAGCCGTATCCCCGTACATGGGGTACGGCTCGTACACCCATCGTACAATGGGGATACGGCACATACACCCATCGTACAATGGGGGTACGGCTCATACACCCATCGTACAATGGGGGTACGGCTCGTACACCCATCAGATGGTGATTTAAGTACCTACAAGTAGGTACCGATGCAGATTCTAAAATTCACTTCAATACAATCACTTCGCTACTACCTCATAAATTAGAAATAAAAATGAATAATATATCAACTAATTTTTAATTTGAAAATAATAATTCATTGTTCAGAATTTTCATACTTTAATAGAACTTGTAGCATGTCCTCATCTGGAATTTCCTCTTCAATTATATGATCATGAATCTCCTCATTATAAGTGTGCCATGATGATTGTTGGAATTCTATTGTATCCAAACATTTGATAAGTTGTTCGTCAAGAGATTCATCCCAAAAATTCTTTATGTCATCTCTCCTTGTGATAAAATGGTGCTGTCGATATCTGTGACATTTTGAATTTCAATAAATGTAGTTTAAATTTCAAAATAAATTTCCTTGGTCTCCTCATTCTGATCCATTTTAATTTCAAATTTCTTGCTGTAAATTGCATAAAAAAGTAATCACTTTCATTCATCATTTTTAGTAATACATAATATAAAAGTATAATATAAAAGTATCTTAATCAAGTATTTAGTTCTTTAAAATTAATTGGTAGTCTATAGTATCAGGCAGGTACTAGAAATATAAAGCACTGCATGTGATGAAGCCTATCTTAATCCATAATTATAACAGAATGACTGTAAATAGCTAACAGAAAACATTTTCCAAAATATTTTAAAGTGTACAACATAGTTCCTCTTACAAATTAACAACTCACCTTTTTTAAAGTAGGAGAAGAGTTAGTTCTGTGTAATTCAAACTCCAGAAATTGAGCACCCAAAATTCCTCTCAAAAGTACCTCAGACAGGAGTATCACAAAATGGTCGTGTTTTCCTCTTATTTAAGATATATACATAACCAATCATACTTCATCACACACAAATTCAAAATGAAAGTAACATTTTGATTGGTTCTAAATTTCAATACTTTCAAATGTGTTTTCCCCATGCAATTTTGTATAGGACATTTAGACACGGCTACAGCCCGAACTGATGAATGGAATTACACAAAACTTGGTAAAATGATAGGCACTGGTACGTAGTAGGGCCTTTTCCATATTTGTTTGAAATTGCTCCAGTGGTTTTTATAAGCAACTTCAAAAACACATATATATCAATAAGCGCGCTTCAAGCGCTTACCGGTACGCGTACCAGGAAGCGCACCCGGCGTGCCACGGAAGTGCGCGAGCAGAAAGCTGATTGGCTCTCGGGTGTCTGTCAACATTCCAAACAGTCCGGAGAGTCCGCCATCTTGTGTCTCGGTAGAATCAAGACACAAGAGGTGAAAATAAAAAGAGGTGAAAATAAAAAGGGGGAAATGATTAAAAGGGGGCAGGGTAAACACCCCCTGACCCCCAAGGTTTTTAGAAGGAGGCCTAGAAGGACCCTGAAGGGCAATAAAAGATTTTTTTTAATTATTTTCGCGGGGTGAGCACTGGGTGCGTTCCCATGTACGCTCACTGGTGCGCGCGCCCTGAGCCCTGAGCACACCAAGGGGAAAAACAGTGTAAAAAATTAGAGTAAAAAAATAATTTAGAGTGTTTAGAGGTAGAGTAGCTCTGAAAAGAGCTGTTGTGTTATGTGGGTGTTTTTTGTACCTACAAGTAGGTACCAATGCAGAGTCTCAAATTCAAGAGGAAGATTCTATTCCCCTCATCTGTAAAATTTACACCATCTCTCCTATAGATGCCTTGCATGTTGTAACGCAAGTTGTTGTGGTATATGGAACCCATACCATAGTCTCTGAGGAAAGCAGAAACAGATTTATTCACATGTTTCCTTGCTTTCTCAATCTGTGGACAAAATTGGTTGGACCAGTTCCATTTTTGCTTTTGGCATATATTAGAAAATACCAATGCAGTTTTTGGAAAAAGGGACATCAATTGCCCAAAGATGTCCTTTAAAAGCATTTCCAGACCAACCCCAGTCAAAGTGCCAGAGTCATTGCCACCACAGTGCACAATTATGAGGTCAGGGTGTGGTAGATGCATAAAGGATTTTATCAATGGTATCAATTGGTGACTTCTTAATCCTCTCTGTCCAATCCACACAATGTCCACATTTGGTAAATCAAGGTTGTAAATACCTCTGTTACTTGCAAATTTTTCACTCCAGTAGACAAAGCTATGACCCACAAACCAGACCTTTGGCATCTTGAAGGTAGATGTGCTTCTATTCAGATGAGTTGTGGAAATGAAATGGCAGTTTGAAAGTTGGAATTATGAAAAAAAGTGGTTGAGATTCAGTGCAGTTGAAAAACAAGAAATGATTGGTGCTTTCTTAAAATTCAGCACTGAAAATTAGGGTGTATGCTTTTTTTTGTAAGAAGTTATTTTAATGGTTGAGAAAAGGTCATTTAAAGAAACATTGCACATGATTAGCCAGTACATTGAGAGGTCAAACACCCTTGCTGGATTCTTTTGCAAGATTCTATGATGAACTTTTGAACTGTGTGCTGGGTTAGGTGGGAGTTACCATGGTAACAGGCTGAATGAGCACTGGGGGGATGGGTGAATATTATGTGAGTTTCAAAGTGTTGAAATATACAACCAATTAAAATGTGCAGTTTGGTTTTGAATTTGTGTGTGACAAGAATTTTGATTGGTTATGTACAAGAATATGGGTCTGAAATGAGAGGGAATCAGTGCCAATATTGAAAGGCTCCAGTGACAGAAGCATTATTCAGAGATTCTGCTTAAGAAAATCTGGTGTGTGTGACTGACACTGTTCTCCATCTTCCAAAGCATTTTTAAAGGTGAGTAATGATTCTTTTAATAAAGATAGACTGCTGTATGGACTATGGGGAAGATTAAGAAGCATATTGTGCTTCTTAATTCTAGTATTGTGTGTTGTGTTTTTTTGTAATGCTGTTTAAAAATTGAATGGTGCATATTGGAAATGTATTTTGGAAATGAGTTAGGTTTCTGCTTTGTTTTGTAGTGGTCATTTAAATGTGATGTGCTTTGTGTAAAAACCGATTTACTATGGAAAATGTTTTCTGGTAAAATGTCTGGCTTTTAAATTTTGGTCAAGGTTCACACTGAGTGTCTGTTTGAAATAAGGAATTACATTTTCACATTTTTCAATAATGTCACTTGTACCTTCTAACAGTTTGCCTCTCTTAGCTTAAAGGGTACTCTGTGTCTGTGTCTCATGTCACTTTGCACGTGCATAATCTTTTAATTTTTCTGTGTGTCATTTCTCTCTTTGTGTGTGTGTCATGACATGTGTCTCATGTGCCTAAGATCACACTGTGAGTCAAGCTTGATTTTAAATGGATCCGGGTGAGTAATACGCTTAGTTGATGTCTTTAATAATATGGAAGTACATGTTTTTTTAAAGTCAGTTGGGCTTTAGTATATGTTCTAGTACGGAATCTTAGGCAGTGTCTGTGTTAGGCCTCTTACTTCAGAAATAGGCGCTAAGCTGTGCAATCAAGATCCAGGGTGTGCCTTTGAAATGAACGAGGAATGTTATGTGTTGCTTATATATATGTGGTCTGTTTTTTGCCAGTAGAGACAGTGAAATAGTATGAGCAGACACACACATATTGCATGCAGAGACAGACATGGTAGAATTCATGTAACATCCTGGTCATGTGCCTAAGATCAGACTGTGAGTCAAGCTTTACCTCAGATTATAATCATCTATACATTGATCAAACAATATGCCATCAAAATAAAGACGCAAAAAACACAGTTGATGGACAGAATGTCGAACAATGTCATACATTCACTCCAGTACAAGGATCTGGGCCTAAATCCATTGTTTTTTTGCACTCCACACCACCCTGGGTTAGACACTGGCTATATGCAAATCAGCTCTGACCCTGTGCCTCATGGGAACAGTCCAGTCCGAACTACCAAGCCATGTCTTTCCCAGACCGGAATCAAGCATCCAAGGACCGGTTTCTGGCTATCAGCCTTCATCAGCCTGGATAGCTTGACTCCAGTGGTGTGGAGAGCCTGGGACTCACGTCTGAGCATACCCAGCCCACTCGGGGTGAAAATTGCAAAAAACTCAGTTGATGGACAGAATGTAGAACAATGTCATACATTCACCCCAGTACAAGGATCTGGGCCTAAATCCATCGTTTTTTTGCACTCCACACCACCCTGGGTTAGACAATGGCTATATGCAAATCAGCTCTGACCCTGTGCCTTATGGGAACAGTTCAGTCCGAACTACCAAGCCATGTCTTTCCCAGACCGGAATCAAGCATCCAAGGACCGGTTTCTGGCTATCAGCCTTCATCAGCCTGGATAGCTTGACTCCAGTGGTGTGGAGAGCCTGGGACTCACGTCTGAGCATACCCAGCCCACTCTGGGTGAAAATTGCAAAAAACACAGTTGATGGACAGAATGTAGAACAATGTCATACATTCACCCCAGTACAAGGATCTGGGCCTAAATCCATCGTTTTTTTGCACTCCACACCACCCTGGGTTAGACACTGGCTATATGCAAATCAGCTCTGACCCTGTGCCTCATGGGAACAGTCCAGTTCGAACTACCAAGCCATGCCTTTCCCAGACCGGAATCAAGCATCCAAGGACCGGTTTCTGGCTATCAGCCTTCATCAGCCTGGATAGCTTGACTCCAGTGGTGTGGAGAGCCTGGGACTCACGTCTGAGCATACCCAGCCCACTCGGGGTGAAAATTGCAAAAACACAGTTGATGGACAGAATGTAGAACAATGCCATACATTCACCCCAGTACAAGGATCTGGGCCTAAATCCATCATTTGTTTGCACTCCACACCACCCTGGGTTAGACACTGGCTATATGCAAATCAGCTCTGACCCTGTGCCTCATGGGAACAGTCCAATCCGAACTACCAAGCCATGTCTTTCCCAGACCGGAATCAAGCATCCAAGGACCGGTTTCTGGCTATAAGCCTTCATCAGCCTGGATAGCTTGACTCCAGTGGTGTGGAGAGCCTGGGACTCACGTCTGAGCATACCCAGCCCACTTGGTGTGAAAATCGCAAAAAACACAGTTGATGGACAGAATGTAGAACAATGTCATACATTCACCCCAGTACAAGGATCTGGGCCTAAATCCATCGTATTTTTGCACTCCACACCACCCTGGGTTAGACACTGGCTATATGCAAATCAGCTCTGACCCTGTGCCTCATGGGAACAGTCCAGTCCGAACTACCAAGCCATGTCTTTCCCAGACTGGAATCAAGCATCCAAGGACCAGTTTCTGGCTATCAGCCTTCATCAGCCTGGATAGCTTGACTCCAGTGGTGTGGAGAGCCTGGGACTCACGTCTGAGCATACCCAGCCCACTCGGGCTGAAAATTGCAAAAAACACAGTTGATGGACAGAATGTAGAACAATGTCATACATTCACCCCAGTACAAGGATCTGGGCCTAAATCCATCGTTTTTTTGCACTCCACGCCACCCTGGGTTAGACACTGGCTATATGCAAATCAGCTCTGACCCTGTGCCTCATGGGAACAGTCCAGTCCGAACTACCAAGCCATGCCTTTCCCAGACCGGAATCAAGCATCCAAGGACCGGTTTCTGGCTATCAGCCTTCATCAGCCTGGATAGCTTGACTCCAGTGGTGTGGAGAGCCTGGGACTCAAGTCTGAGCATACTCAGCCCACTCGGGGTGAAAATTGCAAAAACACAGTTGATGGACAGAATGTAGA
This sequence comes from Lissotriton helveticus, assembly GCF_964261635.1. NCBI lineage: Eukaryota > Metazoa > Chordata > Amphibia > Caudata > Salamandridae > Lissotriton > Lissotriton helveticus. The sequence goes on along the minus strand of NC_136063.1, from coordinate 479,518,690 downwards.
ACAATGTCATACATTCACCCCAGTACAAGGATCTGGGCCTAAATCCATCATTTTTTTGCACTCCACACCACCCTGGGTTTGACACTGGCTATATGCAAATCAGCTGTGACCCTGAGCCTCATGGGAACAGTCCAGTCCGAACTACCAAGCCATGTCTTTCCCAGACCGGAATCAAGCATCCAAGGACCGGTTTCTGGCAACCAGCCTTCATCAGCCTGGATAGCTTGACTCCAGTGGTGTGGAGAGCCTGGGACTCACGTCTGAGCATACCCAGCCCACTCGGGGTGAAAATTGCAAAAAACACAGTTGATGGACAGAATGTAGAACAATGTCATACATTCACCCCAGTACAAGGATCTGGGCCTAAATCCATCGTATTTTTGCACTCCACACCACCCTGGGTTAGACACTGGCTATATGCAAATAAGCTCTGACCCTGTGCCTCATGGGAACAGTCCAGTCTGAACTACCAAGCCATGTCTTTCCCAGACCGGAATCAAGCATCCAAGGACCGGTTTCTGGCTATCAGCCTTCATCAGCCTGGATAGCTTGATTTCAGTGGTGTGGAGAGCTGGGGACTCACGTCTGAGCATACCCATCCCACTTGGGGTGAAAATTGCAAAAAACACAGTTGATGGACAGAATGTAGAACAATGTCATACATTCACCCCAGTACAAGGACCTGGGTCTAAATCCATCATTTTTCTGCACTCCACACCACCCTGGATTAGACACTGTCTATATGCAAATCAGCTCTGACCCTGTGCCTCATGGGAACAGTCCAGTCCGAACTACCAAGCCATGTCTTTCCCAGACCGGAATCAAGCATCCAAGGACCGCTTTCTGGTTATCAGCCTTAATCAGCCTGGATAGCTTGACTCCAGTGGTGTGGAGAGCCTGGGACTCACGTCTGAGCATACCCAGCCCACTCGGGGTGAATATTGAAAAAACACAGTTGATGGACAGAATGTAGAACAATGTCATACATTCACCCCAGTACAAGGATCTGGGCCTAAATCCATCGTATTTTTGCACTCCACACCACCCTGGGTTAGACACTGGCTATATGCAAATCAGCTTTGACCCTGTGCCTCATGGGAACAGTCCAGTCCGAACTACCAAGCCATGTCTTTCCCAGACCGGAATCAAGCATCCAAGGACCGGTTTCTGGCTATCAGCCTTCATCAGCCTGGATAGCTTGACTACAGTGGTGTGGAGAGCCTGGGACTCACGTCTGAGCATACCCAGCCCACTCGGGGTGAAAATTGCAAAAAACACAGTTGATGGACAGAATGTAGAACAATGTCATACGTTCACCCCAGTACAAGGATCTGGGCCTAAATCCATCGTTTTTTTGCACTCCACACCAACCTGGGTTAGACACTGGCTATATGCAAATCAGCTCTGACCCTGTGCCTCATGGAAACAGTCCAGTCTGAACTACCAAGCCATGTCTTTCCCAGACCGGAATCAAGCATCCAAGGACCGGTTTCTGGCTATCAGCCTTCATCAGCCTGGATAGCTTGACTCCAGTGGTGTGGAGAGCCTGGGACTCACGTCTGAGCATACCCAGCCCACTCGGGGTGAAAATTGCATAAAACACAGTTGATGGACAGAATGTAGAACAATGTCATACATTCACCCCAGTACAAGGATCTGGGCCTAAATCCATCATTTTTTTGCACTCCACATCACCCTGGGTTAGACACTGGCTATATGCAAATCAGCTCTGACCCTGTGCCTCATGGGAACAGTCCAGTCCGAACTACCAAGCCATGTCTTTCCCAGACCGGAATCAAGCATCCAAGGACTGGTTTCTGGCTATCAGCCTTCATCAGCCTGGATAGCTTGACTCCAGTGGTGTGGAGAGCCTGGGACTCACGTCTGAGCATACCCAGCCCACTCGGAGTGAAAATTGCAAAAAGCACAGTTGATGGACAGATTGTAGAACAATGTCATACATTCACCCCAGTACAAGGATCTGGCCCTAAATCCATCGTTTTTTGCACTCCACACCACCCTGGGTTACACACTGGCTATATGCAAATCAGCTCTGACCCTGTGCCTCATGGGAACAGTCCAGTCAGAACTACCAAGCCATGTCTTTCCCAGACTGGAATCAAGCATCCAAGGACCGGTTTCTGGCTATCAGCCTTCATCAGCCTGGATAGCTTGACTCCAGTGGTGTGGAGAGCCTGGGACTCACGACTGAGCATACCCAGCCCACTCGGGGTGATAATTGCAAAAAACACAGTTGATGGACAGAATGTAGAACAATGTCATACATTCACCCCAGTACAAGGATTTGGGCCTAAATCCATCGTTTTTTTGCACTCCACACCACCCTGGGTTAGACACTGGCTATATGCAAACCAGCTCTGACCCTGTGCCTCATGGGAACAGTCCAGTCCGAACTACCAAGCCATGTCTTTCCCAGACCGGAATCAAGCATCCAAGGACCGGTTTCTGGCTATCAGCCTTCATCAGCCTGGATAGCTTGACTCCAGTGGTGTGGAGAGCCTGGGACTCACGTCTGAGCATACCCAGCCCACTCGGGGTGAAAATTGCAAAAAACACAGTTGATGGACAGAATGTAGAACAATGTCATAAATTCACCCCAGTACAAGAATCTGGGCCTAAATCCATCGTATTTTTGCACTCCACACCACCCTTGGTTAGACACTGGCTATATGCAAATCAGCTCTTACCCTGTGCCTCACGGGAACAGTCCAGTCCGAACAACCAAGCCATGTCTTTCCCAGACCGGAATCAAGCATCCAAGGACCGGTTTCTGGCTATCAGCCTTCATCAGCCTGGATAGCTTGACTCCAGTGGTGTGGAGAGCCTGGGACTCACGTCTGAGCATACCCAGCCCATTCGGGGTGAAAATTGCAAAAAACAGTTGATGGACAGAATGTAGAACAATGTCATACATTCACCCCAGTACAAGGATCTGGGCCTAAATCCATCGTTTTTTTGCACTCCACACCAACCTGGGTTAGACACTGGCTATATGCAAATCAGCTCTGACCCTGTGCCTCATGGAAACAGTCCAGTCTGAACTACCAAGCCATGTCTTTCCCAGACCGGAATCAAGCATCCAAGGACCGGTTTCTGGCTATCAGCCTTCATCAGCCTGGATAGCTTGACTCCAGTGGTGTGGAGAGCCTGGGACTCACGTCTGAGCATACCCAGCCCACTCGGGGTGAAAATTGCATAAAACACAGTTGATGGACAGAATGTAGAACAATGTCATACATTCACCCCAGTACAAGGATCTGGGCCTAAATCCATCATTTTTTTGCACTCCACATCACCCTGGGTTAGACACTGGCTATATGCAAATCAGCTCTGACCCTGTGCCTCATGGGAACAGTCCAGTCCGAACTACCAAGCCATGTCTTTCCCAGACCGGAATCAAGCATCCAAGGACTGGTTTCTGGCTATCAGCCTTCATCAGCCTGGATAGCTTGACTCCAGTGGTGTGGAGAGCCTGGGACTCACGTCTGAGCATACCCAGCCCACTCGGAGTGAAAATTGCAAAAAGCACAGTTGATGGACAGATTGTAGAACAATGTCATACATTCACCCCAGTACAAGGATCTGGCCCTAAATCCATCGTTTTTTGCACTCCACACCACCCTGGGTTACACACTGGCTATATGCAAATCAGCTCTGACCCTGTGCCTCATGGGAACAGTCCAGTCAGAACTACCAAGCCATGTCTTTCCCAGACTGGAATCAAGCATCCAAGGACCGGTGTCTGGCTATCAGCCTTCATCAGCCTGGATAGCTTGACTCCAGTGGTGTGGAGAGCCTGGGACTCACGACTGAGCATACCCAGCCCACTCGGGGTGATAATTGCAAAAAACACAGTTGATGGACAGAATGTAGAACAATGTCATACATTCACCCCAGTACAAGGATTTGGGCCTAAATCCATCGTTTTTTTGCACTCCACACCACCCTGGGTTAGACACTGGCTATATGCAAACCAGCTCTGACCCTGTGCCTCATGGGAACAGTCCAGTCCGAACTACCAAGCCATGTCTTTCCCAGACCGGAATCAAGCATCCAAGGACCGGTTTCTGGCTATCAGCCTTCATCAGCCTGGATAGCTTGACTCCAGTGGTGTGGAGAGCCTGGGACTCACGTCTGAGCATACCCAGCCCACTCAGGGTGAAAATTGCAAAAAACACAGTTGATGGACAGAATGTAGAACAATGTCATAAATTCACCCCAGTACAAGAATCTGGGCCTAAATCCATCGTATTTTTGCACTCCACACCACCCTTGGTTAGACACTGGCTATATGCAAATCAGCTCTTACCCTGTGCCTCACGGGAACAGTCCAGTCCGAACAACCAAGCCATGTCTTTCCCAGACCGGAATCAAGCATCCAAGGACCGGTTTCTGGCTATCAGCCTTCATCAGCCTGGATAGCTTGACTCCAGTGGTGTGGAGAGCCTGGGACTCACGTCTGAGCATACCCAGCCCATTCGGGGTGAAAATTGCAAAAAACAGTTGATGGACAGAATGTAGAACAATGTCATACATTCACCCCAGTACAAGGATCTGGGCCTAAATCCATCATTTTTTTGCACTCCACATCACCCTGGGTTAGACACTGGCTATATGCAAATCAGCTCTGACCCTGTGCCTCATGGGAACAGTCCAGTCCGAACTACCAAGCCATGTCTTTCCCAGACCGGAATCAAGCATCCAAGGACCGGTTTCTGGCTATCAGCCTTCATCAGCCTGGATAGCTTGACTCCAGTGGTGTGGAGAGCCTGGGACTCACGTCTGAGCATACCCAGCCCACTCAGGGTGAAAATTGCAAAAAACACAGTTGATGGACAGAATGTAGAACAATGTCATAAATTCACCCCAGTACAAGAATCTGGGCCTAAATCCATCGTATTTTTGCACTCCACACCACCCTTGGTTAGACACTGGCTATATGCAAATCAGCTCTTACCCTGTGCCTCACGGGAACAGTCCAGTCCGAACAACCAAGCCATGTCTTTCCCAGACAGGAATCAAGCATCCAAGGACCGGTTTCTGGCTATCAGCCTTCATCAGCCTGGAAAGCTTGACTCCAGTGGCGTAGAGAGCCTGGGACTCACGTCTGAGCATACCCAGCCCACTCGGGCTGAAAATTGCAAAAAACACAGTTGATGGACAGAATGTAGAACAATGTCATACATTCACCCCAGTACAAGGATCTGGGCCTAAATCCATCGTTTTTTTGCACTCCACACCACCCTGGGTTAGACACTGGCTATATGCAAATCAGCTCTGACCCTGTGCCTCATGGGAACAGTCCAGTCCGAACTACCAAGCCATGCCTTTCCCAGACCGGAATCAAGCATCCAAGGACCGGTTTCTGGCTATCAGCCTTCATCAGCCTTGATAGCTTGACTCCAGTGGTGTGGAGAGCCTGGGACTCATGTCTGAGCATACTCAGCCCATTCGGGGTAAAAATTGCAAAAAACACAGTTGATGGACAGAATGTAGAACAATGTCATACATTCACCCCAGTACAAGGATCTGGGCCTAAATCCATCGTTTTTTTGGACTCCACACCACCCTGGGTTAGACACTGGCTATATGCAAATCAGCTCTGACCCTGTGCCTCATGGGAACAGTCCAGTCCGAACTACCACGCCATGTCTTTCCCAGACCGGAATCAAGCATCCAAGGACCGGTTTCTGGCTATCAGCCTTCATCAGCCTGGATAGCTTGACTCCAGTGGTGTGGAGAGCCAGTGACTCACGTCTGAGCATACCCAGCCCACTCGGGGTGAAAATTGCAAAAACACAGTTGATGGACAGAATGTAGAACAATGTCATACATTCACCCCAGTACAAGGATCTGGGCCTAAATCCACCATTTTTTTGCACTCCACACCACCCTGGGTTTGACACTGGCTATATGCAAATCAGCTCTGACCCTGTGCCTCATGGGAACAGTCCAGTCTGAACTACCAAGCCATATCTTTCCCAGACCGGAATCAAGCATCCAAGGACCGGTTTCTGGCTATCAGCCTTCATTAGCCTGGATAGCTTGACTCCAGTGGTGTGGAGAACCTGGGACTCACGTCTGAGCATACCCAGCCCACTCGGGGTAAAAATTGCAAAAAACACAGTTGATGGACAGAATGTAGAACAATGTCATACATTCACCCCAGTACAAGGATCTGGGCCTAAATCCATCATTTTTTTGCACTCCACATCACCCTGGGTTAGACACTGGCTATATGCAAATCAGCTCTGACCCTGTGCCTCATGGGAACAGTCCAGTCGGAACTACCAAGCCATGTCTTTCCCAGACCGGAATCAAGCATCCAAGGACTGGTTTCTGGCTATCAGCCTTCATCAGCCTGGATAGCTTGACTCCAGTGGTGTGGAGAGCCTGGGACTCGCGTCTGAGCATACCCAGCCCACTCGGAGTGAAAATTGCAAAAAGCACAGTTGATGGACAGATTGTAGAACAATGTCATACATTCACCCCAGTACAAGGATCTGGGCCTAAATCCATCGTTTTTTGCACTCCACACCACCCTGGGTTACACACTGGCTATATGCAAATCAGCTCTGACCCTGTGCCTCATGGGAACAGTCCAGTCGGAACTACCAAGCAATGTCTTTCCCAGACTGGAATCAAGCATCCAAGGACCGGTTTCTGGCTATCAGCCTTCATCAGCCTGGATAGCTTGACTCCAGTGGTGTGGAGAGCCTGGGACTCACGACTGAGCATACCCAGCCCACTCGGGGTGATAATTGCAAAAAACACAGTTGATGGACAGAATGTAGAACAATGTCATACATTCACCCCAGTACAAGGATCTGGGCCTAAATCCATCGTTTTTTTGCACTCCACACCACCCTGGGTTAGACACTGGCTATATGCAAATCAGCTCTGACCCTGTGCCTCATGGGAACAGTCCAGTCCGAACTACCAAGCCATGTCTTTCCCAGACCGGAATCAAGCACCCAAGGACCGGTTTCTGGCTATCAGCCTTCATCAGCCTGGATAGCTTGACTCCAGTGGTGTGGAGAGCCTGGGACTCACGTCTGAGCATACCCAGCCCACTCGGGGTGAAAATTGCAAAAAACACAGTTGATGGACAGAATGTAGAACAATGTCATAAATTCACCCCAGTACAAGGATCTGGGCCTAAATCCATCGTATTTTTGCACTCCACACCACCCTGGGTTAGACACTGGCTATATGCAAATCAACTCTGACCCTGTGCCTCATGGGAACAGTCCAGTCCGAACTACCAAACCATGTCTTTCCCAGACCGGAATCAAGCATCCAAGGACCGGTTTCTGGCTATCAGCCTTCATCAGCCTGGATAGCTTGACTCCAGTGGTGTGGAGAGCCTGGGACTCACGTCTGAGTATACCCAGCCCACTCGGGGTGAAAATTGCAAAAAACACAGTTGATGGACAGAATGTAGAACAATGTCATACATTCACCCCAGTACAAGGACCTGGGTCTAAATCCATCATTTTTCTGCACTCCACACCACCCTGGATTAGACACTGTCTATATGCAAATCAGCTCTGACCCTGTGCCTCATGGGAACAGTCCAGTCCGAACTACCAAGCCATGTCTTTCCCAGACCGGAATCAAGCATCCAAGGACCGCTTTCTGGTTATCAGCCTTAATCAGCCTGGATAGCTTGACTCCAGTGGTGTGGAGAGCCTGGGACTCACGTCTGAGCATACCCAGCCCACTCGGGGTGAATATTGAAAAAACACAGTTGATGGACAGAATGTAGAACAATGTCATACATTCACCCCAGTACAAGGATCTGGGCCTAAATCCATCGTATTTTTGCACTCCACACCACCCTGGGTTAGACACTGGCTATATGCAAATCAGCTCTGACCCTGTGCCTCATGGGAACAGTCCAGTCCGAACTACCAAGCCATGTCTTTCCCAGACCGGAATCAAGCATCCAAGGACCGGTTTCTGGCTATCAGCCTTCATCAGCCTGGATAGCTTGACTACAGTGGTGTGGAGAGCCTGGGACTCACGTCTGAGCATACCCAGCCCACTCGGGGTGAAAATTGCAAAAAACACAGTTGATGGACAGAATGTAGAACAATGTCATACGTTCACCCCAGTACAAGGATCTGGGCCTAAATCCATCGTTTTTTTGCACTCCACACCAACCTGGGTTAGACACTGGCTATATGCAAATCAGCTCTGACCCTGTGCCTCATGGAAACAGTCCAGTCTGAACTACCAAGCCATGTCTTTCCCAGACCGGAATCAAGCATCCAAGGACCGGTTTCTGGCTATCAGCCTTCATCAGCCTGGATAGCTTGACTCCAGTGGTGTGGAGAGCCTGGGACTCACGTCTGAGCATACCCAGCCCACTCGGGGTGAAAATTGCATAAAACACAGTTGATGGACAGAATGTAGAACAATGTCATACATTCACCCCAGTACAAGGATCTGGGCCTAAATCCATCATTTTTTTGCACTCCACATCACCCTGGGTTAGACACTGGCTATATGCAAATCAGCTCTGACCCTGTGCCTCATGGGAACAGTCCAGTCCGAACTACCAAGCCATGTCTTTCCCAGACCGGAATCAAGCATCCAAGGACTGGTTTCTGGCTATCAGCCTTCATCAGCCTGGATAGCTTGACTCCAGTGGTGTGGAGAGCCTGGGACTCACGTCTGAGCATACCCAGCCCACTCGGAGTGAAAATTGCAAAAAGCACAGTTGATGGACAGATTGTAGAACAATGTCATACATTCACCCCAGTACAAGGATCTGGCCCTAAATCCATCGTTTTTTGCACTCCACACCACCCTGGGTTACACACTGGCTATATGCAAATCAGCTCTGACCCTGTGCCTCATGGGAACAGTCCAGTCAGAACTACCAAGCCATGTCTTTCCCAGACTGGAATCAAGCATCCAAGGACCGGTTTCTGGCTATCAGCCTTCATCAGCCTGGATAGCTTGACTCCAGTGGTGTGGAGAGCCTGGGACTCACGACTGAGCATACCCAGCCCACTCGGGGTGATAATTGCAAAAAACACAGTTGATGGACAGAATGTAGAACAATGTCATACATTCACCCCAGTACAAGGATTTGGGCCTAAATCCATCGTTTTTTTGCACTCCACACCACCCTGGGTTTGACACTGGCTATATGCAAATCAGCTGTGACCCTGAGCCTCATGGGAACAGTCCAGTCCGAACTACCAAGCCATGTCTTTCCCAGACCGGAATCAAGCATCCAAGGACCGGTTTCTGGCAACCAGCCTTCATCAGCCTGGATAGCTTGACTCCAGTGGTGTGGAGAGCCTGGGACTCACGTCTGAGCATACCCAGCCCACTCGGGGTGAAAATTGCAAAAAACACAGTTGATGGACAGAATGTAGAACAATGTCATACATTCACCCCAGTACAAGGATCTGGGCCTAAATCCATCGTATTTTTGCACTCCACACCACCCTGGGTTAGACACTGGCTATATGCAAATAAGCTCTGACCCTGTGCCTCATGGGAACAGTCCAGTCTGAACTACCAAGCCATGTCTTTCCCAGACCGGAATCAAGCATCCAAGGACCGGTTTCTGGCTATCAGCCTTCATCAGCCTGGATAGCTTGACTCCAGTGGTGTGGAGAGCCGGGGACTCACGTCTGAGCATACCCATCCCACTTGGGGTGAAAATTGCAAAAAACACAGTTGATGGACAGAATGTAGAACAATGTCATACATTCACCCCAGTACAAGGACCTGGGTCTAAATCCATCATTTTTCTGCACTCCACACCACCCTGGATTAGACACTGTCTATATGCAAATCAGCTCTGACCCTGTGCCTCATGGGAACAGTCCAGTCCGAACTACCAAGCCATGTCTTTCCCAGACCGGAATCAAGCATCCAAGGACCGCTTTCTGGTTATCAGCCTTAATCAGCCTGGATAGCTTGACTCCAGTGGTGTGGAGAGCCTGGGACTCACGTCTGAGCATACCCAGCCCACTCGGGGTGAATATTGAAAAAACACAGTTGATGGACAGAATGTAGAACAATGTCATACATTCACCCCAGTACAAGGATCTGGGCCTAAATCCATCGTATTTTTGCACTCCACACCACCCTGGGTTAGACACTGGCTATATGCAAATCAGCTCTGACCCTGTGCCTCATGGGAACAGTCCAGTCCGAACTACCAAGCCATGTCTTTCCCAGACCGGAATCAAGCATCCAAGGACCGGTTTCTGGCTATCAGCCTTCATCAGCCTGGATAGCTTGACTACAGTGGTGTGGAGAGCCTGGGACTCACGTCTGAGCATACCCAGCCCACTCGGGGTGAAAATTGCAAAAAACACAGTTGATGGACAGAATGTAGAACAATGTCATACGTTCACCCCAGTACAAGGATCTGGGCCTAAATCCATCGTTTTTTTGCACTCCACACCAACCTGGGTTAGACACTGGCTATATGCAAATCAGCTCTGACCCTGTGCCTCATGGAAACAGTCCAGTCTGAACTACCAAGCCATGTCTTTCCCAGACCGGAATCAAGCATCCAAGGACCGGTTTCTGGCTATCAGCCTTCATCAGCCTGGATAGCTTGACTCCAGTGGTGTGGAGAGCCTGGGACTCACGTCTGAGCATACCCAGCCCACTCGGGGTGAAAATTGCATAAAACACAGTTGATGGACAGAATGTAGAACAATGTCATACATTCACCCCAGTACAAGGATCTGGGCCTAAATCCATCATATTTTTGCACTCCACATCACCCTGGGTTAGACATTGGCTATATGCAAATCAGCTCTGACCCTGTGCCTCATGGGAACAGTCCAGTCCGAACTACCAAGCCATGTCTTTCCCAGACCGGAATCAAGCATCCAAGGACTGGTTTCTGGCTATCAGCCTTCATCAGCCTGGATAGCTTGACTCCAGTGGTGTGGAGAGCCTGGGACTCACGTCTGAGCATACCCAGCCCACTCGGAGTGAAAATTGCAAAAAGCACAGTTGATGGACAGATTGTAGAACAATGTCATACATTCACCCCAGTACAAGGATCTGGCCCTAAATCCATCGTTTTTTGCACTCCACACCACCCTGGGTTACACACTGGCTATATGCAAATCAGCTCTGACCCTGTGCCTCATGGGAACAGTCCAGTCAGAACTACCAAGCCATGTCTTTCCCAGACTGGAATCAAGCATCCAAGGACCGGTTTCTGGCTATCAGCCTTCATCAGCCTGGATAGCTTGACTCCAGTGGTGTGGAGAGCCTGGGACTCACGACTGAGCATACCCAGCCCACTCGGGGTGATAATTGCAAAAAACACAGTTGATGGACAGAATGTAGAACAATGTCATACATTCACCCCAGTACAAGGATTTGGGCCTAAATCCATCGTTTTTTTGCACTCCACACCACCCTGGGTTAGACACTGGCTATATGCAAACCAGCTCTGACCCTGTGCCTCATGGGAACAGTCCAGTCCGAACTACCAAGCCATGTCTTTCCCAGACCGGAATCAAGCATCCAAGGACCGGTTTCTGGCTATCAGCCTTCATCAGCCTGGATAGCTTGACTCCAGTGGTGTGGAGAGCCTGGGACTCACGTCTGAGCATACCCAGCCCACTCGGGGTGAAAATTGCAAAAAACACAGTTGATGGACAGAATGTAGAACAATGTCATAAATTCACCCCAGTACAAGAATCTGGGCCTAAATCCATCGTATTTTTGCACTCCACACCACCCTTGGTTAGACACTGGCTATATGCAAATCAGCTCTTACCCTGTGCCTCACGGGAACAGTCCAGTCCGAACAACCAAGCCATGTCTTTCCCAGACCGGAATCAAGCATCCAAGGACCGGTTTCTGGCTATCAGCCTTCATCAGCCTGGATAGCTTGACTCCAGTGGTGTGGAGAGCCTGGGACTCACGTCTGAGCATACCCAGCCCATTCGGGGTGAAAATTGCAAAAAACAGTTGATGGACAGAATGTAGAACAATGTCATACATTCACCCCAGTACAAGGATCTGGGCCTAAATCCATCGTTTTTTTGCACTCCACACCAACCTGGGTTAGACACTGGCTATATGCAAATCAGCTCTGACCCTGTGCCTCATGGAAACAGTCCAGTCTGAACTACCAAGCCATGTCTTTCCCAGACCGGAATCAAGCATCCAAGGACCGGTTTCTGGCTATCAGCCTTCATCAGCCTGGATAGCTTGACTCCAGTGGTGTGGAGAGCCTGGGACTCACGTCTGAGCATACCCAGCCCACTCGGGGTGAAAATTGCATAAAACACAGTTGATGGACAGAATGTAGAACAATGTCATACATTCACCCCAGTACAAGGATTTGGGCCTAAATCCATCATTTTTTTGCACTCCACATCACCCTGGGTTAGACACTGGCTATATGCAAATCAGCTCTGACCCTGTGCCTCATGGGAACAGTCCAGTCCGAACTACCAAGCCATGTCTTTCCCAGACCGGAATCAAGCATCCAAGGACTGGTTTCTGGCTATCAGCCTTCATCAGCCTGGATAGCTTGACTCCAGTGGTGTGGAGAGCCTGGGACTCACGTCTGAGCATACCCAGCCCACTCGGAGTGAAAATTGCAAAAAGCACAGTTGATGGACAGATTGTAGAACAATGTCATACATTCACCCCAGTACAAGGATCTGGCCCTAAATCCATCGTTTTTTGCACTCCACACCACCCTGGGTTACACACTGGCTATATGCAAATCAGCTCTGACCCTGTGCCTCATGGGAACAGTCCAGTCAGAACTACCAAGCCATGTCTTTCCCAGACTGGAATCAAGCATCCAAGGACCGGTGTCTGGCTATCAGCCTTCATCAGCCTGGATAGCTTGACTCCAGTGGTGTGGAGAGCCTGGGACTCACGACTGAGCATACCCAGCCCACTCGGGGTGATAATTGCAAAAAACACAGTTGATGGACAGAATGTAGAACAATGTCATACATTCACCCCAGTACAAGGATTTGGGCCTAAATCCATCGTTTTTTTGCACTCCACACCACCCTGGGTTAGACACTGGCTATATGCAAACCAGCTCTGACCCTGTGCCTCATGGGAACAGTCCAGTCCGAACTACCAAGCCATGTCTTTCCCAGACCGGAATCAAGCATCCAAGGACCGGTTTCTGGCTATCAGCCTTCATCAGCCTGGATAGCTTGACTCCAGTGGTGTGGAGAGCCTGGGACTCACGTCTGAGCATACCCAGACCACTCAGGGTGAAAATTGCAAAAAACACAGTTGATGGACAGAATGTAGAACAATGTCATAAATTCACCCCAGTACAAGAATCTGGGCCTAAATCCATCGTATTTTTGCACTCCACACCACCCTTGGTTAGACACTGGCTATATGCAAATCAGCTCTTACCCTGTGCCTCACGGGAACAGTCCAGTCCGAACAACCAAGCCATGTCTTTCCCAGACCGGAATCAAGCATCCAAGGACCGGTTTCTGGCTATCAGCCTTCATCAGCCTGGATAGCTTGACTCCAGTGGTGTGGAGAGCCTGGGACTCACGTCTGAGCATACCCAGCCCATTCGGGGTGAAAATTGCAAAAAACAGTTGATGGACAGAATGTAGAACAATGTCATACATTCACCCCAGTACAAGGATCTGGGCCTAAATCCATCATTTTTTTGCACTCCACATCACCCTGGGTTAGACACTGGCTATATGCAAATCAGCTCTGACCCTGTGCCTCATGGGAACAGTCCAGTCCGAACTACCAAGCCATGTCTTTCCCAGACCGGAATCAAGCATCCAAGGACCGGTTTCTGGCTATCAGCCTTCATCAGCCTGGATAGCTTGACTCCAGTGGTGTGGAGAGCCTGGGACTCACGTCTGAGCATACCCAGCCCACTCAGGGTGAAAATTGCAAAAAACACAGTTGATGGACAGAATGTAGAACAATGTCATAAATTCACCCCAGTACAAGAATCTGGGCCTAAATCCATCGTATTTTTGCACTCCACACCACCCTTGGTTAGACACTGGCTATATGCAAATCAGCTCTTACCCTGTGCCTCACGGGAACAGTCCAGTCCGAACAACCAAGCCATGTCTTTCCCAGACCGGAATCAAGCATCCAAGGACCGGTTTCTGGCTATCAGCCTTCATCAGCCTGGAAAGCTTGACTCCAGTGGCGTAGAGAGCCTGGGACTCACGTCTGAGCATACCCAGCCCACTCGGGCTGAAAATTGCAAAAAACACAGTTGATGGACAGAATGTAGAACAATGTCATACATTCACCCCAGTACAAGGATCTGGGCCTAAATCCATCGTTTTTTTGCACTCCACACCACCCTGGGTTAGACACTGGCTATATGCAAATCAGCTCTGACCCTGTTCCTCATGGGAACAGTCCAGTCCGAACTACCAAGCCATGCCTTTCCCAGACCGGAATCAAGCATCCAAGGACCGGTTTCTGGCTATCAGCCTTCATCAGCCTGGATAGCTTGACTCCAGTGGTGTGGAGAGCCTGGGACTCATGTCTGAGCATACTCAGCCCATTCGGGGTAAAAATTGCAAAAAACACAGTTGATGGACAGAATGTAGAACAATGTGATACATTCACCCCAGTACAAGGATCTGGGCCTAAATCCATCGTTTTTTTGGACTCCACACCACCCTGGGTTAGACACTGGCTATATGCAAATCAGCTCTGACCCTGTGCCTCATGGGAACAGTCCAGTCCGAACTACCACGCCATGTCTTTCCCAGACCGGAATCAAGCATCCAAGGACCGGTTTCTGGCTATCAGCCTTCATCAGCCTGGATAGCTTGACTCCAGTGGTGTGGAGAGCCAGTGACTCACGTCTGAGCATACCCAGCCCACTCGGGGTGAAAATTGCAAAAACACAGTTGATGGACAGAATGTAGAACAATGTCATACATTCACCCCAGTACAAGGATCTGGGCCTAAATCCACCATTTTTTTGCACTCCACACCACCCTGGGTTTGACACTGGCTATATGCAAATCAGCTCTGACCCTGTGCCTCATGGGAACAGTCCAGTCTGAACTACCAAGCCATATCTTTCCCAGACCGGAATCAAGCATCCAAGGACCGGTTTCTGGCTATCAGCCTTCATTAGCCTGGATAGCTTGACTCCAGTGGTGTGGAGAACCTGGGACTCACGTCTGAGCATACCCAGCCCACTCGGGGTAAAAATTGCAAAAAACACAGTTGATGGACAGAATGTAGAACAATGTCATACATTCACCCCAGTACAATGATCTGGGCCTAAATCCATCATTTTTTTGCACTCCACATCACCCTGGGTTAGACACTGGCTATATGCAAATCAGCTCTGACCCTGTGCCTCATGGGAACAGTCCAGTCGGAACTACCAAGCCATGTCTTTCCCAGACCGGAATCAAGCATCCAAGGACTGGTTTCTGGCTATCAGCCTTCATCAGCCTGGATAGCTTGACTCCAGTGGTGTGGAGAGCCTGGGACTCGCGTCTGAGCATACCCAGCCCACTCGGAGTGAAAATTGCAAAAAGCACAGTTGATGGACAGATTGTAGAACAATGTCATACATTCACCCCAGTACAAGGATCTGGGCCTAAATCCATCGTTTTTTGCACTCCACACCACCCTGGGTTACACACTGGCTATATGCAAATCAGCTCTGACCCTGTGCCTCATGGGAACAGTCCAGTCGGAACTACCAAGCAATGTCTTTCCCAGACTGGAATCAAGCATCCAAGGACCGGTTTCTGGCTATCAGCCTTCATCAGACTGGATAGCTTGACTCCAGTGGTGTGGAGAGCCTGGGACTCACGACTGAGCATACCCAGCCCACTCGGGGTGATAATTGCAAAAAACACAGTTGATGGACAGAATGTAGAACAATGTCATACATTCACCCCAGTACAAGGATCTGGGCCTAAATCCATCGTTTTTTTGCACTCCACACCACCCTGGGTTAGACACTGGCTATATGCAAATCAGCTCTGACCCTGTGCCTCATGGGAACAGTCCAGTCCGAACTACCAAGCCATGTCTTTCCCAGACCGGAATCAAGCACCCAAGGACCGGTTTCTGGCTATCAGCCTTCATCAGCCTGGATAGCTTGACTCCAGTGGTGTGGAGAGCCTGGGACTCACGTCTGAGCATACCCAGCCCACTCGGGGTGAAAATTGCAAAAAACACAGTTGATGGACAGAATGTAGAACAATGTCATAAATTCACCCCAGTACAAGGATCTGGGCCTAAATCCATCGTATTTTTGCACTCCACACCACCCTGGGTTAGACACTGGCTATATGCAAATCAACTCTGACCCTGTGCCTCATGGGAACAGTCCAGTCCGAACTACCAAACCATGTCTTTCCCAGACCGGAATCAAGCATCCAAGGACCGGTTTCTGGCTATCAGCCTTCATCAGCCTGGATAGCTTGACTCCAGTGGTGTGGAGAGCCTGGGACTCACGTCTGAGTATACCCAGCCCACTCGGGGTGAAAATTGCAAAAAACACAGTTGATGGACAGAATGTAGAACAATGTCATACATTCACCCCAGTACAAGGATCTGGGCCTAAATCCATCGTTTTTTTGCACTCCACACCACCCTGGGTTAGACACTGGCTATATGCAAATCAGCTCTGACCCTGTGCCTCATGGGAACAGTCCAGTCTGAACTACCAAGCCATGTCTTTCCCAGACCGGAATCAAGCATCCAAGTACCGGTTTCTAGCTATCAGCCTTCATCAGCCTGGATAGCTTGACTCCAGTGGTGTGGAGAGCCTGGGACTCACGTCTGAGCATACCCAGCCCACTCGGGGTGAAAATTGCAAAAATCAGTTGATGGACAGAATGTAGAACAATGTCATACATTCACCCCAGTACAAGGATCTGGGCCTAAATCCATCATTCTTTTGCACTCCACATCACCCTGGGTTAGACACTGGCTATATGCAAATCAGCTCTGACCCTGTGCCTCATGGGAACAGTCCAGTCCGAACTACCAAGCCATGTCTTTCCCAGACCGGAATCAAGCATCCAAGGACTGGTTTCTGGCTATCAGCCTTCATCAGCCTGGATAGCTTAACTCCAGTGGTGTGGAGAGCCTGGGACTCACGTCTGAGCATACCCAGCCCACTCGGAGTGAAAATTGCAAAAAGCACAGTTGATGGACAGAATGTAGAACAATGTCATACATTCACCCCAGTACAAGGATCTGGGCCTAAATCCATCATTCTTTTGCACTCCACATCACCCTGGGTTAGACACTGGCTATATGCAAATCAGCTCTGACCCTGTGCCTCATGGGAACAGTCCAGTCCGAACTACCAAGCCATGTCTTTCCCAGACCGGAATCAAGCATCCAAGGAACGGTTTCTGGCTATCAGCCTTCATCAGCCTGGATAGATTGACTCCAGTGGTGTGGAGAGCCTGGGACTCACAACTGAGCATACCCAGCCCACTGGGTGATAATTGCAAAAAACACAGTTGATGGACAGAATGTAGAACAATGTCATACATTCACCCCAGTACAAGTATCTGGGCCTAAATCCATCGTTTTTTTGCACTCCACACCACCCTGGGTTAGACACTGGCTATATGCAAATCAGCTCTGACCCTGTGCCTCATGGGAACAGTCCAGTCCGAACTACCAAGCCATGTCTTTCCCAGACCGGAATCAAGCATCCAAGGACCTATTTCTGGCTATCAGCCTTCATCAGCCTGGATAGCTTGACTCCAGTGGTGTGGAGAGCCTGGGACTCACGTCTGAGCATACCCAGCCCACTCGGGGTGAAAATTGCAAAAAACACAGTTGATGGACAGAATGTAGAACAATGTCATAAATTCACCCCAGTACAAGGATCTGGGCCTAAATCCATCGTATTTTTGCACTCCACACCACCCTGGGTTAGACACTGGCTATATGCAAATCAGCTCTGACCCTGTGCCTCATGGGAACAGTCCAGTCCGAACTACCAAGCCATGTCTTTCCCAGACATCAAGCATCCAAGGACCGGTTTCTGGCTATCAGCCTTCATCAGCCTGGATAGCTTGACTCCAGTGGTGTGGAGAGCCTGGGACTCACGTCTGAGCATACCCAGCCCACTCGGGGTGAAAATTGCAAAAAACACAGTTGATGGACAGAATGTAGAACAATGTCATACATTCACCCCAGTACAAGGATCTGGGCCTAAATCCATCGTTTTTTTGCACTCCACACCACCCTGGGTTAGACACTGGCTATATGCAAATCAGCTCTGACCCTGTGCCTCATGGGAACAGTCCAGTCTGAACTACCAAGCCATGTCTTTCCCAGACCGGAATCAAGCATCCAAGTACCGGTTTCTGGCTATCAGCCTTCATCAGCCTGGATAGCTTGACTCCAGTGGTGTGGAGAGCCTGGGACTCACGTCTGAGCATACCCAGCCCACTCGGGGTGAAAATTGCAAAAATCAGTTGATGGACAGAATGTAGAACAATGTCATACATTCACCCCAGTACAAGGATCTGGGCCTAAATCCATCATTCATTTGCACTCCACATCACCCTGGGTTAGACACTGGGTATATGCAAATCAGCTCTGACCCTGTGCCTCATGGGAACAGTCCAGTCCGAACTACCAAGCCATGTCTTTCCCAGACCGGAATCAAGCATCCAAGGACTGGTTTCTGGCTATCAGCCTTCATCAGCCTGGATAGCTTGACTCCAGTGGTGTGGAGAGCCTGGGACTCACGTCTTAGCATACCCAGCCCACTCGGAGTGAAAATTGCAAAAAGCACAGTTGATGGACAGATTGTAGAACAATGTCATACATTCACCCCAGTACAAGGATCTGGCCCTAAATCCATCGTTTTTTGCACTCCACACCACCCTTGGTTACACACTGGCTATATGCAAATCAGCTCTGACCCTGTGCCTCATGGGAACAGTCCAGTCCGAACTACCAAGCCATGTCTTTCCCAGACTGGAATCAAGCATCCAAGGAACGGTTTCTGGCTATCAGCCTTCATCAGCCTGGATAGCTTGACTCCAGTGGTGTGGAGAGCCTGGGACTCACAACTGAGCATACCCAGCCCACTGGGTGATAATTGCAAAAAACACAGTTGATGGACAGAATGTAGAACAATGTCATACATTCACCCCAGTACAAGGATCTGGGCCTAAATCTATCGTTTTTTTGCACTCCACACCACCCTGGGTTAGACACTGGCTATATGCAAATCAGCTCTGACCCTGTGCCTCATGGGAACAGTCCAGTCCAAACTACCAAGCCATGTCTTTCCCAGACCGGAATCAAGCATCCAAGGACCTATTTCTGGCTATCAGCCTTCATCAGCCTGGATAGCTTGACTCCAGTGGTGTGGAGAGCCTGGGACTCACGTCTGAGCATACCCAGCCCACTCGGGGTGAAAATTGCAAAAAACACAGTTGATGGACAGAATGTAGATCAATGTCATAAATTCACCCCAGGACAAGGATCTGGGCCTAAATCCATCGTATTTTTGCACTCCACACCACCCTGGGTTAGACACTGGCTATATACAAATCAGCTCTGACCCTGTGCCTCATGGGAACAGTCCAGTCTGAACTACCAAGCCATATCTTTCCCAGACCGGAATCAAGCATCCAAGGACCGGTTTCTGGCTATCAGCCTTCATTAGCCTGGATAGCTTGACTCCAGTGGTGTGGAGAACCTGGGACTCACGTCTGAGCATACCCAGCCCACTCGGGGTAAAAATTGCAAAAAACACAGTTGATGGACAGAATGTAGAACAATGTCATACATTCACCCCAGTACAAGGATCTGGGCCTAAATCCATCATTTTTTTGCACTCCACATCACCCTGGGTTAGGCTATATGCAAATCAGCTCTGACCCTGTGCCTCATGGGAACAGTCCAGTCGGAACTACCAAGCCATGTCTTTCCCAGACCGGAATCAAGCATCCAAGGACTGGTTTCTGGCTATCAGCCTTCATCAGCCTGGATAGCTTGACTCCAGTGGTGTGGAGAGCCTGGGACTCGCGTCTGAGCATACCCAGCCCACTCGGAGTGAAAATTGCAAAAAGCACAGTTGATGGACAGATTGTAGAACAATGTCATACATTCACCCCAGTACAAGGATCTGGGCCTAAATCCATCGTTTTTTGCACTGTACACCACCCTGGGTTACGCACTGGCTATATGCAAATCAGCTCTGACCCTGTGCCTCATGGGAACAGTCCAGTCGGAACTACCAAGCCATGTCTTTCCCAGACTGGAATCAAGCATCCAAGGACCGGTTTCTGGCTATCAGCCTTCATCAGCCTGGATAGCTTGACTCCAGTGGTGTGGAGAGCCTGGGACTCACGACTGAGCATACCCAGCCCACTCGGGGTGATAATTGCAAAAAACACAGTTGATGGACAGAATGTAGAACAATGTCATACATTCACCCCAGTACAAGGATCTGGGCCTAAATCCATCGTTTTTTTGCACTCCACACCACCCTGGGTTAGACACTGGCTATATGCAAATCAGCTCTGACCCTGTGCCTCATGGGAACAGTCCAGTCCGAACTACCAAGCCATGTCTTTCCCAGACCGGAATCAAGCATCCAAGGACCGGTTTCTGGCTATCAGCCTTCATCAGCCTGGATAGCTTGACTCCAGTGGTGTGGAGAGCCTGGGACTCACGTCTGAGCATACCCAGCCCACTCGGGGTGAAAATTGCAAAAAACACAGTTGATGGACAGAATGTAGAACAATGTCATAAATTCACCCCAGTACAAGGATCTGGGCCTAAATCCATCGTATTTTTGCACTCCACACCACCCTGGGTTAGACAATGGCTATATGCAAATCAGCTCTGACCCTGTGCCTCATGGGAACAGTCCAGTCCGAACTACCAAACCATGTCTTTCCCAGACCGGAATCAAGCATCCAAGGACCGGTTTCTGGCTATCAGCCTTCATCAGCCTGGATAGCTTGACTCCAGTGGTGTGGAGAGCCTGGGACTCACGTCTGAGTATACCCAGCCCACTCGGGGTGAAAATTGCAAAAAACACAGTTGATGGACAGAATGTAGAACAATGTCATACATTCACCCCAGTACAAGGATCTGGGCCTAAATCCATCATTTTTTTGCACTCCACACCACCCTGGGTTAGACACTGGCTATATGCAAATCAGCTCTGACCCTGTGCCTCATGGGAACAGTCCAGTCTGAACTACCAAGCCATGTCTTTCCCAGACCGGAATCAAGCATCCAAGTACCGGTTTCTAGCTATCAGCCTTCATCAGCCTGGATAGCTTGACTCCAGTGGTGTGGAGAGCCTGGGACTCACGTCTGAGCATACCCAGCCCACTCGGGGTGAAAATTGCAAAAATCAGTTGATGGACAGAATGTAGAACAATGTCATACATTCACCCCAGTACAAGGATCTGGGCCTAAATCCATCATTCTTTTGCACTCCACATCACCCTGGGTTAGACACTGGCTATATGCAAATCAGCTCTGACCCTGTGCCTCATGGGAACAGTCCAGTCCGAACTACCAAGCCATGTCTTTCCCAGACCGGAATCAAGCATCCAAGGACTGGTTTCTGGCTATCAGCCTTCATCAGCCTGGATAGCTTAACTCCAGTGGTGTGGAGAGCCTGGGACTCACGTCTGAGCATACCCAGCCCACTCGGAGTGAAAATTGCAAAAAGCACAGTTGATGGACAGATTGTAGAACAATGTCATACATTCACCCCAGTACAAGGATCTGGCCCTAAATCCATCGTTTTTTGCACTCCACACCACCCTGGGTTACACACTGGCTATATGCAAATCAGCTCTGACCCTGTGCCTCATGGGAACAGTCCAGTCCGAACTACCAAGCCATGTCTTTCCCAGACTGGAATCAAGCATCCAAGGAACGGTTTCTGGCTATCAGCCTTCATCAGCCTGGATAGCTTGACTCCAGTGGTGTGGAGAGCCTGGGACTCACAACTGAGCATACCCAGCCCACTGGGTGATAATTGCAAAAAACACAGTTGATGGACAGAATGTAGAACAATGTCATACATTCACCCCAGTACAAGGATCTGGGCCTAAATCCATCGTTTTTTTGCACTCCACACCACCCTGGGTTAGACACTGGCTATATGCAAATCAGCTCTGACCCTGTGCCTCATGGGAACAGTCCAGTCCGAACTACCAAGCCATGTCTTTCCCAGACCGGAATCAAGCATCCAAGGACCTATTTCTGGCTATCAGCCTTCATCAGCCTGGATAGCTTGACTCCAGTGGTGTGGAGAGCCTGGGACTCACGTCTGAGCATACCCAGCCCACTCGGGGTGAAAATTGCAAAAAACACAGTTGATGGACAGAATGTAGTAAAATGTCATAAATTCACCCCAGTACAAGGATCTGGGCCTAAATCCATCGTATTTTTGAACTCCACACCACCCTGGGTTAGACACTGGCTATATGCAAATCAGCTCTGACCCTGTGCCTCATGGGAACAGTCCAGTCCGAACTACCAAGCCATGTCTTTCCCAGACATCAAGCATCCAAGGACCGGTTTCTGGCTATCAGCCTTCATCAGCCTGGATAGCTTGACTCCAGTGGTGTGGAGAGCCTGGGTCTCACGTCTGAGCATACCCAGCCCACTCGGGGTGAAAATTGCAAAAAACACAGTTGATGGACAGAATGTAGAACAATGTCATACATTCACCCCAGTACAAGGATCTGGGCCTAAATCCATCGTTTTTTTGCACTCCACACCACCCTGGGTTAGACACTGGCTATATGCAAATCAGCTCTGACCCTGTGCCTCATGGGAACAGTCCAGTCTGAACTACCAAGCCATGTCTTTCCCAGACCGGAATCAAGCATCCAAGTACCGGTTTCTGGCTATCAGCCTTCATCAGCCTGGATAGCTTGACTCCAGTGGTGTGGAGAGCCTGGGACTCACGTCTGAGCATACCCAGCCCACTCGGGGTGAAAATTGCAAAAATCAGTTGATGGACAGAATGTAGAACAATGTCATACATTCACCCCAGTACAAGGATCTGGGCCTAAATCCATCATTCATTTGCACTCCACATCACCCTGGGTTAGACACTGGGTATATGCAAATCAGCTCTGACCCTGTGCCTCATGGGAACAGTCCAGTCCGAACTACCAAGCCATGTCTTTCCCAGACCGGAATCAAGCATCCAAGGACTGGTTTCTGGCTATCAGCCTTCATCAGCCTGGATAGCTTGACTCCAGTGGTGTGGAGAGCCTGGGACTCACGTCTGAGTATACCCAGCCCACTCGGGGTGAAAATTGCAAAAAACACAGTTGATGGACAGAATGTAGAACAATGTCATACATTCACCCCAGTACAAGGATCTGGGCCTAAATCCATCGTTTTTTTGCACTCCACACCACCCTGGGTTAGACACTGGCTATATGCAAATCAGCTCTGACCCTGTGCCTCATGGGAACAGTCCAGTCTGAACTACCAAGCCATGTCTTTCCCAGACCGGAATCAAGCATCCAAGTACCGGTTTCTAGCTATCAGCCTTCATCAGCCTGGATAGCTTGACTCCAGTGGTGTGGAGAGCCTGGGACTCACGTCTGAGCATACCCAGCCCACTCGGGGTGAAAATTGCAAAAATCAGTTGATGGACAGAATGTAGAACAATGTCATACATTCACCCCAGTACAAGGATCTGGGCCTAAATCCATCATTCTTTTGCACTCCACATCACCCTGGGTTAGACACTGGCTATATGCAAATCAGCTCTGACCCTGTGCCTCATGGGAACAGTCCAGTCCGAACTACCAAGCCATGTCTTTCCCAGACCGGAATCAAGCATCCAAGGACTGGTTTCTGGCTATCAGCCTTCATCAGCCTGGATAGCTTAACTCCAGTGGTGTGGAGAGCCTGGGACTCACGTCTGAGCATACCCAGCCCACTCGGAGTGAAAATTGCAAAAAGCACAGTTGATGGACAGATTGTAGAACAATGTCATACATTCACCCCAGTACAAGGATCTGGCCCTAAATCCATCGTTTTTTGCACTCCACACCACCCTGGGTTACACACTGGCTATATGCAAATCAGCTCTGACCCTGTGCCTCATGGGAACAGTCCAGTCCGAACTACCAAGCCATGTCTTTCCCAGACTGGAATCAAGCATCCAAGGAACGGTTTCTGGCTATCAGCCTTCATCAGCCTGGATAGCTTGACTCCAGTGGTGTGGAGAGCCTGGGACTCACAACTGAGCATACCCAGCCCACTGGGTGATAATTGCAAAAAACACAGTTGATGGACAGAATGTAGAACAATGTCATACATTCACCCCAGTACAAGGATCTGGGCCTAAATCCATCGTTTTTTTGCACTCCACACCACCCTGGGTTAGACACTGGCTATATGCAAATCAGCTCTGACCCTGTGCCTCATGGGAACAGTCCAGTCCGAACTACCAAGCCATGTCTTTCCCAGACCGGAATCAAGCATCCAAGGACCTATTTCTGGCTATCAGCCTTCATCAGCCTGGATAGCTTGACTCCAGTGGTGTGGAGAGCCTGGGACTCACGTCTGAGCATACCCAGCCCACTCGGGGTGAAAATTGCAAAAAACACAGTTGATGGACAGAATGTAGAACAATGTCATAAATTCACCCCAGTACAAGGATCTGGGCCTAAATCCATCGTATTTTTGAACTCCACACCACCCTGGGTTAGACACTGGCTATATGCAAATTAGCTCTGACCCTGTGCCTCATGGGAACAGTCCAGTCCGAACTACCAAGCCATGTCTTTCCCAGACATCAAGCATCCAAGGACCGGTTTCTGGCTATCAGCCTTCATCAGCCTGGATAGCTTGACTCCAGTGGTGTGGAGAGCCTGGGACTCACGTCTGAGCATACCCAGCCCATTCGGG
Source organism: Lissotriton helveticus (assembly GCF_964261635.1). NCBI lineage: Eukaryota > Metazoa > Chordata > Amphibia > Caudata > Salamandridae > Lissotriton > Lissotriton helveticus. Next base: position 479,493,766 of record NC_136063.1, on the reverse strand, counting down.
GTGAAAATTGCAAAAAACAGTTGATGGACAGAATGTAGAACAATGTCATACATTCACCCCAGTACAAGGATCTGGGCCTAAATCCATCGTTTTTTTGCACTCCACACCAACCTGGGTTAGACACTGGCTATATGCAAATCAGCTCTGACCCTGTGCCTCATGGAAACAGTCCAGTCTGAACTACCAAGCCATGTCTTTCCCAGACCGGAATCAAGCATCCAAGGACCGGTTTCTGGCTATCAGCCTTCATCAGCCTGGATAGCTTGACTCCAGTGGTGTGGAGAGCCTGGGACTCACGTCTGAGCATACCCAGCCCACTCGGGGTGAAAATTGCATAAAACACAGTTGATGGACAGAATGTAGAACAATGTCATACATTCACCCCAGTACAAGGATCTGGGCCTAAATCCATCATTTTTTTGCACTCCACATCACCCTGGGTTAGACACTGGCTATATGCAAATCAGCTCTGACCCTGTGCCTCATGGGAACAGTCCAGTCCGAACTACCAAGCCATGTCTTTCCCAGACCGGAATCAAGCATCCAAGGACTGGTTTCTGGCTATCAGCCTTCATCAGCCTGGATAGCTTGACTCCAGTGGTGTGGAGAGCCTGGGACTCACGTCTGAGCATACCCAGCCCACTCGGAGTGAAAATTGCAAAAAGCACAGTTGATGGACAGATTGTAGAACAATGTCATACATTCACCCCAGTACAAGGATCTGGCCCTAAATCCATCGTTTTTTGCACTCCACACCACCCTGGGTTACACACTGGCTATATGCAAATCAGCTCTGACCCTGTGCCTCATGGGAACAGTCCAGTCAGAACTACCAAGCCATGTCTTTCCCAGACTGGAATCAAGCATCCAAGGACCGGTGTCTGGCTATCAGCCTTCATCAGCCTGGATAGCTTGACTCCAGTGGTGTGGAGAGCCTGGGACTCACGACTGAGCATACCCAGCCCACTCGGGGTGATAATTGCAAAAAACACAGTTGATGGACAGAATGTAGAACAATGTCATACATTCACCCCAGTACAAGGATTTGGGCCTAAATCCATCGTTTTTTTGCACTCCACACCACCCTGGGTTAGACACTGGCTATATGCAAACCAGCTCTGACCCTGTGCCTCATGGGAACAGTCCAGTCCGAACTACCAAGCCATGTCTTTCCCAGACCGGAATCAAGCATCCAAGGACCGGTTTCTGGCTATCAGCCTTCATCAGCCTGGATAGCTTGACTCCAGTGGTGTGGAGAGCCTGGGACTCACGTCTGAGCATACCCAGACCATTCAGGGTGAAAATTGCAAAAAACACAGTTGATGGACAGAATGTAGAACAATGTCATAAATTCACCCCAGTACAAGAATCTGGGCCTAAATCCATCGTATTTTTGCACTCCACACCACCCTTGGTTAGACACTGGCTATATGCAAATCAGCTCTTACCCTGTGCCTCACGGGAACAGTCCAGTCCGAACAACCAAGCCATGTCTTTCCCAGACCGGAATCAAGCATCCAAGGACCGGTTTCTGGCTATCAGCCTTCATCAGCCTGGATAGCTTGACTCCAGTGGTGTGGAGAGCCTGGGACTCACGTCTGAGCATACCCAGCCCATTCGGGGTGAAAATTGCAAAAAACAGTTGATGGACAGAATGTAGAACAATGTTATACATTCACCCCAGTACAAGGATCTGGGCCTAAATCCATCATTTTTTTGCACTCCACATCACCCTGGGTTAGACACTGGCTATATGCAAATCAGCTCTGACCCTGTGCCTCATGGGAACAGTCCAGTCCGAACTACCAAGCCATGTCTTTCCCAGACCGGAATCAAGCATCCAAGGACCGGTTTCTGGCTATCAGCCTTCATCAGCCTGGATAGCTTGACTCCAGTGGTGTGGAGAGCCTGGGACTCACGTCTGAGCATACCCAGCCCACTCAGGGTGAAAATTGCAAAAAACACAGTTGATGGACAGAATGTAGAACAATGTCATAAATTCACCCCAGTACAAGAATCTGGGCCTAAATCCATCGTATTTTTGCACTCCACACCACCCTTGGTTAGACACTGGCTATATGCAAATCAGCTCTTACCCTGTGCCTCACGGGAACAGTCCAGTCCGAACAACCAAGCCATGTCTTTCCCAGACCGGAATCAAGCATCCAAGGACCGGTTTCTGGCTATCAGCCTTCATCAGCCTGGAAAGCTTGACTCCAGTGGCGTAGAGAGCCTGGGACTCACGTCTGAGCATACCCAGCCCACTCGGGCTGAAAATTGCAAAAAACACAGTTGATGGACAGAATGTAGAACAATGTCATACATTCACCCCAGTACAAGGATCTGGGCCTAAATCCATCGTTTTTTTGCACTCCACACCACCCTGGGTTAGACACTGGCTATATGCAAATCAGCTCTGACCCTGTTCCTCATGGGAACAGTCCAGTCCGAACTACCAAGCCATGCCTTTCCCAGACCGGAATCAAGCATCCAAGGACCGGTTTCTGGCTATCAGCCTTCATCAGCCTGGATAGCTTGACTCCAGTGGTGTGGAGAGCCTGGGACTCATGTCTGAGCATACTCAGCCCATTCGGGGTAAAAATTGCAAAAAACACAGTTGATGGACAGAATGTAGAACAATGTCATACATTCACCCCAGTACAAGGATCTGGGCCTAAATCCATCGTTTTTTTGGACTCCACACCACCCTGGGTTAGACACTGGCTATATGCAAATCAGCTCTGACCCTGTGCCTCATGGGAACAGTCCAGTCCGAACTACCACGCCATGTCTTTCCCAGACCGGAATCAAGCATCCAAGGACCGGTTTCTGGCTATCAGCCTTCATCAGCCTGGATAGCTTGACTCCAGTGGTGTGGAGAGCCAGTGACTCACGTCTGAGCATACCCAGCCCACTCGGGGTGAAAATTGCAAAAACACAGTTGATGGACAGAATGTAGAACAATGTCATACATTCACCCCAGTACAAGGATCTGGGCCTAAATCCACCATTTTTTTGCACTCCACACCACCCTGGGTTTGACACTGGCTATATGCAAATCAGCTCTGACCCTGTGCCTCATGGGAACAGTCCAGTCTGAACTACCAAGCCATATCTTTCCCAGACCGGAATCAAGCATCCAAGGACCGGTTTCTGGCTATCAGCCTTCATTAGCCTGGATAGCTTGACTCCAGTGGTGTGGAGAACCTGGGACTCACGTCTGAGCATACCCAGCCCACTCGGGGTAAAAATTGCAAAAAACACAGTTGATGGACAGAATGTAGAACAATGTCATACATTCACCCCAGTACAATGATCTGGGCCTAAATCCATCATTTTTTTGCACTCCACATCACCCTGGGTTAGACACTGGCTATATGCAAATCAGCTCTGACCCTGTGCCTCATGGGAACAGTCCAGTCGGAACTACCAAGCCATGTCTTTCCCAGACCGGAATCAAGCATCCAAGGACTGGTTTCTGGCTATCAGCCTTCATCAGCCTGGATAGCTTGACTCCAGTGGTGTGGAGAGCCTGGGACTCGCGTCTGAGCATACCCAGCCCACTCGGAGTGAAAATTGCAAAAAGCACAGTTGATGGACAGATTGTAGAACAATGTCATACATTCACCCCAGTACAAGGATCTGGGCCTAAATCCATCGTTTTTTGCACTCCACACCACCCTGGGTTACACACTGGCTATATGCAAATCAGCTCTGACCCTGTGCCTCATGGGAACAGTCCAGTCGGAACTACCAAGCAATGTCTTTCCCAGACTGGAATCAAGCATCCAAGGACCGGTTTCTGGCTATCAGCCTTCATCAGCCTGGATAGCTTGACTCCAGTGGTGTGGAGAGCCTGGGACTCACGACTGAGCATACCCAGCCCACTCGGGGTGATAATTGCAAAAAACACAGTTGATGGACAGAATGTAGAACAATGTCATACATTCACCCCAGTACAAGGATCTGGGCCTAAATCCATCGTTTTTTTGCACTCCACACCACCCTGGGTTAGACACTGGCTATATGCAAATCAGCTCTGACCCTGTGCCTCATGGGAACAGTCCAGTCCGAACTACCAAGCCATGTCTTTCCCAGACCGGAATCAAGCACCCAAGGACCGGTTTCTGGCTATCAGCCTTCATCAGCCTGGATAGCTTGACTCCAGTGGTGTGGAGAGCCTGGGACTCACGTCTGAGCATACCCAGCCCACTCGGGGTGAAAATTGCAAAAAACACAGTTGATGGACAGAATGTAGAACAATGTCATAAATTCACCCCAGTACAAGGATCTGGGCCTAAATCCATCGTATTTTTGCACTCCACACCACCCTGGGTTAGACACTGGCTATATGCAAATCAACTCTGACCCTGTGCCTCATGGGAACAGTCCAGTCCGAACTACCAAACCATGTCTTTCCCAGACCGGAATCAAGCATCCAAGGACCGGTTTCTGGCTATCAGCCTTCATCAGCCTGGATAGCTTGACTCCAGTGGTGTGGAGAGCCTGGGACTCACGTCTGAGTATACCCAGCCCACTCGGGGTGAAAATTGCAAAAAACACAGTTGATGGACAGAATGTAGAACAATGTCATACATTCACCCCAGTACAAGGATCTGGGCCTAAATCCATCGTTTTTTTGCACTCCACACCACCCTGGGTTAGACACTGGCTATATGCAAATCAGCTCTGACCCTGTGCCTCATGGGAACAGTCCAGTCTGAACTACCAAGCCATGTCTTTCCCAGACCGGAATCAAGCATCCAAGTACCGGTTTCTAGCTATCAGCCTTCATCAGCCTGGATAGCTTGACTCCAGTGGTGTGGAGAGCCTGGGACTCACGTCTGAGCATACCCAGCCCACTCGGGGTGAAAATTGCAAAAATCAGTTGATGGACAGAATGTAGAACAATGTCATACATTCACCCCAGTACAAGGATCTGGGCCTAAATCCATCATTCTTTTGCACTCCACATCACCCTGGGTTAGACACTGGCTATATGCAAATCAGCTCTGACCCTGTGCCTCATGGGAACAGTCCAGTCCGAACTACCAAGCCATGTCTTTCCCAGACCGGAATCAAGCATCCAAGGACTGGTTTCTGGCTATCAGCCTTCATCAGCCTGGATAGCTTAACTCCAGTGGTGTGGAGAGCCTGGGACTCACGTCTGAGCATACCCAGCCCACTCGGAGTGAAAATTGCAAAAAGCACAGTTGATGGACAGAATGTAGAACAATGTCATACATTCACCCCAGTACAAGGATCTGGGCCTAAATCCATCATTCTTTTGCACTCCACATCACCCTGGGTTAGACACTGGCTATATGCAAATCAGCTCTGACCCTGTGCCTCATGGGAACAGTCCAGTCCGAACTACCAAGCCATGTCTTTCCCAGACCGGAATCAAGCATCCAAGGAACGGTTTCTGGCTATCAGCCTTCATCAGCCTGGATAGATTGACTCCAGTGGTGTGGAGAGCCTGGGACTCACAACTGAGCATACCCAGCCCACTGGGTGATAATTGCAAAAAACACAGTTGATGGACAGAATGTAGAACAATGTCATACATTCACCCCAGTACAAGTATCTGGGCCTAAATCCATCGTTTTTTTGCACTCCACACCACCCTGGGTTAGACACTGGCTATATGCAAATCAGCTCTGACCCTGTGCCTCATGGGAACAGTCCAGTCCGAACTACCAAGCCATGTCTTTCCCAGACCGGAATCAAGCATCCAAGGACCTATTTCTGGCTATCAGCCTTCATCAGCCTGGATAGCTTGACTCCAGTGGTGTGGAGAGCCTGGGACTCACGTCTGAGCATACCCAGCCCACTCGGGGTGAAAATTGCAAAAAACACAGTTGATGGACAGAATGTAGAACAATGTCATAAATTCACCCCAGTACAAGGATCTGGGCCTAAATCCATCGTATTTTTGCACTCCACACCACCCTGGGTTAGACACTGGCTATATGCAAATCAGCTCTGACCCTGTGCCTCATGGGAACAGTCCAGTCCGAACTACCAAGCCATGTCTTTCCCAGACATCAAGCATCCAAGGACCGGTTTCTGGCTATCAGCCTTCATCAGCCTGGATAGCTTGACTCCAGTGGTGTGGAGAGCCTGGGACTCACGTCTGAGCATACCCAGCCCACTCGGGGTGAAAATTGCAAAAAACACAGTTGATGGACAGAATGTAGAACAATGTCATACATTCACCCCAGTACAAGGATCTGGGCCTAAATCCATCGTTTTTTTGCACTCCACACCACCCTGGGTTAGACACTGGCTATATGCAAATCAGCTCTGACCCTGTGCCTCATGGGAACAGTCCAGTCTGAACTACCAAGCCATGTCTTTCCCAGACCGGAATCAAGCATCCAAGTACCGGTTTCTGGCTATCAGCCTTCATCAGCCTGGATAGCTTGACTCCAGTGGTGTGGAGAGCCTGGGACTCACGTCTGAGCATACCCAGCCCACTCGGGGTGAAAATTGCAAAAATCAGTTGATGGACAGAATGTAGAACAATGTCATACATTCACCCCAGTACAAGGATCTGGGCCTAAATCCATCATTCATTTGCACTCCACATCACCCTGGGTTAGACACTGGGTATATGCAAATCAGCTCTGACCCTGTGCCTCATGGGAACAGTCCAGTCCGAACTACCAAGCCATGTCTTTCCCAGACCGGAATCAAGCATCCAAGGACTGGTTTCTGGCTATCAGCCTTCATCAGCCTGGATAGCTTGACTCCAGTGGTGTGGAGAGCCTGGGACTCACGTCTTAGCATACCCAGCCCACTCGGAGTGAAAATTGCAAAAAGCACAGTTGATGGACAGATTGTAGAACAATGTCATACATTCACCCCAGTACAAGGATCTGGCCCTAAATCCATCGTTTTTTGCACTCCACACCACCCTTGGTTACACACTGGCTATATGCAAATCAGCTCTGACCCTGTGCCTCATGGGAACAGTCCAGTCCGAACTACCAAGCCATGTCTTTCCCAGACTGGAATCAAGCATCCAAGGAACGGTTTCTGGCTATCAGCCTTCATCAGCCTGGATAGCTTGACTCCAGTGGTGTGGAGAGCCTGGGACTCACAACTGAGCATACCCAGCCCACTGGGTGATAATTGCAAAAAACACAGTTGATGGACAGAATGTAGAACAATGTCATACATTCACCCCAGTACAAGGATCTGGGCCTAAATCTATCGTTTTTTTGCACTCCACACCACCCTGGGTTAGACACTGGCTATATGCAAATCAGCTCTGACCCTGTGCCTCATGGGAACAGTCCAGTCCAAACTACCAAGCCATGTCTTTCCCAGACCGGAATCAAGCATCCAAGGACCTATTTCTGGCTATCAGCCTTCATCAGCCTGGATAGCTTGACTCCAGTGGTGTGGAGAGCCTGGGACTCACGTCTGAGCATACCCAGCCCACTCGGGGTGAAAATTGCAAAAAACACAGTTGATGGACAGAATGTAGATCAATGTCATAAATTCACCCCAGGACAAGGATCTGGGCCTAAATCCATCGTATTTTTGCACTCCACACCACCCTGGGTTAGACACTGGCTATATACAAATCAGCTCTGACCCTGTGCCTCATGGGAACAGTCCAGTCTGAACTACCAAGCCATATCTTTCCCAGACCGGAATCAAGCATCCAAGGACCGGTTTCTGGCTATCAGCCTTCATTAGCCTGGATAGCTTGACTCCAGTGGTGTGGAGAACCTGGGACTCACGTCTGAGCATACCCAGCCCACTCGGGGTAAAAATTGCAAAAAACACAGTTGATGGACAGAATGTAGAACAATGTCATACATTCACCCCAGTACAAGGATCTGGGCCTAAATCCATCATTTTTTTGCACTCCACATCACCCTGGGTTAGGCTATATGCAAATCAGCTCTGACCCTGTGCCTCATGGGAACAGTCCAGTCGGAACTACCAAGCCATGTCTTTCCCAGACCGGAATCAAGCATCCAAGGACTGGTTTCTGGCTATCAGCCTTCATCAGCCTGGATAGCTTGACTCCAGTGGTGTGGAGAGCCTGGGACTCGCGTCTGAGCATACCCAGCCCACTCGGAGTGAAAATTGCAAAAAGCACAGTTGATGGACAGATTGTAGAACAATGTCATACATTCACCCCAGTACAAGGATCTGGGCCTAAATCCATCGTTTTTTGCACTGTACACCACCCTGGGTTACGCACTGGCTATATGCAAATCAGCTCTGACCCTGTGCCTCATGGGAACAGTCCAGTCGGAACTACCAAGCCATGTCTTTCCCAGACTGGAATCAAGCATCCAAGGACCGGTTTCTGGCTATCAGCCTTCATCAGCCTGGATAGCTTGACTCCAGTGGTGTGGAGAGCCTGGGACTCACGACTGAGCATACCCAGCCCACTCGGGGTGATAATTGCAAAAAACACAGTTGATGGACAGAATGTAGAACAATGTCATACATTCACCCCAGTACAAGGATCTGGGCCTAAATCCATCGTTTTTTTGCACTCCACACCACCCTGGGTTAGACACTGGCTATATGCAAATCAGCTCTGACCCTGTGCCTCATGGGAACAGTCCAGTCCGAACTACCAAGCCATGTCTTTCCCAGACCGGAATCAAGCATCCAAGGACCGGTTTCTGGCTATCAGCCTTCATCAGCCTGGATAGCTTGACTCCAGTGGTGTGGAGAGCCTGGGACTCACGTCTGAGCATACCCAGCCCACTCGGGGTGAAAATTGCAAAAAACACAGTTGATGGACAGAATGTAGAACAATGTCATAAATTCACCCCAGTACAAGGATCTGGGCCTAAATCCATCGTATTTTTGCACTCCACACCACCCTGGGTTAGACAATGGCTATATGCAAATCAGCTCTGACCCTGTGCCTCATGGGAACAGTCCAGTCCGAACTACCAAACCATGTCTTTCCCAGACCGGAATCAAGCATCCAAGGACCGGTTTCTGGCTATCAGCCTTCATCAGCCTGGATAGCTTGACTCCAGTGGTGTGGAGAGCCTGGGACTCACGTCTGAGTATACCCAGCCCACTCGGGGTGAAAATTGCAAAAAACACAGTTGATGGACAGAATGTAGAACAATGTCATACATTCACCCCAGTACAAGGATCTGGGCCTAAATCCATCATTTTTTTGCACTCCACACCACCCTGGGTTAGACACTGGCTATATGCAAATCAGCTCTGACCCTGTGCCTCATGGGAACAGTCCAGTCTGAACTACCAAGCCATGTCTTTCCCAGACCGGAATCAAGCATCCAAGTACCGGTTTCTAGCTATCAGCCTTCATCAGCCTGGATAGCTTGACTCCAGTGGTGTGGAGAGCCTGGGACTCACGTCTGAGCATACCCAGCCCACTCGGGGTGAAAATTGCAAAAATCAGTTGATGGACAGAATGTAGAACAATGTCATACATTCACCCCAGTACAAGGATCTGGGCCTAAATCCATCATTCTTTTGCACTCCACATCACCCTGGGTTAGACACTGGCTATATGCAAATCAGCTCTGACCCTGTGCCTCATGGGAACAGTCCAGTCCGAACTACCAAGCCATGTCTTTCCCAGACCGGAATCAAGCATCCAAGGACTGGTTTCTGGCTATCAGCCTTCATCAGCCTGGATAGCTTAACTCCAGTGGTGTGGAGAGCCTGGGACTCACGTCTGAGCATACCCAGCCCACTCGGAGTGAAAATTGCAAAAAGCACAGTTGATGGACAGATTGTAGAACAATGTCATACATTCACCCCAGTACAAGGATCTGGCCCTAAATCCATCGTTTTTTGCACTCCACACCACCCTGGGTTACACACTGGCTATATGCAAATCAGCTCTGACCCTGTGCCTCATGGGAACAGTCCAGTCCGAACTACCAAGCCATGTCTTTCCCAGACTGGAATCAAGCATCCAAGGAACGGTTTCTGGCTATCAGCCTTCATCAGCCTGGATAGCTTGACTCCAGTGGTGTGGAGAGCCTGGGACTCACAACTGAGCATACCCAGCCCACTGGGTGATAATTGCAAAAAACACAGTTGATGGACAGAATGTAGAACAATGTCATACATTCACCCCAGTACAAGGATCTGGGCCTAAATCCATCGTTTTTTTGCACTCCACACCACCCTGGGTTAGACACTGGCTATATGCAAATCAGCTCTGACCCTGTGCCTCATGGGAACAGTCCAGTCCGAACTACCAAGCCATGTCTTTCCCAGACCGGAATCAAGCATCCAAGGACCTATTTCTGGCTATCAGCCTTCATCAGCCTGGATAGCTTGACTCCAGTGGTGTGGAGAGCCTGGGACTCACGTCTGAGCATACCCAGCCCACTCGGGGTGAAAATTGCAAAAAACACAGTTGATGGACAGAATGTAGTAAAATGTCATAAATTCACCCCAGTACAAGGATCTGGGCCTAAATCCATCGTATTTTTGAACTCCACACCACCCTGGGTTAGACACTGGCTATATGCAAATCAGCTCTGACCCTGTGCCTCATGGGAACAGTCCAGTCCGAACTACCAAGCCATGTCTTTCCCAGACATCAAGCATCCAAGGACCGGTTTCTGGCTATCAGCCTTCATCAGCCTGGATAGCTTGACTCCAGTGGTGTGGAGAGCCTGGGTCTCACGTCTGAGCATACCCAGCCCACTCGGGGTGAAAATTGCAAAAAACACAGTTGATGGACAGAATGTAGAACAATGTCATACATTCACCCCAGTACAAGGATCTGGGCCTAAATCCATCGTTTTTTTGCACTCCACACCACCCTGGGTTAGACACTGGCTATATGCAAATCAGCTCTGACCCTGTGCCTCATGGGAACAGTCCAGTCTGAACTACCAAGCCATGTCTTTCCCAGACCGGAATCAAGCATCCAAGTACCGGTTTCTGGCTATCAGCCTTCATCAGCCTGGATAGCTTGACTCCAGTGGTGTGGAGAGCCTGGGACTCACGTCTGAGCATACCCAGCCCACTCGGGGTGAAAATTGCAAAAATCAGTTGATGGACAGAATGTAGAACAATGTCATACATTCACCCCAGTACAAGGATCTGGGCCTAAATCCATCATTCATTTGCACTCCACATCACCCTGGGTTAGACACTGGGTATATGCAAATCAGCTCTGACCCTGTGCCTCATGGGAACAGTCCAGTCCGAACTACCAAGCCATGTCTTTCCCAGACCGGAATCAAGCATCCAAGGACTGGTTTCTGGCTATCAGCCTTCATCAGCCTGGATAGCTTGACTCCAGTGGTGTGGAGAGCCTGGGACTCACGTCTGAGTATACCCAGCCCACTCGGGGTGAAAATTGCAAAAAACACAGTTGATGGACAGAATGTAGAACAATGTCATACATTCACCCCAGTACAAGGATCTGGGCCTAAATCCATCGTTTTTTTGCACTCCACACCACCCTGGGTTAGACACTGGCTATATGCAAATCAGCTCTGACCCTGTGCCTCATGGGAACAGTCCAGTCTGAACTACCAAGCCATGTCTTTCCCAGACCGGAATCAAGCATCCAAGTACCGGTTTCTAGCTATCAGCCTTCATCAGCCTGGATAGCTTGACTCCAGTGGTGTGGAGAGCCTGGGACTCACGTCTGAGCATACCCAGCCCACTCGGGGTGAAAATTGCAAAAATCAGTTGATGGACAGAATGTAGAACAATGTCATACATTCACCCCAGTACAAGGATCTGGGCCTAAATCCATCATTCTTTTGCACTCCACATCACCCTGGGTTAGACACTGGCTATATGCAAATCAGCTCTGACCCTGTGCCTCATGGGAACAGTCCAGTCCGAACTACCAAGCCATGTCTTTCCCAGACCGGAATCAAGCATCCAAGGACTGGTTTCTGGCTATCAGCCTTCATCAGCCTGGATAGCTTAACTCCAGTGGTGTGGAGAGCCTGGGACTCACGTCTGAGCATACCCAGCCCACTCGGAGTGAAAATTGCAAAAAGCACAGTTGATGGACAGATTGTAGAACAATGTCATACATTCACCCCAGTACAAGGATCTGGCCCTAAATCCATCGTTTTTTGCACTCCACACCACCCTGGGTTACACACTGGCTATATGCAAATCAGCTCTGACCCTGTGCCTCATGGGAACAGTCCAGTCCGAACTACCAAGCCATGTCTTTCCCAGACTGGAATCAAGCATCCAAGGAACGGTTTCTGGCTATCAGCCTTCATCAGCCTGGATAGCTTGACTCCAGTGGTGTGGAGAGCCTGGGACTCACAACTGAGCATACCCAGCCCACTGGGTGATAATTGCAAAAAACACAGTTGATGGACAGAATGTAGAACAATGTCATACATTCACCCCAGTACAAGGATCTGGGCCTAAATCCATCGTTTTTTTGCACTCCACACCACCCTGGGTTAGACACTGGCTATATGCAAATCAGCTCTGACCCTGTGCCTCATGGGAACAGTCCAGTCCGAACTACCAAGCCATGTCTTTCCCAGACCGGAATCAAGCATCCAAGGACCTATTTCTGGCTATCAGCCTTCATCAGCCTGGATAGCTTGACTCCAGTGGTGTGGAGAGCCTGGGACTCACGTCTGAGCATACCCAGCCCACTCGGGGTGAAAATTGCAAAAAACACAGTTGATGGACAGAATGTAGTAAAATGTCATAAATTCACCCCAGTACAAGGATCTGGGCCTAAATCCATCGTATTTTTGAACTCCACACCACCCTGGGTTAGACACTGGCTATATGCAAATCAGCTCTGACCCTGTGCCTCATGGGAACAGTCCAGTCCGAACTACCAAGCCATGTCTTTCCCAGACATCAAGCATCCAAGGACCGGTTTCTGGCTATCAGCCTTCATCAGCCTGGATAGCTTGACTCCAGTGGTGTGGAGAGCCTGGGTCTCACGTCTGAGCATACCCAGCCCACTCGGGGTGAAAATTGCAAAAAACACAGTTGATGGACAGAATGTAGAACAATGTCATACATTCACCCCAGTACAAGGATCTGGGCCTAAATCCATCGTTTTTTTGCACTCCACACCACCCTGGGTTAGACACTGGCTATATGCAAATCAGCTCTGACCCTGTGCCTCATGGGAACAGTCCAGTCTGAACTACCAAGCCATGTCTTTCCCAGACCGGAATCAAGCATCCAAGTACCGGTTTCTGGCTATCAGCCTTCATCAGCCTGGATAGCTTGACTCCAGTGGTGTGGAGAGCCTGGGACTCACGTCTGAGCATACCCAGCCCACTCGGGGTGAAAATTGCAAAAATCAGTTGATGGACAGAATGTAGAACAATGTCATACATTCACCCCAGTACAAGGATCTGGGCCTAAATCCATCATTCATTTGCACTCCACATCACCCTGGGTTAGACACTGGGTATATGCAAATCAGCTCTGACCCTGTGCCTCATGGGAACAGTCCAGTCCGAACTACCAAGCCATGTCTTTCCCAGACCGGAATCAAGCATCCAAGGACTGGTTTCTGGCTATCAGCCTTCATCAGCCTGGATAGCTTGACTCCAGTGGTGTGGAGAGCCTGGGACTCACGTCTGAGTATACCCAGCCCACTCGGGGTGAAAATTGCAAAAAACACAGTTGATGGACAGAATGTAGAACAATGTCATACATTCACCCCAGTACAAGGATCTGGGCCTAAATCCATCGTTTTTTTGCACTCCACACCACCCTGGGTTAGACACTGGCTATATGCAAATCAGCTCTGACCCTGTGCCTCATGGGAACAGTCCAGTCTGAACTACCAAGCCATGTCTTTCCCAGACCGGAATCAAGCATCCAAGTACCGGTTTCTAGCTATCAGCCTTCATCAGCCTGGATAGCTTGACTCCAGTGGTGTGGAGAGCCTGGGACTCACGTCTGAGCATACCCAGCCCACTCGGGGTGAAAATTGCAAAAATCAGTTGATGGACAGAATGTAGAACAATGTCATACATTCACCCCAGTACAAGGATCTGGGCCTAAATCCATCATTCTTTTGCACTCCACATCACCCTGGGTTAGACACTGGCTATATGCAAATCAGCTCTGACCCTGTGCCTCATGGGAACAGTCCAGTCCGAACTACCAAGCCATGTCTTTCCCAGACCGGAATCAAGCATCCAAGGACTGGTTTCTGGCTATCAGCCTTCATCAGCCTGGATAGCTTAACTCCAGTGGTGTGGAGAGCCTGGGACTCACGTCTGAGCATACCCAGCCCACTCGGAGTGAAAATTGCAAAAAGCACAGTTGATGGACAGATTGTAGAACAATGTCATACATTCACCCCAGTACAAGGATCTGGCCCTAAATCCATCGTTTTTTGCACTCCACACCACCCTGGGTTACACACTGGCTATATGCAAATCAGCTCTGACCCTGTGCCTCATGGGAACAGTCCAGTCCGAACTACCAAGCCATGTCTTTCCCAGACTGGAATCAAGCATCCAAGGAACGGTTTCTGGCTATCAGCCTTCATCAGCCTGGATAGCTTGACTCCAGTGGTGTGGAGAGCCTGGGACTCACAACTGAGCATACCCAGCCCACTGGGTGATAATTGCAAAAAACACAGTTGATGGACAGAATGTAGAACAATGTCATACATTCACCCCAGTACAAGGATCTGGGCCTAAATCCATCGTTTTTTTGCACTCCACACCACCCTGGGTTAGACACTGGCTATATGCAAATCAGCTCTGACCCTGTGCCTCATGGGAACAGTCCAGTCCGAACTACCAAGCCATGTCTTTCCCAGACCGGAATCAAGCATCCAAGGACCTATTTCTGGCTATCAGCCTTCATCAGCCTGGATAGCTTGACTCCAGTGGTGTGGAGAGCCTGGGACTCACGTCTGAGCATACCCAGCCCACTCGGGGTGAAAATTGCAAAAAACACAGTTGATGGACAGAATGTAGAACAATGTCATAAATTCACCCCAGTACAAGGATCTGGGCCTAAATCCATCGTATTTTTGAACTCCACACCACCCTGGGTTAGACACTGGCTATATGCAAATTAGCTCTGACCCTGTGCCTCATGGGAACAGTCCAGTCCGAACTACCAAGCCATGTCTTTCCCAGACATCAAGCATCCAAGGACCGGTTTCTGGCTATCAGCCTTCATCAGCCTGGATAGCTTGACTCCAGTGGTGTGGAGAGCCTGGGACTCACGTCTGAGCATACCCAGCCCACTCGGGGTGAAAATTGCAAAAAACACAGTTGATGGACAGAATGTAGAACAATGTCATACATTCACCCCAGTACAAGGATCTGGGCCTAAATCCATCGTTTTTTTGCACTCCACACCACCCTGGGTTAGACACTGGCTATATGCAAATCAGCTCTGACCCTGTGCCTCATGGGAACAGTCCAGTCTGAACTACCAAGCCATGTCTTTCCCAGACCGGAATCAAGCATCCAAGTACCGGTTTCTGGCTATCAGCCTTCATCAGCCTGGATAGCTTGACTCCAGTGGTGTGGAGAGCCTGGGACTCACGTCTGAGCATACCCAGCCCACTCGGGGTGAAAATTGCAAAAAACACAGTTGATGGACAGAATGTAGAACAATGTCATACATTCACCCCAGTACAAGGATCTGGGCCTAAATCCATCGTTTTTTTGCACTCCACACCACCCTGGGTTAGACACTGGCTATATGAAAATCAGCTCTGACCCTGTGCCTCATGGGAACAGTCCAGTCCGAACTACCAAGCCATGTCTTTCCCAGACCGGAATCAAGCATCCAAGGACCTATTTCTGGCTATCAGCCTTCATCAGCCTGGATAGCTTGACTCCAGTGGTGTGGAGAGCCTGGGAGTCACGCCTGAGCATACCCAGCCCACTCGGGGTGAAAATTGCAAAAAACACAGTTGATGGACAGAATGTAGAACAATGTCATAAATTCACCCCAGTACAAGGATCTGGGCCTAAATCCATCGTATTTTTGCACTCCACACCACCCTGGGTTAGACACTGGCTATATGCAAATCAGCTCTGACCCTGTGCCTCATGGGAACAGTACAGTCCGAACTACCAAGCCATGTCTTTCCCAGACCGGAATCAAGCATCCAAGGACCGGTTTCTGGCTATCAGCCTTCATCAGCCTGGATAGCTTGACTCCAGTGGTGTGGAGAGCCTGGGACTCACGTCTGAGCATACCCAGCCCACTCGGGGTGAAAATTGCAAAAAACACAGTTGATGGACAGAATGTAGAACAATGTCATACATTCACCCCAGTACAAGGATCTGGGCCTAAATCCATCGTTTTTTTGCACTCCACACCACCCTGGGTTAGACACTGGCTATATGCAAATCAGCTCTGACCCTGTGCCTCATGGGAACAGTCCAGTCTGAACTACCAAGCCATGTCTTTCCCAGACCGGAATCAAGCATCCAAGTACCGGTTTCTGGCTATCAGCCTTTATCAGCCTGGATAGCTTGACTCCAGTGGTGTGGAGAGCCTGGGACTCACGTCTGAGCATACCCAGCCCACTCGGGGTGAAAATTGCAAAAATCAGTTGATGGACAGAATGTAGAACAATGTCATACATTCACCCCAGTACAAGGATCTGGGCCTAAATCCATCATTCTTTTGCACTCCACATCACCCTGGGTTAGACACTGGCTATATGCAAATCAGCTCTGACCCTGTGCCTCATGGGAACAGTCCAGTCCGAACTACCAAGCCATGTCTTTCCCAGACCGGAATCAAGCATCCAAGGACTGGTTTCTGGCTATCAGCCTTCATCAGCCTGGATAGCTTGACTCCAGTGGTGTGGAGAGCCTGGGACTCACGTCTGAGCATACCTAGCCCACTCGGAGTGAAAATTGCAAAAAGCACAGTTGATGGACAGATTGTAGAACAATGTCATACATTCACCCCAGTACAAGGATCTGGCCCTAAATCCATCGTTTTTTGCACTCCACACCACCCTTGGTTACACACTGGCTATATGCAAATCAGCTCTGACCCTGTGCCTCATGGGAACAGTCCAGTCCGAACTACCAAGCCATGTCTTTCCCAGACTGGAATCAAGCATCCAAGGAACGGTTTCTGGCTATCAGCCTTCATCAGCCTGGATAGCTTGACTCCAGTGGTGTGGAGAGCCTGGGACTCACAACTGAGCATACCCAGCCCACTGGGTGATAATTGCAAAAAACACAGTTGATGGACAGAATGTAGAACAATGTCATACATTCACCCCAGTACAAGGATCTGGGCCTAAATCTATCGTTTTTTTGCACTCCACACCACCCTGGGTTAGACACTGGCTATATGCAAATCAGCTCTGACCCTGTGCCTCATGGGAACAGTCCAGTCCGAACTACCAAGCCATGTCTTTCCCAGACTGGAATCTAGCATCCAAGGACCTATTTCTGGCTATCAGCCTTCATCAGCCTGGATAGCTTGACTCCAGTGGTGTGGAGAGCCTGGGACTCACGTCTGAGCATACCCAGCCCACTCGGGGTGAAAATTGCAAAAAACACAGTTGATGGACAGAATGTAGATCAATGTCATAAATTCACCCCAGTACAAGGATCTGGGCCTAAATCCATCGTATTTTTGCACTCCACACCACCCTGGGTTAGACACTGGCTATATGCAAATCAGCTCTGACCCTGTGCCTCATGGGAACAGTCCAGTCCGAACTACCAAGCCATGTCTTTCCCAGACCGGAATCAAGCATCCAAGGACCTATTTCTGGCTATCAGCCTTCATCAGCCTGGATAGCTTGACTCCAGTGGTGTGGAGAGCCTGGGACTCACGTCTGAGCATACCCAGCCCACTCGGGGTGAAAATTGCAAAAAACACAGTTGATGGACAGAATGTAGAACAATGTCATAAATTCACCCCAGTACAAGGATCTGGGCCTAAATCCATCGTATTTTGCACTCCACACCACCCTGGGTTAGACACTGGCTATATGCAAATCAGCTCTGACCCTGTGCCTCATGGGAACAGTCCAGTCCGAACTACCAAGCCATGTCTTTCCCAGACATCAAGCATCCAAGGACCGGTTTCTGGCTATCAGCCTTCATCAGCCTGGATAGCTTGACTCCAGTGGTGTGGAGAGCCTGGGACTCACGTCTGAGCATACCCAGCACACTCGGGGTGAAAATTGCAAAAAACACAGTTGATGGACAGAATGTAGAACAATGTCATACATTCACCCCAGTACAAGGATCTGGGCCTAAATCCATCGTTTTTTTGCACTCCACACCACCCTGGGTTAGACACTGGCTATATGCAAATCAGCTCTGACCCTGTGCCTCATGGGAACAGTCCAGTCTGAACTACCAAGCCATGTCTTTCCCAGACCGGAATCAAGCATCCAAGTACCGGTTTCTGGCTATCAGCCTTCATCAGCCTGGATAGCTTGACTCCAGTGGTGTGGAGAGCCTGGGACTCACGTGTGAGCATACCCAGCCCACTCGGGGTGAAAATTGCAAAAATCAGTTGATGGACAGAATGTAGAACAATGTCATACATTCACCCCAGTACAAGGATCTGGGCCTAAATCCATCATTCTTTTGCACTCTACATCACCCTGGGTTAGACACTGGGTATATGCAAATCAGCTCTGACCCTGTGCCTCATGGGAACAGTCCAGTCCGAACTACCAAGCCATGTCTTTCCCAGACCGGAATCAAGCATCCAAGGACTGGTTTCTGGCTATCAGCCTTCATCAGCCTGGATAGCTTGACTCCAGTGGTGTGGAGAGCCTGGGACTCACGTCTGAGCATACCCAGCCCACTCGGAGTGAAAATTGCAAAAAGCACAGTTGATGGACAGATTGTAGAACAATGTCATACATTCACCCCAGTACAAGGATCTGGCCCTAAATCCATCGTTTTTTGCATTCCACACCACCCTTGGTTACACACTGGCTATATGCAAATCAGCTCTGACCCTGTGCCTCATGGGAACAGTCCAGTCCGAACTACCAAGCCGTGTCTTTCCCAGACTGGAATCAAGCATCCAAGGAACGGTTTCTGGCTATCAGCCTTCATCAGCCTGGTTAGCTTGACTCCAGTGGTGTGGAGAGCCTGGGACTCACAACTGAGCATACCCAGCCCACTGGGTGATAATTGCAAAAAACACAGTTGATGGACAGAATGTAGAACAATGTCATACATTCACCCCAGTACAAGGATCTGGGCCTAAATCTATCGTTTTTTTGCACTCCACACCACCCTGGGTTAGACACTGGCTATATGCAAATCAGCTCTGACCCTGTGCCTCATGGGAACAGTCCAGTTCGAACTACCAAGCCATGTCTTTCCCAGACCGGAATCAAGCATCCAAGGACCTATTTCTGGCTATCAGCCTTCATCAGCCTGGATAGCTTGACTCCAGTGGTGTGGAGAGCCTGGGACTCACGTCTGAGCATACCCAGCCCACTCGGGGTGAAAATTGCAAAAAACACATTTGATGGACAGAATGTAGATCAATGTCATAAATTCACTCCAGTTCAAGGATCTGGGCCTAAATCCATCGTATTTTTGCACTCCACACCACCCTGGGTTAGACACTGGCTATATGCAAATCAGCTCTGACCCTGTGCCTCATGGGAACAGTCCAGTCCGAACTACCAAGCCATGTCTTTCCCAGACCGAAATCAAGCATCCAAGGACCGGTTTCTGGCTATCAGCCTTCATCAGCCTGGATAGCTTGACTCCAGTGGTGTGGAGAGCCTGGGACTCACGTCTGAGCATACCCAGCCCACTCGGGGTGAAAATTGCAAAAAACACAGTTGATGGACAGAATGTAGAACAATGTCATACATTCACCCCAGTACAAGGATCTGGGCCTAAATCCATCGTTTTTTTGCACTCCACACCACCCTGGGTTAGACACTGGGTATATGCAAATCAGCTCTGACCCTGTGCCTCATGGGAACAGTCCAGTCTGAACTACCAAGCCATGTCTTTCCCAGACCGGAATCAAGCATCCAAGGACTGGTTTCTGGCTATCAGCCTTCATCAGCCTGGATAGCTTGACTCCAGTGGTGTGGAGAGCCTGGGACTCACGTCTGAGCATACCCAGCCCACTCGGGGTGAAAATTGCAAAAAACACAGTTGATGGACAGAATGTAGAACAATGTCATACATTCACCCCAGTACAAGGATCTGGGCCTAAATCCATCGTTTTTTTGCACTCCACACCACCCTGGGTTAGACACTGGCTATATGCAAATCAGCTCTGACCCTGTGCCTCATGGGAACAGTCCAGTCTGAACTACCAAGCCATGTCTTTCCCAGACCGGAATCAAGCATCCAAGTACCGGTTTCTGGCTATCAGCCTTTATCAGCCTGGATAGCTTGATTCCAGTGGTGTGGAGAGCCTGGGACTCACGTCTGAGCATACCCAGCCCACTCGGGGTGAAAATTGCAAAAATCAGTTGATGGACAGAATGTAGAACAATGTCATACATTCACCCCAGTACAAGGATCTGGGCCTAAATCCATCATTCTTTTGCACTCCACATCACCCTGGGTTAGACACTGGCTATATGCAAATCAGCTCTGACCCTGTGCCTCATGGGAACAGTCCAGTCCGAACTACCAAGCCATGTCTTTCCCAGACCGGAATCAAGCATCCAAGGACTGGTTTCTGGCTATCAGCCTTCATCAGCCTGGATAGCTTGACTCCAGTGGTGTGGAGAGCCTGGGACTCACGTCTGAGCATACCCAGCCCACTCGGGGTGAAAATTGCAAAAAACACAGTTGATGGACAGAATGTAGAACAATGTCATACATTCACCCCAGTACAAGGATCTGGGCCTAAATCCATCGTTTTTTTGCACTCCACACCACCCTGGGTTAGACACTGGCTATATGCAAATCAGCTCTGACCCTGTGCCTCATGGGAACAGTCCAGTCCGAACTACCAAGCCATGTCTTTCCCAGACCGGAATCAAGCATCCAAGGACCTATTTCTGGCTATCAGCCTTCATCAGCCTGGATAGCTTGACTCCAGTGGTGTGGAGAGCCTGGGACTCACGTCTGAGCATACCCAGCCCACTCGGGGTGAAAATTGCAAAAATCAGTTGATGGACAGAATGTAGAACAATGTCATACATTCACCCCAGTACAAGGATCTGGGCCTAAATCCATCATTCTTTTGCACTCCACATCACCCTGGGTTAGACACTGGCTATATGCAAATCAGCTCTGACCCTGTGCCTCATGGGAACAGTCCAGTCCGAACTACCAAGCCATGTCTTTCCCAGACCGGAATCAAGCATCCAAGGACTGGTTTCTGGCTATCAGCCTTCATCAGCCTGGATAGCTTGACTCCAGTGGTGTGGAGAGCCTGGGACTCACGTCTGAGCATACCCAGCCCACTCGGAGTGAAAATTGCAAAAAGCACAGTTGATGGACAGATTGTAGAACAATGTCATACATTCACCCCAGTACAAGGATCTGGCCCTAAATCCATCGTTTTTTGCACTCCACACCACCCTTGGTTACACACTGGCTATATGCAAATCAGCTCTGACCCTGTGCCTCATGGGAACAGTCCAGTCCGAACTACCAAGCCATGTCTTTCCCAGACTGGAATCAAGCATCCAAGGAACGGTTTCTGGCTATCAGCCTTCATCAGCCTGGATAGCTTGACTCCAGTGGTGTGGAGAGCCTGGGACTCACAACTGAGCATACCCAGCCCACTGGGTGATAATTGCAAAAAACACAGTTGATGGACAGAATGTAGATCAATGTCATAAATTCACCCCAGTACAAGGATCTGGGCCTAAATCCATCGTATTTTTGCACTCCACACCACCCTGGGTTAGACACTGGCTATATGCAAATCAGCTCTGACCCTGTGCCTCATGGGAACAGTCCAGTCCGAACTACCAAGCCATGTCTTTCCCAGACCGAAATCAAGCATCCAAGGACCGGTTTCTGGCTATCAGCCTTCATCAGCCTGGATAGCTTGACTCCAGTGGTGTGGAGAGCCTGGGACTCACGTCTGAGCATACCCAGCCCACTCGGGGTGAAAATTGCAAAAAACACAGTTGATGGACAGAATGTAGAACAATGTCATACATTCACCCCAGTACAAGGATCTGGGCCTAAATCCATCGTTTTTTTGCACTCCACACCACCCTGGGTTAGACACTGGGTATATGCAAATCAGCTCTCACCCTGTGCCTCATGGGAACAGTCCAGTCTGAACTACCAAGCCATGTCTTTCCCAGACCGGAATCAAGCATCCAAGGACTGGTTTCTGGCTATCAGCCTTCATCAGCCTGGATAGCTTGACTCCAGTGGTGTGGAGAGCCTGGGACTCACGTCTGAGCATACCCAGCCCACTCGGGGAGAAAATTGCAAAAAACACAGTTGATGGACAGAATGTAGAACAATGTCATACATTCACCCCAGTACAAGGATCTGGGCCTAAATCCATCATTTTTTTGCACTCCACACCACCCTGGGTTAGACACTGGCTATATGCAAATCAGCTCTGACCCTGTGCCTCATGGGAACAGTCCAGTCTGAACTACCAAGCCATGTCTTTCCCAGACCGGAATCAAGCATCCAAGTACCGGTTTCTGGCTATCAGCCTTTATCAGCCTGGATAGCTTGATTCCAGTGGTGTGGAGAGCCTGGGACTCACGTCTGAGCATACCCAGCCCACTCGGGGTGAAAATTGCAAAAATCAGTTGATGGACAGAATGTAGAACAATGTCATACATTCACCCCAGTACAAGGATCTGGGCCTAAATCCATCATTCTTTTGCACTCCACATCACCCTGGGTTAGACACTGGCTATATGCAAATCAGCTCTGACCCTGTGCCTCATGGGAACAGTCCAGTCCGAACTACCAAGCCATGTCTTTCCCAGACCGGAATCAAGCATCCAAGGACTGGTTTCTGGCTATCAGCCTTCATCAGCCTGGATAGCTTGACTCCAGTGGTGTGGAGAGCCTGGGACTCACGTCTGAGCATACCCAGCCCACTCGGGGTGAAAATTGCAAAAAACACAGTTGATGGACAGAATGTAGAACAATGTCATACATTCACCCCAGTACAAGGATCTGGGCCTAAATCCATCGTTTTTTTGCACTCCACACCACCCTGGGTTAGACACTGGCTATATGCAAATCAGCTCTGACCCTGTGCCTCATGGGAACAGTCCAGTCCGAACTACCAAGCCATGTCTTTCCCAGACCGGAATCAAGCATCCAAGGACCTATTTCTGGCTATCAGCCTTCATCAGCCTGGATAGCTTGACTCCAGTGGTGTGGAGAGCCTGGGACTCACGTCTGAGCATACCCAGCCCACTCGGGGTGAAAATTGCAAAAATCAGTTGATGGACAGAATGTAGAACAATGTCATACATTCACCCCAGTACAAGGATCTGGGCCTAAATCCATCATTCTTTTGCACTCCACATCACCCTGGGTTAGACACTGGCTATATGCAAATCAGCTCTGACCCTGTGCCTCATGGGAACAGTCCAGTCCGAACTACCAAGCCATGTCTTTCCCAGACCGGAATCAAGCATCCAAGGACTGGTTTCTGGCTATCAGCCTTCATCAGCCTGGATAGCTTGACTCCAGTGGTGTGGAGAGCCTGGGACTCACGTCTGAGCATACCCAGCCCACTCGGAGTGAAAATTGCAAAAAGCACAGTTGATGGACAGATTGTAGAACAATGTCATACATTCACCCCAGTACAAGGATCTGGCCCTAAATCCATCGTTTTTTGCACTCCACACCACCCTTGGTTACACACTGGCTATATGCAAATCAGCTCTGACCCTGTGCCTCATGGGAACAGTCCAGTCCGAACTACCAAGCCATGTCTTTCCCAGACTGGAATCAAGCATCCAAGGAACGGTTTCTGGCTATCAGCCTTCATCAGCCTGGATAGCTTGACTCCAGTGGTGTGGAGAGCCTGGGACTCACAACTGAGCATACCCAGCCCACTGGGTGATAATTGCAAAAAACACAGTTGATGGACAGAATGTAGATCAATGTCATAAATTCACACCAGTACAAGGATCTGGGCCTAAATCCATCGTATTTTTGCACTCCACACCACCCTGGGTTAGACACTGGCTATATGCAAATCAGCTCTGACCCTGTGCCTCATGGGAATAGTCCAGTCCGAACTACCAAGCCATGTCTTTCCCAGACCGGAATCAAGCATCCAAGGACCGGTTTCTGGCTATCAGCCTTCATCAGCCTGGATAGCTTGACTCCAGTGGTGTGGAGAGCCTGGGACTCATGTCTGAGCATACCCAGCCCACTCGGGGTGAAAATTGCAAAAAACAGTTGATGGACAGAATGTAGAACAATGTCATACATTCACCCCAGTACAAGGATCTGGGCCTAAATCCATCGTTTTTTTGCACTCCACACCACCCTGAGTTAGACACTGGCAATATGCAAATCAGCTCTGACCCTGTGCCTCATGGGAACAGTCCAGTCTGAACTTCCAAGCCATGTCTTTCCCAGACCGGAATCAAGCATCCAAGGACCGGTTTCTGGCTATCAGCCTTCATCAGCCTGGATAGCTTGACTCCAGTGGTGTGGAGAGCCTGGGACTCATGTCTGAGCATACCCAGCCCACTCGGGGTGAAAATTGCAAAAAACAGTTGATGGACAGAATGTAGAACAATGTCATACATTCACCCCAGTACAAGGATCTGGGCCCAAATCCATCATTTTTTTGCACTCCACATCACCCTGGGTTAGACACTGGCTATATGCAAATCAGCTCTGACCCTGTGCCTCATGGGAACAGTCCAGTCCGAACTACCAAGCCATGTCTTTCCCAGACTGGAATCAAGCATCCAAGGAACGGTTTCTGGCTATCAGCCTTCATCAGCCTGGATAGCTTGACTCCAGTGGTTTGGAGAGCCTGGGACTCACAACTGAGCATACCCAGCCCACTGGGTGATAATTGCAAAAAACACAGTTGATGGAAAGAATGTAGAACAATGTCATACATTCACCCCAGTACAAGGATCTGGGCCTAAATCCATCGTTTTTTTGCACTCCACACCACCCTGGGTTAGACACTGGCAATATGCAAATCAGCTCTGACCCTGTGCCTCATGGGAACAGTCCAGTCCGAACTACCAAGCCATGTCTTTCCCAGACTGGAATCAAGCATCCAAGGACCGGTTTCTGGCTATCAGCCTTCATCAGCCTGGATAGCTTGACTCCAGTGGTGTGGAGAGCCTGGGACTCACGACTGAGCATACCCAGCCCACTCGGGGTGATAATTGCAAAAAACACAGTTGATGGACAGAATGTAGAACAATGTCATACATTCACCCCAGTACAAGGATCTGGGCCTAAATCCATCGTTTTTGTGCACTCCACACCACCCTGGGTTAGACACTGGCTATATGCAAATCAGCTCTGACCCTGTGCCTCATGGGAACAGTCCAGTCCGAACTAACAAGCCATGTCTTTCCCAGACCGGAATCAAGCATCCAAGGACCGGTTTCTGGCTATCAGCCTTCATCAGCCTGGATAGCTTCACTCCAGTGGTGTGGAGAGTCTGGGACTCACGTCAGAGCATACCCAGCCCACTCGGCGTGAAAATTGCAAAAAACACAGTTGATGTACAGAATGTAGAACAATGTCATACATTCACCCCATTACAAGGATCTGGGCATAAATCCATAGTTTTTTTTGCACTCCACACCACCCTGGGTTAGACACTGGCTATATGCAAATCAGCTCTGACCCTGTGCCTCATGGGAACAGTCCAGTCCGAACTACCAAGCCATGTCTTTCCCAGACCGGAATCAAGCATCCAAAGACCGGTTTCTGGCTATCAGCCTTCATCAGCCTGGATAGCTTGACTCCAGTGGTGTGGAGAGCCTAGGACTCACGTCTGAGCATACCCAGCCCACTCGGGGTGAAAATTGCAAAAAACACAGTTGATAGGCAGAATGTAGAACAATGTCATACATTCCCCCAGTACAAAGATCTGGGCCTAAATCCATCGTTTTTTTGCACTCCACACCACCCTGGGTTAGACACTGGCTATATGCAAATCAGCTCTGACCCTGTGCCTCATGGGAACAGTCCAGTCCAAACTACCAAGCCATGTCTTTCCCAGACCGGAATCAAGCATCCAAGGACCGGTTTCTGGCTATCAGCCTTCATCAGCCTGGATAGCTTGACTTCAGTGGTGTGGAGAGCCTGGGACTCACGTCTGAGCATACCCAGCCCACTCGGGGTGAAAATTGCAAAAAACACAGTTGATGGACAGAATGTAGAACAATGTCATACATTCACCCCAGTACAAGGATCTGGGCCTAAATCCATCGTTTTTTTGCACTCCACACCACCCTGGGTTAGACACTGGCTATATGCAAATCAGCTCTGACCCTGTGCCTCATGGGAACAGTCCAGTCCAAACTACCAAGCCATGTCTTTCCCAGACCGGAATCAAGCATCCAAGGACCGGTTTCTGGCTATCAGCCTTCATCAGCCTGGATACCTTGACTCCAGTGGTGTGGAGAGCCTGGGACTCACGTCTGAGCATACCTAGCCCACTCGGGGTGAAAATTGCAAAAAACACAGTTGATGGACAGAATGTAGAACAATGTCATACATTCACCCCAGTACAAGGATCTGGGCCTAAATCCATCGTTTTTTTGCACTCCGCACCACCCTGGGTTAGACACTGGCTATATGCAAATCAGCTCTGACCCTGTGCCTCATGGGAACAGTCCAGTCCGAACTACTAAGCCATGTCTTTCCCAGACCGGAATCAAGCATCCAAGGACCGGTTTCTGGCTATCAGCCTTCATCAGCCTGGATAGCTTGACTCCAGTGGTGTGGAGAGCTCACGTCTGAGCATACCCAGCCCACTCGGGGTGAAAATTGCAAAAAACACAGTTGATGGACAGAATGTAGAACAATGTCATACATTCACCCCAGTACAAGGATCTGGGCCTAAATCCATCGTTTTTTTGCACTCCGCACCACCCTGGGTTAGACACTGGCTATATGCAAATCAGCTCTGACCCTGTGCCTCATGGGAACAGTCCAGTCCAAACTACCAAGCCATGTCTTTCCCAGACCGGAATCAAGCATCCAAGGACCGGTTTCTGGCTATCAGCCTTCATCAGCCTGGATACCTTGACTCCAGTGGTGTGGAGAGCCTGGGACTCACGTCTGAGCATACCCAGCCCATTTGGGGTGAAAATTGCAAAAAACACAGTTGATGGACAGAATGTAGAACAATGTCATACATTCACCCCAGTACAAGGATCTGGGCCTAAATCCATCGTTTTTTGCACTCCACACCCCCCTGGGTTAGACACTGGCTATATGCGAATCAGCTCTGACCCTGTGCCTCATGGGAACAGTCCATTCCGAACTACCAAGTCATGTCTTTCCCAGACCGGAATCAAGCATCCAAGGACCGGTTTCTGGCCTGTTTCTGGACTGTTCCCATGAGGCACAGGGTCTGACTGATGTGCATATAGCCATGTCTGAACTGGGGTGGCAGAGTGGGCTAAAGAACGGTGATGGATTAAACCCAGATCTTTTGACTGGGTGTGAGTGTTTGATTGGTTCAGATGCTTCGTCCATTACCACCCCCTTTTGTACCGCTTTTGGCCGCCAAAAGTGTGGCAGGGTATTCTCAGACATGAGTCCCTTGCTCACTTTGCCTCTGTATTCAAGCAAGCCGGGCTGAAGACAGCTGCAATGAAAGAAACCGGTCCTCGGAAGCTTGTTTCCGGTCCAGGGAAGGCATGGCTTGGCAGTTCGTGCTGGACTGTTCCCATGAGGCACAGGGTCAGACTGATTTGCAAATAGCCATGTCTGAACTGGGGTGGCAGAGTGGGCTAAAGAACGGAGATGGATTAAACCCAGATCTTTTGACTGGGTGTGAGTGTTTGATTGGTTCAGATGCTTCGTCCATTACCACCCCCTTTTGTACCGCTTTTGGCCGCTTCAGTGAAAAAAAATAATGCTCCTGGTAAGCAAACTAAGAATTTTCTCAGGAAGTTATTGAAATGTCAAAAAAAAGGATGATGTTTCAAAGAAGAATAAGACACCTTTAATTAGAAAGAAGAAATTGTACTCCTCAAAAAATGTAAGACCTGTAGAAAGAGATGATATTGTCTATAGCAATAGAAGGAGAAATCTATTTATTGAAATTCGTAGACGAATGTTTTATAACCAAATAGTATTCAATTTATTAAAAAAACTAAAGAGGTATAAAAATAGACCGCTTTTTACAAGAAAAAAAAATAGTAAAGATTGTGGATGAAGCATTTAAAGTCAAAAATAAGTTATATGGATTAGTAATGAATAGAATACGTACACTAGATAAGGTAATCAATGTGTTCAAATCAACATGTAAGTGGAAAAGAATAATTAGTCGGACTAATTTTTGTGATTTTTTTCTGGAGAATGGAAGCATAGTTCAAGTTGTGAGCCATTTTTTAATGAAGAAAGTTACTTTCAGGATAATGATTTGGTGCATGCAGTTGACACCAGTGGTCGAGCATATGAGGTAAAGGACGGTCGTCCGGTTGAAAAAGAAAAGATTCTGCCTAGAAATACAGAAGAGGTGTTAGCTGGTGAAGTTTTAGGGAGATGTCCTAAGGCTCCAGTGTATACTTGGAATTGTAGTAGTATTTGTAGTGCACAACAGGATTCGATTGATTTGTTTTGCAGTTTCTTACGGACATATACTAAGAAAAGTCTAAAACAACAAATGAAAATTTTGCAACAGTTAGATCCTTGTAGAGTGAGAGAAATAACAGGTTTGCAAGGGCATTCACTGGCTTGTCTTTCAAGAAAAGTATGTCTGAGTGTTTTTCACCATTTTAAGGTGTTAGCAGTGCATCATAATAAAGTGAGGAAATTAGTGAGAAGGTTGTATTATGCAAAAAGTCCAGCACTTAACCTAAAACAGTTAAACAGTGCTCTTTTGCATGGGACTGAATTAGATGTGAAAAACATTTGTGAAGAAATTGAGTTTTGTTACTTTGGTGAAAAAGAGGACAGTGCACAAATTGATACAGTAATACAAGGTAATGTAGAAGAGAATGTAAAGCTTTCAAGTATAGAAAAATTTTAACATGAAATTACAAAGTTTAAGGTGAATTCAAGTGAAAGGCCTAATTTTACTTGTGTATGTTGTCGACGAACTCATTATAAGCATCAGACCAGATTAGTTGATTTATATGTAAAAAGCGAAAAGGTAAATAATAATGTGTGGAAGGATTTTGCAACTTATTTGTTGGTAGAAAATTGTTTTGATTTGAGTTCTGATCAACGTATTTGTAAATATTGTTATAATAAATTAAATGAAAACAGAATGCCTGCTCGAGCTGTTCATAATAATCTGGAGTTGGTAGACATTCCTTCTGAATTGATGGATTTAAATACCTATGAGTCTATTCTGATTCAATGTGTGCATCCTTTTCAGGCTATTGTTCGCATGGAGCCTAAGACAGGGAAATTGATTCCTTCAGATTTACAGAGAGGATTAAAGGGAAGAGTTGTTTATTTGCCTCTAGATTTTAAGAAAAATATTGATACAATTGGTGTAGAAAAAGTAGAGGAGGAACCTCTGGTTATTCTAGTTAATGGTGTTCCGACAAAGAGTAAGAAAATCTGGCAAGAATTAGTGGATGTTAGGAAAGTCAAAAAGGCAACGTTGTATCTGGTAAAAAATAATCAGTACTATAAAAATGTGTATGTGGGAGAAGAGGAAACAACTGTAGAAGAGGACAGTGATTTCTCCGCTGGGCAAATAGAAAAAGTTGATGTCTCTAGAAGTGAAGAAATTTATGAACATTATAGTGTTCATCCATTGCAGTCCAAAGAAGTAATGGGGAATGCTATTGACTTGTTTCAAATGAAAGAAGCAAAAGGAAGTCCCATTAGTGTATGGGAAGAAAGTTTGGAAACTCGTTGTTTTCCACAGTTATTTCCAACAGGTGAAGGTGGACGATATGACGACCGAACTGTTCAAATTCCTGCATCTGAATACCGGACTTCAAGATTATATGCAGAAGATCCAAGGTTTCGCAATGCATTCCATATTTGTTCCATTTACTGTTTGAGAGTGACTTGTCAGGACTTTCTTATGCAGTGAACCATATACTGAATAGTGGAGCACATCTACAAAATGTTTCGGCAAAGGACTTTATGGATAAAGTGAAACTGCAAGACAGTGTTTTGGAATCTCAGCTAATTAATCTCATGGCCTGTCAGTGTGGTACTAACGAGTATTGGTACCGTCGTCATGGGGAAATCAAATGTATGCTAAGAAACTTAGGAACTCCTACATGGTTCCTCACTCTTAGCTGTGCTGAGTATGCTTGGGAAGACTTACTTGAATTTCTACGAGAGGCAAATAAAAACATTGAAAATATTGAATACAAGACACCTGGAGAACTGTGGTCTTTGGATCCCGTTAATGTATGCAGGTATTTCAATCATAGGTTTGAAGCTATGATGTCTTTTATTACAAACAAAAAAAATCCTCCGCTTGGAGAGGTGTTGGATTTCTTTTGGAGAAAGGAGTATCAAGCAAGAGGTGCTCCTCACATACATATGCTGCTATGGATTAAAGATGCACCAAAATTTGGAACAGATTCAGATGAGAAAGTGATGAGTTTCATTGAGCAGTATTCTATATGTGCTGTTTCGAAAAGTACAGAAGAAAACAATCTGAGACATCAAGTTTTACGCTTTCAAACCCATGGGTGTGGAAAATACTGTCGTCGAAAATACAAATCCAAGGACAAGTTCTACACGAAATGTCGTTTTGCATTTCCACGTCCAGTAACATCGAAAGGAAGAGTGAACAATTTTATGTCTTCTCTGCGACATACTGTGACAAGAAAATCACCTAAAAATACATACAATCTAAGAAGAAATGAGGAGTCCAAATACATACATGACTACAACCCAGTCATTTTGTCCATGTGGAATGCTAACATGGATATTTAATATGTGGCTGACAATTCTATTGCTGTGGCTCGATATGTGACGTCTTACATCACAAAATCTGAAAAGACGGAACTGAAGGAAATGTGGGAGGAAATTTCACATCAAAAGAGTCTAAGCAAGAAATTATACAGTTACAGTCTGAAGATGTCGTCGCATCGAGAAAATGGAGCATATTAATGTTCTGATCGGTTATCATCAGCAAGTCTATATGCCAAATCTAGAACCATCATTTGGGTGAGTCTAGGTCTTGCTGCAACACGAAACCGAGTACAAGAAATAGAGTATTTGGCGGAGAAAGAACCAGACAGTACAGATATTTTGAAGACAAACATGTTGGATACATACTATCCAAATAGAAGTACTCATCTTGAGAACGTTTGTCTCTATGAAGTTCTGCAAACCTATACTTTTAAAAGGATTGTCACAGAAGAAATCAATAAAGGTGTATATGCTGTAATTGGATGTGAAGGCTGTCTAGTGAAACAAAGAAAAGGCCATTTGATTAATCATCGAAAATTGAGTTGTGAATCTCCAGACAAAAGGGAATTTTATTACTGAGCTCTTTTGCAACTCTTTAAGCCTTGGCGTACAGAAGAGGAACTACTTGGAGATTTTCTTACTTATGAAGATTCATTCAATGCAACCAAGGATACCATAGAATGTCCTGTTTTTTCAAATTATCTGCAAATGTTGAACGAGGAAATACAGCAAGAAGCTACAATTGCAGCAGAGATTGCTAGAGACAGTTCTCAAGATAGTCAGAGTTCTGCTTCATTGAGTCAGGATCCACTAGGAGGACCAATTATACAAAATGAAGCTGCCACTGCCATGGATGAAGTTGAAAGAGCCATGGAACAAGCTCAGGAGGATGGAGTTAACTTAGAAGATTTGGAAAAAGAACTAAACGTTGAGCAGAGACAAATATATGACGAAGTAACAGAACAGATTGAGCATGGTTTATGTCATGAGAAAAAAGAGTGCTCATGTACATCATTTATACCTGTCCGACTGTACGTGAGTGGAGAAGCAGGAACGGGAAAAAGTTTTCTGATTAAAGCAATTGCAACTAATCTGCAGAAAAGATCTTCGCTGTCTTGTGTTGTTACCGCCCCAACTGGGTTGGCAGCACATAACATTAAAGGGATTACTTTACATCGTTTATTGATGCTGCCAGTAGAGCATGATAATAAATTACAATACCACAAGCTATCTGGAGAAGCTTGTTATCATTGATGAGGTAAGCATGGTATCAAATGTAATGCTTGCTTTCGTGCATTGAAGAATGCAAGAAATTCTTAAAACAGACTATGATGTGTTATTTGGAATCAAACACATCATTATTTTTGGAGATCTACTGCAGCTAACTCCAGTGAAAGGACAACCAGTGTTTAAAATGCTTACGCATGAAGATACCAGGAAGTGCTTAGGAAGCATTGGAAATGTTAACATATGGTTAAATTTCAAATATGCCGAACTGCTTCAAAATATGCGACAGGCAAAGGATGAAGATTATAAAAATATTCTCCAAGATGTAAGAATTGGAAAACTAACTGAGCATGGCAAACAAGCTTTACATGGACGAATAATTTCAAATTTGTTTCCAAATGAAAATATTCTCCCAGAGAATATTTTTATGAAAATTCCTGAAAACAAATCTGTCCTATGCTTGATGCCAACTCTGCAAGAATGTTCAATCTCCAACAACAAAATGTTAAAGTTGGAAAATCAAGAGATTGTGAAACTGGAAGCTATTGATAAAATAGAACATGAAGGAGCAACTATTATTTTGTCAGAAAAGTTGAAATCAAAATTAGATTCTTTAGAGAAGACAATATCTAAAACTGCTGGTTTGGAAAAGACTCTGTATGCATCTTTAAATTGTCGTATAATTTTACGACGTAATTTACATGTGGAAAGAGGTTTAGTAAATGGAGCAATGGGTCATGCTGTGGATTTTGTGAATTACCGAAATAGAGATGGAATTGAATTTATAAAAAATTAAATGTGATGGTATTTAAGAAGTACAACAAATCAGTCGTTGTTCTGCCCGATTTTTGCTTGTGAAAGATTTATATGTCCGCAGAAAACAGTTTCCTGTTTCTTTGGCATATGCAGTGACTATTCATCAATCTCAAGGTTTAAGTGTAGATAGTGCTTTGGTAAATATTGGAAGTTCTGCGTTCAAGGAGGGTTTGGCATATGTTGCTTTATCTCGAGTTAGAACTTTATCTGGATGGTACTTGATTGATTTTGATGACACAAAGATTAGTGCAGATCTAAATTGTGTAAAAGAATATAATAGGTTAAGAAGAGAGTGTGCTCCAAATTTACCTCAATATCCTCTATTTGAAAAGCGTTTAGTAGGCCGAAAAAGAAGAAATGAGACAAATTGTAGTGAAGTTGTAGCAAAAAGAAAAAAAGTAGATGAACCAGTAATTGTAAGCCGAAAAGAAAAGAAAAGGATTCAGTTAAAGATGTTGTTGGATTTCAGTTTGAAAACAGTTCTGGTGTCAACTGCTATGCTAATGTAGTGGTTAATGTTGTTTTTTTCTCCAAACTGTACAAGAGCAGATTGCTGAAAATCGAGATCAAAGATTTTGTTGTTTGTTGAATTCTGTGTTTGAGACATGTAGCAGTGATAGAACAAAAATACAAAGTGTTTCTGAAATTCGAAATGTTTTAGACATATGTTCTGGTCTAAATCAATTTTCACAGAATATTCAGCAAGATTGTCAGGAATTTCTAATGTATATGCTTGTTGTATTGCAAGATGAAGGTGTAGATATAGAAAATCTTTTTGGCCTTTCTTATAAATGGCAACATGACTGCAACAATTGCTCCTTTTCAAGTAGTACTTCAATAGACACTGAAAGATTTATATATTTGACTTTACCAGACTGCAAATCAGTGTCTTTTAATAATCTAGTTAGAGAAGCAAATCAAAACATGGTCTGTACTCGATGTAAATCTGCAATGCTATTAACATTATTTATACAAGGTTATGGACAGTATGTAATTTTAATGTTCCAACGATTTAGACCTGATGGAACTAAATTGACAACTTTAATTAAAAATGTTGTGGCTTCTCAATTGTCAATTTCAGGAAGAACCTTTGCAACTGCAGCAATTATTTACCATGATGGTCCTTCTACAACATCAGGACTTTACACAGCTTATTTAAAATGTCAAAAAGGCTGGAGTAACTGTGATGATACTCAATTGACTTTGAAACAATGTTTGCCTTCTGACTTACAAAATTCTTACCTAGTGTTCTTACAACCTAAATTTTAGGGAAGGTAATTGGCCTATGAAGATTGGAGTAGTTAATACAATTTAGTTTGATGTTCAAAATTACTTTCCGAGTGAGAGTGCAGAAGATAATGAAAAACATGTAGTTGTCATAGAGGTAGTATAAGTGTATCACGTAGTGTGTGATGTGAGTATTGTAGGAAATAATAATGAAAAGTAAGCGAGGAGTTGGAAATAAAACTATTGTTTCATAATGTAAAAGATGTTGGACTTTTCTTTCAGAAACTCGGGTAAATGGGAGATTAGGAACACTCTTGAGTAATTTCCAAAGAAAAGGACTTTCCATATACTATTTGGCCTCATGGAAAAGTACGTGGATCAAAAGTGACTTAAGATACGTTTTTTCTAAATTTTACATTATTTATTGAAACGTTGTATGGGTTTTTTAAACACAATCATTTTGATTGTGTTTTTTTTGCCCGCTGTCATATGATGAGTAGTATTGAAGTCACTGTTTTAAGTGAAATTCAATATATTCTGAGAACAGCAAAAATAAACTATATAACATGTTGTACAAATTATTTTGTATTTTGTATTATCAAATATATATTATTCTCCCCTTGTCTTATGCTCACTCACCTTTTTCCATTATTTATCACTCTTCTTAACTCACCCTCACTAGCCTTCTCTCACTCTCCCTGACCTCCCTTTCCTTATTCCACTTCCCCCACTTATCCTCATTCTCCATTTCTTCACTGCCCTTTCCCTCTCTCCCATCCACCACTTTCCAGCTCCCAGTCACTCTACTTCACTCCCCCTCTCCTTCTTTTCTTTCTTTGCTTCCTGAATAATTCCCGTTGTCTCACTAACCTTACTTCATTTCACTCACTCCTTCTTTCACTCCCTCTGTCCTCTCACATCCTCACTCCCCTTACCTCACTACCTCTCTCTTAGCCTCACTCTCTCGATCCCCTCACTCTCTCACTCCTCTTCCATGACGGTCACTCCCTATAACTCACCCACACTCCCTCACTTACCTTTCTTTGCTCCCTTACTCAGTTCTTTTCTCTCACTCTTTCCTTCACTACCTCTATGTCCTCACTCCCTCAGTCTCCTTGTCTTATAATCACTCGCCTTTATCCACTCTCTATCACTCCTCTTTCCTCAACCTCACTACCCTTCTTTCAGTCTACATCACCCCGTTCCCTTACTCCACTTCCCTCAGTTATTTTCATTCCTCATGTTTACTGCCCTTTCCCTAACTCCCCTCCCACACTCAACTTCTTTCAGTCTCCCTTCTTCACTTCACTTCCCCTCTCTATCTATCATTTCCTCCCTCACTCATTCTTCTTCCTTTATTCACCTTACTCAAATTCTCTCACTCCTTAAGTCACTCTCTCTGTCCTCTCACTTCCTCAGTCCCCTTCCCTCAGTCCCTCTCTTTTAGCCTTACTTTCTCCGTCCCTTGAGTATCTCACTTCTCTTTTGTCTCACTCACTCCCTATAACTCACTCACTCACACTCTCTCACATACCTTTCTTTGCTCTCTCACTCAGTCTCTTTCTGTCTCTCTTTCTTTCACTACCTCTATGTCCTCACTCCTTCATCCCCTTGTAGTGTAGTTCCTATCTTCCCAATAGGCTCTGCGCATTGGAATAATACCTACAGCAGTAAAGGCCTAGGCCAGACGTTAACTAGGTCTACTACTGTCGATACTAGACTTAAAGTTTTGGGTTTGCCAGCGTAGCTCAGAGTTCGCTAGAAACTTTCTCGAATGTTCAAGGAGGACTTAACTTCCCTGATTAGACAAGAAGGGATTTAGTTTCTGACAACCATAGAACATGACAACTTTGCTCTCCCCTAATCAAGAGTCAATCTCGAGAGTCGTGTGAACAAAAGGCAATTTATTTTACTCAGTCATTACGTGCATTCTTAGTCTCATCAGAATGTAGAGAAAAGGAAGAGACGGGCGTGTTCAATAAAAAGGTGTTATTTATTGATCAGTCTCTTTTCTCGTACA
Source organism: Lissotriton helveticus (assembly GCF_964261635.1). Taxonomy (NCBI): domain Eukaryota; kingdom Metazoa; phylum Chordata; class Amphibia; order Caudata; family Salamandridae; genus Lissotriton; species Lissotriton helveticus. The sequence goes on along the minus strand of NC_136063.1, from coordinate 479,457,517 downwards.
AGAGAAATGGATCGATATTATTGCGATACTTATAGTTAAGTAAAGTGCATACATTAAAAGCAATAGTATAAAGTAATACTGTAAAAACATTGATATGGTTTCTAAGCCATAAGATGTTTTAAAATGAATAAAATATATTACATACACATATACATTTGACTAAACGTACTCAACTGGTGTTTCTAGATACGCCTACCCCGTGTACCTGACCTAAGTCTAATACGTGGGCGGGAATAAAAAGTTACAGTTTAAGTTAAGTTTGTTTTTGCCAAGTGAATAACGAAAGAATTCTCTGTGAGGGGTTATTCAGTTCTGTACCTGGAAGTTAGGATGAATGAGGAATGGTATCTCTCTCTCTGGTCTCGATATTCCAGGCTGCCTGCGAGGGCTACCTGGAAACGCCGGTGCTGGATTCTCGGCAGGAGAAAGCAGCGCGTCTCTCAGCGCGTCAGAAAGGCGGGGCTGCTGCCAGCGGGGTCTGCTCTGCTCTCGGCTTCGGCAAGGATGGCTGCTCCGTCTCGTCACCACGCGTGTGTTTGCATATGGCAAGATCGGTAATATTTGTACCTTTAAGGTGCCGAGATTGACGTAAGGATGGACATAGATACGTCAATAAAGATGTCATACGACTTGCTCGTTAGCACATTCTTTTACTAAAGTTCTCGGTGAAATCAAAACAATGGCCGCAGGGTTTTGCCCAGGTTGTCATAGGTTTGATTTGTTATGAGAACTCCGTATGCCTTATCAGGGGCTGGAGGAATATCGCTTGTCTAATTAGATCGCAAGCGTTATGACCTAATCAGATAACACGTTCCTGTGCCGTAGTGTGACTGCGTCAGATAACGGTATCTGCATCATGGGGGTTTTCTGCCTCATGGGCTGACTGCTAGTTAACTTGTTGGTTTGTTTAACTAGAATAGGGTCAGGAATAGGGGGATCGATTCAGAACCGATAGGAATACATGACACCCACTCCACGCTAACTATGGACATATTTACTAATCTAGGCATAGTATAACATAGTACAACATACTATAGAGTAGTGTGTATACCTTACCACCCCAAAATACATAAATGCATTTTGAAATTTTCAAATATACTGAAAAAAAATTGCAGACATATATATATGGTATGCACTCAAGCTGTAGAAAAATGCCAAAGTAATCGCATTTGTATACATTATTGCTTATTTGGTATATGAGAATTACACATGAAATGGTTTCTGACAGAAAAAAGTTTCGAGACCATTCCATCACAGAATAAAATATCTTTATGAACATGCCAGCGGGCAGCTAATGTCTATAAGCTATCTAAAATGTAGAAACCTTAGTTCTCTAAGAATAGTTCTTACTTTAAGCAGAAGATAGTGTCCCGAAAAATATGCAAAAATATTTGGGGCTGCTGAAAAAACTGCTGTCCGTGAACTGGAGCGAAAATGTTCTTGTGACTTTATTTTTAAAGTTGAAGGCCGAATTCAGGGAACGTCGTGTGCGAGCTTGCTCAAAAGTCTCTATATTTAGGCTTTCGAAAAAACTGTCAACAGCTTCCTGGGAAAGTTCCACTAACTCGGAAATAGGTGTAATCATGCATTCTTGCGCATGATTGTCTCCATTGACATTCTGATTTGCATTACTGACAGAAGGTCGTACCTGTTCGATGCTGCTTTCATCTTGAACTTCACTACCCATCAATCGTAGTGGTGAAGCTTCCACGAATGCCGTCATCAGGATTGGTAGCCTTTGAGGGCAGCACAAAGCATGAACCTTGATCGGGCTCAACAATGTTTCTGCATCCATTGGCGCATCCGATTGTAGCGTCAGACAGGTGTCTAACACGCATTCTTCTCCGCATAGCAGGCACCTCAATACAGGTAAAACACATCTTTGCCACATTGGTCGAAATGATAGAAACCAAGTCATGTTCAGGTCTCTAAGCCGGGAGAGTCCCAGGATTTTTGATATCCGGTCCCGGTATCCAATGGCTAGGATTGTTTCTTCCCTTGTCGCAAGAGTTTTGTCTGTGACATGGGTTGCCATAACGAAAAATAAGGACTAAGAATAGGATTCCTGCAATTAGTCCCAGGATCAGGGGAAGTCCGCCAAAAATCGAATGGACGAAATCTGGAAAAATACCCAGTATGGCTTTGAATGGTGTTAATGCCATCGAAAATACTGTCTTAAATACCTTTGAGACCCCATTGGTATCAGAAATATTTAAGATTTCATTCAGGATTTCCGCGAAATGTACGGGGGAATTAGTTGATAATAATGTATGTATCTCTGCAGTCGTCCTTGCGACTTGTAGATCATACGTTTCTTTTGATGACGAGAGCCTGGTAGGCGTCTGAAGAAGGACTGTTTTCATTCTGCTTAAAGTATCTATTCGAATAGAAGTAATTTTCAAATCGGGCCATGCCCTTGCCTCCCTGTCTGGAAAGGAGCTGGGGAACAATGAGCGTCCACAGCACTTGACCTTCGCAGTCGTAGTAACTAGATAAGGAGTCCCGGGCATAAGACTACAACATCTGCGGTCTACAATAAGAATGTAACTCCCATTATAGAGTCTTTGAAAGAATGGTTCTATTTCAGTTGCAGGTGCGCCTTGCTGGTGACATGAAAGGTTGTATGAATTCCCTTCACAGGCTCCATGCAAACTAATTCCGTTACACAGAAGTGTGCCACTCAGTGACATCGCACAATTGTTGCCACTAAGAAACACTTTCTGTCCTTTATTACTGACACATGCATGTGAATAGGGCAGGTTCCATGTTGTTTTAAGGTACCCCTTTCCCAATTTCTCGTACATGCCAGCCTGTATATATTTTTGGCAGTATTGAAACCTGAAGGTTGAGATTGGAATATTTATGATTCCGTGTATTATCCATTCACTGACAGGTCGTTCTGACATTGTCATTGGTAATCTTTCTAGTTTTTCAATGCTCAAGATTGTATAATCAGCACCCTTTTGCGCCATACCGATTTGTCTATCAGTAAGGTTAAAGATTTGGAATAGTGACGTTGTGTTGATTAAACGCCAAGGCACATAGCCTGAACGCAGATTTTGGAACGTCCAGCCAAGCTGTACAATAGAACGCAATTGTGACTGACCATGTTGTAATAACAGTAAGTCTTGCGATAATATATCGATTGCTGACGACACAATGCTGTCCAAAGAAAAAATTCTGGAGGACAGAGTCATTAACCCATTGTCCACTACAGAAAGGGATTTTTCCAAATTAATACGGTCGATTTCCCGTATTCTCTCTGCTGTTTCAATTTGAGTAACCTTCCAGGCCTCATTGTATGCTGCATATACAGAGGCTGCTATGAAACGCTTTTGACGCTGTTTGCGTGGTCCCAAAGTGAAATCACGCAAGTCAGCACCATCAGTAAGTAAAGTTAGGTGTTGCTTAATTTCTGCCAGTGTGGAAGTTTGTAGCCATTGAAGGCATAATTTGCCCACACTGTAGGTGGTTATTATCCCTGGGTGATGTCTTTGAGGATATCTAGGGTCTGGCCTGTTCATTTTGAAACCCTGTGTTTTGTTCAGGAATCTGTCTTGACAGTTATTAGTATCTGTGGGCCAGATCAACCACTGTTTCCAATCAGGATGTGTTCTGTTTTGGTTTAATATATGGTTTACGTCTATCTCTTCATCTGTATCAGAGTTATTGCTAAACATTGTTGGTTTTGGAATAGACGGTTTATTTAAATCTTTGATTTTGGCTAAGCCAAGACAGGTGGTCTGTTGAACAGTGTCATTTAAAAATATCATTTGTTCTGGGATCATGCAGGCTCTAAACAAAGCTTCTATACCCTGTACTTGCCATTCTTTTGTACCCCAAACACTTTTCAATTCAACATTTTTGTCCCAATAATCAAATCCAAAAGTATTCATTTGTTCAAAAAATGTGTCTGAATATAACAATTTTGTGTTGGTTATCATGGTTTTGGTTCCTGTCTTGTTTGACAATTTAAAATAAAATGTTTCAGCATTACTTGTGTTAAAACCTGAAAAATATGAATATTTGTCGTAAACGGTTCTTGAGCTCCCTTTTGGAGGTGTTGCACAATGTTCCCATTGATTATAATTTAAAACATTTCTAGGTTGTGCAGATCTATGTAAAAACTGGTTACCATAGTGGTTATAGCAATACATACTATCATAATTTGTAGAACCCTGCAAATAATCATGTTTGGTAAATTTAGCAGACATTACTAAGTCAGACATCATATTATTAATGCTTTCGAAGTCCCAATCATCAGCAAATGAGTTTGGTTTTGCAAAGTCACTCAATGAGATCTTAATTTGGTGTGGATATTTCAGGATCTCGACCGGACCATAAATTTCATAGTCAGTGTTGTCCCAGGCTACCCCACCAGGTATCGGATTGGCTGTGAAGTTGGCTGAAGAAAGTTCTCTTTTCTCGACGTGTGAAGATGTGTGTGGTTTGAGGATCAAGTTGATTTTCTGACTTGCTGTGTCCATTTTGGCATATTTTCCATCAATGAAGCGTCCCAAAGTAAGTACCATGATGAGCCAAAGTATGAGGATAAATGCACCAAAACCCACCCAAAATTCAATCCATGGAGAAATCAGATATGTTTCTTTCAGTTGTTTCAAAAGTTCCTTAGCTTTGTCTTTAAAGGATTTTGATGATGGCTGTGTCTTTGATTCACTGAGGCTTTCAGAGGAATCATCGAAGTTTATGAAGTAGCCGGATGCAGTTCTGTCAATTGTTCCAATTGGTTCAGGATTTTTGTTTCTTGCATTTTCACTTGGTACTTCATTATAGATAGGTGTGTCTCTGCTAAATGTTTTTATTTGGGTTTTCAGAGGTCTGAGTTCTATTGCATTGTTGCATAGTCCTTGTTGTTCTTCTGTAGGCGTTTCGAATGTGATGAGCCTCTTCGTTAGGACCTCTGTACTGGTAGCAAACCTTGGTGTTCTGCTACTTATTGGGAGTCCACTTGGCCTACTGTTTGTTATCGGCCACATGTTGTGGTTTTACCAGGTCGATTGATACAACTCGGTTCTCCTTTTTACCAGCAAGTGGCGGTAGTACAACTGATCTTGTCCCGTTGACAGACAAGACAGGAACTGCTTTTCTGTAAGAAGGCCCAAATTCCATCTTTACCGCGATCTTTTGCCTGACTAGATCCCCGACTTTTGGAATCCAGACAGGTCTTGCTGGGACAGGTGGTGGTTCTTCAGTGGTTGTTGGCTGTTGTTTCAACTTTATGTTGCTCAGGTCTTTTCTTGTTTTGTTTAAGTCCTGCAAAATAGCCAAACGGTCTTTGATATCAAAGCTTTTTTCTTTCACCACTGAAGTCTGACTATCAATGTCAGAGATCATCATCCTAGTTCCAAATAATAATTCGTACGCACTGAATCCCTTCAGAGAATTTCTTGGCAAGTTATGGAGACTACGTTGGACACTTATTAGATGTTTGACCCACCCAGCTCCCGAACCTAATACCTTTGCCGTTATAGATTGCTTTATGTCACGGTTTTTTCTTTCAACAATTCCGTTCCCCTCAGGGTGAAATGGACAAGAGTACCGCAATTGCACGCCCATGCTGACCATGGCCTCCTTATAAGCCCGAGAGCTAAAAGCAGGACCGTGGTCTGAATGCAGCATGCCAATTGCGTATGTGCCTATAAAGACTCGCAAATCTTTTATAACAGTTCTGGCGTCAGTCGTTCGCTGGGGCCACATCCATATGAATCTCGTACATGAATCCACTGCGACCAAGATATATTTATAGTTACCATCCCTTTGTAAGGGACCGCAGTGGTCTAGATAAACACAGGCTAATGGTTTATCCAAGATTAGAAGGGGCGTCTGCGCTGGACGTCTCACCGTTGATACTTTCATTCTTTGACATATTTCACATTCTAGAACATAGTTCCTTGTTTGTCTTCTCATTTGTGGCCACCAGTATCTCTGTTTTAATAATGATACTGTGGCTGAGACGCCAGCATGGATAGAAGCAAGCCCTTCGTGTGCCGCTATTATTAGTCCTAACCTATGTTCCATGTTTGGAATTGCCCTATCCCCCACTCCAGGGATTCGAGCAAAAGGTACATTGTTTGCATCAGTTATGTATGAGTATTTTACTGGAAAGCCTTTAGGGAGTGGTTCTATCGAATCCTTTTCTGAAGCGCTGACAGCTTGTAATATTTCGCTGTCTATTTTTGTTTTTGACCGGGTGACGGCAGCTACGGAAGCCGTTTGCACAGCTGCCTTCGTGGCCTCATCAGCCAATGAATTCCCTGCAACGTGAACGCCATCACGTTGATGACTCAGCGTATGTATCACGTGAGTCTTTGGTAGTTCTTTTTGTAAAAGAACTACTTGTTCCCAGAGCATTTTATGCTTGATTGTGCCACCTTTCGCATCCTTGAAACCATTCTGAAGCCAGATCTGCGAGTATTCATTGTAAGATTGAACGCAATAATACGAATCGCACACTATGAGTGTGGGGAATTCTCGATCGGTATTTTCAAGCGCCATCTTGAACGCCAGTAGTTCAGCTCGCTGAGCTGTACAATCTCCTAAAGATTGTGTTTTAGTGATTGCTGGTTTAAATTTTCCTTCGTGCCAGCGGCCTTTTACGATCGCGCACGCAGCACTGTAAGCTTGCTTACCCCCCACTGCGGGTTGTGCTGATCCGTCTGTATAGATTACACAGGCGTAATGTCGTAAAGGCAGAATGTCGATTGGCAGAGGATATGTTTCTTCATATTCTAGATTTTTTAATTCTTCTAGTTCTGGATCAAAGTAGTAGTACACTTTGTCCATTGTGATTGAATTCACCCATTGTATCCATTCCGGATTCAATGCTGTTGTTGGTAAATTCCACGGTGTTGTTAATGCCTCAAAGGCTGATTTTGCTGTTCTGACTGTGATATGTCTACCGTCCGCTTGATCTTTTTCTCTAGCTATTGCGGTTTGAACTGCATGAACAATTTTTTCTTTGTTGCTGAATTTCTGTTCAGCTTCTGTGTACAAGTGTGATTTGAATGCAATTGGTACCTTTTCTCCCTCATTAGAGGTCAGGTATGTGAATCCGCATCTCCCTGGGATGACTCGAATCACAAGATTGCGTGTGTTATCACGTGTTTCTAATTTTGTTTTAATTAGCATGTCTGTTTGTAAGGATCTCAAAATTTCTGTGTGTATTTGAGTCCAACTGGATCTTTTAAAGTCTGGTTTAATTAGATCATAAAGGGGTTTGACCCTTTCTGCGTAATTTGCAATGTATGTTCTTCCGAAATTTAGGAAGCCTAGAATTGACTGTAGGTTTTTTAGTGTTCTAGGTGCTTGGAGTACGGCACATTTCTCTAGGAAATTGTCAGCCAGGCTTTTGCCTTCACTTGATAACTCATATCCTAAGAATAGGACCGTCAGATGGGCAATTCTGGACTTTTTAAAGTTGAATTTGTAACCCTCTGCTGCGAACCCAAGGATTATGGTGTTCACTCTTTTCAAGTGAGTCTCCAAGTCATCATCTGTTAAGTAAATGTCATCGACATAAGATAATGCTTCATCATCATATAGTTGAAGTAATTCTGTTACTCTCGCTGAGAATACCCCCGGGCTGTTCTTGTACCCCTGGGCTAACCGACAGAATTGTTTTTGAGTGCCATTTACTGAGAATGCAGTTAAATATCTGCTCTCTGGTGCTATGTTTTGACAAAAGAATCCATTGGAGATGTCCAAGGTTGTTTTGTATTTTTTGCGCACTATGTTATTCATTAGTGCAGCACTGTGTGAGTTTTGCACTGCAAAAGTTTTGCAACATGTGTTAAGGTGTCGGTAATCCAAAACTAGACGATATGAATTGTCTGGTTTGGAGACCGGAAACAAAGGATTGTTCATTTGTGAGGTGCAAGTTTCAATCACCCCCTGGTATTCTAGCTGATCTAGTATTTCATTTACCTGTGTTTTAGCTTCTTGCTTAATTGGGTACTGCCTTTGTGCAGTAGGTTGTGATTTTAACTGGATTTTGTGAGGAGGAGAATCCTCATCCCATCCTACATGATTTTTATATAAAGCAGGTGCTAGAGCCACTGCCCACTTTCTAGCAAGTGTGTATTTTTTATGAATTGGAATTTGATTTGAGAAGGCAGGCATAATTACTTCTTCGCCATGAGGGCACTCCCTGACAAACTCTGGTGGCCAGTCTTTTTCAGCTAGAAGGATGTCATAACCCTTGCAGAGGTTATCCCAAAATAGTCCCCTTATTTTCCTAGTCTTATCTCCCTCTATACGTAATGTTATCTCGTATATCTTGTGAGGTTTGCTAACCCTGGTGTCTGCAGTTTCCACTTGAAGATATTCATTCGTGTCCACTGTCTCCAGATGATTCATAAGGACTTTGCGAGCTATGCTCACTTCTGCTGCGCTGTCTAGCATTGTCTGAGCCCACTCTCCATTTTTCAGTTGTGTCCTCAGTATTCTCGGCATTGTTAACTACCTTGATACTGGCTACCTTCTTTTTTGGAAATTGTAATTTCTTTTTTAGCTGAGCAGGTTCCTTGTCTTTGGACTTGGTGTGCTCTTCTCTTTGTTCTGATCGTCCTCTTCTTTCCTATTTCTGCGAGGAAGTCTGAAAAGATTGAGAGGGACGTGTATCAATGTCTTGATATCTATCAGGTTTTTTAATATTATCCCTATTTCTAAGGTTATATCTATTCCCAGAGGGGTCACTCTGCGGTGACCTCTGTCTTCGGTTTGGAGATTTTTCTCTTCGCCTAGGAGACCTTCCTCTGGACTGGAATTTCTTTTCTTTAGGATTGGATTGTTTGTTTCCATCCCAGTTCTTTTTTGGTGAATTGTTATTAAAAAATATTTTTTCTGGACTTTCAGTCAGTTGCGGTTTTACTGGTATTCCACCTAAACTATCTCTACCTAGTTCCTCATAGGATTTTTCTATGATTCTGGCAATTTCAGCTGGTTGGTCTGCTATATCTGTCTCTTTTAACCTCTGGCGGATCACCACGTTTGCTGCTTCACCTTTTATATTGGCTAATAATATAGCCGAGACCTGCTTGAAGTCTTTCAGTAATTTCATACCAAGAGTTAAAGCAGGTTCTGGACCGTATTCGTCTTGAATTTGTTTTAGCACATCTGGTATCACCGAAATGGATGGAACACCGTGCGTTTTTGTGTAGATGGAAGCAAAGACTGTACCCCAAGTGTCACAGTCCTCTATGTGTGGTGCGATTCCCATTGGAAGACAGATAGTCAGAATCCTGTGTTTTTCTAGCGGGGTGGTGTCAGGAAACACCGCCTCTATTTGGGTAATTTTCTGTGCCAACCAGAATGGTATTTGTTCCCGTTTAGCCGGTACTTTACCTAGGCAGGATTGGATGTTCTGTGGTGTAATTTTATTTGTGTTCCCCTGGTGAGGGGTCAGCTGTGGAAGTTTAATCGCTGGCTGAATTGTTGAAGTCTGCATTACATATTGGACTAATTGTCTATGAATTTTTAGTAATTGTTTTAGCTGTATTAACAGCTCTCCTGTAGACATCCCTTCGATGTCTGGGTGTGGTGTGTATCCGGCTAAGACCGGCCACGTTGCTCCTGGTCTACCTAAAGGACCGAGCCTGGTGATGTGATTATTATGTTTTAGGGCGCCATCAAATAAGAGCAAATGCTCTTGGAATTTGAGTGGTACTTCCACCTCCTCGAAAGGAGTGTACATTTCAGGAGGTTCCTCTATTTTGTAGTAGTGGAAGTACTTTGTTACAGCATTTGCTGCTGGAAAATGTATCCATGAATAGTATACCTCTGTCTGCCGATATTCGTGTGCCTCAATTACGAATATGACTGTGCCACCTCTAGGTGTCAGTCCATTTTCTATAAGTTTTAAGGTTATAGATCTCCTTTTGATGACCGGAATGAGTATTATATCCGCGTCTGCTGCTTGCATGGTAGCATCAGCATCTGCGAGTTCAGTTGCTAATCTAACTGCCTCTCTTTCATCATCACTCTCTGCCATTTTACCGACAGGAAACTTATGTCTTTTGTTTGCAGATCAGGTTTCTTATGGAACAAAGATTAGATGCACAATATTTTGGAACAGTGTATCCTTCAACGTTGACTATACCAAGAACCATACATAGGAGTTCCCTCCTGCGAGGTCTGGCGGATATAACCTTTCACCCACTCCAGACGTCTTTGGAGTATTTGGGAAAAGGGGTCTGAGTGAGAAAGCACGACTGAGTTACTCTAAATGTCTTACGTTAGTTTTATCGCCCTTTCCAAACGCGTTGGGCGCCATGTAGTGTAGTTCCTATCTTCCCAATAGGCTCTGCGCATTGGAATAATACCTACAGCAGTAAAGGCCTAGGCCAGACGTTAACTAGGTCTACTACTGTCGATACTAGACTTAAAGTTTTGGGTTTGCCAGCGTAGCTCAGAGTTCGCTAGAAACTTTCTCGAATGTTCAAGGAGGACTTAACTTCCCTGATTAGACAAGAAGGGATTTAGTTTCTGACAACCATAGAACATGACAACTTTGCTCTCCCCTAATCAACAGTCAATCTCGAGAGTCGTGTGAACAAAAGGCAATTTATTTTACTCAGTCAGTACGTGCATTCTTAGTCTCATCAGAATGTAGAGAAAAGGAAGAGATGGGCGTGTTCAATAAAAAGGTGTTATTTATTGATCAGTCTCTTTTCTCGTACAAGAGAAATGGATCGATATTATTGCGATACTTATAGTTAAGTAAAGTGCATACATTAAAAGCAATAGTATAAAGTAATACTGTAAAAACATTGATATGGTTTCTAAGCCATAAGATGTTTTAAAATGAATAAAATATATTACATACACATATACATTTGACTAAACGTACTCAACTGGTGTTTCTAGATACGCCTACCCCGTGTACCTGACCTAAGTCTAATACGTGGGCGGGAATAGAAAGTTACAGTTTAAGTTAAGTTTGTTTTTGCCAAGTGAATAACTAAAGAATTCTCTGTGAGGGGTTATTCAGTTCTGTACCTGGAAGTTAGGATGAATGAGGAATGGTATCTCTCTCTCTGGTCTCGATATTCCAGGCTGCCTGCGAGGGCTACCCGGAAACGCTGGTGCTGGATTCTCGGCAGGAGAAAGCAGCGCGTCTCTCAGCGCGTCAGAAAGGCGGGGCTGCTGCCAGCGGTGTCTGCTCTGCTCTCGGGTTCGGCAAGGATGGCTGCTCCGTCTCGTCACCACGCGTGTGTTTGCATATGGCAAGATCGGTAATATTTATACCTTTAAGGTGCCGAGATTGACGTAAGGATGGACATAGATACGTCAATAAAGATGTCATACGACTTGCTCGTTAGCACATTCTTTTACTAAAGTTCTCGGTGAAATCAAAACAATGGCCGCAGGGTTTTGCCCAGGTTGTCATAGGTTTGATTTGTTATGAGAACTCCGTATGCCTTATCAGGGGCTGGAGGAATATCGCTTGTCTAATTAGATCGCAAGCGTTATGACCTAATCAGATAACACGTTCCTGTGCCGTAGTGTGACTGCGTCAGATAACGGTATCTGCATCATGGGGGTTTTCTGCCTCATGGGCTGACTGCTAGTTAACTTGTTGGTTTGTTTAACTAGAATAGGGTCAGGAATAGGGGGATCGATTCAGAACCGATAGGAATACATGACACCCTTATCTCATGTTCACTTGCCTTTATCCTCCCTCTATCTTCCCTCTTTCCTCAACCTCACTGCTCTTCACTCACCCTCTCTCATCCTTGTTCCCTAACTCTGGTTCCCTCAGTTATTCTCATTCATCATCCTTAATTCCCCTTCCTCTTTCTCTCCTCAAGCACTTATCTTTTCCGAGTCCCTTTGCTTCACTTCTCTTCCCCTTCTTTCCTTCCTTTGCTCCCTCAGTCATTCCCCTTCCCTCACTCACCTAACTCCCCTTTATTCACTTTTTCTCACTCCCTCTATTCTCTCATATTCTCACTTGTCTTCCCTCACTCCCTCTCTGTTACCCTCATTTCCATTGTCCCCTCACTGTCTTACAACCCTACATTCACCCTCACTCACATTCCATCCTTCAATGTCATGAATCCACCATCAATCACTCCTGCTTCCCTGTCACTCACTCCCCTTTCTTTACTCTCCTTTCTTTCTTTAGTTTTCCTAATGCACATTCCTTTACAATCTTACACACTTTCACTTCATTTCTCTCGTTCTCTGTCACTGAATGTATCCATGACATTTTCCTCTTCTTTCACTCCCATTCTTTTAGTCTGGTTCCCGCACTACCCCTCATTCCCTATCTTTTTCTCCCTTTCCCTTTACTTTCATCCCCCACTCACCTTCTCTCAGTACCTATGCTTCAGTCCTCTCCGCCTCTATTCCCATTATTTGCTTACTCACTCATTACTCACTCATTCCCCTTACCTCACTCACCTTACTCCACTTCACTCACTCTTTCTCTCACTACCTCTGTCCTGTGACATCCTCATTCTCCTTCCTTCAATCCCTCTCTCTTAGCTTCACTACCTCTATCCCCTCACTCTCTCACTCCTCTTCCGTCATGCTTACTCCCTATAACTCACCCACTCTTCCTCACTTACCTTTTTTTGTTCTCTCACTCAGTCCCTTTCTGTCTCTCTTTCTTTCACTTCCTCTGTGTCCTCACTCCTTCACTCCACTTGTCTCTTGCTCACTTGCCTTTATCCTCCCTCTATCTTCCCTCTTTCCTCAACCTCACTGCTCTTCACTCCCCCTCTCTCATCCTTGTTCCCTAACTCCGGTTCCCTCAGTTATTCTCATTCATCATCCTTAATTCCCCTTCCACTTTCTCTCCTCATGCACTCACCTTTTCCTAGTCTCTTTGCTTCACTTCTCTTCTCTTTCTTTCCTTCCTTTGCTCCCTCAGTCATTCCCCTTCATTCACTCACCTAACTCCCCTTTACTCACTCCTTTTCTCACTCCCTCTATTCTCTCATATTCTCACTTGTCTTCCCTCACTCCCTCTCTGTTACCGTCATTCCCATTGTCCCCTCACTGTCTTACGACCCTACATTCACCCTCACTCACATTTCATCCCTCAATGTCATGAATCCACCATCACTCACTCCTGCTTCCCTGTCACTCACTCTCCTTTCTTTACTTCCCTTTCTTTCTTTAGTTTTCCTAATGCACATTCCTTCAGTATCTTACTCACTTTCAGTTTACTTCTCTCTCCTTCTCTTGTTCTCTGTCATTGAATGTATCCTTGCCAATATCCTCTTTGTAATTTGCTCTCCCTCTATTTCTTTTTCACTCTCTCTGACCTTCACCATTCCTTTGTTTTCCTTTCTGAGTCCTTCACTCCTACTTTATCTCTTACTACCCTTCTATGACTTTTAATCTCTTGCTTTCTCTCTTGTATTGTAAAATATATATTATAAATATCATAACTTACTTTATTTCTCTTCCACAGATATTAAATTTACTAAAAATATGTAAGTAAATTTACATTACTTATAAGGTAAGTTTGACGTACAAAATTTAGTTTCTCAACATTCTTTTCCTTAACCTCACTACTCTTCTCTCACCCACCCACACCCCTGTTCCCTTACTGCGCTTCCCTCATTTATTCTCAATCCCCATGTTTACTCCCCTTTTCCTCACTCCCCTCTCACACTCACCTTCTTTTAGACCTTTTCCTTCATTTCTCTTCCTTTCTCTTCCTTTCCTTCGCTCCTTCACTCTTTTCCCTTCCCTTACTCTCCTTCCTCCACTTAACTAACTCCTTCTCTTACTCCCTCTGTCCTCTTACTTCTACACTCCCCTTCTCTCATTCTCTCTCTGTTAGCCTTATTCTCTGCGTCCTCTTAGTCTCTCACTCCTCTTCTGTCACGCTCACTCCCTAAAACTCAGACACACTCCCTCACTTACTTTCTTTCAGATCTCCTGTTTTTTTACTTCCCTTCCTCTCTCTTCCCTTCCTTTGCTCCTTCACTCTTTTCCCTTCCCTTACTCTCCTTAATCCACTTCACTAACTTCTTCTCTTACTCCCTCTGTCCTCTTACTACTACACTCCCCTTCTCTCATTCTCTCTCTGTTACCCTCATTCTCTGCGTCCTCTTAGTCTCTCACTTCTCTTCTGTCACGCTCACTCCCTAAAACTCAGCCACACTCCCACACTCACTTTCTTTCAGCTCTCTTGTTTTACTTCCCTTTATGTCTCTCCCCTTCCTTCACTCCTTCACTCTTTTACCCTCTGTTACTCTCCTTACTCCACTTCAAAAACTCCTTCTCTCAATCCCTCTGTCCTCTTACTTACTCACTCCCCTTCCGTCACTCTCTCTCTGTTACCCGCATTCTCTCCGTCCTCTTAGTCTCTCACTCCTCTTCTGTTACACTCACTCCCTATAACTCAGCCACACTCCCTCACATATCTTTCTTTGCTCCCTCACTCAGTTCTCTTTTCTCACTCTTTCCTTCACTTCCTCTGTCTCCTCACTCCCTCACTCCCCTTGTCTCACGCTCACTTGCCTTTATCCACTTTCTATCACACCTCTTTCCTCAACCTCACTGCTCTTCTCTTACCCTTCCTCACCACCGTTCCCTTTCTCCGCTTTCTTCACTTATCTTCATTCCCCATGTTCACTCCCCTTCCCCTCATTCACCTCCCACACTCACCTTCTTTCAATCCCCCTACTTCACTTCCCTTCCCCTCTCGTCCCTTTCTTAGCTCCCTCACTCATTTTCCTTTCCTTTCTCACTGCACTCCACTTCACTCAGTCCTTTTGAATTTGTAAAGAATACAGGTCTTTTTGGAGAATTGGAGGTAGTTCTAAAAAGAACTGGTTTTTTTCTTCTTTTTTAGGTTTTATTTTTTTTTTTTACTTTTTCCGAACGTTTTGTAAAAAAAATTTTGTTTTTTTTTCTGAACAAAAGCAAAAAGAGGGAATGCCAAACTGCTCAACAGGAGCAAACAAAAGGGGAAAAATTAGGGCTGGGGAGGGCAGCGATGGTCACTGACCATGTCATGAATGATGTAATATGTGACATCATCAGCAGTGGATTGCGGGCGCGCGAGTTATAGTGAGTCCAACTAACTATAACGTGGGAATTTCAATGGTTTTGTATGAGTAAAATGTTCAGCTAACTATAACTGGTGTGAAACCTATGTTTTTTTCTGTGAATTTCAAAGGTTTTTTAAATGCTAATTCCTAACTATAACAATTGTGAAACCTATGGTTTTTTCTGTGAATATATATATATATATATGATCCAACTTGTCTCCAAGGGCCTCGAGCACAGACAGTTACGCAGACAGCAATAATGGGCCAGAGTCAGGCTTGTTCTTCGTGAATGCTTTTTATTTGTGCATTAAATAGTGCATGTCGTCAGACGCGTTTTGGGCATGTCCGTGCCCTTGCTCGCTGATATATATATATATACTTGTGTCCTGAGGACCTCAGGACACAAAGCAGCAGTGCGCCAGAAGCCGCGTTTGGAGCTTGGTGAAAAAAGGGGCATGGCCTCAGAAAACCTCTCTGCAACGCAGCTCTGTGGCGCTTACTGGAGGTACCTGGTGGGCTACTTGGCCACTACAGGGACCTTCAGGATTCAAGGGGACTTAATAGGGATGTTATAGTTAGAAATTAGCATTTAAAAAACCTTAGAAATTCACTTAAACAACCATATGATTGATGCACATTATAATTAGAAATCTTTGTGAAATTCACTGAACAAAACCATAGGTTTCAGGGACGTTATAGTTAGAAATTAGCATTTAAAAAACCATTGAACTTCACTGAAGAAAACATAGGTTTCAGGCACGTTATTGTTTGAAAATAGCATTTAAAAAACCTTACAAATTCAATGAAAAAACAATAGGATTCAGGGACATTATATTTAGTTGGACATTTCACTCGTACAAAACCATAGAAATTCCGCCTTTATAGTTAGTTCAGCTAGCTATAACTCGCACCCCCGCAATGCACTGATGATGACATCACATATTACATCATTCATGACATAGTCAGTGACATCACTCATGACATCACTCATGACATCTCAAATTACATTACTGATTACATCATCCACGGCCTCCTCACACTCTAATATAACCTTCTCACGCTCTAATATAACCTTTGATAAACCCACTGTAAAATACAGACTACCATTTTCAAAACCATTGACACACCAATACCAGTTACTACATACACACTCACTGTTTCCTAGGTCTACACACACATTCACCAATACAATCACTCATACATGCAGTCACTTATCAATACAACACTATCATATGAATGCACAGCGGCGGATCCTCCATGGGGGCGTTTGGGCGCCGCCCCCCCTGCTTTCTCGCCGTGCGAGAAGGCAGAAACAAATGGTAGTTATTATTAATTAACTACCATTGTTTCTGCCTTCTCGCTCGGGGAAAAAGCAGAACTTCCTCGTTTAGAGTGGGTGTGTTACTCGAGGGCAGGGGGGAGTGGCTTGGGGGAGTGGCTTGCCCACTGTTGTTAATACTGACTGTTTGGACAGCCTGAGGCCGCCCAAACAGACAGTATTACCAACAGTGGGAAAGCCACTCCCCCAAGCCACTCCCCCCTGCCCTCGAGTAACTCTCCCCTGTTCTCTCTCAGAGAGAAAATGACGTAGGTGGGGCAGCCGGCCGCACCAATGAAAAACGCGGCAGTGTCTGCCGCGCCGCCTTCTTGATGACGTGCAGGACTTGAACCAGGACGGCGGGAATCGGGATGAAGTCTCTATCGACGGTTACAGTAAGTTTATTTTATATATATATTTGTAATCTCCAGGCTCCCTGATCGCACCCTGTGTGCTGCAGCTTCGAGGCGCTAATTGCTCATCCATTCTTGTTAATTTAGCGCGCATACTATTGGAACATTCTTAGAAGCACACAGAGGGGCCTGTGTTACCAGTATTGTAGGGCACTTCAATCCGAATCTAACGTTGTGCTGGATGAGACGAGAAGGTGTGGGCTACTACAGAGAATACAGCTTGAACTAAGAGGGAGGGGAGGGGTGTGGGCTCGGGTAGAAGGAAGCTGACAGTACACCGCCACGCAGCGAGGGCTCTTTGGAAAAATAAGTGGTAAAGAACTACGGAGATCTGTTTGTAATCAGCAAGCCCCCCCTCCCCCCCATTTAATCTTCATAAGACAGCTCAGAGTGTTTACATGCCTGTTGCAGAGTGTGGTGCTAAACCGGCATGTCATGGCTACGAATCCTAGCAGGATAGCTCATCTGGTTTAGGCATTTGTTGTAAACATGCATGTACGACATAAAGCAGGTCACATCACCAAATACAGGAAGCGTGTTATCATTATGCAATTTATATAACAAAGCGTTCAGTGAATGCTGCTTTCGAGCTGAGGGCATTGCGTGTCACAACATTCAAGTAAGACTTGTGCAGTATTCAGAGCTGTGTGTTTACTTTCCGCTTACATAGTTATGATTTAGCAAACATCGGCAGTGCAGGCGTGGGTGACCCCTGGCTGGGGGGACAGACCCTGAATGAATGCTTCTGCCGCTGTAGTTACCATGTTGTGTTTGCCTGCTACAGTGAAAGCACCTTTCCTTTAAGGGGCATGTGAAAGGAGGTTCATTGCAAAAGCCTGTTAGGTGGTAGGATGCGACACTACCTTCTTCCTACACACTGCATGTGCCTCTTGGTAGAGCACTGTACCCAGCCCTGCAGTGGCGTCAAAATGCAATTTATCGTGAAGAGATAGCTGCCGAATCTTCAGATTGCTTATGTGCAATGTATTCATAGTTTCCTTTCCACAGTACTTGCGTCAATTCATACAAGTGGCTCACTACAGTAACTGTCTAACATATTTAAGGCAGTAAGATATGGGGCAGGTTTGATGTGTTTAAATATTTCATCACTGCACTTTCACAATTGCTTTATAAACCTTTCTTTCTCAAATTTGACTTTAAAATGTACCATTTGCCACTGGTTTCTTGAAAGTTTTCTCCCCAAAAACGAAACAACACTTATTCCGGACCTTTACGCCCTACCACTTTCAAATGTCACCAGCCGCCACTGTGAATGCATACACCTATACAGAAACTCACACACCACCACTCATCCAGAGTTACTCACACACCTAGTCAGTCATGCAAAGAACCAATCACACTTCCATTTACTGACCTATACAGTTATACACACAACACATCACTTAATTAAACAGAAACAAACATACTTACTCTGTTATACAATTACTGATACAAGTACACACTCATCCATACAGCTACTCTCACAATCACTGACTCTCACGTCTAGCCATTTATATACTCCAACTCTCACATACACTGGCTTTTACATATGTTGTTACTTGGACATGTACCAATGAGACATCCATTTACTCACCAACACACCCATACACACACTCACCCACCAATACAGTTGTTTCCACATGCACTCTTGAACCCATACTCCCAACGAATCAACCACTCAAACATCTATGCACAGTCACACACCTCCCACCCACTCACACACACACTCAGGCACCCATACAAATACTCAGGTAACCGATAACCCATATTGACACTCATGTAGCTACTGACCAACCCATGCAGCAGCTTATACAACAACAGACAGTCTGATACAGGCATTCAAACAGTTTAGTCACTAACCCATGCATTCAGTAAACCACATGTAATCACTCACTTAAACAGTCAGTCACGCACCTTCTAAATCCAACATCCAGACACTAATACACACACTCATTCTTTAATACTCCTTGGCATATATATAATACATATTTAAAATTTAAAGAAACACATAGTCACTGGATGATGTCATCAGTGATGTTACTGACCATGTCATGAATAATGTAATATGTGACGTCATCAGCGGTGCATTGCAGGGGCGCAAGTTATAGTTAGCTGAACTAACTATACCGGTGGAATTTCTATGGTTTTGTACGAGTGAAATGTCCAACTAACTATAATGTCCCTGAAACCTATGTTTTTTGGGTGAATTTGTAAGGTGTTTTTAAAAGCTAATTTCTAACTATAACGTGCATGAAACCTATGCTTTTTCAGTGAGTATATATATATATATGTGTATATCACTATATATTCACACAAAAAAAGGGTAAAGTTCTAGCTAGGAGAATATGTCAGTGACAACGTTAATGATGTGAACTAAAAATACCACAGAAGTGCAACAGTTCTTGTTAGCCGAGGTAACTATAACTTGCACCCCGGCCATGCACTGGTTATGACCTCACATATTACATCACTCATGACATATTCTATTGCATAATTTATGACATCACTGATGACATCTTTGGCCGTGCACAGCAGAGGTTTGTCAGGTCCTGTGGTCAACCCACCCAGAGACAGCCCACCCCCTTGCAGGTAGCTAACCTCACTCTGGGCATGGCATTTCTTCACACATGGCGTGGGTTTGTCAACAGGGCCTGCCTTGGACCCTTTCCACTCGGGCTTTTAATATTTTGTGGGGCAGCATGGCTCCCCACCCTAAACCTCATTAGGCCATGGGAATCCCATCCCCGAGACTGTCTATTTTTTTTAAAAAGGGAAGAGGATCCACATTGATGCCCTTCCCCAGCCTCATTAGGGCTTGGGGACCCCTTCTCTCAGGGCCTGTGCATTTTAAGGAGAAGGGACCACATAGCCCGTCTTTCTCAGCCTCATTTGGCCCTGGGACCCCATCTTCCAAGGCCTTGTATTCTAAAGGGGAAGAGTGCCCCATGGCAGCCCCCCTGCGCTGTTTTCTACCCCAGAGACTCCATCTCCTGGGGCCCAATCCATTTAATGAGGGGAGAGGGATGCACAGCCCCACTCTCTGAGCTATTTTCAGTGCCATGAATCCCATCTCCCAGGGATCAGTGTGTTAATTAATGGGCTGGCGGTCGCACAGTCCTGTCTAAGAGCGTTAAATAGGCCCAGGAGATACCATCCCCGACAGCTGCATTTTTTTTAAAGAGTGGTGCAGCTCCCATATCTGAGCCTATTATGGCCCTGGGGACCCCTTTTCCTGGGCCTCTATTTTAAATAAGAGGGTGCTTCAGTGCCCACCCACACCACCTACCAAACACTGTGTTGGGGGCTTCAGGGGGAGCCCAAGGGCTCGTGACCCGAGTCGGCTACCAGCATGGTGCAGGAGCCGGCATTGCTACCACCCATAGGGAGCAGGTAATTATGAAGCTTCCATCAGGAGAGAGCAATCTGTTGATCTGTTTCCCTGCCCTCACCTAAGTGTGACGAGGAAACATATCACATGTCTGCCCTCCACTAGTGGGAGCATTATTAATCCTCCTGCCAACTATGAGCAGACGTTCTGCTTGTTCCCATTCGGAAGGACTTTTAAAAAATGCTCCAGCCAGCTGGGAGCAAACACGAGTTTCCCTGCCCTCACCGATGTGGGCAGGGAAACTGCTGTATACCAGGGGTGGCCTCACCAGCACACAGCAAGTGAGCCGGCACGAGGGATGGGTACCCCAGAGCCAATTAAGACTCATGGAGGAGGGACTGCAGAGCCACTCTCTTTTTCAAAAAGTGCCAGCCCTGGGCGATGGGGGCCCACACAGCCCTCTTCTCTTAAAAAATTGACTCCCAGTATATGGGGTCCCACGGGAAGCTGATGGTTCTGGGAAGGAAGCCACATGCCCCCTTATCATATTTAGTAAATTGGGTCCTGGGGGATGGGATCCCCGTGGCCAAATATGGCTCTGGGAGGGGGCTGCGAAGATGGGGTCCCCAGGGCCAAATACGGCTCCCCCTACCATTAATTAAACAAAGTGGGCAGGCCCGGGCCACCATTTATTTTAGTTCTGATTGCGCCAAAAAGGGCAGGGGTTTTCAATTATGACCCCACGGGGTCCCTCTGGGTCCCTCCTTTGGGGCCTATGGGGCATGGTATCCCTACCCTGCTCCCTTATGCCACTTTAAAAAAAACATGTTCAAGACTGGGAGCCATATGGATTTACCGATTTCTTAACAGGGATTGCTACAGAGTAATAATCGCTATTAGGAAATCGAAATGAGGAAATCCCACGCCATTCATACCAATGGGCCGGTTTTGCATTTCTTAAATAGCGATTTCCAATTAGGAAATCACTAGTTAGGAAATGCTAAATCAAGGATGTCTATGGGCATAAAGCCCCCCATAATGCAACCCAAAACTAGTGGTGGGCATGTAGAGCATGCATATGCCCTAGGGGCATGTGTGGGCATTATTGCACTTAAAAAAAGGATGTTGGGTTGCTTTTTTAAAATTGCACACGGTTACCATTAATTTTGAATCAATTGTAATTGCATTTCCTCAATTTTCATTTTGTATTTAGGAAATGCTTGTACATATGCTAAGACATAGCAAATAGAAAATCCCTATTTGCGATTTCCTATTTAGTGATTTGCACTGGGTGGACTGGAAATCACATTTTGCGATTCCCTAAAGGTATTTGTACATGGGAAAAGGTTGTTTTGCATTCCTTTATGGCCGAAATTGTGATTCAGCCAGTTAAGAAATGCAAAAGGTCTTTAAACATCTGGCCCTAATTCCCTAGTCCTGTAATGGCTGCCAGCAACTTTTTTCTGATGTTGCTGATTACCAATCAGAGCACTCACTCCCACAGGAGAACCCTGAGACCTATAGGGCCAAGAAAGTCTGATGCCATTCCCCTGAGCCCAAGAATAGGCCAAATGCAAAGTCCTCAAGCTACGAAATGCTTTCATTTTTTGGGAATGATACATATAGCTTGATACAGCCCTCAGAAGGTAGATCCAATGGAGATTGGACTGTCTAAACTCATATTGTAATCTATCCCAACCCCCAAACACCCCACCAGTGCCTCTTGAAAGTGAAAAGAAGTCTGGTGCCTGCTTCATTGGATACAGGTTGTTGACAGAGCGTGATGAGAACCCAGCTCCTTTATGGATAGGCTCATGGACCAACAGACCTAGTGACTATCCAAAGTGTTCATTGAAATAAGAAATTATAACCAGGAGTGAAGACGAATGTACAACACAAAGGAGAGAAGCCTGCACCTCTTCAGGTGAGGTTGATCCCCAAACTACCTGAACCCCTTATCATAGACTATCCCAAACTGGAATCACTCATTAAAGACTCCTGGACACAGGGGAACTCCTGGTGACTATCCGGTGCTGGTCCAAGATTAAAGAGAGACCTTTCTACGGGTTACAAACACTTGAGAACCATGGCAATCCAATATGTTTTGTTAATCCTGGTAAGACAGAGGATAATTGAAAAGGAAGGCTTGCACTTTTTTACTTCTGCAACTGAAGTCTGGAACTGGCTTGAGCAAAAGGAATACCAATTGCTGACTGACAGGCGGGACGACACCCAAACCCAGCCCTGGCGCGACCATAGGAGGCATCAGCGCTGGCAGGCTTCCCTGCAGGCGGTACCGACAAGGGTACAGGCTGATTCTGACAGGGCAAAAGTGATAGCAGGCTTGTAACAGGCCCCCTGGCCAGAGACCAAGAATAGATGGGTAACATTTGCAGAGGTAGTCCACAATACTACAGAGGAGGATGAGTCCCATGAGGAAGCCCCTGGATCTCCGCTTTGGGTCACACCTATGACAGAGGATGGGATAATCTGAGAAGTGGGCTATCAGCTGCAGCCGGGGTGGCTTGGGATATTGGTGGGCCCCTCCCCATGAGACTGCATGGGAGAATGTTGTGTTGCTATGCGCCATGCCCTGGCAAAATAGGGGAACCAATGGGGCAGTGTTGGCATGGGGGAAGTGCACAGTGCTGAGCCATGCAGGTTATTCCACTAGCGCGAGAGGGTTGGCAGTTTTAATTAAGAAATCAATGGCCTTTCGTGTGCCCAAGACTTGGGTGGATTACTTGGGCTGTTGTACGACAGTGTTGGGTGACTGGGAAGGCGAGCAGCTTGTCCTAATTAACATCTATATTCCTCTCGGTCTCCAGTTGGACACAGTGACATTTTGTGGCAGACTGCTCATTGAGCTATTGTAGGCCACCACTATAAAGGGAAGAGATTTTAATATGGTGCTGGAGGCTCACCTAGACAGTGCCAAAAGCAGACAGACTCATCGGTTGGTGTGGGAAACTCGATAATTCATCCAAGCTGCAGGTATGGGTCACTTAGGAAGGATGCCGCATGGGCCCCGTGGGAGTTACTCCTACTACCCGGATGGAAAAGTTACCCACTCCCATATAGATTTTTTCTTTGCCCCGTTTGAGATCCTCCAAAGATTTGTGGAGGCTGACTATACTGTGAGAGGGATTTCTGATCACTCCTAACTTACCATAATGCTGGCCTCACCTCATAGTTGGGATCAGGGTGAGTGTAGAATGGCAATACAGAGACCTACTAATGAAAAAGAGGTGGCCCATCTGCAGATGGCCACAGCCCACTATTTCAAAGTCGGTGGGGGAGGCAATTACTTGATGGGAAGCATACAAGGCCACAATCTGGGGGTTGATTATTTCAGGAAAAATGGAAGACACACGTAGAAGAGGGGAACATTGCACTGAAGTGTAAAGGGACCTGCTGAGTTTAGAGGAAGAAAGTGCACAGCACCAATCAGAAGCTACGATAGAGTATCTTCTTAGCAAGATGGAGGAATATCACTCCCTGGTGATGGGCGTGGGTAAAAAGGACTATATTCCCCAAGCAAAACATTTTTATGAAGCAGGGGATAAGACGGAGAAGATGTTAGCATGGCTCAGGTAGAGGGACCAAGGTAGACATCATATAAGAGAGCTGTTGGCCCTAATGGGGGTTTAATGGTGGGCTCCAATGCTATTGTGGAGATGATGGAGTCCTACAAGCCGGACTTCAATGAGTGTTGGACCACGAATGACTTGCATGGATTTGTGCAGGACTGCCTCTGTAGAAAGCTGGGGTGTCTTAGGTCACTAGAACTTGAAGGAGGTTTGACTCTCGTGGAGGAGCAGATGGTCCTAACCGAGCCGCAATATGGGAAATAGCCGGGACCCAAACGGTTTGCCTGTGGAATGTTTTAAGAAAGTAGCAGGTACGGTGACTCTACACCTTCACAGGATGTATGAAGAGGCGTACAAACAGGGTGGGCACCCTCAGGATATCAATCTGGTGACCATGGTATTCATTCCGAAGGGCAGGAAACCAGTGAACCGGTGGGACACGTACTGACCAATGTCATTCCTAAATTTTAATTCTAAGGTGCTTTCCAAAGCACTGGCCAATCTGCGGGGAATGAGCCTGGACATGGTCCATCTGGAACAGAATGGCTTTATGCCTCATAGATCGACAAGACTCAATCTCCCCCTCTTGCATAAAAATATTGCCGTGGCCAAGGGGATGAAGCTCCTGCGAAGGTGGTGTCATTTGACTCAGTGGAGTAGCTGTTACTTTTTGAAATTATGAAAAAAATTGAACATGGGCCCAAATTGTTATGATAGGTTGGGCTCCCCTGTAGGACTCCGAGTTTAAGTGAACAGAGTTCTCTCCCAAAATGTCTACAGAACAGGGCACTAGACAGGGCTTCCCCTGTCGCCCATGTTGTTCACCCTAGCGCAACAGGCAGTGGCAGAATAAATTAGGGTGGACACACAAATATGGGAGTGGTAGTGGCGGGGATGCATATGAGTAGGGGATATCTCTCTAAGCCGTCAAGGTCCTCTTAACTTGGCAGAGCCGAAGGTGTCCCTGGACTGGTTGGGGGAGGTCTTTATGATATATGGCAGGTATTCAGGATTTGGTATTAACTGGGAGAAATCCCTTGCTTTACCAATGGGGACCTGAGAGTGGTGTGGGACCTTTCCCGGTACTTTGGGTCTCTCCGGATATCAGTGGAAGGACCTACCTATTGTTAGGAAAAGTTAATCCCACTTCTTCGCAGATTGGAGGCTGATGTCATCAATTGGAGAGCACTCCCACTCTCACTGATGTGCAAAGCTATGCTCTTCAAGATGATCTTCCTTTTTCGACGTACACATGTTTTGCAGAGCAGTCCCCACCCGATGCCAGGGGTGCTATTTTGTAAAATGAATGGTTGTGTGAGGACCCTGCTGTGATCGAATAGGCCGCTACATGTGGCCTTCTGGACACTCCAGTGGTCCTATCATGATAGCAAAATATCCCTGCCAGACATCCGCAAATAATATGAGGCCTCTCAGGCCAGTGTCGTAAATGAGTGGGCATAGGAAACCTTTGGAGGTACTGGCCTGTCATATGATTGTGATGTCCTGGGTACCAAGGGCTACCACCATGTACTTTATGGTGGCATGATTAGCCCGAGTGCCCTGTTTGCAACCAAAACAGTGTTGGTGGTTTGGTGTACCCTCCATAAAGCAATGGGGTGGGAAAAGAGATTGACCGCCTAAACCCCCTTGGCACATGCTGGGACAGGATAGGCCCTGTAGGGATTTAGAAAATGAGATCTCATCCGCCTCTCCATATTACAAAACATGTGGGATGCCAATGGTATGGTACCATTTGCTCATCTTAGCGAGGAATATGACATGTCACCCACACATCTTTGTAAATATTATCAGCTGAGACACGCCCTACAGGGGAGGACACAATGGAAGAGTTCCCCCTAGAGAGATGACTTACACCCACAGAGGGAATGCCCTAGGATCCGCACGTTTTGGGAGGGTGTGAATACACAACTGGAAACAGTTATTGGGGTGCTCGCTGCAAGCCAGGTCACACTGATGTTGTTGGGGGTGTGAGGAGCCTCCAATCTTAACTCCCATCAGACGATTTTGGAGGACTTGGGGTTTTTATTGGTGAAAAGAGAAATTGTGCGGAAATGGGGTGAGCCCACAATTGCAGGACTTGAACTCAGAGATGGATGTTTGCTGAGTGCGGGAGAAACTAGTGTATGAGGGTCAGGGCTGCCCGAAGAACTTCAAGAGAGTATGGAAGGGATGGTGGAAGAACTGACTCGCCTTCACTTGCTGCTTTGGTGCAAGACTTTGACATACAACAGAGCATGGAGTTAATGTCTCACCCATCAGAGTAAAGGGGAGTACTTGTAGGGAACTGGGTATCAGTGCAATGATTTTGTGTATTGTTGTTTATGTATGCGTGTCTGAAAAACAAATCAATAAACAAATTAAAAAACTTGATATTTTATAGCTGACATTTTGGAATGATTTCCAGATTTTTTCCGCATTGTCTACTTAGATGATCTTCTGATTTATTGCTATTGTGTTATATTAATAGATTTCTATAGCGTGCGACTCACCAGGAGGCATCTCGACGTTTCCCTAGTGACATGAGGATAGTAGGCGATCACATTAAATGAATATGTTAAAACAGAAAAGTTTTCAATTGTTTCCTAAAAATGACATACAAGGAACATTTTCGTAGGGCAACGGGGAGCTGATTCCTGTGCCGCAGGGAAAGGTATGAAAAAACCTCTACCACCGGTGCGGCTAAGGGGGATTTGAGGAACTTTTAACAGAGCCAAGGAATTGGACCTTAGGTTGCAGCCCAAAGCTTGCTTGATACATTTCTTCTGAAGGTAAAGAGGACCTTTGCCATTCACGGCATTAAAAGAAGACAACAGATCTTAAAAAAAGTCGCTTCTTGATTGGTAGCCAGTGCAGCTGTTTCAGCAAAGGGGCCGAGGATGAGCCAGGAGGACGATTTAAAATCATCCTAGCAGGGGTGTTTAGAATTACCTGCAATTTAGCAAGCAGTGACTCTCCCACTTCTGCCAGCACTGTGTTCCCATAGTCTAGGTGACTCATCACCATGGCTTGAACCAAGGTTCTCCGGTAATTGATTGACAAGTAGGGGAGTATCCTGCGAAGGAGGCGTAGGCTATAGTAGCAGGAGCTAGTGGTAGCTGTTACGTGATCCTTCATGGATAGAGTTGGATCCAGTTTTAAACCGAGATAATTTACAGCTTGGGTCCTACACAGCTGGTCGGCCACCACTTGTGTGTTCAAATCGTAGACGCTTTGCCCATAAGCATAATCACGGTCTTGCTGGGATTCAATTGGAGGCAGTTCTCTGTCATCCAGTTTAAAACTGCAAACATACCTGCTGCTAATCGAGTTTTCACATCCTCCAGGTCAATACCGATTGGAAACATCAGCTGAGTATCGTCAGCGTAAGAGATTATCTCAAATCCAAACAATTCGATAATTTTTGCCAGGGGAGCCATTTATATATTAAACAACGTCGGACTTGGGCAAGATCCTTGAGGGACGCCCTTGTCCAAGCAAGATTTCTGTGAAAGATACTATCCTAGTATAATCCTTTGCCATCTATCAGACAAAAAGTTTCTGAGCCATTTCTAGGCTGAGCCTCGGATACCATATGAATATAGTCTCTCCGCAAGCATAGAGTGAGAGATGGTATTGAATGCTGCGGAGAGATCTAACAAAATCAGAACAGTGGATCCCCCAGCATTTATCACCTGCCTCAAAGAGTCAGTTACTGTGAGAATGGCAGTCTCAGTGCTGAAGCATTGCCGGAATCCGGACTGAGAAGGATCTAGGATTTTATCGCATTTCCGCTCACCAGCCTATTTATAATGGTTTCTAGTTGTTTGGCCAACAAAGGTAAAAGAGATATGGGTCGATAATTGCTTAGCGTCCAGGGGTCGGCTGTAGATTTCTTCAGTATCGGCCTAAAATATGCCTCTTTCCAGGCAGTGGGAATAATGCCTGATTAAATCCAACTGTTAAAAATGTAGAGGATTTCTTGGGCGCAACTTGGTGATAGAAGGGCCATAGTTTTTGGGGGACATAGATCGCCCTGCAAACCGGATTTTGATGACGAAAGTAGGTTAGAGACTTCTTCCAGAGTGGTTATTTCGAACTGATCCAAGATGTTGACTAATGGAATTTCTGGTTCATCTTGTCCAATTGGAGGGGCCGGTTTATGGGATTCTCCAGTTGGGAAGTTCACATAGATTGACATGATTTTTTCATGGAAATAGGTCACTAACGCATCACAAAGTTCTTGTGATTCATCCAGAATTTGACTACAGGCTTGGGTTGATACAAAGTCTTGAACTATGTTAAAAAGGGCTTTGGCGGAGTTGCTAGCCTGGTCAATTTGGCCCCTGATATACATCTGGCTACTTTGATACCCTGATGGTAGCCAGCCAAGGCTCTTTTATAGGTTTGTCGCTCCAATGGATCTTTGCTACATCTCCATCGTCTCTCCAGGGTCTTACATTTAGATTTTTTGATTTTTAATTCGGGTGTGAACAGGGACACGGAATGGCGTGGCTGGACAGCGCTATGTAAGCTTTGGGGAATTGTAAGATCGAGGGCAACCCCTAGATCGGAATTGAAGCCTTCCAGCATTTTTGTTACATCAAGGTCGTCCGATCCACCCTCCTGTGAGCGAGAATGGAAAGCTTCATTAAAAGATTCCAAGGTTAGTTTGTTCCAGGACCTACGCAATACATTCTGCTTCCATTCCCTATTTTGAATGGGAAACCGGGTGGCTAGGGGTTGGTAAGTGAACATGACCATGAAGTGGTCAATCCAAGTTAGAGGAAATTAGGGGTAGCTGCTGAGGTGATCCATATTAGTAAAAATTAGATCAAGTGTGTGGGGACCCTGCACCCTTTGAGAAAGACCGATTAAACTGAGACTGGCAACAAGTTTGCTTACTTCTGGATTGGCAGGATCTTCACCATGAAAATTAAAGTCTCCCAACAGAATAAATTTGTTGGAGGCAAGAACCTGCATGGAAATTTGTTCAATAAGATAGGTGAAAAAATTGGCTCTCTGGCCTGGAGGTCGATAAATTAATGCTACATTCCAGCTATCCGTGGGGGATATAGTGATTTTGAAGATACCCAATTCCAGGCTGTCGTTACCCAAGGTGGAAATCCATTTTATCCATTGCACCTTCAAATGATCCTTGTAGGCTATAGCAATGCCACCTCCGGTCTTTCCTATTCTATCTAGATGGATACATTTATATCCCACCGGGACTGCCAGATTAATAGACAGATGATTAGTTGGTGTAAGCCATGTTTCTGTGATGAAACAGATCTCTGGAGAGTGGGAAGTAATCATGTCAGATATTTCAATGGGATGTTTGGCTAGGGATCGCACATTGTATAGGATGGACTTAGGTCTGAAGGAGTCATAGTCAGATATGATTTGTGGGTCAGGAAGACTGACAGTATCCAAATTGCTTTGGAAGAGGCAGGATCTACATGCTTCTGCGCCTTCCAGGGCCATAGGGAATTTAGTTGAGCTACATATGTGTGGTAAAAGGTTAACTAGGATTGTGGTTCTGATATCACACAAGGTTTTGGCAGAATACCTCAGTCCATAATCCACAGAGTGGTCGTAGTTTGGGCAGCGTTTCCTGTCTCTGGGCTCGGTCGGACGCCGACGGGCGCAGACAGGTGCAGATGGGCTTGCCTCTGCGCGTACGTGCCAAGGTGGTCATTTATGTATATGAGGCAGAGACAACTATTCTGCAAGCTGAATTCACCCCCAAGATGGCGGCCTTTGCAATTGCCGAGTCCCTCCACCGGTCAGCACCTAATCGGCTGAAAGCGGTGAGTGGGTGTGAGTGGGTATGCCAAATAGAGCACCAAGATCATGGTAGAAAAGTTTAAAACACAATCACTGTGCATAAAAAGAAGATTAACGTGTTTTTAAAATGATTCCCGGCTTTCCACCTCAGGAATCGCTAGGGTAGGCGCGTGCGTGCTAAGGCAGCCCTTTTATACTTGTGAGCAAACAGCTAGTCCGCAAGCTGAATTAATCCCCAAGATGGCGGCTTTCGCAAATGCCGAGTCCCTCCACCGGTCAGCACCTAATCGGCTGAAAGCGGTGAGTGGGTATACCAAATGGAGCACCAAGATCGTGGTAGAAAAGTTTAAAACA
Source organism: Lissotriton helveticus (assembly GCF_964261635.1). Classification (NCBI taxonomy): domain Eukaryota; kingdom Metazoa; phylum Chordata; class Amphibia; order Caudata; family Salamandridae; genus Lissotriton; species Lissotriton helveticus. Next base: position 479,427,698 of record NC_136063.1, on the reverse strand, counting down.
CAATCACTGTGCATAAAAAGAAGATTAACGTGTTTTAAAAATGATTTCCAGATTTCCGCCTCAGGAATTGCTAGGGTAGGTGCGTGCGCGCTACAGCAGCCCTTTTATACTTGCGAGCAAACAGCTCGTCCGCAAGCTGAATTCACCCCCAAGATGACGGCCTTTGCAATTGCCGTGTTACTCCACCGGTCAGCACCTAATCGGCTGAGAGCGGTGAGTGGGTGTGAGTGGCTATGCCAAATAGACCACCAAGATCGTGGTAGCAAAGTTTAAAACGCAATCACTGTGCATAAAAAGAAGATTAACGTGTTTTAAAAATGATTCCCGGCTTTCCGCCTCAGGAATCGCTAGGGAAGGCGCGCACGCGCTAAAGCAGCCGTTTTATACTTGCGAGCAAACAGCTAGTCCGCAAGCTGAATTCACCCCCAAGATGGCGGCCTTCACAATTGCAGAGTCCCTCCACCGGTCAGCAGCTAATCGGCTGAGAGCGGTGAGTGGGTGTGAGTGGGTATGTGAAATAGAGCACCAAGATCGTGGTAGCAAAGTTTAAAACGCAATCACTGTGCATAAAAAGAAGATTAACTTGTATTCTCTGGAGAGACCCATACAATATCTTAAGAAACCGATTAAGTGAGCATCATCTCTCTTTTTTAAGATGCATGTAAGTGTCCGCCATACTAGAATTCCATCTTGGGACACATTTTCATATCAGGCAGTATTCAGATGGGTGAAAAGAATGTTTCAGCCATTGTTCAATTGTCCACACCCACCACAGCTTCAGTTTCTGAAATCATTAGACCCGTTACCAAAGCTACTATGTAAACAAACAATTATTGGGTGGATAAAAGGGAATGATTATGCCTTTTTTCTTAAAGTAACCTTTTTGCATTGTCCCTATTTTGCAACATTCTAATAGAGAAGTGCTTTATCTCTGAGAGAACGGAGTACGGTACATATTTACAAAATAGCTTTTAAAAATATATATATATCATTACCACTATTAGACTACATGACAACCGAGAAAGATCTAATCAAAGCTCTTTTGAATAGTTAAGGTATTATTTTTTACAGGCAAAAAACAGCAAAGAAATATTTATTTATCATAGGAATCTGCAGTTATTTAAAGTCAGCTGTAGCACTGACTTCTCGACAACTCATGTGGAGCTCGTTCCTTCCAGTCTATAAATTTATGATAAACTACATACAATCTCCTAGAAATGATAAAGCTGAAGCTGTACCCATGCAGAATACAGTAGAACGTGAGAGTCATGTAACTGAAGATCTACCAATAATAATGTCCACTAAATATGTGGGACTCTTCCAGCATCTTGATAAATGTAGAATCACCTTTGAGTAAGGTGCATGTAGAAACTCAGGGGGATATTCACAAGAATGGGCGATAATCATCACCAACCTAGGTTAACGCAATTTTACATAATGCTGTCTGTTAACGGCGTATTCTCAACACCCCGGCAACAGGCGATAGTTTCCCGATAAAGCGTCAAATGTCCGCGTTAAAATTACCTGGACGATGATAAAAAAGGAAACCCGAATGTGAAAAAACTTGCGATGGCCCCAACAGTGATAAAAACATCAGCAATAAGCGGCACCAGGCTTGCTATTCCCGCGTCAGGCAGGAAAAATCACCATAAAAGCTGCAAACAACAAAAAAAACTAAAAACTACTGAGAAGCACCATGGAGGAAGCTGGAGCAAATACAGGGGCCAATCAAAACCCCACAAACCCCCTGGAGGACCAGCCTGGGACCTTGGGGAAGGAGAAGGGTGAGGAAAAGAAGAAGAGGAACCTGCAATTCAGTCCGCAGCAAAACAAGATCCTGATTACGGAGGTGATAGAACACCACCAACAAGTGTTCATCACCTCCACTGTGTCATTGGCAACTAAAAATGCAATATGGCAGTCCATCTTGGCCAAGGTGAATGCAGTTGAAGTGCCAAGAAGTGCTGGAATGATGTGAAGTGCAAAACCAAGCTGAAGCTCGCTAACAATCGGAAAGCAGCAATGCAGACTGGAGGTGGGAGTCCAGCGCCACAGCAGGAGCTGGATGAGAGGGAGTAAATGGTGTCCACAGTCATCAGTGGGGAGACAATGGCAGGAGTTGGGGAACCAGACACTTCTCAACATGACCTGAACCAACAGCAACAGGGTGAGTAACAATCTGGGAAGAGGGGGACAGGGGGAGATGGGTACAATGTCACACATGCACAAATAAATATAGCACAGTGCACACTTACAATGACTCTGGATCATGTCCCTGATCTCCTTGGCACACTGCAGCACACATAGAAACAGCAAGTCGGCCCCTGTTGACAATGTTCACAGAGGGCGCCCTCCCCACACATCACTAATCTCACAACAAACCCATGCACATGTGCTGAACCAAGCAAAGCTGCTGGTCAATGAGCCACACTGGCAAGGCAAGTGACACTGCATGATGTTTAGCATCACTGCAGTCCAATTATCATGACATGGTGCACGCCGCAACACTGAGTCTGGACCACATCGGTAAAGAAGCAGGTCATACTCTGACACATCCACGTGCACAAACAACCCCTGACGTAATCCCCCTTACATCCATGTTGCTCATGTTGTGGGACTTGAGTTACATGCATCTATGCCTCAGGGTGGTTCATATCTGACCCCAATGGACACCCGAAATATCATTTTTGACCTCAAATGACACCCCATTGTCTTTTTTTGGAAACCAATGTCAGCCTTCATGCCATGTTTTTGTACACATGATACTCTGATGAGTGGGATTACATACTACATTTGACACCCTGAAATGGCATTTCGAATACATGACACCCTAAATAGCCTCTCTGTACAGAGGTGACATACCCACCATATATTTGCTATTTGTGAGATTGTTAGCACTTAATGTTACACTTACAATTGTCAGAGTGATGTGCTAATGCAGAGGACTGAAATGCACACAGGGTATATGTGTTGAAAAGAATGTATTTGCACATGCTGGTCATGTGGTCATATTGTACTGTTCCATGATTGCTAGGGACAGTCACAATGTGATGTGCTCATGCGAAGAAATTGTTAATGATTGAGTCCCTCCAGCCTATTCCTGCTGCAGCTGCAATGGGGTGTGGTCCACCTGCCTCATCTTCCTCATCATCGTCCGGTGCATCTGGCACCTGGATCCATGGGGCATTGGTGCGTACACATATGTTGTGCAATACACAACATGCAATGATCATCTTGCACACTAATTCTGGGCTGTACAGGAGTCTTCTACCTGTGATATCCAGGCACCTGAAACGTGACTTTAACATGCTAAATGTGCGCTCAACAATGCCCCTGGTGCATTTGTGGGCCACAATGTATTTCCTCTGGGCCGGGGTGTTCGGGGCTCAGAGGGATGTCATCATCCACGGGCAGAGTGCAAATCCTTGATCACCTGTCAGAGGTAAGTGAGATTTGTGTAAATTGGTGATTCTGCATGCTGTGTTGGAAGACTTACAAGTTTTGTGGTGTGTGATTCATGCAACTTTGGGATTAATTTTTGCCTTGATTTGCTTCTGGAAAATGTGCAGCATCAATGTGTATTACGTAGCCTCAGCTGCTCCTCCCTCCCCCGAGCCTATTTACTTGTGTGCTGTGCGCGGTTGCATCACTTGCACTCCTACAGCACACCATTGTCATGCCTGTCTGTGCATGTCTGCAAGCCTGACAACAACACTGTAATGTTGGCAGCTGAAGGTGGGCAGCCACATGTATGTAGGCCTATCGTAAGGATAGGTTGGACACATATGTCAAGTTCAGGCCTGGCTGAACATGCGCTGCGATTGAGGCTAGGATTTTGGCTTATGCTGCGGAAATTAAGATACACACACAATAGTTGGCATGTGTAAGCCAAGACCCCGAGCGGTCTTGCGCTCCTTTATTTATCCATTCGGGTGAGCCCGCCCTCTGGGTGCATGATACATTGCAACATTTTCGATTAAGGGCTGGGTGGTGCCGACACTACACAGAGACACACGCCATAGTTACTTTTGTGGCCAGCCCGGAACTGAACCATGCCCTGAGCCCAGAACTGAATCACGCCATGAGCCCCCAGCCATTTCTTCACATTCCTCGCACGCCTACACATGGGCTGCTGCGGCGGCACTGGGATGTGGTGCTCTTCGGAGTACGTCTCCAGACGTTCCACCCAGGCTTTCCAGCGGCCTGCCTGGGATGGGGGTGGCCCGTGACTGTGAAGGGCTCCAGTGGCGTTAGCGAGGACATGCTGTTGACTGCTGTAGGTGGAATTGTGTGGTAGCCCCATGGGACAATGACTTGCATTGCACTGAATTAGGCCCACCGGAAGAGCTGAGCGGGTGTGCAGCCTGCGATGATGCATTGGCCTGGAGGCTGGATGATGACTTACGCTGCACTGAAGTAGGCCCACCTGTAGAGCTGAGCGGGTGTGCAGCCTGTGATTATGCAGTAGGCCTGAAGGATTTGATTTATGTGAGACCTGCTAGACCGCAGTGTAGACCAAAGGGAGCAGTCTGCACACACAGAACTCTGGGGTGCTGTGCCGCAGGGTGCACTGGGGCCCTGTTGCGTGGAAGCCAGCGATCAACTGAAGAGGCTGCCAAGATTGCGGCCCTCGGACTTGAAGATTGCACTGGCACATAGTGGGCCCTCTTGGAGACACGCCATTGGCGGCAGGTGAGCAGTGAGACCTGGGTGCGCAGGGGTGGGTAATCACAGCGGTGCGCCTGACGGGTCTGGGGACCAGTGGGCGGGTGTGCAGCAGGCGCACAGGATCACGCAGGCACCACCGGTCATGGCGGCGGCCTCGTGGCGGGGTGAGGGGCACTGGCCTGGCCTACACGCCCCTGCAGGTGATGACGAGATGTGCGCAGGGTGATGTGTGACATAGCCACCTCGTCGCTGGTGTTAATTTGGCAGTTGATGGTAGTCGGCCACGTGTGTGTAGGCCTATGGTCAGGATATGGCACAGAGACACACACAGTAGTTACGTTGGTGGCCATCCCAGAAGTGAACCACGCCCAGAGCCCCGGGCTATTTATGCACACTCCTACACTGGACTGGCGTATGCCTGCCCAGCCCACTACGCTTACCCTTACAGGGGGGTAACATAGCTACATGTTAAAGGTCTTACCCACTCCCTGAGGTAACTTGCGTCCACTGTCCACAACACTACAAACACCAGCAGTATATGTCCACATGGGCATGTCTGTGCTCTGCATTCTCAAGACTGTCCATCACATCACCGCCACACTTGGCATTGTGTACATTCTTATTCATGGGTCCATTGCCTCCGTCACACATTTTTGGTCCCCACCTTTCCCCCATTCTGCAATTGTGTGGCTGAGGGGCTATGCCTTGGTGAATGATTTGTCTACATGTCTGGGGTGCCGCTCGTAGCCGAAGAAGCGCTGCTGGGACATTGTTTGAGGCGGACAGGGGGACTACATCGCCGAGAGCCCCTGCAGCACACACCTGAGGCCACTGGTTCTCCACCTCCAGCTCCCTTATTACGGCTCGCGGCCCCCGCTCCGTGGGCACCGCTCGTAGCCGAAGAAGCACTGCTGGGACATTGTTTGAGGCGGACAGGGGGACTACATCACCCGAGAGCCCCTGCAGCACACACCTGAGGCCACTGGTTCTCCGCCTCCAGCTCCCTTATTACGGCTCATGGCCCCCGCTCCGCGGGAGCCGCTCATAGTTGGGACATTGTTTGAGGCGGACAGGGGGACTACATCGCCCAAGAGCCCCTGTAGCACACACCTGAGGCCACTTGTTCTCTGCCTCAAGCTCCCTTATTACGGCTCGTGGCCCCCGCTCCGCGGGAGCTGCTCGTAGCCGAAGAAGTGCTGCTGGGACATTGTTTGAGAAGGATAGGGGGACTACATCGCCTGAGAGCCCCTGCAGCACACACCTGAGGCCACTGTTTCCCCGCCCACCAGTACTACTTAAGTGGTTGTATCCACTGCTGCGCGGGACACGCGCGGGGGACGTGCCGGGCGAAGCCCAGGCAAAGGGCGGGCCGTCTGTGGCCGTCCGGGGCCAGAGGAGGCCGGGCTGGGCCTACCCCATTTCATCTGCTGATCGATGCTGCGGACTCCCTAAGGTACTGTCTCTACAACCTTGCCATCAGAGGGGGTGCTGGAGTTACTGTTCATCCATACTGGACACTCCTTGCTGCTCTTTACGGGTCCAATTGTCTGTATTGTTGACATTTCCACTGTCCCGCTGGCAATAACTTTTGTCTGTCTCCCTTTAACCCTACCTCTTTGGTATGGGAAAACGTAAAGTCATGGAGGGTGGGGGTGTACCCTCCAGTAAAAAGGGGAAAAAGGCCCAAAAAAAACCACATGCAGCAATGAACTGTGTGTTAACTAGAATTGAAGACCTAGTTAATGATTGTGAAGAGGTTTTAGCTGGGAATAGTACTGATGTGCTAGATGCTCCTGCAAAAAAGTCTGCCAGGGCTTCGCCTAAGTTGCAAAGAGAACTAATTCCCCGAATGTTTGCCAAACAGAGTCCTCGCAAGCAGAGCCATAGTGCCTCGCCAAAGGTAGGATCAGACCAAGTTATTATTGTCCATAAGGCACTAGAGCCAGACCCCTGTGAGGGGCCTGATCAGGATTACGTTATGCCTTTGGTCCCATGTTCAAATAGGTTTGCTCCCCTGAACTCAGATCCCACAGACATAATAGTCACTTCTGAATCGGCAGTGAGGGGTAATTCTGATAGTGTCTCTGGAGGGAGATATGCTAGCTGCAACCTATGCATGACCACTAAGTTGGAGCACCTAGATAGGATCCAGTCTCTGGAAAATCTAGTGACATCTTTAATTGAGAAGGTGGCGGGCCTAGCTCAAGTGAGCGAGGCCAAGTGTCTAGACTCTGTTCCATCCACCCCACAGGGACAACTCAAAACTGTTAACAAGGTAGGTCCTGCTCAATCTAGAGAGGCTTCTTCAAATATCCCCTCACCAATGGCTAACGACACAAAGGGTGGTGGGAGGGTATGCAGACCACCTCACATCCCCACTTCATATGCAGCCTCTGTGAGACGCCCTAGGCCAACATGCCCCCCCTGGGCCAAGCCCCACTCACGAGGCCTAAGCAACCAGTGGTTCGCCCTATTCCAGCTGTGAACAAGTTTCCACTAAATCTGGGCGCACAAGCCATTCCACCACACTGTCTATCTGCTAGGCCCACTGTTTACATGACTCATGTTCCTAAATAGGTCATGGCTGGGGGATTTGAAAGTAAAGAGTCGATCCACAATAAAGAAATCCATTGGCTGAGGTACACAAGGGGGTGCAGATCTATTATAAGAGAAGATATGGCTAGAGTAAGACGGATCTCTAGGGCTGACTCCACGACCGATTGCGTGGAGATTGAATTCCTGGACCCCACTATAGCAGAAAATCCATTAATTCTGGACTTCAGAACATCTCCTCCTGAACACTCTTCCATCCAGATCCACCGTTCTGGACTTCAGAACATCTCCTCCAGAAAACTCTTCCATCCAGATCCACCGGTCTCCTCTTTGGCAGCAGGCCCATGTGCCAGAGGACTCCGGGCTGAGCCAAAATGACTGACTAGATAGTGTACCCATTCTTCCCCTGGGTCTCGATCTACACTCACTAGGGGGGAGGCCACAAGCCTAGCTCCCTCTGACCAAGCTGCTGATGTCTCCACAACCAACGAGGAGACCGTGCCTGATAATTCTGGTACAGTGGGTGAAGGGTTATTATACTAGGCCAATTCTAGCAGTAAAACACCGGGGGCAATCCAGTTAATATCCTGGAATATAGCGGGCCTCCAAAAAAACCTAGCAGATCCTGATTGGAATTAATTCATAGGTAACTATGATATCATTCTGTTCCAGGAGACATGGAGTCTGGTTCCTCTTTATAAATCGGGGTTTACCACATACCATATCCCCGCGACCACCTCAGGTAGGGGACGCCCATCGGGGGGGACTTATGATCTGGGTGAACATGGAGCTGAACTGGCTAGTATCTAACCAGGACACCCTTTCCCAGGACATCCTCCATTTATCTATTGGAGGGGACGAAAATAATGCACAATTGGAAATTTTTAACATCTATGCCAGAGGGTCACGAGGAGCCCAAGTTAGCTCTACTATATCAACTCTTGATATGGAACTTCCAGCCATCACCACTGATACAGGGATCATTGTTGCTGGCAATTTCAATTGCACCTTTGAACCCCTGTGCAGTGAAGATATCTTGGGCACTGGTGACGAGGACTCCAAGTGGCCTATTCCTCAACTTAGCTTAGCCCCAATAAAAAGATGGTCACAAAGAGCCATACAATTAAATGCTCTGACGTTGGAGCACAATTTACGAGCAGCAAACGGCAGAACTCGATCTGACATCATGGGAGCATACACCTACAATAGATCTAGTTCCTCGTCGCGCATCGATTACATACTACTTGATGTGGGGCTGTGGGCTGACCTTATTGACATGGAGGTTATCCCCAGGTGCGACAGCGACCACAACCCTCTATGTATGCAGTTGAGGAGACCATGGGCTACTGCCTTTATTGAGCTGGCTGGTTCCACGAGGCTGCTGACAAGGGAGATAACGCCATCCAATTGCAGCCGTCGCTTGAGATGGCCTAAGGTCGCAAAGCAAGAAGCAATATTGGTAACCATCAGGGAGGTTATGGAAAAGAGCATCACAAAACTTGATGCTATATCGAGTCCCATCTTAGTGGCCATACAGGACTCGAAGCTCACAGAGGTTTACCAGGAGACTCTGGGGAAGATAGGGGAGTTTTTCTTGATTAAAGAAAAAGGTGGCCGTAAGACCCCCCGCCCAAAGGCTGTAAACCCGTAGTATTCAGAGATATGTAGAGTAAGGAGACAGGAATTGTCGATGGCCCTAGGAGCAAAAGATCAGCCTGGTATAACTGTAGCGAGAAAGACCTACTACAGGACCATTGACAAAGCCAAGCGTCTGTGGGAAGAAACACATTGGCAAGAATTAAAATCTGCGGCCCAGATGAAAGACTCAACTAGATTCTGGGAGCTAATCAGGATTAGCAAAAGGAAAGGAGTAGACCCTGTACCAAATCACATTGTAGGGCGCCAATGGTATGAGCATTTCTATGGCTTGTATTCCAGTGGGGCAGGGAATGTGCCTTCAGAGCAAGAAATCGGGTTGGCCTTTACCGAATCCCATAAGCAGGGAGATCAGTTTGGTTTAGGAGAAGTCTTATCGGCAATTGCAACAATCGCGCCGGGGAAGGCTGCCAGTCCCGATGGACTCCCTGGTGATCTAATGCTCTATGATAAAAACCTATGGGCGCGCTTTATTCTACGGATTCTCAACCTCATTGTGAGCGGCCATCCAGTGCCAGACTCCTGGAAGGGTGCCGAGGTGGTGACCATTTACAAGAAGGGGGACAGGGAGGATCCTGCCAACTACAGACCGATCAGTTTGATCGACGTAACTCAGAAAGTGGTTGGCAGGGTCCTCCTTGTGGTAAATAAATAAATAATACCCTATTTTTGAATGTATAAATGAATAACAGATAGCTCAATAAATAAGAGTCAAAATTCGAGGTAGTAGGAGTTTCGCAGGTTTATTACAGCATAAAGGACAGGAACAGGACAACCTGCATAGGAATAGGATGGCAGGGCCCAGCAGCGCTGCTGGTGTCAGGATCGGGACAAGGAAAAGGATGACTTTTTTAATAACAGTGCATGAGCATATATACATAACGCAAACACATAGCATTACATTGCAATAGGCGTAGCAGTGGGTGGAGCAGAAGGTGTGACGCGTAGCAGTCGCGAAAGATAAGGGTGAAAAAGAGGTGTAACAGGGCGTATACATAGACATGTGATGCAAACGTAACAGAATATGTCATGAATGGGGCGGAAACCATGGAGGGGACTACCTAAGGAGCCGGGACCTCTAACCTGATGGTGCGCGTAAACTAGCAATGACGTATCACTAGGAGAAGCTGGGGGCTATGAACTCTGTGCTAGGAGCAGAGACTGAAGTCTGGAGAGTCAGAGCGACATGTACCTAAGCAGTATCTAGTATCTGATGTTTAGAGAACATGTTGATATAAACTAGAAGTCAGGAGGGGAAAAGGCTAACAGACACTAAGACTGGACCATGCATTATTCTACATGTAGTGCGTGATGAAGAATTATTAAATGACCATTAATACAGTATTTCTCTAACGTGGAGACGTGAAGGCTAGACAATGACGGAAACTATTGATGCGGTTCAGTAGCTTAGGAATGCAGAGAAGGAGGACTGAACTGATAACTGGAATCATAACATACTTTTGGCAGACTCAGAGGCAGAGCCAGGCTGAACCGGGCACTGCAAGGCAGGAAGTAAGTGAAGGGTCGAGGATACAGGTGGGGGCTGTATCGCTCCTCAGCGAGGCTTTAGGAGACAGGAGCTGAATCTGATGTCCGGGCCCTTTTGAGGCCTAGAAACGGGAACTTTACAATGAAATAACGTGCACACTGAGAAACGTGGCAACGTAACTTTACATAGGCCTGATATTCGTAGTATTCACGAGGACTAAAAACTGGCATATTAGAGATGGACACAACTATAATTGCGTCATTAATCGAACATGGGGAATGCATATGCATATTTAATCATGCACACATAACATATGATGGATGACACGTAGGGACACAGAACATGGCAAAATTTACTTTTCCACATTCCCTCCTTGTCACTACGTTTCCATCAGGAAACATCAATATTCATGATACCATCTATCATTTCATACAGTATCATTTGCTCGTCTCGAATTATCCTGGAACGGGATTTAGAACGGGGCTTGGGACTAGGAATACAAGAGGTAGCACAAATGCCGCAAATCGCAGGGCCACATTGTATACAGAGACAGCAGCTGAATATGATCGCTACTGCAATACCTAGGAAGGACAATATTTTCCATCCCCATGCGGAAATTATATTCCAGAACCAACCGGACCATGTCCAGGTGCCTGGATCTTGGTGTAACAGATGGGCAATTTCATGGAGTCTGGTTATAGCTGAATAAACAGACGGCGCGTTATTTGGAATGAAAATGCAGCAACTAGATCCGATGACTCTACAGGCCCCGCCCCTATCGGCCAGTATGACGTCAAGGACGAGACGATTCTGTAAAACGACAAATCTCATAGCAGATTGCTCTTCAGTTAAATTACCTAGAGCAGAAGCAGTCTCATTTACTACAGCTTCGAGGGTTCTGGTTAACCTACGGATTAGCTTACTATTCTGGATAGGTCCTATAAAGAAAAAGAAACCTCTGTTGAAATCTGTATACTGTTCTAGAGCAGTTTCAGTATAATCGACAATTGGGGACTCCCTTCTATGTCTAACGTGTACTAGATGTGTGTTTCTATGATAATCAGGTGGGGCTAGGAAAACTGGTGGCAGTAGGAAGGCAATGTAACAGGTTCCCTCCCAATCGAGGGGCAGACGAACATATGCAGTTTGACCACAAATAAAATAAGAATGACGTGAAGCTTTGAAGATAGATTTCCCACTGTCACTATACTTGACAATAGTAGTACAATCACTGTGTCCTACATGTACAGAACCATAATTTCGGACACATAATTCCCCTTTGACTGGCAGTACTGAAATAGCAGGTAAGTCTGGAGTAGTATCAGACTGAACATTCAAGACCATGAAATTCGAAGAATAGTTACCTAAATTATACACTTCATTTTCTAGATCTAAACCTGTTCTGTGGGGGAGACCTTGCTTGTCTGGAAAACATGTATTGTTAAGAAAAGACATATCTGTTGAGGATGACGTTAACGTGGACCATGCTCCACACGAACCATTATGTGAGAATGGATAAGGAAAAAGTGGCAGAACTCCCTTCGGTGTCTGGAAAGGGGGGAGTCGACCACACACCCAACAATTAGTGGCATTGCTGGACTGGTGTGAGTAATATAACATGCGGATGAATGAGTTATTTCGCATAGCGAGGCGGTAAGAGAGTTCATGAGGAGGCAGATCACTAAACGTGTGCTCTACTGTAGCATTAGCAGACTTATTTACATGAAGAACTGGGAAATACAAGAAAAATGCATAACTGGTGCAGGAAATCATAATGCTGAGAAACAATATGAAACATAGAAAAACGATACATCGAATTGAGTTTTGACTAACTCTCTCACTATGGGGGTCTATTTTATACATGTCAGAAACAGTCTAACCGTTTCACCTAGGGGAGGACTTAGACAATCAAACTGACTGACTTATTTTACTAGACCGGAGTTTTAACTTATACTCCTGTTGCGGAGTTTTCTCTAACAGGGGAGGGGTTGTAGCAATGTCTTTTGCGGGACAGTCCTTGAGAACAATATTTTGGCAATCCTTCAAATCCTGGGAAATGTTCTTTAAGACGGGTTTCAGTCCATTAAATTGTTTTACATGAGAAAGGTGCACCCAGCCTTTGCGACCTTCCAACTTCACGGCTGTACGGGTGGTGAGGAGGACCTGTCGGGGCTCTTTCCAGCGAGGCTCCAGCGGACTTGATCTGTCAAAATTCCTCACCATCACCATGGATCCTGGAACAATTTCATGCGGTGCCACCTCGGTATTGTCTGGAAATGCGGCGGCAACCTGTGAACGACATGAGTTGAGGGCAGACATCAAGGAAGCTAGGTAATCTGTCAGCATATTACTTGAAACATCGGTAATACTTCGGGGTCTAGGAGTACCCCACATGTTAGGGGGGCGGCCGAAAACGACCTCATACGGGGACAGACCTGATCTGGAATGTGCGACCATGCGCATATAAAATAAAGCGACTGGCAGAGCTATTAGCCAGTCCACACCTTTTTCTTTGCATACTTTGGCGATACGGATTTTCAGAGTCTGATTATGTCTCTCTACAAGACCGGCTGCTTCAGGATGGCGTACACAATGAAACTTCCACTGGTACCCTAACAACAGGGAAACATGCTTCATGAGTTCAGATGAGAATGGCTGGCCGTTGTCAGAATATACGACTCTAGGGAGTCCATAACGGGGGAAGAACTCACGAACCAACTGCTTAGCAGTGGTCGCGGCTGTGTAATCTGGGACTGGATATGCTTCTGTCCACCTGGACAAAGCGCATACAACTACAAGGACATACTTGAAACCTCGACATCGCTCCATCTGAATATAATCCATCTGGAGGACTTCAAAAGGGTGGTCAGGGGGCTGGAATCCACCTTGTTCCACCGGGACACTTTTACCTGGATTAAACTGACAACATATCATACAGGTACGGACTTTCTGCTTGGCTGCAGCTCGTAAATGCTTGTTGAACCAAATGTTCTGGATACTGTCTAACATAGCTTTTTCTCCTAAATGTGCTGGACTATGTGCGGTATTAATAATGACTTGAACCATAGAGTCGGGGAGAAACCATGTGGCTCTACCCTTTGTTAACCATCCTTGATCTGTCTGGACCCCTCCTTGTTCGGACCATTTCTTGATTTCTTCGGGAGTAGCATGTAACTGGATATCTATGACATCTTGTGTAGGGTCCTTAACTGTCATGCATGTAATCGGATCTGGAGTGTGTGTCATATTAACTGGAATGTCTAGAGTCTGTGCTGTGAGCTTGGCTGTGCGATCTGCTAGATCGTTACCTTGAGAAATGGGGTCAGTAACTTTCGTATGTGCTTTGCACTTCATGATAGCGATAGATGTCGGTAAATGTATGGCATCTAACAGAGCTTGAATAAGGAGACCATGCTGAATCTTGGTTCCATGAGAAGTCATGAAACCTCTCTCCTGCCAGAGCACTCCGAAGTCGTGTACAACTCCAAATGCGTAACGTGAATCTGTGTAAACATTAACTTTCAAGTTCTTGGCGTGTATGCAGGCTTGTGTCAGAGCAACTAGCTCTGCTGCTTGAGCGGACAGGGTATCAATACGGTGTGTTTCAATAACTTCAGTGTCAGTAGTCACTGCATATGCGGCGACTAGTTCTCCTGTACTTGTTCTCATACATGAACCATCCACATAAAGTGTCAGGTCGGGGTCTGGTAACGGAGTATCTGTCAGATCTTGTCTTGGCTTTGTCGTAATGTTAACTACTTCCATGCAATCATGTGTGGCTGGATTTGAATTAACTGATGGTAACAGTGTAGCAGGATTTAAAACGTTGCAGCGTCTGATTTCTATGTGTGGCTGGAACAGTGTCAATTCATAACCTGTTAAACGTGCAATTGTCAAGTGCTGAGTTTGTGTTCGGTTTAAAAGAACTTCCACGGAATGTGGAACTTGTACTGTCAAGGTATGTCCTAAGACTATGGAATCACTTTGTCTGATAGCTAGGGCTGTGGCTGCAACTGACTTGAGGCACGCAGGCAGAGCCTGGGCTACAGGATCTAATGTGCTCGAAAAATAAGCACAGGGCTTGTATTGTCCTGCTTGATCTTGTGTGAGAACAGATAATGCTGTACCTTCGCGTTCAGTAACGAAAAGTGTAAAAGGCTTACTGTAGTTCGGTGTTGCTAGAACTGGAGCTTGGCATAGGGCTTTCTTTAACTCATTGAAACTAAGTGTATGTTCAGATGTCCAAGGGAGGACAGTCGATACGGCTGCCTCCTGTGTCGTTAACTGTATCAGTGGCTTGGCTAGAAATGCATACTGAGGAATCCATTGTCTGCAGTAAGAAGTAAGGCCAATAAAAGCACGTACCTCCTTCTGGGTCTTGGGCTGAGGAAGACTCGCTATTAACTGGATACGGTCTGGTGTCAACTGCCTACCCCTCTTGGACAGTAAGTGTCCTAAGTAGACCACTTGCTGGACACAGAATTGAAGCTTCGAAGGGGACACCTTGTGCCCCATCTCGGCTAGGAAATACAGAACTGTCAGTGATGCTCGCTCGCAAGCACGTTCAGAACGGGCTGTGATCAGTAGATCATCGACATACTGGAGCAGGGCAGTGTCAGTTGGCATGTGAATGTTGTCTAGTTGTCTCTTGAGTGCTTGACTGTAAATACTAGGACTTTCTGTGAAAGCTTGAGGAGCGCGTGTGAACATATAGCTCCTTCCATTTAAACAAAATCCGAAAAGGAACTGGCTGTCTGGATGAATAAGGACACTGAAAAATGCGTTCTTGAGGTCTATGACAGTGAAGAACGTGGCTTCGGAATCAATGGCCGTTAATAGGGAAGAGATGTCTGGGACAACTGGGTACTGTGGAATAATACATTTATTAAGCTCTCGTAGGTCAATCACTAATCGATATACTGGGGGTGCATTTGGATCAGTACGTTTCATGACTGGAATGATCGGAGAATTACATACATTGGAGTCAGTTTCTACAACCACTCCTTGAGCCATGAGCTCGTCAATAATTTTGGATAAGGCTGCTACAGCCTCAAGTGGCAATCTGTACTGTCTGATTCGTGGTAACACTACACCTGGCTTGAGAGTCACACGATGGGGTGTGATTTGCATGTAACCTACATCAGTTGGACCTTGCGCCCATAGATGCTGTGGAACATTAGACAGTCTTGAATCAAAATCTCGTAATACATAGTGACCCTTAAAGTCACGTAGGAACAATCGTATTCCCTCTGGGGAACAGCATATAACTGCACCTAACTCTTTCAGTGTTTTAATGCCTAATAGATTTTCTGGACATGACTTAGTAAGTAACAGATCAGTAGTGCGGGACAATGGACCTACTTCTAGAGCAACTGGCTTTGAAATCTCATTTACGATAGGCTTTCCTGAGAATCCAAGGGAAACATTTCTTGAGCCTGAGAGCGGAGCCCCTGGAACTTCGGCGTGACTAATTGTGGTCCTACTTGCCCCTGTATCAATCAAAAACTTTCTGTCTTTCCCTAATACTTGACTGTGAACATAGGGACCTTCTTGATCTACAGGTATCTCGATGAGAGGCAAGCCTACCTCCCTCTCTAGGCTGTTTCATGAATACTGCTGGTACTCTGGATACTCAGACTGTGCATACTGGTACATCTGCGATGTAACATGCTGTGTTGCAGCAATAGGCTGCGGTGCGGTAACTGTCTGTTGTGCATTCTGTGGCTGAGGAATCTGTGAAACTTGTTCTTGTCTAGGCGGACGTGGTCTTTCTTTAGTCTTACCAGTAGCTATGTTGTGTTTCAGAACCGCACACTCATTTATAAAATGACCTGGCTGTTTACAATAATTGCAGTTCCCTTTAACGGGAGCTGCAGGATGACTGGCTTGATTTGGACCCCTCTTCTGACTGTCTTGAGGAACAGATTGTGCAACTAGTACTTTCATCTTCGTGTCTTTCATACGTTTTCTTTCGTGTTCTTGTTCTTCTCTGATTCTATTCTGGTGGTATTGAAGCATCTGCAACATCTGGGACGGGGTATTAGCTTGCCAGGTACTTTCGACTTTCAAAACTCGATTTTTAATTTGTGGGCTTGAATTCTCGACTAATTTAGTAACAAAAAGGTGAGGGTATGACTCGCTACTCGTCTTGAGGCCACTGTTGATGCTAAAACATTTTTCAAATCTAGAATAAAAATCACTAATATCTTCGTCTTGTTTCTGTTTACAGGCTGAGATTGCATCCCAGTCTTCTTTTCTAGTTGTCAATAATCTGGGTAAAACTTGTATTAATAATTCCGGTAATTCTTTACATTTATCTCCAAGACCGGTACCTGGTACTCGTGCCTTATCTTCAGCTTCTAGAACTGCCCAATCGATCTTTTTCTCCCCCACCTCCCATTCTTTTTCCTTGAGCTTTTCATACACCCCTGCGGGCAGCAGAACCTTTAACATTTTAATTATATCTGGATACGTGTATTCTCCCATACGGAGCATGTCTTTTAATTCTCTATGGAACCCTGCTGGATCTTTGTCATGACAGGGAATTAATTTCTTCATCTCGAGGAGTTCCATCTTTGTAATCGGAGTGTAAACAAACACTCGTTCTAGTTCGCCACCCGTTCCTCTGACTGGGTGGACTTCTCGTAACGGATTCTGTCTCTCCATGTAAAATGGTTTACCTTCTGGGGGTGAGGCAGGAACAAAATGCGGATTCAAAAACGTTCTATATTTGTGACGCTGTTCTAGAATGACACTAATTAAATCGGTACCTAAACCTTTCCATCTATACTGGAGTAACTCGTTCAGGACATCATGTAACGGGCCTGGATCAGAGTGTTGACCCTCATACAATGTAATGAGGTGCTGGATCATATACATACCCACCAGTCGTTGCTCGGCTGGGGGCATTTTCAGAAACATTTGTGCCACTATTTCGTCTGGAAAAGTGGTAGAATCAGTAATCCATCGGACTGCTGATCGGGCTAGTTCTTGTTCATGCATAGTACTTAACTCACTGTAACCGATTCGTGATTTCAGAATATGATCGGTAGCTTGAAACACTTGTTCTAGTGAACCTTGTTCTGGTGCTGGATGATGAAAAATAGACTTGTGTTCTAGGCGTAAATGGCGATCTGGAAATCTAGATTTTCCTACATACGCTATTCTGGCGGGATTCTCGTCGTCTAACTCTTCAGGATCAGAGTTACTTTCTTTCTCGCTTACTTGTGCTTCTTTACGCTGTTCGTGTAACTTTATTTTTTCTTTACGGATTTTCTTGTACATACTCTCCATAGCACCGACGGTCTTGTGCTTACCCTCGGCTATATTATCACTCCACCTTGTCAGGATTTTCATTTCGGCCGGATCTTTAGACGGGTAATCTTGTTCTCTTATTAGACAATTGATCAGAAACTTTAATATCATGAGCTGGATCTCGGCTTTCCTTTGAGACATGGCCTCGCTAATACTTTCTGGATCATCCCCTGTACGGATGAAACGATATATTCTGTCTAGATCTTCTTTCATATTCGGTAAGGTGACTAGATACTCGGCCACCTTTCTTACGCGGAATGAATATAAAACCATATTATCCTCGCCTGGGACTGGATCATAGCCGCATTCGGCAAGGGATTTTCTTATTTCTGCTACAGTCTGATGTCTGGGCGTACGCTGTGACGCTTGTGCATGTAATTCGGCTGTCGTTAAACGCTTGTGTGGCGGCGGGGTTTGAGGAGTACCTCCCCCTGCGGCCCCTAAACTAGAGTCGTCTACTGAGGCTCTTCGTCCTGGCAGAGTGGGAAATGGAAATGCAGGCTGGACTTGTATGGCGGGCTGGACCGGGGGTACCGTAACAGGTACTCCGGTGTCTGGAGGAGCGGGAAGTGCCTGATTTACAGGGACTGGCGGAGCGCGAACAGGATTTGCATATTCTGGGACTGTGTCGTCCAAATAGGACGAAATAAAAATATCAGCTGCGGTCTGTTTGTGACGTAGCTTGGTCGGAACTAATAGTGGCGGGAAATTACTGGATGCCTCTGGGGTCGCTTTTGGCAAGCCCTCGGCAAGGAGAGGATACATACCCCTAATAAGGGCATGCCTCTGTCTGTCTGACTGTTCGGCTCTGACTTGTTCACCTATCTCGATTAGTTCTTTTTCTTGTGCTCGTTCTAAGGATTCTCTACTTAATTCTGACTTTCTGATTTCCTTTTCAGTTCTTTTATGAGCTTCTTTGCGCCATAACTCGATGGCATCTTTCTGCGACTGTCTGGCTTTCTTTTTCCATAATGCTTCTTCTACTCGCATGATGCATTCGGCATCCCATGTACCCGATACGGGCCATCTATACTTTTCTTCTAACTGTTTGGTATACTCTACCCATAAATCTAGATACAATATTGCGCTTATGCCATGCTTCTGATACATAAAATGACCTGGACTGTCCCTAGGCGGAACTGGAACTGCTGCTTCCAGCAGACCCTTTCTGGTTTTTAACTGACGTAATTTCGAAAAGAGCGGCATGACTGAACTATAATCTAGACACAATAGAATACACAATAAACACGATACTTATTCCCCATTCATACCACGACATTAAAATACATGAAGAACATTTAAAAATAACAGTTCGAACAGAATACTACCTGGAATACGGAACACAGAATACATGAATTTTCTCGAGAACAGAACTGACTAGAGCAGGAACTAGATGCACTGCTGAAACAGTACGAAACTTACCGGTCTCATAAAGAGACACGTCAGGACCCGCATCCACCGAAGTGGACACTTCGTTTGTGGGTCTGTGTACCACCAACCCACGGACCAGAGTCAATTAGATTGACCCTGTCTAGATACCACCCCAGTAATGGTACTCACCGGGCAGCAAGAACGGAAGGCCTCGGACTGGACTGGACTGCTACGACGACGGACGACGAACTTCGGACTTCAGTTACGGGTGGACCTCCGGATACCTCGGACCTTGAACTCTCGGCTTGGGCTCTGGTCGGGACTCGCCGCGTTCCTCCACCGTCTCGTTTGGATGCTGGACCGCCTCCTCCGTCTCCTCCGTGGGCCTGAGGGATACTTGAAGCAGAAATATCTGCCGGTGCGCAGAAGAGTTCCGTCACGACTGCAGAGGGTCAGGGGGTCGGCGTGGCTTCACCGACGCGTGGGGAAAGGGCAAGTCCCTATTCGGGCGCCATTATGTGGTAAATAAATAAATAATACCCTATTTTTGAATGTATAAATGAATAACAGATAGCTCAATAAATAAGAGTCAAAATTCGAGGTAGTAGGAGTTTCTCAGGTTTATTACAGCATAAAGGACAGGAACAGGACAACCTGCATAGGAATAGGATGGCAGGGCCCAGCAGCGCTGCTGGTGTCAGGATCGGGACAAGGAAAAGGATGACTTTTTTAATAACAGTGCATGAGCATATATACATAACGCAAACACATAGCATTACATTGCAATAGGCGTAGCAGTGGGTGGAGCAGAAGGTGTGACGCGTAACCTGATGGTGCGCGTAAACTAGCAATGACGTATCACTAGGAGAAGCTGGGGGCTATGAACTCTGTGCTAGGAGCAGAGACTGAAGTCTGGAGAGTCAGAGCGACATGTACCTAAGCAGTATCTAGTATCTGATGTTTAGAGAACATGTTGATATAAACTAGAAGTCAGGAGGGGAAAAGGCTAACAGACACTAAGACTGGACCATGCATTATTCTACATGTAGTGCGTGATGAAGAATTATTAAATGACCATTAATACAGTATTTCTCTAACGTGGAGACGTGAAGGCTAGACAATGACGGAAACTATTGATGCGGTTCAGTAGCTTAGGAATGCAGAGAAGGAGGACTGAACTGATAACTGGAATCATAACATACTTTTGGCAGACTCAGAGGCAGAGCCAGGCTGAACCGGGCACTGCAAGGCAGGAAGTAAGTGAAGGGTCGAGGATACAGGTGGGGGCTGTATCGCTCCTCAGCGAGGCTTTAGGAGACAGGAGCTGAATCTGATGTCCGGGCCCTTTTGAGGCCTAGAAACGGGAACTTTACAATGAAATAACGTGCACACTGAGAAACGTGGCAACGTAACTTTACATAGGCCTGATATTCGTAGTATTCACGAGGACTAAAAACTGGCATATTAGAGATGGACACAACTATAATTGCGTCATTAATCGAACATGGGGAATGCATATGCATATTTAATCATGCACACATAACATATGATGGATGACACGTAGGGACACAGAACATGGCAAAATTTACTTTTCCACATCCTGACGAGACTGAGGACGTGGATTGATGAGGTTGGCATTCTGTCACACTTCCAGGCTGGGTTCAGACAGGGGGTTGGCACGATGGACCAGGTCTTCAGGTTTTTTGCAATATTCTGGAAGTCTGTTACCATCGAAAAAGGCAGCCTCTATTTGGCGTTCATAGATTTAAGAACGGCTTTTGACCTGGTCCCTCGTGCCAAGCTATGGCAGGTATTGTTTGATCTAGGTACCCCCCTTGACCTTGGACCTTATTAAACGTCTCCACGAGGGGAACTATGCCAGAGTGAGGTGGGGTAGCCAGGGCCAACTGATCGAGAGGATAGCAGTCGAGAGGGGGGTCCGCCAGGGTTGTGAGATGGCCCCGACCCTGCTCTCCCTATTTGTCAATGGGGTGGTGGACCATTTGAGGAAGGACACGGCCGATGTCCCAACCCTGGCGGGGGAAAAAACACCCACGTTGCTCTTCGCGGACGACACCCTCTTGGTTTCAAAAAGACCCATGGGGCTACAAAAACTTCTCGTCCGCTTCACCCAGTTCTGTGATGCCAGAGGCCTGACTATAAATACATCTAAAACAAAGTTAATGGCACTGGCACCTTCGAAAAGTTTTAGAAACAACATTAAGCTGAACGATTCCCCTCTGGAACTTGTTGAAGCCTTTGACTACCTGGGAGTGCGGATTAACAGCCGGAGGAAGTGGTCCTCCCATCTGGCAAAAATGCTGCTTAATCACATTCGCGTGTCGGGGGCCATTGCTAAACATCAGCGCCTTTCCAATAGTCGGCCTGTGGCTTCTGCCATTAAGGTCTACGAGGGAAAAGCCCTTCCGTCATCATTATACGGGGCGGAACTTTGGGGCTTCGAGAATGTCACAGATCTACTAAGGTCAGAGAACAAGTTTCTCAGACATCTGGTCTCGCTTCCTCCATCGACCCCATTAGTCCCGCTTCGTTATGATCTCGGGAGACACCCAATAAATGAAGTGGTAAGGCTGCACCCCCTACTGTTTTGGAAATGCCTCAGAAAGACCCCGGAATTAAGTCATTATGCCTCTGCACTGTCCGAGCTGATCCAACTAGACGTAGGACATAAGATAGCTTGTCTATCCAAGCTGAAACAGCTAGTGGGGGACATTGGATTGGGAGATGCCTGGGTGAGCCAGAACCCACCGTCCAAGCAGGTTGTAAAGAAGGCCTAATGGGACTGGGTCTCTGCAGGTGCATCAAGAAATCAGAATCATGGCACCTTGACGGAAACTTTTTTGGACGTGAAGTCTGCACCTAAACTAGAACCCTTCCTGGATCTTATTGAGTCCCCGAAAGATAGGGCACTTTATTTAAAGTTTAGGTTTGGTACCCTCCCACTGAACGATTTTAGAACAGGCTGGAGGAGGTCGAGGGAGAGGGATACAGGGTGCCCGGGCTGTGCCTCCCCTACGGAATCTGTTGCCCACTTTCTCTTCGCCTGCCCAGCGTATGGCCAGGCATGAAGAAAGTGGCTGAAACCCATTTGCTCCAATGTGGGATGTAAAAACCATAGGGAGGCACTGCGTATCCTAACATCTGAGATCTCGATCCCTAGCGTGATCTGTGGGACAGCTAAGTACCTGGGCTATGCCTGGTTGACAAGAATGAAGCTTTCTAGGGGGACCCAGGGCCAGGCCGTGTTCCTGTAGATCATCATCTCCAACTGGGCTGTGCTTTGTTTTATATGATGAGCCACTTTTTTAATTCATGTTCCATATTTTTTATCATGATCATTTGTATATATCAAATATTGAGGATTGAAACGCTATATATCTTTTGTATATACTTTGTGAATGTAATAATTAAGGGCTGTTTCTCTCCTCTATCCCCTTTTTAACTTGTTTATAAATTGCTTTTATACTTTTAAGATATTGTATATCGAATAAAGTTATACAAACAAACATGTCTGGCCCCCGTTACCACAGTTACTTGTGTTGTCATGTCTGGTAGGTGGGCATGTTGGTTGGCATGTTGTATGTGATTTAGTTACATGTACATTCCCACAGTTGTGAGCTGTATGATTGTGGAGTTGAGGTGTGTGGTGTGTTCCGTTGGTACTTACCAATGAGCAATCCATTTCCATAGGTTCCATCCTGAAAGCGCTGGTTTATGATGAACTGTCGGAAGATGTAGGAATCATGCAGCCTGCCTGGGAAGTTGCCGACGGCATTGGTGAACAGTCCCCAGTGGTCCACTATTACCTGCACATTGATGAAATGTGTGTGCTTTCAGTTGCAGTAATTGTGTGCACTGTCGGCAGGGGGAACAAGTAGGACATGTGTGCAGTCAATTGCCTCCAACATGTGCGGGAAGCCAGCTATGGTGTAGAAGCCTTGCTGGGTCTCCAGCTGTTCATGTGGGGGAAGTGAAGGTGCTGGGGTATCAAGCTGATGATGGCATCCAAGACAGGTGTGAGGAACTTTGATAGTGCTGGCTGTGACACTCCTCCGATTCTGGCAGTTGTTGGTTGGAAAGCACCAGAGGTCAACAAGTGCAGCACGGCCAGCAGCTTTGTCTGCGGAAGGATGTTGGTTGTCTGCTGTGTTGGTACCATCAGCCTATGGCCAATGTGTGTCAGGATGTGGAGGATGTTTGTCCTTTTGAGCCTGTAGTGGGCAATGACATCCTCTGACATTGAGTCTCTGAGGCTGGTGCGTCAGAAGGTCTGCTGCCTTGTTCTGCGCTGCCTTGGTGATAGTCCGGGGGGGTGATCCTGGGGTTGGGGGTGGTCCTGGGGGTGATGGCGGTGAGTGTTGTAGCCCTCTTGGGTCTCCGAGCTGCATGATTAGTAGCTCCATGGCATATGTTGTTCTTCAGATGTGGCTCTGGGCTGGGCTCCTTTTATACTGCAGGTTTTTTCATCCTACTTAAGACCAGACAAAAGCAGGTCTTAAGTCCCTGCTGCTAACGTGCATTATTACCTGTTTTTGGCTCGCATCGCAGTTCTGGCTGGTCATTGAGAATATCGCAAAGTGGTGTCATTGTGAGTTTTTGGACAGGAACGCCTACTCTGCATATGATAAGAGTTAGTTGTCGCTGTCAGCCTTGGCGATGTTTTTAGCGGCAGCTAAAGCAGATGAACTGGCGATGTTGGCTGTTAGCGCAGGCTTGTGAATAGGGCGATAAATCTATTGCCACTTTCGGGGTGGAAAAGTGCAGCTAAATCGGCGATGAGCCCTTGAGAATATGCCCCTCAGTCTATTGATAACATTGATAACAAGGTGTGGGTAAGGGAGCACGAAGACTGGCATGAAAATCATGGATTGTTGTAGTACGGAAATGCAATGTCTTTGCCACCAGTTCAGTTGAGAAATTGTTTCATGATTCTAAGTTGGTGGATATCTTGCAGTGCCTTATTTGTAAAATAATATGTTCAGGGACCCTGCCCAGGAGGCCATGTCAGCTTTCACCACCCATTGTCCCGTCATCGCTGCCAATGACGGTACCAAAACAACTGCTAAGCATCTCTCCTGCAAGTGCGACAGTTCAGATTATTCCAGGTCCACAAAGATAAAGGAATTGTTGGGGAGGCAGGCATTAGTAATTTAATTTATATTGTATTTATAAACAACTATTGTTTTGCTTCTCTCTAAAATAGATGAGCATCGCCACCATGGGCAGAGTGTCAGAAGTATGGTGGTGGCAATTAAGTGCCGGTGCTGAGCTACTGACTCAAATTAAGCACTGATATCTTGTAATAGCTAAGACTTTAGTGGTTGTCAGGAGGTATTTGTGGTGGTGAAGCTTATAGACAGATTAAGAGTACCTTCAATAAACTTCTAGGGCCATAAGATTGTGACAATTTCCTGAAAGTGAAATATTTATTCCAGTTATTTAATTACCTTTTTCTAATGAACATCTGCCTGGGTATATAATTGGCTCCTTCTCCACCCTATGTAGTGGAAGCATACATCACTACTTGTAATTTAAGAAACACTTAATGGAGATTTTATTTCATATCTCAGAACAAAGCTGTTTGGTTCACCTGATTTTGATCAATGGTGACCAGAGTTTCTATCTAAATGATCCCTGTGGAGCTGAGTATTTTGGATTCTGCAATACTTCTACTTGCCATGTTGAGTAGCTACCTAATATTCCCCTAGGCAACAAGTCATGATCCACAGTCTCACTAGGATCATTATAATTAGCATTTAATAAATAATAGAAGAGAAACTGCATTGCGCTCTGAAAACTCTAGTTAAAGAGTACCATCGAAGGCCTTGCTCAAAGAATCCCAAATGTACTTCATCCAGAGTAGGCTGAACACATTCCAAATGTTATGAAAACTCTCCCAACTAAAGAAGTATCGTTAGATACCACATGGGTCTGAGACAAAACTTTATCTACAGTTGCATTAGCCTTAAAGTGCTTAGAAGCAAATTTCCTAATCAAAGATTGTAGCTGGAAATGTTTACATTATCAAACTATGTCTACTACAGGAGCCTTTTCACCTCCTATGTGTATGCGTGTATAAAAGGACCACTCTTCTTTTTCCCCCCTTTCTCGGTTGCCTAAAGGCATGGGGGAGCTAGGCACTCAAGGTCACAATTAAAAGGCTAACCTTACTAAGCACAACCAGCGCTCTGAGCCCACTGACCATCCGAACTGTCACAGCAAGGAGACATACATTGTTTTCTCTGGGTGCTAACATATGGCTGTCACTCAGACATTACCTTGCGGTTACTTACAATGTGCAAACATCATTTTGTTGTCTCTTGTAGTATGTGAATGTCGAATGTATGTAAGGCATGACAAGAGTGCCCAGTCAACAGCAAGAGGCAGTATCCTCAAAACAATTCCCCTTTCTCCACTATCATCAACGCATTGTTAAGAGAAAAAAAGTGCCACAAGTTCAGGAAACTATCAGATAACTATGCAGTCAGATTTGATACAATCAACTTCACCTCCTCACCTTCAAGCCAATTGTAATGTCTGAACAGAGGAGATGTAACGTTAGGCTTGGGAAGCCAACCAGCAGTGGGGGCACGATCACCAAGACTATTCCCTTTTCCCATTCTCATAAGTATGAAAATAACTCCACATTCTCAGGCAACAGCCAATAGAGTATTCAGTGCAGACATTTTTTTTGCATATTACAGCACATTTGGCAGCATGACAGCAGACAATCGTACAGACTACAATTACATAGACATCAGGATTTTCATATTGTGTGCAGGAAAGTAGGTTCAAATTAGAGCAGCAAATAAATGGATGATGAGAAGAGGAAGCAAACAACAATGACATTGAGCCTGGTCTCATGGTTTGGGTGCACGTGAAGTGTTGGGTGGGATGTCCTGTGCAAGCCCCGGTGGGCAGAAGTGGTCACAACACAAGCGTTGGACCAGCTCAGGAATAATAGTGATCTCAGTAGTCCAGTAAGGCCCTGGTGATCCGATGACCATTGATGTAGCTACGGTGGGTTTGTATCTGTATCAGGATCCCTCTGGAGTGTATGCAGGAGGTCTTCTCTGGATGCCGCTATAGGTCACCTCCTTAGGTCCCTCAGTGCCTCTCAGGGCAGTGCTCTGGACTCTACCACAACCCAATGTAGCACTGTGGCCTGCCACTGCGAATCTCCGGGGAGTGCATCTGGTGAGCAAAAGTGGCAAGTAAATAAAACGAGTCAATGCTTCCCCTGCCCTCCAGTGGCCATGGAGGCCCATGATACAGTGGTCTATTTTGTTCCGGTCTTGACGACCCGTGACTTTCAAGTGGACCGTACAAACCAAAACGCAGCACACAATGTCATTTTTTTTAAAGATGGTTTATGTGCAGGAAGGGTTACAATCCAAGCCATTCGGCTTTTTCCATCTGTGCTGCACAAGGCAGCACACATGACAAAAGCTAAAATGAGGAAAAATTAAGCATTTGTCCTCGCTTCGCCAAGTTAAGACCAGGTTTTCCCTAGTCCTAATTTTGGTGCTGCCTCCTATTTACACTGCCCTTGTAAATAGGGGGCAGCGTCAAAATCAATGGGTGTTGCAGTGGAACGTTCACCGCAACACCCGCTGCCCACCCGTTTCACGTTAAGCATTGTGTGAATAGGGGCCTTATTTACAAGGCAGAGTTAACCCACATTGAATGGCTTTACGGAGCCTTGTAAATAAGGCAAAGCCCCTTTTGCCTCAGGAATGTTGCGATAGGGGCTCGTAAATATGTCCCTCAGTGTGTACACCCCTGCAGATTCCCAGGACTTCATCCCCTACCTGCCCACCGCCGCATGAAAACCAGCAAGAGACCTCAGTGGGACATTTTGTGAATGTCTTGAGAATTTTCAAGGCTTAACAATAGCAGTTGCAAGCTACACAGAGTAGGCTGTTAGAGCTTGCAGGCATTCATGAATGTGGAAGGAACAACTTCTGTGCTTTGTTCAAGATACCACTGCTGAATACTACAGCGACCTCCATCAGGTTAAGTCCTGCCAGCCGTCAGGATGGCCATTGTAGTTGCACTGCTAGATGGTAATGCTCATCGTTCGGGACCCCAAGGCTCCCAGCTGCTGTGGGCAGCTGTAGTTTAGTTAGGGCAGCTCTATGTCTTCCCCTAGTCTACATCAAATCTTAGAGCATTCCATCTATTAAACAGACTATTCCATTGGAGATGGGGTTCGGCAAATTTGGAAATTAGGAAAGCAACCTTGGTAGCATCAACAACTTGGATAGTGCAATTTAAGAGGAGGTGTTCACTAAAATGTGATTTGGGGCCTGGGCGAATTGATGACTTTCATTAGATTGCCCTTGAGCACATCATGAGCAGAATAATATATATTGATGCCAGATAATGGACCGTGTGAGCCTTCCATTTGACACAGTAGGAGTCCACATTTACTGTTTGAACAGGACAGTGTGGGTGTAGCGGCAACAAGCACATCTATGACCAGTTCACCCACGAGCCTGGGGCTGCCTTAAAAGCATTAAGGTCACCCTCTAGAGCATCTACGCCATCTTGTACATCTCTCACATACACAAGTACATCATCCACATATAGGGAGACTGTATGTATCTTACCCCACAAAGGTAAACCCCAGGCTTGGCCGGAACGGTGCAGCCACTGAACAAGGGATTCCATCACCAAAGCAAAAAGCAGTGGTGAAAGAGGGCATCCCCGACGTGCCATGGCACACTGGTAATGGGGCAGAAATCAGCTAACCGATTTTTCTCTGACCATTGGGACAGCGTATCGTAGTTTGACTAAGCTAATCAGCCACTCCCACTTTCCGCAATACTGCAAATATGTACTCCCAGTCTAGCATGATGAAAGCCTATTTGAGGTCGAGGACTAGACAAGAAGAGCAGGGCAAGTGTGTTGGGGCTTCCTCAAGGAGTTGATGCATTTGCCTCAAGTTTAAGGATGTAGACCTACCTAGTCTGAATATATGTTGACTTTGTGTACACCTGAGGCGGAAAGCCGGGTGTTAGGCTACTTGTGTGACGAAAGGTGGCAAATCCCTATCTGTGATCGGCACGAAAGCATGAAACAAACTTCCTCAACCTCTTCGTGCCGCTAACACAGAAGTTCGTTTCAGGAAACAACTAAAAACATGGATTTCCTCACTACCAGACAAAGTATGCCAAACCCTAATATGATCCTTCCCTCTTTCTTGAACGGTCTAGTTTTTCATCTGCTAGACACAGGAAGTCTCAGCGCCATGATACTCAAGAACCCAGAACATGAACATGAACATGATCTGCATGAATCAAGTGGGGCATGCACTCTAGTAAGCGTACAGTCAGTATTTGGCTGAGCAATTTGTAGTTTCACCCCATCATGGCCAAACTGCCTGTAAGATACAATTGCTAAGGAGTCCCTGCATATCTTGGGTAGGGAGACCAGCAGTACCTTCCACATGAAGCATGGAGCAAGGTAAAATTGCAGTGTCAATCGCTGAGGAGTACATTTCTGCCAAATAAGGGATCAGCAGGACAGCATATGTCTTATAGAACTCAATTGGTATCTTATCTATTCCCTGGGTTTTGCATGTGGCGGAGGCATGTATGGCCTGAGAGCTACAGTGACCTGGATGTCAGAGGACTGTCTTCAGCTTAATGCGGGTATAACTGAGATTATGCTATTCGGAAAGCCCCCTAACATTTGGGCTCCAGATTGGTGGCCAACTGAACCTGGCACAGCTATAACTCCAATAAGCATTACCAATGCAAATTGGTCTCTCATTTATGAGAGAGATAGGTATAGGTGCTGTAAATGAGAATGTCTTTTACACATGTGTTTTGAATTGGAGTGGATGTATGTGGTGTGGAGTGGAATTATGTGGCATGGAATTGATAGTTGTGGAATTGTGTGTGTTTGAATCGTGTGGAGGGGATTTGTTTAGTGGGATTATGTGGTATGGTTTCTAATGGAAATATGTGGGAAGTAATTATGTGGTATTGTGTGCACTGGAAGTATGTGGAGTAGGATTGAGGCCTCAGAGCTTGTGCTTTTTGCTATAGCAGTGTTTTAACATCCTGGTCAGTAGTACAAGTATGGCCTTTCCCTAGTTTCTCTGCAGCTGTGTGTAAAGCAAAGGGCAGATAACTCTGTTTTAACCTAGGCTGCCTAGCATACAAATAGTATAAAAAGCCCATAGGTCTCGCCTTTGGGACCTAATAAGTGTTTAGCCAGAGTTATTTGCTGTGCTAATGTGTTTAAGCTATTATGTAGAGTAGTGTGGCTTGTGTGCAGTATGTTGCAAAGTTATAATACAAAAAATGTATGTTACCTTATCTATAATTATGATGAGAATATGTATAATTGAATGACCTTATTAAATACAAAAATGTATATAAAAATGTTTAGTGATTTTTTATTTTTGGGAATGTTGGCAACTTTTTCCTGCATGTTTTCATGGTTGTTATAGGTTTTTTTGGGGTGAGGAGGGAGACAAAAAACATCGAGAGGGTATAGGTTGAGAAATAGTTTGTGAATTATAATTTGAGTAGCAGATGGATATTAGAGGGGATTTATCAGAGGGCAGACTTTAAGGGTACTATGGAGCTATAGCAATGGCTGGAGTATGGAAAAGACAAACAACATAAGTCTTAATGTCCTTTGTCTTCCACCTTGGGCTTTGAAAAAGGTTGTGAGTTATTTAAGCACTATCCTACCAATATGAGTTACCTAGTACAGTATAAAAAAGGGGCAGCAGTTATTAGTTCTACGAAGTCATAAAGGTGCATTATGCAAACACTGAGTAACATAGCAAGCAGAGCACTTGTACCCCCCCTTTTTTTACTCCCTTAGTACCATTAGCGTTTTTTGGGTTTCATAACAAATATGAGAATGACATAACATGAGGAAAAAATGTGATGCCACCCCATTGGCAGAAGTCCGCTATGCAAAATATAAATAAAATGGAAAAACTGATGAACTTCACCAAAGGGAAAGACAATTCTGGCATTTCATTTCTCCTCAAAAAGTGACGATTTCTTTTCTATCAAAGGCAGCGGGTGGTATGGAACATTTAGGCTTGTGCACCTTTTCTCATATGGTGTTAGAAGACTTCCTGCAGTGTGCTTCTGGCTGCCAGTGAAGAGCTGCTGTCTGCACCTCCCTCAGTGATCACCCCTTTGACACAGGATTCTGCAGTACAGTGGCATTTCCCCGGGGGAGGAAGGAAGGCACCGGGTTCCTGTTGCAATCACTGTAAAATTGCGTCACCTGCCAGCCACTGCTTGAACTGCCTTGCTGAGCAGCAACCAAAAACCTTAGCCACGTCAATAAACTTTTCTATTTACATAAGGAGATTGCAAAAAAGATTTGAAAATTTGAGACAACCGGAGGTAAAGCTATAGCTAATGGGATTTCATTTTCTTTGCCCAGAGTCTCTGCACTCATCCAATTTTAGCATTTACCTTACTGCCCCTTTTATGGACCAGATGCATGTGCTACTGTGAATGAATGGGCCAGGCCGTCCCTCAATGCTCTGTGACAAGTAAGCCACGCACTGCAGTGCTGCCTGAATGCATAGGTCATGCAGGGGTGGGGGTCGAGCTGCATCCACAAGAGGCCCGAGCAGAAGTAATAAACTAGGACAACTACAGTGTGAAAAGTAGCTCTTAAGGTCATCCTTCTTGAAGAGGTGGTTTATACTGCTGGTGGCTTCATAAAGGAAATTTTACGATAGGGGCCAAACATTTCCCAGATTTGTTTTTTTTGTAGGAGTAGTTCAGAACCCTGGAAAAACCCTATAAAGCTGGGCATTGACATTTAATATCAATCAAACGGTGGCAACATTAGGAAAGCTCTCTGTCCAATGAAGAACCGGTACCTCGGGGTCATCTAATTGCAATATAAGTTTGTCTTGCTTTGTGCCAGAGCGTGTAATCTGCGATACCTTTCAACTCTTTCATAATGTAAGGGGATTGGAGCCAGGGCTTTTCTGAGTGCTGCCTAACACAGCGGTCTTCATTACAGATAGAGCAAGGATGCGGCTGCTAAGTGTCACATTAACAAAAACAATTACCATGGTGTACTGCGAGACCTGTGTGTCAAGCCAGCTGCAAAGCGAGACTGGTCCCCAAAACACGCGGCCCAGTGAGGGGCTGTTGAGACTCAGCCAACTAAACTGCTGCCACCTTAACAAAGGCAGTGAGTTACTGCTTAATCTAAGTAGGTTACCGGTTGGAAGTAAATCTGCCATCTCTTCATGTTACTTTTTTGTCCTACATAATTTGTTTAAAGAAAAAGATAGCTTAAATTTGAATAGATTTCTTTATTTATTTCTGAAATGTTGTTGTAACTATCAAATCAAATGTGTTAAAGAGAAGCTGGGGTGGTAGGTGTTAGAATCTCTATATACAACAACAATGGTAGACGTGTGGAAGCTACAGAGACCGGCTGCTTTGCCATGTTCGTTTGGTGATACCTGGAAATACTTGTGACCGTGGTGACTAAAGGTTAAACATTTCACACAGTTCTTTCATATTGTGCAGCTTATGTTTGTGCTTGGAATTTCTATCAATCTTTCCATCAAGAATCACGAATCAGCTTTGATATATCACCATACCTAGAGTATATCACAAGTAGCATATCTCAATCGTTAGTGGTGGCGGATATTGGATCTATTCTAATATCTGATCATGCTCCCGTCACTATTCAACTGGACATTTTACAGAAACCCCATCTATCTCGGAAGTGGCGTTTTAATAACGCCCTACTTTTAGTTTCGGTTTTTACGTTTTACCTACTCCTTTGCTTCTTTTCTTCATGAATATTTTCTCTTGAATCAATCAGATACTTTGCCTTTTCAAGTGGTTTGGGATGCTTTCAAAGCAACAGCCAGAGATGTTGTTATTAGATGTGTCTCTAAAAAACGTAGAAAGGCACAAGAAATCACCAAAGCCCTTTTGGCCAAAATAAAGAGATTGGAGCATTCTTATTACTTTTCCAAATCAAAAGTTTGTTTGTCTGAACTTATATATGCTAAATTTCCGTTTAACAAAGATACAACTAATAATGCTTCTAATTTATTTACTGAAGTCGAGCTCAACATTTTATGGTAGCCAGAATAAAGCAGGGAAACTATTAGCTAATTATTTGAAGGTTAAGCACAACAAACTCAATATAGAATTTCTTTTGGATAAAAATCATGCATTGAAGTTCAAGGATGAAGATATCCTAAGAGAATTTCTTCAGTTTTATAAAACTTGTATACATCTAAAACTCCTTCTTCAGACCATTCTATCTCTCAATTTGTATCCAATATTCAACATCCTTCTGCCACACGCCTAGATCTTTCACTTTTAGAATTCAACCTTACGCAGAAGGAG
Source organism: Lissotriton helveticus (assembly GCF_964261635.1). Lineage (NCBI taxonomy): Eukaryota > Metazoa > Chordata > Amphibia > Caudata > Salamandridae > Lissotriton > Lissotriton helveticus. The sequence continues at coordinate 479,395,253 of NC_136063.1, read as the reverse complement.
CTTCTCACCACCTTACAAACACTCAATAAAGATAAAGCCCTGGCCCAGATGGTTTCACTGTGATATTTTTCACTCATTTTGCACATTTACTAATTCCCAAATTCCATATTCTCTTTTTTACAATCAGGTGAATCTTCTGGCTTTTTCCCAGACGCTCTTATTTGCCTAATACCTAAATATGGCAAAGATCCACAACATTGCAAAAAATACCGACCCATTTCTCTGGTTCATATTGAGTACAAAATGTTTAAAAAAACCCTAGCCTTATGTTTGGAATCCCAATTGTCTGACCTATGAGGAAAAGAACAATCTGGTTTCTTTAAACGACAACATCACAGATAACACTCGTTTATTGTTTTACATACTATCCAAAGCTTCACATAGTCCACATTCCTTAGCAGCAATAGCTCTGGATGGAGAGAAAGCATTCAACAGAGTCGAATTACCCTATCTTTTTCATACCCTTAAATGGTTTGGCTTCGGCCCAAAAATTGTATATTGTTCTGATATCTATTATGTACTCTAACACAAGAGCAGCAGTCTGCGCAAATGGTGGTATATCTTCCTATTTCCAACTGGGTAGGGGTGTCCGTCAGGGTTGTCCACTTTCTCCGTTTCTTATTAATCTTGCTTTAGAACCTTTTTTGTTAAGAATTCGTCAAAATGATGGTATTCATGGTTTTGCTTTCAAAGAGACTGACATCAAAATGGCAGCTTATGCTGACGATGTTTATTCCTCTCACAACATCAATCCTCTCTTCCTGCTTTTTTAGAGGAGGTTGATTCCTTTGCATCTGTCTCTGGTTATAAACTGAACAAAGATAAGTGCGAAATTTTACCTTTTACAAAATATACATTTAAGGCTGACTTTACCGCTTCAGGTTTCGCATGGGGTCCCCAGTTCATTAAGTATTTAGGTCTACATTTTACTCCCTCCATTTCAGGAACAATATCACGATGAATGAAAAATTGCACACTGAGACTGTCCTCTTTAACAACAAAATGGCACCCTCTATACTTATCTTGGTGGGGCCGACTAGATACTATAAAGATGATGCTATCTCCTATAATTCTATGTACAATTTCGAATATTCCACTTTCTAGCCCCTTAAAATGTTTTAAGAAATGTAACTCCATTTTGTCCTCCTTTCTATGGAGTAATAAGAAATAATGTATGTCTATATCAAAACTGATCCGCCGAAAAATTGGAAAGTGGGGTTCATTTCCCTGATTTTCCCACTTACTATTAATCCTTTTTACTTCATCAGGCTTCAACAAGGCTCTCTGAGTCTCCTATGGATTGTCCTCTTTGGGCCATGCTTGAACAGTCCTTCATTTCTCCATTCTCATTTCAAGAATATCTGTCTTTCACACGTAAACCACAAATCCTGTCCACTCCAATAATTAAACATACCTCCAAGATTATTCCAATTGTTTCTTCCTCGAACTCCACGGATTGGAATTAATTTCTCAACTCTACTATATGGCTTAACATTTATATATTAATACGTAATAAACCTCTATATTGGAAATCTTGGAGACAACGAGGTCTAATTTGGGTACGTCAATTATATGTCCAGGATGAGATTATGACAGTTCTTTTGATCTGCCTGTGTCTTTCCACTCCAAATATTCACTCTTAACACAAGCCATCCACAATGCCCGCATCCATTACACAATTTCTCATCATTCCGCTGATCCTGAGCTTCTTCCTGCAGATAAATGACGTATTCTTCTAATTAACAACTCTAGAGCTTCTGTTATATATAAATTTGTACATAGTTCACTAGCTCCAAGAGAAAAAAACAAAGTGGAGCTAACTTGGGAAAAAGATTTAGAAGCCTCTTGGTCCATGGAGTTTTGGGACAGAATTTAGCTGATACTCAGGAGGTCCTCTAGAGCTGCGAATACCATACAGACACTCTTTTTTATTTATAACAGACTCCTACTTTCCCCACTTACTCTCAAAGCAAGACATACTGAACTCTCAGATGTGTGTTGGACCTGTTCCTCGCCACATGCTGGTTTATACCATCTGCTCTTTGCTAAGCATGGGCGTATTTAGCGGAATCGCAATCCGCGAATTTGCGGATTTGCGTATTTGCGGATTGCGAAAATCCGCAAAATCCATGAATTCTCGCGGATTTGCGTATTTTTGTGGGGGGTGTGTTCGCACGGGTTTCTGCAAGTTCGCGAGGGTTTTGTACAATTTCGCAAATTGCGAACTTACTTGTCGTGTCGCCAGTTTTGCGAACTTGTTGTTTCTACGTGCCCAGCCTGTTTGCAAGGCTTTCTTCATCACTGCCACCCTCTGTTACCACTGGCACTCTCTTTGGTCACCCATGCCACCCTCTGGCTCACCCATGTTACCCTCTGTGTCATCACAGCACCCTCTGGTTCACCAGTGTACATTATTGAGGCAAAGCAAAGCACTGCCATCCTGTCAACACTGGCACTCTGGTTCACCCATGCCACCCTCTGGCTGGCACACCCATGCCACCCTCGGTGTCATCACAGCACCCTCTGATTGACCAGTGAGTGTACATTATTGAGGCAAAGCAAAGCACACCTGCTAAGTGCTTTAAGTTTTGCAAACAACAACACCTGCCCTGCCCCAACTGACATTAATGAAGGCTGGCACCTGCTTGTCTGCTCCCTTTCCTTTTTGTTGCAATGTAAAAAATTTTTAACAGGATGCAATGGCATACTTGTAACTATTCTGTGACTGTCAGAGCAGGGTCACACAATAGTTGCAAGTAGGCAACCGGATTCTGGAGGGCCCCTTCAGGAAGCACTACAGGGAAATGGTTACAAATGATGAGCTCGAACTTTTGCACCTGCTTGTTGGTTTTGCTTTTGCAAAACTCGTTTTTCGGTAATTTCGCCCTATTCGCAAGGCGCGGCGTCGTGCGAAATTGACCGTGGAAGCCGCGAACTCGTGCGAGTTACCACAAGATTGACTATGGGCGCCGCCATTTTGTTTGCGTGACGTATGTCCGTTTCCGCCCGCTATGTGTAATCTCGCGCGATGAGCGCCTTGCGAATACAAGTTCGCACGAGTTCGCGAGAGAAATCGCGTGCGAACTTACTTACACGCACGTGTTTGGGCGGCCATCTTGTTTTTCATTCATTCCTATGTGTCTGGGCATGGTGTTTCTATCCTCTGTATATCTCTGCCATCCTTTGCTTGTTTTTTTTTTTTTTTGATCTATTGAACTTTTTTTCTATCCCTCTTGTTTTCTAGGTCTATATTTTTGTGTTTTAGTCTACTTTTGTTTACTTTTCAACTACTTTTTTAAACTTTTATTTCCTTCTTTTCTACTCTTATTCTTTTTCATTTTATCTCCTTACCTGCCCAGAACATGGTGAAGACAGCAGTCAAGCTGCCCAAGACGGCCGCCGCAGCCAGTGCCCGGCTCCCGTGTGGCCGCTTGAGGGCGGAAATGGTGGTGCCCCGGGAGATCTTCAGTCCTGAGGAGGTGGGCTCACTTGTTTATTATGTGCAGCGCCGTCTCCCCAGGACCATCGCGGCAGGCGGCAGGATCGCTGCCGGTTACACCAACAGCCAGGAGCGACGAAAGCGGTGGGGGCAGGTGTGCCGGGCCCTTTTTAACATCACGGGGGTCCAGCGCACCTATAATCAGGTGACCCACCGCTGGACCGACATCCTGGACCGGGAGCACGACCTGCTCGACCTGCTGGGAGTGGAGGTCCCCGGGCTTGGTGAGTAGTAGTAGCAATTTTTTCATCACTCGTCACTACTCTGTTTTTTCTCCTGCTCTGTGTGTTATATAATATTGCAAATGTTTGCTTTAACTTTTTTACAAAGAGCAATAATGCTGCTGATTACATTGATAGGAGAGGTAAATTAATATTTCAAAATCTTCTGTGCATTTCAGGTGCACTGCTCTCCTTCTCTGTGGCGGTGCCACTGCTTATTTGTTTTCTATTATGTGTTCATTTATTTGGGCTGAGTAATGTATGAGTGTACTTTACAGAACTGCGTAATGCTAGACACAAAGGGGCAGATTTACAAGCCCCTTGCGCCACGTTTACGCTGCCTTACCTGACGCACAGCGACGTAAACGTGGCGCATCCCTGCGAGTCATGTACGACGTGATGCATCTAGGGAGATGCGCCACGTTAAGACCTGGGCCTGCGCCACAATGGGAGCGTTCCCAGGTCAGGCAGATGTGTGCCTCGCAAAAGTGCCTGCGTGAAATCTACAAGATTTAACGCAGGCACTTCCGCGACGCTGCTACGTCAATTCTTTATGCCTGCTTGCTTGAAGCAGGCGTAAGGACTGATGCGGTATGTTGAGTATTGGGCAGCCCTGAGCATTGCTAGAGTTGCATCGCGCCTGCGATGCGAGTGTAGAGATGCACCCCTCTTTCGTCACGAGATGCGTCACGCATCTGCCTACCCTTGCGCCAGGGTTTGCCGCATTGTAATTGCGGCGCATCTGCCGTGACGCAAGGTTAGTTTTGCGTTACGCATTTGTTCTGGTGCACATCTGGAGGTGTCCAGCTCAGAACTCGTAAGTATGCCCCTAAGTGTCAGATTAGCAATTACCTGCGCATCCCTGCAAAGTGTGAGGAACGCCAGCACCACCCATGGTGCGCCGTATTTTCAATGCGGCACGCCATGGTGCCAAAACGTCACCGAAGCGTTACGCATCGGTGCCGTAAAGGCGGCTCATTGATGGAGTTGCGTTGCAACTATGGCGCAGCTCCAGCAATGGTGCGTCAAGCCGTAAGTCTGCTTCATGCAGGCGCAGGGTTTCAGTGACGGATCATTGTCCTAAATGACTGATTGAAATTTTATCTATTCCCCATAGCCACTTTTAGCATGCGTTCCTGCGCAGGAACGCCCTCCCTTGCGCTGGAACGCTCCCTTATGGCGCAGGGCTTTAGAATGGGATGCATCTCCCATATGCGTCACGTTGTTATTATACGCCACACCATGGCGTCTCTCTTGTTGTGGCGCTGCGTCACAAAAGTGACGCAAGAACGGAGCAAAAGAGCTGCAAGGGGCTTGTAAATCTGCCCCTAGAGTAGAGGCTCAGGTGCAGTCCTTCCTTTGTAGCCCTCTTTTTGGCTGAAATAGTTGGTTCTTGTTCTTTCTAAATGTTTGATTTGGTTGACAAGGACATCGACACGCAGCAATCATCAATTTTTTCTGTTCTTTCTTTCATGTTGTACGCCAGGTCCGCCCAGGGGCAAGCGGACAGAAACAGTGGATGCAGTGGTTCCAAGGAGGAGGATGCAGGCCAGGGCGGCGAGTGCTCCTTTGCTGGCCCCAGTAAGTTTTCATTTAAATATAGAGGACCTATTGTTGTCCAAGCGTTCCTAATTTAATTTTTTCGAAACAGTGTTTAGATAGGAGCAAAATCAATAATACTACTGTTGCAGGGACAAATCTCCACAAACCAAACTATGGACACGAAAGACCAGAGTCATAATATTTCAGAGTGGTGTGTTTGGCACACTGTATAAACCTGGTAGTGTCAGCGGCACGGACTCCTCCTTGCAAAAATTACAAAACCTTTCGCTCAGTCACTCTAGTCTGGAGGACCAAAAAACCACAGAGTCTATTCAAGTTTAAAAGCTTCATTAAAAGTAAAAGTAAACACATATATTAAAATAAAGTTAGCTGGAAAAGGAAAAGTGCTTGCTGCTGAGTTGATGAGTAATGGAAGTTGGAACACATTTCTTGTGGTCGAGCCGAGCTTTCACCTGGTTTAGTTGATGTTGCTCTTGTCCGTAGAAGTCCAGCGTCTGCCTGTTCAGAGAAAAATGGTGTGTGTTAAAATTAAGCAAGCATTCATCAATTGTGACAAAGAAAAGCAGCAAGACAACAGCCTTCCCTGGAAGGAGGGCCATTTTTACTTTAGACTAGAGTAGACAGTCAATTAATTTTTCTGTTGTTTTCAAATTTCTTCTTTCCTAAACCAAATACTAGTGAGTGGTGTAATCTAACAGTCTTAAATATATTTTTTAGGTGGAACATCTGGTGGCGGGGCCAGCTCGGACGTGATCGTGATCGACTCCAAGTCTGAGGACTACTCTGTGGAGGATGCGGCGCCAGAGGACAATCAGACTGTGAGGAAGCAGGCAGTGGTGGTGGCGAGTACAGGTAAGCTGGATCATGGTACTATCTGACTCTTAGATAGCATATGATGTGTATCCAGTGCTGGCCCAGTGACAAATTACAATATGGTAATTACAGGAGGCTGGGACCGACAGACAGATAGAGGCAGAGAGAGAAGAAGACAGAAGGAGAGAGAGAGAGAGGGAGGGAGTCAGAGGGAGGGTGAGGGAGGGAGACAGAGAGAGAGAGACAGCGAGGTAGAGGGAGAAACAGGGAGACAGAAAGAGGGAGACAGAGAGAGAGAGAGAGAGGGAGGGAAACAGACATATCGCCTGGGCCTGGTGCAGATGATACGGTTGCTGGTGTGGTTAACAGCTCAGAGGAAAAGTCACTCACTTCTGCCAGATCTCTTTCATATGAAAGAGCACCAAACCATAAGCGCCCCACCTTGCCCCTCCATGCAGACGCCCATGATACTGGCCTGAATAGATTTGTACTGCGCTGGCTAGTTGCTAGTTGTACTGTGACACAACTTCCTGCTGAATCATTTTGTGTTAATCATATTTTTAAAGAGCATTCGTTACAGATTATGTCTTTCTTTCTTCTATAGTTGGTAATACTAAAACTGCAAAACCGAGCAGGAGTATGCTGGCTGTACTGGCCCGGCAACGGAGGCTGGATGCCACTGTTGCGCAATATCGCCGGCTGGTGGAAATGGAGGGGGACGACACGCACTCAAGTGCATCAAATGTTACATCTACTGCATCCTCCTCCGTGAACCCACGTTCTGCCGGTAAGCGCAGTGCTCCAGCCAACCAGAGCCGTGCTGGAAGACGCCACCGCCGAGCAGCAAAGGCTGCACCTCCTCACAGTACTGTAAAGGCACGCTTGCGCCGTGCACTCCGCAGAGTGTCCAACCTGGAGGCGGAGGTCAAGAAATGGGAGGAGTACAAAAAGGTGATGGAGGGCCTCCGCTTAGATCACGCCATACTCCGGGAGGAGTACGATGCCCTGGCCCTAAGGCATGATGCCCTGGAGGCCAAAGTGAACAACCTGCATCCGTAGAGTGTCCCTTGGCCCTTTTTTAGAGACTTTTGGGGGGTGGGAATTGGGAGTTGGGTTTTTTGGGGACTTTTGATGGACTATTTTTTTGTTGGGGTTAGGGAGGGTCTTGCGGGAGATTATTTTGTTAGGGATATAAATATACTTTTTCAAGCTTTATCTGAGCATACCTGTTTTTTACTACTTTTGAGCCTGGTGGGTGGTGGTTTTGCAGTAAGTTCGTTTTACTGAACACTGTCATCGTGTTGGTTCACGTGTAATAGGCCAAATGTTTTCCAAAGTAAATGCCTGTCACAGAGTTTGTTAATTCAAGAGCCCTAGGACTTTACTGCGAGTACCACTGATACTCTCTCGCCTCTCCGAACACTCCATTATACTACCTCCCATCCAAACGCTTATCTTACCTGTAATTTGTGTTTGAGGGCTGGCTCCACCTGGAATTCACAGTGTCCTAAAGCGTTCTGCAGCAGGGCCCCAACTGGAGTTTCCCGGCGTGGATTTTCTGCAAAACAAAAGCAATCAACATTAGAAATGTGGCAGCGGTGCTCACACAACCCAAAAACATAGAAGCCCCACAGACAGCACCCCTGAGACAGGCAAGCGAGCAATAATAACGCCTAAACGTTCACGTGTAATAGGCCAAATGTTTTCCAAAGTAAATGCCTGTCACAGAGTTTGTTAATTCAAGAGCCCTAGGACTTTACTGCGAGTACCACTGTCACTCTCTCGCCTCTCCGAACACTCCATTATACTACCTCCCATCCAAACGCTTATCTTACCTGTAATTTGTGTTTGAGGGCTGGCTCCACCTGGAATTCACAGTGTCCTAAGGCGTTCTGCAGCAGGGCCCCAACTGGAGTTTCCCGGCGTGGATTTTCTGCAAAACAAAAGCAATCAACATTAGAAATGTGGCAGCGGTGCTCACACAACCCAAAAACCTAGAAGCCCCACAGACAGCACCCCTGAGACAGGCAAGCGAGCAATAATAACGCCTAAACGTTCACGTGTAATAGGCCAAATGTTTTCCAAAGTAAATGCCTGTCACAGAGTTTGTTAATTCAAGAGCCCTAGGACTTTACTGCGAGTACCACTGTCACTCTCTCGCCTCTCCGAACACTCCATTATACTACCTCCCATCCAAACGCTTATCTTACCTGTAATTTGTGTTTGAGGGCTGGCTCCACCTGGAATTCACAGTGTCCTAAGGCGTTAGGGGACTCGTCAACGTAAGTTTCTTCATTGTGCAGAATCCAGGCATCAGCATTATGGGTAATGGATAGGGTGAGTCTGGAGGAGGAGGACTCAGGATAGACGACCAGGACTGAGTTCTTGTCAACTAACTGTTGTTAACCTGAGGAATGCTGCGGCATCAAAATCAAGACAGTTCTGTTGATGGGCTTGTTGTTTTATTGGTTGATTACAGTTTTGTTGGGAATGTGATGAAGCACTTGCTAAAGAAAGACAGACACACAGGAATAAAAGTGAATAAGGAGGACTAAATTTAAAATTAATGAATGATTGACTCATTTTCAGAACTCGCTGTCAGGGAAGCAGAACTCGTCCTCATACTCTGCTAAATCATCAGTCGGGGTTACTTCTAGTAACTGAGGAGAACTTTCCTCAGGTAGGTCGGTGTCCTCTTCTTCCTGTGTGGATTCTCGTACTCTGTAATCTGGTGGTATGAAGTGCTGGTTCATCTTTATCAAGGTGAGCCGCTCCACATTTGCGGGCAAGAGGCGGGACCTTTTGGAAGTCACAATGCCACCAGCAGAACTAAAAACACGTTCTGAGGACACGCTTGCGAGGGGGCAAGACAAGTAATTGATAGCCAGGTTGGTGAGCTCTCGCCATATTTTTCTTTTCCCATGCCAATACGCCAATGGATCCTCAGTAATATTGACCTCTGTTGAGTCATCCAGATAGGCCTGCACCATTGAAAGAATGTCCTCCCGGATTCCTGTACTTTGCACTTCTGTGTCCTTTCTAGGACAAGGAAACCCTAGCTGAGTTAGCCAACCCGCTTCAGACATATCGCCTGGGCCTGGTGCAGATGATACGGTTGCTGGTGTGGTTAACGGCTCAGAGGAAAAGACACTCACTTCTGCCACAGGCACAGATGCAGAAGTGCTTTTTTGGGACGCCTGATGGCCTGCTGATTCACTAGTAGAACTGTCTTCTCCTACAGTTTCCTTCCGCTCTCTTTCAAAACGAATGGCTGACTGAGCTAGCCAACCTTTGTACTCTGTAACATCCGATGTTTCAAAAGGAATTATTACTTTGCCAAACAATGGCTTTTTGTAACGTGGATCCAGAATAGTAGCACAAATGTAGTGCTGTTGTTTCTTGATTTTTACAGGCCGTTCATTGCTAACTAGGCGTTGTAATAATCTCTGCGCCAACTCATGTGCTTCGTTCTTTCCAACGTCCTTTAATTGTGAAGACACCACCTTGACTTGGTGCTCGAGCTTCAGCAACAATGGGATAGCTTTGCTCAAAGAACAGTCCTCCCTGCTGACGTCACGCGTGAAGACCTCAAAAGGACGAAGCATGTCTGTCAGGCTTTTAACTAGCTGCCATTGCTCCACCGCTAGCATCATTTCTGTGGTATCACCACCCAGGTTGTAGAAATACTCATTGACTACTGGAAACAGCTCATGCAGATGCTCAAGCATGTAGAAGGTTGAGTTCCAACGTGTTGCCACCTCCTGGATAAGTGCTTTCACTGGCATTCTACGTTCATTTTGCTTGCGCCTCAGCTCCATCCGGGCCTTAAAAGAATGGTTGAAATGTGTGCATATTCTTCTGCAGATGGTCAGTGTTTTGTCGACTGCACGTTCTTTTTTCAAAAAATTTTGCACAACAAGGTTGATACAGTGCGCCAAACACGGCACTCTGAAATAGAAACCGTCCTCCATGGCCCTAACTACATTGCTGCCATTATCTGTAGAAACATAACCAACCTTGCAATGTCTTGGGGGCAGCCATTGCGAGACCTTTTTGTTAAAGTCAGCCAAAATGTTGACTGCAGTATGACTTTTCTCCATGCCAAACATGGCTAATGTTGCATGTTTACGAGCACCCTTAAAAATCTCGACCAAGTCACCACCTGCATTTATCTGTTTTATGACTCCTGAAAAAGAGACCCAGTGTGCAGTGATGCACATGTAATCAAGGGATTGGCAACTGGTCCACATGACTGTTGTCAGGTGTATAGTGTGAACAGCACTCTTCTGCAAAGCTGCCCCCACCAACTCAAGCACCTCTTTATGTAGTGCTGGAACAGCAACCCTGGCAAAATAGAACCGGCTAGGAACCTTCCATTTAGGGGCCAGTGTTGCCACGAGTTCAAGGAAACCCACACCTTCGACAAACGAAAAAGGGAGAAGGTCCATTTTAGCCAGCTTAGTGTTATACAGGCGTACAGTTGGGTGGTTGCGTTGAAATTGCACATCTGAGGAGAACATGCCTGAAATGGTGCGCTGGACAAATTTACGGGATGATGCTGATGCCTTCTTCGACCCACTTCTGATCAGTGTTGACATTTTCCGCATTGGTGTGTCTCCCAGACTCTCAGTGTGCCTCCTATGTGTTCCGGAGGGTGTGGTGCTGCCAGGGGTACTGGGTGCAACCGGACACATGTCTGACGCTTCTTCTACCTCCCAGTCATCTTCAGATGAAACACCTAGTATGGGTATATTTTGGCCACTTGCCCTTTGGGATCGCTTTCCCTTGACGTTTGCTAGGTGCGGAAACCATTCGACAGCGTGCTTTCTTTCAAGATGACCTATCTGGCCTCCGGTTCCATAGTTGGTACCAGTCTTACCACGGCTAACGCTAGTCTTACAAATGCAACAAACGGCTATGTTATCATACTTTTCATGGACACTAAAAAAGTTCCAAACTGGGGACTGGAAACTTCTGGTTTTGCCGCACGAGGTGATACTGCTGCCAATGCCAGATGAAGCAGTGGTGGATGAGCCTTGCAGACATCTACTGGGTTGTGCAATTATTGCAGAAACCTTACTTGAGGGAGTCGAGCTGGATGAAGTCCCCCTCTGGGGAGAAAATATGGGAGCTGTAGGTTTTGTTGAACTTGTTGTACTACTTGACTGCGTTGGTGGTGCTACCAGTGCCACGTCGCCAGGGTCACGCTCAGCATGACGTCGGGATAGGGTATAAATGTCTGTCTGCTGCATGGCCGGTGTGGCTGGAATGACGTGTGTGATGACTAGGTCATTGCTGTCATCCTGTTCATCAACATCAGAATGAACCACTTCATCAAGTCCGACGTTCGGATCCATAAGTATGAGCTTTCCGGGGCCCTTCCTTTTAACATTTGATACCTTTTGCAGCTCATGGTGTGCCTCCCTCTCAGACGTCGGAGATGGTTGCCAATCTAGATCCAGATCATCATCTGATGGAGCGGGGCTTGAAGAGGAACTTCTACACACCCTCCTTGATCTTTTCCTTGCTGGGGAGCTGGGAGAAAATGAATCATCAGGAGGAGTGGCTTCGTCTTCCTGACATGATACCCCGGCTCCAAAGTCAATTTCCTCCTGTGCCCCTACTTCTGGAAGAACAACCATTGTGGGCACTTGCACCGCTCCATGCGCCGCTACATGGGCATCTTCACTGACCTCTACTTGCAAGTCTCCATGGACCTCTCTTTCTCGGTCTTCTCCTTCTCGGCCTTCTCCTTCTCGGCCTTCTCCTTCTCGGCCTTCTCCTTCTCGGCCTTCTCCTTCTCCTTCTCGGCCTTCTCCTTCTCCTTCTCGGCCTTCTCCTTCTCGGCCTTCTCCTTCTCGGCCAGCTCCTTCTCGGCCAGCTCCTTCACAGCCAGCTCCTTCACAGCCAGCTCCTTCACAGCCAGCTCCTTCACAGCCAGCTCCTTCTCGGACAGCTCCTTCTCGGACAGCTCCTTCTCGGACAGCTCCTTGCGCATGTACTTCTGCTTGTACTAGTAGCCCATGCAGTTGTTGTTGCGGCTTTGGTTGTTGAATAGTACTTGTGAGATGAGTTACAACCTGTGTTGATGGTGTGCTGCTACTTTCTTGCGATGAACCAACATCACTGGTCGTTGGTGATTCAACAACTAAACAGGCTACCTGTGCAGCACTCATGGTGGGCCTTTGTTTTTTTTGTTGTTTTTCCCCAAAAAATGTATTGGTTGAGCCACCAGTCTCCTTGGTAAGTGGTGCCACTTGCTTCTTCTTCTCCTTAGTAGAGACATCTTTCTTGCAAGAGGACCTACGGGCACCTCATTTTGGAGCCATCTTCTTCAGATGTCGGAACAACAGGCCGCAGCAGGACTTCTTCCTGGCACTGATGCTCAACGATGATGCAGAGTTTTGTGCACCTAAAAGCAAACGAAGATAGAGGAACATCAGTAAATATATGTTGCTTATGTAGCGCTTCAATAAACAGTTTGCAAGTAGGCATTTATGAATACACACGTGCACAGTGCACACCACACAATATGGAAATTTCAAAATTAGGATTTGCTAAATTTTTGGGAAACAGGAATTTAACATTGATCCAAGAGAGCACACACAGAGAGGGTTGTACTTTCATGTACCCCTGACTCCGCCTGGGCACAATGGGTGAAAGCAAGGCACAATGGGTGCAGGCCTATGTCTCAAAGCTCACTGCCTGCCTTCAAAATGGCCGCTTGACCCCCATCCACATGGCCAGGACCATGCCTCAAAATGGCCACCACCAACATAGCCAGCCCCCAACCCCTACTCCAAAAAGTCAAAAAACACAACACAAATCAAATCACCACAATCCAATGCCATCCATCAAGTTTCAGAAGGCTTATGCTGCCTGCTGGTGGTTTTCCGGTGCAAAATTGCAATTTTTACAATTTCGCGAGTGCGAGATTGTTGTTTCACGGCGCGAACGTGGCGAAAAACCAGCAAAATCCGCGAACAGACAGATTCTGGGCCCCCTGGGCATAATGGATGACATCAGAGCACACTGGGTGCAGGCCTATGGCACAAAGCACACAAACTGGCTTAAAAATGGCCCCTAGACCCCCACCCACACGGGACCAGGCAATAAAATGGCCCCCACCCACATAGCAAGCCCCCAACACCACCTCAAAAAGTTGTAAAACACACAAAAATCACCCCAATCCAATGCCATCCATGCCCTGGCCAGAATCATGTTAAAAAAAAAATTCAACAAAACAGTTGTATCATGCATGCACCCATAACTAAGCCTGGTGGTTTTCAATTCATGTGCAGAATTGTAATTTTTACAATTTCGCGAGTGCGAGATTGTTGCTGCGCGGGACACGAGCAGTGCGAACACAAGCAAAAACATCCTCAGCTCGCGAACTTGCAGATTTTCCCCCCAAAAAAGTCGAAAAAAAAGCAACACACACAAAAATCACCACAAACAAACAACATCAACTTACTTCTTTGTCAAATCAAATTTCGAATCCAAAAGTAATCCAAAAGGCCTCAAATCCAAATATCCAGCAGCAACCACAAAAAGTAATCCTTCCCAGTCAAGATCGAAATCAAAGTGGCCAGGAAATGGAATAAGCAATGGGAGGAGCTTGCTGGACAGGAACAGGAAGGTGGAGACTGGGGCACTTCCTTCACCCACCCCTATGGGAGGAGCTTGCTGGACAGGAACAGGGAGTTGGAGACTGGGCCACTTCCTTTACCCCTCCCCTTGTAATTTTTGTACTTTCGCGAGTGCGAGATTGTTGCTGCCCGCGCCGCGGACCGCGAGCAGTGCGAACACAAGCAAAAAATCCGCTTCGCGCGGATTTGCGTATTCTCGCCACATCCGCGAGAGTTCGCGGATTGCGGATTCTGCGAAAATACGAAAAATCCGCGAGCGTAACGGATTTTACGCCCATGCTTACTCTTTGCATGCACACCTGTTCACAGTTTTTGGAAAGAGGTATGGTCTCAAATCAATTTGATCTTTGGCTCCTATTACCCTTTCTCTGTTTCACATGTCTTTTTAGGAAGTTTAACCCTTATTTGCTTGAATTGTGATACTAATGTAAAGATAATAGATTTATTGTTAGCAGTTGCCTTTCAGCAAATAACTAAGAACTGCAAAGACTGTACCAAATTGTCATATCAAGCATGGTGGTATGATGTTAGTTACAATCATAGACTGGACACAACCTTTTTATACCCGATACATATGGCATCAAAACGTTCAGATCAAAAGTCACCTGTTACATTGTTTATTGATGCTAGTGTCCGATGTTCTCTGTCTTTGATTCCCCTCCAACAAGAATTGACTAAACCTCCATGACTTCCTTCACATTGATAATATATTGTTTAATTGTATTTCACTTTACATTACGCATCTTAACATAGATTGTAATTATCATTTGTTCACCGACTACTTATACGTCCTTGTCATTCTCCTATATATGATATGTTTAACTGGCTTACACTCTTATCCTGTGTGTTTATCAAAACTAAATTGCTTTATTGTATGTAATTTTTTATTGTTATCATATTTTCTGTATTATTATTTTTCTTTACCTCAATACACTTCAGTATATCACAAGCAGGTGATACAAATACAATAGACATATGTTGTAGATCAGACTTTCCTTAGCTACTTACTGGTGATAGGATGCGATACAGTTTGGATAACGAATGTCGCCCAAAGGTCAGACTGTTTTCAAGGCAATTTTAACAAGTGGCTCAATTAAAGAGGAGGGTGTTGCAGAATTTGTCTCTGCCCATAAAACACGTTTACAGGCAGACACTTCCAAAACAATAAACAATAGCATATTAAATACATCTGTAAAAACTTTTTAAATACAGCGATAAACCTCCCTATCCCACCCCTGCCTCGACCTGAGATGATGTGGTGTAAGGACCAGAGCTGTCGACTCTGGAGCTAGGTAACCGGATTTGAATTTCGACTTCGGCTCTGCATCCTGTGATTCTTGTCGAATCACTTAATCTTCCTGACTGTGCCTCCGAAAAAGTGAATGCGTCCTTGTGTAATGTAACTGATGCTCATGTAAAGCCTCCAATACTTTTGTTTTGCACTAGACCGGAGGAGGGGCTATGCCAAGAGAAGGGAGAACATGGAGTTTGATCAGGGGTTGATAAGTGGAGCTCTTCGTTGAAGCTGAGATCTGTACCTGGAAACTTAATGAGCAGGGTGCATCTGCAGGGCCGGTGAGCAACCCCATGCATAATGTGACCGATCATAAGTAGGCTGCAATGCCCAGACAAGAGGAGGGGCCTTTTCCCCCTAGGAAGGATCATTGCAGCCAATCAAATTAAGCTGTTAGTTAATCACCAAGGGGTTGGAACACACACAGAACGGAGGGACTAACACGAACAATCACCATTAACAAGGCAGTATTTATGAATGCCACAGATAACAACCAATGGCAATTGGTGTGTGTGCCGAAAGCCTACAGAACAGATTAAAACAGGTCTTGCAGGGCTGGACCTAAAAATGGTTGTTAAGAATCTTGGAGTGTACATAGACCAATCTCTTTTTATGAAAGGACAGGTCCGTAACACTGCTGACCTTTGTTTCCATCTGTTAAGACTGTTCACATAGGTTTTTCCGCTTCTTCCTCATTCAACAAGGAAAACATTAGTCCATGCCTTAGTTGTGAGTCACTTGAATTATGGCAATGCTCTATTTGCTTCCAATAACGAGACCTTCTTAAGACTACAGGTGGTGAAAAATATGGCAGCATGCCTTATTGTAATGCTACTGCGAGGTCTTCATCTGCTCCCCTTCTACACTCCTTACACTGGCTACCTATTCGCAAGAGCATTATTTAAAAAAAAAATTGTTTCACCCACCAAGTCATTATGGGGAAAGTGACTCGTTATCTAGCTTCAAAGCTCACCCTTTGTAGCCCTGGAAAAGCTTTATGATCACGAGATAAAATGTTGCTTACAGTCTCCTGGATTAAAAAGTCTCAGTCAAGGGGTAGAGTGTTTTCTTATCTGGCCCCCTTTTATTGGAATACCCTTCTGGTTCAAATGTGTCTTTGCCTTGGTCATCTCAAATTCAGGAAGATACTTAAAACTGAATAGTTTTAAAGAATATTCTGTGACTGCTGCCTGTAGTCGGTATGCTACTGTGCCGAAATGCTACTTCCTCGGGGAGCAATATAAATAACTGTAATATACAAATATTTTGTATATATTTATATTCATATACATATATAATACATGGCACATTTGATCTCTTGTTCAGTGATCGGGTCCTGGTTTTGCTCTGCTGACACTCTAAGCAGCGTGACAGTAGAGAGGAACACTTCTTTCTCAGGATGGCACGGGGCATGTCTAGACCTAGAAAAGGCTCGGTAATTCATGTAAAACATCCTGAGAATGTCTTCCTGAGAGCATGCAACAGAGGTAGTACCACTGCTATTGTGGTCACTGGTTTAGTAGCTAATTCGCTTTTTAGAAACCAAGCAAAGAAATGAACCAGCTTGTCTCTTTCTGCACAAGATTTAGATTTGTAATGTAAGCATATTAGAGATTCGCAGGGGCGGTCTTTGGATAGAGAAGCTTGACCTGTGCCTGTTTCCCTGGCAGCACTTTCAAGGCCCTGCAAGGAGAGCTCAAGTTGATCAAACCTGCGAATCAGTGTGCACCTTGCACTTATGATCCATAAAGGGGGTGGTGATGGACAGAGTATCTGAATTAAGCAGAACACTCCTACTCAGTCAAAAGATCAGGGCTTGATCCATCACCGTTTTTTAGCTCACTGCACCATCCCAGCTCAGAACCTGGCTACATGCAAATTAGTCTGACCCTGGCCCACTGCATCATGGGAACAGGGCAGACCAAACTACCAAGCCAATTCTTTACTGGAAAGGAAACAAGCTTCCGGGGACCGGTTTCTGGCATTACAGCCGTCTTCGGCCCGGCTTGCTTGAATCCTGATGGTGCAATGAGCAAGGGACTCACATCTGAGCATACCCTTCCACACTTGTGGTGGCCAAAACGATTCATAAAGGGGGTGGTGATGGACAGAGTATCTGAATTAAGCAGAACACTCCTACCCAGTCAAAAGATCAGGGCTTGATCCATCACCGTTTTTTAGCTCACTGCACCATCCCAGCTCAGAACCTGGCTACTTGCAAATTAGTCTGACCCTGGCCCAGTGCATCATGGGAACAGGGCAGACCAAACTACCAAGCCAATTCTTTACTGGAAAGGAAACAAGCTTCCGGGGACCGGTTTCTGGCATTACAGCCGTCTTCGGCCCGGCTTGCTTGAATCCTGATGGTGTAATGAGCAAGGGACTCACATCTGAGCATACCCTTCCACACTTGTGGTGGCCAAAACGATTCATAAAGGGGGTGGTGATGGACAGAGTATCTGAATTAAGCAGAACACTCCTACCCAGTCAAAAGATCAGGGCTTGATCCATCACCGTTTTTTTAGCTCACTGCACCATCCCAGCTCAGAACCTGGCTACATGCAAATTAGTCTGACCCTGGCCCAGTGCATCATGGGAACAGGGCAGACCAAACTACCAAGCCAATTCTTTACTGGAAAGGAAACAAGCTTCCGGGGACCGGTTTCTGGCATTACAGCCGTCTTCGGCCCGGCTTGCTTGAATCCTGATGGTGCAATGAGCAACAAATGCAATGCCCCTGGATCACTGTTTTCAGTGCATCCTACTCAATTAGTTGTGTTGCGGCAGTGTTGGTGTTTTTATTTAAGAATTTATTGAGGATGTTGAAGGTGGCTGCTCAGAAAACTTGGTCTTCCAATACTGAAGGTTGTCATGTCCATGTGGGCACTGGAGGCGTATAGCACACCCCAAATGAGGAGGAGAAGTAGGGGGTTATGATTGGAAAGGCTTTTATCCAAGTATTCATTTCATGTTGCTAGCAGGTGTGTATCTGTGGGACAGAGGAATTTGTCTAATCTAAATTGTAGGTCATGTAAGGGGAGTAAAAGGTGTATACAGCAGGAATATCAACGGGGAAATATCGACAAGCAGAAATATCGAGGTAAGAATATCGTCTGTGTGAAATATCGATGTAATAAATATCTATGTAGTAAATATCGTTTTTTAGTACTACAGAAGTATCAACATTGTTAAATATCGTTGTAGTAAATATAGTTGAAATAAATATCGATGTAAATAATATCGACAGTAGGTTTTTAATGGTATAATTTGTTTACTTGTTTAATAGTTGTTATTTTTTTTATAATTTTAATGTTTTTATGTGAATGATAAATGTAATTTTATAATATTTTTTACTTTTTTTAGTAAATATTTTAGGAGCGGGTTGTTGGGTTTATAGGGGATAAGGGTGGGTAGTAATTTAAAAAATGTGCGTGAAAATTTTTGAAAACTTTCAAACTTGAAGAAAAGAAATTTTTAGTTTCGAAATTTTTAATTTGAAAGTAAGAAATGTTTTATTATATTTTTAATTTTTATATTTTATGAAATGTGTAAATATTTTACGAGCGGTTTGTTGGGTTTATAGGGGATAAGGGTGGGTAGTAATTTAAAAAATGTGTGTGAACATTTTTTAAAAATTTAAAATTTGAAGAAAATACATTTTGAATTTTGAAATTTTAAATCTGAAACTAGAAATGTTTTATTATATTTTTAATGTTTATATATTATGAAATGTGTAAATATTTTAGGAGCGGGTTGTTGGGTTTATAGGGGATAAGGGTGGGTAGTAATATAAAAAATGTGTGTAAAAATGTGTTAAAAATTTGACATTTGAAGGAAATAAATTTCTAATTTTGAAATTTTAAATTTGAAAGAAGAAGTTTTTTAATATATTTTTAATTTTTATATATTATAAAATGTATAAATATTTTAGGAGCGGGTTGTTGGGTTTATAGGGGATAAGGGTGGGTAGTAAATTAAAAAGTTGTGTGAATATTTTACAATAATTAAAAATTAGTAGGACATATATTTTAGATGTTGAAATAGCAATTTACAAATGTTGTTTAGAGAAATTTAGAAAAAAAATTTTGGGGAGTAAAACATTACAAAATTTGGAAATGTAAAAATTGGAAAATTAAAATGTTATTTTAATGAAAATATGGTATATATTATTAAATATTGTATATATATTTAGGGAGTGGATTATTGTATTTATGGGGATAAGGGTGGGTAATAATTTAAAAAACATTCAGAATAATTTTATATACATTTTGAAAATTAGAATTTAATTTAATTTATATTTTCGGATATTTTTACTGTCCAGCATTTTCCCTGAATTATGTTGGACTTAGAATAGTAAATTATTATGGTTTACTGTCCATAATTTTCCCTGAGTTATGTTAGATTTGGAGTTAGAATAGTAAATTATTATGGTTTACTGTCCAGCACTTTCCCTGGGTAATGTTAGAATTGGAATTAGAATAGTAAATGATTATGGTTTACTGTCCAGCACTTTCCCTGAGTTATGTTGGACTTGGAGTTAGAATAGTACATTATTATGGTTTACTGTCCAGCACTTTCCCTGAGTTATGTTAGATTTGGAGTTAGAACAGTAAATTATTATGGTTTACTGTCCAGCACTTTCCCTGAGTTATGTTAGATTTGGAGTTAGAATAGTACATTATTATGGTTTACTGTCCAGCACTTTCCCTTAGTTATGTTAGACTTGGAGTTAGAATAGTAAATTATTATGGTTTACTGTCCAGCACTTTCCCTGAGTTATGTTGGATTTAGAGTTAGAATAGTAAATTATTATGGTTTACTGTCCAGCACTTTCCCTGAGTTATTTTAGATTTGAAGTTAGAATAGTAAATTATTATGGTTAATTGTCCAGCATTCGCAGTGATTTATGTAGAGTTTGGAATTAGAATAGTATTTTTTTTGATTTACTATATAGTGTTTTCTTTTACTTTAATTGTATTTGGAATTATAATACTGAATTATGTTTCATGAATAATTTTTTAATTATAATATTATAAATAAATACAAATTATTATTGTTTTAATTCTTTTCTTTCAATATTCTGTAATGTATTTTGAAGTATTTAATAGATTATATTTAATAACGTATGTATAAAAATGAATTACACATTTTTGTAACATGTTATTATTTATTTCACATACATGTATCATTATAAAGTAACATAGTAACATTTTGTCTAGAATAAACAGTTTTTATTGTGTTGTTTCTGTTTGTAAATGAAAACATTCATACATTTAAAAAAAAATAACATTTGTATTTAATTATTTAATGATGTATAACATTGCAGTATTTGTAATATATATACATTGTACATTTTAAATATAATGTTCTAATAATTAGCATATTAAATTTTATTTTATTTAAATAAAATGTAATGTGTTAAATAATTTACAAATAATTTGCATTTACAAAAGTATATACATACATTTTTAACATTTGTTTATTATAACTAAATAAAGAGTTAATGTTATAAACATATTTTTAATATACATTACTTTTTTTATTATTTATATTTTAACATAAAGTAAGTAATGTATATTTTACAATATTAATATGTTTATTTTACACTTTTTAAAAATAATAACAATTTTTAATAAAATATTTAAACAATTTTAAATTTGTTTCTATTCATTACTATGGGGATTTAGTCCTATTTTTGTTTTAATTATGCCGCCATGTTTGTTTTTCTTAGTTTACTTTTTAGACTATCTACATCGTTGTTTGGGTCATTTGTGAAGACGGAACCTCGCGGTTGGTAGCTGCTTCGTGTTTCTTAATGTAAGTTTCAT
Organism: Lissotriton helveticus; assembly: GCF_964261635.1. Classification (NCBI taxonomy): domain Eukaryota; kingdom Metazoa; phylum Chordata; class Amphibia; order Caudata; family Salamandridae; genus Lissotriton; species Lissotriton helveticus. The sequence continues at coordinate 479,374,386 of NC_136063.1, read as the reverse complement.
TTTAATTACTTTTAAGTTAGTTTTAAGGTATATTTTAGTTAGTAGTAGTATATATGTGTTGCAATGGGGAAACAACCTTTACAACGCAACTTTTACAACGCACTACCATTACAACAAAACTTTTACAACGCAATATCCATTTCAACGCATGCCATTACAACGCAACCATTACAACGCATGACACTACAACGCACACCACTACAACACATGTCTTTACAACGCAGTCATTACAATGCATACCATTACAACGCATAACATTACCATCCAACACTTACCCTACTGTTGCACGCCCTGGAGTTAGAATAGTAATTTTTACCCCTAAACTATCCAACACCTACCCTAATGTTGCACCCCGTGGAGTTAGAATAGAAATTTTTACCCCTACACTATCCAACACTTACCCTACTGTTGCACCCCCTGGAGTTAGAATAGTACATTTTACCCCTACACTATCCAATACTTACCTAAACATGCAATGTAATGTTATGCGTTGTAATGGTATGCGTTGTAAAGGTATTATGCGTTGTAATGGAATGAGTTGTAAATGTAGTTTTTTAATTTTAGTTGTAATGGTATGCGTTGTAATGGAATGCGTTGTAATGGATGTTGTGTTGTAAAAAATGCGTTGTAAAGGTATGCGTTGTAAAAGTGTGCGTTGTAGTGACATACAACCGTTGCTATGTGTGTTAATTAACTGTTTATGTAAAATGTATGTGTTATTTAAGTACGTTAGTGATAGCGTAGTTTGTTTACTATCTAATATTAATGTAATGTTAATGTTTTGTATTTAATCATTACTTTATGTATATTAATACGTTTTATATGTTGTTTATTCGATTTGTGGGTTTATTATTTGTTATGGGTGGGTTTTGTATGTACTTTATTTACAGGTGCCGGTTTTGTTGAACGGACGGAATTGCTCTCGCTTTTTTTTTTTAAATCAAGGAAATTGTTGTTACTAGTGTTTTTTACTAGTTTACATACATTTCCTTGTTTTTCGGGATTTTGGTGCGTTTTTTATAGTAAATTATTTTCAGGTTTTTATGGTTTTGTTATCGAGAGGATTTCTACATTGGATTCCTTTTATACAGTTGTATTTTTAAATTTCTTGGGGTTTGTCAACACTTTGTGGATTGTTTTTTGCCTGGATTAGTTTTTAAAGCATCTATTTCGGACATATTCTACAGCTACAGAACCGTAAGTTATTATTTATTATTTTTTTGCGGGGGTCATGTTTATTTGTGGATTTGTATTTTTATTAGTTATATTATGTCTTGTGATATTAATTTCTATTTTACATTACATGACATAATTTAACTAATATAAAAAAAATTGATCTGCCTTATATATGTTTTTATGGTTTGCTATTTGTATTTTATTAAAGGATGGATTTTGCTATTAGGTCTATATATTCTAGACCTTGGATACTTGGGTTCATTCTTGTTTTTTGTTGGAGGTATTCGTACATATTTATTGTTTGTTTGCTTAGTTTTGGTCCGATTTTTGATAAAGATTGTTCTATTCTCAGCTCTTGGTAGCTTTGTTTTATGTTGATGCATTGGATGAGTTTGTGAAGTGTTGGTTGTCCTCTCCCTATTGTGGCTTGGAAGGCATTATGCCATCCTTCTACTGCGTTATTTGTTTTGTCTTTTTGTGCTATAGGGCTAGCGTAGACATTCCACCAGCGAATTTGGAATTTAGGTTGTCTGCGATGACCTGAACGATGTAATCTTCCTACCCAGGTGTCTTCGAAATAGTCTAACAAGGGAGTTCATTTTTTTCATTAGTGCGGTAGAAAGGACTGTCAATTAATAAATGGTAGTAATTTGCCACTTCTGTTGTTGGGACGTATGCTAGTGCTATTAATTTTTTGATCTGGTAAGCAAAGTTGCTGTTGACAGAGTAGTTATACTTAAGGTAGATTTTTGTAAGTGTCTCCATATACTTTGATTGTAGTGATAATAACACCCTTGTATGGCAGTGTTCGGGTATATTTTTAGTATAGCTTGTATCATAGCTATTTCAAAGTCTATTATGATTCTTTGTGGAAAGTAATTATCTGTTAATTCTTTGATTGTTGTTAATATTTCTATGTAGGTTGCATTTGTTTTATTTGGCATCAATGTATAAATTAAGGGGATATTAGTTTCCTGGTATTCACCATGGATGGTATACAGTTGATAAAAAGGTTTTGGACACACTTTAAAAGTTCCGTCCATCATCCATGTTTCCCAATTTTTTAGTTTTTGCAAGTCGTTATTTGTTGCAAAAAGTAGAATTCTTTTATCATGGCTTTCATTATCATACATCAGGAATTTGTCTTCTTTATGGGTAATAGTATATTCAAGATGTATTTTAATTTTTTGAAACGTTTGGGGTGGAGGTGGAGTTGGATCAGATGCTCTTTTAGTTTTAGCTATTAATCGTTTTAAATTGGGGATTGAGGGTAACTGTCCTGTTACGTGTTCTGGTACTTTGGTCAATAAATTTTTCAAAATTGCAGTGCTTGTTTGTTGGGAGCCTGTACTTGCTTCTCTACGTGTTTCTAATGCTTCCCTTACTTCTACTTCGGTCACATTGGGTGGGTGGTTATGCTCTCGTACATTTACAACATTGTTATCCACAGTTGTAGCTCTACCATAGCATGCAGTTGAATAGTATTTGCTACATTTCCAATGTGTTTTGTTATCTTTTACTTTTTCTTGGGTTTAGGTATAACCCATGTAGCTGAGCATTATTTTTCCTTTTTGAGATGTTATAAAAGTAGCTCCTTCTGCCATTTGTAGGGTATATCTCTGAAGACATATATATGTGTTTTTAGTAAATATGCAATAAATGTATTTCAATTTCTAGGTTTAATTAGTAAGCATTTATATATTTTAGTGAGTTTAGCTTAGTTTCTTGAGTCTTTAATGGTACATAAAATGGGAATTTACTTACTTGTGTTGTTGTATAATCTGTTGTAGTAGTTGTTCTAGGGTAGTTTTCTTTTACTCTTCAGCAAAGTAACCTGTTTTCTTTTGTGTTTGTTCCAAAAATGGTAATTTTAGTTAATTATGTAATTGTTTTTATAGTAGTTAGTTAAGTACTTCTGCATTTTGATTGGTTGATGGAGATTTATTTAAAATTTATTGGTTGAGAAGTTTTCTTTGAATTTGGTATCCGTTATTTTTTAAAGAGGGTACTTTATTTGTTATTTAGTAGTAGTATATAATTAAATTTGTTTTGTATGTATTTTATATTTAAATGTATACGTTTGGTTTTAATTTAAAAAATGTTTATATATGTCATGTGTGTTAATAAATATTTTTTATTGAGTATATTTGAATTAATAATTATGTTTATATTTATTGGTGTATTAATAAATATTTTACACGTATTTTAAATATATACTATATTCATATATGTTTATTTAATATTTATTTTAAAGTTATTATGAATTAAATTTTTATGTTGTTGAGAGGAGTGTGTATTTGATGTTAAATAAAATTGTCGATATTTATTGTATTCGTTAATAGGCTGTATGTAAGTCGATAATAGTGGTGTCGATATTTTTGTAGTGTTTCATATTATTTAAAGTATTTTTGATAATTATGTAGTCGATATGTTTGCAGTAGATATAATTCAAAACGATAATTTTGTAGTCGATAATAAAATATCGATATTTGTGTAAATCCTTGTTTAGGTATATGGTGACGATATTTTTGTGTTCGATACTTTTGTGGCGATGTTTTTGTTGGTCGGTGTTTTTGTTATCGATATTTGATCAGGGATCCAGTAAAAGGAATATCATCTGGTATCAGGTTGTAAAGTTTTCCTACTATCAACTAAGGACCATTGTGTGGGCCATTGTGACAAGTACACTGCAGTATGGGTTGTAGGGGAGTGTGGGAGGTGGGGGTGGTACGGGTGGCCTAATATAGGGTCGAGGATACAGTTAAAATCAACCCCAGTTATCCAGGTCATGTGAACCCAGCGTGTCAACTGGGCTGAAAGGGAGGCAAAGAAAGTTGAATGTCCAGGGTTTGGTGTGTAAATACACCCAACAATATATCAGTACCATCCAGTATCTCTTCAACTAGTGCTTCTCACCCCTTGAGATCAGTTTCTATGGTGATTGGTCAAAATGGAATAGCCAGTCGGATTCAGATAACTGCTCCTCTAGCATAACCTGGGGATCCAGTTTCTGAACACTGGCCCCTCTAGTGCTTCTGGAGAGAGATATTCTCCCCCTTGGCAAGGTGTGATTCATATAGGCATGGGCAGTAAACTCCACTCCACCGGCGGAGCTTGGGGAGTTTTGCTAACTCCGCGCTCTTCTTGGAATGCAGACTTAGGCAAAAACTCCACAAACTCCATCCTTGGAGCAGAGTTTACCATTATAACATTTATGAATCATTGTGTGTGTCTCCATGAGGGGAGAAGCAGCACCATCTTGGCCTGGGAGTAATCCTTCAGCACAAGCTGATGATGTGATATGAGAGGAGACTGTGTCCTTCAGCGCCTGAGTCTCCTCTGCACTTGGAAGCTGATAATAAAGACATTAGCACTGGTAGCAGGGAGATTCATCAAGAAACAGCTTGGATTTGGAGCTCCATTACCTGCTGCTCATGCACAGCATCTTTCATATGTGGTGGTGCCCTGTCAGGCTGTCATATTACTGACCATTGGCATAGCCCTTTATTCTGCTCACAGCAGATCCCAATGCGGTCCAAACGTCTTGAGTGTCTCCCGCGTGCATGGGCACCGAAAGTCCTACTGTGCACCTTAGCAAAGGGGACAGAGTCTTGATATGCCCCTTGACGGACTGCAAACCCCAGGGAGGCTCCTCAATCAGTCTGGTGGCAGTGGCTGCCACCGTGTGGACCTCCAACACCCAAGGTGCAGTTCAGTTCAACGGGCCAGTAGTGTAGGTCCCTCTGGGCCTCCTGTGGCCTAGTATCAACCACAGGGGCCCGCTACTGCTTCCGGCAGTTGTTTAACATCTTGAGTTGCTTAGATGGAGAAGCATTCCAGGCCCCCTCCCCAGAGTGTTAGGAACTTGTCTCCGCCATCTTGAGCTGCTTGGCCACTCCGCTGTGTTCAGTGCAGACTTGACACATTTATACCAGTAAAATCAACATGTCCAATTCAGGATTTTTGTGCACATGTGTACATAATCTACTTTTTTTGGTTCCTTACCTGCTAAGGAGCCAATATTGTGTATGTATTCTGTCTCCGAGAACATCTGAATTTCCAGGGTGTGCCATAGGTCAACTCATAGAATGCCTGAACCATGATGCCTTTCCCATCTATGTTCAATGCTAAGTTGATTCTACCATGGTGCAGTTTATTGTGGTGACTCAATTTCTGTGTGGCTCACCTATTAGAGCGGCAGACCCTGAGACAGAGGTCTGGCGCGGGACCAGGGTTCAATTCCCGACGCGGCAGGGTCTTGGGCTCAATGTGACAAAAAATGTCCACGGACTCGATAATTCTCGCCTAGGTGCCTACTCTAATCATGGATCCCACTCTGCAACTCTGGGCAATAGCTTGCTTAATCTCCACAGCGGCCCCGAAAGCGCTAGGATGCCTGGCCTCACCTTGGAGGTGCCCAGTAAGGGGGCATCTCACAGGGAAAGCCAGGAAGGGTTCCACAGCGGTATACAGCGCCAAGATACCTTTCAGGTGATAGTGCGCTTTACAAGTATACACACATTTACATTTACATTTACACACATTTACATATATGCTGTACCTATGTGACCTTGACTACCTCCTTTGCATAAAGTCAAGCTTGTTACCCATGGGCACTTCCCCTTCCTCTTCTCCGTTACACTTTCAAGACTATAAAAAAAATGTTAGATGGAATTCCTGAATTAATCTGAGCCACTGCTAATTACTCAGGCCGCATACCAATCCATCATAAATTTGCACATGAGGATGTCACCTCCGTTTGGACCCAGCCATATGCAAATCATTCTTGACCAATCAATCAATCAATCAATCAATCAAAGCATTTATATAGCGTGCTACTCACCCGGAGGGTCTCAAGGCGCTGGGGGGGAGGGGGGGTCCGCTACTGCTCGAACAGCCAGGTCTTGAGCTGCTTCCTGAAGGCGAGGTGGTCTTGGGTCAGGCGGAGGCGGGTCGGAAGGGAGTTCCAAGTCTTGGCGGCCAGGTAGGAAAAGGACCTTCCTCCTGTGTTGGATCTTCGGATGCGGGGGATGGCGGCGAGGGCGTGGCTGGACGATCGAAGCTGGCGTTTGGGAGCGTAGAAGTTGAGGCGGCTGTTGAGGTATCCTGGGCCTTGGTTGTGTAGGGCTTTGTGTGCGTGGGTGAGGAGCCGGAAGGTGATTCTCTTGTTGACCGGGAGCCAGTGCAGGTCTCTCAGGTGTCCGGAGATGTGGCTGCGGCGGGGGATGTCCAGGATGAGTCGTGCTGAGGTGTTCTGGATCCGCTGGAGTCTCTTCTGGAGTTTGGCGGTGGTTCCGGCGTAGAGGGAGTTGCCGTAGTCCAGACGGCTGGTGACGAGGGCCTGGGTGACCGTCTTCCTGGTCTCGGAAGGGATCCATCGGAAGATCTTGCGTAGCATGCGCAGGATGTTGAAGCACGACAAGGAGACGGCGTTGACTTGTCTGGTCATGGAGAGGGAGGAGTCCAGGATGAAGCCCAGGTTGCGTGCGTGGTCTGTTGGTTTGGGTGCGCTGCCCAGGGCGGGGGGCCACCAGGAGTCGTCCCAGGCAGAGGGTGAGGATCCTAGGATGAGGACTTCCATCTTGTCTGAGTTCAGTTTCAGGCGGCTGTTCGACATCCATTTGGCCACGTCTGTCATCCCTTCGTGCAGGTTGGCTCTGGCGGTGATGGGGTCGTTGGTGAGGGAGAGGATCAGCTGGGTGTCGTCGGCGTAGGAGATGATGTTGAGGTTGTGCTGGCATGCGATGGCTGCGAGGGGGCTCATGTAGACGTTGAAGAGTGTTGGGCTGAGCGAGGAGCCTTGAGGAACGCCGCAGATGACTTCGGTGGCCTTCGATCTGAACGGGGGGAGGCGGACTCTCTGTGTCCTTCCGGCGAGGAAGGAGATGATCCACTCCAGTGCCTTCTCCTGGATTCCAACGTTGCTGAGGCGCTGTACTAGGGTACGGTGGCAGACGGTGTCGAAGGCCGCGGAGAGGTCCAGGAGGATGAGGGCCGCCGTTTCTCCGTTGTCAAGCAGGGCTCGGATGTCATCGGTAGCTGCGATCAGGGCGGTCTCGGTGCTGTGGTTGGCCCGGAAGCCAGACTGCGAGAGGTCGAGGGAGCCGTTCGTCTCGAGGAAGGCGGCCAGTTGTTTGTTGACAGTCTTCTCGATGACTTTAGCCGGAAACGGGAGCAGCGAGATGGGGCGGTAGTTCTTGAGGTCGGTGGGGTCGGCTGATGGTTTCTTGAGTAGAGCGCTGAGTTCGGCATGCTTCCAGCTCTCCGGGAAGGTGGCGGTGTCGAATGAGGTGTTGATGATGTCCCGCAGGTGGGGTGCGATGACAGTGTCGGCCTTGTTGAAGACGTGGTGAGGGCAGGGGTCTGTCGGAGATCCGGAGTGGATGGAGTTCATCGTGCGGATGGTGTCTTCGGTGCTGATCGGAGTCCAGGCGCGGAGGGTGGTGGTGGGGGGCGGTGGTTCGGTCGTGGCGTGCGTCGGTTGAGTGCTGAAGCTGTTGTGGATGTCCGCGATCTTGTTGTGGAAGTAGGAGGCGAGGGAGTTGCAGAGGTCTTGCAAAGGGGTGATGTTGTTGTTTCCGGCGTTGGGGTTGGAGAGCTCTTTCACGATGTTGAAGAGTTCCTTGCTGTTGTGTGCGTTGTTGTCCAGTCATTCCTTGAATGCGGTTTTCTTGGTGGCGTGGATCAGTTGGTGGTGTTTTCGGGTGGCGAGCTTGAGGGCAGTCATGTTGTCCGGTGTTGAGTCTCTGCGCCAGGTTTTCTCGAGTGCTCTGCAGTTCTTCTTGGAGCTCTTGAGTTCGTCGTTAAACCATGGGGCTTTCTTGCTGCCGGGTCTGCTCGGTGGGGTCTTCATGGGGGGCGAGGTCGTCTGCGCAGTCGCTGATCCATTTCGTGAGGTTGGTGGCCGCTTGGCTGGGGTTCGTTGTGCTGGTGGGAGGCTTCTTGCTCAGGGAAGACGCGAGCTGGTCGGCTGTGATTTTGTTCCAGCTTCTGCGGGGAACCTGTTGCTGGTGATGGTGGAGCGTGGTCCTTTTGAAGCTGAAGTGGACGCAGCTGTGGTCCGTCCAGTGGAGTCCCGTGGCATGGCTGAAGGCGATGTCCTTGCTGGAGGAGAAGATCGGGTCGAGTGTGTGACCGTCATAGTGGGTGGGGGAGGTCACCAGTTGCTTGAGTCCGAGGTTGGCGAGGTTGTCCAGCAGGGTGGTGGTGTTGCGGTCGTTGTTGTTCTCCAGGTGGAAGTTGAGGTCCCCGAGGAGGATGTAGTCAGCGGAGAGGAGGGCGTGCGGGCTGATGAAGTCGGCGATGTCTTCGCTGAATTGTGTGCGTGGTCCCGGGGGTCTGTAGATGAGGGTGCCTCTGAGGGTTGTCTTGGGGTTGATGTGGATCTGGAAGTGCAGGTGTTCCGCGGGTGCGAGGGTGTCGTCGGCGTTGGTCGTGATGCGGATGCTGTTCCTGTGGATGATGGCGATGCCTCCTCCTGTCTGGTTGACGCGGTCCCTCCAGATGATCTTGTAGCCGTCCGGGATGGCGATGGCGATGTCGGGTGCTGAGGAGGCGTTCATCCAGGTTTCTGAGAGGAAGGCGACGTCTGGGGCTGTGGTGTCGAGCAGGTTCCAGAGTTCTACGGCGTGTCTGTGGACGGAGCGGGTGTTGAGCAGGATGCACTTCAGGTGGGTGCTGTTGGTGTTCGGCTTGGTGGGTGCTGGTGTGGCTTGGGTCCGGTTGCAGGTGTACTTGCAGGCGTGGCAGCTGAAGGGTCCATGGGTGCGTCTCGGTGTGGCTCGGTAGCAGCCCGGGGTTCGGCCGGTGTTGAGAGCGATGAGTTCGGTGGTGTCGTAGGTCCGTCGGGTCGGCTTCTGTCGGTGGGGGCCAGGGGTCCTGGCTCTGTGCGCGGGCCAGGTGCGGACGGGCGCAGACGGGCTTACCTTTGGCGCGCCTTCGGCGCTCAATCGGCGCGCCCGCTGCGCGTCAACGCTGCGCGTTTGCCACTCTGCCATATGAGGAGAGTGGGGGGGTGGAGCGAGAGAGGAGCCGCTGGGAGGCGGGAGCGGGGCTGGCGAATGGGAAGGCTCTCAGGTGTAAGGGGGCGGGGCCGCAGGGGGGCAGCGGGGAGGTGGCGGGAAACGCGGCGGGGTCACAGCAAGGGAGAACAGCGGCCAACAGTTACAGGGCAAGAAGGCACAGAGGGGCAACAGAGGATACAGCGATGAACAGGGGGACACAAAGCAGAAAACAAGGAGACAGGTCACGGAGCGGGCACCAGGGGAGAGACAGCAGTCAGCAGGAGAGGCGGCGCAGCATTTGGAACATTCCAGCCCGAAATATCACACCAGGTCCTCTCTTAAGCACAAAACAAGCACCCCAGGACTAGTTTTCCCATAGTTTTGGTCTCATCAGTGAGTTAAGTTTGATTCCACTGAGACAGTGTGCACAGATACCCTTCTAGACATACCCAGCCCACTTATGATGTCAAATTAAAGTATAGCAATAGGGAGCAGGGTTAAGACTGATTTGCATATGGCTGGGTCCAAACTGAGGTGACATAGTGGGCAAAAAACAGTAGATTGGAATGCATACCTGAGCAATGGCCTGAAGCTGAGAATAATCCAAGCATTCCATCCATCACCTTGTTATTTTTGCATTTCTCATACTTTCAAGAGTGGGCATCAGAGATACTTTACATCAGTTCCTTCATTCATTTATAATTCACATTGGAATTTCAACATCCTTCTTTTTGGAACTCTGGTCATCTTGCCATAAATAACTGGATTTGCCAGCCCACAGTTCACTTCTCACTCCTTTCCTCTTCTGTGCACTTTAGGGATCTCTAGTTTTAATAAAGAGCGTGGCCATGCTTTTGCTGTCAAATCTCGTTTCAGGCATATCCCAGGTATTAGTTTGTGTGTGTGAGAAATTGGGTAGTTGGTTGAGTGGGATGGAAAACCTGCTCAAGCAACAGCCACAGTCCCTGTTAGAGTAAACCACTAAAGTCACTAAACTAACTTGTATTTAATCATCTGGTAGCTTGACAAAAAAGCAGTCAGTCTTAACTTAGTGGTAAAATATTTATGCAGCAAACAAGCAGTAACAGGGTGAAAACACAAGACAAATCCCACACCAATTAAAAAAAATAGAGTACATTTTAATAAATTATTTTACACCAAAATGATAAAAATCACCCTCAGTAGTATTGGAATTACTCATTTTTAAATTGTAAGGTAAAAACTAGTCCCTAAAAGATCAAAGACCTAACTGCAGACATCTAGTAACACGAGACTGGGTCAAAGTGGAAAAATATGGCCAATCGTGATGGAGCTCGGGTTGGATACAAGATGTGGATTGGTAAAATAAAATAATAAATGGTGATCACTTTTAGTGAGTATAGCAGTTGTGGATTAACTGAAATTATAAAAGATTAGTCAATTTTGGGATTGTATGTTTGTGTAACTTTTCTAATAGTGGCATTTTCAAAATTGTGACTTAAAATCTGATTTTACCAGGAGGATTTTAAATTACAATTGCTCCCAAAGTAAGTTGGGATTGCCTAATAAGTTGGCACTTATTAGGCAACCCAATTCTATCCTATGGGAGAGGTAGGCCTCACAGTAGTGAAAAAATTCATTTGTATGTTTTTCACTACCATGTAAAACTTAAACGTACATGTCCAAAGGGCTACTTAAATAGGTAGTAAAATAACTGCTGCATGCCCACTAGTAACATTTAATTTACTGGCCCTGGGTGTATGGAATATTACTTCCCTAGGGACTTATACGTAAATTTAATATACCAATCAGGTGCAGGCTAATTTTAGCATTTATTAGGGAGTGAGCACAAGCACTTTAGCACTGGTTAGCACTGACTAGTCCTCAGGTCAGCAAAATTGACTTAAGAAAAATAAGAGGGCTGATGGTGAAACGTTTGTCGGTGACCCTGCAAAGAGAACCAACACCAACAGTGTGCCACTGCCTTTACAAAACCTATGGGCACTCCTAATGATAAACATACCAGATAGATGATGAACATTCTAAATAATGTTACATGTAGGTTGTGTGCCTCTTGCATTTCAAGTGGCCCAATGCACCCTCACACATTGTGTGTCTAACGTAGTGTGTTATGTAAGTGTATGGTCCAAATGGCGAGCATTGCCTTTTTTGTGTTACATATAGAGGTGCATGGGTGTTTGTATGCTGTGAAACTTATAGGTATTTTGCCAGCATCAGTCTACTTTAAAAACTCCTAATGCTGGATACTCTCAGGATACACAGCAAAAACTCATTTTCAGTGTCGGCATTAGCTCCTTGAATATAGTTAACCCCTTCGCTGCTAGGCCTTTTCCCCTCCTGTGCTAAGCCTTTTTTTGGCGTTTTGGGGTAGTGCACGCTTAGGCCCCTGTAACTTTTTGACCACATAAGATATCCACGCCAAATTTGCGTCCTTTTCTTCCAACATCATGTGGATTCTAAAGGCGCCCAGGGTTTGTGGATTCCCTTGGAGGGGTCCCAGAAATTAATCAAAATATAGTGAGATTTTTGTTTTTTGTCAGAAAAATGGGAAAAACGGGCTGCAAATGAAAGCCTCTGGAGTTTTCCCTGAAAAATTTATCAAAAAATGGTTTGTGGGGCTGAAATCTCAATTTTCTCAGCTTTTAGGGAATGACAGTCTTTTGTCAGAGAACCGACATTTTTCACACAGTTTTGGCATTTTTCTGAGGCATAGCCTATTTTTGCTATTTTTAGAGCTTTCCACCTCCTTCCAGTTAATGGTAGAAATGAGTTTGAAAGCAATAATGGATCCTGGAAAGCTGTACATTTTCGAAAAGTAGACAAACTTCTAAATTCAGAAAAGGGTCATTTGTCTAAATCCATGAAGGTTTCTTTATAGAAACTAACAGTTAAATATTGGAATAATTGAAAATTTGTTGAAAAAAACAGCCTTTTGTCTCAACGTTTTCACCTATAACTTTTTTTAATTTTGACAGCTCTTGGAAAGCAATATACGGTTACATCCGGTAGACCTTCCTGGTTGTGGGGATATATAGGACTTGTAGTTTCACCAAGAACCCGACGAACCCAGATCCAAAAACTGAGCAGCAACTTGCAATGGTATTTTTTCATTTTCTGGGTATAGAGCACTTTCTCTTGGAAAATGTATACATGGAAAAATCTGTATGAAAGACACCTATGTATTTGTGAATTGGGTACAAATTATAGAGTTCATAAACAGTATATAATTGCACATTTCTAAAATTGGGAATACTCATACTAGCATGAGAATTATTGGTCATTTTTCAAAAAGATTTTTTTTTTACACAATCTCTTTCATTGAAAGGGAGAAATGCATGAAAGCTCAATTGGTAATAACAGTTGATTTACAAATTTGAATTACCCCAAGTCTCGCGATAAAAACGGTACCTCACTTGTGTGGGTCGGCCTTGTGCCTGCTATAGGAAACGGCGCAAAACGCAACATGGTCACACCTCAATTTTGCAGTTACAAATTGACCCTTTTATGGCAAAGTGCCTACCTGTAGTTTTTGCACCCTAGCTCTGCCGGCACCTAGGGAAACCTAGCAAACCTATACCTTTTCTAAAAGTAGACACCCATGGAAATTCAGGATGGGGTGACTCGACTGCCTACCACCAGGTTTTGTTACCCAGAATCCCTTGCAAAGCTAAGAATTTGACAAAAAAACCACATTTTCCTCACATTTATGTGGTGGAAAGTTCTGGAATCTGCGTGGATCAACAAATTTCCCCCCACCCAGCGTCCCCCCAGGTCTCCCGAAAAAAATGGTACCTCACTTGCATGGGTAGGCATAGTGGCTGCGACACGAAACAGCGCAAAACGCAACGTGGTCGCACCTCAATTTCCCAGTGAAATCTTGCGCTTTTTGGACAAAGAGACTACCTTTTGTTTTTGAGCCCTAGCTCTGCCAGCACCTAGGGAAACCTAGCAAACCTATACATTTTTGAAAAGTAGACACTCCACACCACTGGAAGCAAGCTAGCCGGGCTGATGAGAGGTGTTACCTCGAAACCGGGCCGGTCCTCGGATGCTTGTTTCCGTTCTGGGAAGGACATGGCTTTTGTAGTTCGGACTGGACTGTTCCCATGGGGCAACAGGGTCAGCGCTGATTTGCATATCGCCATTGTCTAACCCAGGGTGGTGTGGAGTGGAAAAACGATGGATTTGGGCCCAGATCTTTTGACTGGGGTGAATGTGTGACATTGATCCACATTCTGTCCATCATTGTTGTGTTTGCAGTAACCGCTCTAAGTGTACTGGGGATGCTCAGACGTGAGTCCCAGACACTCCACACCACTGGAAGCAAGCTAGCCGGGCTGATGAGAGGTGTTACCTCGAAACCGGGCCGGTCCTCGGATGCTTGTTTCCGTTCTGGGAAGGACATGGCTTTTGTAGTTCGGACTGGACTGTTCCCATGGGGCAACAGGGTCAGCGCTGATTTGCATATCGCCATTGTCTAACCCAGGGTGGTGTGGAGTGGAAAAACGATGGATTTGGGCCCAGATCTTTTGACTGGGGTGAATGTGTGACATTGATCCACATTCTGTCCATCATTGTTGTGTTTGCAGTAACCGCTCTAAGTGTACTGGGGATGCTCAGACGTGAGTCCCAGACACTCCACACCACTGGAAGCAAGCTAGCCGGGCTGATGAGAGGTGTTACCTCGAAACCGGGACGGTCCTCGGATGCTTGTTTCCGTTCTGGGAAGGACATGGCTTTTGTAGTTCGGACTGGACTGTTCCCATGGGGCAACAGGGTCAGCGCTGATTTGCATATCGCCATTGTCTAACCCAGGGTGGTGTGGAGTGGAAAAACGATGGATTTGGGCCCAGATCTTTTGACTGGGGTGAATGTGTGACATTGATCCACATTCTGTCCATCATTGTTGTGTTTGCAGTAACCGCTCTAAGTGTACTGGGGATGCTCAGACGTGAGTCCCAGACACTCCACACCACTGGAAGCAAGCTAGCCGGGCTGATGAGAGGTGTTACCTCGAAACCGGGCCGGTCCTCGGATGCTTGTTTCCGTTCTGGGAAGGACATGGCTTTTGTAGTTCGGACTGGACTGTTCCCATGGGGCAACAGGGTCAGCGCTGATTTGCATATCGCCATTGTCTAACCCAGGGTGGTGTGGAGTGGAAAAACGATGGATTTGGGCCCAGATCTTTTGACTGGGGTGAATGTGTGACATTGATCCACATTCTGTCCATCATTGTTGTGTTTGCAGTAACCGCTCTAAGTGTACTGGGGATGCTCAGACGTGAGTCCCAGACACTCCACACCACTGGAAGCAAGCTAGCCGGGCTGATGAGAGGTGTTACCTCGAAACCGGGCCGGTCCTCGGATGCTTGTTTCCGTTCTGGGAAGGACATGGCTTTTGTAGTTCGGACTGGACTGTTCCCATGGGGCAACAGGGTCAGCGCTGATTTGCATATCGCCATTGTCTAACCCAGGGTGGTGTGGAGTGGAAAAACGATGGATTTGGGCCCAGATCTTTTGACTGGGGTGAATGTGTGACATTGATCCACATTCTGTCCATCATTGTTGTGTTTGCAGTAACCGCTCTAAGTGTACTGGGGATGCTCAGACGTGAGTCCCAGACACTCCACACCACTGGAAGCAAGCTAGCCGGGCTGATGAGAGGTGTTACCTCGAAACCGGGCCGGTTCTCGGATGCTTGTTTCCGTTCTGGGAAGGACATGGCTTTTGTAGTTCGGACTGGACTGTTCCCATGGGGCAACAGGGTCAGCGCTGATTTGCATATCGCCATTGTCTAACCCAGGGTGGTGTGGAGTGGAAAAACGATGGATTTGGGCCCAGATCTTTTGACTGGGGTGAATGTGTGACATTGATCCACATTCTGTCCATCATTGTTGTGTTTGCAGTAACTAGCTCTGCCAGCACCTAGGGAAACCTAGCAAACCTATACATTTTTGAAAAGTAGACACCCAGGGGAATTCAGGATGGGGTGACTCGACTGCCTACCACCAGGTTGTGTTACCCAGAATCCCTTGCAAAGCTAAGAATTTGACAAAAAAACACATTTTCCACACATTTCTGTGGTGGACAGTTCCGGAATCTGCGTGGATCAACAAATTTCCACCCACCAAGCGTTCCCCCAGGTCTCCCGAAAAAAATGGTACCTCACTTGCGTGGGTAGGCATAGTGGCTGCAACACGAAACAGCGCAAAACGCAACGTGGTCGCACCTCAATTTCCCAGTGAAATCTTGCGCTTTTTGGACAAAGACACTACCTTTTGTTTTTGAGCCCTAGCTCTGCCAGCACCTAGGGAAACCTAGCAAACCTATACATTTTTGAAAAGTAGACACAGGGGAATTCAGGATGGGGTGACTCGACTGCCTACCACCAGGTTTTGTTACCCAGAATCCCTTGCAAAGCTAAGAATTTGACAAAAAAAACACATTTTCCTCACATTTCTGTGGTGGAAAGTTCTGGAATCTGCGTGGATCAACAAATTTCCACCCACCCAGCGTTCCCCCAGGTCTCCCGAAAAAAATGGTACCTCACTTATATGGGTAGGCATAGTGGCTGGGACATGAAACAGCGCAAAATGCAACGCGGTCGCACCTCATGTTCCCAGTGAAATCTTGCCCTTTTTGGACAAAGAGACTACCTTTTGTTTTTGAGCCCTAGCTCTGCCAGCACTTAGGGAAACCTAGCAAACCTATACATTTTTGAAAACTAGACACGCAGGGGAATTCAGGATGGGGAGACTTGACTGCCTAACACCAGCTTTTGTTACCCAGAATTCCTTGCAAAGCTAAGAATTTGACAAAAAAAACACATTTTCCTCACATTTCTGTGGTTGAAAGTTCTGGAATCTGCATGGATCAATAAATTTCCACCCACCCAGCGTTCCCCCAGGTCTCCTAAAAAAAATGGTACCTCACTTGCGTGGGTAGGCATAGTGGCTGCGACACAAACAGCACAAAACGCAACGTGGTCGCACCTCAATTTCCCAGTGAAATCTTGCGCTTTTTGGACAAAGAGACTACCTTTTGTTTTTGAGCCCTAGCTCTGCCAGCACCTAGGGAAACCTAGCAAACCTATACATTTGTGAAAAGTAGACACCCAGGGGAATTCAGGAGGGGTTGACTCGACTGCCTACCACCAGGTTTTGTTACCCAGAATCCCTTGCAAAGCTAAGAATTTGACAAAAAAACACATTTTCCTCACATTTCTGTGTTGAAAAGTTCTGGAATCTGCGTGGATTAACAAATTTCTACCCACCCAGCGTTCCCCCAGGTCTCCCGAAAAAAATGGTACCTCACTTGCGTGGGTAGGCATAGTGGCTGCGACATGAAACAGCGCAAAACGCAACCTGGTCGCACCTCAATTTCCAAGTGAAATCTTGCGCTTTTTGGACAAAGAGACTACCTTTTGTTTTTGAGCCCTAGCTCTGCCAGCAACTAGGGAAACCTAGCAAACCTATACATTTTTGAAAAGTAGACATGCAGGAGAATTCAGGATGGGGTGACTCTACTGCCTACCACCAGGTTTTGTTACCCAGAATCCCTTGCAAAGCTAGGAATTTGACAAAAAAAACACATTTTCCACACATTTCTGTGGTAGAAAGTTCTGGAATCTGCGTGGATCAACAAATTTCCACCCACCCAGCGTTCCCCCAGGTCTCCAGAAAAAAATGGTACCTCACTTGCGTGGGTAGGCATAGTGGCTGCGACACAAAACAGTGCAAAACGCAACGTGGTCGCACCTCAATTTTCCAGTGAAATCTTGCGCTTTTTGGACAAAGAGACTACCTTTTGTTTTTGAGCCCTAACTCTGCCAGCACCTAGGGAAACCTAGCAAACCTATACATTTATGAAAACTAGACACCCAGGGGAATTCAGGATGGGGTAACTCGACTTCCTACCACCAGGTTTTGCTACCCAGAATCCCTTGCAAAGCTAAGAATTTGACAAAAAAACACATTTTCCTCACATTTCTGTGGTGGAAAGTCCTGGAATCTGCATGGATCAACAAATGTCCACCCACCCAGTGTTCCTCCAGGACTCCCGAAAACAATGGTACCTCACTTTCGTGGGTAGGCATAGTGGCTGCGACATGAAACAGCACAAAACGCAACTTGGTCGCACCTCAATTTCCCAGTGAAATCTAGCCCTTTTTGGACAAAGAGACTACCTTTTGTTTTTGAGCCCTAGCTCTGCCAGCCACTAGGGAAACCTAGTAAACCTATACATGTTTGAAAAGTAGACACCCAGGGAAATTCAGGATGGGGTGACTCGACTGCCTACCACCAGGTTTTGGTACCCAGAATCCCTTGCAAAGCTAAGAATGTGTCAAAAAAACAAATTTTCCTCACATTTCTGTGGTGGAAAGTTCTGGAATCTGCGTGGATCAACAAATTTCCACCCACCCCGCGTTCCCCCAGGTCTCCTGAAAAAATGGTACTCACTTGCCTGGGTCTGCCTAGTGCCTGCGACAGGAAACAGCGCAAAACACAACGTGTTCGCACCGCAATTTGGCAGTGAAAACTGACCTTTTTTTGGCAATGTGCCTACCTTTCGTTTTTGAACCCTAGCTCTGCCGGCACCTAGGGAAACCTAGTAAACCTATACATTTTTGAAAACTAGACACCCAGGGGAATTCAGGATGGGATGACTTAACTGCCTCCCACCAGGTTCTGTTACCCAGAATCCCTTGCAAAGCTAAAAAATTGACAAAAAAATGCATTTTCCTCACATTTCTGTGGTGGAAAGTTCTTGAATCTGCGTGGATCAACAAATTTCCACCCACTCAGCATTCCCCCAGGTCTCCCGATAAAAATGGTACCTCACTTGCGTGGGTAGGCATAGTGGCTGCAACAGGAAAAGGCCCAAATCGTATGGTGGAGACTTAAAAATAACCTGTAGGAAAACTACCTAATTTGGTTTTGCAAGGGGGTTCCCATGAGTTTTTGGCCCGGGGCTCGGCATCTTTGGAATCTTCCAAACCCAAACAGTTCTGAAAACTAGACACCCGGGGGAGTCCAGGGAGGAATGGCATGCGTGGGTCACCCAACGTTTTCCTACCCAGTATTCCCTGCAAACCTTAAAATTAGGTTTAAAAAAACAGTTTTCCATACATTTTTGCATGTGATCACCGTGCCGGCAAAAATGTCCTACTGCCCAGGGTTCCCCTTGTTCTCCAGAGGAAAATGATACCTCACTTGTGTGGGTGGGCCAAAGCAGAACAGGCCAAAAATATATTTTTAAGAAATTGGAGCATTCAGGATTGACAAATGAAGTATCTTCTAGTCGAAAAGTCTCTTGCGGTAGTGGAAGGAATAGATTCAGGAAAGTGGCGATCTTTCAATCTAGCCACTTCCTCCACCACTCCAAATCTAGGAACACTTGCCTGCTCCACAAGTACAAGGCTGCCTATTATAGACTCCTGAAACTTAACAAAAGACATCTTCTTCTCAGGACAAGACTTCTGGTACACAACGAAAGCATTAAAGGATGCCAAGTGGAACAGATGGATAGCCAAATTCTTGTATCAAACGTAAGCCTTTCGAAGAGCAGCATAAGGTTCCAACCTCTGATCTACTCTGTCAACACCACCCATGAACTTATTGTAAGCTAAAATGCACACAGGTTTGCACACTTCAGCACCCTGACCCCAAACAGGCACAGGTTCTGTACTTTCATCGTGGATAGTAGTCAGCATGTACACATCTCTCTTGTCTGAAAACTTCACAGCTAGAAGCTCCCCACATCGCAATGCAGTAGACTGTCCCCGCACAAGCCTTTTACAAACAAATTCCTGTGGGAAACGTTTACGGTTACTGCGCACTGTGCCACAAGCAACAGTGCCCACTTTGGCCAACTCCTTGAACAACCGCACACCAGTGTAGAAGTTATCTACATATAAATGATGGCCTTTGTTAAATAATCCTCTACCTAGTTCCCACACAATTTTCTCAGTCACTCCAAAAGTAGAAGGACAACCAGGAGGGTTAATGCTGGACTCCTTACCAGTGTACACCCTGAAATTGTAGACATATCCAGTCTCACTGTCACACAGCATATACAGTTTGATTCCATATCGTGCCCTCTTACTAGGAATGTATTGCCTAAAAACCAAGTGGCCCTTGAACAATAGCAAAGACTCATCCACTGCAATTTCTTTACCAGGGGCAAAGATCTCAGGAAAACGATCAACAAAGTGATCAAGGACAGGCCGAATTTTAAACAAACGGTCACAATCAGGGTGATCGCATGGCAACGCTAAACCATTATCAACAAAATGCATCATCCGAAGAAGAAGCATATACCGATCACGACTTATGACTGCTGGAAATATAGCTGTTGCCATCAAGGGACCAGTGGACCAATATGAAGACATTGATGGCTTCCTTAGCAAGCCCATCAAAAAAGTTAATCCCAAAAACTTCTTCATCTCTTCAACATTTGTGGGAGTCCACCGGATTGCTCTAGAATGGGGCTTAAGGCTGGCACTGTTGGCCCTCAAAAATTGTTCTGCATACAAATTACTTTGATCAACAATCTCTTGCAAAAACACATTGTCAAAAAACAACTGAAAAAAATGTATTGGCAGAAAATTCTCAGTATTCACTCTACACCCAGGAACACCAGTGAACTCTGGCAATGCCGGCTGCACCATGCCAGGGGGAACCCAGAGGCCATCCCTATCAACGGGGGGAGCAGCCACCCCAGCCTGCAGCCCAGAAGCCTCTTGCTGCTGTTCACCAACGGGAAGCCTAACAGCCACAGATACTTCTGGCTGCACAACACCAACAGAAGACATAGCATCCCCAGAGCGCTCTTCCTGCACTACACAAACGGGAAGCCTAGCAGCCTGAGATGCTTCTTGCTGCACTACACCACCGGGACACCAAGCAGGCCCAGATGCCTCTTGCAGCTCTACACCAATGGGAAGCCTAACAGCCCCAGATGCCTCTTGCTGCACTACACCAGCAGGAAGACGAAAAGCACCAGATGCCTCTTGGCGCACCACAGCAATGTGAAGCCTTTTGGGCGCAGGCTGCAGCCCACATGCCTCTTGCCGATGTAAAAAGAAAGGAAACCTTGCGGCCCTAGGCAGCAGCACAGATGCCTCTTGGCCCACTACCGGCACATCAATGTCCTCCTCTACCATAGGCCCTTCATCAGCACTAGAAGAAGATTCATCATCCGATGATGATGATTCCATGCGAAGAGAAAACTCACTGCCTGAATCTTCTGCCCCTACCTCTGGATCCGAATCGGACTCAGTCTCTGAACCATGGTCAGAGGAAGACTCAAAAAGCAAACCAAGAACCTGCTGAGCAGTAATCCTGTGACTAGCCATTATCCCTACAAAGCAAGAAGACTGCACACACAAGTGAACAACAACCTACACTGTGCAAAGTAAGAAGTAAACAAGGTAAGGCTTTCACAAAAAGATCAATACAATCCAAAACAATTTCACTCTTACCAAATATAGCTACACTCACCAGCACCTACTCTGCTGAGACACAGCAAAAAGAAATGATATCCCACTAGAAAGAAAAAAAAATGACAGATTAGAAAACAAAGTGCACATCAAACACTAATGCTGAAAATAAAAACACAGAGCCACACAAACTGCTATAAGTACAACCTTTTTCAAAAAGACAAACATCAAGGGAAAGTAGCACAAAATACATTCACTTACCAAGCACAAGCAACACAAGCTGCAAACAGACCCGCAACCTACAACAATCCAAACAGCATAAGCCTGGAACAAGACAAAAATAGAGAAGAAAAAAAAAATTACTACCACATTTCACAAACAATATAACAATTAAAAAAACAACACACAAATTTGCCCCCCAAATTTACATTCGCCCAGATGGGCCATCAAATAGGGCTTAGACCAATTGGGATTAGATGAGGTTTAACATCAAGACACTGGTTAATTTTTTTAATTTTTTTTACTGCCTGACCCCTTTGGTGCCAGTCGGTCTTTTGCTCCTACCAGTACCCCAATCACACAGGGGCAGTAAGGACATTCATACACCTTTCGTACGTGTGACACATACAAAACATTCACACCGCCAGCCGCCAGCGCCATTCAAGGGCCCATCACTTTCACACGCCCACATATCTAACACAGCAACTACAGAAAATGATGGACTGCGTAGAGTGTCACTCAACTAGGAGTGTGTGTAGTGACCAACAGAAAGTAACTACTCACACACCGCCAGCCGAGCGCCAGTCCACCCACACCACCATCCAAGCACCAGACCATGCACACCGCCAGCCAAACACCACTCAGCGCACACCGACAGCCAAGTACCACTCCACACACACCGCCAGCCAAGCACCACTCCACGCACACCGCAAGCCAAGCGCCACTCACCGCCAGCCAAGCACCGCTCCACGCACACCATCCAGCCAATTTCCACTCCACACACACCGCCAGCCAAACACCACCCCACACACACCACCAGCCAAACACCACTCCGTGCACAGACAACCAAGTACCACTCCACGCACACCATCCAGCCAAGCGCCACTCCACACACACCGCCAGACAAGCAGCACTCAGTGCACAGACAGCCAAGTACCACTGCACACACACCATCCAGCCAAGCGCAACTCCACACACACCGCCAGCCAAGCACCACTCCACGCACACCGCAAGCCAAGCGCCACTCCACACACACCGCCAGCCAAGCACCACTCTGTGCACAGACAGCCAAGTACCACTCCACGCACACCACCAGCCTTGCGCCACTCCACACACACCGCCAGCCAAGCACCACTCCACACACACCGCCAGCCATGGCAGTAAGGACAAAAAAAGACCAACTGGCACCAAGGGAGGCGGACAGTAAAAAACAACCAAACTTATAACCACCATTGGAACAAAACTCAAATCCTAGGGCCTAGTGAGCCAAAAAACAGGAGGCAAAACGTAAAAAAAAACGGGCCGATTTGCCCCAAGGGGGTCAGAAATTCAAAAACATAATTATTTGCCACCAGGAAGCGACCCTTGCCCAAGGGGTCGCTTCCTAAAAACTAAATTTAAATTCCCTGGTGCTAGTGGGCATTTTCTACCCACCCTGGGGGCAAAACGGCAAAAAAACGGGCCGATTTGCCCCCAGGGTGGACAGAAAAACAAAAACACAATCATGGCCACCTGGAAGCGACCCTTACCCAAGGGGTCGCTTCCCAAAACAAACACATTGCCCCAACAAAAATCCCTGGTGCTAGTGGGAAATTTCTGCAAAACGGCCGGAAAAACAGGCCGATTTGCCCCCAGGGGGGGCAGAAAAACAAAAAGTTCATGTGAGGCCACCTGGAAGCGACCCTTGCCCAAGGGGTCGCTTCCTAAAAGCTAAAAACAAAATCCCTGGTGCTAGTGGGCATTTTCTGCCCCCCCTGGGGGCAAAACGGCCGAAAAAACGGGCCGATTTGCCCCCAGGGGGGGGGGGCAGAAAAACGAAAACATAATCACTCCCCGCCTGGAAGCGACCCTTGCTCAAGGGGTCGCTTCCTATAAACTAAATTTGAATCCCTGGTGCTAGTGGGGGCATTTCCGCCGCACGATCGCGACGCTGTGCTCGATCGTGAGGCAGAAATGCCCTGCAAAGAGACATTAGGGGAGAGGAAAATCTCTTTCCTCTCCCATGATGCCTCTTTGCGGCCCCAAACCCCCGCTGGACTCCCAAAACCTACCTTTTCCCAAGAGGCGCAGGAAGCAAATGGCTTCCCGAGCACTGGGAATCCCTGATGATGTCAGCGCGCGCTGTGCGCGCTGACGTCATCAGGGATTCTCATGGGGAGGGGTGGGGGCGGCAGCGGAAACTCTTCCGCTGCCACCCCCAGCAAAACGAGCGCAATCGGAGACCCTCCAGGGGGGGCGCCAGCGCTTCCCCCGAGGGTGGGGCTCATGACGAGCTGGCCTTGTCATCAGCGCATGACCGGTGTGCGCCATGACGAGCCCAGCTCGTCATCAGCCCCGAAGGGGTTAATGGGTCTGTTTGGTGTTCTGTCAACTTCTTTTATTCGTTTGCAGCTGTTGTTCCTGAGCAAATAAACACTTTGCTGGTACTGGAAATGCTGACCAGAATATATACTTTCAGGCATATGCATCAAAGTAAATACCGGTCGCAAATGGACAGATTCTCAGAATCTGCCCCTTTGCGACCGGTATTTTTGCATTTGGGATGCATCATTCCAAATGCAAAAATCGCAATTTAAGGAATCTCTAAATTGAGATTCCTTAAATTGCGATTGCATTTAAGGAATCCTAAATTGAGATTCCTTAAATGCAATGCATGAAAGTCAAAAAAATTGCGAATTCGCAAATAGGAGTAGCAAATTACCATGAAGTTGAACTTCGTGGTAATTAGCTAAAACTTTGAAAAAAGCTCTTTTGTGCATTTTTCAAAGTTTCATGTTGCGCACACACATGCTCTTAGGGCATGTGTGTGTGTGCAACATATGTGCAGAGATCAATTTCAAGGGTGATACAGGGTGTCATTTTGACACCCTGGCACCCTTGAAATTGCATGAGCAATTTGCGAGTACCTACTGGTAGTCGCAAATTGCTCATGCAATCTCCAATTCATTCCTATGGGCCTGTAGGCCCATAAGAATGAATGGTACAGCATTCCTTAATTGCGACTAGCAATTTGCAGGAAGCAATTAAGGAATGTTTAGGAATCACTATTTTATTAGAGATTCCTACATGCATAGGCGTTTGCTATTCCTAAATAGTGATTCCTTAAAAATCGCTATTTAGGGATAGCAAAACGCTATGTTAATGCATCTGCCAGCTAGACTGTTAGGTTGACTCATGTTAGTCTTTATCGAACAGTTTTCCTTCAATGAAACTAGGGCCTTCTCTGAAATGTTACCCCAATTTCACATTGAGCAAACATTCACTAATCATTACCTTACCCATATGAGTTTGTCTGACCATAATTGACAAGGATGTGCCGCACTACCGGATCTTTAAGGTATCTATAAAAATCATTGTACCTGTTGTGGAAGTCTGAGTGGTGCCTGACCTGTTCTTACGTTCTAGTTATGCATAAGCTTACTACCTTTACAGTAACAGCCAACGTTCACTTCTGTTGAAAAACCATTGTTGTTTTATGCAAGGTGACATTTAGCTGCACGCAATCACAGGCTTGAGGTCAAACCTTTCAGATAGATCTGGGTGTTCTGGTCTATCAGCTGGCAGTTTGCTGAACTCCAGGATAGCGTGCATTGCCCTAAAACATGCATTGACAACTTTAGTTATGTGCTCCACTGTAGCGGCTCTCTTGCTGCTGTTGATTGTTCCACTGTGATGAAGTCAGTCTCCTGATCAAGCGTTATTTGTGTAGCTTTATCAATAAAATTCAGTACATTTTTCATGCACATTAATTTAAAATGTTTTCAATTATTTCAATTGAGGTGTTTTTTTCACTCCAATTACCACCATACAGTGGCCTCAGAATGCTCTGGGGGTTAAGGTGCATGAGGATCTGAAGGAGAAACTACTTCTGGGTCATGACAGTAAACAGAGCACCGCAATGAAAGCAGTATTGCTGCTCCAGTCTGAATGGGCATTATGATGTTTCGAGTTATTTTAGACAATTAAGCTTTAATTTTCGGCCTCGGAGAAAATTAAAAAATGATTTTTTAAAACAGCTTTCGAAATTTGATTCCAAAAAATATGCCGCGCAGGTCTGAATTGTATATTTCAGTAACTGGAGCAAATATGGCAAATGCGCGTTCCTTTCGAAAAGGCATACCAGTAAACAACATGGGAGTGCTTTTCTGTCCACAGCAGCTCCCCGCGTTCTTCCCCACCCGCGCACATTAGTGTTTATTTTGTTTCTGTGATTTTCTCGGCTAAGCGGCACGTTGGTTGCTTCCTCTTCTTCACAACGCGGGTTGTGTGGGCTGTGAATGCAATCATTGAATGAGTGCAGAATACAAAGTTCTGTTTAATATTTCATGCTCAACCTTTCATAAAGAAAAACATATAAACCTGATAAAGGAAAATACTAGTTAGTTATCCAGGGATGCTTCCAACACTGTCAGTGAAAACAGCTTCCAAGATTTGAATTTCTTATTTATGTTTAATTGAGATATGACAAAATAAATTGCCATTACTTAGAGAGTGGCAATAATATAGGACAGCTGCTTTCATATTGTTGTAGTTCATCATGCATATTTATCTACCGGAAATAAATTACACTGAGAGCGTCTCTAAGACATATTTGTGTGATTTCTGAAAATCGAATTATTTTGCCATAAATAAATAATAAGAGTGGCAACCATAGCAAAAGCACTCCACAGGGAACACGACTTTGACTCAATTGTAAGACTGAAGTGAGAAGGATAGAGCACTGCTACATTTATGCAGGGCCGGTCTGAGGCAGACAAAAGGCCCAGGCACCGAAATAAAAGGGGCACCTTGGTAAATTAGAGAGCTAAAATAGTAGCCCATGTTTGCTCATGGAGTCAGTTTTGAACTTATAAAGGCTCTCCGTTTAAGTGTTTTGCAAGGTACTGGACACTGAATGGATTTGAGCTTGCTGCAGGCAATGTTTGTGGTTTATATCGAGGAAATCAACTGTAAAAGCTGGACAGCAGACCAGAAAACAGGCCCACAGTCCGAAAAACTACTTGCATGCGAGCTGTCAGACCAGTCCTTCGGGCACAGCCTGGTTGCCCGATGGGCCAGTCCACCCTGGGTTTATGACCGTGAGAATTCCTTTCCTTGCAACAGAGCACTGTACATAGCAAGGCTTGCAAGGTTACAGTCATGAATGTTGATTCAGGTTGATGAGGAAAGTATTGAAAAGGCATTGGTAGTTGTCAATAATGGAATAATAATAGAATGACTACATTGTCCTCCCGCATTTATTCTTTAAATAATATTGTTTCATCTGCATTTGATGTAGTACAGAATTACATGTATATGCTTCAAAGTAGTCAAAATCAGTTAAGATCGATTTTACAGTTAAGTTGTACATTGCAGGTTGTGAAATCAAATCGAGAACAATTGAAGTATAGAACTGCAACGGAATCATTTGGCATCCATTCAGAAAAGAATAGCAAAAAGGGAATGCTCCCAAAAAATGCTCTATATTGAAAGGTCAGATACATTGCCTACTACTGGAGCTGAAACATCTTCAGCCAGATGGCAAATACATGGATTCATTACTTTACCAATCTCAATGTTTAATTTCACTTTATGTCTAAAGCACTTAACTGTGGGCAGGACTGAAGAAATAAGCACATATTGTCTACATGAAGCATGGTTTTTGCCATTTCATGTCACATGTATACACATCCGAAAAGAAGTATTTGCTAGTCTACAAGGCTGTGGAATGTCTTTAGGACACTCCTACATTTGCAGGGAGATTACACTTCATGGTGTAATCATGGTGTCTGTAATGCTTCAGTGGCTAACCTTGGGTGTTCTCTTGCCTTTGATAAAGTCAGAATTTTTGCTACTTTCAAAATGGCAGAGATACAAATGATAAGAAATTCTGCGGGCTGAAACCAGGTGTCCCCTATTTTGTCACTTTTTGAAAAGTTACGACTTGCTTATTTTCTCACTCACATTATCTTTGGGAATTTGCATTGTGGATGACAGTCCTTGTTTCACAGATTCATCTTGATAAATTAAGCAGACTGAAAGCCTTAGTGTTTCAAAATGACATGGATTTAACATCTGCCCAAGAAACTTTTGATGTCTATGTTGCCCAATCTTCGATTGAAGTTAAGTCACCTCTGCGCCACAGAATGTTGGCGACCTGAAATACCACATTTTTTATGCTTCAAACACCTCTGGAGGGGTACAGTTTTTTTTAAAGTGATTGGGTCTGGATTTGTTTCTAAATTTCAGGCTGTGCTTGGAATTATTCTGTCATTTATTCATTCATTATTTTCAAGCGTTTTTGGAGGCATCCCAATTGTGCTGTTGCTTCTGGTTGCTATTTTTGTTTTTTTTTGTTGCTCCACAATGGCTGTCCCACTTCTAGACCTGATGGTAATGGAAGTATCACACATCTTCCTGCATTGAGAAGGCATGATACAATACTTTGGATAGTCCTTGTTGTTGGAACTGAATGAGAAATGGTGTCTGTCCATCAGCCCATGTGGTTTCAGAGAGTGCAGTCTGTATTTCACTGTCTGTATGCCTTACCACGCAATTGTCCCAGTTTCCGGACATAGGTCAACATATGCTTCCATTGTGGTTCCACCGTTTGTGCTGTCCTGAGAGTTTGCTACCTTAGCTGCAAAATGGCATTTGCGAGCCCATGCCAGATGTACCGTTGGCTCCTGGTTCCTCTATGGAGGCTCCATCCGCACCACAGTTACCCTCGACTTCTGTTGCTTGGGCTGGAGATGACTCTCACTGCCATTTGTATCTTGCTCAACCAGCCTATGTTGGTGTGGTCTCTGCAGCTGCAGGTTCACTCCTGGGACCTGATGACATTTTAGATATGGTTTTCCTGGACTTACTGGAGATGCCACATTTCAATTTGAATGCCCTAGACTGATTGGCTTTTTCTTTTTATTAAACATTTATTTCCATTTTTTTCATACTTTGTGTCATTTTTAACCAGCCTGTTGTATTGCTTTTAGCTGCTGGAAGTGTTAAGTTTTTTTTTATATATTATTGTTTATTTTTCTTTACGTAGTCTATTTTTTGAGCAAAGGGAGGATGTTATGTGGTTTGTATTGACCTTTCTTTTTAATCTTCATGTTAACTTAGTCTCATTTTTTAATGGTGCTCTGTACGTGTTTTTCTTTTGCAATAATGGGTTTACACACATTTCTTTTAGATAGGCATTGATGCCCGGTAGTCTGCACAGTTAGTGCCTAGGATTGCACTAGTTCAGAACATGGGACAGTGGTTTATTATCTGTGTCTGCAAAGAAAAGACTCTTCAGCTTCAATCTATTTGAAATGCTGTCCTACACCTTTGACACAGTGTGATTAGCCTGCTGTTTTATTGTTTAAACCACATCCATGTAGGACTTTGGGAGAGGTTTTTCACTTTGGCCAAAGTAATCACGGAACCCTTCTGAGGGAATGAATGCACGCTGTCCCTGAACTTCATCCTGAGAAGGAAGATAGCTGTACACTCGGAGGTGCTTCTGTGACCCTGGCTTCCTGATATACATTTTTCAGTTATTGGGATAGATAATTTCAATAGACCATGCAGAATGGTACTTCCGATATGCTCTTTTTAGCATAGAGCCTAGCAATAGAAAAGAGTAACATTCATACAACTAGAAACACTAGCAACCTTATGGACAATTACTATGAATGATTTGTTTGTATTATTCACTATTCTAATAATCCTTACTCCAATAATATGTCTCATCCTTCTTACAATTCCAGTTCATGTTTTATTTGCAAATATTAGAGCTTTTCAATAAATGTATATTTGTAGCATTGGTTATGCATGAGCGACAAACAAAAGGGTTAGATTTGTTTCAAGGATTTCCTTGGGAATCTGAGAGTGATGTTCTAGGGAACTAACAACATCCATAACTCTGGAGATTTAGGAGTTTGCATGTGGTACTGTTAGCTTGCCAGATTGAATAAAATTTGCTTATTATATAGGAAGACTCAGTCTCTGTATTATGAAGTTGTGTTGCTCTAAATACACAGTCCTAATAGATTAGTAGGAACCGTATAACTCCCTTTACCTTTTACTAGTTGCAGACGTTGATGCTGAATCTTCAAGTGCCTAATATATTAACCACTCTGAGTAGTCAACGCTTTGTTCCTACCTTGACATAATGTGCAATATGTTTTGGGGAAAGTGTTTACATTCAGTCTTTAATGTACTCAGGACATGCCCCCTGCAGTATCACAGACTAGAATTAGGTATATAGTATTTTCTTTTGTTTGATTCTCTGTGTTTTAAATGTTGTGTTTACTATAGATAAGCTACAGAGGCCTCACAAGAGCCTATGCTTTGGTCAGAATTCTCTTGTATGAAAAATGAAGCTCCTTGCATCTGGACAAGGTATATGTTAGTAACAACTGAGCGGCTGAGAATCTGCAGATCATTGGGACGTCATTTATCTAGTGATCATAGTAAGACAACTATATAATTGTAAAACTTCGGACATCAAAAAAATCACTGTGTACGTTGGAAACATATGCCACCTCACATCCCCTGTATTAGACACAATAAGACATAAAATAGGACAAAATACCTCCTATTCTGCTTGCTTATAGATCCAACAGCAGAATTCAGGATAGGAATGGCATTTAACAGTTTTAACTGCCACAGTTGTTGCCTTTGTAGGTAAAAGGAAGAGACACATTTAGGGGCTGAGTCCGATTCGGTAAAAACCCTTACAAATAGCCATACGGAGCATATTTCTCGTACAAATCGTACCCTTAAAGGTCCCCGTACGTATGATGAAGTAGGATTCGGACCCAAAGCAGATCAATCAATCAATCATTACATTTATAGAGTGCGCTACTCACCCGTGAGGGTCTCAAGGCGCTGAAGGGAGGGGGGTGCTGTTACTGCTCGAATAGCCAGGTCTTGATGCGCTTCCTGAAGGTGAGATGGTCCTGGGTCAGTCGTAAGTGTGCGGGGAGGGAGTTCCATGTCTTGGCAGCCAGGTAGGAGAATGATCTTCCTCCGGTTGTGGTTCTGCGGATCCGTGGGAAGATGGCGAGGGCGAGGCTGGCGGAGCAGAGCTGGCGGGTGGGAGTGTAGAACAGAGGCATTTGTTGAGGTATTCTGGGCCCATGTCGTGGAGTGCTTTGTGTGCGTGGGTGAGGAGCCTGAACGTGATCCTCTTGCTGACGGGGAGCCAGTGCAGGTTTCTCAGGTTGGGTGTTATGTGGCTGTGGCGAGGGATGTCGAGGATGAGTCGTGCGGAGTTGTTCTGTATGCGCTGAAGTCGTTTCTGAAGTTTGGCTGTGGTTCCTGTGTACAGGTCGTTCCCGTAGTCCAGTTAGCTGGTGACGAGGGCCTGGGTGACTGTCTTTCTGGTTTCGGTGGGGATCCACCGTAAGATCTTTCGGAGCATGTGCAGGGTGTTAAAGCATGAAGATGAAATGGCGTTGACTTGTTTGGTCATCATGAGGGAGGAGTCCAGGATGAATCCCAGGTTGCGAGCGTGGTCCATGGGTGTCGGTGCGGTGCCCAGCGCCGTGGGCCACCAGTAGTCGTCCCAGGTGGATGGGGATTGTCCGAGGATGAGAACCTCCATCTTGTCTGAGTTGAGTTTCAGACGGCTGAGCTTCATCCAATCCGCGACGTCTTTCATTGCTACCTGGAGGTTGGTTTTGGCGGTGGCTGGGTCTTTGGTGAGGGAGAGTATCAGCTGGGTGTCGTCGGCGTAGGAGATAATGTTGAGGTTTCGATTGCGAGCGATGGTGGCAAGGGGGCTCATGTAGATATTGAAGAGGGTTGGGCTGAGCGAGGAGCCTTGGGGTACGCCGCAGATGATCTTGGTGGCCGTGGAGCGGAAGTGAGGGAGGCGGGCTCTCTGGATTCTGTCAGAGAGGAACGAGGTGATCCAGTGCAGGGCTTTTCTTCGGATCCCAGTGTTGTGGAGGCGGGATATTAGGGTGCTGTGGCAGACGATATCGAAGGCGGCCAAGAGGTCTAGGAGGATGAGAGCGGTTGTGTCCCCGTTGTCCATCAGGTTCCTGATGTCATCGGTGGCTGCGATGAGGGCGGTCTCGGTGCTATGGTTGGCTCGGAATCCGGACTGGGATGGGTCGAGCGAGTTGTTTGCTTCAAGGAATGCAGTCAGTTGTTTGTTGACGGTCTTCTCGATGACTTTAGCCGGGAAGGGAAGGAGAGAGATGGGGCGAAAGTTCTTGAGGTCTTTTGGGTCGGCTGTGGGTTTCTTCAGTAGGGCTTTGATCTCTGCGTGCTTCCAGCTTTCTGGGAAGGTGGCTGACGTGAAGGAGTTGTTTATGATGTTCCGGAGGTGGGGTGCGATGATGGCATCGGCTTTGTTGAAGATGTCGTGAGGGCATTGGTCAGAGGGAGAGCCGGAGTGGATGGTGTTCATGACGTGGGTGGTGTCTTCAGTGCTGACGGGGGGCCAGGCGCTGAGGGTGGTGGGTGTGATTGTTGGTTCGGTGGCTGGTGACGCAGTTTGGGTCCTGAAGCTGTCGTGTATGTCTGCGATCTTGCGGTAGAAGAGCGTGGCGAGGGAGTTGTAGAGGTCTTGCGATGGTGCGATGTCATTGTTGCTTACCCTGGGGTTGGAGAGTTCTTTTACGATGTTGAAGAGTTCCTTGTTGTTGTGGGTGTTGTTGTCCAGCCGGTCTTTGAACGATGTCCTTTTGGTGGTGCAGATCAGCTGGTGGTGCTCGCCAGTGATGTTCTTGAGGGCTGTCATGTTTTCTGTTGTCCGTTCGTGGCGCCAGGTTTTTTCGAGGGTTCGGCAGGATTTCTTTGAGGCTTTGAGGGCGTCAGTGAACCACGTGGTTTTCCTGTTGCTGGTCTTGCCTGGGGGGTTCTTGAGAGGAGCGAGGTTGTTGCCGCAGTTGGTGATCCATTGTGCGAGGTTCTGGGCTGCGTTGTTGGTGTCAGGGGTGTCGACTGGTGGGTTCTGGCTCAGCGATGTGGTAAGCTGGTCTGTGGTGACTTTGCTCCAGCATCTGCGGGGAATCTGTTGCGTGTGGTGGTGGGATGTAGTCTTCTTGAAAGTGAAGTGGATGCAGCTGTGGTCTGTCAAGTGTAGTCCAGTGGTGTGGCTAAAGGAGACGTGATTGCTTGCGGAGAAGATGGGGTCGAGCGTGTGGCCGGCATAGCGGGTGGGGGTGTTCACCAGTTGCTTGAGTCCGAGGTTGGCGAGGTTGTCGAGCAGGATGGTGGTGTTGCTGTCGTTGTTGTTCTTCAGGTGGAAGTTCAGGTCCCCTAGGAGGATGTATTCGGGCGATGCTAGGTCGTGCGGGCTGATGAAGTCGGCAAAGGTTTTGCTGAATTTGTGTGCGCGGGCCCGGAGGTCTGTAGATGAGGATTACTCTGAGTGTGGTCTTGGGGTTGGTTTGGATCTGGAAGCATAGGTGTTCGGCGGCGGAGATTGTGTCTTCGGCGTTGGTTGTGACGCTGATGGTGTTCCTGTAGATGATGGCGATCCCTCCTCCGTTTTGGTTGATGCGGTCCTTCCTGGTGATCTTGTAGCTGTCGAGGATGGCTTTGGCGATGTCGGGGGCCGAGGAGGCCTTCATCCAGGTTTCCGTGAGGAAAGCGACGTCAGGTGCTGTAGTGTCGAGGAGGTCCCGGAGTTCGATGGCGTGTTTGTGGACGGAGCGGGCATTGAGGAGGATGCACTTGAGGTTGTTGTTGTTGTTGCTTTGTTCGGTGGGCGGGGTGCAGGTTCGGAGGCATGTGAATTTGCAGGTTTGGCAGGTGAATGGTCCGTGCGTTCGTTTTGGGGTGGCTCGGTAGCAGGCGGGTGAGCCTCCGGTGTTGAGTGCGTTGAGGGTGGCGGTGTCATATCTTAGTCGTGCGCCCTGGCTCCTGCCTGGGCCAGGGGTTCTGGCGCTGGGCGCGGTCCAGGCGTGGACGGGCACAGACGGGCTTGCCTTTGGCGCACCTTCGGCCACCATATGAGGGGCAGTGAGAGGGAGGAGCAGCTGGGAGGCAGGAGTGGGGCGACAAATGGGAACAGTGGGGGGCGGGGCCGTAGAGATGCAGCGGCGGGAAAGGTGGCACAAAGGGAAACCGGGGAAAGCGGGGAGAGGACACAGAAGGCAATATAGGGAAAAGGGGGCACAGAAGGCAAAAAGGGGGGAAAGGGGGTACAAAAGGGCACAGCAGAAGTCAAATGGGGAGTACAAGATACAGAAACAAAATCCAAAGGCAACAAGTGAAACCGGGGAAACAGAAGGAAACCGGGGAAAAAAAACGGGAGAAGGTCACAGAGGCATTATGAGGGAAGGGGGCACAGAAGGGCACAGTAGATGTCAGGTGGGGAGTACAAAATCCCAAAAACAAAATCCAAGGCAACAAGTGAAACACGAGGGGCAAGACCAGAGGAGACTCACGCAGCAACAGGCAGCGGCAGGGGCAAGGCGACAGCAGATTGCGGGGGCAGCATCACAGGAGGACTGTGCGGCGGCTGGGGGGGGCGACCTACCTGAGGACAGATCTCCATACGAATCGTACGAAAAACCATACGACTTACAAATCCATACAAATCGCATTCGTAACACACAGTACGCGACGTCCGTATGGATCGAAGCAGCATTTTCCGACCCAGCAAGTATGATTAATCTCGTCAACACTTTGTATGACTCTTTTTCTACAGGAGCTCAAACCATCCGTAAAAGCAGATTTCGGCTCGAACCGCGTACAAAACGGACCCCCCCTGGTACGGTGCGTACACCCCATGATAGCAGGGGTACGGTGCGTAGGGGTGCAGTGCGTACACCCCATGATTGCAGGGGTAAGGGTGCGTACACCCCATGATTGCAGGGGTACGGTGCATACATCCCATGATTACAGAGGTATGGTGGGTACACCCCATGATTGCAGGGGTATGTGATTGTGTGGCTCTCCTTACGAATCGCTCATATGCAACGTTTTCCGTACGAATCGCGTTCTCATTCCCCTGTCCGGATCGTACTTGTTGGGTCGTACAGCATGTTTACGATTCGTACGGTTCACTGTGAGGGTCCATGTCGTACGGATTTTCCCTTGCTTTTCGTACGGTTCGCAACGATCCCGTCATATATATTTCAAAAGAATCATACTACGCGATTCGGATGGAATTGTACCAGTCGTACGGAAAGGGCTACGGATTCGATTCGGTCGTGCGATTGGTTTACCGAATCGGAATCGGCCCCTTATTGTGCATCAGTCCAACCTTTCTGAAAGACACATTTAAGACAGTGACTCAGACTGGCAGCTTTGAGAAATATAACATTGTCAAATGTCTACATTTTACATGTTATAGGCAACCTGGTTAAACAGCAAGTTATTTTCCTTACTAAGATGAATAATATGGTTTGTATCGATCTTACAAAAAGAAGGACATGTGAATTGACAAATGTTGCTCTGCTTCATGTTATACTGCTCAACACAAGGCTAATTAATTTGATAAATGTAAAGTGTTACTTTGTGTTTAGTGGCTTGAATGATCACATTATCAACTTTTCTTATTCTGTGGCAGTCGCCGCATGCTGTTTGTTTTATTTTTGTTTTTAAGTTTCAATAAGCTGTATTGGTGTTAATGAATCAATACAAAAGATGTTCTCTTTGGAAAAAAGGAGGATCGGTTCAAGGCTGATTTAGACTAGGATGTTGTTCAATAGACTCAAGTCATACAGAGAAGGCTTTTATTTGAATTCTCTTCATCCACGTCTTCTACAGTTATACGATGAAATATCAGAGGCAAAAGAAGCAGAATGCAAAAATATTGCTAAAACGAAATCGAGGACAAAAATATTCTCTTCCTATATTTTTTATGTAAAGGATAACATATATACTATAAAAATACTGAAGACCAAAATGTTGTCACACAACAGTCATGTATATCACCATTTTTATAATTCACAATATATTATCTTTCAAAAATATATTTAGCAAAAAATGACATTAAATAAACATAACACAATATTACCTTACAGACATAAAATACAAGTTAAATGTAAAAAAGTAGAGAATATACTCTATAATTAAAAATAAATAATAGTCATTAACAAAAAAGTGGAAAATAGTAATAATAACAATATTTAAAATACTATATCAAATATTAAAAAAATACATAAACAATAACATTATTAAGAGTAAAAAAATCATAAAAAATATATAATGTTACTTCAAAGAAGAAAACATAAAGTAAATCAAAATAACTTCTAAAATAAAATCACAAAAATAAATCTTAAAAAATCAAAAACATACAATTCACATAAAAATTACACATGTAGGGGTCAAATTGACTGTATCCATTCCAAAGTATATGACAGTAAAAAATGTGTTTCAAGGGGTCAAATTTACTATTCTCACTCCAAGTCAAGTCTGGTGACTTAGCGGACAAATGCATCCATTGTAAGGGCCTGTGTCTGACCTCATGGACACAGGTTAAAATCCAGGTGGGTCCACTCATCCTTTCATCATTCTGAGGTTGATAAACTGAGTACCATTGGGTAACAATAAAAATCTGTTATTCAGCAACAAGATGCCCATGGGTGAACATGTGCTTTACAAATATACATTATGTAATGTAAACAACAGTGGGGAAAGCCTTGGGCATTGGAGGGGTCAGATTTACTATTCCCATTCCAACATAAAGAGCAGTAAGGAGAGAGTTGGACTTTGGAGGGGTCAACTGTACTATTCCCACTGCAACATAATCAACTCCATGAAAACTGTAGATGGGTCAAATATAGTATTCCCACTTCAGCCTGAGTAATATTAGGGAAACTCGTTGACTTTGGCGGAGTACGATTTACATTCTTATTCCAACAAAGACAATAGTAGAGAAAGAGTTACTGTTTTCCCCTCTAAAAATAAAAAAACAATGTGTATACCCAGAAACATTAACGTAAAATATATTTGAACAAATATTTTAAAAAATATTTTAACAATCCAAAGCATAAACAAATAATTACTAAAGAAAATTAATATATTAATTAAGCAATACTTTGCAAAAAAACTGTATAAATATTTAAAACACTTTCCTACATACTACCCCAAAGATCTAAAAACACCCAAAAATAAGATAATAGTTGAAAATAATAGCAACTCACATATTAAATAATGCTAACAAAATAAAAAAAATTGCAATTAACATTCAAGTAAATAAAATAAAATAATTAACACAATCAAAAGTCTAAATAATGAATTAACAATCGCAAAAATGTATTACAGTTTTAATTAGAAATATCTATTAAATATTATACTACTCAAATATTTTACATAAACATAGAAGATAATCATTTAAATTAAAATTTTAAAACAATTCCCACCTGTTTGCCCTCTGTAATTAACAACCCACCAATAAAGATGAATAAAATGACAAAAATGGCGAGATTATATTTTTTTTAAAATCATTAAAACACACTTAATATTAAAAAAATAATAACTTGAACAATAATTAAATAACCATTCTTATATACAACTATATTAAACAAAATGTTACGTACAAAAGTACCCCAAAAGCAATATTCTTACCTTCTATATTCTGTTACACTATTTTTGACATTATTATATATTTCAAGCAATATTTGTGTCTCACAATATTTTTCACATTATATTTTGGTGCAACACCATAGCCAACACTGTGTGTATGTATAAGGCTGCCTATTTGTGTGCCATCTGTTTGCATACCCAAACAGATCTCTCAAAAAGTTTCAACCATTCCAGTAATATACAACAAAGAACACACACAGCTAATTGGTCGATTAATTGGTTTTCCAATGCTGAAATATTGTTATTATCTGCATGGCCCTGTGTTTTATGTTGTTTAGATCTTGCAAAGACCTACAAATTCTAGTAGGATAGAGAATAGGGTATTTTATCCCTGTGTGATGGGCTTTAAACACACTACCATAAAAAATACTATGGGTCTTATTTCGAATCCAGACTCAAGGGGGCACACCGGTGGCAATCCAGCCATTGCCATACCGGCCGTCTGACTGCCATAATAAATGTTTTGCAGTCGTACCGTCATGTGACAGCCGCAATCGCCAGTGAGCCACATTCCCTGGGGTGCTGTGGTCAGGGGCTCAGAATATGCTGGCGGTGCTGCTGCGGCACCGCCATGCATTTTTTGAGTGCCCCCACCACCAGCCTTACATGGTGGTCAGCACCGCCATGTAAAGGCTGGCGGTGAGGAATCTTGCCCCATGCAGATAGGTGTAAACATGTGTGCAAGTACCCTCCAATTCCAGCACGCCATGGACTTTACAGTCTATGATGTGGTGGAACGCGCTGTGGCGGTCCCACAGCGGGGCAGTATTAAAGGATCATTGAGCCGTTTTACTGAACCGCTGCAGGACTGCTACACTACCCACCCACCAGACAACGATTTGTATCGTACTCTGGCGGGCCGGCTGCAAGTGGGTTTGGCAGTGTTGGCAGTGGTGAACCGTCCCACTCCTGCACCACCAAACTTGTCATAAGACTATTTGTCAAAATGTTCACAGCCATTCACTAGGCACAATTGGGGTAATCTTGGTACACTTTGTGTCTACAGGGTCTTCTCCCAAAGCTGAATTAGACTTCATTTTCACAGCTTCAAATTGCATTCCATATTTTTAAAACATGTTCTTGTGCCTCCCTTTCATCCAAATGTATTTTGTTTTTAATATTGGTGACCTTGCCTTACCATGAGGGCAGTTATGAGCTTGATCATTAATATCAGACTGGAGAGTGTTTTATTCATCATTGGACTGTGCTGCATATACCTATGGCTAATTCATATTCCCAGTAAGTTCAGCCACCCCAAACCTAGAAATAGATGACATCTCAAAGATTTACATTGAAAGGGCATCAAGAATTTAAACTAGGGCTCTTGAAATTGAATCTAGCACTCTCACTTCATTTTACTTTTGCATCACAGACTTCACCATCATTATGGTTGTCACTTTCTTTGCAGATGTCATGGACCCCATTAACAAATACTGTTGCATGGGTAAATGTGACTTGCTATAAGAACACTGGTTATTAGTTCAGTAGGATGTGAGTTTTTTCCAAATGATATGTCCAAAATCCTGTTAGGTTCAACTCATGTTCAATAAATAGGCCAGGGCTCAACTCCAACTAGCTATGACACAGAGCAGACAGACTTACCTTATGGAAACATTTGCAAAGTATTTAATAGTACTAAAAGAATATACAAGCCGAAACAAAGTAAAAAAAATAAAATCCAACAATGAGTTCAAAACAATTGGGAAAATTTATTAAGAAAAGTGAACCAAAAAATAAAAAGTCAATAAGGGAAATCCGCAGATATACATTGTTAAAGTCTTGGAGTAAAAAGCACCAAGAAAAAGTAAAGAGCCAGTCAGAAGTAACTGCAAATAGTAAGCTATCCAGGATGGAGCGAAAGGCAGGTACACCAAGCGGGTCAATCCGGCGAAAGATTTACCTTTCTAGCTTAGTTCTAGAAATTGGAAGTGAAATGCTCCTGCAGGGGCAAAGTTGAAGGTTGTGTCTGGTGAGGCCCTCTCGGAATGAAATAGCCATTGGAAAAGGTCCCACTGAAGCCATTGGTTATGATGAAAAATACTTAGAGAGGAACAACTTCAAAAATCACGGCCACCAAAAGTCCTCTCATCAAATTGAAATATTTTAAGTCACAATTTCTACTTTCAAAGTTAGCCTCTTTTT
Organism: Lissotriton helveticus; assembly: GCF_964261635.1. Classification (NCBI taxonomy): domain Eukaryota; kingdom Metazoa; phylum Chordata; class Amphibia; order Caudata; family Salamandridae; genus Lissotriton; species Lissotriton helveticus. The sequence goes on along the minus strand of NC_136063.1, from coordinate 479,335,885 downwards.
TTGGGATTTAAATCCTGCAGGAGAGCATGACTGAAGCTGTATCTAAGTCAGTGCTCTTGAAATCAGACACAGTTGCTGCAAGGACCCACTGAAACTCTGAAGGTTTGCATGTAAAAAAGTTTGCTGCATCTCAGTTCATAGGTCTTTCAAGAGGATTTACTTTTGGGCTCTGCTAAGGCTCCCAGGACCTAAACCAGCCAACTGACTCTTGGCTTCTACCTCTCCTAGAGACAAGTGGAAGCAGGTCCAACCCCTCAGGTCCTCACAAAGATCATCGACAGAATGCCCAGTTCTCTTCTGTTGTTTCTTGGTTTCAGATTGATTTTGATGAGCTTGGGGTGAGGTGTCACCTTTATAGTATTCGCAAGTCAGAAGATAGGGGTAACTCTTTGACACTACCCACCCAATGAGAAACAAACTTTAAGAGGCAGACCTTCCCACGTTTGCAGCACATCCAATTTGCCTTACTGTAAACTATCCCACAATGCACCATTCTGAGTAAAATTAAACATGGACACAGGCTTCAGCCGTTAGAGGTTTCTGGTGATCTAGATAGGGATGTTGTGAGACATTGGGTCATTAGTTGAATGCGATGTTAAGCCTTCTCAAGCAACATTCACAATTCCTGTCAGGATGAACCACTAAAGTCACTAAGTTACCTCGTGCTAACTCCGATGGTAGGTTGGCACAAAAGTAGTCCGGCTTAATTTAAAGGCAATAGGCCTTATTCACAAAGGTAAACTTACATGTTTGTTTAAGCTTACGTTTGCTCTGGAATTCACAAAACTGTATTTTAATACTAAGTTTATGAGTGCGTAGACTCCACAGATGGCAGAGAACTCTGTTCATAAAAATGTTGGCATGTGTATATTTTTATGTTCTGGAATTCTCTGGCCTGACTGTGGAGTCTCTGCGCTTATAAACTTAGAATTAAAATGCAATTTTGTGATTTTCAAAACAAACGTAAATTTACACAAACATGTAAATCTACCTTTTTGAATCAGGCCAAAGGTGTTAAGATTTATACAGCAAACAGATATTAATTAAGTTAAAACACAAGAAAAAGTCCAAATAGATTACATTTTTATAAATTATTTGACACCAAAATGACGAAAAATCCAATCAGTAGAACTGGAGTTGCTATGTTTAAAGTTTAAGGTAAAAATACGTTCATAAAAGATCAAAACGCCAACCATGAACATCTAGTCACATGAAACTGGCTGAGAGTGGAAAAGTATGTCTGAACACAAAGGAGTTTAGCGTTGAGTACAAAAAGTGGATTGGTCCTGGTCTGCGCTTGCTTTTCGAAATAGAAGAAATTTGAAAAAAATGTTCTGGGAAGGTAGGCGTTCAGTGAGGCAAGGCTGCAGGCGGTGTCCAATGAGGAAGTAACGTCGGGGAGCAGCTGGATGAAATTGCAGTGAAGATTTCTACATGCCGACTTTCTCTTTTTTTAGGAACTTGAAAATCTTGTGCAGGACAAAGCTGGAGGCTGTAGCCGATGAGAGTGACATGAGTCCAAAGACCCCTTTGGTGATTTGCTGCTTGAGAGAAGAAAATAGCTGGAGCTGCTGCAAGTTCAGACTGACCGGCAATGCAACTTGGGCAGATGGATGAGTAGGTTGATCATGCTCTTCCCTCATTTCTCAGAGCAGTTTTTAGCCTAAAATGTTCAAAGTCCCATGTTTTGGATTTCGACTATCTGGGCACCTTGCAAACCACCAACAAGGGCCTAGTTCTGGAAGGGTACCACTTGTGACAGTTGGGATTCAGACCAGGTTCAGGTGTGGATTCAAGATGGTTGAAGACTTTTCTGTCCCTAAGGCTCTGATCAGGAGTCCAGCCAACTAGCCCTTGAAGTCACTCTGGTAGTCCTGGGTCAAAACAATCAAACAAGACTCAATCAGCAGGGCAGGCATCTGAGGGATGAAGTCAGACTCTAGGCAGCAAAGCAGTCCTTCCAGGTGCAGCAAAACAGTCTACTGAAGCACAGAGAAGGCCACAGCATAAGGCAGTCTTCTTAGAGTCCTTCCACAGTTCAAGAAAGTGAACTGAAGAGTGGGTCTGAGTGTCCTAATTTTATACCTTGTGTCTTCTTTGAAGTACAATACATTTCTAGAGAATACCCCATTAAAGTGATTGAAGCTTTCTGACTTTCCTTCCCTTGCTCCAGGCTGGCTGCATGAACAGTGCATTGGTGGCAAATACTTTGTTATGGCAGGGCACAGCCTAATCATTTGAAAGTGAAACTGTGCCCTGCTCAGCCCCCACATCCAGCCAGTGATGGCCCATCCAGGCACACCTAATCCCTCAATGGTGTGGTTGTCAGGGAGGAATAAACAATGTCCAACTGCCAAATACACCAAGTCATATGACCCAGGAACAGGCACCAAATATCATGGGCAGGAAAATGCCAACTATTTAAAAGTGGCATTTTCAAAATTTAAACTTAACATCAGACTTTACCATTGAAGAGCATTTTAAATTACAAATTCTCAGAAACAAAACATGAAATCTATAACTGTTCCCAATCAAAAGTTAGCACTTATTAAATGTAATAAGGCAACACAATAATATCCGATGGGAGAGGTAAGTCTCAAAGTAGTGAAAAACTAATGAAGGACTTTTACTACTACACGGACATGTAAACCCTAAAAGTGCATGTCCAACATTTTAATTATAATGCAATCTGCCCTATGGGCTACCTATGGCTACCTTAAGGGTGACATATCTAATAAATGGGGAGTATAAGGAATGGCAAGGAGTTTATTTTGCCAAGTCAAATTGGCATTTTAAAAATAACTGCATTCAGGGGACGCAGCCAAGATGGTGGAGTGAGCAGACGTGTCTTCCCTGAGCTCCACTCCCGCCAGGCCTGCAACATTTATTACGGCACATCAGGGCTCCAGATCCCCGGTAGGAAGCTCAAAGTCTGCCCAGTACATGGATCGGAGTGCAGCAGGCTGCATTGCCAGCTCGTGACAGCCCTCACTGCGTGTCACTTGCTTCGCTCATGGCTCCAGTGTCTGAAGACGGAGAGGTCGGCCCAGCTCTCTGGGGCATATTGGAGACACGAGTTGGCCGCACTGCCCTGACTACAGGTGTCTGGTATCTGACTACAGGGCCGGCACAGAATGCCCTGCTGTCTGTGCCGCTGAGGGAACCACGGACTGCTTCTGCTCTTTCGCCCTGTCCCTGGTGCCTCACTGAGGTGGTAGCAGGCACCCAGCCCTGGAACCGTGCGCACGAGCCGGCAGGCTTGCAGCGTGTGTCGACTCTGGCCAGCTGCAGATGAGGGCGCCCACCTGCATATTCCTGGAGCCAGGCAAGTGCCTCATAGAGGCCCCCACGACCCTTGTCCCTGAGCGTTGCTTTCCTGGGCCCCTGCTTTCTCGGCCCTCTGCCTGTTGTCTGATTGCAGACTACTCGCGGCCTAGAGCATGAAGAGGTGCCCCTTGTGCCGTGTTCTCACTGGGCGATACAAAAGGGGATGATGGACGGAGCGCTTGAGCAAATCAAACACTCACCCCCAGTCAACTGATCTGGGTTTAATCTATCACCATTCTTTAGCCCACTCAGCCACCCCATTTCAGACATGGTTATATGCAAATCAGTCTGACCCTGTGCCTCATGGGAACAGTCCAGCCCGAACTGCCAAGCCATGTCTTCCATGGACCGGAAACAAGCATCCTGGGACCGGTTTCGGATTCATAATCCTCATCAGCCAGGCTATCTTGAATCCAGTGGCCAAGTGAGCAAGGGACTCACGTCTGAGCATACCCTGCCACACTTAGGGCAAACAAAGCGATACAAAAGGGGATGATGGATGGAGCGCTTGAGCAAATCAAACACTCACCCCCAGTCAACTGATCTGGGTTTAATCCATCACCATTCTTTAGCCCACTCAGCCACCCCATTTCAGACATGGTTATATGCAAATCAGTCTGACCCTGTGCCTTATGGGAACAGTCCAGCCCGAACTGCCAAGCCATGTCTTCCCTGGACCGGAAACAAGCATCCTGGGACCGGTTTCGGATTCATAATCCTCATCAGCCAGGCTATCTTGAATCCAGTGGCCAAGTGAACAAGGGACTCACGTCTGAGTATACCCCCTTTTGTATCGCTGTGTTCTCACTGGGGGGCAGTGTCGCATTTGTGGGGATTAATACCTTTTGTGGCGGTCTTGGGAGCCCCGGGCGGCATGGATGCTGAGGCGATCAAAAGTTACTGATTTAGAGCACGGTTCTTAGAGGAGCCAAGTGGGATCTGACGGTGGTGGAGGCCTGCTGCACGGAAGAGCCTCTGGTCCCATCTGCCCTTGACCGGCCCCCTTCCTAATCACTGTGGGCTGGTCCGGCGTGGGCTCGGGCCGAGTGGGCAGTTCCTTTGGCTGTTGGGGTTACCTGGGTGGATTTAAACAACCACAGCATAGCAGGGCCGTACGACCTAGACTGAGTCACTTTATAGGTACTCCTCTTGTGTGTGGGTCACCCTTGAGTGCAGCGAGGGGCCTAGAGACGGCCGTTGCCACGTGTGGCATGCGCTGTTAACTGGAGAGTGACTGTGACTGGGGCACGGCATGGTCTATCCACTGATTCAACTCAGAAGCTTTCAACTTGGGGCCGGGAGTGACTGCCTATCTCACCCATTGCCCGCTGGCTTCAAGATGGCTGCCACTAAGGGTAAAAAAGACAGGTCTGTGCGAGACCTCCTGCTGAAGACGACGAGAGATGCCTCAGTCTCTCGCGCAATGCCAGCAGGGGACAGTCCAGACAGAGAAGTCACCAGGGAGTTTCTGGAGTCCCTATTTGCCTTGCAAAGGGAAGACATCTTGGCCATCAAAACTGACCTACAGGTGGATCTTCTTGAGGTCAGGAGAGATGTGAATTCAATGGGAGAGCGCATAGCCGCCCTGGAGGACTCCGCGACTGCGAGAGATGAGGAGATCGCAGCCCTTCAGAAGGAAGTCTTGAGGTTGCGGGATAAACAGTTGGATCTTCAAACACACTCCAAAGACCTAGAGAACTGGTCTCTGAGTAACAATATTCACATCCGGGTGGGTCCCACGGGGATGGAGGGGTAAGACCTCATGAGCTGCACTCCGTTCCATGTACTCTCCCACATGATCTTGGGCTCTTCGCCGGAATCCTCTGTCAAGATAGACCACTGCCATCGAGTTGGCCCCCCTCGCCAGTCGAATCACCCACCTGCAGACATCCTGATATGCGCCCGCAACTACACAGTGAAGGAGGAGATTATCAGAGCAGCTCGTACCAGGCATCCTCGCCACTTCATACCCCACAGCTTTTCCAGGACTTGGTGGCCAGCACACTCCAGATGAAAAGAGACTTTCTCTCCATAACTAACCATCTTTGTTCACAGAACATCTCTTACAAATGGGGCCACCCCTTTCGCTTAATCTTTCATCTCGATGGGAAACTGCAACAGGTCCCTTCCTTATCCAAAGCTTGCAAGGTGCTTCTGCACAGGTCAGGGTCAATGGCGTACTTTCGGAAGGCTTTGTGGTGAAGAGAGGCACCAGGCAGGGCTGTCCTCTCTCCCCACTGCGTTTTGCCTTATATATGGAGCCCTTTGCCCAACAGCTTCGGGATAACCCATAGGTGCAGGGGATCCCATTTGGTGATGATTGCCATCTTATCATCCTATACGCTGACAATGTCATTTTCTCAATAGCACATCCCCAAACGTCCATGCCAGCCATCGTGGCAGACTTGCAGGCCTTTAGCCAGGTCTCTGGATTTAAAATAAACTTGCAAAAACCGCAGGTGCTGAATCTCACTGCAGACCGGATACTGTGGACGCACTGCATGCCCAATTTGATTTTGACTGGGTGACAAGGGGCATTACGGATTGGTCCTGCATAATAGCTTTCTTAAAACTGCAAAAGCAAATTCCTCCTCATTACTCTCTTGCATCAGGAGAGATCTCGCCCATTGGAGGCGTCTACCCTGTCTTGGCTAGGTAGACTAGCTGCGATAAAAATGAACGCCTTACCCCTGACTCTCAATATATTCCAGACTCTTCCCCTGCTACCTCCGCTGCATGCGCTCCCACAGATTCAAATGAAGATTGAACGTTTCATTTGGGGTCCTGCTTCACCCAGACTGCAGAATACTCTATTACAGCGCCCCAAGAAAGATGGTGGGTTGGCCTTACCGAATCTCACTCGTTACTATCAGGCCTCGCTTCTGCTTTATCTTGTGGAATGGAACCGCAAGAAGCACTGGGTCTTCATGGACCAGACAGTAGCTGGACGGCATATCTGGGGGGAGTGTTGGCTGCCTAGGTCAGCTCGGGCATGGGGTCTTTACTCCTTGCCAGTCATCCGCCCCACCATGCTAGCTTGGGACAAGGTGTCTACACGTGTAAAACTTACCACTTATCTTTCCCCTATGTCTCCCATTTTCTCGACCCTGCTTTCCCTCCCGGGATGGACAAGGGTGTAGGAGCCTGGTGGAGGGTGGGTATAAACGGCTGGGGCAGTTGTTTGACCTGAGGGGCCATATTTCCTTTAAGGAACTACAAAAGGATTACAATCTAGAGGGCATGGACCTCTTTCTCTACACATAAATGCTGCACTTGACATCTAGCCCCCTTGTGCGCCCTCTGGTCAGCAGACCGATGCTACCATTCAAGAAGTGGGATCATCCCTGAACTCTACGCCTTTCTTACCCCTGGAGCGCAAGGGACTTGCTCTGCGGGACAGAAGCGGCGGGAGGCAGAAATTGGTCACAACCTGTCTGACAAAGAGTGGAGGATATTTTTTATAGAGCACACCATTTTGCACATTCCATGAGTCACACAGAAACTGCACTTAAAATTGTATCCTATTGGTACTATAACCCGACCCGACTGGCTAAGTGGAACTCACAGAACGATGGTCTCTGCTGACGCGGCTGTGGGAGTCCGTGTACCCTTCTTCATTTGTTATAGAATTGCCCCAAATTAACACAATACTCGACAAGATTGACAGGGCCTTAGACACTGTTATTCCGAGGTTCCCCACTTACACTATTCAAGGACTTCCCAACACTTTGACCTTCCCCTTCCGCTCACTCAAGGGGGATCACCCTAGACCTGAACGCTTCTCACCGGGTTATTTTGGCGGGTTGGAAGACTGACAGCATCCCAGACCACTCTCACTTGCTGCTCCAATTATGGTCTCTTTTGGGCATGGAGCGACTGTCCATGGCCACTATGGGGGACAAATCCCAATACCCTAAATTATGGGCTCCCTTCATCTCAATCTTATCCTCAAACTTCCGGGAACTAACTTGTCCTGCCATTTCCGACTCCTGAAGTTGATCCCCAAGAGCCCGGCAGTGGATCAGGGCAAGCGCCCCTAATTTACTCGCCTTTACTCCCAAGGGACTGGTACCATTACTGTAGGCATGCAGGTGTAGGCTCAAGTTTGCGTGTGGCTCACCAAGAGGGAGAAGAGGGTAGGGGAGGGACGGCACCGGGTTTATATGTTTGAATTTGGTTAGTTTCTTTTTCCCTGTTTGAGTTTCAAAATGCAGACATAATTTCTCTCCATGAGCCATGGTGTGCCTAAGTAGCACTGTCATATGGCCACATGTGGTGCATTAGAACTTTCTATTGTTCTATTCATATAATGTAACATTTATCTATTAATGCAAGACGTTGTACGCGGCCGGCCCGTGATGGGTTGTAGGAGACATGCTGTGTTCCTCAACGGTCTAATTGCTCCATGAATCCTAAACCCTGCTTTTTATGTCTTGCTTGTGCACTCGCCGGCCCACAGGGTTGTAGGCAATAACGCACTGTGGGGCATATTATCAAGAACTGCGATAAAAATATCGTCACTTTAGTTGCAGGAAACTGCCGCTAAAACGGCGATAATGGGCTTGATAATATGCCCTTGTAAATTCCCATAGCAGGCCAGGTTAACACCAGGAGCTGGGCTGCTATGGAAATTCACAAGGACATATTATCTAGCCCATTATGTATCCTTTTGTCCTGTGTTGTGCCAGTAAAAAACTGATTTAGGGTCTATGTAATGGATTTCACAATAAGTACTGCAGGCCCACTAGTGACATTTAATTTACAAGCCCTGGGTATACGATATACCAATTTACTAGTATATATATATAAATGAAAAATGTCAATCTGATGTACACTAATTGTACCACAATTTGGGAGTGAGCACAAGCACTCTATCACTGGTTAACAGTGGAAAAGTGCACAAAATATTAAGGTCAGCATGAAAGAATTCAGAAAAATAGGAGGATAAAGGTGAAATGTTTGGGGAATGACCACCCTAAGGCTGACAGGTTTAAGAACTGTGATAAGAAAAAGCGGGAAGCTCCCACTTTAACAACTTCCCCAACCTGGTTTTGGGACCAGGTCCTCATCACACTGGGTTAATACCAAGCTGGCTAAAATTAGCGCAGGGCACAAAAGATTCCCCAGAACTCTATTTGCACTTAACTATAAATGGGCAAGCCTCACCCTGTTCCCTTCCAAGCTAATGTAGTTCCTAAGCCCTCACCAGCATCTCCTTTTAGAGCTGAGGTGAGTAAGATACCTCAAATTCAGTTCTTCCTGCAGAAGACGTGAGCCATTGTTTCGGCTGTTGGCTCTGGGAGCAGGTTTCACACCAAATTAATTGACTGGCAAGCTACCGGCAGGATGATGTGAATTAACCTACTGGGAGTTCAGGCAGATGCAGTCTAACTTTTTAAAAGCTTTTCCTAAATATTTATACCAAATTTGACTTCAGAAATGAATTGGCCTGTTAATAAATATTAAAAACATTGGCTAAATTATGGCTGTAACCTTTTTTAAAACTGAGGTAGCAGAAGTATTTTATCACATAGAGAGAGCTATAGCCCTTTGCAGTAAAAATAGCGTTTGGGAGTTAGTCAGTGTAGGCACATGACAACACAGAATTCTTGCATATACAACTTCTAAATACTAGACACCACCCTCCCTTGTGGGTGCCCAGACTGGACTATGTTAATTTCCTGTACCTGGGCCTTCCTAAGTATCTTCTGGGCCGATTACAGGTGATTCAGAATACGGCAGCCCAGGCCATTTTTCTGTCAGGGCCTAGGACTCATACTACCCAGCTTCTGTCCTCGCTTCACTGGCTTCCGGTGCAGAAAATAATACATTTTAAAGCCTTGGTCTTGGTTTTTAAAGCATTTCACAAGATTTGAGCTCCCTACCTTAGGGAAAGATTTCAACCTTATATCCTGCAGCGCACCCTGAGATCTTCCTCTCCCTTCTGATCTCAGCCCCGAAGGTCTTGCTCTCCCGGGTAGGGGGTAGATCTTTTCAGGCATTGGCTTCCTGGCTATGGAACAGTCTGCCTTTCCCTCTTCAGATTCCGGACCTACTTACCTTTAGGAGGAGTCTAAACACATGGCTCTTTCAGTTGTGAGCTTCGGTGTAGTGGAATGCTTTGTCTGATGTTATGGGGTCTCTGTTTTCTCAGCGGCGGCCACTCCTAGGAGTAGCCGTGTGCTCTATAAATATTAGATAACATAACAAAATAAAAGCTTTATTAAGGTGGCCTATTTAATATTTAAAGTAGTCTCCTTTCTGTCAAAAGGGTCATTTTTACAGGTTTGCCTGCATGTTTAAAAGCTGCAGCAGTGAGGCTATACAGGTAGGCCAAAGCCATGTTTTTTTTCAGCCTTGTGGATGGCACAACATTTAAATCCCCAATGCCATTGGTGTATTTCAGCGCCATATATTATGGCATTACAATTAAGTTAAATATTCCAATCGTGTATTAGCCACTTTTGCCATTTTGAGTGGGTCAGAGCATGCACACTGGATCTGGGAACACAACAGTAGAAACTGGAGCTTCATGGATGCTCTCCACTTTTTTCACTATTTCTGAGAGATAAACACAAGCAGATGAAGATCAACTGTGATGTAGTCAGTCATTGTAGAGTGATGTGCTTCCTTAGAGCACGGTACTTAACCACAAACTTTCCCAAACCTGCTGTGGAGTTTAGACAGCTTATATCTGGTCATGAACCTCACCAATTTCACCCCCCTCTTGTTGGTGGTGATATCCAGATTTTAACGTGATAAAGGAATCTTGAGGGCTGTGTTTACCTCATAATTTGGAATATATTAAGCACTCTTATTCCTTGCACTTAAGTCAACTCAATTGTGTTTAAAGATACTCCACAGCAAACTCAAGTGGGTAATCCACCTGTAACCAATCAGATGTTTGTCTGGTTATAGATAAATATGAATACCCTGGACACAGGAGCCATAGGTCATCTCCATCACTGGGGTGGCACAGATCTTCTTTAGCAGCGCAGATGCATAAACTCTTTTCACCAGTTTGTGGACCTTCCTCAATTTTACTTTTTCCAGCATCAAGGTTCTGTTTTACTCCCACGTCTTGATTAGATGAAGGTAACTGAATCCAATTTTTTCATACAGAATTCTCATTTCAAACAAGTTTCCCACAGAATAATAGTATTAAATTACACTGCAAATTATCTCGAGTTACTCTTCCCAGTATTGTCTGCCAGGATTGCCAAATGCCAGTTCCCCATTTCCCCTTTTTCTCCTCAAATAAATACTCTATATTTATATAGGAGTACCAGACTAGCAGATCTCCAGCAAGCATAAGAAGAACAGTTGAATAGGAATTTATCCTGAGAGCAGGTGCAATTTGCAGGCCACTAATACTATCAGGGCTTGAGTTCTTTAGCCTTCCAAATACTCTCAGGTCTTGAGTTCTTTAGTTTTCAGTGGGCTAACAGGACATTGGTTGGTTATTTCTTCCATCCACTTCCTATGATTCTACGTGTTTTTACCTTGGCCCAGAATGGATTTTTGCAAGGTTAATATTTTTTAGTCAGTTTCGCTAGATCTTTAAAGACGCCTTCAGCACAGCAGCATACAGATTCTGACAAGCCGGCTTTGACTTGGCTATGTGCATTAACTTTGTATTAGTAGAAAAGGGTAGACTGTTTCAAATCCTCAAGACAACAACTCTGGCCTATTTTTTCAAAATCAAGCATCATTGGGCTGCTCCACAGGGAAAGTGCAGGAAGCACCGTATTTAACATAATTCAATGTATTCTTGCCTTTTCCCCGCGCTGGAGCACAATGTGTTGCCTAGCACCAACGCAGGCACTTTTCCACCAGGGTGCAGGGGTCCGGGCATTGTAAGAAGGAGTGTTTTTGTGCAGGAATCAGCAGCTTCCTACAATAAAACAATCCTGTGAGGCATTTTCCTTTTTCTATGCGTGCTTTAGAATGCAGCACACATAGAAAGAGGCAAAAAGAGGAAAAAACAAAGGCAAAATAGGCATAGGAGTTTTGGTGGATTCCTATCCATCAGTCAATCAGGGTTTTGTAGAGGGCACTACTCACCCGTTAGGGTCTAACGGTGCTGAGAGGTGGGTGTGAGCACTCTAGAGGTCATTCAAAGAGTTAGGTCTTGAGGTCCTTCCTGAATTGGTGCAGTGTCGGGCTTCGCCGGAGGTGAAGGGGGAGGTTGCTCCAGGTCTAGGCTATAAGATAGGAGAAGGACCTGCCACCTGTTCTGGTCCTGTAGAAGCATGGAGCAGTGGCTACCGAGTGGTCAGCTGAGTGGAGGTTTTTCTTGAGGTTATGGAAGGAGATGCGGTCATTGAGGTATTGGGGTTCAGTGTTGTGGAGGGCCTTGTAGGCGTGAATGAGCAGCTTGAAAGTTATTCTTCTTTTGATGGGCAGCCAGAGTAGGTCGCGGAGGTGTTGGGTGATGTGGTTGTGAAGTGGGATATTGAGGATTAGTCTGGCTGCAGTGTTCTGGACGGTCTGGAGTTTGCGTAGGAATTTTTTGTTGATTCTGGCATAGAGGGCATTACCTTTGTCGATGGTGACGAGGGCGTTAGTAACTGTTTTCCTGGAGTTGGGGGGATCCAATTGAATCTCTTGCGTAGTATGCAGAGGGTGTTGAAGCATACAGAGGAGACTGCCTTGATTTGACGATTCATGTTGAGTCTAGTACGATGCCAAGGTTATGTGCATGGTCCATTGGAGTAGGTGGGCTTCCGAGGGTGGGGGGGCCTCCAGATGTCATCTTATGTGGAGGGGTGGAGCCAAGGATGAGAACTTCTGGTTTCTCCGAGTTGAGTTTCAGGTAGCTGCTCTTCATCCAAGTTGCGATGACCTTCATCCCTTCTTCGAAGTTGTGCCTGGTGATGTCTGGTTCCTTGGTGAGGGAGAGGATAAGTTGGGTGTCATAGGCATGTTGAGCCTGTGTTTTCTGATGCAGGTAGCGAGTGGGCCCATATAGATGTTGAAGAGGGTGTGGCTGAGGGAGGATCCTTGGGGTTCTTTGCATTTAATCTCTGTCGGTTCTGAGAGGAAGGGTGGGAGTCTTATTCTCTGTGTTCTGCCTGTGAGGAATGATCGTAACCAGTCTAGCCTTTCATTGGATGCCTCCATCATGGAGTCTGGTGGCTAGTGTGTGGTGCAAGAAAGTGTCAAAGGCTGCTGATAGGTCCAGGAGGATGAGGGCTGCCATTTTGCCTTGGTCAAGGAGGGCATGGATGTCATCTGTGGTGATGAGGAGGGCAGTCTCGGTGCTGTGGTTGCTGCAAAATCGGGATTGAGAGGTGTCTAGGAAGTTGTTGGTTTAGATAAAGTGTGCTAGCTGGGTGTTGACAGACTTTTCGATGACCTTGGCTATGAAAGGTAGCAGTGAGATGGGCCTGAATTCTTGAGGTCAGTCAAGTTTTTGGAGGGCTTCTGTAGGAGTGGATTGACTTAGACATGCTTCCAGTCATCAGGGAATGTGGCAGTCTCGAGGGAGCAGTTGATGGTTTGATGTAGCTTAGGTGCAATGGCTGTGGCAGCCCTGTGGAAGATGTGCAGCGGGCAGGGGTCAGAAGGCGCTCTGGCATGGATGCTCTTTGTGGTCTTTACGTTGTCTTCTGTTGTAAATGGGGTCCAGGTAAGGAGGATCTGTTGGGTGGTATCACTGGGGGTGGGGGTTGGGGTGGGGCAGAGGTCTTGGTCCTCGAAGTTGTGGTAGAAGATCTTGAGGTGAAAGAAGGAGCTGAGTCTGTTGCAGAGGTCTTGGGAGGGAGTGTGTCAGTTGTCTCGCTGTTGTGTTTGGCAAATTCCTGTATGAAGGCAAAGACTTCAATCTTGTAGTAAGTTTTTCTTTGTGGATTTGATGAGTTGGTGGTGTGCCATTGTGGCTGTTTTGTAGGTGGAGTGTGCTTCTGGAGTTTTGCTGTTTCTCCACATCTTTTCCAGTTGTCAGCAGAAATGCTTGGATTCTTGGAGTGCCTTGGTGAACAAGTTAGGTTTCTTGTTGGTCATATTGTGGTGTTCTGGAGAGTGGCAATTGTGTTGGCGCAGTTGGTGATCCATTGTTGGAAGTTGCTTGCCGCTGTGTTGGGCTCTGTTGTAGTTGGCAGTTGAGTGCAGGTGAGGGCGGAGGTGAGGTGTTCCTCGGAGACTTTGTTTCAGATTCTGTGTGGGTGGCGGCGTGCATGATTGTGTGCGATGGTTTTAGTAAAGGAGAAATGGATGCAGTGGTGGTCAGTCCAGAGCAGTTCTACTGGATGGCTGAAGATTTTTCCTCCTTTGAAGAAAGGGTTGAGTGTGTCCCCTGCTGTGTGAGTGGGGGGAGAGACAATTTGCTTGGGTCCTATGTTTGTGAGGTTCTCTGGGAGGGCAGTGGTGTTGGGGTCACTGTGGTTGTCCAGGTGGAAGTCTGAGGATGCGAGTGCCTGGGGTGCGATGAGGTCGACGATGATGTTGGTGAACAGTGTGCAGGGGCCAAGTGGTCTGTAGGTGAGTGTTCTATGGAGCGTTGTTCTGGGATTGGTCTGGATCTGGAAGTTGATGTGTTCGATGGGGTGCATTCCTAGGTCTGCCACTTATGGTAAATCTGTGAATGCATCAAAATCCATGGGTGTTGAGTGGTAACACCCAAGCTCCACCAATGGAATGCCTCCCTTTGACGGAGTAAAGCACCACTGTGATTTGTGCTGCATTCAGCTTTGTGTGCTTCAGAATGTAGCACACATGGTAAGAGTAAGCAACGAGTAGAAATACAAATATTCTTCCTCATTAAGCCTCACCTGGGGAGGCGTAGCAGTTTTGGTGCATTCCCAGGTCTTCCACGTATAGTAAATCTGGGAATGCGTCAACATCCATGGGAATAGCGTGGGAACACCCACGTACCACCCATGTCACGTCTCCCTGTAGCAGAGTAACGCAACCCTGCGATTTGCACTGCATTGTGTTTCTCTGGAATTTTCAAGCCACAAAAGGTGATAAATTGACCTTAAGGGTAGCATCGCCCATGTACCACGTACGGTGGTGCAAAAGCAACTCAACCTTTCAATAAATAGGGACCTTGATGTTCTTATTAGACACACATTTTTCTCATAGCAAATGTTTCAAATGTAATATGCTTTGGTTACAAAGTAGTTGTATCAGCAGGTAGAGAGAAGCAACAAGACATTGCATAGGTTGTATACAAACAATGCAACTTGGTGAGTCATTTTCAATTCACTGTGAGCACCCACTTTGCCTGATAAGCATACATTAACGGAAGGTAGTGTGAATAAAATATTAATGCCCTTGGAGAGTCCATCCAGTTTATAATATTGTCGGAGATATCAACAAGTCAATCCTGGTAGTTTAATGGTAGTTTATGTGTTGCATAAATACATCTCGCATCAAAATTCAAAAAGTATATTATAGTTGAATGACAGCATTTCTGTGTGGTATTGAGCAGAGCTGAAAATTGAAATTGCATAATTTCACTCATGGGGACACTGGCTTCACACATGCCATCTGGGTGACTTGATTTACTGGAAAATTATAGTGAATACGTGATTTAGGACTGTAATGCAGAACATTTATTTTCTGCAATAGCGCTGTCTGACTTTTTGCACTAATAGGAAACTTTATGCCTCGTGAAATATATGTCTATATAACTAACCCTGTTTTTCATGATACATAGTAACTGGCATATCCCAATACGAAATATGTGCCTATTTACAGCAGTAATTGAGCTACTGCTATCATATATATTAGTGGGTCAAATTTCTGTAAAAACTGTTATTTTAGAAAATTCAATTATATTACGTTTGTAATATGCAAACAAGTTTAAGTGAACTAATATGCTGATATACTTAAGGTAAGAGACTTTGACATTTGTATTGCTCATTTGCTGTAATATATATTGAGCCACATCAAATACCCCTGCTTATTGATTGACCGAATGACAGGTGTTAAAGTTTTCTGTGTTAAGGTAACTCAATCGGTTGAGCTCTTGGGTGTGTAGATATTTGTTTTTCAGATCCTGCTCTATATGTAATTTATGTGACATATATTTTTATCTTTCTTTCTATTTTTCAGTGTGAGTGTCTACCTGAGCTGTTAATCTATGTAGATTGCTTGGGAATCTTTGAGTCAATCAAAAGTCTATATGTATATGTTCATGTCGCCATAGGGGATTGTTGAGTGTGTAGAAGTATGTGTGATTTACTTTGGCTGTAGAATATAATGATCAAATGATTCTCTGATTGTAGAAAGATCCTTTTGTAAGACTGCATGTCTATAATTTACTCTGTCTGACCAGTTTGTTGTGAATAACCTTTATGGGAATTTAAATAAATGATTCTGATAATCATATTTAAAAAAATATAATCACACATGTACAATATGCTATGGGTTGACATTTCCTCAGATCATTCAGGGTAGCAGAGTGCTTCACATAGCAGAGGATGATAAAACAAGAGAGACTTAAGAATATCAGAATACAGAGACCATCTCAGAGGCGTCTATTGCATGATGCGCAGTTCATAGAGAGATGGTTAGTTGTCAGGAGGAGACACCTAATAAGTGTATTAGAAAGGCTGGGGTGGGGTAGAAATATGTACCGTGGATTGATGCTACCTTCCCAATTAGACATGGAACAACGTGAGGAGCTGCAAAGGAGCGCAGGGGTTGAAACACAAATAAATCAGTGAATAATCAATTACATTTACAGCACAGTTGAAACACAGTTAAAGTGGCCTGTGGTCTAAAGTTGAAGTCCTGGACTCCCATTCAACATAATGTTGTGAACACTATCCCAAAGTGTAAATCCCAGTCTGTTGTTAGCAGTATGAGAGCAGTGCTACATTCTCATTCTGACTCTGAGGGGTTCTAAGTGACATCAGACAGACAACAATGGTGATGTGTGGTTTGCCTTTAATGTATGTGGACACCAAGAGGGTATACATAAAATCCTCATTGACTCCTTCTCACCCTGGAAATGTGAACTTTTATTAAAGGCAAGATAACATGCCTTTCCAGGCTGAAAAGGGAAATGGAATAGCCATCAAATGTTTGTTGGGTTACAGGTACCTATTTTTCGTGGGGAAAATGCAAAGAGAGGAAAGACTGGAAGAAACAAAGGAATTTTCTTTTTATTTATTAAAATGTATATTGCGCACAGCTAACCGCAGTGGGTTTCCCGGCGCTCAGGGACAGACTGAAGGAGAACAATAGGTATGCTGATTATACTGGAGGCTACAAATTACTGTTGAAAGAGCCAAGTTTTAAGTCCCTTGCGGAAACGAAAAAGATTTGTTTCCGTTTTTAGGGTCACAGGGAGAGTGTTCCAAAGTTTGGGACCAAAATGGGCAAAGGAACGACCTCCCATTTTAGCAAGCCTAATTCTGGGGACGGAAAAATCACCCTTCCCTGATGATCTCAGAGTTCGGCTAGGCTGATAGGCCTGGATAAGGCCCTGAAGATATTTAGAGGCTGAGCCTTGCTTGATTTTAAAAACATAGCAGAGGGCTTTAAATTTGATTCTATTTGGAATTTTGAGCCAGTGAAGGTCACGTAGTGCTAGAGAGGCAGATGTTCTCCTGGGGACGTTTCGGAGCAGCCTAGCGGCAGCGTTCTGAACAACCTGAAGTTTTTTTATGGTTGTCAGGTCGGCTCCAAGATATAGAACGTTGCCGTAGTCCAGGCGGGAAACAACCAACGCCTGGACAACCGTTCTTTGAGTCGAAGGGGGCAACATCCACAGGATTTTTTGAAGCCATCTCAGGGTGGCAAAGCAGATAGAGGCCACTTTCACGGCCTGTTGTCTCATTGTGAGGTTCTCATCAATGAGAAACCCGAGATTGCGTACTACAGTTGCAGGCTGCTGGGTAGGTCCCATGTCCTTGGGCCAATGTTGTGGGTCCCAAAGGTCCTTACCCCTACCTAGTATCACAACCTCGGTCTTATCGCCGTTAAGTTTTAGGAAATTGCTCTCCATCCACTTAGAGACACAAATCAAACCTTCCTTCAAAGCAGAGGTGTTTTTGCATTTTTCATTGGAAAGGGAGAAGATGATTTGTGTATCATCGGCGTAGGAGTACAAGGTAAGACCGGCCTCCTCCACAATAGTAGCCAGAGGTCTTATATAGATATTAAATAGTAAGGGACTGAGTATAGACCCCTGAGGAACACCGTGAGCAGATGAACAGATTGTAGAGGAGGCAGATGTAGAAAAAACCTGGAAAGTACGGTCACTTAAAAAGGAAGCTATCCAGGCTAGGGCAGCGCCCTCCACACCCAGGGACCGGAGAGTCGCAAGAAGGATGGAGTGGGACACAGTGTCGAACGCCACGCTCAGGTCAAGAAGAATAAGTGTGGATGTTTCCCCGCGGTCGACACTGTGTCGGAGACTCTTGGTAACTCCTAGAAGTGTGGTTTCGGTCGAATGATGCGCTCTAAAACCTGACTGAGATGGATGTAAAAATCCCGAGCTCTCCACAAAATTGGTTAATTGTGTGTTGATGTGCCTTTCCAGAATCTTTGATAGAATGGGCAGCAATGAAATAGGTCTGAATTTGACCTAATTAATGGTACTTCCTTTGCTTCTCAAGCTGTAAAGCAGTGAAACCATATCATTGGTGCTCCAGCTTATTATGTTATCTTTGGTACCAATTGACAAATTAGACATGATCCTAAAATTGATGTGGAAATCCTAGCTATTTGTGTCTGTTCACCTTTTTACAAAGCAAATTGTTGCCTCTGAAAGATATGGCCGAGATTCAACCTCTACCATATTTTGATTTAAAATTATATATATATATATATACACCCGGGACCCCGATGAAGGCCTTTGGCCGAAACGTGTAGGTCGTTTTTTGTCTCCAATTTGCACTGACTGCACTTTGCACTTTATATAAATGAAAACAATGAAAAGAAAATGAGAAAATAAAACAGACTTCTGCAAGCTACAACCTGTCATGAGTTCGCTGTTTTGAGTGCTGCCTTTCTGTGTCCTTCAACAATCCTGGTGGAACGGATGTGAAGGTAATCACAGGATACCAGGATATCAAGAAATAGTCATCCTCCCAAGGAAGATCATAAATTCTCCTCAGAAAGTCACCTGAATCTTGTATGTATTAGGGGAGTGACTGCACCGAATTACACAAAAACGAATCCACATATTTTAATGTATTCTCATATGCGCTGCCTATAGCCAAAATAATTGGGTGCCCTGGGGGATTACTGCATCTTTGTGCAGTCACTCCCCTTATACATACAAGAATCAGGTGACTTTCTGAGGAGAATTTATGATCTTCCTTGGGAGGATGACTATTTTTGTATGCCAATTGATGTGTTCATATTATATAACAGCATCATGCACATAGATGGTCTTAAAGCCATTAAACACTTCTTGGGGGCCAGACCAATAAGATTGTGGGCGCACACAGAAATTATCTTGAGGATGGTGGAAGTATGCTTAATAAGCAATTTCTTCCTATTCAATGAAGATCTTTACCACCAGGTATGTGGTACTGCAATGGGCACCTGCTTTGCCCCCAGCTATGCTAATTTGCATATGGGCTCGTGGGAGGAGCAGGTGATCCGAACTCAGTATCAGGCAGACTGGGAAGAGCATATTATGCACTGGAATCAGTATATTGATAACTTATTTTTGGTGTGTAAGGGCACAGAGGAACAAGTGAAGATCTTTGTCAGCAAGATTCAAAAGAATGAGTTAAATTTGAGCTTCACTAATGATATCAGCAAACACAGTGTTAACTTCCTTGACCTTACAGTGTATATCAAAGAAGGAAAGATAGCAACCAAATTGTACAGGAAACCTTCCTCTGGTAATACGTTCCTCATGCAACTAGTTTCCACCCTACCAACTTAAAAAGAAGCATACAGTTTGGTGAATATTTAAGAACAAAACAGAATTGCAGTAATGAGTAGGAAATCAAATTAGAGTTCACCCGTCTCAAGAGAAGGTTTGAAAGCAGAGGGTACCCAGACAAATGGATAAATGAGGCAATAGGTAAAGTGTCAAAGAGAGAGGAAAGACTGTTTGAAAATAAGATGAAAAAAAGATCAGATGACACAGGTAACCAGCGTGGTATGATAACTAAGTACAGTGTCCAACAAGACAGACTAAGAGGCATTCTAAATAAACACTGGCACGTAATCAAGAATGAACCTGTTCTGGGAAGAGTGGCGCCACGGAAACCACAAGTGACCCTTCGGCGTGCAAAATCATTTAACCCCTTCCATGCTTGTGACGGAACCGTTCCGTCATCAGTCACGGCTGAGCTGTGCTGATGATGGAACGGTTCCGTTACGACCGCACCCTGTTCTGGAATGTCCAGCACAGGGGCGGAATCGGCACTGCACGGAAGCGGTTAAACAGATTTTGGTAAGAAACACCCTTAAACAACATCAGCCTAAGGAAACCTGGTTAAGTAGAAAACAAAGGCTTCTAAATGTTCGAGATGGAAGGCATGTCTCTATGGAATTAACACAACGTAATACAAACTGATGTTGTCCAGCACAATGAAAAAGGGTCAATTTAACTGCAAAACAGAGTTTGCTGTCTACGTGCTGCAGTGCCCATATGGCCTGCGGTATGTAGGCAGCACAATCCTGGAAGCCCATAAAACAATTTTGCTGTATTTGTGGGCTATTACGAATCTATCCAGTTGAGCACCATTTCAAAAAGTTCCATGTAATATCATATTATGTGATAGATACAGTGGCAGTTGACAAACGTGGCCGGAACAGGGAAAAGAAGCTTAGAAAACATGTATCCTGCTACATAATTTAATTGAATTATAAGTATCCAGAAGGTCTAAATGTAGAAGAAAACTTGTACACTCATTTGTAAATATGTAAACATGGATTTCTGTTTCACAAGTTTTTATAGAAAAAGAAGATGAGGTTCTTTATATATTTGTTTTAATGTGTAAAAAGGGTTTATATAAACAGACCGAAAAGTACTGAAGCAAAATTCTCAGTGGCCCTATTGGGCAGGAAGTCTGCACAATGGGTTCCTTTTGATCATTAGATAGCAGAGACAGCCCACAGGAGCTCGATTTTGAGAGGTTTACAGAATAGTGATAAAATTGCCTACGTGGGCAAGATTTTATTGAAGCAACATCAATCAGTGTTTTCTAATTTGTGTAAATTGTGTAAATATTGTATAGTATGAATTTTAATGATTATGAATTTATACTGTAATAGAAAACTGGCACTTATGAATTACACAAATGGGACCATGTGATTTGGTAACTGTAGATGATTATCGTCGTAAAGTTTTTACAACCGTGTATAAGATTAATGTGGACAAATGCTAATAAAAGTGAAAAACTACGAGTCTGTTTACACCTTCTATTATTTTGTAGTTTTGCATTTGTCACAAAGAAAACATACAAAAAAGTTTTAAAATGCCCTCTTTTAAAACTTTATTAGCAAGGAGCAGGTCGCTCCGAAACACGTTCGATTGAGGCTGAATATATATAGTGAGTGAGTTTGCCGGTGAAATTTGCAAATAAAATACTGCTTTATGCATTTTGAGTTTGTGGTGGCTGTTTTTCCAGGATCTGGAGAGGTGCGCAGTACAAGTTGGATTAATAAAAAGGTTTGCTCCCTTGACCACGGACCGCTGTTATTGGAGGCGGGGGCATGGCGTTCTCGGCGGCAGCCGAGATTTACTGCTTGGAGATATATATATATTACCTACTGGCGGTCGCCAGTAGGTATATATAGTTAGGATTTTTTCTCTATGGGTTTTTTGAAAATTCTATGTCTAATAACTTTGGCGTTTGTGGACGGAATTGGCTGAAATTTTCAGGAAAATGGCACATTTTGTTTCTGAGCAGCCCTTAAAAAATTGGGGGGGGTCCGTCCAGTGGGGGCCGAGAAAAAAGGGGGGTCCCAAAACGTGTTTTTAACATTGAGTTTTCCATAGGGCGGTTGGCCTCACTTTTAGCCCGAACGGCTGAATGGATTTGCACAAAACTTGGCAAAATTGTAGGGACTGGTAGCCCGATGTGCCTTTTGTAGGTCTCAATATATGTGCTCCAGTGGATTTTGAGAAATTAACGTTTAAAAAAAGATATATATCTGTAACAGCGGACCGGGCAGCGCTCTGGTTCGCGGACTTTTCGCGCAACGGAGCTTTGTGAAGCGAAGCTGATTGGTTCTCCGGCGTCTGTCAACATTCCAAACAGTCCGTAGCGGCCGCCATCTTGTCTCTCGGTAGGATCGAGAGACAAGAGGAGGCCGAAGCGAAGGGGCAAATGACCATAAGGGGGCATAGTACATTGTCGCTCACCCCCTAGGTTTGATGTGGAGGTTTTAAAAGGGCCCCGCGGGGCAAAAAAAAATAAAAATAATAATAATCGAACAGCTGAATGGATTTGCACGAAACTTGGCAAAATTGTAGGGACTGGTAGCCCGATGTGCCTTTGCTAGATCTCAATATATGTGCTCCAGTGGATTTTGAGAAATTAACGTTCAAAAAAAGGTATATATCTGTAACAGCGCACCGCTTCGCGTACTTTTCGCGTTACGGAGCTTTGCGAAGCGAAGCTGATTGGCTCTCCGGTGTCTGTAAACATTCCAAACAGTCCGTAGCGGCCGCCATCTTGTCTCTCGGTAGGATCGAACAGCTGAATGGATTTGCACGAAACTTGGCAAAATTGTAGGGACTGGTAGCCCGATGTGCCTTTGCTAGGTCTCAATATATGTGCTTCAGTGCATTTTGAGAAATTAACGTTCAGAAACAAGATATATATCTGTAACAGCGCTCCGCTTCGCGGAGATAAAATTATATGTGTATTACCTAGCTGTTGCTAACACCAGTTAGCGACGGCTAGTAGAAGATAGCGACCATCTTGGGCCCCACTTTGCATGTGAGTGATATTTATCACTAATGACATGCAAAGTGGGCATGCCAAGATGTTAGCGACTGGAAACAGTCGCTAACATCGCTATCTCCTATTATCAACTTTTGGAAATATTCGAGATAAGGGCGAATATCTCTAAAAGCTACCACCTGCCCTGAGCAGTTCTTAGCCATGTTATCCAATGGGAGGTGGATAACATGGCTAAGAGCATTAGCTCGGTAATGCATGAATATCGCTGAGTTTTCAGCGATATTAATGCATTGCGGTCGTTTTTTATCGTATTTCCGATAAACCTTGATAATAGCAAGGTTTATCTGCGATAATTTCTGACGGTAAAAAAATCGTTGCTAAGCATCGTTAGGGATAAATATCGCTTAACTTTGGTAATATGCCCCAACGTCTGTTAACGTTCGATTCGAAGGAAATCAGGAAGTGTTGAAAAACATTGTCTGCGCCATCTTGTCTTTTTTCAAATGCCACACTTTTGTCGTGCACGGCAGCCATTTTAGATGCCTTGACCAGACCCACTCTGTGCACGCTGTCGATCCTTAGCATGGCTCCCCACCCTCGCAAACATCTCCCCCAGGCAGTGGTCACCCCCGCTCTCTGTCTTATGCATGGGTAATAAACCTCCCCCATCTGCGCTGCTGTTCCCTGAGAATCACACCCTGTGCCCGCCCGACACCTCCCTTTCGCCCTATTCACTACCCCACCCTCTGACACTCCTTTTCCTCTGTGTCCGATTGTCCAGGCTGGTCCTAGGGTATCAGCTAGCCCTGCAGATGTAGTTTATGGCCACAGCTGTAAAGAATCACCCCTCTTCAAAGGAGTTATAGTAGATCAAGGCCCACACTCGATGAGATTCGTCACAGCAGAAGCGTTGCTATTATCTGAAAACCATCCTGTATTGTGATTGGGGAGGGGACCGAGCCTGAAGCGGAAGATTCCAGGGATGACTGTTTGTACATCAAAGTTTTTACAATTATGTGTCACATTAAAAATATATAGCACTCCGACAAAGTAGTAAGATTATAAAACTTTAATAATTTATAAATATATACAAGAAAACAAAAATAGTAATAACATATAAACATTTTTAGGGAAAAACAACGAAGTAGCGGTCGGCTGTGCGAATAGTCCCAACGCAGCACAACGTCCAGATTTCCGGCGTGGGGCGTCGCGGGGGGTGGGTCATCAGTAGCAAACTGTTGTGCGAATAGTTCCAAGGCAGCAGAACGCGTTGAAATCTAGATGACACGAAAGTGATGTCTAGTAAGTTGCCACCCAGCAAATAACGGCATGGGGCGTCGCGGGGGGTGGGTCATCAGTAGCAAACTGTTGCGCGAATAGTTCCAAGGCAGCAGAACGATGGCACCAAGGTGATGTCCAGTAAGTTGCCGCACTGGTTTTGGTATCCTACAATGCTGCTCCGAATAACGGCGTGGGGCGCCCCGGGGGAGGCGGCGTGAACGGGCCTCTCCAGGTGGAGTGTCATCTGTTGTAGTGGGGCGCCCCTTTACCGTTTCAGTTGCCATTCCGTCCGTTTTTGGTCCACTGTGTCAAAAGCCGCAATTCAGCTGAGTTGCGCCCACTCTTGCGGTGCAGCGATAGGCGGCTGTCACAGGACTCTCAAAATGGCGGCAGGCTGTTTCCTTTTTGGGCCTGGTCCACTGAAATGGCCCTGGGACACCTTGGAAATCGGACGCTTGTCTGCTAGGTCTTGGACCTCATTCTCGAAAGCGTCCCCTCCGCCTTGAGAATTCATCAAAAGTTTTGGGGGCTCCGACTCCTGCAGGCTTCTGGTGGGGAGCGGCTGCCATGATTGCTCGCGGAATGACCACGACTGAGCTACGAGATGGTGGTGCTTTCATGCTGACGCCAGCTTCAGTCTGAAACATCCAGAAACAAGGTGGGGCTTTCATCGTTTGGGGAAAAAAAAAAGTTTTCATCCTATGAAAAGTGTTGTTTTTAGGTCACATGATCAAGCCTTCCATCATTAGGAAACCAAAAGTAAAATGAACCAATGAAAAGTTTTATAAACAAGTCACATGACCTGTTATGCGGCATAGGGTGTAAAATTAGGAGAAAATACGTTGGCACGTGAGGCGGCGTCAGTAGCGGACCGATGTGCGAATAGGCCGAAGGCAACACAACGCGCCAAGATCTGGATGGCACCGAGGTGGTGTCCAGCAAGTTGCAGCACTGGTGTGGCCATCCTACAATGCTGAAAGTCGGCGTGGGGCGCCCCGTTGGCCTGTGAGTTTGCGTCAGTAGCGGACCGATGTGCGAATAGGCCGAAGGCAGCACAACGCGCCAAGATCCGGATGGCACCGAGGTGGTGTCTAGTAAGTTGTCGCACTGGTGTGGCCATCCAACAATGCTGAAAGTCGGCGTGGGGCGCCCCGTTGGCCTGTGAGTTTGCGTCAGTAGCGGACCGATGTGTGAATAGGCCGAAGGCAGCACAACGCGCCAAGATCCGGATGGCACCGAGGTGGTGTCTAGTAAGTTGCCGCACTGGTGTGGCCATCCTACAATGCTGAAAGTCGGCGTGGGGCGCCCCGTTGGCCTGTGAGTTTGCGTCAGTAGCGGACCGATGTGCGAATAGGTCGAAGGCAGCACAACGCGCCAAGATCCGGATGGCACCGAGGTGGTGTCTAGTAAGTTGTCGCACTTCTGTGGCCATCCTACAATGTTGAAAGTCGGCGTGGGGCGCCCCGTTGGCCTGTGAGATGGCGTCAGTAGCGGACCGATGTGCGAATGGGGCCAAAGGCAGCGCAACAATATTTTCTGATTTGAAGACACCACAAGGCGCTGAGATGCCAAGATCCGGATGGCACCGAGGTGGTGTCTAGCAAGTTGTGGCACTGGTGTGGCCATCGTACAATGGTAAAAGTCGGCGTGGGGCGCCCTGTTGGCCTGTGAGATGGTGTCAGTAGCGGACTGATGTGTGAATGGGGCCAAAGGCAGCGCAACAATATTTTCTACTATATTTTCGGAGTAGAAGACACCACAAGGCGCTGAGATGCCAAGATCCGGATGGCACCGAGGTGATGTGTAAGTTGCGGACGGATGTGCGAATGGGGCCAAAGGCAGCGTAACAATATTTTCTGTATGGAAGATACCACTAGGCGTTGAGATGCCAAGATTCGGATGGCACCGAGGTGATGTCTAGCAAGTTGGTGTGGTCATCCTACAATGCTGAAACTCGGCGTGGGTCACCCCATTAGCCTGTGAGATGGCGTCAGTAGCGGACCGATGTGCGAATAGGCCGAAGGCAGCACAACGCGCCAAGATCCGGATGTCACCGTGGTGGTTTCATAGTTGAGAGGCACTTCATCTGCAGTGGGGCGCCGAGATCCGGATGGCACCGAGGTGATGTCTAGCAAGTTGCTGTACTTGTGTGGTCATCCTACAATGCTGAAACTCGGCGTGGGTCGCCCCATTAGCCTGTGAGATAGCTGTTCTTTGGATTTGGGCCTGGTCCACTAAAATGGCCCTGGGACACCTAAGAACTCGAACGCTCGATTTTTTTTTCCTTTCCTGTACATGCAAAAAAAGGTAAATGCCCGGTATGTTACACGCTTCATCTGCCACGATGAACTCTCCAGAGGAACCGAAAAAATATATAGTTGTGGTAACTATACCATGCATCGTCATATGGAGAGGTGGCACCAATTAATTATAGTGCTGCATAAAAGAGAGATTTGGAGGAGAACCCCTGACCTGCTAGTACATTCATCAAAGAAGTGGCACTGAGAGCTTCAGAGGCAAGGGAAACGGTCCCAAATATTTAGAAGAACTTTGGAAAGATTAAAATGACATGTTTAGATTGTGGTAAATTAATTTCATGTGGGCAGATGAGTGTTACTCTAATAAATACAGCATATGAACATCATCATAGTCGATGGTTGGTAGAGACATTTTGACTATATCCTGGACCTGCCCGTCCTCGCCCAAAATGGCGCCGGAATAAATGGGACTCGTAACTCCTTGTTGTGTACTGGTTGCAGAACCTTGAAATCACGAGATACGTATGCAGTTTTGAAGCACATGGCGGGCGGGGACGAGAATTGATTGAATATTTCAACATCCCTATTGATATTAAGTTCTGATGTGTTATTGATTACTGTACTATTGAAAATTCGAATTAACGTCACCCATGGTACTTGCCCGCAAATGTATATCTAGATAATTTTATTGTAACTGGCCCTGTCGTATTTTAATTATAAAATGTACGTCCACCGATTCCGTAACTGTTAGACACCTTAGTTTTTGCAACCTAATGGCCCGCCCGTTACGTTCCTCTACAGTGTAAATGTCTATTCATCATATACGATTACAGTTTGCTCCGTGGCAGGCCCACGTGGTTATAGGCTCGTATTTGTATAATGAAATTTTCACAATAAAGGTTTTTAAAAGAAAACATGGTAGTAGTGTATACATTGGTAAAGTTTTTAATAATAGTCACTGTTTTAGAATCATTAAAAGGCAAGTGAAATAAAGCAGACCAATTACATGAAGGGTAAAAGGTATAATACGAAGGAACGCAGTAAAGATAAATGGTCAAGGGCTGTTGTGTTTTCTATTCCTGCAACATAAAGTGATCGATAAGAATCTCATATTCAGGCGTATCGGCGACTAAGACAGCAGGTCGACCCTCTTTTGCTCAACGGCTCCGTCATGGGACGAAGAAACGCTCTTTTTCTCGAAAAAAGAATATATTTTACTTGCAGGACAGTTGTAAAATTTCCGGGAAAGTACATTAGCCTGGAACATTATAACATATATTTAAGAGAAAATAATGTTCGGAAGTAATTAAAAGCGTAATTTTTAGGTGATATGACCAAGGCTTTCATCATTAGAATAAGAAAAGTAAAATGAACCAATGAAAAGTTTTATTAACAAGTCACATGACTTGTTATGCTTACGTTACGCGCTGCGCGCCCCGGATGACTTCCGGATGCGCTAACGCGGCGCGTCATATGACGCATTACGCGACAACGCAGGTCCAGAATATAGTCAAAATGTCTCCACCAACCAGCGGTCGAAACACAACCCCTTTCAGCAGGCTAAATAGTTCTGTTAAATGACAACAGAAAGGACAGGCAACAAGAACCATCAGTCAAAGAGGGGAGGGCTAGTTCTTCTCTACCGGGTTACATTGGGGCGCTACCGGAACTGATCGAATTGGTAGTCTACAGTGTTTCTGGATGTTTCAGACCGAAGCTGGGGTTAGCATGAGAGCAGCACCATTTCATAGCTCCGTTGTGGCCATTCCGCAACCAATCATGGCAGCCGCTCTTTATCGTTATTTTGGGCGGGGTGGGTGGCGGAGCCGAGCTGTTTTGCAGCCATCATTGTGTGGAGTTCAGTTCATCTCACTAGTTTTGTATTTGTCATGAGGGGTTGTTCCTAATGTTTCTATTTTAGCGAGGTCAAAAAGAGATCCCATTAGTGGCCTACTGATTTTGCTCGATTCCTTTTCTTTTTTTTACACGATTTTTCGTTATCTGCAAAGACTAAACAGAGTATTGCGACTCTGTGTTTGTTTGTAAATAGAGAATGAACCAAAGAGAACTAATTCTAAAACAGTAAATACTTGGATAACAATCAATCAAATGGAGAGAGAAGCAGGCACGACGGATTACAACGGGGGCAAAGGCCTGCGTTAACTACCTTTCACTATCTGCAAAGAGAGAGTACTCGTAATAGAAATGAGGGGGGGGGGGCACCATTCAAAGCAGATCAGTGTGCATAAACACGAAAATGTTTTCACTTACCACGTACTTGACATTCGACAGCTTATGATATTTGCTATTAAAAAACCATTGAAATTCACTGAAAAAACCATAGGTTATAGACCATATATAGTTAGGAATTAGCATTTACAAAACCTTGAAAATTCACTGAAAAAACCATAGGTTATAGACCATATATAGTTAGGAATTAGCATTTAAAAAACCTTATTTTACTCACACAAAACCATTGAAATTCCATATATAGTTAGTTGCACTAACTATATATTGCGCACCCGCAATCCACTGCTGATGATGTCACATATTACATCATTCATGACATGGTCAGTGACATCACTGATGACATCACTGATGACATCTCAAATGACATCACTGATGACATCACTGATGACATCTCATTTGACATCAATGACCACATCACTGATGATATCATTCATGTGACAATACAATGCATCTCCTCACATTTTAATATAACCTCTGTTTCACCCAGTGTTAAAAACAGAGTATAATTTTTGAAACCATTGACACACCAATACTAGTTACTACATACGTACTCACTGATTCCTACGTCTACACACACATTCACTCATTCACCCATACAATCATTCATACATAGAATCACTCATGTTTAGAACACTATCATATGCACTCATACACCTATACAGACACTCACACTCTGCCACTCATCCATGGAGTTACTCACACACCTAGTCAGTCCTGTAAAGAATCAATCACACTTCCATTTTCTACTCTATACAGTTAAACATAGAGCACCTTACGTTTTCAACCATATACTAACACATACTTACTCTCTTATACAATCATTGATACAAGTACACATTGATCTGTACAGAGTCACACACCTCCCAGCCAGCCACACACACACTCAGTCTCCCATGCAAATACTTGGGCAATCAATCAATAACCCATATAGTTACTCATATAGCTACTGATCAACACATGCAGCAGTTTACAGAACAACAGACATAATGATGCACACATTAAGACAGTTTAGTCACTAACCCATGCACTCAGTGAGACACATTTAATCACTCACTCATACGTTCAGTCATGCACCTACTAAATCCTTCGTCCAGACACTTATACATCCACTCATTCTTCAATATGTAAGACATATTTTAACTTTACAGAAACATAGTCACTGGATGTTGTCATCAGTGATGTCATCAGTGATGTCATTTGAGATGTCATCAGTGATGTCATCAGTGATGTCACTGACCATGTCATGAATGATGTAATATGTGACATCATCAGCAGTGGATTGCGGGTGCGCAATATATAGTTAGTGCAACTAACTATATATGGAATTTCAATGGTTTTGTGTGAGTAAAATAAGGTTTTTTAAATGCTAATTCCTAACTATATATGGTCTATAACCTATGGTTTTTTCAGTGAATATATATATATATAGATATATATATATATATATATATATATATATATATATATATATATATATATATATATATATATATATCTATATATATATATATATTACCTACTGGATGTTGCCAGCAGGTAGTTATAGTTAGAACCTAGTTTCCATAGGTGAACCACAACCTTCTATTTGGAATAACTTTGGCGCTGGTGGACGAATCTTCGTGAATTTCTCCAAGAAAATGACCTGCTCGGTTCCGCTCCTTCTCTGAAAGGTTGGGGGTGATGCGTTAAGAAGGGGTAGAGAATAAGGGGGTCCCAAAACGTGTTTTCCTCATGCAATTTTCCATAGGGACCTTTAGCCAGGGCTACAGCCCGAACGGCTGAACGGAATTACACAAAATTTGGCAGAGTGAGTAGCAACAGAATAAAATAATTTTCAGTACTTTCTCGTCCTATTTTAAATTCACACCCTTTTTCATTTCACACTTTATTGGCACTGCAGCATCAGTCACTCTGTTCCACTACATCCTCACAACAGAGTAGTAAGACCATTGAGAGGCCTATCTGAGCGAAAGAGGACTTTTAACCATCCTGGCCCTCCTCCGCGAAAGTTGGGGGCTCTCTTTCTTGAATGGTCATGAAGGTACCCCAAGTGATGAAGGGCGGTTCCGTGTGGTGACTGATGGGTATCCCCAATTGACCATTCAGTAGGTTTATTCGGAGGGCTGTTAATACTCCAAACCAGGAAGTGTTGGCAGCCATGTTGTTTGTCGGGAGAGCAGAGTCACAAGAAAACAGTAAAACAAAGTTGAGAAATAAGGACACGGGGCAGGGTAGAAACATTCTGAGCCCATAGTCTTGGTCAGGGGGTGGTACATGGATCTTTAGGCTCAATTTATATTTTTTTATAAATAAAAAATGGCGGAGTACTTGTGCAGTACTTGTACGCGGTGGAAAAGGTGAAAAAAAAGTAGAAGTCCATTTTATTCATTAGGTCCCGGGGGGCAAATTACGGGGGCAATTTTTCTGCATAATGGGGGCTTGTAAGGTGCCCCGAGCACTGGGGAATGGAACTCCTCTGGTTTTATTTTGAAGTATGGGGGGGGCTCCATGCAGTCTCGGTGAGCGACACCCCTCGGGTCTTTTTAAAAAAAAAAATTTTTTGGAGTTCTCTCTCTCTCCCCGTACACGTCGCGGGGAACATCACATTTATGGGGCACCGATATGTAAAATGACCTTCCAGCTCCGGGTACCTGCATTGTCTGGAGTTTTTTATTAATGTTGGGAGGGTGGGCTTGATAATACGTCCTTGTTGATTACCATAGAACCTATGTTCTGGTGTTAACATGGGCTTCTATGGGAAATACCAAGGCCATATTGTCATGGTCATTATCGCCGTTTTATCGGCAGTTTTTTGCAAATAAAATGGCGATAATTGGAACACCGGTCCTTGATAATATGCACCTAAGTTTACTGGTCAAAAAAAGAGCAATGAGCCATATTATCAACAAAAGGCGATATATTATCGTCGCTTTTATCGGCAGGATACTGCCGATAAAGCGGCGATAATGGGCTTGATAATATGCCCTTGTGAATAACCTAGGAGCCCAGGTTAACACCAGAACCTGGGCTGCTATGGGAAGTTACAAGGGCGTATTATCAAGCACATTATCGACGCTTTTATCTGCAGTTTCCTATCGATAAAAGTGGCGATAATGTATCGCCTTTTGTTGATAATATGCTCCTTCATTTCTATGATAGTATGTAAAGCGTTCCTTTTTTTTGGTGTAGCAGTTGTACTCTCTTCGCATGCTCAGCGTCGTTTCGAAGCCGTCGTTTTCATTTTCTTCAAGTTCAACAAGCAAACCTTTCCTTATATCAGTTAGTAAATCTGTTGCTTTCTTTTCCCGGTTCATGTGTGTCATCCGCTGCTGCACTTTTGTACAGTATTAATAGTCATATTTTATGGGAAATATCAAGGCCGTATTATGAAGCTCATTATGACCGTTTTATTGGCAGTTTCTTGCCAATAAAACGTAGATAATTTTAACACCGGTCCTTGATAATATGCACCTAAGTTTAATGGTCAAAAAAAGAGCAATGGGCCATATTATGAACAAAAGGTGATACATTATCATCGCTTTTATTGGCAGGAAACTGCCGATAAAGCAGCGATAATGGGCTTGATAATATGCCCTTGTGAATAACCATAGCAGCCCAGGTTAACATCAGAATTTGGGCTCCTATGGGAATTTACATGTGTCTATGGTTTTTTATTAATGTTGGTAGGGTGGGCTTGATAATACGTCCTTGTTAATTGCCATAGAAGCCTATGTTCTGGTGTTAACATGGGCTTCTATGGGAAATAACAAGGCCGTATTATCATGGTCATTATCGCCGTTTTATCGGCAGTTTCTTGCCAATAAAATGGCGATAATTGTAACACCAGTCCTTGATAATATGCACCTAAGTTTACTGGTCAAAAAAGAGCAATGAGCGATATTATCAACAAAAGGCGATACATTATCATCGCTTTTATCTGCAGTAAACTGCCGGAAAAGCGGCGATAATGGGCTTGATAATATGCCCTTGTGAATAACCATAGGAGCCCAGGTTAACACCAGAACCTGGGCTGCTATGGGAAGTTACAAGGGCCTATTATCAAGCGCATTATCGCCGCTTTATCGGCAGTTTCCTGTCAATAAAAGCGGCGATAATGTATCGCCTTTTGTTGATAATATGCTCCTTCATTTCTATAATATTATGTAAAGCTTTCCTTTTTTTTTGGTGTAGCAGTTGTACTCTCTTCGCATGCTCAGCGTCGTTTCGAAGCCCACGTTTTCTTTTTCTTCAAGTTCAACAAGCAAGCCTTTCTTTATATCAGTTAATAAATCTGTTGTTTTCTTTTCCCGGTTCGTGTGTGTCATCCGCTGCTGTACTTTTGTACAGTATTAATAGTCATATTTTTTATATATTTATTTGAAAGGTAGTGCCGCGGCGCCAAACGTTGATTACGTACTCCGTCCACCGCCATTTTAGTAGTTTCTCACCGTTGGTTTTATTATATCTGTTAGTTAGAAAACCAGTAGTTTTCAATCCTAGTCTTGAATATCTTACTATAGTATTTTAACATTATTTTTATTGTGGGCCGTCATACCCCTCCCCCACAAAATAAAAGAAGTATGTAGTTTTTTTTTATTAACTTTTATTAAACAATAAATATAAACGAAACTCAAGTATAACTATATTAGAACTGGAAAAATAACTTAAACAATGTTATAAACAAATTGTGAAATGGATTCCAAAAGGTGTCCGATTGGTAATCTGCAAAAGAAAAAAGAAAATTAGAGTTTCGAATTATGTAGATGTGAGTAAATGAGCTGAAGCATTACGGGGCATATTATCAAGAACGGTGATAACATTATCGCCGTTTCAGCGGCAGGAAACTGCAGCTAAAGGGACGATAATGGGCTTGATAATATGCTGTTGAGAATACCCATAGCAGTCCAGGTTCTGGTGTTAACCTGGGCTACTATGGGAATTCACAAGGGCATATTATCAAGCCCATTATCGCCGCTTTAGGAGCAGTTTCCTGCCGCTGAAACGGCGATAATTTTATCGCCGTTCTTGATACTATGCCCCTACAAGTTTTGGTAACTCTACGATTTTACGTGTGCAGTGTGACTCGTGCATTCCAGTTCTGTTATAGTGCCGCGTTCAAGTGGTGTCTAAATGGAAGTGCCTACTGCGTTACTGATGCCCGTTATGGCGACTTATTTCTAATGCATTCCTATAAAGGCTTTGTAGATCTAGGCCTCTGTGCTTACCGTTGTATAAACCTTGCGGGTAAACATTTCAGGCAGTTGGTGTCACAACTTATTCTGAACAATTCTTCTACACGTCTACACGTCCAAGACAGCAGTGTCTAAGTTTAAGAGAGAAAGAGAAATGATGTCACAGAGAGTGAGAGAGAGAAAGAGAGAGAGAGAAAACAACATTAAAACTGTGTCGCAGAGTCTGGAGTTGAGATTTTTTCCTTGCGTCACTTTACTCATGTTAAAAGTGACTCAAAAGTGGCGTAATAAGGTTGTTGGTCTGTTTGTCAGACTGTTGTAATGTATCTGTTGTCACTGCTGGGCGGTAATGATAGATTTTACAGAGAAGCTGCTGTACACTACTCACTCTGGGCCATAATATCAAGCCTGGGCGACAAAATTATCGCCAGTTTATCGGCAGGAAAGTGTCGCTAAAGTGGCGATAATGGGTTTGATAATATGCTCTATGGAATTTCAATCGAAGCTCATTTTAGATGTCCTTCACATATAACATGAGCTTCGATTGGAATTCAATAGAGTATATTATCAAACCTATTATGGCCACTTTAGCGGCAGTTTGCTGCAGATAAAGTGGCGATAATTTTGTCGCCAAGGCTTGATAATATGGCCCTCTCTCGTTTCACAAATAAAGCTAAGACTATAGTTTTACGAGTGCTGTGTACCTGGTACATTTTACTTGTTATAGTGCCGCGTTCAAGTGGTGTCTATATGGAAGTGCCTACTGCGTTACTAACGCCCGTTATGCCGAATTATTTCTAATGCATTCCTAGGAAGGATTTGTAGATCTAGGCCTCTGTGCTTACCGTTTTATAAACCTTGCGGCCAAACACATAAGGAAGTAGAGTTCACAACTTAATTTCAACAATTCTTCTACACGTCCAAGCAGACAGCAGTGTCTAAGTTTAAGAGAGAAAGAGAAATGATGTCACAGAGAGTTAGAGAGAGAGAATACATTAAAACTCTGGGTCATAATATCAAGCCTGGGCGACAAAATTATCGCCACTTTATCGGCAGGAAAGTGTCGCTAAAGTGGCGATAATGGGTTTGATAATATGCACTATGGAATTCCAATCGAAGCTCATGTTAGATGCCCTTCACATCTAACATGAGCTTCGATTGGAATTCCATAGAGCAAATTATGACACCCATTTTCGCCACTTTCCTGCCATTAAAGTGACGATAATTTTATTGCCAAGGTTTGAAAATATGGCCCTCTCTCCTTTTATAAATAAAAGTTACACTACAGTTTTACGAGTGCAGTGTACCTGGTATATTTTACTTGTTATAGTGCCGCGTTCAAGTGGTGTCTATATGGAAGTGCCTACCGCGTTACTGACGCCCGTTACGGCGACTTATTTCTAATGCATTGCTATGAAGGCTTTGTAGATCTAGGCTGCTGTGCTTACCTTGTATAAAGAGTGCGGCCACCGGAGTTCACCACTTGACTTGAACTCTGCTTCTATACGTCAAAGTATATTCAATAAGATGCAGAAAATTCCATTGCTGTTGCTCGATAGGCCGTGGTTGCTTCTGAAGGGTGTTTGCTGAAGGAAACAAAAGGACATTTTGATTAGTCATTGAAACTGAGTTGCGTAACTACTATCAAAGTGAATTTTAATGTGGGTTCTTAATATTCCATAGTTAAGACTGTTGCAGCTTCAGCAAACCAAGGAAGATCAATAAGTTAATAAAGGCCTGGGACGGCCTTGTGACGCAGAAAAAAAAATACTATCATGGACGCACAATTAATAATAATAGAGGCCTAAGCACTTTGCGTAGTACAGAAATACGACACAGAAATGTATGCACACACAATTTTTAAGATTTGAGGTGTATAGGACCTCGTGACTTATAAAGAAATATTTAAATTATGTAAGTACTATTTAAAACCATTGAGGGGTAGGAAAGCCATAGGAAGGATAAAAAAATAGTATTATGCATATACAATTTACAGAGGAGGCTGATGTTGTGACGTCTTCTCTTACCTTTGTTTCTGTCGTCTTTTGTCGTGGTTTCGTTGAGTCTGGGGTGTTTTCGACAGCTTTTCTGTCATCGCAGCAGAGGCAGGCAAAACAGAGCATGCTTACGTCAGTGCCCGCATTATATGGGAACCGCGGGGGCTGACCAAACCAAGCCCAGGGCCGTCATTGGTAGCGTTTTCGTGGTCTATAAGAATGATGGCCCTGGGGGACATGCCATTGGGTAATGTATTGGTTTCCAGGCTAAATGATAGTAAGCATGCTTGGTGGTGGCATGTGGGTAGTGTGGGCGGGCGTGCACTGCGCATGTGCAAGTATGAGTGTGTGCACCAACAATTAACAACAGAGAGAGATGGGGGCGGTGTTATAATGTACGCAGAGGCAGGCCCAGAATCGGTCCTGCAATGAGTGAACATTTCTAATCATTCTCCTTAGCGCTCCCTGAGCTGTGATTTGTCACTGAAAGGTGATCGCACCATAGTTTGCACTGCTTATCATACTTAGCGTGTACCCGCGCATATGGTACAAATATGCTTTGACGTTACGCGTCGCATTAAAGCTTCGGTGTGACGTCATGTACGGCGTTCTGTACGCGAAAGTGTGCAATGTTTCTACTTGGTTTAAAAGAAGTATGTATTTAATGTACATACTAAGGGTAGACATTTGGGATAACTATGAATTTTTTTAATACTTGTAATAATCATAGATTACTTTTAAAAAGAATTACAGAAATCACGGTAGAACATCATGCGTACTCGTATTGAAAGAGCTGCGCAAGCGCATCATAAGCGTACGCAAAGCCATGTGACTTTAAAAGTAGAGATTTGATTGGTTTATAACTTTTCCTATTGCGACTGTTGAAAGTTCCGTCCCATTATAATTATTCGACTCTGACTTTCTAAGAAGAAGCATTTGTTCTGAGAATCTTCTCAAATAGAAGGAAGATCACAATAATAGGAGCATTGGAGTCATCTTGCAGCAGTTCTTCAGAGGGAGATTTCATTCTTGAAGAAAGTCCAAAGAAGAGGAAACAGGCTCTAATTTGGAAGTTTTTTACTTTTCCAGAAGGTCAAAAAAAGGTTAATGCTTCAAAAGTAACCTGTAAAATTTGCGAAACAACTCTCTCAAGGGGTGATCCATGTAAAAAATACTCCTTTGACACAGCAAATATGGTGCGACACGTGAAGAATTTGCACCCCAAGAACTTTGCTCGAGCTGCAAGACGGAGGTTGCATGAGAACCCACCTGCTGCTACAGCAAGCACATCAGCTGTGGCAGCAGGATTTTCAGCAAGCAGTCCACACCCACATATTGATTCTGACTTTGCTAAAGTTAAAATTCTTTGCATTTATTGCGATAAACTTTTGTGTTATGGGGAACAGTCTATAGACTTGATGAAACACAGGATGCAGGATCATTGCTGTCCTCGACATTAGTTGTTCTTTTTTTCATTCTTTTGTTCCGCTTGGAATTTGTTGAGAAAACAAATAAAAAATTCAACAAAAAAACCTGTTATTTTTAGAACTACCTTCACTGGTCAAAGAAAGAACTATATTTCTATGTTAGTGTGTAAAAGTTTGTCAGAATGAATGTGTAGTTCATAAATGAATCAATGATTATGTTACTAGTGTATGGAGAATGTGAAAGTGCAGAACTATAAGGAACTGCTAGAGCATAAATCTATAAGGTGTTTATCTATAGTATACTGTAGTATGTCCGAAGCACTTGAATGTAACATATGTACATAAATATGTTATAAATCTATGCTTTAATTTGCGCTGCTGGTGAAACTGCCTGGGTGAATTTGTATGTGTTAGGGCCGGATTTACAATCACCTTGTGACTCTTTTACACAGCCGTTGCGTCAC
This sequence comes from Lissotriton helveticus, assembly GCF_964261635.1. Taxonomy (NCBI): domain Eukaryota; kingdom Metazoa; phylum Chordata; class Amphibia; order Caudata; family Salamandridae; genus Lissotriton; species Lissotriton helveticus. Next base: position 479,298,856 of record NC_136063.1, on the reverse strand, counting down.
TTTTGTGACACAGTGGTGGTGCAAAAGATGTGCCATGGTGTGTGCTACTAACAATGTGACGCATCTGGAGGGTGTATTACATTGTGAAGCGCTGCGCCAGAAGAGACTTTCTTGTGCAGAAGGGGATGCAGCAACGCCTCCTAAAAGTGACTGAGTGAAATGTTGCTTATGCTGCGTCAAAACCTTGCACATGCTTGAAGCAGGTGTAAGGATTGATACAGCATTATGAGCATAGGGCCCCAAGAGCATTGGTGGAGCTGTGGTATACTTGCAACCGACGTCAAGCAATTATTAATCAAAAAATTCCTTTGCAATTTAGTGTTGTTATTATTTTATAATAAGAATATGAAATATAATCTAAAAAATAAAATAAATATAAATATGTATATTAAAAATATAAGAAATTTGTATAAAACAAAAGACATAATAATTAATACATTTATAAATTATCATTTACAAAACCTTTGAAATTCACTGAAAAAAACCATAGGTTTCACACACGTTATAGTTAGGAATTAGCATTTAAAAAACCTTGCGAATTCATTGAAAAAACCATAGGTTTCACACACGTTATAGTTAGGAATTAACATTTAAAAAACCTTAGAAATTCATTGAAAAAACCATAGGTTTCACACGTTATAGTTAGCTGAACATTTCTCTCATACAAAACCTTTGAAAGTCCTCTGTTATAGTTACCTCAGCTAACTATACCTTGCGCGCCCACATTGCACTGCTGATGACGTCACATATTACATCACTCATGACATGGTCAGTGATATCACTCATGACATCACTGATGACATCTCAAATGACATCCCTGATGACATCACTGATGACATCATCCTTGTGGCAGACCTCCTCTCACTGTAATATAACCTTTGATACGCACGATCAAAAATACAAACAAAAATTTTCAAAAAATTGGAGATACCAATTCCAGTTAGAATAACCTATTCAGTAATTCCAAAATCGACATACACATCCACTCATTCACCAACAATTCTATATAGTCACTCATACATGTACTCACTTAGTGAAGTGTGGCTCAGTGGTTAGAGGCGGCAGACCCGGAAGCTGAGATCGGCCGTGGACCAGGGTTCGATTCCCCGCCTCGGCGGGTCTCGGGCTCTAAAATTCCACGAACTCGATAATTCTCGCTCCAGTGCCTACTCGACTCACGGGGTCACACTCTGCGACTCTGGGCAATAGCTTGCTTAATCTCCACTACGGCCCCTCGCGGTGGGATGCCTGGCTTTCACCTTGTGGATACCATGCCGGGGTATCTCACAGGGGAATACCAGGACGGGTTCCCTAAGCAAGCGCTTAGATACCGTGTCGGTGATTTGCGCTATATAAATACATGTACATTTACATTTACATTTACATTTTACTTATCATATGTACTCATACACCTATACATCCTGTTATACACTGACACTCATCTATAGAGTTACTCACACACATACTCACAGATGCAAATAAACTATCAAATATCCATTTCCGTGCATATACAGCTATACACCCACCACTACACTAACTTCTACAGATTCGTACACATACTTACTCTCTTAAACAATCCCTTATAGACCAAGGCACAAGAAAGCAGAAAAACACACGTGTAGAACGCAAAAAGGGGGCAGGGTAGAAACAGCTTGACCCCCTAGGCCTGCTCAGGTGGTCCCACAAGGACCCCCAAGGCCCCACATTTTTTTTTTTTAAACCCGGTCAGCTTTTTTTCAAATTATTCCCCAAGGGGACCAAATCCCGGGGGCATAGTGAAAAAGAAGTGTGGGGGGGCCCCAATCCCCCCCACACTGCCCCGGGGACCACCAACCCCTGGGGCAAAGCAATGCAGCCCCCTGGTGCATACTGTAGGTTCCAGGTGGGCTAGTTGGCCCCCATGGACCCACAGTATGCAAGGGGAATTGGTTCACCCTCTGCAAACGCGCCAGGGGGCTGTGTTGCAGAGAGGTGCAAAAAGGAGGGTGGCCTCATTACACCTCTCTGCAATGCAGCCCCCTGGCACAAACTGGAGGTTCCTGGTGGGCTAGTTGGCTCCCAGGGACCCACAGTATGCAAGGGGAATTAGTTCCCCCTCTGCAAATGTGCCCGGGGGCTGCGTTGCAGAGAGGTGTAAAAAGGGGCGTGGCCTCATTACACGTCTCTGCAGCGCAGCCTCCTGGCGCATACTGGAGGTTCCCGCTGGGCTAGTTGGCCCCCAGGTACCCCCAGTATGCAAGGGAACTTAATCCCCCAACTTAGAACACTCTACAGGGCGCGTTAGCACAGTGGTGAAGGTAGGGGGCGGGGCTTGAGTTGATGTGAGTGCAAACATGCCCTGAGGCGCGTTTTAAGTTGGGGAATTAATTCCTGTTCAATCCAGAGGTCCCCTAGGGGGCAACTAGTTCAACAGGTATCTCCAGTAAGCGCCAAGGAGCTGTGTTACAGAGTGTTGTAAAAACGGGGCGTGCCCTTTGAACGACTCTCTGCAACACAGCTGCCTGGCGCATACTGCAGGTACCTGGTGGGCTAGTTGGCTCACAGGGGACCTCACGATTGAAGAGGAATTAATTCCCCAATCTAGCTCACTACTATTCTGAAAAATAAATTTAACTGTACTTACCATTAACTTGAATTTCCTTCCATAGGATATTATTGCCTGCTATATAAAATATATATACATTAAAAAAATATTAAATTAAAAAAATAAATATTACAATTTCAATATTTTTAAAAACATTTTTTTTCAATTTATATTAAAAATGTGTAATGTAATTTAAAAAATAAAATATCTAAAAATAAATAGTTTAAAATAATGCAGTAAATCACTATAAAAAAATAACAATTAATACATTTAAAAATTAGCATTTACAAAACCTTTGAAATTCACTGATTAAACCATAGGTTTCAGCCAAGTTATAGTTAAAAATTAGCATTTAAAAAACCTTTGAAATTCACTGAAAAAACCATAGGTTTCAGCCATGTTATAGTTAGCTGGACATTTCACTCATACAAGACCAATGAAATTCCCCCGTTATAGTTAATTCAGCTAACTATAACTCGCGCGCCCACAATGCACCGCTGATGACGTCACATATTACATCACTCATGACATGGTCAGTGACATCACTCATGATATCACTGATGACATCACAAATGGCCCACATTTCATTACTTTTTTTAAACGTGTGTAGGGTGCGTGGACTGTGCCGTAAAATAAATAACATAAAAAGGAGTTTTTTTTAAAATAATTTGTCTCCGGGGGGTTAAATTTCAGGGGCAAAATTATTACATTTTATGTGGGGCCCAGAGGGGCCCCCCAGCCTCGGGGATCGTCAGCGCCCGGGGCTAAAAAAAAAAAATGGTGGAGGGAGGGGTCAAAGGTTCTGAAAGCCGCGGGGACCATTATCCATCGGGGGTTTATGTATTGTGGGAGGGGGACTACGTGGCTCCCCTCCTGGAGCACTCGAGGTCCCCGTTTCCCACCGGGGCTAAGAGAAAAAGTATGGCTAGGGAGGGGGGGCTGCAAGGTCTCCAAAGCCCCGGGGACTACCACTCCCGGGGGCTTTATGTATTGTGGGAGGGCCAGTTTCTGCAGTGTTCAGGGGGTCCATCCCAGCCTCCCATAACAAGGAAATCTGTTCTCTCTTTCAAAATCAAAATCAGATTGCTTTTCCACGTAGTGAGTTGTATGTTAGTAGCTTGTGATGTGCAAAAGTAATGCTGAATCCCAAACGCGTAGAAGTTGTGCATCAAAGGCACTGGAGTTGCGCACCCTACAGATGAGTCGCTCATCCAGCGCATGCACACCAGGGGGCTGCACTGAGCGCTGCGCTGGGTGCGCGTCTTGTAATTTTAAAGTAAAAAAATAGCCCTTATCAGTAATTTCGAATATCTCCCGGGACCCTATCCCCCGGGTCTTATAAAAAATGTTGGGGACCATGAGGGGAGCTACAATGCCCCCACGGTTCCGCCGGCTTCCTGCGTTCTTCGGGAGTTGGCATTGCTTTTCCGCAAGGGGAGATGCTAACTTGAATGTGGAAATGCAATCTGCTTTTTTATTTTGAAAGTGAGAACATATTTCTCTGCTCTGTCTTTCAAAATGCAAACTAAGTCGGCTATGGGAGGGTGGGAGCCATGAGACTCCTGCCCTCTCAAAGCAAACAGCAGTGTCCGGGGCATAGGCACCTCGGGACACTGCATGAGCCGGCCGTTGGGTGTTTCGATCTCCAGGGCTCTCGAGGGCTCTAGGCATAGGGTCACGCAGTCTGTCTCTCACAATACACAAATTTCTGGGGGTGGTAGTTTCCCGGGCTTGAGGGGGGTCGTTGAGGCCTACATACTTCTAATTTTGTAGGGGGCCTTGGACGCGAAAGTGGTGCAAAGGGGTTGTAAATCTGGTACAAAGTGTTTTGTTTTACTTTGGTTTACTTTTTGGTCTTATAGAGGATCCGGGGTTAATATAATGGTTTTTGTGCAGCCAGTACCTTTCAACTCTACCCCAAACGGCTTTCTGCCTGTTACCATAGTAACGTTTCATGGAACACTTAAATGAGCACAGAGGTTAGAAGTTCACCACACTATGTTGGTAATGGAAAAAAGTTACAGTGCTGGAGTTTTTAAACTTTTCCATAGGAACCGTTAGTCGTAGGTATAGACTCTGGTAAAGATCTGGTAAAAAGTTAGCCTCAGAATTATACCTCAAATTATAAATATAATTTCTATTGGGGACCGCTTAACCCCACCCAAAAAAAGACGTATATACTTTTTTTAAATTAACTTTTATTAAAACAATAAATAACTGGAAATGTAACTTAAAGATAACAATACAATAAATAACTAGAAACATAACTTTATGAAAACAATATAATAAACAAAATGTGATATGGAGGCCAATAGATGTACGGTAGGTAATCTGCAAAACAAAAAAGGAAAATTAGTGTTTAAAATTAGATCGATGTGACTAAATGAGGTCAAACATTACAAGTGAAATTAACAGTTGAAGATTTTTCCTTCTTTTAACGTGTGCAGTGTGCCTGATACATTTCACTTGTCTTATAGGCTTGCGTTCAAGTGGTGTCTGTATGGAAGAGCCTACTGTGTCAGATTTACATTACAGATCAACAGGTCTTTAAAATGATTCAGAGATGAGACAGCATTAGGTGAGAGATCTAGCCATTATGCAGGACAATATTCTTTAGGGCTTATTTACAAGACTCTTGCACCAGTTTTGTGTTACTTTTCTCATGTTGAAAGTGACGCAAAAGTGGTGCAAGGGGCTTCTAAATAAGGTCTTTCATTTCTAATGCATTTAATCGGAGGCATTGTATATCTAGGTCGCTCAGCTTGACTTGTGTCTCTTTTAAAAGAACTATTTGTATAGTTTATGTTCCGTACGTTTGAGCGATTATAAAAACAATCCTGCTATTGGAAAAAAAAATCTACATGTAATTCGATACACTATATAGGGCTGCTTTTGTCTAAATCGCTGCGTCACTTTTTTGTATCCAGTCTGCTACAGCCCTTCGATTCCCTCCGATGCACACCCAGGCCTCACTACTCACCTTTTCGTGGACAGGACACCTTCTGCATCTTGTAGTCCTGATCTGCCACTAAGAAGTCTCATATATGGTGCTGAGTCTAGATATCGGTATGGCTAACGACATTCTCGTGCTCCCATCATCATCGCAGGTTCCTCACCCGCTCAGTGCTTCTGATACCACTAACTCAGTGACCAAAGCGACCACACACATAGAGGTGGGCCCCCCTACTAGGTGGTTCGGGCCTCCTTGTGGCGTTTGAATCACTAGGACGGGCCATCACAGCGCTTGGGATGGGAGCAACTCTAAAATGGCATAGAGCACGTGCGCCCCGTCTTTTTTATTGGTAGGGTCATGTGTGTTGTGACACAGGTGCTGGATGGGTGTGGTGTGGGTGTATACCAGCCATGCATGAGGGAGTGTGTGTGTGTGCTGTTCTGACAACTAGACCTGGAACTAAGAAATCACTACAATTAAATCTGGGCAATGTTTCGTTGTTGTGATTTCCTGGAAGCATAAGTGGAGTGGCCAGTGCTGCGCGAGGCTCTGAACCATGATTCCGGAGCTATGGGCGTGGCCCTGTCATGAGCTATATGAGAAATCAAGTGATTCGGGTGTCCATTTTGTAGTGCTGACGTCACTCGGGTCTTAAAAACAAATGTGTCATTATATCTGTAAAGTTCCACAACTTGGCCAACATGGACGGTACGGGGTATTACTGACTCTATATTCGTTCATACTTGCACTCATAAAAGATGGTGGACATGACGCATTTCTGCGATTATGAATGTTTGCTGTACATTCAGTGGAGTGTTGTAGCTGTATAATACAAGGCTGTAAAAGGTTTAATTTGCAGTTTTTGGCACATGAAGGGCAGCTAATATATATATAAGTATGAGGTTATTCAGGTACACTGTAGAACTGGGTGCTGGAAATCAGTGTTCGAGCCTCAGAGTTGCGTCCACATCCTGTTATTGTAGAGTAATGACGTAATGTACGCCTGCCTGAAAATGAATTCGTTTTGGGTTGATTTTGCGCTATATAAATATGCTAACAAAAAGGAGGAATAGCCCACACTTACTGTCACAGGTAAGATGGTTGCATACGCTATTTATAGCACAATATAATGTGGCAGGGAGGAGGAACAGCATTTTACAAACACAATAAATACACAGACACAGATAGATAGTTAAAGTGGGTATGGGCACGTTTGCTCGACTCCATTTTATCACGTTGTTGTTGGTAAGAAGTAGAATAGTAATCATGATATATACAGATATTTGATCATAAACAGTTTATAACTTCTGCTGTACAAATGTAGGAGCATTGTATGTCAAATAATACACAGAAGATTCTATCGTAAAGAGTTCATGAGTTGTAGTGGACTGAGGTAAGGGCGGTTTGTGTGGAGCCTGCGATGATGCGTGGTCCAGGCAGACCGCACTGGTAAAAATGTGTTTTGACTATTGAATTTAGCCTTAACAAGGGCACGTGGCGATTATTTACGGTGTACTGAGTTAGTGGTACGTCTGGTGTGTATCGTGTGCTCATCCTGCGATGACGCGTGGTCTGAACGGGTTGCACTGAAATTATTCACTGTTGTATACTGGACTATATGAAGTTTGAGGGGAAAAAAACTAGCATTGATGGTTATCAATTGCTGTGAAAACTAGGTGTACTGATTGCTCCTCATAACAAATTAAATGATTCCTCTTCATGCAGTGCATTGTAGCTTTCACAAATTGGGGACGTATGTCTGGTGGCGATGTTGAAGGTGATACCCCAGAGGTACTTGGTATTGCTGGTGGTGGAGGTACATTTTGGCGCAATTTTGTACATTGTTTGTTATCATAGTTCACATGATGCAGCTATTGAAGGTGCTTGGACATACTAGCAGTGAAACAGCACTATTTTTCTCTCTGCTTTAAATAAATCGAGGCTGAATTTAATGCTGTCTGTAGTGTAGATGAAAATGTAAATTTGAGTTGTGAACCCTACTGTGCACAGTGTACATAGAAGCTAGTAGTCAGTACAATTATAGAACAATGCTTTTTCTCACTTATTTTAACAAAATCTGAATACATACAGTATATTTGTCTCTGCATTAAATAAATCAAGGTTGCATTTCCTACTGTCTATAGTGTAGATACAAATGTTAATTCAAGTTGTATACCCTGCTGTCCGCATTGTAGATCTTAGGGTGGAGTGCATCATCAGCAATTATGATTCAAGTGGAAGATAGAACATATATGCAGTGTGCATTTTATTATTCAACTAAATGTATAAGTGATATAAAATACGTTTTTCAATGAAGCATAAGAAAGGGATATTGTGTAGGGTTTGATAGGTGTTATACTTAGTTTGGTTTCTACTGAGTTAGTGGTCTCTAAAACAAGAAGGTTCTGTGGAGCCTGCGATGATGAGTGGTCCGAGCAGGCTGTACTGATAGTAATGTTTTTTGTGTTGTGAATGGTGCCGTAGTAATGCCACGTGATAATCATTTTTGGTGCACTGAGTTACTAGTGCCTTTGGTGCATAGCGTGTATATATTCTGCGATGATGAGTGGTCTGTGGGAGGGGGGCACAGTAATTGGAGTAATGTCTTTTGTTGATTGAATTCTGCATGAATTCCACTTAAAAGTGATAGTATGCTTCATTGCTGATATAAAACTGTTCACTGTTCTTTCCGATGATTTATGGTGCACTGAGTTAGTAGTATCTTTGGCGCTGAGCTTGTACGTACCCTGCGATAATGCGTAATGCAGGGGGGGTTATACTGGGAGCAATGTTTTTTGCCTAGTGAATTCCACTTTAATAAGGCTACGGGGAAATGACTTGTGGTGCAGTGATTTAGTGGTACTGAAAGAACTCAGCGTGTGTGTACCCTGTGATGATTTGTGGTTCGGGGGGGTTGCAGTGGTATAATGTCTCTTGTCTACTGTAATGCATCATGTACAATCATCATTCTATCTGAAAAAATCTGAACATATACAATACAATTGTCTCTGCATTAAATTAATCAAGGTTGAATTCCCTATTGTCCGTAGTATACATGCAATGGTGACTTCAAGTTATGAACCCTGCTGTCCGCAGAGTACATCGAAGGCTGTAGTTGACACAGACATCGAGGAATGCTTTTTTTGTTACATACTTTAAGAAAATCTGACGACACAGTACTATTTTTCTGCCTTAAATAAATCAAGACTGAATTTTATGTTATCTGTAGTGCTTATGCGCTACTGGTATCAAGTGGTAAACTCTTTTGATCGCAGTGTACATTTGAAAACAGAACTCACTACAGTCATTGAGGAATGTTTTTGTGGCATCCTTTAACAAAATAATCTTTGCCTTACATAAATCAAGGATATTTTTAATGCTGTCCGTAGTGTAGATGGAAAGCGGAATTCAAGTTGTGAACCCTGTTGTACGAAATGTAGATTTAAGGCAGTAGTCGACACAAAGATCGATGAATGCTATTTTGTCACAGTTAACAGAATCTGAGGACACAGTACAATTGTTTCTGTCTTAAATTAAGCAAGGCTGGATTCAATGCTGTCTGTATTGTTGATGCAAAGTTGAATTCAAGTTGTGAACCCTGTTTTATGCAGTGTAGATTGAAGGCAGTAGTCGACACAAAGATCAATGAATGCAATTTTGTTACAGTTAACAGAATCTGAGGACACAGTACTATTGTCTCTGCCTTAATTAAAGCAAGGCTGGATTCAGTGCTGTCCGTAGTGTTGATGCAAAGCTGAATTCAACTGGTATCCAGTTGTCAACTCCACTGACCGCAGAATAGATTGAAGGCAGTTCTCAGTACAGATACTGAAGACAAATTTAGATCCAAAGTTGAATTCAAGTTGTGAACCCTGCTGTCCGCAGTGTCGATGGAAACCACTAGTCGATACAGACATAAGTCTGCGATGCTGTGGCGCTGAGTTTGCAATCGGCCTGTATCAAGGAAGCATGTGGTCATGGTGGCAGCCACGTGGCTGGGTGGGGACTTTCGCTGCGGCACAGTCTCTTCTCTTTGCAAAAGTGAACCACGCCCAAGGCATAGCCTAATTATTTATAGTTGTTCGTTGACGTTGTTTACGTTGAACTAGCCCACTCCCCTTCTGTTTCAAAGGGGGGTGAACAAATCCACATGACCAAATTATTCCCCAGTGTCTGAAATAATATGGTTGCGTCCACTATTCAGTGCACTACACGTATCAATGTTATATCTACACACTGAAAAGCTTTTGATTTCTATAGTGAATTATGTATAGTATTTCACTGGTAGCCTTAGCGTTGTGTACATTATTGTTGATGTTCGAGTTCTTTCCCTTAGACATCCTTGGTTGCCACATCTCTATAGATTAAGCTAGTGTGCTGTTGGGGGGATATATTATTATCGAAAGGTTCATTGTCCTGTTTTGCACTGCCTTTGAGGTAGTAGGAAGGAGAGGTCCGTGGGGCTGGTTGTAGTGGTAGTGGCGCTGAGTATTGTGATTTTGTTGGGTGTCGGAAGTGTGCAATTACAATCTCCAACACATATTGCTCTTAAACCATGGGTGTGAGTTGGATGTAATTCATGTAGTACATGTTCGACGTTCTTCCAGTAGTTAAATGTTGATGTTAATTTGTTAGTGTTAAGTGGAACTATTGCCTAATTGTTTACGTAGCATTACACATTTGGTTTCTGGTTGAAAATATAGGGAAGTGGTCAACATAATAAGTAGAAATTGTCATTTAAAAAACCTTTGAAATTCACTGAAAAAAATCATAGGTTTCAAGCAGGTTATAGTTAGGAATTATCATTTAAAAACCTTTGAAATTCACTGAAAAAAACATAGGTTTCAGGCAGGTTATAGTTAGAAATTAGCATTTAAAAACCTTGGAAATTCACTGAAAAAAACTTAGGTTTTAGGAATGTTATAGTTAGCTAGACATTTCACTCATACAAAACCATTGAAATTCCTCTGTTATAGTTAGATGTACTAACTGTACCTCTTGCGCCTGCAATCCACTGGTGATGATGTCACATATTACATCATTCATAACATGGTCAGTGACATCACTGATTACATCACTGATGACATCTCAAATGACATCACTGATGACATCACTGATGACATCGTCCACGTGACAATCAGATACACCTCATCATACACTACTATAATCTTTCATCACTCACTGTAAAATATAGAGTACCATATTTGAATCCATTGACACATTAATACAAGTATCTAAAACCCCACTCAGTCATTCTTAGACCTGCAAAAACAAACAATCAATTATCTATAGATTCACTCATACATGCTGTCAATGATTAATAGAACACTATGAAATATACTTATACACCTATATTGACATTACACACTAGCACACATCCTATTTACTTATGCAGTCATCCTGCTCACTTATGCAAACAATGGATCATACTTATATTTACTGAGCTACACACTAATACAAACACCACTTCATTTAATCATATAGATAGTAACTCATACTTAGTGTGACATAAAATCACTATTACAAGTATACAGTTATCCAAACAGTCACTCATGCAATCCCTGAGTCTTATGTATACTTATTTATATACAAAGAATGTCACATACACTGCCTTTTATTATTCTAGTTTGTTGGACATGTACAATTGAGAGATATATTTGCTCATCAGCACATCCATATACATATTCACTCACCCAAACAAGTATTATAACATGTAGTCTTAACATCATATACCTATTGAATCACCTATTGACACATCTTGGGGCAGTCACAGTCCCCCCACCGAACCACACAATCAATCAATCAATCAATCAGCGAATTTGTAAAGTGTGCTACTCACCCGCTAGGGACTCAAGGCGCTGGGAGAGGGGGGGAGTCACTACTGCCCGAACAGCAAGGTCTTGAGTTGTCTCCTGAAGGAGAGATGGTCCAGGGTCAGCCGGAGGTGGGTGGGGAGGGAGTTCCATGTCTTGGCCGCCAGGTAGGAGAAGGATCTTCCTCCGGCAGTGGATTTGCGAATTCGTGGGACGGAGGCGAGGGCGAGGCTAGCGGATCGGAGCTGGCGGGTGGGTGTGTAGAATGTGAGGCAGCTGTAGAGGAGTTTCGGGCCCGTGTCGTGGAGAGCCTTGTGTGCGTGGGTGAGGAGTCTGAACGTGATCCTCTTGTTGACGGGAAGCCAGTGCAGGTCTTTCAGATGGGTGGAGATGTGGCTGTGACGAGGGATGTCCTGGACGAGTCGTGCAGAGGCGTTCTGTATGCGCTAGAGTCTTTTTTGGAGTTTGGCTGTGGTTCCCGCGTAGAGGGTGTTCCCGTAGTCCAGTCGGCTGGTGACGAGGGCCTGGGTGACCGTCTTCCTGGTTTCGGTGGGGATCCACTTGAAGATCTTTCGGAGCATGCGCAGGGTGTTGAAGCAGGATGACGAGACAGCGTTGACTTGCTTGGTCATCGTGAGGGAGGAGTCCAGGATGAAGCCCAGGTTGCGTGTGTGGTCCGTTGGTTTGGGTGCGGTGCCCAGGGCAGTGGGCCACCAGGAGTCGTCGTAGGCCGTAGGGGATGGTCTCAGGATGAGGACTTCCGTCTTGTCTTGGTGAGGGAGAGGATCAGCTGGGTGTCGTCGGTGTAGGAGATGATGTTAAGGTTGTGTTGGCATGCAATGGCTGCGAGAGGGCTCATGTAGACGTTAAAGAGGGTGGGGCTTAGTGAGGATCGGAACGGGGGAGGCGGACTCTCTGGGTTCTTCCGGTGAGGAACGAGATGATCCTCTCCATGGCCGCTCCTTGGATTCCGGTGTTGCTGAGGGGCTGTATCAGGGTGCGGTGGCATACGGTGTTGAAGGCTGCTGAGAGGTCCAGGAGGATGAGGGCCGCTGTTTTCCCGTTGTCGAGCAGGGACCTGATGTTGTCGGTGGCTGCGATGAGAGCGGTCTCGGTGCTGTGGTTTGCTCGGAGTCCAGACTGTGAGGGGTCGAGGGATCCGGTTGTCTCGAGGAAGGCGGAGAGTTGTTTGTTGATGGTCTTCTCGATGACTTTGTCCGGAAAAGGGAGGAGCGAGTTGGGGCGGAAGTTCTTGAGGTCCGTGGGGTCCGTGGTGGGTTTCTTCAGGAGAGCGCTCAGCTCGTCATGTTTCCAACTCTCTGGGAAGGTGGCGTATGCGAAGGAGCTATTGATGATGTTCCCGAGTTGGGGTGCGATGATGGAGTCAGCTTTGTTGAAGATGTAGTGTGGGCAGGGGTCGGTTGGAGAGCCTGAGTGGATGGTGTTCATCAACCGGTTGTGTCTTCGGTGCTGACAGGAGTCCAGGTGCAGAGGGTGGTGCGGGACGTTGGTTCGGTGGTTGGGTGCGTGGTCTGTGCGCTGAAGCTGTTGTGTATGTCGGCGATCTTGCGGTGGAAGAATGAGGCGAGTGAGTCGCAGAGGTCTTGTGAGGGTGTGATGTCGTTGTTGCAGGCGCTGGGGTTGGAGAGCTCTTTAACAATGCTGTAGAGTTCCTTGCTGTTGTGGGTAGTGTTGTCCAGTCGTTCTTTGTATGTTGCCCTCTTGGTGGTGCGGATCAGCTGGTGGTGTTTGCAGGTGGCGATCTTGAGGCTGTCATGTTTTCTGTTGTCTGTTCGTGGCGCCAGGCTTTCTCGAGGGTGCGGCAGGTTTTCTTGGAGTTTTTGAGGTCGTTGGTGAACCACGAGGATTTCCTGTTGCCGGGTCTGTTCGGCGCAGTTGGTGAGCCACCGTGTGAAGTTGCGGGCTGCTTTGTTGCAGTCTGTCGTGTTGGTGGGTGGGTTCTGGCTGAGGGCGGTGGTGAGCTGGTCGGCGGTGATCTTGCTCCAGCTTCTGCGGGGAACCTGTTGCGGGTGGTGGTGGGTCGTAGTTCTCCTGAAGCTGAATTGGACGCAGCTGTGATCTGTCCAGTGTAGTCCTGTGGCAAGGCTGAAGGAGATGTGCTTGCTGGAGGAGAAGATGGGGTCAAGCGTGTGGCCTGCGTAGTGGGTGGGGGTGTTTACCAGTTGCTTGAGTCCGAGGTTGGTGAGGTTGTCCAGCAGGGCGGTGGTGTTGGAGTCCTTGATGTTTTCCAAGTGGTAGTTGAGGTCCCCTAGGACGATGTAGTCTGAGGAGGTGAGAGCGTCTGGGATGGGTTGGCTGAATTGTGCGCATGGTCCCAGGGGTCTGTAGATGAGAGTGCCTCTGAGGGTGGTCTTGGGGTCGGTGTGTATCTGGAAGTAAAGGTGCTCGGCGGCGGTGAGGGTGTCGTCGGAGTAGGTCGTGATGCGGATGGTGTTTCTGTGGACAATGGCGATGGTGTTTCTGTGGACAATGGTGATTCCTCCTCCGGTTTGGTTGACACGGTCCCTCCGGGTGATCTTGTAGCCATCCGGGATGGCTATGGCGATGTCGGGGGCTGAGGAGGTGTTCATCCAGGTTTCTGTGAGGAAGGCGACGTCTGGTGATATTGTGTCAAGGAGGTTCCAGAGTTCAACGGCGTGCCTGTGGACGGAGCGGGTGTTGAGCAGGACGCACTTGAGGTGGTTGTTGCTGGTGCTTGGCTTGGCGGGTGCGGTGCAGGTTCGGAGGCAGGCGAATTTGTAGGCTTGGCAGATGAATGGTCCGTGGGTGCGTTTCGGGGTGGCTCGGTAGCAGGTGGGGGTCTGACCGGCGTTAAGAGCGTGAAGCGTGGCGGCGTTGTAAGTCCGTCGGGTGGGCTGGCATCGTCGAGGGCCAGGGGTTCTGGCGCTGGGCGCGGTCCAGGCGCAGATGGGCATAGGCGGGCTGCGCGTCCTGGCAGCGTGCTCCATTAGAGGTGAAGAGGGAGGGAGGGGCAGCTGGGAGGCGGGAGCGGGCCGGCGAATGGGAAGGGATGCCCAGGCAAGTGGCGGGCCGCAGGGGGGCAGCGGCGGGAATCCGGGCAAAAAACAGACGGCGGTAGGGTGCTGGAGAACGAAGAAACCAGCAGGCAGACCCTACAAAAAATAACAAATCACGGGGGGGAAGCAGAGAAAGAGAGTAGCAGATAGAACAAAAAACGGCAGTCACTAGGAGCTGCGAACTCGCGGAGGCAGTGGCGGCTGGAGGCGGGGGTCACAATCCATCAGGAGGAGCCTTACGGCGAATTTCAATGACTTTGTATGAGTGAAATGTCTAGCTAACTATAACATTCCTAAAACCTATGTTTTTTTCAGTGAATATACTTATTTATCTATATATATTTATATATATATACGGGGTGGTGGGTTATTTTCTGAAAGGGGGAATTGTTGTGTGGATGCATAGAGGTGTGGCGGGCATCTCAGAACCAGCACGACCGGTGATTTGGAAACACGCCAGCAACCCGTCCAAAAGAATCAAGAGCAGAAACGAGGCAGGCATGTCCCCGCGAACTCAGAGAAGCAACGCTGCAAGTGATGGCATAGAAGATCGAGGAAGTCCCGGCTCAGAGGATTCTGGTCTTTGTGGTAAGACTCTGACTTAATATGATATAAATGATACAGAGAAGCGGGAAAGTAGCGGGAGCCGGGTGAAAGACATGACAAGCTCGTCCATAAAGAAAGACGGGGAGGCAAGAAGTCACATCTAAACATGGGAAAATTCACTCATACATCTATAATAAGTGACGAGGAATGTGCAGCAAGGGAATTAGAAGCCCATGAACTTTTAGAAGGAACAAGAAGCGTGGTGAATCAGGACAGAGGGGAATCATCGGCCTCAACCGGCAATGAAATTGGTAAAGTGTTGCAGGAATATGAGAAATTAAAAAAACACAAAATTTCTCGTTGTGAAGTGGCGTCTTTAAAACAATATATTTAAGTGGGTAGGTCCCAAGAGGCCTACGCATTATAATTACGCCAACCTATGAAAATCTGAAACCAGAACTCCTGCATGAATGGGCTGAAAACAGTGCTACCAGTTCCACTAATATGGTGAAAATGCTCATTAAGTACGCAGAGATTGAG
This sequence comes from Lissotriton helveticus, assembly GCF_964261635.1. Taxonomy (NCBI): domain Eukaryota; kingdom Metazoa; phylum Chordata; class Amphibia; order Caudata; family Salamandridae; genus Lissotriton; species Lissotriton helveticus. Next base: position 479,283,382 of record NC_136063.1, on the reverse strand, counting down.
AGGCAGGAAGTTGTGTTGAAAATTGAAGAACTCACCACCACATTGGAAAAGAAAGCGGATCAAATAAGAATAACACAATTTAAAGGAGATATGAAAAAAGGTTGGAAAAGTATGAATAGAGAATTTAAGATAGAAAAGCAACCACATTTTTATGTGATCGTATAGACTACGGAGAAGGATGAATATACACATTTGCCATGAGATTCGACCCGGAAAGAAGGCAGAAAGTCCAGAGGGACAGTACATGGCCCCAAGAAGCATCAAAAAGTGAAGCTAGTTCAGATACAGGGTCAGAAGTGGAACAAGAGGAATATACCAGAAGGGGGAGCAGTGAATACAAGACTCAATGTTACTGATGAACTTCGTTTTTTACAGTCGGACCAGATGACAGATCACCAGACAACTAGAGGTCAAGGGAGAGAAAAGGGACGAGGAGGATGAGGAAGAGGAAATACACGAAGTATCAAAGAAGTAACCCCAAGCAATGCAGCAATTCATTTAGGTAGTATGATACTATCATGGGAAGAGAAATCAGTCTTAGAGCTGGGCCTCTCGTATTGCGAACAAATTTAATTACGTCAATTGCAGAATGGATCTGTACAGGTTCATGCGCAAGATAAAATTGCCCAAATTACACAAAGACCTCAAAAGAACTCCAGCTCAGCCACCAATTGAAACACCCCAGGAAGAACAAAATTGTCTAACAGTAATGGGCATGTCAACATTGGAGGAGTTGTGGGCATTACAAAATTAAAACGAAGGATCTGAACCGATTGATGAAGTAAACTGAACAGAAAGCAGTGACACTCAACCCCTAATGACATGACTGAATAAGCCGGATTGAACCCCCTTTCTTCCACGATCACGTTATCTCCCCCAAATGACAAGGGACACTATAGATGTCTTTTTGGATAATGTATGGATTTGAGGCATTTATATTATCAAACAGGGAATCAAAAACGCAAGGTGGTTCCCCAAAAAGCTCAAATCCAGAGAGTTCTAACGAAACTGAAGAAAGAAGAAGGAACCCTGGTAAAGCCCTTGGATAATGGGGGGATGTCATGCTCCTGGGACAGTGATCTATATTGTAAAGAAGCTCTCAATCAACTAAACAACAGAGAGTGTTATAAAAAAGTAGACAGAATGGAATACCATGAAGTGAAAGATCGATTTTTTGAAAGATTGGAATCTTGGAATAAAGAAGAACTATTGGGCTGGTATGAATTTAAATTTATCAAACAGGATAATCCAATCATTCCAGTATTCTATATGCTGCCAAACGTGCACAAGGACAATGAGAACCCACCTGGGCGACCGATCATCTCATAGTGTGGGAGCCTTTTTGAAAATGTTTCCAGGTACATTGACTTCTAATTGAACCCTATTGTTAGAACTCCAACCTCCTATATCAGAGATTTTGCATACTTTTTAAAACATCTATATGATGTGCAATAGGAGAGTAACCTGATATTATTGACTCTTGATATAACCACGTTGTATACCAGCATAAGACATACGGATGGACATAGAGCCACTGAATATTTCCTGAAAACTAGACCTATGAGATTTGTATATCATAATTGTGTGATTTTAGAAAACATGAATTGGTGGCTGATGAAGAACATTTTATGTTTGGAACAGATCTGTACCAACAGGAGCAAGGGACAGCCAGGGGTAGCTGCTTTGCCCCAGCTATGCTAATTTACATCTAGGCTAGTGGGGGGAGCAGGTGCTCAGGGGCCCTGAGCTGGAACATTGGATGGTGAATGTATTTATTTGGGTCAGGTTTATTGATTACATTTTTGTGCTGTGGCAGGTCACAGAAGAAAATATCGAGTTGTTTGTTAATGACCTAAACAATAACAGCCTAAATTTGAAATTTGTGGGTCAGTATAGTAGAATATCTATTGAGTTCTTACATGTCAAAGTAATTGTCCAGGGAGACAAGCTGAAATCAACTATTTTCTGCAAACCTACAGCCGGAAATGCCCTCCTCCATGCTAGAAGTGCACACCCTGCCTCACTCATCTGAAGTATACCCTTCGGAGAGTTCTTCAGGGCGAGGAGAACATGTAGCAAACTTGTAGAATATGAGAAAACAGAGAATGAGATGACTAAACACTTTATCCAGAGAGGTTACTCACAGACTATGATACAAATGGCATCTGATAAGGCTAGAAAATTAAATAGGGACAAAATACTATTCAAGCCATCAAGAACTCAGATTAAGAAGAAGGAGCAGAAAAATGGCCCAGGTAGCCACAGATGCATTACAACATACAATACTAAGCATAATGAAGTGAGAGCTATCCTAAAGAAGCATTGGTACCTAATCAAAGGGGATCCGATATTAGAATCAGACAGCAAAAAACAGCCTGAGATAACATACAAGAAATGTAGGTTCCCAGGGTAATCATTTAGTTAGAAGTGACTATCAAGCAAAAACACGTACTCAAACATGGGTAACAGTAAAAGATGGTTTTAAACAGTGTCTTAATGGTAAAGCTTGCTAACATGGAAAACACTTAGCAGATTTTAAAACACCTTATAATAGAATCATAAAAATAAGAGGCCACCTGCTATACAGATCAACCTAAATAGTCTATATGCTGAAGTGCCCATGTAAAAAGATTCATATAGGTAGCACTACCCTGCCAGCACACAAAAGGATCCTGCAACATAGACAAGCTATTATCAATAAAGACAGAAAATACCGTGTTGCCAGACACTTTGAAAATGTGCACAATAGTGACTCCCAATTTGATGATATACATCTGTATAGCTGAAGTTCCTAGAAAAAGAAGGGGAGGCAACAGAGAGAAAGCACTCCAGAGGCTGGAAACATTCTTTATACTAGAGCTGGATAATAAGAAACCGAATGGACTAAATATTGATGAAGACCTGTTTACCTGCTTGCATTAAAAATTGAAAAGAGAAGCTGAACATTCAAGGGAATCATTTTTTTAAACAGATAGAGTAAAATTTATGAGGAGAAGGACACATGCACTTTATTAATAGCACGTTTGGGTATTAAGCACTAGCACTTTACTATTTTTTATATTCTATTTAGGAAAAATTATTTTATGTAAAATGTATGTGAATTTTAATATAAAAAAATATTTTATAAAAAAAACTTTTTTGAAAACTGTAAAGATATAAAATGAGAAAAAATAAGTATTGTAAAGAGAAATAAGCACTTAGCACTTTAACAAAGCCAAATTGTTTACTAGAGGTTACGAAGGGTGATCGAGAAAAATCTATTTGCCAGATATGAAGCATTGTTGAAATGAATTTTACAATTGTTAATATATCAAAATTGAATATAGTGTTGACATGCATTATTAAAAATTAATGTTAGTCTTTTTGAATGCACTTGCATGTAAAGGAATTGAATAATTGTGAGTTGTACAATGTTTCAAAATGACGCCCATGTTAACCGAAACCGTGGCAGAGATGTGCATTGGGCCTGTCCTTTGTTTGTTACTATGTTTTTGGAAAGAGTGTATTTAATGTTTTTAAAAATGTCGATCCGCATCATGAACAAGGCTGTGCTGACAGCCAGAACGCATGTATGCTACCATTCAAAAATAAACCCCCATTGAGTGCTGGATTATATTCGGAAAGGGAAAATTGTTGTTTGGATATATATACATATATATATATATATATCTACAACAAAGAGCTACGTAGACACGCTCTCAGTGGCAGCCAAAAAATACGCCAAACAGGGAAACAATCCAAGGGTGTTTAATCAGTTGCTACATGTTTCGGCTTCTCACAAGCCTTGATCACGCAAATGACACAAAATGTGCAAAACGTTTAAATCAAGTGAACCAGCAAAATGAAAATAGGACTGCGGGAAAAGAGGGGCAGACATCTTGTGCAAGTCAAACATAAATATGTCAAGACCTAAGGCAAATGAGACATGAAACAAAAGAATAATATGTACACATCAATGCTTCAATTCATGTCGAGTTCTACAAGTACGAAAGAAAATTATTGCAAACATTTGCAAAAACTTTAGTATACTCGATAAAGTGCTTGGTAAATACACAATAAAATACAGTGTATCTAAGGACATAAAATAAATGTAGTACCAAGTGCAACGGCGTGAAATACGTCAAAGCCCAACTGCACAAAACGAATATGCAAACCCGGAACCCGGGAAACTGAGAGGTTGCTTGTGCTGTCTCTGGAATTAAAGAGACAGCACAAAGAGTACCGGCAACCAAAAAAAAAGTGGGCATAGCGTAGGCATGCAAATACTGACAAAATGTCTAAAAGCAGAGTCGTGTAGCATACACCTATGCAGATGCCCCATTACTAATGTGAAGTAAAAGTACAGTACTTGCAGGAAAAGTTCAAGTCAGAGTTGACCAAGAAAGTAGAAATCAGGTCGGCACGTCATGCCAAATGCCCGCAGTATAATCCGTGATGTGTTCAGTGATGCCCAAGTGGGCGTGCCCTTTTAAATGTGAACAGGAACAAGAGGATAAAGCGCCCGGTGTAAAAGAAGTGATGGGCAAGTTCCTGAAGTGCTCTAGAAAAAAGAGAACAGTGTTAAAATCATACATGACAACATCATGTGCACGTATAAATAAACTAGTTCAACAGCATGGAGAGAGAACAAAGATGGGCATCACTGAACACATCCCGGAATGTCATTTGAGATGTCATCAGTGATGTCACTGACCATGTCATGAATGATCTAATATGTGACATCATCAGCAGTGGATTGCGGGTGCGCGAAATATAGTTAGTACAACTAACTATATAGGAGCAATTTCATTGGTTTTGTATGAGTAAAATGTCCAGCTAACTATAACACCACTAAAACGTATAGATTTTTTGAGTGAATTTCAAAGGTTTTTTAAAAACTAATTCCTAACTATATACCTCCTGAAACCTATGGTTTTTTCAGTGAATTTCAAAGTTTTTTTTAAATGCTAATTCCTAACTATACCAGGCCTGAAACCTATGGTTTTTTCAGTGAATTTCAAAGGTTTTTTAAATGCTGATTCCTAACTAAATAAGGCCTGAAACCTATGGTTTTTTCAGTGAATTTCAAAGGTTTTTTAAAATGCTAATTCCTAACTATATAAGGCCTGAAACCTATAGTTTTTTCAGTGAATTTCAAAGGTTTTTTAAATGCTAATTCCTAACTATATAAGGCCTGAAACCTATGGTTTTTCCAGTGTTTTAAAAAAAAAAATTGATTGGTTAACTGGCTTATTAAGTGTATCTTAGTGAATACATATATTAGCGAGTAATGTTTAAATATTTAAATATATGCATGAGTGATGTAATGTGTGACATCATCAGCAGTGCATTGCAGACGTGCAAGTTATAGTGAGTCCAACTAACTATAACGTGGAAATTTCAATGGTTTTATGCGAGTAAAATTTCCAGCTAACTATAACTGGTGTGAAACCTATGGTTTTTTCAGTGAATTTCAAAGGTTTTTTTAAATGCAAATTCCTAACTATAACTGGTGTGTAACCTATGTTTTTTTCAGTGAATATATATATATATATAAAATTTCTATGGCAAAATGAAACCCCTCATTTTGTTCCATTTCAAATTAAATGTATTAAGTGTTACCATTTTATTCCAATCAAGATGACTTCAGGTGTGCCATACTTTTGTCATAAGTAAGACTGTTAGTGTTCTAGTTGTTCTTTAGAACACTCTGGGACATACTGTCATTGGGCTATAGTTGGGCTACATCTGGCTGATATTTGGGCTACATTTGGGCTCTTTTGTCTCTGGTGGCCATCTTGGGAGACTGCATATCAGAATTTTTTTAATGAAATATAAGAGGATTTCAGAAGTCACTCAAAATGTGCCCTAATTTTTCTTTCTTCAGCACTAACCATAATTTATATGCCAAAGTGAACCCTCTCATTTTGTTCCTTTGTAAATTAAATGTTTTAAGTGTTAACACTTTTTTTCCAATCAAGATGACTTCAGGTGTGCCATACTTTTGTCATAAGTAAGACTGTTAGCGCTCTAGTTGTTCTTTAGAACACTCTGGGACATTCTGTCATTGGGCTATAGTTGGGCTACATCTGGCTGATATTTAGGCTACATTTGTTTTTTTTGTTTCTGGTGGCCATCTTTGGGCTACATTGGGCTACATTGGGCTACATTGGGCTACATTTGGGCTCTAACATATATATAGCCCAATATATATTTTTTCAAAGTTAATTTTCGTAAAAACCACTGGAGCACATATCTTGAGACATAGCAAAGGCACATCGGGCTACCAGTCCCTACAATTTTGCCAAGTTTGATGGAAAACCATTCAGCCGTTCTGGCTAAAAGTGAGTCCAACCGCCCTATGGAAATTAACATGGGGAAAACACGTTTTGGGACCCCCCTTTTATCTCGGCCCCCGCTTGACGAATCCCCCCCAAACTTTCAGGAAAGGAGCGGAGCGCCGCGCGGCAAAGTTAAGGAAAACTTCAGGAAGATTCCTCAACCGGGGCCAAAGTTATTCCGAATAGAATGTTGCGATTTCCCTATGGAAAACAATCCTAACTATATATACCTACTGGCTATCGCCAGTAGGTAATATAACATTTCTATGGCAAAATGAAACCCCTCATTTTGGTCCTTTTCAAATTAAATGTATTAAGTGTTACCACTTTATTCCAATCAAGATGACTTCAGGTGTGCCATACTTTTGTCATAAGTAAGACTGTTAGCGTTCTAGTTGTTCTTTAGAACACTCTGGGACATTCTGTCATTGGGCTATAGTTGGGCTACATCTGGCTGATATTTGGGCTACATTTTGGCTCTTTTGTCTCTGGTAGCCATCTTGGGAGACTGCATATCAGAATTTTTTTTATGAAATATAAGAGGATTTGAGAAGTCACTCAAAATGTGCCCTAATTTTTCTTTCTTCAGCACTAATCATAATTTCTATGGCAAAATGAACCCCCTCATTTTGTTCCTTTGCAAATTAAATGTTTTAAGTGTTAACACTTTATTCCAATCAAGATGACTTCAGGTGTGCCATACTTTTGTCATAAGTAAGACTGTTAGCGCTCTAGTTGTTCTTTAGAACACTCTGGGACATTCTGTCATTGGGCTATAGTTGGGCTACATCTGGCTGATATTTGGGCTACATTTGTTTTTTTTTGTCTCTGGTGGCCATCTTTGGGCTACATTGGGCTACATTGGGCTACATTTGGGCTCTAACATATATATAGCCCAATGTAGCCCAATATATATTTTTTCAAAGTAAATTTTCGTAAAAACCACTGGAGCACATATCTTGAGACATAGCAAAGGCACATCGGGCTACCAGTCCCTACAATTTTGCCAAGTTTGGTGGAAAACCATTCAGCCGTTCGGGCTAAAAGTGAGTCCAACCGCCCTATGGAAATTAACATGGGGAAAACACGTTTTGGGACCCCCCTTTTATCTCGGCCCCCGCTTGACGAATCCGCCCCAAACTTTCAGGGAAGAAGCGGAGCGCCGCGAGGCAAAGTTAGAGAAAATTTCAGAAAGATTCCTCAACCGGCGCCGAAGTTATTCCCAATAGAATGTTGCGATTTCCCTATGGAAAACAATCCTAACTATATATACCTACTGGCTATCGCCAGTAGGTAATATATATATATATATATATATATATATACATATATAATATATATATATATATACATATCTATATATATATTCACTGAAAAAACCATAGGTTATAGACCATATATAGTTAGGAATTAGCATTTAAAAAACCTTATTTTACTCACACAAAACCATTGAAGTTCCATATATAGTTAGTTGCACTAACTATATATCGCGCACCCGCAATCCACTGCTGATCATGTCACATATTACATCATTCATGACATGGTCAGTGACATCACTGATGACATCACTGATGACATCTCAAATGACATCACTGATGACATCACTGATGACATCTCATTTGACATCATTCTTGTGCTAATACGATAAACCTCTTCCGACTCTAATATAACCTTAGATACACTCAGTGTATACAGACACTCACACACTGCCACTCATCCATGGAGTTACTCACACAGCCAGTCAGTCATGCAAAGAAACAATCTCACCTCCATTTCTTCAACTATACAGTTAAACACACCTTACTTATTGAAACATATACTAACACATATTTACTCTCTTATACAATCCCTGGTAAAAGTTCACAATGATCGATACAACCACTCACTCATTCAGTGGCTCTCATGCACAGTTATTTATATATGCCAACTCTCACATGTACTGTGTTTAACATATGTACTTACTATGACATGTAGCATTGAGATATCCATTCACTCATCAATACACTCATGCACACAGTCAATTGCCCATGTAGCTGTTTCCACATGCAGTCTTGAACTCATACACCTAGTGAATAAACTGCTCACACATCTATGCATAGAGTCACACACCTTCCAGCCACCCCCACACAAACTCAATCTCCCATAGAAATACTTGGGCAACCAATTAATAACACATATAGCCTCTCGTATAGCTAATGATCAACACATGCAGCAGTTTACATCACAACAGACATAATGATGCACAAATTAAGACAGTTTAGTCACTAACCCATGCATTCAGTGAGACACATTTAATCACTCACTCATACAGTCAGTCACGCACCTACTAAATCCTTCATCCAGACACTTATACATCCACTCATTCTTCAATATGTAAGACATATTTTAACTTTACAGAAACATACAGTCACTGGATGTTGTCATCAGTGATGTCATCAGTGATGTCATTTGAGATGTCATCAGTGATGTCATCAGTGATGTCACTGACCATGTCATGAATGATGTAATATGTGACATGATCAGCAGTGGATTGCGGGTGTGCGATATATAGTTAGTGCAACTAACTATATGTGGAATTTCAATGGTTTTGTGTGAGTAAAATAAGGTTTCTTAAATGCCAATTCCTAACTATATATGGTCTATAACCTATGGTTTTTTCAGTGAATATATATATATATATATATATATATATATATATATATATATATATATATATATATATATATATATATATATATATATATATATATATATATATATATATATATATATTCACTGAAAAAACCATAGGTTTCAGGAGTTATATAGTTAGGAATTCGTTTTTAAAAAACCTTTGAAATTAACTCAAAAAACTATAAGTTTTAGTGGTGTTATAGTTAGCTGGACATTTTACTCATACAAAACCAATGAAATTGCTCCTATATAGTTAGTTGTACTAACTATATTTCGAGCACCCGCAATCCACTGCTGATGATGTCACATATTAGATCATTCATTACATGGTCAGTGACATCACTGATGACATCTCAAATGACATCACTGATGACATCACTGATGACATCATCCACGTGACAATCACATACACCTTTTCATACACTATTACAATTTTTCATCACTGTTTGTAAAATACAGAGTATCATATTTAAATCCATTGTCACAGCAATACAAGTATCTAAAAATCCACTCAGTGATTCATAGATGCATACACACATCTAATCACTTACCTATGGATTCACTCATACATGCTGTCAATGAACAATAGAACACTATCAAAAATACTTATACATCTATATCGACATTAAACAACAGCACGCATCCTATTCACATATGAAGTCATCCTACTCACTTATGCAAACAATGGATCATACTTACATATTTACTTAACAAAACACTTATACAAACACCACTTCTTCTATTCATTTAGATAGTAAGTCATACTTAGTGAATTATAAAATCATTATTACAAGTATACAGTTATCCATACAGTCACTCACACAATCATTGTGTCTTATGTATACTTATTTATATACAACTGACACATACACTGCCTTTTATTTTTCAAGTTTGTTGGACCTGTACCTTTGAGAAATATATTTGCTCATCACCACACCCATAAAGAGATTCCCTCACCCAAACTGTTAGAACATGTAGTTTTAACTTCATATATCTACTGAATCAACTATTCACACATCTTTGGACAGTCACACACCCCCCACCGAACCACACACACTTTCACACTCCCATACAAATACTCAGTTAACTAATCAATAACTAATATAGACTTTCACATAGCTAGTAACCAACTGTAGAATCAGTTTACACAACAACTGACAAAGTGATACAGATATTCACACAGTTTAGTCACTATCCACTATATTTAGTGAGACATTATAAATTGGTCAAGTAAACAGTCAATTACACTGCTACTAAATCCTCCATCCAAATATTTATTTATATATATCCACTCATTCTTCAATTTAAATTGCTATATATAATGCATATTTAAATAACGAAGCAAACCACATTCACTGGATGATGTCATCAGTGATGTCATCAGTGATGTCATTTGAGATGTCATCAGTGATGTCACTGACCATGTCATGAATGATCTAATATGTGACATCATCAGCAGTGGATTGCGGGTGCGCGAAATATAGTTAGTACAACTAACTATATAGGAGCAATTTCATTGGTTTTGTATGAGTAAAATGTCCAGCTAACTATAACACCACTAAAACTTATAGTTTTTTGAGTTAATTTGAAAGGTTTTTTAAAAACGAATTCCTAACTATATAACTCCTGAAACCTATGGTTTTTTCAGTGAATTTCAAAGGTTTTTTAAAATGCTAATTCCTAACTATATAAGGCCTGAAACCTATGGTTTTTTCAGTGAATTTCAAAGGTTTTTTAAATGCTGATTCCTAACTATATAAGGCCTAAAACTGAAATCAGAGAACGTGAAGATTCGAAGATATATATATATATATATATATATATATATATATATATATATATATATATATATATATATATATATATATTCACTGAAAAAACCATAGGTTAGAGACCATATATAGTTGGCTGGACATTTTATTGACATAAAACCAATGAAATCCCATATATAGTTAGTTGCACTAACTATATATCGCGCACCCGCAATCCACTGCTGATGATGTCACATATTACATCATTCATGACATGGTCAGTGACATCACTGATGACATCACTGATGACATCTCAAATGACATCACTGATGACATCACTGATGACATCTCAAATGACATCACTGATGACATCATCTAGTGTCTGTGTGTTTTTGTAAAGTTTAAATATGTTTTACATATTGGAGAATGAGTGGATGTATGGAAGACTGAGCGTGTGTGTGGCTGGCTGGGAGGTGTGTGACTCTGTGCATATCAATGTGTACTTGTATCAGTGATTGTATAAGAGAGTAAGTATGTGTTAGTATATGTGTGAAAAGTATGGTGTTCTGTGTTTAACTGTATAGATGAGGAAATCGAAGCGTGATTGATTCTTCACAGGACTGACTAGGTGTATGAGTGCATATGATAGTGTTGTAATAATGAGTGACTGTATGTATGAGTGATTGTATGGGTGAATGAGTGAATGTGTGTGTAGACGTAGGAATCAGTGAGTGCGTATGTAGTAACTGGTATTGGTGTGTCATGATGTCATCAGTGATGTCATTTGAGATGTCATCAGTGATGTCATTTGAGATGTCATCAGTGATGTCACTGAAGTATGGTGTTCTGTGTTTAACTGTATAGATGAGGAAATGGAAGTGTGATTGATTCTTTACAGGACTGACTAGGTGTGTGAGTAACTCCATGGATGAGTGGCAGTGTGTGAGTGTCTGCATAGGTGTATGAGTGCATTTGATAGTGTTGTAATAATGAGTGACTGTATGTATGAGTGATTGTATGGGTGAATGAGTGAATGTGTGTGTAGACGTAGGAATCAGTGAGTGCGTATGTAGTAACTGGTATTGGTGTGTCATGATGTCATCAGTGATGTCATTTGAGATGTCATCAGTGATGTCATTTGAGATGTCATCAGTGATGTCATCAGTGATGTCACTGACCATGTCATGAATGATGTAATATGTGACATCATCAGCAGTGGATTGCGGGTGCGCGATATATAGTTAGTGCAACTAACTATATATGGAATTTCATTGGTTTTATGTCAATAAAATGTCCAGCTAACTATATATGGTCTCTAACCTATGGTTTTTTCAGTGAATTTTCAAGGTTTTGTAAATGCAAATTCCTAACTATATATGGTCTATAACCTATGTTTTTTTCAGTGAATTTCATTGGTTTTTTAAAAGCTAATATCTATAGCTGTAAAATATATTCTTTATTACGTGACGTATCACGTAGCCACGTGAGACGCCTCATGACGCGTCGCATAACCGTGACGTATCGGCTCTGCAGCGCAAACAAAACCCGTAACGTAAGCGTGCCGGAGCACGCTTACAGATATATATATTTTTTTTAACCTTAATTAGACAAAATCCACACGTGCACATATCTTGAGGCCTTGCAAAGGCACATCAAACAAACAGTCCCTACAATTTTGCCAAGTTTGCTGGAAATCTATTCCCTTAATTTTTTTTTTACTGTTTCTCTTGGTTTTCCCCTTGTTACGCTTACCGGGACGCTACCCGGTACGCGAACCGGACGCTCCAAAAACACAAGATGGCAGACTCCCGTTACGCTGCCGGTTAGCTGCCCGGTTCGCATACCGGGAAGCGCCTCTACCGCGAAAAATCGCGGGGGACTTTAATATCCCCCTCATCAATCCTAGGGGGTCAGGAGGGGTTTACCTTGCCCCCTTTCCTTCATTTCCCCCTTCGTTTTTCACCACATCTTGTCTCTCGATCGTACCGAGAGACAAGATGGCGGCCGCTCCGGACTGTTTAGAATGTTGACAGACACCGGAGAGCCAATCAGCTTCGCTTCACGAAGTTCCATTACGCGTCAGGTACGCGAACCGGGGCGCTAACCGGAGCGCTGTCACAGATATATATATTTTTTTAAACGTTAATTTCTCAAAATCTACTGGAGCACATATATTGAGACATAGCAAAGGCACGTCGGGCAAACCATATCTACAATTTTGCCAAGTTTCATGTAAATCTATTCAGCCGTTCGAGCTAAAAGTGAGTCCAACCGCCCTATGGAAAAATGAATGGGAAAAACGCGTTTTGGGACCCCCTTTTTTCTCGGCCCCCCCTTGACGAAACCCCCCCAAATTTTCAGGGGCTGCTCAGAAACAAAATGTGCCATTTTCCTGAAAATTTCAGCCAATTCTGTCCACAAACCCCAAAGTTATTAGACATAGAATTTTCAGAAATCCCATAGAGAAAAAATCCTAACTATATATACCCACTGGCTATCGCCAGTAGGTAATATACATATATAAACATATATAATCTGCATATCTATATAAATATAAATACATGCATACATATACATATATGCATACATATGCATGTTATTTACATGAAAGTTTTAAAAACACTAATAAAAGCAAAGCTAAAAAGCCACCTCATTACAAACAGAATGGCTTTAACTTAAACGAGGGCGAGATCTATTGCATTTTCAATGCTTGTTTACTTTGGTTCTATCAAGAAGGCATTCAGATGTGTCACACATTTGCCATAAATTCTGAATGTTAGCACTCTAGTTGCTCATTAGATCACTGTAGTAAAGCTAGTGCTCACCAGGGAAGTCTGCTGCTAATCATGGTTTGCAGCCATTTTCCCGCATTTTTTATCCCGCAGACTTTCAGTCCGCATACCATTATCCCGCAAGGTCATTGACCTCGCATACCATTATCCCGCATTTTTTCAAAACGCATGTGCATTTATCGCGCATGCCTTTACAAAGAATTACGTTTTAAAGGCATGTATGGTAAATGCATTTGCGTTGTGAAAACCACGATGACGAGAGAGGTAAGTGGGTTTGTGTTAATTTTTTCGTGGGTTAGTGATTGTGTAGTGTAGTGTAGTGTTGTGTAGTGTAGTGTTGTGTTAGTGTAGTGTAGAGTTGTGGTGGTTGTTTAGTGTAGGGTCATGCTGGGGGTAGTGTTTTAGGGTTTAGGGTTGTGTTGTAGTGTTTGCGTAGTGTAGGGTCATGCTGGGGGTAGTGTTTTAGGGTTTAGGGTAGTGTTGTAGTGTTTGTGTAGTGTAGGGTCATGCTGGGGGTAGTGTTTTAGGGTTTAGGGTTGTGTTGTAGTGTTTGCGTAGTGTAGGGTCATGCTGGGGCTAGTGTTTTAGGGTTTAGGGTAGTGTTGTAGTGTTTGCGTAGTGTAGGGTCATGCTGGGCGTAGTGTTTTAGGGTTTAGGATAGTGTTGTAGTGTTTGCGTAGTGTAGGGTCATGCTGGGGGTAGTGTTTTAGGGTTTTGGGTAGTGTTGTAGTGTTTGCGTAGTGTAGGGTCATGCTGGGGTGTAGTATTTTAGGGTTTAGGGTAGTTTGCGTAGTGTAGGGTCATGCTGGGGGTAGTGTTTTAGGGTTTTGGGTAGTGTTGTAGTGTTTGCGTAGTGTAGGGTCATGCTGGGGTGTAGTGTTTTAGGGTTTTGGGTAGTGTTGTAGTGTTTGCGTAGTGTAGGGTCATGCTGGGGTGTAGTGTTTTAGGGTTTTGGGTAGTGTTGTAGTGTTTGCGTAGTGTAGGGTCATGCTGGGGGTAGTGTTTTAGGGTTTAGGGTAGTTTGCGTAGTGTAGGGTCATGCTGGGGGTAGTATTTTAGGGTTTTGGGTAGTGTTGTAGTGTTTGCGTAGTGTAGGGTCATGCTGGGGTGTAGTGTTTTAGGGTTTTGGGTAGTGTTGTAGTGTTTGCGTAGTGTAGGGTCATGCTGGGGGTAGTGTTTTAGGGTTTTGGGTAGTGTTGTAGTGTTTGCGTAGTGTAGGGTCATGCTGGGGGTAGTGTTTTAGGGTTTTGGGTAGTGTTGTAGTGTTTGCGTAGTGTAGGGTCATGCTGGGGGTAGTGTTTTAGGGTTTAGGGTAGTGTTGTAGTGTTTGCGTAGTGTAGGGTCATGCTGGGGGTAGTGTTTTAGGGTTTAGGGTAGTGTTGTAGTGTTTGCGTAGTGTAGGGTCATGCTGGGGGTAGTGTTTTAGGGTTTAGGGTAGTGTTGTAGTGTTTGCGTAGTGTAGGGTCATGCTGGGGGTAGTGTTTTAGGGTTTAGGGTAGTGTTGTAGTGTTTGCGTAGTGTAGGGTCATGCTGGGGTGTAGTGTTTTAGGGTTTTGGGTAGTATTGTAGTGTTTGCGTAGTGTAGGGTCATGCTGGGGGTAGTGTTTTAGGGTTTAGGGTAGTGTTGTAGTGTTTGCGTAGTGTAGGGTCATGCTGGGGTGTAGTGTTTTAGGGTTTTGGGTAGTGTTGTAGTGTTTGCGTAGTGTAGGGTCATGCTGGGGGTAGTGTTTTAGGGTTTAGGGTAGTGTTGTAGTGTTTGCGTAGTGTAGGGTCATGCTGGGGGTAGTGTTTTAGGGTTTAGGGTTGTGTTGTAGTGTTTGCGTAGTGTAGGGTCATGCTGGGGGTAGTGTTTTAGGGTTTAGGGTTGTGTTGTAGTGTTTGTGTAGTGTAGGGTCATGCTGGGGGTAGTGTTTTAGGGTTTAGGGTAGTGTTGTAGTGTTTGCGTAGTGTAGGGTCATGCTGGGGTGTAGTGTTTTAGGGTTTTGGGTAGTGTTGTAGTGTTTGCGTAGTGTAGGGTCATGCTGGGGGTAGTGTTTTAGGGTTTAGGGTAGTGTTGTAGTATTTGTGTAGTGTAGGGTCATGCTGGGGGTAGTGTTTTAGGGTTTAGGGTAGTGTTGTACTGTTTGTGTAGTGTAGGGTCATGCTGGGGGTAGTGTTTTAGGGTTTAGGGTAGTTTAGTTGTTTAGTGTATGCTAAAGGCATATTCGTTCTAAAAGTTTTCGTTATTTTAATTTGCGGCCTAATAGTACATGCGGGATTTTTTTTGCGGACTGATGGTATGCGGGATTTCGTCATATATTCGCTAATCATACTTTCTATGGCAAAATGAACCCCCTCATTTTGTTCCTTTTTAAATTAAATGTTTTAAGAGTTACCACTTTATTCCAATCAAGATGGCTTCAGGTGTGGCATACCTTTGTAATAAATAGGACTGTTAGCACTCTAGTTGTTCTTTAGAACACTCTGGGACATTCTGTCATTGGGCTATAGTTGGGCTACATCTGGCTGATATTTGGGCTACATTTGTTTTTTTTGTCTCTGGTGGCCATCTTTGGGCTACATTGGGCTACATTGGGCTACATTGGGCTAAATTGGGCTACATTTGGGCTCCAACATATATATAGCCCAATGTAGCCCAATATATATTTTTCAAAGTTAATTTTCGTAAAAACCACTGGAGCCTATATCTTGAGACATAGCAAAGGCACATCGGGCTACCAGTCCCTACAATTTTGCCAAGTTTGGTGTAAATCCATTCAGCCGTTCAGGCTAAAAGTGAGGCCAACCGCCCTATGGAAAATTGCATGGGAAAAACACGTTTTGGGACCCCCCTTTTTTCTCGGCCCCCCCTTGACGAAACCCCCCCAAATTTTCAGGGGCTGCTCAGAAACAAAATGTTCCATTTTCCAGAAAATGTCAGCCAATTCCGTCCACAAACGCCAAAGTTATTCGACATAGAATTTTCAAAAATCCCATAGGAAAAAAATCCTAACTATATATACCTACTGGCTATCGCCAGTAGGTAATATATATATATATATATATATATATATATATATATATATATATATATATTCCAACACAAACAGCTTGTTTCGCTGAAACACGGAAAGCACGCAAGTATCCTTTTACAAGATGTTTATTTGCAGACCCCTTCACCCCCCGACAAAAAAAAAAATGCATCAGGGATCAAAACGCCAGTGTCAGCGCATTTCATCGGAATAAAAGTATTTAGTTTCACCTAATGAGTGCAGCTCACCTTCTTCTTTCCAGAAGTTTGTTGCTATGTTTTACGGCGGGTCCTTCCGTGAGCCTGCACCAACAAAAGGAGCGACAACTACTGCCCGAAAACGGACCTTTTCGGTTTTTCTTGCGTGAGCTATCAGGGCAGGGGCAGCTGCCAGGGACCAAACCTTGGATTGGCCCCCGAGCAACTCTAAAGACGGGATGCATGGGGATTAGGTGTTGTGCTTAAAGGCTGAAAGAATAAAAGCGTCACCCACTGAAGGAAAAGAACTGCGGAACTGAAGGGAACTCCACATACCAGCATGCCTCACTCACGCCTATCGTGGCATCCACCAGGGGCAAACAACTTAAAAACAACAATTGGGACAATCTACCCTTCAGTGTTTAGATGCTTCTGGCTTCCTTTTGAGACAGGTCAATGCTGACCGATATGCATCAGGGATCAAAACGCCAGTGCCAGCGCATTTCATCGGAATAAAAGTATTTTGTTTCTCCTAATGAGTGCGGCTCACCACCTTCTTTCCAGAAGTTTGTTGCTATGTTTTACGGCGGGTCCTGCCGTGAGCGTGCACCACCAATAAAAGCAGCGCCAACTACTGCCCGAAAACGGACCTTTTCGGTTTTTCTCGCGTGAGCAATCAGGGCAGGGGCAGCCGCCAGGGACCGGACCTTGGATTGGCCCCGAGCAACTCTAAAGACAGGATGCATGGGGATAAGGTGTTGCGCTTAAAGGCTGAAATAATAAAAGCGTCACCCACCGAAGGAAAAGAACTGCGGAACTGAAGGGAACTCCAAATACCAGCATGCCTCACTCACGCCTATCGTGGCATCCACCAGGGGGCAAGCAACTTAAAAACAACAATTGGGACAATCTACCCTTCAGTGTTTAGATGCTTCTGGCTTCCTTTTGAGAAAGGTCAATGCTGACCGAAATGCATCAGGGATCAAAACGCCAGTGCCAGCGCATTTCATCGGAATAAAAGTATTTCGTTTCACCTAATGAGTGTGGCTCACCTTCTTCTTTCCAGAAGTTTGTTGCTATGTTTTATGGCAGGTCCTGCCGTGAGCCTGCACCACCAACAAAAGGAGTGCCAACTACTGCCCTAAAACAGACCTTTTCGGTTTTTCTTGCATGAGTATGCAGGGCAGGGGCAGCCGCCAGGGACCGGATCTTGGATTGGCCCCCGAGCACCTCTAAAGACGGGATGCATGGGGATTAGGTGTTGCGCTTAAAGGCTGAAATAATAAAAGCGTCACCCACCGAAGGAAAAGAACTGCGGAACTGAAGGGAATCCACATACCAGCATGCCTCACTCATGCCTATCGTGGCATCCACCAGGGGGCAAACAACTTAAAAACAACAATTGGGACAATCTACCCTTCAGTGTTTAGATGCTTCTGGCTTCCTTTTGAGAAAGGTCAATGCTGACCGAAATGCATCAGGGACAAAACGCCAGTGCCAGCACATTTCATCGGAATAAAAGTATTTCGTTATAACCTAATGAGTGCGGCTCACCTTCTTCTTTCCTGAAGTTTGTTGCTATATATATATATATATATATATATATATATATATATATATATATATATATATATTACCTACTGGCGGTCGCCAGTAGGTAGTTATAGTTAGGATTGATTTCCATAGGGAAATCGCAACATTCTATTTGGAATAACTTTGGCGCCGGTTGAGGAATCGGCCTGAATTGTTCAGCAACTTTGCCTCGCGGCGCTCCGCTCCTTCTGTGAAAGTTTGGGGGGGATTCGTCAAGTGGGGGCCGAGATAAAATGGGGGTCCCAAAACGTGTTTTCCCCATGTTAATTTCCATAGGGCGGTCGGTCGCACTTTTAGCTCGAATGGCTGAATGGATTTTCACCAAACTTGGCAAAATTGTAGGGACTGGTAGCCCGATGTGCCTTTGCTATGTCTCAAGATATGTGCTCCAGAGGATTTTGAGTAATTTAGGTTTAAAAAAATTTATATATCTAGAGCCGCGCCCCGGTACGTGCACCGGGGAGCGCTCCGGGCACGCCATGCGACTTGCGCACGAGAAGCTGATTGGCTCTCGGGTGTCTGTAAACATTCGAAACAGTCCGGAGCGGCCGCCATCTTGTGTCTCGGTAGGACCGAGACACAAGAGGTGGCTAAAAACAAAAGGGGGAAATGACCAAAAGGGGGCAGGGTACACCCCCCTGACCCCCTAGGTTTGATGTAGGGGCCATAAAAGGGTCCCGCGGGACAAAAAGAAATGTAATTTTTTTTCAATTTTCACGGGGGGAGCGCCCGGTACGCGCACCGGGGAGCGTACCGGGGAGCGTACTATGGAGAAAAAAGAATGACAGAGTTTTAAAAAAATTTAGCATTTTTTTTATAAATTGGAGGTAGTTCTGAAAAGAACTTTTTTTTTAATTTTTGTTTTTTTATATTTTTTTATACTTTTTTAAAACGATTTTATATTTTTTGGGGATTTTTTTCAGGGGGAAAAACAAAAACAGGGATTCCAAAACTGCTCAACAGGAGCATAAAATTGTGAAAAATTAGGGACAGGGAGGGCAGTGGAGTTCCTGTCTCTTTATAGCAATGAGTTCAACGCACTGCTCCCCATAACAGAGCAGTTCATCACAGTCCACGCATAGAAATTTTATGCCTGCAAACACCGGCTGCACGTTGGGGACCATTCTTCCACGTGGTGTTCCTGAAGGTGTTGCTCCACCAGTGGAGGTGCTGCTGCCATCTCTTGGTAATTTCCGTGCCAGGTCCCTCACACTCTCCCTGGCATAGTTTTTTGGGTGTCTTCTCTGGACATGCCTAATTAAATTGGCATTTCCAAAGCTATATTTTTTATTAGGATTGCCTCTGGATAAAATACTGCCACATATCTTGCAGGTTACCTTAGCAGCATTAACCTTTTTTTTTCCTTCAGGGATGTCATAAAATTTCCAAATGAAGTGGTCCTTTGTTTTGTGGTGAGGAGGGTCCTCACGCAAAAAACCATCAGAATCACTGCTGGATGACTCTCTTGCAGCCATTGCTGTAGATCAGGAAACTTTGAGAAGCAGATAATGCAAAGAACACCTCTTGCTCTCTCCAAGTACAAAGCAATAGTGAGAGAAATGGGTGGGTTTCTCAATATTTTGAAAAAAAAAAAATTTCTGAACCAATGAAAAGTGTTATTTTAAAGTCACATGGCTTGACGCGCTTACGCTACGCGCCCTGGGGCGCGTCCCGGGGCGTGTAGCGTAAGCGCGTCGGGGCGCTTACGTTGCGTGATCGTATGCGATCGCGTGCTTCCGGGTGCGCTTACGCAGTGCGTCATATGACGCATCACGGGGCTACGCGATACGTCACGATGTTGTTTTTGTTTGCGGGAATAGCGCTAACGGGACGCTCCCCGGTACGCGCCCCGGGGCGCGCCGTAACATTGCGCTTACCCGTGCGTTCACGGGTACGCGCCCCAGGAGCGCACCAGGCAAAACATATATTTTTTTTTAAATTACTTTTTTTTACATATTTATACAATATAAAATTCATTATAAAAAATATTATTTCATACCTATAGAGATTTGCTATTAAAAAACCGATGAAATTCACTGAAAAAAACATAGGTTTCACACCAGTTATAGTTAGGAATTAGCATTTAAAAAACCTATTAAATTCACTGAAAAAACCATAGGTTTCACACCAGTTATAGTTAGCTGGAGCTTTTACTGGCATAAAACCAATGAAATTCCCACGTTATAGTTAGTTGGACTCACTATAACTTGCGCGTGCAATGCACTGCTGATGACGTCACATATTACATCACTCATGACATGGTCAGTGACATCACTCAATTGAGCTGATTAATACTTGCACGAAATGGTCCGTGTCTGCGTCTCCTTGTTCTGGGGGAAAGCCTGAGTGGAGGAAGCAAGACGTGGTATCCTGGATACATACAGCGAGAAAGAGTGGCTGCCCGCCAGGAACGGCTTTTTTAAGTGCAGTTCATGCCGTGCCTGTAAATTCGGTACAAACACAAAATCCTACACAAATGCACTTTCAGATATTCCCATTAACATCAAGGGGCACTACACGTGCAAGACCGAATTTGCCGTGTATGTGTTGAAATGCTTGTGTGGATTGAAATATGTGGGCAGCACAAAACTACCGGTACAGGCTAGAATACTGCAACACTTGAGAGCCTCGGTCAATTCTGACCCGACATACCCAGTGGCCAGACATGTTAAACAAGAGCATGGAAATAACTTGAATGTATTGCAGCATTTTGTGATAGACAATGTCCCTATGAGTAAAAGAGGTGGAGACAGAGAGAAACGGCTATGCCGTCTCGGGAGCAGGTACATAGTGGAGCTAGAAACTAAAAGCCCACATGGCCTTAACATCTGTGAAGACCTGCACCACTTCCTATAATAGGGAAAGATCACAATAATACCATCAGAATAGGATCGTAGTTACCGCTGTGAGTATTCCATTGGGCTAGTGGCGAGATCTTGGAGAAGGTATAGAAGGGCATTTTGTTAAGGATTTTAACCATTAGGATAGTTTTTTAACCTATTTAATCTATTTAATCTTTTTAATATATATCTATTTATGTATGAGGTGGCTTTGAATGTATTTATTGGGTTTATAGCACAACAGTGCAGCATACTTCTTTATCCTATAGATACGGACCCTTATTAAGTGGGTCCAAAGGGCATATACATTTTTGAGATGTTTGGAGATATAGCGTCATTGTACTAAAGATTTGTTTGCAAGCTCTGAAAGTATTGGGTTAAATCACTCATTGTCATAGTCAATGTCCATTGCTGTTAATACAGATTTAATGAAATTACTGCATAAATGTATTTGTACAGATATGAAATTCAAAAGATCAACTGTTAAACAATACTGCCCACTAACCCTGACCCTTTTTAGCTTAATGCATTTTTTTGCACTTTAGATTCATTCTAAACTTCCGGCTGGGAGTTACACTTACACATTAAGCACTTTAAATGGTTTGCACATGTTCATGCTGATCGTCTAATCCATAGGAGTATTAGATAAACGCAGTTTGCACAATTAAGATTATGAACCACCGCTACTATGCTCAGATTCCTTCGAAATTGGAATTTAATTCTTTGCGCATCTTTGCACAGTGAGACAATCGGTTTCCTTTTTCTTAAACACAGTTATATAGGTATTTATATATATTTTTTTTAATATGTACATATTTTAATGGTGTGTTTTTTATCTGGAACCAAGATGTATTAGTTTGCGGTTATTAGAGAAGCACTCGGAAAAATAAGAGGTCTGTTTTTGAATACAAATGTATCTCTTTCTATGTGCTTACGCATACATAGTCTGTTCTCCATTTCCATGCATTGTGACGATCAGTGATTGGTAGAAGTGTGATTTAAACTAAGGAGAGTGTGAGCACTAGTTTACCTGCGAGCAAGGCGACCAGGATCGCCGAAACACGTTTGGTAGAGGGCACAGCAAAGCACTGTATAAATGATTAAAAAATAAAATTACCAGCGGCTGCTGCTGATTTGAAGAGTCCGTCTCTCTTCTTTGGCGTAGGGATCACTGCGCAGAGAGTGGAAATTGGATATATATATATATATATATATATATATATATATATATATATATATATTCACTGAAAAAACCATAGGTTATAGACCATATATAGTTAGGAATTAGCATTTACAAAACCTTGAAAATTCACTGAAAAAACCATAGGTTATAGACCATATATAGTTAGGAATTAGCATTTACTAAACCTTATTTTACTCACACAAAACCATTGAAATTCCATATATAGTTAGTTGCACTAACTATATATCGCGCACCCGCAATCCACTGCTGATGATGTCACATATTACATCATTCATGACATGGTCAGTGACATCACTGATGACATCACTGATGACATCTCAAATGACATCACTGATGACATCACTGATGACATCTCAAATGACATCACTGATGACATCATGACACACCAATACCAGTTACTACATACGCACTCACTGATTCCTACGTCTACACACACATTCACTCATTCACCCATACAATAACTCATACATACAGTCACTTATTATTACAACACTATCATATGCACTCATACACCTATGCAGACAGTCACACACTGCCACTCATCCATGGAGTTACTCACACACCAAGTCAGTCCTGTAAAGAATCAATCACACTTCCATTTCTTCATCTATACAGTTAAACACAGAACACCATACTTCAGTGACATCACTGATGACATCACTAATGACATCTGAAATGACATCACTGATGACATCTCAAATGACATCACTGATGACATCATGACACACCAATACCAGTTACTACATACGCACTCACTGATTCGTACGTCTACACACACATTCACTCATTCACCCATACAATTACTCATACATACAGTCAGTTATTATTAGAACACTATCATATGCACTCATACACCTAGTCAGTCCTGTGAAGAATCAATCACACTTCGATTTCCTCATCTATAGTTAAACACAGAACACCATACTTTTCACACATATACTAACACATACTTACTCTCTTATACAATCACTGATACAAGTACACATTGATATGCACAGAGTCACACACCTCCCAGCCAGCCACACACACACTCAGTCTTCCATACATCCAGTCATTCTTCAATATGTAAAACGTATTTAAACTTTACAAAAACACACAGACACTAGATGATGTCATCAGTGATGTCATTTGAGATGTCATCAGTGATGTCATCAGTGATGTCACTGACCATGTCATGAATGATGTAATATGTGACATCATCAGCAGTGGATTGCGGGTGCGCGATATATAGTTAGTGCAACTAACTATATATGGAATTTCAATGGTTTTGTGTGAGTAAAATAAGGTTTAGTAAATGCTAATTCCTAACTATATATGGTCTATAACCTATGGTTTTTTCAGTGAATTTTCAAGGTTTTGTAAATGCTAATTCCTAACTATATATGGTCTATAACCTATGGTTTTTTCAGTGAATTTCATTGGTTTTTTAACAGCTAATATCTGTAGCTGTAAAATTTATTCTTCTTTAAATCCAAAAATATATTTTATATGTTTATGAATAATTATTTTTTTAAATATTTTTTTTTCTTCGTTCCCGCTTCGCGAATCGGGAACCTTACAGTAAAAAAATGTTCAGAAAAATAAAAAAAAAAGTTCTTTTCAGAACTACCTCCCCGTTATTAAAAAATTGGTACAATATTTGGAACTGTGCCAACCTCTATTTCTCTTAGTTCGCTTCCTAGTTCGCTCGCTGGTACGCGAACTGGAAGCGAACCAAAAACAGTAAGTATAAGGGAAGGAAACACACACTTATGTTAAAAGAAAGACAGCTATAGGGGAGTAAACTAGAGATACTATTACCCATAATCCACTACTGATGATGTCACATATTACATCATTCATGACATGCTCAGTGACATCATCAGCAGAGGATTGCGGGTTTTTTGGCAACATGCCTTATCGACGGTTTAATAACGCTGCCTTTTGCTTTATATAAGTTTTCAAATTGTATGAAATATATACCAATAGGTCTTTATGAACCTTTAGGTAGTGCTTTTGTTCATGAGGTCTGGTCGCTTCCATACACATACAGATGTTTCAAAGATGATCAAGAAGTTTATCTGAATGGAGAGGAATGCACTGAGACGCCAGATCATTCACTAATGTGTAGGCACATACAGTTACACGATTCATGCAACAAACAGCGACCAAATATGGCTTGCGTGATGCAAGGCACGCCAGTTCCTGCTATCATCCCCACGTTCAAGTTGTTGGAAAATGGTAGTTATTTGATGCTCAATAATGAAGATTGTTCTGAGTTAATTAAAAGTATTCCTTTTATCGTAACAGTAAGTGAACGGGTTATTTGCTGCAGAAATGTTCTATTTCCTCCCACACATGAACATAGGGAGTTTTCAATCTGGCCACAAATACCAACCTTGGGACACGTTTCAACAGCATGACAAGAATAAGAGCTCTTTTGTCTCAGAGAGAGGTGGCCTTGAGTTCGGCCCGTGAAACTTTCGTACTTCACATAGCGAACACCCGTACACAGGTTTGCCTTTCAATTTCAGCAACATGTTTCCGACTATCTTTAACGCATCCTCCACAAAATCCCTGGCACACTTTTTTAAAGTTGTTACCAGTGGTCTCGTGACTTCATTTGAGAAAATCTTTGGAGTCATCCCTGCTCCCTTTCATTCCATTTTCTCCACTCTGGTTCGTGGATTGCATTTTTACTTGCATTACCAGCGGACGCTCTTGTACTTTTTTACATTTTTAAATATGGATGTCCCTCCTATGCAACCTCCGACCCTGCAGCTGCTGACACTGTTCCGCAATCGCATGCTAGAATATTATGGCACAATGCCGTTGGCGATATTAAGCACGGCATATGGATTATCTTTTCGGTTCTCCTACTTCACCTGTGTCCAGCCTGTATTTCACTGCCTGACCTGTGATTTCGATTGGGCCATTGATTTGTGTCTCTGCGGACCGGTTTCTCCTGACGTCGACTTTAATCAGCTGATGACTCCTATCATTACTCACGAGTTGATTTGTCCTGGCGAAAGGATTATGGCTGTGGCATTGATGCATGGACTACTTGGTCCCTGGAATTTACTGGCGGCAGCACAGTCTTTCTTGGAACACAGCTTTCTTGAAAACCCACCGAGCTGTCCTCTGATGGTGATAGAGGATCCGGTGCTGGGAGAGCACGTATGTTCTTTTCCGCTTTTAAATTGGATGGCTGAACTGTTTTCGGATGAAGACGGTGACTTCCTGTTGGAGGCTGTTGCAGCTTATTTTGCATACACAGTTATGTCATAGACCTTTTTCATGTTTCATATGCTGAGTACTAGCATTTCATTGACAATTCATTGACTTAATTGTCAAGTTTTTATTATTTACCTTGCCTATTGGCTTAAGACTCGATAAAGTACTTGGCTGTTTTATTTTTCTTTAGCATTGAATTTTCCTAGTTTTTAATGCTTTACCTTGCGGACCGTCCACATATAAACTTGCAATCTGCTCTCATGAGATGGCACTTCTATTATCTTATTCAGTTCGTTTCCGGATCATGAGGAGGTGTCATCTAGGTCCTGGATATCTTTACACCGTGTTAAGTTAGCATGGGCTCATTACCGGTTTAAACGCCATTTTTCCTTTTTTGCAACTTCTGCACACGACATTTAGTTGTTGCTTTAGCTTTCCACCTAGTAGTTCATCGTGGTTTACATGAGAATAATATGTTATTGGTCTACTATCTGCTTTACTTGTTAAACTATATCTGTACAGCGAGTGCTAAAGTTTCAAGAACAACACGGTACAGAATTGTTATGAGGTCTGATCTCCACGACTTCATACTCATAACATAAGTGCAACTTCTGCCAATTCTGGGCATGAGGCGGGTTTTATATTGCTTTGCCGAACACACATACACAACAGTTGATGCGGTTCACATGAAGAGAGAGCTGGTGTATGCTGATGTGATTCCTTCAAATCTAAGACACTAAAGTATGGGCACGCCCTAAACCAACACAAAGAGACCTTCTTAGCAAATAATATAATATGTGTATTAGGGAGGGTGAGATATAAGCAGCCGCGGGCCGTGGAGGGAGTTACGGTGAGGCAGGGAGGCGGGGAGGGGGAGAAGCAGGGTGGAGCCCTCTCTACCTTGCCCCTCCCCCTCCCCGCCTCCCTGCCCCACCGTAACTCCCTCCACGGCCCGCGGCTGCTTATAAGTGTTGCTAACTCTTATTCATTTACAGCATGTTAACATACTGTCACCATTCGCTTTTTATGTACTAGTAACTATGCTGGTAATTTTGCTACTGATAATATGTGTACTTGTATTCTCCACCCTGCTTCTCCCCCTCCCCGCCTCCCTGCCTCACCGTAACTCCCTCCACGGCCCGCGGCTGCTTATAAGTGTTGCTAACTCTTATTCATTTACAGCATGTTAACATACTATCACCATTCACTTTTTATGTACTAGTAACTATGCTGGTAATTTTGCTACTGATAATATGTGTACTTTTATTATCTAAGGTACTACGCCTGAGAAGACGGCATTAGTAAATAAACATTTCAAATACACATGTGTTCTTCTTAACTCCATGTTCTGGTTTCTAAGAAATATATAACGACCGACTGTTCATGAGTTCCACGTATCCTGAGGTACTATAAGTTCATATTCTGGATTGTCTAAACATTGAGAGTTTGTTATATCCAATGTGACACTGTACCTAGCTTGCTAAATAGTTTTTGATTACTAACGTGAGTTTTGGGACACCCTAATTCGCCGAGGTTCCAATCCTCTGTCCACAGTTCTGTGTGAGAACAGAAACCCTGCGACAGGGGCACCCCCGACCCTTGCTGGAGCTTCATCACACTTGCGATACAACTCCAGCAATGCGCCACCTTTACGGCACAGATACATCACGCATCTGTGCTGTTTTTGCCCCGTGATGCGCCGCATTGTAAATGCAGCACACCATAGGTGACGGAACAGCGGCACAGAATGACTAACACATCCCTGGTGATGCGCCAGTCATCATAAATCTATCCCTATGCTTCTTATCTTGTTAGAGATGAACCGCCATATGTATCATCAAAGTTATTTGCATTTCCTAAATAGCGAACTTTAAGGAATAAATAGCGATTCTTTACCATTCCTAGTTTGCGATGAGCTATTTGCTAATTAGCCGAATGTAGCCCAATGAAGCCCAATGTAGCCCAATGTAGCCCAAAGATGGCCGCCAGACACACAAAAAAACAAATGTAGCCCAAATATCAGCCAGATGTAGCCCAACTATAGCCCAGTGACAGAATGACCAATCAGCTTCGCAAACCTCCGTTACG
The DNA here is from genome assembly GCF_964261635.1 of Lissotriton helveticus. Lineage (NCBI taxonomy): Eukaryota > Metazoa > Chordata > Amphibia > Caudata > Salamandridae > Lissotriton > Lissotriton helveticus. Next base: position 479,255,700 of record NC_136063.1, on the reverse strand, counting down.
CGAAGCGGAGCGCTGTTACAGATATATATCTTTTTTTGAACGTTAATTTCTCAAAATCCACTGGAGCACATATATTGAGACCTAGCAAAGGCACATCGGGCTACCAGTCCCTAATATTTTGCCAAGTTTCGTGCAAATCCATTCAGCCGTTCAATTATTATTTTTATTATTTTTTTTTGCCCCGCGGGGCCCTTTTAAAACCTCCACATCAAACCTAGGGGGTCAGCGAGGATCTACTATGCCCCCTTATAGTTATTTCCCCCTTTGTTTTGACCTCCTCTTGTCTCTCGATCCTACCGAGAGACAAGATGGCGGCCGCTACGGACTGTTTGGAATGTTGACAGACGCCGGAGAACCAATCAGCTTCGCTTCACAAAGCTCCGTTGCGCGAAAAGTCCGCGAACCAGAGCGCTAACCGGTCCGCTGTTACAGATATATATCTTTTTTTAAACGTTAATTTCTCAAAATCCACTGGAGCACATATATTGAGACCTACAAAAGGCACATCGGGCTACCAGTCCCTACAATTTTGCCAAGTTTCGTGCAAATCCATTCAGCCGTTCGGGCTAAAAGTGAGGCCAACCGCCCTATGGAAAACTCAATGTTAAAAACACGTTTTGGGACCCCCCTTTTTTCTCGGCCCCCCCTTGACGAACCCCCCCCAAATTTTCAAGGGCTGCTCAGAAACAAAATGTGCCATTTTCCTGAAAATTTCAGCCAATTCCGTCCACAAACGCCAAAGTTATTAGACATAGAATTTTCAAAAAACCCATAGAGAAAAAATCCTAACTATATATACCTACTGGCGACCGCCAGTAGGTAATATATTCACTGAAAAAACCATAGGTTTTACACACATTATAGTTAGGAAGTAGCATTTAAAAAACCTATGAAATTCACTGAAAAAACCATAGGTTTCACACCAGTTATAGTTAGCTGGAAATTTTACTCGCATAAAACCATTCAAATTCCCACGTTATAGTTAGTTGGACTCACTATAACTTGCGCGTGCAATGCACTGCTGATGACGTCACATATTACATCACTCATGACATGGTCAGTGACATCACTCATGACATCACTGATGAGACCATACAGTGAATGTGTGTATTTTTAAGAAATATTTATGTGTTATATATGTATAGGAAAAAGTTGATGGAAGAATACATGTATAAATAAGTGTTTACATGGATGTTTTTTTTTTTTAAATTGATTGGTTAACTCGCTTATTAAGTGTATGTTAGTGAATACATATATTAGTGAGTAATGTTTAAATATTTAAATATATGGATTAGTGTTTCACTTTGTGTATAAGTGGCTGCATGTGTTGGTGAGTAGCTACATGTGTAGGTATATGGGTTATTAGATGTTTTTCTTAGTATCAGTATGAGTGTTTGTATGGTTTGGTGGGGGTATTACTTAGCACATAGATGCATGAGTGACTGACTCTCTGTTTGTATGTGTTTTGAAGACAGCATATGTGCAGGACTGTATGGGTGGATGAGTTTATATATGTGTGTGTTAGTGACTGAATGACTGTCTCACTAGTGTCTTTATCAGTAACTACATATGTTTTAATCTAATATATCTGAATATTGATGTATATCTGTATGTGTAAGTTTCCTTAGAAGTAAGGTGGTAGTGTGTGTATATCTGTATATGCAAATAAATGGATGTTCAATAGTTTATTTGCATGTGTGAGTATGTGTGTGAGTAACTTTTGAATGACTGTCAGTGTGTAACAGGATGTATAGGTGTATCACTACATATGATGAGTGAGTATATGTATGAGTGACTATATAAAACTTTGTGAATGAGTGGATGTGTATATAGATGGTGGAATTATTTAATTAGTTGTTGTAAGTGATATGGGTATCTCCATTTTTTTGAAAATGTTAGTTTCTATTTTTGAATATGTGTTTCAAGGGTTACATTACAGTGAAACGAGGTCTGTCACTCTGTCACAAGGATGCTATCATCAGTGATGTCATGAGTGATGTCACTGACCATGTCATGAGTGATGTAATATGTGACGTCATCAGCAGTGCATTGCACGCGCAAGTTATAGTGAGTCCAACTAACTATAACGTGGGAATTTCAATGGTTTTATGTGAGTAAAATTTCCAGCTAACTATAACTGGTGTGAAACCTATGGTTTTTTCAGTGAATTTCATAGGTTTTTTAAATGCTACTTCCTAACTATAATGTGTGTAAAACCTATGTTTTTTTCAGTGAATTTCATAAGTTTTTTAAATGCTACTTCCTAACTATAACGTGTGTAAAACCTATGGTTTTTTCAGTGAATTTCATAGGTTTTTTAAAGGCAATTTTCTAACTATAAGCTGTTTATAAATTATATTTTCATTGTTTTTATTAATTGCGAAATATAAAATAATTTTTTTAATGTATTCTATAGTTTTATTTTAGATTTTCGAGAAATGTTTTCATAGTATTACAAACTTTTCTTCACTGTTAGAATTGCGTAGGGACTCCTTGTAAGTCTCAAAAGCTTTACAAACTGTTTACCTTACCTTCATTTTACCGTTTTCAGACTTGTCACTAAATGTTGAAAAACGTACTGTGGTGCGCGACCGAGTGCGCGCACCCCGGTATTTTGAAACAATAAAAAAGGTTTGATACTTTATCGGCATTGTTCTTGTGACCCCATATGAAGGTATTTAACATTTGAGAATGTATACCTTTCCTCCTTTTCACATTTTAAAACTACATTACATTAGACCGATACTTCTAATTCACGTACGTGTCCGGATCCCGTCACCGCGTATACGTCCTAATACGCGCATATAAAATCATGTGACTTGAAAAGAACACTTCCTATTGGTTCATAGTAGTTTCTATTCTGCAATTTTCCAGAAACCACCAATTCCCTCACTATCTATTTGGCGCTGAAGAGAGAACAACCTTTTTCATCTTTCCGGAGACTTTGGTGAAATGGCGGCCGCACGCAATTCTTCTTCGGAATCCGAAGAAAATGTTCATCTTCCTTTAAAAAAAAAAAGAATCTTTTATTTGGCAATTTTTTACCTTTCCTGAGGGGCAAAAAAAAGTAAATGCTCCGAAAGTAACGTGCACAATTTGTGGCTCCGTACTTTCAAGAGGAAATCCAACCAAAAAATATTCCTTTTCAATTCATACTATGAAGAGGCATATGAGCCAAGTCCACCGTGTGCAATATGCACAGGCAGCGACAAGAGCTCTGGCCACAGAACTGCCACCATCTGAGGCCAGTACTTCATCAACCAGATGACCTACATCTCCATCGACTGAACATATGGAGTTGAAACCATTTATGTCAAAAGTGCATATAAAATGCAACAAGTGCAAATGATTGATTGTATACGGGGAGCAGAGCCTCATTCTTATTGAAAAAAGATTTCATGACCATAAAAGATTCGAATGCATCTAATTTTTTAACAACTTCAAATGTTCATGTTTTAAAGTTCAAAAATTTGGTTCCAGTTTTACAAATTATAAAGAATAAAAAACTTTTTCAAAAAAAAAAAACTTCACAAAAAAACAGTTCTTTTCAGAACTACCTCATTGTACCAAAAAGAGCTCTATTAATAAGCTAAAGTATCGCCGCATTTTCAGAACAATAATAAAAGAATGCAGCAATACTTAGGGCATATTATGAAGAAGACGTGATAATTTCACGTCGGTTTTATTGGCAAAACGCAGTAACAAAAGCGCCGATAATCGCCTTCATAATATGAGCCATATTCTCATGCATGGACGATACACTATCGCCGTTTCTATCGGCAAGAAACTGCCGATAAAGCGGCGATAATGGACTTGATGATATGCTGTATGAAATTCCTATCGTAGCCCATACTACATGTTTTCGCATCTCACATGGGCTTTGATAGGATTTCCATAGGGCATATTATGAAACCCATTATCCCCGCTTTATTGCCAATTTCCTGTCGATGAAAGCGACGAAAATATATCGACCGTCCTTTATAATATGTCCCTTTGTTTTTCAAAATTCAAATTGAAACGTATGTTATATGCCTTTATATCTAACATTACGTTCGACTGCAATTTATAAAGCATATTATGGACGCTGTTTTTGGCGCTATATCGGCAACTTCCTGCCGTTTAAGGCGGCGATAAAATTTTTTGAATCTTTGTAAATGTTCTTGAACATCTTTATGAGAACGTCATAACACCGCCTGCGCTAAAAGCAATTTGCATGTGTGCCGCACACACAGTTAATGACATGCATAGTAGGCATATGTTAAACTACAAGCAAAATCTGTTTAAAGGCGAAAATACTATCTCGTACACGGCGGCTGTTAGAAAAACAGTTTAAATAAACTTGTTTATCGTACGAGTGCCACGAGCAGCTTTGATGAAGCATTTGGCAGCGTTAACGTGGAGGTGTGGAAAATAAAACTAAATCAACCCCCTCTCTTACTTACAAAGCACACATTAGTGCATAAAAACAACGCATGTTTTCACGCGGTAATGTCAACTTCCGCAGGCTGTCACAGGGGTACTATCACATATGTATTCAAATTATGTTCAGACTGCCTCTTTTGTAATTCTCTGCTAACATGCACTCTGATCACTAGAAGTGAAATCATAGTCCTTCTATTTTCATTTAATGTCCCGTTTAGAAATCTAGTAACCGTAAACAACTAGCAAAAATTATCACTATGTTGGCTTACTTCCAATATTTTTTCGTAGACCAGCGGCCAATTTTAACGCTTAGGAGTGATAGAATTATCAAAGTTTAATTCTAAAACTAGTGATTCCGAAACTGTACACCGCGGCTCCCCACTCCGCCGTAATGAGGTACCAAGGGCACGGAGCACACTAGGTTGCCTAATCATCCGTAAATTCCACAGACGTCACTACCCTGTTATGTGTAACTGTATCCATCTCAGAGAGCTGCGCGCTCCTCCCCTGTGATAACGCTGACAGACCCTGCTGAAACGGCCTTGAATTGTACTGCAGCAGGAGGACCCAACCCGCCCATTGGAATTCTCAAAGGAGCTTCCTGCCTCAATGAACAGAAGACATTGTCTTACATAAAAAAAGTAAAACCACCAGCATGGCATATTATGAAACAGTTTCTTTACAAAAGGCTATGAAAGAAAATTAAGAAATCAGATTAACGTTCTTGCATTGTCTCATGAATTTTAAACAGCAGTATTTTCATTAACATATTCAACAATACCATGGTTACTGCTTTTGTACTTAAAGGAAGTAGCACCTATTTTCAAAGCCAATAGTCTTTGCTTATTGTTTGTGTGAAGGTATTTGCTGATCTACATATCTGCATGCAATCAGACATACAACATACCTCCAGTCGAGCACCACACTATACTACTATTGTAGTTTAGGTGCTTTAATCTGCCCACAGAATAACATCCAACACCTCCTTTGAAAAGACTCCTCCCTTTTTTTAAACAGTGCTTAAAGTCAGAGGCGGATTGGCAAGGCTGACATTCGGGCATGGGCCTCAGTGCCGGTGCCTCAGTGCCCTCTGTGGGCCGTTTTTTTCTCCCCTGTCCCAAACCACAGAGAGTGGACTTGGAAAGGGGAGAAAAAAAAAAACGGCCCACAGAGTGCACGGAGACAGACAGAGAAAATGAAAGCAGCCTTGCTGTGCGGCCGGACACCCCTGGCCTGCCAAGCAATGAAGCTAAGGCTCGGCTGGGGAGGGGTGATTGTTTGCAAGAATCGGCCTCCCTGGGGCCAGGTGTTTCTCAGGCCTTTGAGCCATTTTCACCTCGGCCCGCCTGGGCCCCATGCAGCCCATGCAGCAAGTATCTAAAGCAAACAAAAGTGAGAGGTAGCATACAGTGTGATACCACAGAAAAGTGACATGTGCAAGTTACAAAAGAGTAGCATACACAGGTACAACAGTAATACTACAGTAAATGGTAAACACTCAAACTGCCAGAACACACTGGGAGTGCACTTCCCATGCACCAGCTTCACCTCAACCTCCCCCTGGTTACCTGGCTGTGTTTTGCGCTCCCCTGCCAGGACATTTTCCCGAGGCCTGGAGGGCTGATTAATTTACTAATTGCAGGGGCCTTACCTCTGTTCAAGTGCTCCTGAGCTGAAGGCCTGTGAAGGACTAAGGTTACTAATAGCAGCGGCTTTGCTTTTTTTAGTTGCTCAGCATGTACGCCATTGGTACCTTAGCCCTGTGTCCTGTGCAAGAACAGTATCCTCCCACTTTCATTCCTTGTATGTGCAAATGGTGTTTTACGAAAGGGCACGCCCCTTGAATGATAGCCACACCCATTAAATATGGGCCCCGCCTCTTGAATGTGGGCCACTTTTTTCATCAGTGCCCGGGCCGAATTGTTTTCCCAATCCGACCCTGCTTAAAGCCATGGAAAGAACAACATTTAAAGGTAACCTCACATGCTGTTACTGAACATCATGTATAACCGATAACTTCTACGTTTTCAGTCTGCCTATGTAAGGAGATATTGTAAACTATCACCCACCGCACCCCACCCTTTGCTGTAGGTTGTTCTTTACAAGCCTCTTCTTCCTACAACTCTACAGAGAAAGAGTCAGGTCATAAATTACAATGGTGGGTGAGCAAATAAGTTTGGAATGTCTAAATGACTAGATCGATTAGTGAAAGGATGAATGAAAAGAGAATAGTTATATAATCACAGAAAACATGGATGAATTAATGAATGAGAGCAAGTATAGATGTCAGAAAAGATAAATTGATGTATGTATGCCTGAAAGGCTGCTTGAATGGCTAGAAGGATGGATAGATATGTTAAAGGATGGATGCATGAGTAAAAGAGCACGTGATGCATCAGTAATTTAGTGAATGGATGTTTCAAAGGATACATAGATAAATAATTGAAAGTGTAGATGATGGTCAAATAAATGCGTGGATAGATAAATTGATATGTGAAAAGGTGAAAGAATGGTTAACTGAAAGGGTGATTACAAAGATTAATTAGTAAACGACAGGGGGTATATGGACAAAAAATTAAATACATCAGTAAAGTAAAAGGGTGGATAGTTAAGAGAACGGATGACTGGATCAGTGAACAAATGATTGAATGAGTGATAGAAAGTGTCCCAATTAATTTAAGAAAGGTAACAGGACGTACATACCACCTACCAACCGTTAGATAAAATGGTGTGTAACCACTGTAAACTGCTGAGTAGGTCAAGAAACCCACAGGTGAACATTCTATGCGAACCACTATCCTAAGTGAAAAAAAATCCGTCCAAATAAATAAATATTATTGTGAAGTCAACAATATTCATCCATTACAAAGCTGTTTGTCTTAGTCAAGTTATAAACCGACCATTAAATGATATACCTAAGAACTACTCAGGGGCAGCTATTCGATTTTGTACATTTTCGAATATGGCACAAATATGTTCCAAAGTGGATAAAAACAGATAGCAATGTTAGAAACTGTTTCCAATCACTAACATCATGCAATGTTAACTTTGTATGTCAATTATATTCAATTTCACAGACAAACAAAGCAAATCCCAATATAGTTATTATCTGTTATTAGTTATCACTAACTGGTGTTAGCGTCTGCTTCATACTAGAGAGACAATTTTATCTGCACTACAATGCCTTTTAAAATCAAAAATGCAGAATAAAACTCCCTTGATAATATGCTCAAAAGTTCTGTAACACATATCATTTACCTGCAATATTTTCACACATCCACATTAGTGAACTGACAGACTGAAATGTTGCTGATTTCTTATATTAATTTTTAAGAGGCTCCTTGTGACCGTGCAGCCAATCCTCCATGGAAATGCTCACATAAAACACAACACTAGTATGACCAGGATACTCAAAGAAATAACATAGGGTTGAAAAAGTGTTTTTATTATTTATACTTACCTAAGAAATAGTAATAAAGAAAAACTTTAAATATTTGAAAAACATGCTATCTGTGAAAGAAAAGTAAAAATATGGTTATAGTGTTATTTCATAAAACAAAACAAAGTAGAAGTGATTGAAGCAGAAAGTGAAAGAAAAGAAGACTGAGGGACAGAAAGAGACCGAGACAGAATATTTTGAAAGAAATAAAAGCACTCAAAGAATGACTGTCTAAAGGAAAGTGAAGTGACAGACAAAATGACAGTATGATCAGTGATAATACACGAAACAAACAGTCTATCAAATAAACAGACTAAGAGTACCTAAATGTCTTAAAGAACTAGATAAAATGTAGAAAGAATACTAAGAGAAAAAGAGTCAAAAAGGTAGAGTAACAGAACATGAATGGAATACAAACAGACATGGAGTATAAGAGAGACAGATAGACAGAACTGAAGTAGGGTGAGAAAACTAAACTATAGATTTTAGATTGGAAATTGAACATAAATAAAGGAAACAAAGTAAAGGAACAAATTGTAAGGTACAGTAAGACAAAGAAGTTAAGATTCAGGAAACAAAGGTGATAATGGATCAATAAAGGTGACTCTCTACAAAGCAACGTAAGTAAGAAACTGAAGAGTAAGAAAGACTGAATAGAATACTAACAAAAAAGATCTAAAAGTAAAAGCATGAGTTAAAGAGAATAACCATATCTAAACACCATTAACAAAGGAAGAGGATATATAAAATAAGGATAAGAGACAGATACACGAAACACTCAGATATGATTAATTGTTCTTACCTTAAAAATGTAATATCTGTGGAAGACAATAAATACGCAGACAGAGACCTACTTAAAATACCTGGCTATAACCTTATGGCTACTACATCCCAGACATCAAAAATCAGAGGGGTAGCCATCCTAGCTAGGCCTATAATAGGCTCTCCAATTCGCAAACTGGCCGATAAATATGGAAGATGGGTCATAGTTCAGCTGCAGCTCGGTATTACTATTTGCGTAATCTATGGTTCCAACTTAGATGACCCAGATATTTTTCAGGAACTTGAAGTCGAACTGGCTTCCTGGGTCGGGCCTTTGATTTTTTGCGGGGACTTTAATATTGATATGGGGCTGCCCGCAGAAAACGACCCGTCTGTAAAGTATAAAGGGCGTAAACCGAAGGTATACAGAGCACTAAGGCAGACGATGAAAAGCCATAACTTAGTTGATATCTGGGGGCTGTTTCAGGGACCAAACATAGATGGTTTTACGTACTTCTCCTTTCCCCATAATAAATACGTTAGAATAGATTATATCATGACATCTATAGAGAAGGCGGATATTATCGAAATAACCAAATCCCCGAAAACAATATCAGATCACAACGCGCTAACCATTACTTTAGATATTACTAGTATGGCCAAACCACAGAGTCAATGGACCTTTGACAGGAAATTACTGGTCAACCAGGAATATGTAACGCATATAAAATCATGGGCCCAATCTTTTTTCGACTGTAATCGGTTTAGCACGTCCCGCTTAATTGTATGGGATTGTTTTAAAGCAGCATTGAGGGGAGAAACCATTTCATTTGTGGCAAATAAACGAAAGAATGAAAAACAAATCAATACACAACGTATGAAAGAACTCTCAATTCTCGAGACCTATCACGCCTCCCAAATAAATCAGGCTCAAAGAGGTCAAGCAGACTCTACCTTAGAGCCTGGAAAAACTTTAAACAAAATAACGATACTTAAAAACGAGATTAATAGTATGCTCATTCAAAAAGCTGCTGAAACCTATCAGGCCAATAAGACTAAGCTGTACGAAACAGGAGGAAATGTGGGAAAACAGTTAGCGTTACGTACCCGACAAAAACAGTCACTGGGCAGTATTAAAATGATAGAATATGAGGGTAATCAACATACAACCCCTAAGGAGATTGTAGGAGTTTTTCAGAAATATTACCAAAAGCTTTATGATAGCGATATTTCACACTCTAACAGTGACATAACAACTTTTCTAAATAATTGGCTCCCAGATCAAGGAACATATAAAACTATTGACGATGCGACTAAGTTCAATCTGGATAGAGAGATCACGCTCACTGAAGTTGAGATCGCTTTAAATGAGCTGGCTAACGGCAAAGCGGCTGGACCAGATAAAATCCCACTGGAACTATATAAAATTCTTGGGGATCAAATAACCCCCCTTTTACTTGATCTCTTTCTTGGAGTGCAATATCATACAATTACTCCAGAGTCATGGAAGCAAACGAATATAATAATCTTTCACAAAAAGGGCAAACCACCTCAATCACCATCTTCATATAGGCCTATATCCTTGATCAACTCCGACTCAAAGCTCTATGCTAAAATACTCGCAAATCGGCTGAGTAGGGTTATCAAGCACCTTGTGACCCCCTGGCAACACGGCTTTATCCCTGGCAAAGACACCACAGACCATACGCGGAGAGCCATAACCCTATTTGACATTATGGGTGCCACGGGGGGGCAGATGTCGATGATCCTCCTCGACGCCGAGAAGGCATTTGATCGGGTATCATGGCAGTACCTCTGGAACATTCTGAAAAGTAAGAACTTTGGTAACAACTTTATTAATTCCATTAAAGCTATATACTCCAACCCCATAGCCAAAATCACCATAGGTAGCAATGAGTCGGAGTTTATTAAGGTCCAAAGAGGTACGAGGCAAGGGTGCCCATGCTCCCCGGCTCTATTTGCCCTGTATATCGATCCCCTTATTCAGAAGCTATTAATGTCACCTGCAATCCAACCAGTCATTACCGGGTCTTTTTCTACGAAAATTATGGCATATGCTGATGATGTCGCTGTTATTACTACAAATCCCTCTGAGGCAATTCCCGAAATCGAGGCAATTACTCAGGCATTTGGGCTTTATTCAGGGTACTCTTTGAACAAAGACAAAACGATGGTACTAGCCACTAATAATACACATTACGAAAGTGTATTCAGGGTAAAACAAGCTACATACCTAGGAGTATGCCTCTCTACGGAAGTAAGCAAGATTAGCGATTTAAATTACTCCCCTCTTATTGATAGAATTAAATTAGATCTTAGAAGGATAGATAACCTACATCTGTCAATAATTGGTAGGACCAACTATGTTAAAATGAACTTATTTCCACGGGTACTATATTTTTTTAGAGCAATCCCGGTACTACCGGGAGAACACTTTATTAAGAGTATTAATTCCCTTATATCGAAGTTTATTTGGAGCTATGGGAAAATTAGGCGGGCTCTCCCTCTGCTGGCGCTACCTAAAGACAGGGGCGGTCTTGCTATACTAAATTTAAGATTATATTTTTGGGCAACATTAGTGCAATATATGGACCCACTGTTGACCGCGAAATCCGGGCCAGTAACCACTCCAGCTCTATATATTCCATCGATATATGAGCTTAGTTTGGGGGAGAAATATAAAGGGCTATTTTTAAGACAGGTGGACCCATCATATTACAAAAAAATTAAACTAAAGACAGTATTGGATGCGCGAGCAGTATGGAAATCTATTTGTAAACATATGGAAATTCCCACTTTCACGAAGTATACTCCACTATGGCACTGCAAGATTATTCCCCCCATTTTTAATGACACAAGATCTAAGAGGTGGGAACGTCTTGGAATTAATACAATAGGTGACTTTTTTGGTCATAGCATTCCATCATCTTTTGACTCCTTTCAAGAAAGATACAATATTCCAGCCTGCGATTTTTTGAAATATTATCAAATATCATCCACCATCTGCCATACTACCCCAAAAATCTTACTAGATAATATACCCTTATTGGATAATATAGGGAAACATTCTACAAGAATTGGGGTCTTATATCAGATGTTTTTGACCAATACTGCAGACGACCTCGAACGTACGGAACAATCCTGGGCCTCGAAACTAGCAAACCCTAATGTAGATATTGATCTCTCACTAGCTCTATCAGCAAAGTTTTTCATAGCCTCTAACTTAAAGGCCCAATATTACAAAACCATATACAATTTATACTATACACCAGCAAAACTATTCGCTTGGGGGCTAAGAATTAACGACAACTGTCCTAGATGTAAAAAACCGCTTGCAAATCTCTTGCATATGTTTTCCGAATGTCCGTCATTGGTAATAATTAAAACTATGATATTAGAATACTGGGCCCAAATTTTTGGGCACCAGGTAAGAGACTCCACAACGTTACATTTATTAGGCCATGATGAATCCCTGGGTCACAATAGGGAAGAACAGGCAGTACTCTTCCTCGGGTATGCAGTATTTCGGATAATATTGGCAGCTAGATGGAAAGACGTAGAGCCCCCTACCTTTCAAATGTGGCTTAGTCGATTTATGGCTATTTATAAACAGGAAATTGCAATCTATGCCACAAGGGGTAGGAAAATGAAGGCAATAGGCAAACAACTGTGGGAGCCCATTAATAAATGGTATGTCGCTGAAAGTGTAAATCTCGATATGAATGTATGATCTGTTTTGTATTAATGTGCCTCCTTTCGCTATACATTTCCCCTTTACGGATTATACGATTTTATGCTTTGCTGGTTCAAATAATGCTCCAAATTGACTCGGATGAAATGTATATAATTTTTTTTTTTTTTTATTGTTTTTTCTTTTTCTTTTCTTCTTTTTTTTGATTGTCTCTACTCTAACTCAATTATAATACCTATAATTGGTGAAAGATTATATCCAAGAAATTATATATACTGTAACATAAGATCGGTATTTAAAAAGTATCCTGCATTGTTTGTTCTGATTTATCTATGTTATTTGTCTGAATTTGCCAAATAATAAAAAAAAAATTTAAAAAAAAAAGGAAGACAATAAAGAAATCTGTTATAATACATACTTCTAAATCCAATGTAACAAAATAACTTAAACAACATATTTACTGGTTTATTTTTGCTGTCCTCAGATAGATTGATTTTCACTATAAACAGTGATTTCAATAGTAATCATCATGTGACAGCGGGAAAAAACCCCACAATCAAAATGATTGTATTTAAAAAACCCGTACAAGATCTCTTCACATACTATAAATACCTAGAAAAAAACATGTCTTAAATGTTTTTCTCTAATTCGCAATTTCTTGAGTAAGCACAGCACATATTCCACAATTATAAACTAACTAAAGTATACCAGTTACTTTTAAATACCGCTCCACAAATAACCGTGCAACTATGTTCTTAAAACATTTATCTCAAGTCAACATTTGGATATCTCATTTTTTTCCGCATGGCCAAATACTATGAGATAAGTCGTTATTTTTTGAGTACCTCTCAACAAACTCGCGAGTAAGTATGTTCTAGAAACATTTATCTCAAGTCCACATTTAGATATCTCATACATTTCCGCAAGGCCAAATGGTATGAGTTCATTTGTTTTTTTTGAGTACCTCTCAAGAAACTTCCAAGTAAGAATACTCTAAAAACATTTATCTTAAGTCATCATTTTCATATCTCATTGTTTTCCGCGTGGCCAAATAGTATAAGTTAATTCCAACATGTCCAGTAGCAGAAACATTAAGGAAACCTTACCTGATGCTATCACTTTGGCACATAAAAGTTTCATTTCTATATTTGAACACCCTTAATCACATCATATTTCTAAAGAACTCATTTTCATATCTTTACAGTATTACTCTGACTCCACCAAGTAATTTCACTGAAATTTTGGTTGCAAAAATATCAGATAAGAATTTCTTAACTCAGAAGGCAAACGTTTCTTAAAACTTAATTGACTATCATTGCACAGCGTCCAACCAGTTGGACTATTCAAATAAGCTATGTATTGTCCTGATGATATAGATGACCCTTCATGAAAAATAATTGGTACAGTGACAAATGTTCTTCTAGAAATAGATATTTGAGAAGCCACATAATTTTGAATTAAAGTTGACAATTTACTTCCATCAGCTCTGCATCGTTGAAGCATTCAAATAACATACTGTCCATATCTATGGATAAATAAGGTAGATAACATTTCTGAATTACATTGAGTACAGACCATGTTCTGATACGCATCTTTAACTAGTTTATTAAAGGACACTGTTTTACGATCTGGTAATGTTAAATATATAAATCTTTCTGTATGTATGTCAGTACTACTTGTAAATGAGCAATTATGGCAAATATGTTCCCATTTATAAGAAAGGCCAAAAAGACTAACAATACCTACACCTTCTTCTTCCAAAACTGTAAGCATATACATAATAGATTCCTGACAATCTTGCTGAATATTCTGAGAAAATTGATTTAGTTCTGCACATATGTCTAAAACATTCCTTACTTCTGAAACACTTGCTACTTCACTATTACTACTGGTACATTTTTCAAACACAGATTTTAAAGAAGAACAAAATGTTTGCTCTTGATTTTCTCTAATCTGTTCCTGTAAACTTTTTAGAAAAAAAACCACATTAACCACTACATTTGCATAGCAGTTGACACCACACCTATTTTCAAATTTAAATCCAACAATCTCTGTAGTACTAACCGTTTTCTTACTCTTATCAATGACAGTCTCATCTTTTTTTCTTCGTTTCTCTACTACTTCAGTACATTGTTCCTCATTTCTCCTTTTCTGACCAACTATACTCTTTTTAATTAAAGGATATTGAGGTAAACTAGGAGCATATTCTCTTCTTAACCTATTATACTCCTTTACACATTTTAAATCTGCACTGATCTTTGTCTCATCAAAATCAATTAGATAAAGCCCAGATAAAGTTCTAACTCGTGATAAAGCAACATATCCCATACCCTCTTTGAATACACTATTTCCAATATTTACCAAAGCACAATCTACACTTAAACCTTGCGATTTGTGAATAGTCACTGCATATGCCAAACAAATTGCAAATTGTTTCCGACGGACATACAAGTCTTTTACAAGTAAAAAACGACTTGAGCAGCGACTGATTTGTTGAATTTCCTCAATTCCATCAAATTTTATTCGTAAAAATTCAATCTCATCTCTATTTGGGTAATTTACAAAACTAACAACATTACCCATTGCTCCGTTCACCAGACCTCTTTCTACAAGTAAATTTCTCCGTAAAATAATCCGACAATTTAAACATACATACAGATTCTTCTCTAAACCAGCAGTTTTAGATATAGATGTCTGTAGACTATCCAATTTTAACTTTAATTTATCAGACAAAACAATAGTACTTCCTTCATGCTCTATTTTATCTTTTGCTTCCAGTTTCTTAATTTCTTGATTTTCCAACTTCAACATTTTCTCATTGAAAACTGAGCATTCTTTTAGAGTTGGCATCAAGCATATAACTGACTTATCTTTTACCTCTTTACTATATACTTTCTCAGGTACATTATCTTCATTGGGAAACAACTTACAAAGTAATCGAGTTTGTAGAGTTTCTTTTGCATCTTCAGTTAATCTTCCAATCCTGATATCTTGAAGAATATTTCCATATTTAGTACCCTTTGCCTGTCTCATATTTTGAATCAGTTCAGTATATTTGAAATGTGACCAAATATTAACATTTCCAATACTGCCAAGGCACTTTCTGGTGTCTTCATGTGTCACAGTTTCAAATACAGATTGTCCTTTTACAGGAGTTAGTTGCAGTAGATCTCCAAAAACTATGACATGTTTCCCTCCAAATAAAACATCATAGTCAGTTTTAAGTATCTGCTGCATTCTTAAATGTACAAAAGCAAGCATTAAATTGGATACCATGCTTACCTCATCAATAATAAGAAGGTTCATTTCTTTAAGAACTCTTGAAACTTCATAACAAGCGTCTCCAGATAGCTTGTGATATTGTAATATGTTTTCATGTTCAACTGGCAGCATCAGTAAACGATGTAAAGTAATATCTTCAATATTAGGTGCTGCCAATCCAGTTGGAGCTGTCACAACACAAGACAATGGTGACTGAGTTTTTTGCTGTAGATAGGTAGTAATTCCTTTTATAAGAAAACTTTTCCCTGTCCCAGCTTCTCCACTTACATATAGTCGAATAGGTTGAAATTACATACATGAGCATTCTTTTTTCTCATGACGAAAACCATGCTCAATGTGCTCTGTCACTTCATTATATATCTGTCTTTGCTCAAGATTAAATTCCTTCTCCAATTCTTCTAAGTTTATTATATCCTCTTGAGCTTGCTGCATTGCTCTTTCCACCTCATCCATGGCAGTGGCTGCTTCATTTCGGATAATTGGTTCTCCCAGTGGATCCTGACTCAACGATGCTGAACTTTGAGTGTCTTGTGAACTTTCTCTAGCAATCTCTGCTGCAATTGTTGCTTCTTGCTCTATTTCGTCGTTCAACATTTTGAGATAATTACTAAAAGCAGGACATTCTATACTACTTTTAGATGCGTTAAAAGAATCTTCATAACTTACAAAGTCTCCAAGTAGTTCCTCTTTAGTACGCCATGGTTTAAAGAGTTGCAAAAGAGCTAAATAGTAAAATTCTCTTTTGTCTGGATTTTCGCAACTCAGTTTTTGGTGATTAATCAAATGTCCTTTTGTTTGTTTCACCAGACATCCTTCCTGTCCAATTACAGCGTACATACCTTTTTCAACATTCTCTCTAATATTCCTTTTAAAAGTGTATTTTTCAAGGACTTCATACAGACAAATATTTTCAAGCAGAGTACTTCTATTTGGATAGTATGTATCCAATATATTTGTTTTCAGAATGTCTGTACTGTTTGGTTCTTTCTGTGCTAAATATTCAATTGCTTGCACAGTTTTCAAAACACGGTTTCGTGTTCCTGCTAGACCTAAACTCACCCACAGGATACTTCGAGATTTTGCATAAAGACTTGCTGATGATAATCGATCACAGCATTCATATGCTCCAATTTCTCGATGTGATAACATCTTCAAACTGTATGTATACAATTTCTTGCTTAGGCTCTTTTCATGAGAAATATCTTCCCACATCTCCTTCAGTTCCGTCTTTTCAGATTTCGTGATGTAAGACGTTACATATCGAGCCACAGCAATAGAGTTGTCTGCAACATATTGTATATCCATGTTAGCATTCCACATGGACAAAATGACAGGGTTGTAGTCATTTATATATTTGGACTCTTCTCCTCTTCTTAAATTGTATGTATTTTTGGGTGATCTTCTTGTGATGTTATGTCGCAAAGATGACATCAAATTGTTCACTCTTCCTCTTGAAAGCACTGATCGTGCAAATCCAAAACGACATTTTGTATAGAACTTATCCTTTGATTTGAATTTTCGCAGACAATATTTTCCACAACGATGTCTTTGAAACCGTAAGACTTTTCCTCTTAAGCCTTTATCAGTTGTACTGTTAGGTATGTCACAAGTGGCATACTCCTCAATGAAAGACAGTACAGTGTCATCGTAGTCTTTTCCAAATTTAGGAGCATCCTTGATCCATAGTAACATATGAATATGTGGAGCACCTCTAGCTTGATACTCTTTTCTCCAGAAAAAATCCAAAACTACACCAAGCGGTGTATTCTTCTTGTTTGTAAGAAACAACATAATTGCTTCAAATCAATGATTAAAATATCTGCAAACATTAACTGGATCCAACGAACACAATTCTCCTGGTGTCTTGTAGTTTATATTTTCAATATTTACATTTGCCTCTCGAAGATATTCCAATAAATCTTCCCAGGCGTACTCTGCACAGCTTAGAGTTACAAACCATGTTGGTGCTCCCAAGTTTCGTAGCATGCATTTTAAATCTCCATGACGACGGTACCAATATTCATTAGTACCACGCCGACATGCCATTAAATTAATTAGATGAGAATCCAAAACACTATCTTTCTGTTGCACTTTATCCATAAAATCCTTTGCTGAAACATTTTGCAGATGCACTCCACTTTTTAAGACATGGTTTACTGCATAAGAAAGACCAGATAAGTCACTCTCATACAGAAGATGAAACAAATATGGGATACATTGACGAAATCTGGGATCTTCTGCATATAATCTTGTTGTCCGGTACTCAGATGCAGGAATCTGCATAGGTCGATCATCATATCGCGCACCTTCACCTGTTGGGAATAAGTGTGGGATACAACGACCTTCCAAGCTTTTTTCCCACACACTAATAGGACTTCCTTCTGCTTTTTTCATCTGAAATAACTCAATTGCATTCCCCATTGCTTCTTTGGAATGCAGTGGATGAACACTGTAATGTTCATAAATTTCTTCACTTCTGGACATGTCGACTTTTTCAATTTGTCCAATAGAGAAATCATTATTCTCTTCATCACTTACATCTTCTTCTTCTACATACACATTTTTATAGTATTTATTATTTTTAACTAAATACAACATTGCCTTTTTCACTTTCCTAACATCCACTAAATCTTGCCAGATTTTCTTACTCTTTGTAGGTACACCATTAACTAGAATAACAAGAGGTTCCTCTTCTACATTTTCAATACCAATTGTCTCCATATTTTTTTTTAAATCAAGTGGCAAATATACAACTCTACCCTTTAATCCTCTTTGTAAATCTGTAGGATTTAATTTCCCAGTCTTAGGCTCCATACGAACAATAGCCTGAAAAGGATGTACACATTGAATCAAAATAGTCTCATAAGTATTTAAATCCTTCAGTTCCGATGGAATAGTTATCAACTCAAGATTAATATGAACAGCTCTAGCAGGCATTTTATTTTCATTTAATTTATTATAACAATATTTACAAATACGTTGCTCAAAACCCAAATTAAAATAGTTTTCTACCAGCAAATAAGTTGCAAACTCTCTCCACTGAGTATTATCTTCATCTTCACTTTTTAAATATAAATCAACTAACCTACTTTGACTTTTGTAATGAATGCGTCGACAACACACACAAGTTAAATTTGGTTTTTCACCTGCAATGACCTTAAATTTTGTTATTTCCTGTTCAAATTCTTGAGTATTAAAATGTCCAACATTTTCTAACACATTTCCTTCTATAACTATATCAGTTTCTACATTCTCTTAATTTCGACCAAAATAACTTACCTCAATTTCTGCACAAATATTCTTCACATCTAATACACATCCATGCAAAAGAGCACTATTTAATTCTCATTTTGGTATGATGCACTGCTAACATCCTAAAGTGATGAAAAACACTCTGGCATATTTTTTTTGAAAGACAAGCCAAAGAATGGCCTTGCAAACCTATTTTTTCTCTCACTCTGCAACGATCTAATTCTTGCAACATTACAATTTTTTTTTAAACTTTCCTTAGTGTACTTACGTAAGAAATTGCGAAAGAAATCAATTGAATCCTGTCGTACACTGCAAATACTGCTACAATTCCAACTATAAACAGGAGCATGAACACGTCCCTGTAAAACTTCTCCACCTATTTCCCCTTCTGTATTTCTGACCTCAATTTTCTCTTTCTCAATAGGACAGCCATCCTTCACTTCATACGCTCGACCACTGGTGTCAACTGCATGCAACAAATCGTTACTTTGAAAGTAACTCTCTTCATTAAAAAATGGCTCAGATTTTAAAGGATGCATCCATTTACCAGAAAAGATTTTACAAAAATTAGTTCTATTTATGTGTCTCTTCCATTTACTCTTAGCTTTTAAAACTCTGATTGCCTTATTTAGTGTATTTATTCTTTTAAGCACTAAAATAAACAATTTTTTTTTCGTCTCGAACGCATCATCCACAACTTCCTCTATATATATTTTTTCTTATAAAAAGCAGATTTCCTTTTAGAAACTTTTTCCTTTTGTAATAAATTCATAACAACTCTCTTATGAAACATACGTTTCCTTATTTCCGCAAACTGATTTGTACGTCTTTTACTGTACATATTTTCCTCACCACTCTTTTCAGACACAGTTTTTTTTTGTCCATTTCTCCTTGAAGATCCTGAAAACTGTTTTTCCTTTTCAACATTATCCAATTGACTTTTCCTCTGACACAATTTTTTTTTTAATTCCTTGCTGCTCTTACCAGGAGCACTCTTATTTTTCTCCGTCCTTTGTTGATTAGGTAAATCTTGTGCCTCTTTTCTCTTCAAATGGTATGTCTTTTTATACAGCTTTCTTTTTTCATTTCTCGTCGGCATATTGATTGATGTTTCTGATATAAATGAAAATCTGTTTGGAAAAAAGTTAAAAAATATTATAGACCCCTACTACCATATAACATACAAATTATAACCAATGCTTGATTTTATAACTTGATTAAAGACAAAGAAACAGTCTCTGGTCAGAGTAGGAAATCCTACACTGAATATTGTTTCTAAATTTGTGACACTCCATATCTATCTTATCCTTACACATGTATTCTATGAATGTAATTTTTCAGACATATAAGTACTATTCTAACTTTCAAGCATTTTCGGTGTTCCTAATGCTTTTTATTTTTTTACTTTAATCTTTTATGCACCTCATCACAACTTTTACTGTCATTCTTAAAAAAGAGAATTCTGATTAACAGTACAACAATAATATTTTCAAATTTTTTTTTTAAACAAAAATAATTTTATTGATTTAATAATTCATATTCCAGAAACACATTTAGCATAATTTCATCTGATACTTCATTATTATTTTGCTCTTGAAAATTCTCTTCTTCCACCATCTCTAAGTATGCAGTATCAAAACTGCAGTCCAAAAAGTCCTCATTTTCGGTTGAATTTTCATCCTCAAATAGTCCTTCAATTAATTCTTCAAGGACTTCTTTTGCTATTTCAAAATGGACATTCTTATTTTCACAGTAATCTTCCATATTTTTTTATTTTGCTATCTTCTGTGTCCTTTAAAAAAAATATAAAGACTAAATTATATATTATTTATGATTAGTTAACCAATAATTACCTTGAGTAATCTTTCAACTACATACATTTTCATACTTTTAAAGACATTAACTACAGTGAATAATATAAGACCTTCCTCTTTATTTTATAAAAAAACAGATACTTTCATCCTTGACATTAACAGTTTCCTATTTAATTTCTTAAATTGAAATTGTGCTGTAAAAACACAATTCACTGTAAAATTTGATTTCTGCATTTCGTGCTGTAGAACTATTTATACACTTTCTAATTTTATTGTAGAGATCTAATTTCTAACTTCACCACTACAAACTGTGATTCAAACTGTATGCAAACTGAAGGAATGACTCACAATATACCAATTAAACATTCACTAAACCGATGGCTACTTCCCACAGAGACAGTTGCTTTTACCTTTAACAGCATACTCATCATATAAATTTCATCTAATGTAAAACATGTCATCATAATCATATGAAACCACAATCAGCTGCGACTCGTGGAGGGAATTATGGTGGGGCAGGAAGACGAGGAGGGGAAGATCTTTGCTGGAGGGACCTAAAAACCAGGATACAGATAATTTGTAGTAAATACATAATTTAATTATTTAAATGAATTTTGCAGTGTGCACTGCATTCCAAAATGCGATGCTGTGTACACTAAAAAATGTATTTTATTAATTAAATTATATACTTTCCTGCATTTATCTATACACCACATTTTAGATCTCTCCACCCTACACCTCCCCCTCCGTCCCTCCCTGTCCTACCGTTACTCCCTCCATGGCATCCGACTGACCTCATCATAATACACCTGTGCAAATGCATATAATAGAGTGCAAATAGATACAACAGTCACAAAAATGCATCCGAAATGGCCATCACGCCAACAGCCATATCATAATACACCTCTATAATTTCTAAAAAATTCCTGTACACAAATGATACAGCATAAGTTAGAGAGATAATGATGACTTAGCAAAAATTAACCAACGTAAACAGCAAACTCTTACAGTCAAAGAATAGATGAACCCAAACTGCATAGAAAATAACACATGGACCCGGCCCAGTAAAAGGTTGTACCAATAAACAATAGAACCGTATTTAAAAATACATACGTACTACACGCATGTTCAGACATGTTTAAAATAGAAATTAAAATCCTCATGTAAAAGAGAAGCAGTGTAATTTTTCTTAAAAAACATGCGTATTATGGTAATCTTCTCAAAAATAAATTATCATTAAAAAACTATCAACTCACCTGTTAAAAAGGATTTTCTGTTTGTATACTCTCACGCTCAGTTCAGGTTGTTGCTTTTCAGCACCAAACACTATTTAAAAAAAAAGTACACAACTGAATTTTAGTTAACATAATACAGACATATGTATTAGACAACATACACCCATTCTACCAAATATCATGCCTAACAGATACATTCCCTAATTTTCTATCCAATATATATCGTAAAGCCTAAGTTTAAGATTTCTTTGTGAACCACATTTATTTACCAAATTTTTCCCCTACATATTTTTTAAATCAATCATTATTTACAACATAATCTACCATACATTACCAGGATACTACATGCAATATTTTTGATATGCACTGCTACACAACCTTACTTTCTATATTTATTACCTAAATACATATAGATTATGTGCAGGGTGTTTTTTAACAAAATGGCGGTCAACACTTTCTGAATTCCCCCGAATTGGGCATATTATCAAGGGAATTTATCTCCGCTTTTTTGACTTTAAAAGCCAAGAAAGCAAAGATAAAATTATCTCCCTATTACCTAGATGTCGCTAACACCAGTTAGCGACAGCTAGTAGGAGATAGCAACCATCTTGGGCGCCACTTTGCATGTCACTAATAATTATCACTAATGATATCCTAAAGTGGGCGTGGCAAGATGTTAGCGACTGGAAACAGTCGCTAACATCACTATCTCCTATTACCAACGTTTGGAGATATTCGCGCTAAGCGTGAATATCTCCAAAAGCTAACACCTGCCCTGAGCAGTTTTTAGCCATGTTAACCAATGGGAGGTGGATAACATGGCTAAGAGCATTAGCTCAGTATTGCATGAATATCGCTGACTTTTCTACAATATACATGCATTGCGGCTGTTTTTTATCGCATTTGCGATAAACCTTGGTCATACCAAGGTTTATCTGCAATAAAAATCCCCGCAGCTCACCAGTAAAATTTTGTCTCTAACCAAGCAATAGCGAGAATTATCGCTATTGCTTGGTAATATGCCCCCTTTACTGACGTTAAACAACAAATCACAATGCCATTCACACACAAGAACAAGTGTCTATGTATTGAATGTACAAAACCGACAAACAATCCTGTGTAATGAAACGTAAACGTGGTTTGTAATTAAAATGTAATGGTGCAAAAGGAGAGGAGACATGAAGATAGTTATAGGTCTTAAAGTTTTTTAATTTTGACTGTTTTTCAAAAATGCAAAAATTTACAGTTTGCGGAATTGTAATTTGCTGCTCAACGTCTGTCAACATTCCATTCGGAGGAAATGAGGAAGTGTTGCCGCCATTTTGTTAGTGCGAGTGCATATAATCTACCGAACAAACGGTGAGAACATGGAAAGAGAAAAAGGTACAGATTATCTAAGCGAGTACGTTTTCTCAGGGGGTGCAGTATAGACCCTGAACGCCAAAACAACTTTTTTTTTTTTTGAAAAAGTTACGGGGTGCGCGCACTCAGTCGCGCAACCCTATTTACAAGACTATGATTCACGTGCTTTATAAATAAAATTGTATGGTGCAAAGGCACACGACACTTGAAGATTGTTTCAGGAGTTTAAGTTTACTTATTTTGCCTATTGCTTAAAATTGCAAAAATATACACTTTACGGAATTCTGATTTCCTGTTTAATGTCTGTCAACATTAGAATCTGTGGAAATCAGAAAGTGTTGGCCGCCATTTTGTAACTGCGAGTGAATATATTGTACTGAACAAAGGGTTAGAACATGGAAAGGAGAGAAGGTACAGATTATCTAACCGAGTAGGTTTTCTCAGGGGATCCAGTATAGACCCTGAACGTGAAAGAACATTTTTTTTTCTCCGTAAAAAGTTACGTGGTGCGCGCATTGGGTCGCGCACCACTATTTACAAGACAGTGGACTATTGCCTTTTCTCACAGATTATTACCTGCACATGTTAAATAAACCTTAATTTACTTATCTCACTAATGTTTATAAAACTTCAACTTACAGTCCCACTAACACTGTAACAATATTCTCATACCTAAGTTTGTGAAAAAAATAAAAAGTATTCCATACTAAATGTAACTCTCTGTAAACGTTTTCCGTTCCGTAACTACACTACACTCACCTAACATCATTTCATTGCGTCACTTCTCCACTACTCATAAGTACACAGTGTCAAAAATATCAATGCCGCACATAATCGTTCACATGCAGGCACTACCAATTGCATGACTTATTTTACATGAAGCGCTGTAATGTTGCATGTGTTTTCAAAGGTACACCGGTATCTCCTATAATGCCGAATTTTACCTTAACACTCAGCAGTAATTATTTATTTTCAAGCAATGTCAATTACTATGACTTTTTAAACGACAAACTTTAGTCTGTAATAGTCACTCTGCATATGCCTCTCTCTAAAAATGAACTTCATCCACCCATGCATGGGAACCTTGTTGTTTGCATCTGGCTGCGAAATACGGCCTTGAACTCAAACTTCCATCCCTAGACTTGAACAACAGCCTTATTGTCCCAAAATCAAGCTACCCGAGCATCTGTTCAGAAACATATCTCATTCACTTAGCTAACACTCGCAGAAAACTGCATACCTTATTAAATAGTGACCTTCCTTTACAATTTTCTAAGGTGACTCTCATAATCTTTAACGCTCCTCCACTTCCCAGCTGCACTATTTTTTTTGCAGCTACTAACCAATGGTTTGGTGTTTTTTTTGCACCAAATCATTTAAAGGCATTCTGCTACTCTCACTCCATACTTTCAGATCTATCTTTCTGAACTTCCTCATCTACTACCAGCAGCTGCAACTTTTGTATTCCTATTTTCGTTATTACAAAATGGATGTCCGTCCTGCCTTCGCAAAGGAGCTGGAGCACTTAGAACTATTTCGCCACAGGATGCTTGACCAGTATGGCATTCTGCCACTCGCGACTTTGAGTGCATCATATGGATTATCATTTTGATTTTCCTATTTCACCTGTGTGCAACCTGTATTTCATTGCCTGAGCTGTGATTTCATGTGGGCCCTGGACTTATGTCTCTGCAACTCAGTACCTCCTGAAGTGAATTACAATCATCTCATGAATCCGTTACTTGATCATGAACAGCTTTGTTCCTACGGAGGGATTATGGCCTTTGCAGCGATACATGGAGTTCTGGGTCATTGGAATATTTTCGCAGCGGCGCAAGATTTCTTGGCACACAGCTACATTGAAAATTCACCGAGTTCTCCTCTGATGCTACTAGAGGCTCCGGTAATTAATGACCATGTATGTTCATTTCCTCTTTTCAATTGGATGGCTGACTTGTTTTCGGATGATAAAAATGACTTGCCACTTACTTTGCCTATTCAATGGAAGGATAACTGTTCTGCAAACCATTGATATCTTGACTATTTTTTCCCTTCCTAATTTTTCTTATTATTTTTTTATTTTTATATTTTATATAAACTGACCTATTGGCTTTAATAACATTGGACATTGCAATTTCCTGCTGCTGACAATTTTTTAATTTATGTGGAGTTAATTTGTTTTTCCACACCTACTCGATTTTGTTCAAAACATTTCATGATGCTCTAATTTCAACAAATCACTACCTTATGTGATCTTATCTGATTTGAAATATTCTCGAAGCAAGGCTGAGTAAAATATGGCTAAATGTGCCCTGATAAATGTGTATAGTTACAATGACTTTTTATATCGTTTATCACCATTCTCCCTTTCTGCTCCTTATTTCCGCCTCACACACATGTGCTGCTTTTGTTTTATGCCTATTGAAAGATTTTTGATTCATAACTGAAAAGTATATCATTACCCTGATATTACCCTTGCTTATCAACCTGTATGTCACATCGAGTACTGAAACCTTGCAAAAAATTATCTCAATACAATAGTTGTTCAGAGTACTGATTTTCGAACGTTCCTGCAGATAACATACATGCACCTCCAGCCAAATTCTCGCTTTTGGCGCGTTTTTCATTTCCTTTCACAATACCATACAACAAGCTTGTTACTGCTTCGTATGCTGAATACTAACTGTTAATGAGGTGATGTTTAACCATTAGCATTTTCATATATGATTACTGAACTTAAAATCAAAAGACACCTTATTGCATGCAATATAATTAAATATATTTGATTGCGGGGCTGTACAATATGTTTTTTAAATGTTATTCATTTTGCTTCATACTACATTTCCATCATTTGTGTTGTATGGACTAGTAACTATACCCACTACTTTCTTTATATTATGTTTACTTGTATTAGATAAAAAACTTCCCTTCAAAGCACTGGATCATTGAATAAAAATTTGAAATATATACGTTCCCTCTTTTAACCCATATTCACAACTGAAATAATGTATACTAAAACTGTATTCATGTGTTTGACGTAATCTCAGCTGTACTCAGTTCATGTTTTCTTTTGTCAACCTGAATTTTTCACAGTTCAACCCGCTGGCCTGCGACGGTCAGTCAAGCCTTTCTTTGCGTCTTGTGAACCATAGCATCAATCGTACCTCTGGCAAAAAAATAATTTATCACTGTAACGAAGCACCGCCGCAGTTGTAGTTCACTCAGACTGTTAATCACTACTCCCCCGCTTCCACAGAGCACACGCTATCTCGTATTTCAGTACTTATCACCCTTTCATCTCCACTATAACAAACACTTCTTTGCCAGCCATCAGACAACAAAGTGAAAAACCAAACTGACTAAGACAGAAACACAACAAACCCTCAGCTCTGTGGAGCCCACCGAGCGGTAATTCTGAAACTCGACATACACTGACTAACGCTTCCAAAAACCATCTCAATTATATAAATAATATTTTCGAAACATGCCAAGTACTTTCATGTGACTATCTGTATCTGCCTGCAGAACAAACTTCCTCAGCCCAGACTGAACGCACACACACACACATACACACACTAAGATAACACAAAGCAACTGATATTGAAAACAGGAGTGAGATGAAAATGGAGTCACACAGCGGAACACAGAAACCTCTATATATATTCGGTCTTCTACATCAATTTATGAAGGCATATACTCCACGAACCTGTGTACAACCTCATGGTCACAATTTTTCATTTGATTGTACTGGGACACCTCTCCTTCTCACCCCACCCCAACCACTGCATCCCTCGGCCACAAACCACACTGTAATTTTTTCCTCAAACTTAAAGTTTAAAGGGGCAGATTTATGAAGGCCTTGCGCCGCCAGTGCGTCACTTTTAACATGGGAAAAAGTGACGTACCGGCGGTGCAGGGCCTTCATAAATCTGCCCCAAAATACCTAAAGCATTCCCACTTTCTGTCGACAATATCACATATAATCAACTATTTTTCTCTCTACCTGCATTATCTGTGTCTCTGCCAATTCCTTTTTTTTGATCTGTAACCAACTTTACAAATTATTTACAAACACTCCCAAATCTCAATTAATTTCTGTCTATTTTATTACATTTTATATTCTGTTTATTCAGTTTACCACAAATACATTCAAAACTATAACTCAGACTTGAAAGAAAGTGAAGAAACGGCGCACAACCCCCATTAACTTAACAGAACTTCAGCCCCTCTTCCCCTCTCACGTCTGCTATGGAAGCCCAAGATAACATACATCCCAGATACACACAGAGCCGCACCTGAACGTTTCACATCTCTATAAAGAACCATTTCAATATTAATTAGGCCTCGCGCTTGTTTTACCTATTCTAACAGCCCCTCCACCTTTACTGTACCTACTGATTACACGTTCATGTCCCCCTACAAAAAATCATTTACCCCCCCCAAATTTCGTTGCAGACCCGTCTCTAACTGACATTTAATTCATAGACCTAACAGTAGCTGATAGCATAAAAACATGACTGAAGTTCACTAACCTTAATCAAATTAAATAATCGTAATTTTAAACTAATAATTACAAAGAAACAATGTTTAAAAACATTGATGTAATACAATGGAACAGTAGTTGAAAACATATAAAACCGTATCAAAGTCAAAAATGTAGTTCCTTAGACACAGTAAGTCAAATAATCAAATATAGTGATCAAACCACATTTTACGGTACATCATAAAACAAACAGTTATACACTCACCTTTACCAATGCTTTATCAGATGTAGAACAATGATAGTAGCAAAACGATAGCCGTTTGACGGAGCTCTCAATAATACTTCTATCACTGCAACCAAAGAATAATGGCATAGATTTCCTGTCAATACAGACTCATATATGTCTCTCCAACCAATCATATTTGTTCCCGCACAATATCATAATCAAATTAACATTTCAGTTGCTTATCCTTTCAATATTTTCAAAGTCACATAAAGGTCACCCTTCACCCTCTGCCTTCTCTGGCTGTTACCATGGTAACAGCTCATTCTGCACCTGGCTGAAGGCACAGGTCAAAAGTTCATATCTCAACGTTCTAAATCAAAGCAAAAAGGCGCAAATCCCTGCAAACACACCTGCCTATCAACTGTTTTTTTTACATTTCTTTTGTGTCTACGACCAATAGAAGATTTGGTTTTAATAAAACAGTAACATACAACGTAGTCTTGAATCTTGAGGTATAACAATCAACCAATCATGTTCAGTTTTTCATCAACACCAAACCTCACACACTTTTTTATCGTGACTTTCACCATCTACTTGCCATTCCACTTCCAGAACCCATCGGAGTACTACTGCATCTGCCTTGAAAATGAAGGTTTGGCTTCTAGGACATAGTTATATTCACTGGAGTGAAAAATATGCTGCAAACAGACGAATTTCTAACCTTGACTTACCAAATGTGCAAATTACGTGGATTGGCCAAAGAGGATTAAGATGTCACCAATTGATACCATTGGTGAAAACTTTTATGCATCTCCCTGAACCTAACCTGATAATTGTGCACTGTGGTGGAAATGATCTAGGCACATTAACAGGGGTAGGTCTGGAAATGCTTCTAAAAGACACCTTTCGTCAATTGATGTCACTTTTTCCTCGAACTGTCTTGGTGTATTCAAATATATGCCAAAGACAAAAATGGAATTGGTCCAATCAACGTTGTCCACAGATTGAGAAAGCAAGGAAACATGTAAATAAATCTGTTTCTGCTTTCCTCAGTGAATATAACATGGGTTCTATATACAACAACAACCTACGTTTCAACATGGAAGGCATCTATCGGACAGATGGTGTTCATTTCACGGATGAGGGAAATAGAATTTTCCTCTGTAACATGAGACTCTGCATCGGAACTTACTTATAAGTGCAGAAAAAACTCAATTAACACAAGGGCTCTTTTAAGAGCCACCTTAGATCTAAACACTCAAACTTGTAATTTATCTCCATCTTTCTTTATGTTTTTTGATCGCCGTGCGCGACCGAGTGCGCACACCACGTAACTTATTTGAGAAGAAAAGCTACTTTTAGACTTTCGTCATCCTTAATAAACCCCTCAAGAAACTTACCAAATAAAACACTCTCCACCCTGCTCCCTTTCCATTCTCACCACTATAGTTTTTCACAGTCTTGTAAATAGGGGTGCGCGACCGAATGCGTGCACCCCGCAAATTTTTTCTCCCAAAAAAAATGGTCTTTTCGCGTTCAGGGTCCATACTGCACCCCCTTAGAAAACCTACCCGGCCAGATAATCTCTACCTTCTCCCCTTTCCATGTACTAACCCTTTGTTCTGTATTATATATTTATTCGCACTAACAAAATGGAGGACAACACTTCCTGATTTCCTCCGAATCGAATGTTGACAGACGTTAAACAGCAAATCACAATGCCGCTCGCACACACCCGCATAGGTGCGCGCACCCGTGCTCGCTTACAGATATATAACTGATTTCAACTTTAATTTTCTCAGCAACTACTGAACGGATTTACACCATTTAAACAAAAGCAAGATCTGCGACCCACACTCTACCTTTCTACCAAATTTCTTATGAATCCATTCAGCCGTTCGAGCTGTAGCCGTGTCTAAACGTCCTATGGAAAATAACATGGGAAAAACACGTTTTGGGACCCCCCTTTTATCTCAGCCCCCACTTGACGAATCCCCCCAAAACTTTCACAGAAGGAGCGCAGCGGACCAAGCCATCTTCTTTGAGAAAGTCGCAAAGATTCGTCCACCGGGGCCAAAGTTAATCCAAATAGAATGTTGCGGATTTCCTATGGAAACTAGGTCCTAACTATAACTACCTACTGGCGACCGCCAGTAGGTAATATATATATATATATAAATAAATAAATATATATATATATATATATATATATATATATATATATATAAAAAATATATATATATATATATATATATATATTCACTGAAAAAACCATAGGTTATAGACCATATATAGTTAGGAATTAGCATTTACAAAACCTTGAAAATTCACTGAAAAAAACATAGGTTATAGACCATATATAGTTAGGAATTAGCATTTAAAAAACCTTATTTTACTCACACAAAACCATTGAAATTCCATATATAGTTAGTTGCACTAACTATATATTGCGCACCCGCAATCCACTGCTGATGATGTCACATATTACATCATTCATGACATGGTCAGTGACATCACTGATGACATCACTGATGACATCTCAAATGACATCACTGATGACATCACTGATGACATCTCATTTGACATCAATGACCACATCACTGATGATATCATTCATGTGACAATACAATGCATCTCCTCACATTTTAATATAACCTCTGTTTCACCCAGTGTTAAAAACAGAGTATAATTTTTGAAAGCATTGACACACCAATACTAGTTACTACATACGTACTCACTGATTCCTACGTCTACACACACATTCACTCATTCACCCATACAATCATTCATACATACAATCACTCATGTTTACAACACAATCATATGCACTCATACACCTATACAGACACTCACACTCTGCCACTCATCCATGGAGTTACTCACACACCTAGTCAGTCCTGTAAAGAATCAATCACACTTCCATTTTCTACTCTATACAGTTAAACATAGAGCACCTTACGTTTTCAACCATATACTAACACATACTTACTCTCTTATACAATCATTGATACAAGTACACATTGATCTGTACAGAGTCACACACCTCCCATCCAGCCACACACACACTCAGTCTCCCATGCAAATACTTGGGCAATCAATCAATAACCCATATAGTTACTCATATAGCTACTGATCAACACATGCAGCAGTTTACAGAACAACAGACATAATGATGCACAAATTAAGACAGTTTAGTCACTAACCCATGCACTCAGTGAGACACATTTAATCACTCACTCATACATTCAGTCATGCACCTACTAAATCCTTCGTCCAGACACTTATACATCCACTCATTCTTCAATATGTAAGACATATTTTAACTTTACAGAAACATAGTCACTGGATGTTGTCATCAGTGATGTCATCAGTGATGTCATTTGAGATGTCATCAGTGATGTCATCAGTGATGTCACTGACCATGTCATGAATGATGTAATATGTGACATCATCAGCAGTGGATTGCGGGTGCGCAATATATAGTTAGTGCAACTAACTATATATGGAATTTCAATGGTTTTGTGTGAGTAAAATAAGGTTTTTTAAATGCTAATTCCTAACTATATATGGTCTATAACCTATGGTTTTTTCAGTGAATTTTCAAGGTTTTGTAAATGCTAATTCCTAACTATATATGGTCTATAACCTATGGTTTTTTCAGTGAATTTCAATGGTTTTTTAATAGCAAATATCATAAGCTGTCGAATGTCAAGTACGTGGTAAGAATTTTTTTTTTCGTGTTTATGCACACTGATCTGCTTTGATTGCTGCCCCCCACCCCTCATTTCTATTAGGAGTACTCTCTCTTTGCAGATAGTGAAGGGTAGTTAACGCAGCCCTTTCCCCCTTTGTAATCCGTCGTGCCTGCTTCTCTCTCCATTTGATTGATTGTTCTCTTTGGTTCATTCTCTATTTACAAACAAGCACAGAGTCGCAATACTCTGTTTAGTCTTTGCAGATAGCGAAAAATCGTGTAAAAAAACAAAAGGAATCGAGCAAAATCAGTAGGCCACTAATGGAATCTCTTTTGACCTCGCTAAAATAGAAACATTAGGAACAACCTGTTGAAAATAGCAATGCGTATGTATATAAGCGGCGTTCATTTGTGTTCACAGTACCCCTTGTTGATTGTTTCAATCGAGCATTGAATTGTTCGAAGTTAATTCTCTTAACGATCTTCTCTACCTGCAAACGAGGAAGAATAGGAATATTCTATCTCCCTTTGCAGATAGTGAAGGGTAGGTAACGCAAGCCTTTAACACGTCGTACCTATTTCATTCCTCATTGATTGATTGATTGTCCGAACATTGACTGTTTGGGAATTAGTTCTTTTTGGAGGTATTCCCTGTTTGCAAATAAACGTAGGAAAATCTTTGCAAGTAGTGAAAGGGTACGTAATGCGGACCGTTCTCCCCCGTTGTAATCTGTCATGCCTATCTACTCCCCACTGATTGATGCACCTTTTTCACCCGGACCATTTACTAGAGATACGTCATCTGGCCCGACCAGAGAGCACCCCTAGTGAAAAGGACATATGCAATAATAACGAAGTGATCACTGTATCCTGTTAACAGAAACTTTACCATGAAACAACCTGGAAAG
Organism: Lissotriton helveticus; assembly: GCF_964261635.1. Classification (NCBI taxonomy): domain Eukaryota; kingdom Metazoa; phylum Chordata; class Amphibia; order Caudata; family Salamandridae; genus Lissotriton; species Lissotriton helveticus. The sequence goes on along the minus strand of NC_136063.1, from coordinate 479,223,109 downwards.
AAAAAAATAGGAAAACGAAAATCAGTAGGCCACTGATGAACATGAACTTTTATTAAACAACGAACAAAGAAACGATAACATAACGTAATGATAAAACCTATTAATGTCCTAGAAACAAGAAAACGTTAAAATATGCCAGTGGTGAGAGACCAGAAAAACAGTAAGAGAAACCAAATCACCCCTCGCTGTCCCACCGCCTGCCACGCCAAAAAAATCGATAGACTAGGGAAAATGCAAGTCAGTAGAACATCCACCCCCACTCTGGAAACTTCCAAGGTGGGGCAGGGTTCCGGCTACGCCCAGCCGGGAGCAGCCCATATAAGGCAGGTCCTGCTGCCACGCCTCGGCCAGGCGATCCTAACGTAGGGTGTAGCCGGAGGAGAGGCCGAGACCAGCGGGACCCGGCCAGGGGATTGCCTTTACAACGCTGAACAGTTGCAGGGGGGAGGAATGTCTCCTCGACCCTCCCCTCTCTCTCCCAGTCCGGCCGCGGTGGCCCTTGAGAGTTGCAGGTAGTCCCGCCACATGCTCTTCCGGTCCGACCACCAACGGTCGGGGGGCCGAGGCCGACGGGATCCGGCTGCAGCCGATAAACCAAGAAACCCGTTCATGGGGCCAGAGCCAGGGGCGTCCGGCCGACATCCACCGGAAGCCCGGCCCGAAGACGGACGGGACACTTCTTTCTTTTATAATGGCTGCGACAACACTGGAGGGGGATGTCTTGCACATGCCTCCGACCCCCCCCTCGTCCTCATCGCCTGGTCCGGCCATAACAAATCTCAAGCGAGACGCCGTGGGGTGCACTGGGAGGGAGAGACGGTGTGAACAGGCCTCTCCCGCCTCCCCAGGTGGAGGCTTCCCAGCTGCACCCTCAGCGCTCCAGGCGGTGGCATCCTAACAACTACAGTGCTGCACAGTTTCGGAACGACCTAGATAACGGTTCTTCCACTGTGGCCATGCTGCAACGTCTCGCCCGGCAGGGTGGAGCCCGTCCGCTCATGTGACCCCGCGATCGCCGGTAGCTGCCGAACTCTCAAAATGGCGGTCGACCTGGCAAGAGCGGGCCCAACATAAAGAAATGGCCCGGTCACTGGTTGACTCCACCACCGTAGTCCTCCACGACCTTGAAGATTCTAGAGGAGCCGCGGGAGTCTCCGACCCCCGATGGGGAATGACTGCCATGATCGCCCGTGGAGTGACGAAACTGTATCCGCGGGACGTCGGCGCTCCCATGCTGGCGCCAGCCTCACTTTGAATTACTACAATCCTGCAGACCTCACTTCCGGTGAAAGCACAGTGTGACCCGGTAGGAAAAATTATTGCACCCCCTCCCCTTTTTGACTGATAGTTCAAACCACCGATCCTTTCCTTTGCCCTTTTAACGGAACTTTGGACTGCCTCCCCCTCTTTTACATTTTCTAGAGAAAACAAAACATTAACCACTACATTAGCATAGCAGTTGACACCAGAACTGTTTTCAAATTGAAAACCAACAACATCTTCAACAGAATCCTTTTTGTTTCTGCTGTGACCCTGCTACAGCACAGGCATTGTCCCCAGCAGTAATTCTGCAATGCCGGTAAGAATAGCTGTGGTGCCTACTGGACTCACTCACCCCCGCGGCGCCCCACGCCGTTTTTTGCTGGGCGGCAACTTACTAGACATCACTTTCGTGCCATCTAGATTTCAGCGCGTTCTGCTGCCTTGGAACTATTCGCACAACAGACCGCTACTGACAAGAATATTTCATTATTGGTGCTGTCAATTTCAATAAATCTATTGGATAATTAAAAAGAAATTGCCACGGTCTCTTCGTTGTTTAAATGTTTTTACTGTTTTTGTTTTGTTGTATATATTTATATGTTATTAAAGTTTTATATTCCTACTACTTTGTTGGAGTGCTATATATTTTTAATGTGACACATAATTGTAAAAACTTTGATGTACAAAGAGTCATTCCTGGAATCTTCCGCTTCAGGCTCGGTCCCCTCCCCAATCACAATACAGGATGGTTTTCAGATAGTAGGAACGCGTGTGCTGTGACGGATCACATCGGGTGTGGGCCTTGATCTACTATAACTCCTTTGAAGAGGGGTGATTCTTTACAGCTGGGGCCATAAACTACATCTGCAGGGCTAGCTGATAGCCTAGGACCGGCCTGGACATTCGGACACAGAGGAAGAGGAGTGTCAGAGGGTGCGGTAGTGAATAGGGCGAAAGGGAGGTGTCGGGCGGGCACAGAGTGTGATTCTCAGGGAAGAGCAGCGCAGATGGGGGAAGGTTTATTGCCCATGCATAAGACAGAGAGCGGTGGTGACCAGTGCCTGGGGGAGATGCTTACGAGGGTGAGGAGCCATGCTACGAATCGACAGCGTGCAGAGAGTGGGTCTGGTCAAGACATCTAAAATGGCTGCCGTGCACGACAAAAGTGTGGCATTTCAAAAAAGGCAAGATGGCGCAGACAATGTTTTTCAACACTTCCTCATTTCCTTCGAATCGAACGTTAACAGACGTTGGGGCATATTACCAAAGTTAAGCGATATTTATCGCTAACGATGCTTACCAACCAATTTTTTACCACTAAGCATCGTCAGAAATTATCGAAGATAAACCTTACTATTATCAAGGTTTATCGCAAATGCGATAATAAACGGCCGCAATGCATGAATATCGCTAAAAACTCAGCGATATTCATGCATTACCGAGCTAATACTCTTAGCCATGTTATCCACCTCCCATTGGATAACATGGCTAAGAACTGCTCAGGGCAGGTGTTACTTTTTGGAGATATTCGCGCTTAGCGCGAATATCTCCAAAAGTTGGTAATAGGAGATAGATATCTTGCATGTTGTAATGCAAGTTATTGTGGTATATGGAACTCATACCATAATCTCTCAGGAAAGCAGAAACTGATCCTTTTGGGACCGCCTAAAAAGGCCTAGGGGGTGAGGAGTACTCTACTTTGCCCCCTTTTCACGTTCCGAACTATTTTATTTTACTCTCTTCTGTAATTACACAAAATACCAGCGATAAGATGCATCGGAGACACACACTGAGAGAAAGGAGGCCGGAGATGAAGAAGACATGTCAAATACACATTGGAGATAATATAGTGGCAGAAGGGAAGTAAATATGAGTAAACTTACCATGTAACATAAAAATGTTGCACTCTATACTATAAGTCTCATTTTATACTACAATCACTTCGCTACAACCTCATAAATTAAAAATAAAAATAAATAATGTCTCAAACAATTTTTGATTTCTAAATATAAATTTATTCTTCAGAATTTTCTAAATTTGAAACAACTAGTAACATGTCCTCATCAGTAATTTCCTCTTCAATCATCTCATCTGGAATCTCCTCATTAAAAGTCTGCAATGATGATTCTTGTAACTCTATGGTCTCCAAACACTCGATAAATTCGCCATCAAGAGATTGATCAAAAAAATCATTCAAGTCATCTCCTCCTTCTGACAATATTTCATTATTGGTGCTGTCCATTTCAATCAATGTAGTGGAATCATTCAAGTCATCTCCTCCTTCTGACAATATTTCATTATTGGTGCTCTCAATTTCAATCAATGTAGTGGAATCATTCAAGTCATCTCCTCCTTGTGACAATATTTCATTATTGGTGCTGTCCATTTCAATCAATCTAATGGAATCATACAAGCCATCTCCTCCTTGTGACAATATTTCATTATTGGTGCTCTCAATTTCAATCAATGTAGTGGAATCATTCAAGTCATCTCCTTGTGACAATATTTCATTCTTGGTGCTGTCCATTTCAATCAATCTAATGGAATCATACAAGTCATGTCCTCCTTGTGACAATATTTCATTATTGGTGCTCTCAATTTCAATCAATGTAGTGGACAATTCAAAAGAAATTGTCACGGTCTCTTCATTGTGAGCCATTTTATTTTGAAATTGCTTGCTGTAAATTGCAGAAAAAAATAATCACTTTCATTTATCGTTTTTAGTAATACATAATATAAAACTAACTTCATCAAGTATTTAGTATAACAGAAGGACTGCAAATAAATAACAGAAAACATTTTTCAAATTATCTTCAAGTGTACAACATAGTTCCCCTTACAAATTAACAACTCACCTTTTTAAAAGTAGCAGAAGTGTTAGTACTGTGTAAATCAAACACCAGAAATTCACCACCAAAAATTCCTCACAAATGTACCTCAGACAGTAGTATCACAAAATGGCTGTGGTTTCCTCTCATTTGACATATATACATAACCAATTAACTTTCATCACACACAAATACAAAACCAAAGTAACATTTTAATTGGTTCTAAATTTCAACACTTTCAAATGTGTTTTCCCCATGCAATTTTCCATAGGACATTTACATACGTCTACAGCCTGAATGGCTGAACGGAATTACACCAAACTTGGCAAAATGGTACATCAAACCTAAGAGGTCAGGAAGGATCTACTATGCCCCCTTATGGTCATTTCCCCCTTCGCTTTGGCCTCCTCTTGTCTCTCAATCCTACCGAGGGACAAGATGGCGGCCGCTACGGACTGTTTGGAATGTTGACAGACGCCGGAGAACCAATCAGCTTCGCAAAGCTCCGTAACGCGAAAAGTACGCGAAGCGGAGCGCTGTTACAGATATATATCTTTTTTTCAACGTTAATTTCTCAAAATCCACTGGAGCACATATATTGAGACCTAGCAAAGGCACATCGGGCTACCAGTCCCTAATATTTTGCCAAGTTTCGTGCAAATCCATTCAGCCGTTCGATTATTATTATTTTGTTTTTTTTTTGCCCCGCGGGGCCCTTTTAAAACCTCCACATCAAACCTAGGGGGTCAGCGAGGATCTACTATGCCCCCTTATAGTTATTTCCCCCTTTGTTTTGACCTCCTCTTGTCTCTCGATCCTACCGAGAGACAAGATGGCGGCCGCTACGGACTGTTTGGAATGTTGACAGACGCCGGAGAACCAATCAGCTTCGCTTCACAAAGCTCCGTTGCGCGAAAAGTCCGCGAACCAGAGCGCTAACCGGTCCGCTGTTACAGATATATATCTTTTTTTAAACGTTAATTTCTCAAAATCCACTGGAGCACATATATTGAGACCTACAAAAGGCACATCGGGCTACCAGTCCCTACAATTTTGCCAAGTTTCGTGCAAATCCATTCAGCCGTTCGGGCTAAAAGTGAGGCCAACCGCCCTATGGAAAACTCAATGTTAAAAACACGTTTTGGGACCCCCCTTTTTTCTCGGCCCCCACTGGACGAACCCCCCCCAAATTTTCAAGGGCTGCTCAGAAACAAAATGTGCCATTTTCCTGAAAATTTCAGCCGATTCCGTCCACAAACGCCAAAGTTATTAGACATAGAATTTTCAAAAAACCCATAGAGAAAAAATCCTAACTATATATACCTACTGGCGACCGCCAGTAGGTAATATATATATATATATATATATATATATATATTCACAGAAAAAACCATAGGTTATAGACCATATATAGTTAGGAATTAGCATTTACAAAACCTTGAAAATTCACTGAAAAAACCATAGGTTATAGACCATATATAGTTAGGAATTAGCATTTAAGAAACCTTATTTTACTCACACAAAACCATTGAAATTCCATATATAGTTAGTTGTACTAACTATATATCGCGCACCCGCAATCCACTGCTGATCATGTCACATATTACATCATTCATGACATGGTCAGTGACATCACTGATGACATCACTGATGACATCTCAAATGACATCACTGATGACATCACTGATGACATCTCAAATGACATCACTGATGACATCACTGATGACATCTCAAATGACATCATTGATGATATCACTGATGACATCACTGATGACATCATTGATGACATCTCAAATGACATCACCGATGACATCACTGATGACATCACTGATCACATCTCAAAAGACATCACTGATGACATCACTGATGACATTATTCATGTGATAATACGATGAATCTCTTCAGACTCTAATAAAAACTTAGATACACTCAGTGTAAACAAACACTCACAGACTGTCACTCATCCATGAAGTTACACACACACCTAGTCAGTCATGTAAAGAATCAATCACACCTCCAGTTCCTCAACTATACAGTTATACACACCTTACTTATTCAAACATATACTAACACATATTTACTCTCTTATACAATCCCTGATACAAGTTCACAATGATCCATACAGCCACTCACACATTCACTGGCTCTTATGCATAGTTATTTATATATGTCAACTCTCACATGTACTGTGTTTTACATATGTACTTACTTTGACATGTAGCACTTAGATATCCATTCACTCACCAATACACTCATGCACACAGCCAACTGCCCATTCAGCTGTTTCCACATGCACTTTTGAACCCATACATCTAGTGAATCGACTGCTCACACATCTATGCACAGAGTTATAAACCTCCCAGCCACCCACACACACACTCAGTCTCCCATACAAATACTTAGGCAATCAACCAATAACCCATATAGTTACTCATATAGCTACTGATCAACACATGCAGCAGTTTACAGAACAACAGACATAATGATGCACAAATTAAGACAGTTTAGTCACTAACCCATGCACTCAGTGAGACACATTTAATCAGTCACTCATACAGTCAGTCATGCACCTAATAAATCCTTCATCCAGACACTTATAAATCCACTCATTCTTCAATATGTAAGACATATTTTAACTTTACAGAAACATACAGTCACTGGATGTTGTCATCAGTGATGTCATTTGAGATGTCATCAGTGATGTCATTTGAGATGTCATCAGTGATGTCATCAGTGATGTCACTGACCATGTCATGAATGATGTAATATGTGACATGATCAGCAGTGGATTGCGGGTGCGCGATATATAGTTAGTACAACTAACTATATATGGAATTTCAATGGTTTTGTGTGAGTAAAATAAGGTTTCTTAAATGCTAATTCCTAACTATATATGGTCTATAACCTATGGTTTTTTCAGTGAATTTTCAAGGTTTTGTAAATGCTAATTCCTAACTATATATGGTCTATAACCTATGGTTTTTTCTGTGAATTTCAATGGTTTTTTAATAGCAAATATCAAAAGCTTTAAAATGTATTCTTCTTTAATTCGAAAAATATATTTTATATGTTTCTAATACAATATTTTTATGTATTTTTTTTTTGTTTCGCTCCTGGTCCGCGAACCGGGTCGCTTCCCGTTAGCTCAAAATGGTGCCGCGACCCGGTCCGCGAACCGGTAAACGTTCCATTTGCGCAACTGCCGCGTTAGAAAACAACATCGTGACGCGTCGCGTCAGCGTGACGTATCGCGTTGTCGCGTGAAACGTCATATGACGCGCCGCGTTAGCGTACCCGGAAGTGAACCGGTACGCGAACGAGGCGCGTAACGTAAACACAACAGGTCATGTGCCTTGTTAATAACACTTTTCATTGGTTCATTTCACTTTTGGTTTCATAATGATGTAAGACTAGGTCATGTGACCTAAAAGTAACACTTTTCATTGGTTTAGAACTATTGTTTTTCCCAAATGATGAAAACCCCTCCTTCTTTCCTCACTCTGACTTTCATCTTTGTGAGAGGAAGACCTTTTGTGATCACTGAGCAATGGCTTCATTAGTAGCTTCAGCTGGTGCTTCCCCACCACCTCCACCACCTCCAAGGAAGAGAGGACCACCTGCTGAAGTTATCATTCAGCAAGAGGAGGAAGAAGAAGAAGAAGAGGAAGAGCAGGAAGAGAGGCATTTTTTGCCTGAGGAGCCCAGGAGGTCTCATATCAAAGAAAACTTTATTTGGCAATTTTTTAAATATCCCCGGGGCCAAAAAAAAGTCAATGCCCGGTACGTAACTTGCCTTATATGTAAAGAAAGTCTGTCCAGAGGGACAGATAAAAAATATAGTTACGGAAATTATACAATGCATCGCCATATGCAGAGGTGGCACCCTATCAACTACAGTGCTGCGCAGTTACGTGACCAGCAAGATAATCCCCCTTCTATGGCCAGAAGATCAGTTGTACAGGAAGTGACGGGACCAGAGGCGAGGGAGATGGTCCCAAATATACAGATGAGGTTCGGGGAAGTGAAACAAGTGTGCGTGCGTTGTAACCAATTCATTTGCCACAGAGAAAGTAGCATCACTCTGATCAACAGAGCTATCGACAATCATGATTGTCCGAAACGCCCCAGAGAATAAATTCTTTTTTTTTGTTGCTCCTGTTGAGCCCTTTATAATGAATCGTTTTCGTTTCCCCCACCCAAAAAACCCCCCCAAAAAATATAAAACCGTTCAAAAAATACAAAAAAAGTAAAAAAATGTTCAGAAAAATAATAAAAAAAATATAAAACAACAAAAACAATAAAAAAATAAGTTCTTATCAGAACTACCTCCCCTTTATAAAAAAAATGGTAGAATATTTAGCACTCTGCCAACCTCTATTTCTTTTGGTTCGCTTCCCGGTTCGCTCGCCGGTACGCGAACCGGGAGCGAACCCCAAAATTCTTTTTTTTAAAAAGAAGAGTAAGTATAAGGGAAGGAAACAGAGAGTAATGTTAAAAGAAAGACAGCTATAGGGACTAAACCAAAGATACTGTTTAATAGATCTATTTACCGAAGAAAAGATGGAAGAGGGTATAAGTGAAAGAAAAAAAGGAGAGTAGAGAATGTGACTGAATGATTAAATTAAGATTAAAACATTGGAATAACAGAGAGAAAAAACACAATGCAGAAAAGAAGAAATAACAGAAAAGGAATGATTGAAACAGCAAAGAAATGTAAATAACATAGGGGCATATTATCAACATAGGCGATAAAAGTTTTGCTGCTTTTATCGGCAGAAATCTGACGCTAAGACGCTTTTGCGGCAGTTTTCTGCCGATAATGACTGCTTTTATCGGCAGAAAACTGGTGCTAAAGCCGCTTTTGCGGAAGAAAACTGCCGCTAAAGCTACTTTTGCGGCAGTTTTCTGCTGATAAAAGCAGCGATAATTTTATTGCCTGTGTTGATAATATGCCCCTTAGAGTGCTTGAACTACAGAGAGAAAGCATAATGAACAAGTAGTGAAAGAGTGATCAGTCAGAGACAGTGAGAGTAATAGAGACGGAGTGAGTGAACAAGAGTGAGGAAGTATGAGAAGAGAGGGACTGAGAAAAATAGTGGAAGGAGTAGAGTAAGTAAGTAATAGAGAAAGGAATGAGGAAAGTAGCAAAGGCAGGAAAGTGAGGGTTAAAGAAATGAAGTAGTGAAACTAATAGAAGTTAAATGTGATAGAAATGTAACGAAAAGAGTACAAAACATTTACCTTATAATTGTCGTTAACTTAGTCACTTGTTATTTTTATACTTTCAATCTGTGAAAGAGAGAACAAACATTTGAAAAATATTAAAACATGTATTTAAAAATTAGAAAAGACAAGGGAAAAGATTGAAGGACAAACAGTTTTTCAACAACTTTGACACTTACAGAAGCCTCTGCTTCTCAATGCCCCTACACAGTCCTAAAAAATATACATTTTAAACTAACAGTATCTTGATGCAGATGAAGTGAGGCCTATCTTGCAACATGGTGCATCTTTTGCACTGCTGCTGTCTCACAAAAGTGATGCAACGGCAGCGCAAAAGAGGTGCACAGCCATCATAAAACTGTCCCTAACATTTTAAATGATTGTTTCAGGATGACAATAAGGTGTGTCCTATCCAGAGGTTTGTTTGAGGTGAGGCCTACTCAGGGTTGCAGATGAAATTTAGGCTTGTTGAAGAGTACAGAGGAGATAATACATGTCCATGTCTACCAATGAAGTGAGTCATGTCCACTTCACTCTTGAACAAAGGCCAGACCTCCTCTGTTTCCTTGGACAGGCCTAAACTTGATCTGCACAATGTGATGTGTAATGTTAGGAAACACAGGTGATGTAATTGAAAAACGTGCAATTTCTTTTGCTCATTTCACAATCACATCAATTGTGTTTCCTTTGCTTAGGTATCTCATTGTGCAGATGTAGTCCAGCATATGAAAGAGTACCCAGAAGTGCAGCACTGCATGCAACAACTTTGACACTTACTGAAGCCTCAGCTTCTGCATGCCCCCTACACAGTCCTAATTATATACATTTTAAACTGACGGTATCTTGCTGGAGATGAACTGAGGCCTATCTTGCAACATGGTGCATCTTTTACACTGCTGCTGCGTCACAAAAGTGACGGAACAGTGACGCAAAAGAGGCGTATGGCCATCATAAATCTGCACTTAACATTTTAAATGATTGTTTCTAGATGCTGATAAGGTGTGGCCTATCCAGAGATTTGTTTCAGGTAAGTCCTACTCAGGGTTGCAGATGAAATTTAGGCTTGTTGAAGAGTATAGAGGAGATAATACATGTGCAGGCCTACCAACGGAGTGAGTCATGTCCACTGCACTCTTGAACAAATGTGAGACCTCCTCTGTCTCCTGGAACAGGCCTAAACCTCATCTACACAATGTGATGTGTAATGTTAGGAAACACAGGTAATTTAATTGAAAAAGGTGCAATTTTTTTTGCTCATTCCACAATCACATCACCTGTGTTTCCTTTGCTTAGGTATCTCATTGTTTAGATGTAGTCTCTCATATGAAAGACTACGTAGAATGTGAGCACTGTATGCAACAACTTTGACACTTATAGAAGCCTCAGCTTTTCAATGCCTACTACACAGTTCTAAATGTATATCATAAATACAAAAAGTACAGAATTAATTATACATGTTAAATGGTTTATTTTTGCTGTTCTCAGAATTTATCAAATTTCACAAAAAATAGTGACTTGAAGGTATTCATCATATAACAGCGGGGGAAAAAAAACACAATCAAAATGATTGTGTTTAAAAAACCCATATAACATAACCAATCAGAAATCAGAACTCCTGAAAAGTAACTTACTTTCCATGACGTCGAAGGATATCCTATGAACAGCTTACACTCTGTTGTGCTGCTATTATTTTCAGCCCGCCACTTTCTGAAAGAAAAGCTCCATCGTTTTGAAAAATATGTTACATACAATAAATGACTTCTCGCTCTCTACCGCACGTTTCCACAAGGCCAAATCGTGTAAGAGCCATTTATAACTCTTGGAATTCGTGTAAGCAAATCCCGTCATTTTGTATTTCCGCAACTTTCAGAAAGAAAACGTTCAAGATCACTTTCACAGTCCTGTACTAGTAATATCTCACCCTTCTTGCTCACTCATGTTCCACATTTCCTATGACACTGATACTGCTTACTATGAAGCAGACTTACACTACCTCTATGACTACTACAATTATTTAATTCTCTACATCACTTTTAATCACAAAGCAATTTAAAACAGTAGATACAATTATATCAACCCCTAGAATCATTATAGGCCAGTTACCTACCCTAAATTCTCTTTTCTGAAAACAGAAAGTAAGAATATTTTTAAGTAAAAAGGCAACATTGTATCGTAGTCAAATAGGAATCATTTACGAAACAGCAGCTTTTTTTACATTTTCAATAAGCTGTGTAATAAGCGGATCTTGTCAAAGGACCATCATGTCATATAATAGCTGCAGTTAAAAATGTTCTTCCTAAAATAAACGACTATGTAGCCACAACATTTGTAATTAAAGTTGAAGACTTACTTTCATCAGGTTTATATAGTTGGAATTTTAAAATGACATTATAACCAAAAGTTTGGTCAAATAATCTAGACAGCATTGCAGACTTACATTACCTCTACTCCATGTTTTTATTGGCTGCTTGAATTAGCTTATAAAAAGAAACAGTTTTTCTGAACTCACTCAAAGTGCAGTTATTTTTCCATGACGTCAAGTGTTATGGTAAGAACACCGTTTGCTTTGGGAAATACTCTGTTGTCCTTTAACTAATCCGTGCCCACCACTTTCTGTAAGAAAACCTTCTTTTTTTCCAGGAACTATTTAAAACTCAAAAATAACCTTTGACTCTGTACTACACTTATCCTCAAGGCCAAATTGTGTAGGAGCCATTAGAACCTCTTGAATTTCCTCAGAGCACATCCCGAGATTCTTTCCCTAAAATTTTGGTTTTAAAAACACCAGGTAAGAATTTTTAAGGTCATAGGGCAATTTTCTTTTGAAAGTTAAAACAGAATCATTGCAGAATGACCAGCCATTTCTAGACTTTAAATAAGCTGTGTAATGTCCTGATGTTATTGAAGGACCGTCATGATATATAATTGCTGCAGTTACAAAAGTCCTTCCTGATATTGACAACTGTGAAGCCACAAAATTTTTTATCAAAGTTGTCAATTTTGTTCCATCAGGCCTACATCGTTGGAACATTAAAATGACATACTGGCCATATGTTCGTATAAATAATGTTGACAACATTTCAGACTTACATTGGCTACACTCCATGTTGTGATCAGCTGCTTTTACTAGCTTACTAAAGGACACTGATTTACTGTCTGGCACACTTAAATATATACATTTTTCTGAATCTACACTAGTAGTACTTGATACCATACAGTTCTCGCAGTCATGCTGCCATTGATAAGAAAGCCCAAACAGGTGATCTACATCTACACCTTCATCATGCAATACATCAAGCATATACATTAAAAACTCCTGACAATCTTGCTGAATATTTTGAGAGAATTGTGTTTGACCTGAACATCTGTCCAACAGATTTCGAATTTCAGACACACTTTCTATTTTTGTTCTATCAGTGCTACATTTCTCTAACACAGAATTCAACAAACTGCAAAATCTCTGATCCGAATTGACCACAATCTCTTGTTTTAAAGTTTCTAGAGAAAACAAAACATTAACCACTACATTAGCATAGCAGTTGACACCAGAACTGTTTTCAAATTGAAAACCAACAACATCTTCAACAAAATCATTTTCCTTTCTGCTTATAATTTCTGGTTCATCGACTTTTTCGTCTTTTTGCTACAACCTCCCTACTATTGGTCACATTTCTTCGTTTCCGGCCTACCACACGTTTCTCAAACAAAGGATATTGAGGCAAATGTGGCGCATAATCTCTTCTTAACCTATTGTATTCCTTAACACAGTCTAGATCCGCACAAATGTTTGTGACATCACACTCAATCAAGTACAATCCCGATAAAGTTCTGACTCGTGACAATGCCACATATGCCATACCCTCCTTGAACACAGAACTGCCAATATTCACCAATGCACTGTCTACACTTAAACCTTGCGATTTATGGATTGTCACTGCATATGCCAAGCAAACAGGAAACTGCTTACGGCGAACATATAAGTCTTTCACAAGCAAAAACCTAGCAGAGCAACGACCAATTAGCTGTACTTCCTCAATGCCATCAAATTTAATTTTTAAAAACTCAATTTCATCCCTATTTCTGTATTTCACAAAATCAACAACATTACCCATTGATCCATTTACCAGACCTCTTTCAACATGTAAATTCCTTCTTAAAATTATACAGCAATTTAAGCACACATTCAGAGTCTTTTCAAAACCCGCAGTTTTAGATATACTCTTTTCTAATGAATCCAATTTTGATTTCAAATTCTCAGACAAAATAATTGTTGATCCCATATGCTCTACTCTGTCAATAGCTTCCAGTTTCACAATATCTTGGTTTTCTAAATACAACATTTTGTTGTTGAAGATGGCACATTCTGCAAGAGTTGGCATCAAACATATTCCAGATTTCTTCTCAGTAATTTTCTGAAAAATATTCTCAGGCACAACGTCTTGTTCTGGATACAAATTTGACAGTAATCGTGCATGTAAAGCTTCTTTCCCATGCTCGGTCACTTTTCCGATTCTAACATCTTGTAGAATATTCTTGTAATCTTCATCCTTCGCCTGACGCATATTTTCATGCAGTTCAGCATAATTGAAGTTTAACCATATATTAACGTTGCCAATGCTCCCTAGGCACTTCCTGGTATCTTCATGCGTGAGCATTTTGAACACAGGTTGTCCTTTCACTGGTGTCAGCTGCAGAAGATCACCGAAAACAATGATGTGTTTGCCACCAAATAACACATCACACTCTGTTTTGAGAACTTCTTGCATTCTCAAATGCACAAAGGCAAGCATGACATTGGAAACCATGCTTACTTCGTCAATGATAAGAAGTTTCATTTTCTTCAAGACTCTTGAAACTTCACAACAAGCATCTCCAGATAACTTGTGGTATTGTAATTTGTTATCATGCTCCACTGGCAGCATCAGTAGATGATGCAAAGTAATACCTTTAATGTTATGAGCTGCCAGTCCAGTTGGAGCGGTGACAACACAAGACAGCGATGACTCAGTCCTTTTCTGCAAATAACATGAAATTGCTTTAATGAGGAAACTTTTTCCAGTTCCCGCTTCTCCACTCACGTACAGTCGGACAGGTTTCAACGACGTACATGAGTACTCCTTCTTCTCATGACTTAATCCATGATCAATTTGGTTGGTAACTTCATCATATATTTTCCTCTGCTCAACGTTAAGTTGTCTTTCCAAGTCTTCTAAGTTAACCGCATCCTCCTGAGCATGTGCCATGGCTCTTTCCACTTCAATCATGGCAGTGGCAGCTTCATTTTCGATAACTGGTCCTCCTAGTGGATCCTGACTCAATGAAACAGAACTCTGACTGTCCTGAGAACTGTCTCTAGCAATCTCGGCTGAAATCGTTGCTTCCTGCTCAATTTCCGCATTCAACATTTCTAGATATTTGAGAAAAACAGGACATTCTATGGTCTCCTTGGCGGCATTGAAAGAGTCTTCGTAACAGAGGAAATCTCCAAGCAGTTCCTCTTCTGCACGCCAAGGCTTGAAAAGTTGCAAAAGTGCTAAATAGAAAAACTCTTTTTTTTCAGGAGATTCGCCACTCAATTTTCGATGGTTTACCAAGTGGCATTTTCTTTGCTTGACGAGACATCCCTCACTTCCAATTACAGCATACACTCCTTTATCAATATCTTCTTTGATGTTCCTCTTGAATATGTAATTTTGTAGAACCTCATACAGACAAACATTCTCGAGGTGTCTGCTTCTATTTGGATAATATGTATCCAACATGTTGGTCTTCAAAATATCAGTACTGTTTGGGTCCTTTTCCGCCAAATACTCAATTTCCCGCACAGGTTTCAGAACTCGATTACGCGTTGCAGCAAGACCAAGACTCGCCCAAACGATACTCCTGGATTTGGCATAGAGACTTGCTGAAGACAACCGGTCAGAACATTCGTAAGCTCCGATTTCTCGATGTGACAACATCTTCAGACTGAAACTGTACAACTTCTTACTGAGGCTCTTTTCATGGGAAATGTCCTCCCACATATCCTTCAATTCTGTCTTTTCTTTTTTGGTGATGTAAGATGTCACATACCGAGCCACAGCCATACAGTTATCAGCCACGAACTGTATATCCATGTTAGCATTCCACATGGACAAAATCACTGGGTTGTAGTCGTTGATATACTTGGACTCTTCGTTCCTTTTCAAATTGTATGTGTTTTTAGGTGATTTCTTCATCACATTATGTCGCAGCGAAGACATCAAACTGTTCACTCTTCCTTTAGAAATCACCGGTCGAGGAAAGGCGAAACGACATTTGGTGTAGAACTTGTCCTTGTTTCTGAATTTACGACGACAGTACTTTCCGCAACGATGGCTTTGGAAGCGTAGAACTTGTTCTCTTAGGCTTTTGTCCTCCTTTGCATTTGGAACAGCACATGTAGAATACTGTTCTATGAAACTCATCACTAAGTCTTCTGGATCTGTTCCAAATTTAGGTGCATCCTTGATCCACAGCAGCATATGTATATGAGGAGCACCTCTTGCTTGGTACTCCTTTCTCCAGAAGAAATCCAACACCTCTCCAAGAGGTGGATTTCTCTTGTTCATGATGAAAGACATCATAGCTTCAAATCTATGATTGAAGTACCTGCATACATTCACTGGATCCAAAGAGCACAGTTCTCCGGGTGTCTTGAATTCGATATTTTCAATGTTTCCATTTGCCTCTCGTAGAAATTCAAGTAAGTCTTCCCAGCCATACTCGGCACAGCTGAGAGTGAGGAACCATGTGGGAGTTCCTAAGTTCCTCAGCATACATTTTAAATCACCATGACGACGGTACCAGTACTCATTAGTACCACGCTGACACGCCATGAGATTAATCAGGTGAGAATCCAAAATACTGTCTTGCACATTGACTTTATCCATAAAGTCACTTGCCGAGATGTTTTGCATCTGTATACCACTTTTCAAGATGTGGTTCACTGCATATGACAGTCCAGACAGATCGCTTTCAAACAGGAGATGAAACAAATAGGGAATGCATTGTCGAAACCTAGGATCTTCTGCATACAATCGTAAAGTCCGGTATTCAGAAGCAGGAATTTGATGAGGTCGCTCATCATATCTTCCTCCTTGACCTGTTGGAAATAGCTGTGGGAAACACCGACCTTCCAAACATTCCTCCCAAACACTAATGGGACTCCCTTTGGCTTGTTTCATTTGAAACAACTCAATAGCATTCCCCATGACTTCCTTGGAATGCAAAGGATGAACACTATAATGTTCAAATATTTCTTCACTTTTAGAGGGTTCTACTTTCTCAATTTGACCAGCACACAAATCGCTATCCTCTTCTTCAACATATACATTCTTATAGTACTTATTGTTTTTTTTCAAATACAATGTTGCCTTTTTGACTTTCCTAACATCCACTAAATCTTGCCATATTTTCTTACTCTTTGTCGGAACCCCATTAACTAAGATAACCAGAGGTTCCTCTTCCACAGTCTGTGCTGCAAAAGCAGCACATTGCAGGAATCACGTCGTAAGCGCGACATGTCTACTGCAATGCACAGGAGGAAGCCTCACATTGCATGGTGCATCACTCCTTATGCCTGTTTCAAACAGGCGTAAGGATTTGATTCAGCAATGCTATAAAGCTGACTCAGTGAAATCTTCTAAATTTCACTGTGTTAGTTTTACAGGGCTTTCATGCAAATAAATGCATACCCTGCAACAAAACACCTGTATGAAATCTGACGCAAGTTTCATGTGGCACAGGACTTTACAGCATGACACATCTGCCTAGATGCATCAAGTTGTAAATATGTCACAACATAGCAAATCTTTTGCACCGCCGTTGCATCACAAAAGTGACGCACAGCAGCGGAAAAGAGGCACACACCTATCTTAAATCTTTCCCTAACATTTTAAATGATTGATTCAGGATGACGATAAGGTGTGGCCTATCCAGAGGTTTGTTTGAGGTGAGGCCTACTCAGGGTTGAAGATGAAATTTAGGTTTGTTGAAGAATACAGAGGAGATAATACATGTCCAGGCCTACCAATGAAGTGAGTCATGTCCACTTCACTCTTGAACAAAGGCCAGACCTCTTCTGTGTCCGTGGACAGGCCTAAAGCTCATCTGCACAATGTCATTCGTAAACTTAGAAAACACAGGTGATGTAATTGAAAAATGTGGAGTTTCTTTTCCTCATTTCACAATCACATCACCTGTGTTTCCTTTGGTTAGGTATCTCATAGTGCAGATGGAGTGTAGCATATGAAAGAGTACACAGAAGTTCAGCAGTGTATACAACAATTTTGACATTTACAGAAGATTCAGCTTCTTATCTTGTTGGAGATGAAGTGAGGCCTGTCTTGCAACATGGTGCATCTTTTGCATCACTGCTGCATCGGTTTCATGTGGCACGGGACTTTACAGCATGACACATCTGCCTAGATGCATCAAGTTGTAAATATGTCACCACATAGCAAATCTTTTGCACCGCCGCTGCGTCACAAAAGTGACGCACAGTGACGCAAAAGAGGCATACACCTATCATAAATCTGTCCCTAACATTTTAAATGATTGATTCAGAATGACGATAAGGTGTGGCCTATCCAGAGGTTTGCTTAAGGTGAGGCCTACTCAGGGTTGCAGATGAAATTTACGCTTGTTGAAGAGTACAGAGGAGATAATACACGTGAAGGCCTACCAATGAAGTAAGTCATGTCCACTTCACTCTTGAACAATGGCCAGACCTCTTCTGTGTCCGTGGACAGGCCTAAACCTCATCTGCACAATGTCATTCGTAAACTTAGGAAACACAGGTGATGTAATTGAAAAATGTGGAGTTTCTTTTCCTCATTTCACAATCACATCACCTGTGTTTCCTTTGCTTAGGTATCTCATAGTGCAGATGGAGTCTAGCATATCAAAGAGTACACGGAAGTTCAGCAGTGTATACAACAATTTTGACATTTACAGATGATTCAGCTTCTTATCTTGTTGGAGATGAAGTGAGGCCTGTCTTACAACATGGTGCATCTTTTGCATCACTGCTGCATCGGTTTCATGTGGCACGGAACTTTACAGCATGACACATCTGCCTAGATGCATCAAGTTGTAAATATGTTGCCACATAGCAAATCTTTTGCACTGCCGCTGCGTCACAAAAGTGATGCACAGTGACGCAAAAGAGGCATACACCTATCATAAATCTGTCCCTAACATTTTAAATGATTGATTCAGGATGACGATAAGGTGTGGCCTATCCAGAGGTTTGTTTAAGGTGAGGTCTTCTCAGGGTTGCAGATGAAATTTACGCTTGTTGAAGAGTACAGAGGAGATAATACATGTGAAGGCCTACCAATGAAGTAAGTAATGTCCACTTCACTCTTGAACAAAGGCCAGACCTCTTCTGTGTCCGTGGACAGGCCTAAACCTCATCTGCACAATGTCATTCGTAAACTTAGGAAACACAGGTGATGTAATTGAAAAATGTGGAGATTCTTTTCCTCATTTCACATTCACATCACCTGTGTTTCCTTTGCTTAGGTATCTCATAGTGCAGATGGAGTCTAGCATATGAAAGACTACGCAGAAGGTGAGAACTGTATGGAACATGGCTATATAAGTCAAATAATCAAAATCTAAATTTGCCAAGCACACATGGGGGTGTATTTACAAGGACCTTCCACCACGGGGAAATGTCTTTAATTAAAATGGGAACAATAACATCAAAGGGACTCAAATGCCTTTTAAATATACCCCAAGCAACCTATGAAACTCTAGCACTACATATCAAGAAACCTAATTGATTTCAAAAATCGTTTTTAAACACATCATCTAAATCAATTATATACCTACATTCAAGGGGAAATGACTTAAAATGGCCTAAGACACATGAAAGCGTTTTTTTAAGGCCCTTGCACCATTTTTGGGTCGCTTTTAACATGGCTATGCTAGTCAAAGAATTAAAATCTAAATTTGCCAAGCACAGATGGGGGCATATTTACAAGGAACTTGCACCACGGGGAAAGGTCTTAAATTAAAATGGGAAAAATAACATCAGAGAGACTCAAATGCCTTATAAATATGCCCCAAGCAACCTATGAAACTCTAGCAGTACATATCAAGAAACCTAATTGTTTTCAAAAATCGTTTTTAAACACATCATCTAAATCAATTATATACCTACATTCAAGGGGAAATGACTTAAAATGGCCTAAGACACATGAAAGCGTATTTTTTTAAGGCCCTTGCAACATTTTTGGGTCACTTTTAACATGGCTATGTTAGTCAAAGAATTAAAATCTAAATTTGCCAAGCACAGATGGGGGCATATTTACAAGGACCTTGCACCACGGGGAAAGGTCTTAAATTAAAATGGGAAAAATTACATCAAAGGAACTCAAAAGCCTTGAAAATATGCCCCAAGCAACCTATGAAACTCTAGCAGTACATATCAAGAAACCTAATTGATTTCAAAAACGTTTTTAAACACATCTTGTAAAGCAATTATATTCATACATTCATGGGGAAGTGAGTTAAAATACCCTAAGACACATGAAAGCATTTTTGTAAGACCCTTGCACTTTTTTTGTGTCACTTTTAACATGGCTATGTAACACAAAGAAACAAAATCTATTTGTAAAACACTTGACACAAAGCAACATTTTAAATACACAACTTTCTTCATAATTTTCTCCCTAAACCCTACTATTCTCTATCTAAATTAAATGAATCTTTTCTCACCTTAGCAAATACTTTATGAGTTTCAAAACAGTCTCAGAAACACACCAAATTGTCTTTAGCAGAGCAAAAAGTATGCACTCCAGAGTCTGCAGCTATAAAAAGCACAGAAAAGCTGTAATTCATCACACATATCTCTCATGTCACCCAATCAAAACTCTTCCCTCACTTTTTTCAAATCAACACCCTTCCCCCCTCTGCCCTTTCTGCCTTTTTTGCATAGCAACCACCTCCTGAAAGACCTCTCATGTTTGCAAGTTCACACAACAATGTTTCAATTGAACTCTGAACTCTCAGTACGCCTGCATATCCAGTGCAATCTTTCATAAAATGATTTTTTTTGACCATTCAAATTACATCTTTCAAAGAACTCATCCATGCACCCTAACTTTCTGTTTTCAGCAATCAAAATCCACCAATCACTGCTACTGCTTCATTAACACAGAAACTCCACAGTTTTTTTCATTTTCAACTCCCATTTCATTGCCACACTTCATCTGACTGCAGCAGAACCTCCTCTCACCATGTTTTCTGTCTGGATTGTTGGACATAGTTATATCCACTGGGCTCAAAGGTTTGCTGATAACAGAAATTTACCTAACCTCAATTTACAAAATGTGGAAATCAAGTGGATTGCCCACAGAGGATTAAAATGTCACCAATTGATACCATTGGTGAAAACCTTTTTGCATTTGCCAAAACCTGACCTGTTAATTGTGCACTGTGGAGGTAATGACTTGGGCACTTTGACTGGGGTAGGTCTGGAAATGCTTTTAAAGGACACCTTTGAGCAATTGATGGCACTTTTTCCTCAAACTGCCTTGGTATATTCAAATATATGCCAAAGATAGAAATGGAGGTGGTCGAACCAATTTTGTCCACAAATTGAGAAATCGAGGAAGCATGTAAATAAGTCTGTTTCAGCTTACATGAGAGACCATGGAATGGGCTCCATCTACAACAATAACTTGTGTTACTACATGCAAGATATCTACAGAGGAGATGGAGTTCACTTCTCAGATGAGGGGAACAGAATTTTCATCCTCAATTTAAGACTGTGCATTGGTACCTACTTGTAGGTACCTACATCAGCCACAGGACCCAAAAGCTCTTTTCAGAGCTACCCTACATCTGATCACTCACAATTATTATTTTACTCTAACTTTTTTCACTAATTTTCACCAAAGTACGCGCACCGGACGCTAACCGTGCGAAATTTTTAATTTTTTTTTTTTTTTTTCGCACATATGGGCCTCCTCAGCCACCCTCAGAAAACCTAGGGGGTCAAGATACGTCTACCGTGCCCCCTTCTAACCATTCTCAACATTATTTGCCCTCCATCTTGTATCTCAATTCTACCGAAACACAAAATGGTGGACTCCCGTAACGCTGCCGGTTCGCGTACCGGGGCGCGCACCGGGAAGCGCTCCATTAAAAAAGGTGGGAAAGTAATTTACAGAAGAAACCCTGGAGACAATGTCACCAAATATAGATTAACTCATACTACATACCAATCCCTACCATTTTCACAAATTTGGTTGGAATTCCATTTAGCCATTTAGCCTGTAGACCTCTCTAAATACCCTGAGGTAAATTACTTCACAAAACACATCTGAAGTGTTGGAATTGACAACCAATTAAAATGTTACTTCATTTTCTACTTTTTTTACCTGACATTTGATTGGTTATGTACCTGAATACATATAAAAAAGAGAGAAAAACACAGCCATTTTGACTACTACTTCCTGAACTACATTGCAAGATCATTTTCACTCACAACTTAAACTTGTTTTTAAAAGGTAAGATGTTATTGTATAAATTTTAAAACATTTTCAGATAGTTATATACTATCCCTCTGTAACAGTTAGACATTGAGAAAGGCTTGTTTATTATAATTATGGATTGATTTAGGTTTCTGTGGTATAATTATGAATTTACATAGGCTTTTTCACAGGCACTTTTTAATAGTACTACTTCATGCCTCAAAAGTACCTGTCTGAACTTAAACTCAACAGTGCCCTATCTCTACTGATATATTTATTTTTTATTCAAATTTCAGCACAAAAATGCAAGGAGAACAGAACGTTTCCTTTGAAATTGTCCTAGACATGAACAATGAGGATGAACAATGAGGAAATAATTGAACCCATTGACTTGGAATTCATGGATGAATCACGAGACCATGAACTTCTACAATGTGTAGAATCTGTGGATTGTTTACTTCATTATGATGACGGTCAAATGTGGGAAGTTATGTTCACTCAACAAGAGGACATATCGGACAGTCAAATGTTAGACGTTCTATTAAAATTTGAAAAATAATCCGAAAAATAAAATTATATTTAATATTAAAAAATATGTAATTCATAAACTAGTACCAAATTGATTATAATGTAAATTCATACTTATAGTATACTGTGCACAATTCCAAAAATACATTTATATTTAATAATCATTAATACTGCTACTTAAATAAAAATAAAAAAAAAATAAAAAAGAACAATCAATAAACATACAATATTTCAAAATATCATAGTCTATCATTCTTTTTTCTTTATAGTACGCTCCCCGGACCGCTTCCTGGTGCGCGTACCGGGCGCTCCCCACGCAAAAAAAACAAAAAAATTGTTGGGTTTTTTTGCCCCACGGGGCCCTTTTAAAGCCTCCACATCAAACCTAGGGGGTCAGGGAGGATCTACTATGCCCCTTTATGGTCATTTCCCCCTTTGTTTTGGCCTCCTCTTGTCTCTCGATCATACCGAGAGACAAGATGGCGGCCGCTCCGGACTGTTTAGAATGTTGACTGACACCGGAGAGCCAATCAGCTTCGCTTCGCGAAGTTCCGTTACACGTCAGGTACGCGAACCGTGGCGCTGCCCGGAGCGCGCTCACAGATATATATGTTTTTTTGAACGTTAATTTCTCAAAATCCACTGGAGCACATATATTGAGACCTAGCAAAGGCACATCGGGCTACCAGTCCCTACAATTTTGCCAAGTTTCGTGCAAATCCATTCAGCCGTTCGAGCTAAAAGTGAGGCCAACCGCCCTATGGAAATTAACATGGGAAAAACGCATTTTGGGACCCCCCTTTTTTCTCGGCCCCCCCTTGACGACCCCCCCCAAAATTTCAGTGGCTGCTCAGAAAGAAAATGGTCCATTTTCCTGCAAATTTCAGCCAATTCCGTCCACAAACGCCAAAGTTATTAGACATAGAATTTTCAAAAAACCCATAGAGAAAAAATCCTAACTATATATACCTACTGGCGACCGCCAGTAGGTAATATATATATATATATATTACCTACTGGCGGTCGCCAGTAGGTATATATAGTTAGGATTTTTTCTCTATGGGATTTTTGATAATTCTATGTCTAATAACTTTGGCGTTTGTGGACGGAATTGGCTGAAATTTTCAGGAAAATGGCACATTTTGTTTCTGAGCAGCCCCTGAAAATTGGGGGGGGGGGTTCGTCCAGGGGGGGTCGAGAAAAAAGGGGGGTCCCAAAACATGTTTTTAACATTGAGTTTTCCATAGGGCGGTTGGCCTCACTTTTAGCCCGAACGGCTGAATGGATTTGCACGAAACTTGGCAAAATTGTAGGGACTGGTAGCCCGATGTGCCTTTTGTAGGTCTCAATATATGTGCTACAGTGGATTTTGAGAAATTAACGTTTAAAAAAAGATATATATCTGTAACAGCAGACCGGGCAGCGCTCCAGGACGCGTACTTTTCGCGCAACTGAGCTTTGTGAAGCGAAGCTGATTGGTTCTCCGGCGTCTGTCAACATTCCAAACAGTCCGTAGCGGCCGCCATCTTGTCTCTCGGTAGGATCGAGAGACAAGAGGAGGCCAAAGCGAAGGGGCAAATGACCATAAGGGGGAATAGTAGATCCTCGCTGACCCCCTAGGTTTGATGTGGAGGTTTTAAAAGGGCCCCGCGGGGCAAAAAAAAAAAATAATAATAATAATCGAACGGCTGAATGGATTTGCACGAAACTTGGCAAAATTGTAGGGACTGGTAGCCCGATGTGCCTTTGCTAGGTCTCAATATATGTGCTTCAGTGGATTTTGAGAAATTAACGTTCAAAAAAAGATATATATCTGTAACAGCGCACCGCTTCGCGTACTTTTCGCGTTACGGAGCTTTGCGAAGCGAAGCGGATTGGCTCTCCGGTGTCTGTAAACATTCCAAACAGTACGTAGCGGCCGCCATCTTGTCTCTCGGTAGGATCGAGAGACAAGAGGAGGCCAAAGCGAAGGGGCAAATGACCATAAGGGGGCATAGTAGATCCTCGCTGACCCCCTAGGTTTGATGTGGAGGTTTTTAAAGGGCCCCGCGGGGCAAAAAAAAAAAATAATAATGATAATCGAACGGCTGAATGGATTTGCACGAAACTTGGTAAAATATTAGGGACTGGTAGCCCGATGTGCCTTTGCTAGGTCTCAATATATGTGCTTCAGTGCATTTTGAGAAATTAACGTTCAAAAACAAGATATATATCTGTAACAGCAATCCGCTTCGCGGAGATAAAATTATATCTGTATTACCTAGCTGTTGCTAACACCAGTTAGCGACGGCTAGTAGCAGATAGCGACCATCTTGGGCCCCACTTTGCATGTGAGTGATATTTATCACTAATGACATGCAAAGTGGGCATGCCAAGATGTTAGCGACTGGAAACAGTCGCTAACATCGCTATCTCCTATTATCAACTTTTGGAAATATTCGAGATACGCGCGAATATCTCCAAAAAGTAACAGCTGCCCTGAGCAGTTCTTAGCCATGTTATCCAATGGGAGGTGGATAACATGGCTAAGAGCATTAGCTCGGTAATGCATGAATATCGCTGAGTTTTCAGCGATATTAATGCATTGCGGTCGTTTTTTATCGTATTTGCGATAAACCTTGATAATAGCAAGGTTTATCTGCGATAATTTCTGACGGTAAAAAAATCTTTGCAATGCATCGTTAGGGATAAATATCGCTTAACTTTGGTAATATGCCCCAACGTCTGTTAACGTTCGATTCGAAGGAAATCAGGAAGTGTTGAAAAACATTGTCTGCGCCATCTTGTCTTTTTTCAAATGCCACACTTTTGTTGTGCACGGCAGCCATTTTAGATGCCTTGACCAGACCCACTCTGTGCACGCTGTCGATCCTTAGCATGGCTCCCCACCCTCGCAAGCATCTCACCCAGGCAGTGGTCACCCCCGCTCTCTGTCTTATGCATGGGTGATAAACCTCCCCCCATCTGCGCTGCTCTTCCCTGAGAATCACACCCTGTGCCCGCCCGACACCTCCCTTTCGCCCTATTCACTACCGCACCCTCTGACACTCCTTTTCCTCTGTGTCCGATTGTCCAGGCCGGTCCTAGGCTATCAGCTAGCCCTGCAGATGTAGTTTATGGCCACAGCTGTAAAGAATCACCCCTCTTCAAAGGAGTTATAGTAGATCAAGGCCCACACTCGATGAGATCCGTCACAGCAGAAGCGTTGCTATTATCTGAAAACCATCCTGTATTGTGATTGGGGAGGGGACCGAGCGTGAAGCGGAAGATTCCAGGGATGACTCTTTGTACATCAAAGTTTTTACAATTATGTGTCACATTAAAAATATATAGCACTCCGACAAAGTAGTAAGATTATAAAACTTTAATAATTTATAAATATATACAAGAAAACAAAAATAGTAATAACATATAAACATTTTTAGGGAAAAACAACGAAGTAGCGGTCGGCTGTGCGAATAGTCCCAACGCAGCACAACGTCCAGATTTCCGGCGTGGGGCGTCGCGGGGGGTGGGTCATCAGTAGCAAACTGTTGTGCGAATAGTTCCAAGGCAGCAGAACGCGCCGAAATCTAGATGACACGAAAGTGATGTCTAGTAAGTTGCCACCCAGCAAATAACGGCGTGGGGCGTCGCGGGGGGTGGGTCATCAGTAGCAAACTGTTGTGCAAATAGTTCCAAGGCAGCAGAACGATGGCACCAAGGTGATGTCCAGTAAGTTGCCGCACTGGTTTTGGTATCCTACAATGCTGCTCCGAATAACGGCGTGGGGCGCCCCGGGGGAGGCGGCGTGAACGGGCCTCTCCAGGTGGAGTGTCATCTGTTGTAGTGGGGCGCCCCTTTACCGTTTCAGTTGCCATTCCGTCCGTTTTTGGTCCACTGTGTCAAAAGCCGCAATTCAGCTGAGTTGAGCCCACTCTTGCGGTGCAGCGATAGGCGGCTGTCACAGGACTCTCAAAATGGCGGCAGGCTCTTTCCTTTTTGGGCCTGGTCCACTGAAATGGCCCTGGGACACCTTGGAAATCGGACGCTTGTCTGCTAGGTCTTGGACCCCATTCTCGAAAGCGTCCCCTCCGCCTTGAGAATTCATCAAAAGTTTTGGGGGCCCCGACTCCTGCAGGCTTCTGGTGGGGAGCGGCTGCCATGATTGCTCGCGGAATGACCACGACGGAGCTACGAGATGGTGGTGCTCTCATGCTGACGCCAGTTTAGTCTGAAACATCCAGAAACAAGGTGGGGCTTTCATCGTTTGGGAAAAAAAAAAAAGTTTTCATCCAATGAAAAGTGTTGTTTTTAGGTCATATGATCAAGCCTTCCATCATTAGGAAACCAAAAGTAAAATGAACCAATGAAAAGTTTTATAAACAAGTCACATGACCTGTTATGCGGCATAGGGTATAAAATGCGGAGAAAATACGTTGGCACGTGAGGCGGCGTCAGTAGCGGACCGATGTGCGAATAGGGCGAAGGCAATACAACGCGCCAAGATCCGGATGGCACCGAGGTGGTGTCCAGCAAGTTGCAGCACTGGTGTGGCCATCCTACAATGCTGAAAGTCGGCGTGGGGCGCCCCGTTGGCCTGTGAGTTTGCGTCAGTAGCGGACCGATGTGCGAATAGGCCGAAGGCAGCACAACGCGCCAAGATCCGGATGGCACCGAGGTGGTGTTTATTAAGTTGCCGCACTGGTGTGGCCATCCAACAATGCTGAAAGTCGGCGTGGGGCGCCCCGTTGGCCTGTGAGATGGCGTCAGTAGCGGACCGATGTGCGAATAGGCCGAAGGCAGCACAACGCGCCAAGATCCGGATGGCACCGAGGTGGTGTCTAGTAAGTTGTCGCACTTCTGTGGCCATCCTACAATGTTGAAAGTCGGCGTGGGGCGCCCCGTTGGCCTGTGAGATGGCGTCAGTAGCGGACCGATGTGCGAATGGGGCCAAAGGCAGCACAAC
The DNA here is from genome assembly GCF_964261635.1 of Lissotriton helveticus. NCBI lineage: Eukaryota > Metazoa > Chordata > Amphibia > Caudata > Salamandridae > Lissotriton > Lissotriton helveticus. The sequence continues at coordinate 479,195,813 of NC_136063.1, read as the reverse complement.
AATATTTTCTGACTGACACCACAAGGCGCTGAGATGCCAAGATCCGGATGGCACCGAGGTGATGTCTAAGTTGCGGACTGATGTGCGAATGGGGCCAAAGGCAGCGTAACAATATTTTTTGTATGGAAGATACCACTAGGCGTTGAGATGCCAAGATCCGGATGGCATCGAGGTGATGTCTAGCAAGTTGCTGTACTGGTGTGGTCATCCTACAATGCTGAAACTCGGCGTGGGTCGCCCCATTGGCCTGTGAGATGGCGTCAGTAGCGGACTGATGTGCGAATAGGCCGAAGGCAGCACAACGCGCCAAGATCCGGATGTCACCGTGGTGGTTTCATAGTTGAGAGGCACTTCATCTGCAGTGGGGCGCCGAGATCCGGATGGCACCGAGGTGATGTCTAGCAAGTTGCTGTACTGGTGTGGTCATTCTACAATGCTGAAAGTCGGCGTGGGGCGCCCCATTAGCCTGTGAGATGGCGTCAGTAGCGGACTGATGTGCGAATGGGGCCAAAGGTAGCGCAACAATATTTTCTGAAGAGAAGACACCAAAAGGTGCTGACATTCCAAGATCCGGATGGCACCGAGGTGGTGTCTAGCAAGCTATGCAGTTGAGTTGTGTGCGCACTTGCGGCGAATAGGTCGAAGGCAGCATAACAATGTTTTTTGAATAGAAGACACCACAAGGCGTTGAGATTCGGTTACCACCGAGGTGATGTCTAGCAAGTTGCCGCACTGGTGTGGCCATCCTACAATACTGCTCCGAATAACGGCGTGGGGTGCCCGAAGGGGGGGGAGCCGGCGTGAATGGGCCTTCCTAGGTGGAGGCTCGTCTGCTGTAGTGGGGCGCCCCTTTACCGTTTCAGTTGCCATTCAGCTGAGTTTCGGCTGCTCTTGATGCTACAGCGACAGGCGGCTGCAAGAGGACTCTCAAAATGGCGGCCTGTTCTTTGGATTTGGGCCTGGTCCACTAAAATGGCCCTGGGACACCTTAGAACTCGGACGCTCGATTTTTTTTTCCTTTCCTGTACATGCAAAAAAAGGTAAATGCCCGGTACGTTACACGCTTCATCTGCCACGATGAACTCTCCAGAGGAACCGAAAAAAAATATAGTTGTGGTAACTATACCATGCATCGTCATATGGAGAGGTGGCACCAATTAATTATAGTGCTGCTTAAAAGAGAGATTTGGAGGAGAACCCCTGACCTGCTAGTACATTCATCAAAGAAGTGGCACTGAGAGCTTCAGAGGCAAGGGAAACGGTCCCAAATATTTAGAAGAACTTTGGAAAGATTAAAATGACATGTTTAGATTGTGGCAAATTAATTTCATGTGGACAGATGAGTGTTACTCTAATAAATACAGCATATGAACATCATCATAGTCGATGGTTGGTAGAGACATTTTGACTATATCCTGGACCTGCCCGTCCTCGCCCAAAATGGCGCCGGAATAAATGGGACTCGTAACTCCTTGTTGTGTACTGGTTGCAGAACCTTGAAATCACGAGATACGTATGCAGTTTTGAAGCACATGGCGGGCGGGGACGAGAATTGATTGACTATTTCGACATCCCTATTGATATTAAGTTCTGATGTGTTATTGATTACTGTACTGTTGAAAGTTCGAATTAACGTCACCCATGGTACTTGCCCGCAAATGTATATCTAGATAATTTTATTGTAACTGGCCCTGTCGTATTTTAATTATAAAATGTACGTCCACCGATTCCGTAACTGTTAGACACCTTAGTTCTTGCAACCTAATGGCCCGCCCGTTACGTTCCTCTACAGTGTAAATGTCTATTCATCATATACGATTACAGTTTGCTCTGTGGCAGGCCCACGTGGTTATAGGCTCGTATTTGTATAATGAAATTTTCACAATAAAGGTTTTTAAAAGAAAACATGGTAGTAGTATATACATTGGTAAAGTTTTTAATAATAGTGACTGTTTTAGAATCATTAAAAGGCAAGTGAAATAAAGCAGACCAATTACATGAAGGGTAAAAGGTATAATACGAAGGAACGCAGTAAAGATAAATGGTCAAGGGCTGTTGTGTTTTCTATTCCTGCAACATAAAGTGATCGATAGGAATCTCATATTCAGGCGTATCGGCGACTAAGACAGCAGGTCGACCCTCTTTTGCTCAACGGCTCCGTCATGGGACGAAGAAACGCTCTTTTTCTCGGAAAAAGAATATATTTTACTTGCAGGACAGTTGCAAAATTTCCGGGAAAGTACATTAGCCTGGAACATTATAACATATATTTAAGAAAAAATAATGTTCGGAAGTAATGAAAAGCGTAATTTTTAGGTCATATGACCAAGCCTTTCATCATTACAATAAGAAAAGTAAAATGAACCAATGAAAAGTTTTATTAACAAGTCACATGACTTGTTATGCTTACGTTACGCGCTGCGCGCCCCGGATGACTTCCGGATGCGCTAACGCGGCGCGTCATATGACGCATTACGCGACAACGCAGGTACAGAATATAGTCAAAATGTCTCCACCAACCAGCGGTCGGAACACAACCCCTTTCAGCAGGCTAAATAGTTCTGTTAAATGACAACAGAAGGGACAGGCAACAAGAACCATCAGTCAAAGAGGGGAGGGCTAGTTCTTCTCTACCGGGTTACATTGGGGCGCTACCGGAACTGATCGAATTGGTAGTCTACAGTGTTTCTGGATGTTTCAGACTGAAGCTGGGGTTAGCATGAGAGCAGCACCATTTCGTAGCTCCGTCGTGGTCATTCCGCAACCAATCATGGCAGCCGTTCTTTATCGTTATTTTGGGCGGGGTGGGTGGCGGAGCCGAGCTGTTTTGCAGCCATCATTGTGTGGAGTTCAGTTCATCTCACTAGTTTTGTATTTGTCATGAGGGGTTGTTCCTAATGTTTCTATTTTAGCGAGGTCAAAAAGAGATCCCATTAGTGGCCTACTGATTTTGCTCGATTCCTTTTCTTTTTTTTTACACGATTTTTCGTTATCTGCAAAGACTAAACAGAGTATTGCGACTCTGTGTTTGTTTGTAAATAGAGAATGAACCAAAGAGAACTAATTCTAAAACAGTAAATACTTGGATAACAATCAATCAAATGGAGAGAGAAGCAGGCACGACGGATTACAACGGGGGCAAAGGCCTGCGTTAACTACCTTTCACTATCTGCAAAGAGAGAGTACTCCTAATAGAAATGAGGGGGGGGGGCACCATTCAAAGCAGATCAGTGTGCATAAACACGAAAATGTTTTCACTTACCACGTACTTGACATTCGACAGCTTATGATATTTGCTATTAAAAAACCATTGAAATTCACTGAAAAAACCATAGGTTATAGACCATATATAGTTAGGAATTAGCATTTACAAAACCTTGAAAATTCACTGAAAAAACCATAGGTTATAGACCATATATAGTTAGGAATTAGCATTTAAAAAACCTTATTTTACTCACACAAAACCATTGAAATTCCATATATAGTTAGTTGCACTAACTATATATCGCGCACCCGCAATCCACTGCTGATCATGTCACATATTACATCATTCATGACATGGTCAGTGACATCACTGATGACATCACTGATGACATCTCAAATGACATCACTGATGACATCACTGATGACATCTCATTTGACATCATTCTTGTGCTAATACGATAAACCTCTTCAGACTCTAATATAACCTTAGATACACTCAGTGTATACAGACACTCACACACTGCCACTCATCCATGGAGTTACTCACACACCCAGTCAGTCATGCAAAGAAACAATCTCACCTCCATTTCTTCAACTATACAGTTAAACACACCTTACTTATTGAAACATATACTAACACATATTTACTCTCTTATACAATCCCTGATACAAGTTCACAATGATCGATACAACCACTCACTCATTCAGTGGCTCTCATGCACAGTTATTTATATATGCCAACTCTCACATGTACTGTGTTTTACATATGTACTTACTATGACATGTAGCATTGAGATATCCATTCACTCATCAATACACTCATGCACACAGTCAACTGCCCATGTAGCTGTTTCCACATGCACTCTTGAACTCATACACCTAGTGAATAAACTGCTCACACATCTATGCATAGAGTCACACACCTTCCAGCCACCCCCACACAAACTCAATCTCCCATAGAAATACTTGGGCAACCAATTAATAACACATATAGTCTCTCGTATAGCTAATGATCAACACATGCAGCAGTTTAAAGAACAACAGACATAATGATGCACAAATTAAGACAGTTTAGTCACTAACCCATGCATTCAGTGAGACACATTTAATCACTCACTCATACAGTCAGTCACGCACCTACTAAATCCTTCATCCAGACACTTATACATCCACTCATTCTTCAATATGTAAGACATATTTTAACTTTACAGAAACATACAGTCACTGGATGTTGTCATCAGTGATGTCATCAGTGATGTCATCAGTGATGTCACTGACCATGTCATGAATGATGTAATATGTGACATGATCAGCAGTGGATTGCGGGTGCGCGATATATAGTTAGTGCAACTAACTATATATGGAATTTCAATGGTTTTGTGTGAGTAAAATAAGGTTTTTTAAATGCTAATTCCTAACTATATATGGTCTATAACCTATGGTTTTTTCAGTGAATTTTCAAGGTTTTGTAAATGCTAATTCCTAACTATATATGGTCTATAACCTATGGTTTTTTCAGTGAATATATATATATATATATATATATATTTTACCTACTGGCGGTCGCCAGTAGGTATATATAGTTAGGATTGATTTCCATAGGGAAATCGCAACATTCTATTTGGAATAACTTTAGCGCCGGTTGAGCAATCAGGCTGATCTTTCAGCAACTTTGCCTCGCGGCTCTCTGCTCCTTCCCTGAAAGTTTGGGGGGGATTCGTCAAGCGGGGGCTGAGATAAAAGGGGGGTCCCAAAACGTGTTTTCCCCATGTTAATTTACATAGGGCGGTCCGTCGCAGTTTTAGCTCGAACGGCTGAATGGATTTGCACCAAACTTGGCAAAATTGTAGGGACTGGTAGCCCGATGTGCCTTTGCTATGTCTCAAGATATGTGCTCCAGTGGATTTTGAGTAATTTAGGTTTAAAAAAATGTATATATCTGTAAGCGCGCCCCGGTACGCGTACCAGGGAGCGCTCCGGGCGCGCCACGCGACTTGCGCACGGCAAGCTGATTGGTTCTCGGGTGTCTGTAAACATTCGAAACAGTCAGCAGCGGCCGCCATCTTGTGTCTCGGTAGGATTGAGATACAAGAGGTGGCAAAAATCAAAGGGGGAAATGAGCAAAAGGGGGCAGGGTACACCCCCCCAGACCACCTAGGTTTGATGTGGGGGCGATTTTCGCATGGGAAGCGCCCGGTACGCGCACCGGGGAGCGTACCAGGGAGCGTACTTAGGTGAAAAATAGTGAAAATAATAGTGTAAAATAATCATTTTGAGTGATTACAGGTAGGGTAGCTCTGAAAAGAGCTTTTGGGTTCTGTGGCTTTTTTAGGTACCTACAAGTACGTCCCACACACACCCACACGCACACAACCCCACACCCCCACACCCACACACTCCCGACACACACCTCACACACGCACAACTCCACCCACACCCAAACACCCCACAGCCCCACACCGACACCTTACACATCCACACCCACAACCACACATCCCACACACCCAGACAGACACACACACCTCACCCCCCCAACACACACACACACACAGATACCTCACAGACACACCTCACACATCCCACACACCTCCCCCCACACACACCTCACAGACACATCCACACACCCCACACATACACACACATCCTATACACATACTCCCCACACCCACACACACCCCACACACACCCCACACACACCTCACACACCCACACTTCCACCTACACCGAAACACCCCACAAACCCACACCCACACACACACTTTACACACCCACATCCCCACCCACACCCACATACCCCACACAGATATACACCTCATCCCCCCCAGACACACACACACACACATACACACCTCACAGACACACCCCGCACATCCCCCACACACACCTCCCCCACCCCCACACATGGGGAAAACTTAGTGAAACACTAAAATAATAATTTCAAGTGCTTAGAGGTAGGGTATCTCTGAATAGAGTTGTTGTGTTGTGTGGGTGATTTAAGTACCAACATGTAGGTACCAATGCAGAGTCTTAAATTCAATGTACACCGTTTACTCTGTAGATATCTTGCATGTTGTTAAAGAAGTTATTGTGGTATATGGAATCCATACCATAGTCTGTCAGGAAAACATAAAGAACATGGAGGCAGGAGATGAAAAAGAGATGTCAAATACACTTTGGAGATAATATAGTGGGAGAAAGGAAGTATCTATGAGCAAAATCACTATGTAAAACAAAAAAGTTGCACAGTATACTATAAGTTTTACTTTACATTATAATCAATTTGGTAGTAGTTTAAGATTTACATATAAAAATGAATTATGTCTCAAACTATTTTAGAATTATAAATATAAATTTATATTTGAGATTCATTTTCAAAATTTGATAGAACGTCTAACATTTGACTGTCCGAAATGTCCTCTTTTTGAGTGAACATAACTTCCAACATTTGACTGTCAGAAACGTCCTCATATTGAATTAACAAATCCACAGATTCTACACATTGTAGAAGTTCATGGTCCCGTGATTCATCCATGAATTCCAAGTCATTGGGTTCAATGATTTCCTCATTGTTCATCTCTAGGACAATTTCAAAGGAAACGTTCTGTTCTCCTTCCATTTTTGTGCTGAAATTTAAATTTAAAAAAAATCTGTAGAAATATGGCACTGTTGAGTTTAAGTTCAGACAGGTAGTTTTGATTTTTTAACAGTGAAGTTAACTTTGGGCAGTGTATGGTAACAGGCAGGAAGTAGAAATATAAAAAAGTGCCTGTGAAGAAACGTAAGTAAATTCATAATTATAGCAGAGACGCCTAAGTCAATCCATAAATATAACAGAGGAGCCTATCTCTATCTATAACTATAGCAGAGGGACAGTAAATAACTATCAGAAAACGTTTTTAAAAAATAACTTAAAGTGCCCCTTACAAATGATCAACTTACTTTAGAGAGAGGTGGAGAAGAAAAAATGCGAAAATCCTTTCAAGATGTACCTCAGGTAGTTGTAGTCAAAATGGCCGTGTTTCCCTCTCATTTTTCATTTATATTCATGTACATAACCAATCAAATGTCAGGTAAAAAAATTAGAAAATGAAAGTAACATTTTAATTGGTTGTCAATTCTAACACTTCAGATGTGTTTTTGTTATGTAATTTACCTCAGGATATTTAGACAGGGCTACAGGCCAAATGGCTGAATGGAATTCCACCAATTTTGGGAAAATGGTAGGGACTGGTATGTAGTATTGCCTATTCTATATTTGATGAAAGTGTCTCCAGTGGTTTTTATGTAAATTAACTTTTATTATTTTTTTTGGAGCGCTTCCCGGTGCGCGCCCTGGTACGCGTACCGGCAGCGCTACGGGAGTTCTCCATTTTGTGTTTCGGTAGATTTGAGTCAGAAAATGGTGGACAAACAACGTTGGGAATGGGTATAAGGGGGCACGGTTGGCACTCCCTGACCCTCTAGGTTTTCTGAGGGGGTCTTAGGAGGCCCATATAGGCCAAAAAAAATATATATTTTAAAATTTTCGCAAGGGGGAAGCCCGGTACGCGCACCGGGAAGCGTACCGGGGAGCGTACTTTGGTGAAAAATAGTGAAAAAAGTTAGAAAAAGATAATCATTTGGAGTGATCAGAGATAGGGTAGCCCTGAAAAGGGCTTTTGGGTTCTGTGGCTGATTTAGGTAACTACAAGTAGGTACCCATGCACAGTCTTAAATTCAGGAGGAATATTCTATTCCCTTCATCTGAGAAGTGCACACCATCTTCTCTGTAAATATCTTGCATGTTGTAACGCAAGTTGTTGTTGTATATTGAACCCATTCCATAGTCTCTCATGTAAGCAGAAACAGATTTATTCACATGTTTCCGTGCTTTTTCAAATTGTGGACAAAATTGGTTGGACCACTTCCATTTCTGCCTTTGGCATATATTGGAATATACCAAGGCAGTTTGTGGAAAAAGTGCCATCAATTGTTCAAAGGTGTCCTTTAAAAGCATTTCCAGACCTACCCCAGTCAAAGTGCCCAAGTCATTTCCTCCACAGTGCACAATTAACAGGTCAGGGTGTGGCAAATGCAAAAAGGTTTTCACCAATGGAATCAATTGGTGGCATTTTAATCCTCTGTGGCCAATCCATTTTATGTTCACGTTTGATAAATCAAGGTTGTGTAAATTTCTGGTACTAGCATACCTTTGAGCCCAGTGGATATAGCTATGTCCAATAATCCAGACAGAATACATGGTCAGAGGAGATTCTGGTGCAGTTAGATGAAGTGTGGAAAAGAAATGGCAGTTGGAATAATAGGAGTTTGCAAAAAAAAAACTGTGGAGTTTCAGTGCTCTTGAATCACAAGCAATGATTGGTAGAATGAGATAGGTGAAAACTGAAAGTTAGGGTGCATGGTTGTGTTCTGTGTAAGAAGTAATTTGAATGGTTAAAAAAAGTTATTTAAATAAACCTTACACCAGATAAGCTGGTGTATTTGCAGGTCAAACATCCTTGCAGAGGTGATTTGCAACATTGTAGAATAAACTTTTAACCCTGGCAGCTCAGTGAGGAGGGAGTTGCTATGGTAACAGGTAGAAAGGGCTGAGGGGGGGAAGGGTGTTGGTTTGAATATAGAGAGGGAAGAGTTTTAATTGGTTAACAAAAAGGGATATCTGTGTAGAATTAGAGGTTTTCTGTGCCTTTATGGTTTGCAGTGCTTGGAGAACATACCTTTTGCTCTGCTAAAGAAATATTGGTGTGTGTATCTGACACTGTTGTGAATGTCCTAAAGCATTTGTAAAGGTGAGTTATGATTCATTTAATATACATAGAGACTTGTATACTCTATGGAGAAGATTTGGAAGAAAATTGTGTTCTTTACATGTTGCTTTGTGTCATGCTTTTTGATAATGCTTGGTAAAAAGTTTTTACTGCATAGAGTAATTGTATTTTGTAAAATTGTGAATTTTTTGTCGTGACATGGAATGCTTCTACGTAGGACTTGTGCTGTGTTTTGTAAATGTGATTTGGGGGGAAAAATAGTTTTTACATTTTTTAAAAGGAATAAAAAATGTGTGCATGTTTAATAGAAATACATTTGATTCTTTACAATGATGTTACCTGTGTTAACTCAGTGTAGGAAACATATTGAGTTTGTTTGCATAGAGGAATTGTAATTTGTAAAATTGTGAAGCTTCATGTGAAAGCTTTTGCCTTAGTCTTATCATTGCTGTGAGGCAGATGGTTGTACATAGGATCTGTGCTGTGTTTCCTAAATGTGATGTTAAAAACGATTTTGGGGAAATGAATGTTTTTTACATATTTGAGTATATTGTGGCACAGAGGTTTAAAAAGTGACGCATCTAATTACATGTGTCTCTTTTTAAATATGGTGCAAAAAGGTACATGTTTGGGCTTTCTTGGGGAGCGTAGGTGGTGAGGCTTGTGTCTAAGAGTGCAGTGGACTAGGCTTCATGAAGCCTATCCCTGACTGCACTGTTAGACACAGGTGTGAATTTGACTCTTTACAATGATGTTACATGTGTTAACTCAGTGTAGGAAGCTTATTGAGTTTGTTTGCATAGAGGAATTGTATTTTGTAAAATTGTGAAGCTCCATGAGAAATTGTTTGCCTCACTCTTATTCCTGTTGTGAGGCACGTGCAAGATTTTGCCTGAGTCTTATCCCTGCTGTGAGGCAGATGATTGTAAATAGGATCTGTGCTGTGTTTCCTAAATGTAATGTCAAAAACGATTTTGGGGAAAATAAATGGTTTTTACATTTTTGAATATAATGTGGCACAGAGGTTTAAAAAGTGACACATCTACCTACATGTGTCATTTTTTAAATATGGGGCAAAAAAAGGTACTTGTTTGGGCTTTCCTGGGGAGCATAGGTGTTGAGGCTTGTGTTTAAGAGTGCAGTGGATTAGGCTTTATGAAGCCTATCTCTGCTGCATTCTTAGACACAGGTGTTTTGAGACAAAATCTTGCACTTGTCTCACAACAGGAATAAGAGTGAGGTAAACGCTTTCTCATGGAGCTTCACAATTTTACAAAATACAATTCCTCTATGTAAACAAACTCAATATGCTTCCTACACTGATTTAAAACACAGGTAACATCATTGTAAAGAGTCAAATTGACACCTGTCTCTAAGAATGAAGACAGGGATATGCTTCATGAAGCCTAGTCCACTGCACACTTAGATACAATCCTCACCACCTAGGCTCACCAGGAAAGCCCAAACATGTAACTTTTTTCCCCATATTTAAAAAGTGACGCATGTATGCGTCATTTTGTAAACCTTTGTGCCACATTATACTCAAAAATGTAAAATACATTTATTTTCCCCAAAATCGTTTTTGATATCAAATTTAGGAAACACAGCACAGATCATATTTACAATCATCTGCCTCACAACAGGGATAAGACTGAGGCAAAATCTTGCACCTGCCTCACAACAGGAATAAGACTGAGGCAAACGCTTTCACATGGAGCTTCACAATTTTACAAAATACAATTCCTCTATGCAAACAAACTCAATATGATTCCTACACTGATTTAAAACACAGCTAACATCACTGTAAAGAGTCAAATTGACACCTGCGTCTAAGAATGCAGACAGGTATATGCTTCATGAAGCCTAGTCCACTGCACTCTTAGACACAAGCTTCACCAACTACGCTCCCCAGGAAAACGCAAACAAGTACCTTTTCGCTGCATATTTAAAAATTGACGCATGTAGGTAGATGCGTCACTTTTTAAACCTCTGCGCCACATTATAATCAAAAATGTAAAAACCAATAACTTTCTCCAAAATCGTTTTTGACATCACATTTAGGAAACACAGCACATATCCTATTTACAATCATCTGCCTCACAGCAGGGATAAGACTGAGGCAAAATCTTGCACGTGCCTCACAACAGGTATAAGACTGAGGCAAACGCTTTCTCATGGAGCTTCACAATTTTACAAAATACAATTCCTCTATGCAAACAAACTCAATATGATTCCTACACTGATTTAAAACACAGCAAATATCACTGTAAAGAGTCAAATTGACACCTGCGTCTAAGAATGCAGACAGGTATATGCTTCATGAAGCCTAGTCCACTGCACTCTTAGACACAAGCTTCACCAACTACGCTCCCCAGGAAAACCCAAACAAGTACCTTTTTGCTGCATATTTAAAAATTGACGCATGTAGGTAGATGCGTCACTTTTTAAACCTCTGCGCCACATTATAATCAAAAATGTAAAAACCAATCATTTTCTCCAAAATCGTTTTTGACATCACATTTAGGAAACACAGCACAGATCCTATTTACAATCATCTGCCTCACAGCAGGGATAAGACTGAGGCAAAATCTAGCACGTGCCTCACAACAGGAATAAGACTGAAGCAAACGCTTTCTCATGGAGCTTCACAATTTTATAAACTACAATTTTATATAAGTATATAACTCAATATTTTCTTGGGAAGCATAGGTGGTGAAGCCTGTGTATAAGAGTGCAGTGGAGTTAGACATAGGTCTGATCTTCTTTGTAGTTGTGGACAGAGCTGTCTTCCACTATATTTTTCAATACAGTCCTCACCTTTTGTGCACCACTGGAGAATCCTCACCTGATCTGAAACCCTGTATTGATCGTTTGCTTTTTGTCATTGCTTTGTTGTTTGGTAATAGTGGTCTATAATGTGCTACTGTTTTTCTTTAACACAGATTGAAATCGTTATTTGAAGAAAAAGCAAAGATGCCCACAAAGGAAAGGACAAAGAAAGAACGTAACCGGGAAAAATCAAAAACAGCAACGGAATTACAGCATTCTTCCACAACAGATACTTCAAAAAACAGGAACAAAGCTCCTGGTAAGACAACTAAGTTTTTTTTTACGCAACATATGTACATCCAGAAAAAATAATGGACACCATGTAGAAAAAGAAAATGAGAGAGTAAAATTGAAAAGGAAGGAGAGAACTTCAAAGAATCCTAAAACTGGAGCAGGAGAGAATAATATGTATAGGAATAGAAGGCAGAATCAGTTTAGAGACATTCGTAGACGAATGTTTCGCAATAGGGTGGTTTTAAATTTGTTAAAAAACATTAGGAAAGGTAAACAGAGAGCTGCTTTTTATAAGAAAAAGAAAAGTGTAGAGAAGATTGTTGATCAGGCTTTTGAAGTTAAGAAAAAATTATTTATTTTAATAATCAATAGAATTAGGACACTTAACAAGACAATTGATGTTTTCAAATCAAACAGTAGATGGAAAAGAGTAATTAATCGGACTAATTTTTGTAAAGTTTTTTCTGGAGAATGGATGCACAGTTCCAGTTGTGAGCCATTTTTTAATGAGGAGAGTTACTTCCAGGAGAATGATTTAGTGCATGCAGTTGACACCAGTGGTCGAGCGTATGAAGTGAAAGACGGTTGTCCGATTGAAAAAGAGAAACTTGTGCCTAGAGAACCAGAAGAGGTGTTATCTGATGGAGTTTTAGGGAGATGTACTAAGGGTCCAGTGTACACTTGGAAGTGTAGTAGTATTTGTAGTGTGCGACAGGAATCAATTGATTTGTTTTGTAATTTCTTACGTACATATAGTAAGAAAAGTCTAAAGCAGATAATGAAGTTGTTGCAAGACTTAGATCCTTGAAGAGTGAGAGGAATCACAGGTTTGCAAGGCCATTCACTGGCTTGTCTTTCTAGAAAAGTTTGTCAGAGTGTTTTTCATCATTTTAGGATGTTAGCAGTGCATCATACCAAAATGAGGAAATTATTGAGAATGTTGTATTATGCAAAAAGTCCAGCACTTAAGCTTAAACAATTAAACAGTGCTCTTTTGCATGGAACAGAATTAGATGTGAAGAAGATTTGTGAAGAAATTGAGATTTGTTATTTTCGTGAGCAAGAGGACAGTGTAGAAATTGAGACAGCAATTCAAGGTAATGTGGAAGACAATGTACAGATTTTAAATACAGAAAAGTTATGACAAATTAAATCAAAACAGAATGCCTGCTAGAGCTGTGCATAATAATCTGGAGTTGATAGACATTCCCCGTGAATTGATAGATTTAAAATACATTTGAGTCTATTTTGATTCAATGTGTCCATCCTTTTCAGGCAATTGTTCGCATGGAGCCTAAGATAGGGAAATTGCCTCCTACAGATTTGCAGAGAGGATTAAAGGGAAGAGTTGTTTATTTGCCCCTAGATTTGAAAAAAAAATATTGATACAATTGGTATAGAAAAAGTAGAAGAGGAACCTTTAGTCATTCTAGTTAATGGGGTTCCAACAAAGAGTAAAAAAATTTGGCAAGATTTAGTGGATGTTAGGAAAGTCAAAAAGGCAACGTTGTATTTAGTCAAAAACAATGAGTACTACAAAGATGTATGTGTTGCAGTAGAGGAAACAGCTACAGATGAAGACAGTGATTGTTCAGGCGGCCAAATTGAAAAAGTTGATGTGTCTAGAAGTGAAGAAATTAATGAACATTATACTGTTCATCCTTTACATTCCAAAGAAGTAATGGGGAATGCAATTGACTTGTTTCAAATGAAAACAGCAAAAGGAAGTCCCATTAGTGTATGGGAAGAAAGTTTGGAAGCTCGTTGTTTTCCACAGCTATTTCCAACAGGTCGAGGTGGACGATATGACGATCGACCACTTCAAATTCCTGCATCTGAATATTGAACTGTAAGATTATATGCTGAAGATGCAAGGTTTCGTCAATGCATTCCCTATTTGTTTCATCTACTGTATGAAAGTGACTTGTATGGGCTTTCTTTGCAGTAAACCATATTCTGAAAAGTGGAGCACATCTACAAAATGTTTCGGCGAGGGACTTTATGGAGAAAGTGAATCTGCAAGATAATATTTTAGAATCTCATCTAATCAATCTCATGGCATGTCAGCGTGGTACAAATGAGTATTGGTACCGTCGCCATGGGGAATTGAAATGTATGCTAAGAAACTTAGGAACTCCTACATGGTTCCTCACTCTTAGCTGTGCCGAGTATGCATGGGAGGACTTACTTCAATTTCTACGAGAGGCCAATGCTAATATACAAAATATAGAATTCAAAACACCTGGAGAACTGTGCTCTTTGGATCCAGTGAATGTATGCAGATATTTTAATCATAGATTTGAAGCTATGATGTCTTTTATTACCAACAAAAAAAATCCTCCCCTTGGAGAGGTTTTGGATTTCTTTTGGAGAAAGGAGTATCAAGCGAGAGGTGCTCCTCACATACATATGTTGTTGTGGATTAAAGATGCACCCAAATTTGGAACAGATTCGGATAAGACAGTGATGAGTTTCATTGAAGAGTATTCAACATGTGCTGTTCCAAAAACTATGAAAGAAAACAGTTTAAGGCAACAAGTTTTACGCTTTCAATCCCATTGTTGTGGAAAGTACTGTCGTCGAAAATTCAGAAACAAGGACAAGTTCTACACAAAATGTCGTTTCAGCTTTCCACGACCAGTGATTTACTAAAGGAAGAGTAAATAATTTGATGTCTTCTCTGCGACATACTGTGACGTGTGGTAGGCCTATCTCTGCTGCATTCTTAGACACAGGTGTTTTGAGACAAAATCTTGCACTTGTCTCACAACAGGAATAAGAGTGAGGTAAACGCTTTCTCATGGAGCTTCACAATTTTACAAAATACAATTCCTCTATGTAAACAAACTCAATATGCTTCCTACACTGATTTAAAACACAGGTAACATCATTGTAAAGAGTCAAATTGACACCTGTCTCTAAGAATGAAGACAGGGATATGCTTCATGAAGCCTAGTCCACTGCACACTTAGATACAATCCTCACCACCTAGGCTCACCAGGAAAGCCCAAACATGTAACTTTTTTCCCCATATTTAAAAAGTGACGCATGTATGCGTCATTTTGTAAACCTTTGTGCCACATTATACTCAAAAATGTAAAATACATTTATTTTCCCCAAAATCGTTTTTGATATCAAATTTAGGAAACACAGCACAGATCATATTTACAATCATCTGCCTCACAACAGGGATAAGACTGAGGCAAAATCTTGCACCTGCCTCACAACAGGAATAAGACTGAGGCAAACGCTTTCACATGGAGCTTCACAATTTTACAAAATACAATTCCTCTATGCAAACAAACTCAATATGATTCCTACACTGATTTAAAACACAGCTAACATCACTGTAAAGAGTCAAATTGACACCTGCGTCTAAGAATGCAGACAGGTATATGCTTCATGAAGCCTAGTCCACTGCACTCTTAGACACAAGCTTCACCAACTACGCTCCCCAGGAAAACCCAAACAAGTACCTTTTTGCTGCATATTTAAAAATTGACGCATGTAGGTAGATGCGTCACTTTTTAAACCTCTGCGCCACATTATAATCAAAAATGTAAAAACCAATCATTTTCTCCAAAATCGTTTTTGACATCACATTTAGGAAACACAGCACAGATCCTATTTACAATCATCTGCCTCACAGCAGGGATAAGACTGAGGCAAAATCTTGCACGTGCCTCACAACAGGAATAAGACTGAAGCAAACGCTTTCTCATGGAGCTTCACAATTTTATAAACTACAATTTTATATAAGTATATAACTCAATATTTTCTTGGGAAGCATAGGTGGTGAAGCCTGTGTATAAGAGTGCAGTGGAGTTAGACATAGGTCTGATCTTCTTTGTAGTTGTGGACAGAGCTGTCTTCCACTATATTTTTCAATACAGTCCTCACCTTTTGTGCACCACTGGAGAATCCTCACCTGATCTGAAACCCTGTATTGATCGTTTGCTTTTTGTCATTGCTTTGTTGTTTGGTAATAGTGGTCTATAATGTGCTACTGTTTTTCTTTAACACAGATTGAAATCGTTATTTGAAGAAAAAGCAAAGATGCCCACAAAGGAAAGGACAAAGAAAGAACGTAACCGGGAAAAATCAAAAACAGCAACGGAATTACAGCATTCTTCCACAACAGATACTTCAAAAAACAGGAACAAAGCTCCTGGTAAGACAACTAAGTTTTTTTTTACGCAACATATGTACATCCAGAAAAAATAATGGACACCATGTAGAAAAAGAAAATGAGAGAGTAAAATTGAAAAGGAAGGAGAGAACTTCAAAGAATCCTAAAACTGGAGCAGGAGAGAATAATATGTATAGGAATAGAAGGCAGAATCAGTTTAGAGACATTCGTAGACGAATGTTTCGCAATAGGGTGGTTTTAAATTTGTTAAAAAACATTAGGAAAGGTAAACAGAGAGCTGCTTTTTATAAGAAAAAGAAAAGTGTAGAGAAGATTGTTGATCAGGCTTTTGAAGTTAAGAAAAAATTATTTATTTTAATAATCAATAGAATTAGGACACTTAACAAGACAATTGATGTTTTCAAATCAAACAGTAGATGGAAAAGAGTAATTAATCGGACTCATTTTTGTAAAGTTTTTTCTGGAGAATGGATGCACAGTTCCAGTTGTGAGCCATTTTTTAATGAGGAGAGTTACTTCCAGGAGAATGATTTAGTGCATGCAGTTGACACCAGTGGTCGAGCGTATGAAGTGAAAGACGGTTGTCCGATTGAAAAAGAGAAACTTGTGCCTAGAGAACCAGAAGAGGTGTTATCTGATGGAGTTTTAGGGAGATGTACTAAGGGTCCAGTGTACACTTGGAAGTGTAGTAGTATTTGTAGTGTGCGACAGGAATCAATTGATTTGTTTTGTAATTTCTTACGTACATATAGTAAGAAAAGTCTAAAGCAGATAATGAAGTTGTTGCAAGACTTAGATCCTTGAAGAGTGAGAGGAATCACAGGTTTGCAAGGCCATTCACTGGCTTGTCTTTCTAGAAAAGTTTGTCAGAGTGTTTTTCATCATTTTAGGATGTTAGCAGTGCATCATACCAAAATGAGGAAATTATTGAGAATGTTGTATTATGCAAAAAGTCCAGCACTTAAGCTTAAACAATTAAACAGTGCTCTTTTGCATGGAACAGAATTAGATGTGAAGAAGATTTGTGAAGAAATTGAGATTTGTTATTTTCGTGAGCAAGAGGACAGTGTAGAAATTGAGACAGCAATTCAAGGTAATGTGGAAGACAATGTACAGATTTTAAATACAGAAAAGTTATGACAAATTAAATCAAAACAGAATGCCTGCTAGAGCTGTGCATAATAATCTGGAGTTGATAGACATTCCCCGTGAATTGATAGATTTAAAATACATTTGAGTCTATTTTGATTCAATGTGTCCATCCTTTTCAGGCAATTGTTCGCATGGAGCCTAAGATAGGGAAATTGCCTCCTA
Source organism: Lissotriton helveticus (assembly GCF_964261635.1). Taxonomy (NCBI): domain Eukaryota; kingdom Metazoa; phylum Chordata; class Amphibia; order Caudata; family Salamandridae; genus Lissotriton; species Lissotriton helveticus. The sequence continues at coordinate 479,178,314 of NC_136063.1, read as the reverse complement.
CAGATTTGCAGAGAGGATTAAAGGGAAGAGTTGTTTATTTGCCCCTAGATTTGAAAAAAAAATATTGATACAATTGGTATAGAAAAAGTAGAAGAGGAACCTTTAGTCATTCTAGTTAATGGGGTTCCAACAAAGAGTAAAAAAATTTGGCAAGATTTAGTGGATGTTAGGAAAGTCAAAAAGGCAACGTTGTATTTAGTCAAAAACAATGAGTACTACAAAGATGTATGTGTTGCAGTAGAGGAAACAGCTACAGATGAAGACAGTGATTGTTCAGGCGGCCAAATTGAAAAAGTTGATGTGTCTAGAAGTGAAGAAATTAATGAACATTATACTGTTCATCCTTTACATTCCAAAGAAGTAATGGGGAATGCAATTGACTTGTTTCAAATGAAAACAGCAAAAGGAAGTCCCATTAGTGTATGGGAAGAAAGTTTGGAAGCTCGTTGTTTTCCACAGCTATTTCCAACAGGTCGAGGTGGACGATATGACGATCGACCACTTCAAATTCCTGCATCTGAATATTGAACTGTAAGATTATATGCTGAAGATGCAAGGTTTCGTCAATGCATTCCCTATTTGTTTCATCTACTGTATGAAAGTGACTTGTATGGGCTTTCTTTGCAGTAAACCATATTCTGAAAAGTGGAGCACATCTACAAAATGTTTCAGCGAGGGACTTTATGGAGAAAGTGAATCTGCAAGATAATATTTTAGAATCTCATCTAATCAATCTCATGGCATGTCAGCGTGGTACAAATGAGTATTGGTACCGTCGCCATGGGGAATTGAAATGTATGCTAAGAAACTTAGGAACTCCTACATGGTTCCTCACTCTTAGCTGTGCCGAGTATGCATGGGAGGACTTACTTCAATTTCTACGAGAGGCCAATGCTAATATACAAAATATAGAATTCAAAACACCTGGAGAACTGTGCTCTTTGGATCCAGTGAATGTATGCAGATATTTTAAACATAGATTTGAAGCTATGATGTCTTTTATTACCAACAAAAAAAATCCTCCCCTTGGAGAGGTTTTGGATTTCTTTTGGAGAAAGGAGTATCAAGCGAGAGGTGCTCCTCACATACATATGTTGTTGTGGATTAAAGATGCACCCAAATTTGGAACAGATTCGGATAAGACAGTGATGAGTTTCATTGAAGAGTATTCAACATGTGCTGTTCCAAAAACTATGAAAGAAAACAGTTTAAGGCAACAAGTTTTACGCTTTCAATCCCATTGTTGTGGAAAGTACTGTCGTCGAAAATTCAGAAACAAGGACAAGTTCTACACAAAATGTCGTTTCAGCTTTCCACGACCAGTGATTTACTAAAGGAAGAGTAAATAATTTGATGTCTTCTCTGCGACATACTGTGACGAGGAAATCACCAAAAAATACATACAATTTAAAAAGAGACGAAGAGTCCAAGTACATCAACGACTACAACCCATTGATTTTGTCCATGTGGAATGCTAACATGGATATTCAATTTGTTGCTGACAACTCTATTGCTGTGGCTCGATATGTGACGTCTTACATCACAAAAAAAGAAAAGACAGAACTAAAGGAAATGTGGGAGGACATTTCACATGAAAAGAGTCTAAGCAAGAAATTATACAGTTACAGTCTGAAGATGTTGTCGCATCGAGAAATTGGAGCGTATGAATGTTCTGATCGATTGTCGTCAGCAAGTCACTATGCCAAATCTAGAACCATCATTTGGGTGAGTCTAGGTCTTGCTGCAACACGAAATCGAGTTTTGAAATCTGTACAAGAGATAGAGTATTTGGCGGAGAAAGAACCAGAAAGTACAGATATTTTGAAGACAAACATGTTGGATACATACTATCCAAATAGAAGTCATCACCTTGAGAACGCTTGTCTCTATGAAGTTCTGCAGAGATATATTTATAAGAGGAACATCAGAGAAGATATCAATAATGGAATATATGGAGTCATTAGATGTGAAGGATGTCTAGTGAAACAGAAAAAAGGTCATTTGATTAATCATCGCAAATTGAGTTGTGATAATCCAGATAAAAGAGAATTTTATTATTTGGCTCTTTTGCAACTGTTTAAACCATGGCGTGAAGAAGAGGAACTTCTTGGAGGTTTTCTTTGTTATGAAGACTCCTTTAATGCAACGAAGGATACCATAGAATGTCCTGTTTTTCCACATTATCTGCAAATGTTGAATGAAGAAATAGAGCAAGAAGCCACAATTGCTGCAGAGATTGCGAGAGACAGTTCTCAAGGCAGTCAGAGTTCTGCTTCATTGAGTCAGGATCCACTAGGAGGACCAATTATCCAAAATGAAGCTGCTACTGCCATGGATGAGGTGGAAAGAGCTATGGAACAAGGTCAAGATGATGAAGTTAACTTAGAAGATTTGGTGAAACAACTAAACCTTGAGCAGAAACAGATATATGACAAAGTCACAGAACAGATTGAACATGGATTCAGTCATGAGAAAAAAGAGTGCTCATGTACATCATTTAAGCCTGTCCAACTGTACGTGAGTGGAGAAGCGGGAACTGGAAAAAGTTTTCTGATTAAATCGATTTCAACTTATCTGCAGAAAAGGACTGAATCACCGCTGTCTTGTGTTGTTACTGCTCCAACTGGGCTGGCAGCACATAACATTAAAGGGATTACTTTACATCGTTTACTGATGCTGCCAGTGGAGCATGATAACAAATTGGAGTATCACAAGCTATCAGGAGATGCGTGTTCCGAAGTTTCGAGAGTCCTGAAGAAAATGAAACTTCTTATCATTGATGAAGTAAGCATGGTTTCAAATATCATGCTTGCTTTTGTGCATTTGAGAATGCAAGAAATTCTTAGAACAGACTATGATGTCTTATTTGGTGGAAAACATATTGTTGTTTTTGGAGATCTTCTGCAGTTGACTCCAGTGAAAGGACAACCTGTGTTCAAAATGCTCACACATGAAGATACCAGGAAGTGCTTAGGGAGCATCGGAAACGTTAATATATGGTTAAACTTTAAATATGCAGAACTGCTTCAAAATATGCGGCAGGCAAATTATGAAGATTATAAAAGTATTCTACAAGATGTAAGGATCGGAAAAGTAAGTCAGCAAGGGAAAGAAGCTTTACATGCACGATTAATTTCAAATTTGTACCCAAATGAAAACATTCTTCCAGAGAACATATTTAAGAAAATTAACGAGAAGAAATCTGGCATATGTTTGTTGCCAACTCTGAAAGAATGTTCCATGTTCAACAACAAAATGTTACAGTTAGAAAATGAAGAGATAGTGAAACTGGAAGCTATTGATAAAATAGAGCATATGGGAGCAACAATTATTTTGTCTGATAATTTGAAATCAAAATTGGATTCATTAGAGAAGACTATATCTAAAACTGCTGGTTTTGAAAAGACTCTGAATGTGTGTTTGAATTGTCGTGTCATTTTAAGAAGGAATTTAAATGTTTAAAGGGGTCTAGTAAATGGAGCAATGGGTTATGTTGTTGGTTTTCTGAATTACAAAAATAGAGATGGAATTGAAATTTTAAAAATTAAATTTGATGACATTGATGAAATAGAACAAAATTGTCGTTGTTCAACTAGATTTTTGCTCGTGAAAGACTTATATGTTCGTCGAAAACAGTTTCCTATTTGTTTGGCATATGCGGTGACAATTCATAAGTCTCAATGTTTAAGTGTAGATAGCGCTTTGGTGAACATTGAAAGTTCTGTGTTTAAAGAGGGTATGGCATATGTGGCATTATCACGAGTCAGAACTTTAGCAGGATTGTACTTGATTGAGTGTGATGAAACAAAGATTTGTGCAGATTTAGATTGTGTAAAAGAATACAATAGGTTAAGAAGAGAGTATGCTCCACATTTGCCTCAATATCCTCTGATTGAAAAACGTGTGGTAGGCCGAAAAAGAAGAAATGAGAGTAATTGCAGTGAGGTATCAGCAAAAAGGCATAAAGTAGATAAAAGTGTAATTGTAAAGAGAAACAAAAAGGATTCTGTTGAAGATGTTGTTGGATTTCAGTTTGAAAACAGTTCTGGTGTCAACTGCTATGCTAATGTAGTAGTTAATGTTGGGTTTTTTCTTCAAAATTTACAAAGACAGATTGTTGAAAATCGGGAACAAACATTGTGCTGTTTATTGAATTCTTTGTTAGAGAAATGTAGTGGTGATAGAGCTAAAATAGAAAGTGTTTCAGAAATTAGAAATCTTCTAGATATATGTTCAGGTCAAAATCAATTTTCACAGAATATTCAGCAGGATTGTCAGGAATTTTTAATGTATATGTTTGATGTATTACAAGATGAAGGAGTAGATATAAAAAATCTATTTGGCCTTTCTTATCAATGGCAACATGACTATGATAACTGTGCTTCATCAAGTACTACTAGAATAGACTCTGAAAGATTTATATATTTAACTTTACCAGACTGCAAATCAGTGTCTTTCAATAATCTAGTTAAAGCAGCGGATCACAATATGGTGTGTACCCAATGTAAGTCTGCAATGCTGTCCACATTATTTCTACAAAATTATGGTCACTATGTTATTTTAATGTTCCAACGATGTAGACCTGATGGAACTAAATGGACAACTTCTATTAAAAATTTCGTGGCTTCTCAGTTATCGATATCAGGAAGAACCTTTGCAACTGTAGCTATTATTTTTCATGACGCCCCTTCTACAACATCAGGGCACTACACATGCTATTTAAAAAGTTGTAAAGGTTGGACCCAATGTAACGACAATCATTTGACTTTCAAACAACGTTTGCCTTTTGGCTTTATAAATTCATATCTAGTGTTTTTACAGCCAAAATTTAGGTAAAGGTAATTGGCCTATGAAGACGGGAGGAGTACTGATATATACTCATACATCTGACACTATTTGGCCAAATGGAAAGGTGCAGGAATGAGAAAAGAGTCATGACTGAAAAAAAGGAGTATATGAAAATATTGAAAATATTTCAGATGTTCTTGGAGTTTTTCTTCTAGAAAGTCGATGAAATGGATTTGTTACTGAACAGCAACGAGAAAAGGACCTCCATGATATACTATTTGGCCTCAAGGAAAAGTAAGTCAATCAAAGATTAGCGTACATTTGTCGTTTGTCAGTATTTAAGGTTTTTTTTAAAAACACAATCTTTTAGATTGTGGTATTTTTTTTCCCACTGTCATATGATGACTAATTTGAACTCACTGCTTTAAGTGAAATTCAATATATTCTGAGAACAGCAAAAATAAACTATGTAACATGTTGTAGAAATTATTCTATACTTTGGATTGTGTAAATTAAATTGTATTCCCATTCTCTGACATCCACTCTCCCTCGCTTATCTTTGTTTGCTTCTTACTTTTGACCTCTTCTCCCTATTTTTCGTTCACTACTTCTCTGCGCTCAGTGCCTCACTCTACTTGTGTTATTTTCACTTGTGTTTATCTGCCTTCTATCACTTCTTTTACAACAACTTCACTGCTCCTCTCTCGTCGTTCTTCATCCCATTTCTTTTACTCTGGTTCCGTTACTATCCATCATTTCCTTTCTTTCAATGTCCTTCTCTTTACTTTCATCACCAAATTATTTTTTCTCAGTAGCACTGTTTTAGTCGTGTTCTCCTCTCTTTCATTTTTTTGCTCACTTACTTTTTTTCTTTTCTCACTCATTGTACTCCACCTCACTCTGTTTTTCGCTTAGTGTGTCTACCTTATACCTTCCTCAGTCCATTTCCTTAAATTGTTGTATATTATTCTGTCTCCCTTCATCCTTTCACTCTATGACTGTTCTTCACTTACTCTCAGTTATCTTCTATTCCTCATTCTTCTAAATGCATCATTAATTAGACTGTTTTCTGTCTCAGTCATTATCTTTTTACTTACTTGTGTTTCCTGATTTAGTTTTGCTAACTCACATTGTTTTAGTATCTTTCTTACCTTCAGTTCATTTCTCTGTACTTCTCTCTCTTTTTCTTAGTGAATCTATATGCCTTACTCATTGTAATTTGCTCTCCTTCTATTTCTTTTTCCCTTTTTTTGTCCTTCTACCTTAGTTTATTTCTCTTTCTGTGTTCTTCACTCTCACTTTATTTCTAAATAGAGTGTTATGATGTTTTTAGCTCTTCATTTGTATCTTTTAATTTAAAATACATATTTTACTAATTATAACTTTTATTTTTTTTCTCTTTTTCACAGATACCAACTGTAGTAAAAAAAATTATAGTTACATTTATTATATGGTAAGTATGACTAAAAAATGTAGTTTGTTATCACCCTTTGCTTTAAGGTCACTAACATTTTCTCAATCTACCTCACTCCTGTGTTTTTACTCTGCTTCTCTCACTTATTTTTATTCTCCATGTTTACTCCCCTTTCATTATTTACCCTCTCATATTCAACTTCTTTTGATCCCTATTCTTTACTTCACTTACCCTCTGTTCCCTTCCTTTGCTTATTTACTTAATCTCTTTTTCATAAATATTTACCTTACACCTACACATATACCTCATCCCCCTCCCAACACATACACACACCTGTAACATACACCCCACACACACACCACACCTACACATCATACACACAAAAAAAACCTCCCACACACACTCCTCAAAAACACCCACACATTCCATACACACACATACATCGAACACATATACACCCCACACTCATACACTTCTCACACATATTTCACACATCCTCATCTCTACCCACACCAAAACACTCCACACAACCACACCCACAGACACACCTTACACACCCACACTTTGACCTACACCCACTAACTCCCGGTAAGTCACACACACTGCATTACTTATCTTTTTTTGCTGTTGTACTCAAGCCCATTCAGGTACTGTTCCCTTTACTCTCTTTGTCCTCTCTCTTTGTCACTCACCATGTGTTATCCTAATTCAATATTTCTCCCTCTATCACCCCTCTTTACTTTTACTATGGGTAGCGCACCGGGGAGCGTAACAAGGGGAAAACAAAGAGAAACAGTAAAATAATATTTTAGAGTGCTTTGAGGTAGGGTAGCTGTTGTGTTGTGTGTGTGATTTACTTACTGCACTCCTTCCACTCCTTTTCTCAGTACCTCTGTTCTCACAGTTCTTCATTCCCGTTCACTCAGTCCGTCTATCTTACTGTAATTGTCTCTGTCTCTTCACTCTTTCACTACTTGTTCATTATGCTTTCTTCCTGAAGTTCAAGCACACTACGTTATTTACATTTTTTTGCTGCTTCAATTATTCCCTTTCTGTTACTTCTTCTTTTCTTCTTTTAGTTTTTTTCTCTGTCAATCCACATGTTTTAACTTTATTCGATGTTATCCATCTTATTTCATCCCTCTTTAGGTATGCACACTACTTTTTTCTCTCTCTCCCTTACCAGTGTTATTTAAATCTGGTTCCGTTATTACCTTTTATTTGTACATAATGTTTTCTCTTTCCTTTTACTCTTTACAGCCACTCACATTCTTCATGTGCCTCTGCTTTAGTATTCTTCTTCTCTCTTTCTTTGTTTCACAGCCTTATATTTTTTACAGTTTTCTCTCTTACACTTTGTTATATCTTTTACACTGTTTTACTATGTATTACACAGTACATCTGTGTTGCTCTCTCTTGCTGTCTGTCTCTTAACATTACTCTCTCCTTCTCTTTCTCTGATGCTCTCCTTCTCTTGTTTTTTTTTTCTTGTTTTTTTAATTGCGCTTACGGGGCGCTCTCCGGTGCGCGTACTGGGAAGCGCACCCATGAGAAAAATGAAGTGCTAAAAATTTTAGTAATTTTTTAAAAATGGGAGGTAGTTCTGAAAAGAACTTTTTTTATGTTTTTGTTGTTTTATATTTTTTTTATTTTTCTGAACATTTTTTTTGTATTTTTTGAATAATTTTATGTTTTTTTTGTTTTTTTGGGGGGGAACAACGAAAAACAGGCATTAGAAAGGGCTCAACAGGAGCAAAAAAAAAAATTATTTCTTGGGGCGTTTTGAGCACTTGTGGTTTTCAAATGCTCTGTTTATCAAATTGATACTCATATTTGCACATGAAAGTAGGTCACCACAATAAAGGCACACTATCTTCATGTGCACAAAATTCTGTTGGATATTTGGGACCGTCTCCCTCGCCTCTAGTCCCGATAGAGATACCTGTGCCGATGTACTGACCACAGGAGTTGGTGGGTTATCTCGGAGGTGACGCATCTCTGCAACACTGTAATTGAGTGGATGCCACCTCTGCATATGGCGGTGCATAGTATAGTTACTATAACTATACTTTTTATCTGTACCTCTAGACAAAACATCTTTACAAATGAGGCATGTCAAATGTCGGGCATTGACTTTTTTTTGGCTTTGAGGGTATGAATAAAATTGCCAAATAAAACTGTCTTTGTGGTGGGATTTCCGGGGCTGTTCAAGCAAGAACTGCCTCCGCTCTACTTCCTCTTCCTCTTCTTCTTCCTTTTCCTCTGGGTTTGGAAGGAACTGCGCAGGTGGTCCTTCCTTCCTAGGTGGTTGTGGTGGGGGTGGGGGTCCACCAGCTGCAGCTACTACAGATGCCATTATTTCAACAAGGAGAAACAGGTCTTCCTCTCACAAAGATGAAAGTCAGAGTGAGGAAAGAAGGAGGGGTTTTCATCATTTGGGAAAAAAAAAAGTTCTAAACCAATAAAAAGTGTTATTTACAGGTCACATGACCTGTTACGCTTACGTTACACGTCCCGCTCCGCGCCCGGAGCGCTTCCGGTCTGCTGCGCTTTGTGCCTCGTTCACGCACTGGAGCACTTCCGAGTGCGCGAACGCGGCGCGTCATAATACGCATTACGCGGCAACGCGCTTACGCGACGCGTCGCGATGTTGTTCTCGAACGCGGCAGTTGTGCAAATGGTACATTTCCCGGTGCGCAGACCGGGTCGCAGCATAAAATTAAGCCAACGGGAAGCTACCCGGTGAGCGGACCAGTAGCGAAACTAAAAAAATAAAAATAAATTATATACATAAAAAAATTATATTAAATACATATAAAATATATATTTTCCTTTAAAAGAAGAATACATTTAACAGCTTTTAATATTTGCTATTAAAAAACCATTGAAATTCACTGAAAAAACCATAGGTTATAGATCATAAATAGTTAGGAATTAGCATTTACAAAACCTTGAAAATTCACTGAAAAAACCATAGGTTATAGACCATATATAGTTAGGAATTAGCATTTATAAAACCTTATTTTACTTACACAAAACCATTGACATTCGCATATATAGTTAGTTGCACTAACTATATCTTTCGCGCACCCGCAATCCACTGCTGATGACGTCACATATTACATCATTCATGACATGGTCAGTGACATCACTGATGACATCACTGATGACATCTCAAATGACATCACTGATGACATCTCATTTGACATGACTGATCACATCACTGATGACATCATTCATGTGATAATACGATGAACTTCTTCAGACTCTAATATAACCTTATATACACTCCCCCGTATTCCAAAACAATCGTTCACACCGTATTTCAAAAGAACGATGTCCAGGCCAACAGCTTTGTTCAACAACTGGTGTTTATTCAAAACGCACTCGACGCGTTTCGGGAACAACTTCCCTTGTTCACGAGTGAGGATGCTTATTTACAGTCCAGTTTAAATGCATATCATGTGACTTAAGTTGCAATCAACATAAAAAGCAGACTACCAACATTACGAGTCATTTGGAGCTATGAAAACAGATTCACATTGCTTAGTCAGCAAGCTTGGGCGTAGCGGAAAACAAATCAGTGGTTTAGCATTTTTACACAAATCAGATTTCTGTTATAAAATGTATTTGAGAAACAATAATGAATTGCAAATAGTGAAAGTAAAATAAAATAATACCAATAAGGTGTGCCACGGGTGTTTGAACTCACGGCTTCACATCTAGCACATTATGGTCTCGGTGCATTAGCATTGTGTGCCACCGAGACATTGGTATGTTGTCAGGCCCTAGTGGGCTCTGCGGCATTGATGTTGTTTCAGCTGCATAAGGTAAGCTACCAGATTTGCCCCTGTGGGCTCTGACTCTCTCAGGCTTTGTGTATCCACATCGTCAGTTTACAGTTTTCTGCCCCAGTGGGCTCTGACTCAATCAGCCTTGTAACATCCTCAATCCACATACTGTGTGTCTTTTGATTCAAACAGTTCCTTGCGTGTCTTTAGATTCAAACAGTTCCTTGCATGTCCACCTGTACGCTCATTTTCATTCTCTAGTGTGTCTACCTTACCCCAGGTAGAAATTAGACCGTTCATTTCATGAGCTTAAGAGTTTTACAAAAGATCACTTGATTCGCCTCGCCCCAGCATCTCTGTCTTTCTCGTGCTGTGTCTCACATTCTCCCAAAATTAACAAAATCAGTACATGCAGTGAAAACAAAATATGACGTATAATTATCAAGGACCCCCTGAAAGCCCCCCCCTTCTTTCACATCAGGTATAGGTTTCGACAATATATTTTTGAATAAAAAGAGTGCTCCTTTATATCACGGGAACCTTATACGCTAACATGTTATGGTATACTTTTTACACCTATAGATCCGGCTCTACTTTAAACACAAATCCCAGCTCTATGTTTAACCCGGGGTAAAAGCTTGACAACGTACAATGGTAACTATATATCTATATCCTTTTTGTCACATTTTTAATCTTCTCTCCACATGTCAGGATTGGAACATGATCACAATAAAGTGTGATGTATTCCTATAGGTACTGTATCGATTCCCATATTCCTGACCCTGGTTTGGTTAATATTTAACTAGCAGCCATCCAACGGTGCAAAAACCGTTATCTGATTAAGCCACACCATGGCACAGAAGCGCGTTATCTGATTAGGTCATAACGCATGCCATCTAATTAGACAAGCGATATTCCTCCAGCCCCTGATAAGGCATACGGAGTTCTCAAAACAAATCAAACCTACAGCGACCTGGGAAATTCCCATAGCCATTGTTTTGATTTCACCGAGAACTTCAGCAAAAGAATGTGCGAACGAGCCCGTTCATATGACATCCTTATTGACGTATATATGTCCATCCTTACGTCAATCTCGGCACCTTTCAGGTATAAATATTACCGACATTGCCTTAAGCAAACACATGCGGTGGTGACGAGATCGGAGCAGCGAGACATGCTGAGGAGCCCAGCAGAGAGCGAAGCCCACAGACGCTGCCCCGCCTTCCTGACGCGCTGAGAACGAGACGCTGCCTTTCTCCTGCCGAGAAATCCAGCTCCGGCGCTTCCAAGCAGCCCTCGCAGGCAGCTGGAATATCAAGACCTGGGATAAGAGATACCAGCCCTCCATCATTCTAGATCTCAGGTACAGAACTGAATAACCCCTTGCAGAGAATTCTCGAATCAGTCCCTTGGCAAAACAAACTTAACTTAAACTGCTACTTATCTACTCCCGCCCACGTATTAGGCTTAGGTCAGGTACACTGGGGTAGGCGTGGTTAGAAGCACCAGTTGAGTATGATTAGTCAAATGTATATATGTATGTATCTATTTTATCCATTTTAAAGTATCATATGGCTCAGAAACCATATCAATGCTTTTACAGTATTATTTTATAATTCTGTCTCTACTGTATGCACTTTACTTACCTACAAGTATTGCAATAATAGCGATTCATTTCTCTTGTAAGAGAAAAGAGACTGATCAATAAATAACATCTTTTATTGAACCACGCCCATCTCTTATTTCTCTACAAACTGGTGAAACTAAGAATGCACGTACTGACTGAGTAAAATAAGTTGTCTATTGTTTTCACACGACTCTAGAGATGCACTCTTGATTAGGGGAGAGCAAAGTTGTCATGTTCTATGGTTGTCAGAAACTAAATCCCTTCTTGTCTATCCAGGGAGGTTAAAATCCTCCTTGCCTATTCGAGAAAGTTTCTAGTGAACTCCGAGCTAGCTGGCAAACACAAAACTTTAAGTCTAATATCGTCGGTAGAAGACCTAGTTAACCTCTGCCCTAGGTTTATACTATTGAAGATATTATTCCAATGCGCAGAGCCTATTGGGATAATAGGAACTACACTACATGGCGCCCAATGTTTGGATAGGCGATAAAACTAACGCAAGACATTAGAGTAACTCAGTCGTGCTTTTTCACACAGAACCCCTTTTTTCCCATAATACTCCAAAGACGTCTGGAGTGGGTGAAAGGTCATATCCGCCAAACCTCGCAGGAGGAGACTTCTATGTATGGTTCTTGGTTTATTCAACGTTGAAGGATACACTGTTCCAAAATATTGTGCATCTAATCTTTATATTCCGTGGAAACTTGATCTGCAAACAAACAGAATAACCTTCATGTCAGTAAAATGTCAGACACTGAAGAAGAAAGAGAGACAGCTAGACTAGCAGCTGAACTAATAGCAGCTGATAATACTCTGCTACAAAATGACCCGGATATAATACTCATCCCGGTCAACATAAGAAAATCTATAACTTTAAAACTTATAGAAAATGGACTGACACCAAGAGGTGGTACAGTCATATTCGTAATTGAGGCACACGAATATCGGCAGACAGAGGTATTCTATTCATGGATAAACTTTCCAGCAGCAAACGCTGTAACAAAGGACTTCCACTATTACAAAATAGAGGAACCTCCTAGTGAGTACACTCCTTTCGAGGAGGTGGATATACCACTCAATTTCCAAGAGCATCTGCTCTTGTTTAATGGCGCCCTAAAACATAATAATCACATCACCAGCCTCGGTCCACTAGGTAGACCAGGAGCAACGTGGCCGGTCCTAGTCGGATACACACCACATCCAGACATTGAAGAAATGCCTACACCAGAACTTTTAGCACAGCTAAAACAATTAATAAAAATACATAGACAATTAGTCCAATATGTAATGCGGACTTCAACAATCCAACCAGCAATTAAAATTCCACAGCTGACCAGTCATCAGGGGAACACAAATAAAATTACACCACAGGACATACAGTCCTGTCTAGGTAAGGTACCCGCAAAACGGGAACAAATTCCTTTCTGGCTAGCACAAAAAATAACTCAAATAGAGGCGGTGTTTCCAGATACCACCCCTGTTGAGAAACATAGGATTCTGACTATCTGTCCTCCAATGGGAATCGCACCACATGTGGAGGATTGTGACACTTGGGGAACAGTCTTTGCTTCCATTTACACAAAAACACATGGTGTACCATCCATGTCAGTAATACCAGATGTGCTAAAACAGATTCAAGATGAATACGGTCCAGAACCCGCTTTAACTCTCGGTATGAAACTACTGAAAGACTTCAAGCAGGTCTCTGCAATATTATTAGCCAACATAAAGGGAGAAGCAGCAAATGTGGCGATTCACCAGAGGTTAAAAGAGACAAATATAGCAGACCAACCATCGGAAATTGCCAGAATCATAGAAAAATCCTATGAAGAACTAGGAAGAGATAGTTTGGGTGGAATACCAGTGAAACCCCAACTAGTTGAAAGTCCTGAAAAGGTATTTATAAAAAATAATTTAAACACTCAAAAAAAGAGCTGGGATGGAAATAAGCAATCCAATCCTAAAGAAAAAAGATTCCAGTCCAGAGGAAGGTCTCCTTGGCGGAGAGAAAGATCTCCCGACCAAGGACACAAGTCTCCCCAACTGGAGCCCGCTGTGAAAAAATACAACCTTAGAAATAGGGATAATATAAAGAAACCTGATAGATATCAAGATATTGATACACGTCCCTCTTAATCTTTTCAGAGTTCCTCGCAGAAATCGTAAAGAAGAGGACGATCAGAACAAAGGGAAGAGCACGTCAAGTCCAAAGACAAAGAACCTGCTCATCTGAATAAAAAATTACAATTTCCAAAAAAGAAGGTAGCCAGTATTAAAGTAATCAACAATGCCGAGAATACTGAGGACACAGCTGAAAAACGGAGAATGGGCTCAGACAATGCTAGACAGCGCAGCAGAAGTGAGCATAGCTCGCAAAGTCCTTATGAATCATCTGGAGACAGTGGACACGAATGAATACATTCAGGTGGAAACTGCAGATACCAGAGTTAGCAAACCTGATAAAATATATGAAATAACATTGTGTATAGAGGGGGATAAGACTAGAAAAATAAGGGGACTATTTTGGGATAATCTGTCCAAGGGCTATGACATCCTTCTAGCTGAACGAGACTGGCCTCCAGAGTTTGTCAGGGAGTGCCCACATGGCGAAGAAATAATTATGCCTGCCTTCTCAAACCATATTCCAATTCATAAAAAATATACACTTGCAAGAAAGTGGGCAGTAGCTCAAGCCCCTGCCTTATATAAAAATCATGTGGGATGGGATGAGGACTCTCCTCCTCACAAAATCCAGTTAAAATCACAACCTAGTGCACAGAGGCAGTACCCGATTAAGCAAGAAGCTAAAAAACAGGTAAAAGAAATCCTAGATCAACTTGAATACCAGGGGGTGATTGAAACCTGCACCTCACAATTGAACAACCCTTTGTTTCCTGTCTCCAAGCCAGACAATTCATATCGTCTTGTTTTGGACTACAGACACCTTAACTCATGTTGCAAAACATTTGCAGTACAAAACTCGCACAGTGCTGCACTAATGAATAACATAGTGCGCATAAAATACAAAACAACCTTAGACATTTCTAATGGTTTCTTTTGTCAAAATATAGCACCAGAGAGCAGATATTTTACGGCGTTCTCAATAAATGGCACGCAAAAGAATTTCTGTCGTTTGCCCCAGGGGTTCAAGAACAGCCCAGGGTTATTCTCAGCGAGGGTAACAGAGTTACTACAAACCTATGATGACGAGGCATTATCTTATGTCGACGACATCTATCTAACAGACGATGACTTGGATACTCACTTGAAGAGAGTGAACACCATAATACTTGGGTTCGCAGCAGAGGGTTACAAATTTAACTTTAAAAAGTCAAGAATTGCCCATCTAACAGTCCTGTTTTTAGGATATGAACTATCAAGTGAAGGCAAAAGCCTGGCTGACAATTTCCTAGAGAAATGTGCTGTAATCCAAGCACCCAGAACACTAAAAAACCTACAATCAATTCGAGGCTTCCTGAATTTCGGAAGAACTTATATTATAAATTATTCAGAAAGGGTCAAACCCCTTTATGATCTAATAAAACCAGATTTTAAAAGAATCAATTGGACTCAAAAACACACAGAAATTTTGAGATATTTACAAACAGACATGTTAATTAAAACAAAATTACAAACACGTGACAACACACGCAACCTTGTGATTCGAGTCATCCCAGGAAGATGCGGATTCACATACCTGACCTCTAATGAGGGAGAGAACGTACCAATAGCATACAAATCACATTTGTACACAGAAGCTGAAAAAAGGTTCAGCATTAAGGAAAACATTGTTCATGCGGTTCAAACAGCTGTAGAAAAAGAAAAATACCAAGCAGACGGTAGACAGGTTACAGGCAGAACAGCAGAATCAGCTTTTGAGGCATTAACAACACCATGTAATTTACCGACAACTGCACTAAATCCAGAATGGATACAATGGGTAAATTCTGTTGCTACAGACAAAATAAAATACTATTTTGACCCGGAAATGAAAGAATTAAAATATCTAGAATATGAGAAAGAATACCCTCTGCCAATCGACATTCTGCCTTTACGACAGTACGCCTGTGTAATACATACAGACGGGCATGCTCAACCCTCAGTTTGGGGAGAGCTGGCTTACAAGGCCACATGCGAAATTGTAAAAGAAGTGTGGCGCGGAGGTAAATTAAGACCTCTACTTACAAAAACACACTCAGTGGAAAATAATTCAGAACAACAAACTGAAATATTAGCGTTAAAAATGGCGCTAGATAATGCCGATCGCGAATTCCCGACACTTATTGTGTGCGATTCGTATTACTGCGTCAAATCATACAATAACGATTTACAGAAATGGATTCAAAACGGTTATAAAGATGACACAGGTGCAACAATAAAGCAAAAAGTGCTTTGGGAACAAGTAGTTCTTTTACAGAAAGAACTACCAAAAACTCACGTGATACATTCACTGAGTCATCAGCGTGATGGTGTTCACGTTGCAGGGAATTCATTGGCTGAGACAGCCACAGCGGTAGCAACTAAACCGGCTTCCGTAGCTACAAAAAAGCGTGCAGTAAAATACATTGACGGTGAAACTGTGCTGGCGGTGAAAACGTCATCAAAAGGCGACTGTTCAGCACTACCGATCAATTATCCACTCAATTATACATACATAATCGATGCAAACTCAGTCCCTTTTGCTCGAATCCCTGGAGTGGGGGATAGAGTAATTCCAAACAGGGACAGGAGAAACTTGTTAATAGCAGACGCACATATGGGTGAGGGTCTCAGACACCTTAAACAAAAAGATTCTCTGGTAGAATTACAATCAGTGTACTGGTGGCCAGGCATGAGCCTGCATCATCATTTTTTTGTATAAAACTGCCCAGACTGCAATAGAGATCGCAGTGGCGAGCGGGGAGGACTATTGCCATGGCATTTCACTCCAGATGAACAACAACAATAAGAAAGCCCCCATCATGAAAAAAAAAAAAAAAAAAGCGTTATATTAACATAAAAAGACTAATTTTCACTTATAATGTAGACCCCAGCGCTCGGCTGACGTCTGGACTGTTATAAAAGGATTTGCGAGTCTATAATGGCATATACGCTAGGAGCATGCTACGTTTTGACTAATGTATTCCTTTTAGCCTTCAAGCTTATGGGGGAGCATGGCCAAATGAGCATAGCATAGCGGGACTCTTCTCACTTCCTTCCTGAGGGATACGGGATGGTGTAAAGAAAAAACCAAGACATAAAGCAATCTATAACGGAAAAGGTATTAGGTTTGGGTGCTGGGTGGGTCAAACATCTAATAAGTGTCCAACGTAGTCTAAATAACCTGCCAAGGAATTATCTGAAAGGGTTCAGTCCGTACGAACTATTGTTCGGGACTAGAATGATGATCCAAGATCTTGATAGTCAGACTTCAGTGGTTAAAGACAAAAGCTTTGATATCAAAGATCGTTTGGCTATTTTACAGTAATTAAATGAAACAAGAAAAGACCTGAGCAACATAAAACTGAAACAACAGCCTACAACCACTGAAGAGAAACCACCTGTCCCAGCAAGGCCTGTCTGGATTCCAAAAGTCGGGGATCTAGTCAGAGAGAAGATCGCGGTAAAGAAGGAATTTGGGCCTTCTTACAGAAAAGCAGTTCCCGTCTTGTCTGTCAACGGGACAAGATCAGTAGTACTACCGCCCCTTGCTGGTAAAAAGGAGAACGAGTTGTATCCATCGACCTGGTTAAACCACAATCATGTGGCCGATAACAAACAGTAGGCCAAGTGGACTCCCAAGAAGTAGCAGAACACCAATGTTTGCTACGAATACAGAGGCTCAAACTGGAAGACTGATCACATTTGGAAAATCTACAGTGAATCAACAAGGACTATGCAACAAAGCAATGGAACTTGAACCTCTTAAAACCCAAATTAAAACTTTTCATCAAGAAACAACAACCTATGATGATGTAACTGCAGACTTTGCTAATGAAACAAAGCAAAATCCAAAAACAATTGGAACAATTGACAGAACAGCATCCGGCTACTTCATCAACTTCGATGATTTATCTGAAGACCTGAGTGAAGCAAAGAAACAGCCATCAACAAAAACTTTTAAAGACAAAGCTAAGGAACTTTTTCAACAGCTGAAAGAAACCTATCTGATCTCTCCATGGATTGAATTTTGGGTGGCCTTCGGTGCATTTATCCTCATTCTTTGGCTCATCTTAGTACTATGTTTGGGACATTTCATTGAAGGGAAATATGCTAAAATGGATACAGCAAGCCAGAAAATCAACTTGGTCCTTAAACCACACACATCTTCACACATCGAGAAAAGAGAACTTTCTTCAGTAAACTTCACAGCCAATCCTATACCAGGCGGTGTAGCATGGGACAAAACTGATTATGAAATCTATGGTCCGGTTGAAATCCTGAAGTATCCACACCAATTCAAGATCTCATTGAGTGACTTTGTAAAACCAAGCTCATTTGCGGATGATTGGGACTTTGAAAGTATTAATGATATGATGTCTGAACTTGTGATGTCTGCTAAATTTACAGAACATGATTATTTGCAGGGTTTGTCTAATTATGATCAGATGTTCTGCTACAACCATTATGGTAACCATTATCTACATAAATCTGCTCAACCTAGAAATGTTTTAAATTATAACCAATGGGAACATTGTGCTACTCCTCCAAAAGATAGCTCGAAAACATTTTATGATAAATATTCATACTTTTCAGGGTTTAACACAAGTAATGCAGAAACATTTTATTTCAAATTGTCAAATAAGACAGGTATGAAGACCATGCTTACAAACACAACATTGATATATTCCGATCCATTCTTTGAACAAATGAATACATTTGGGTTTGATTTCTGGAACAATAATATTGAAACAAAAACTGTTTGGGGTACAAGAGATTGGCAAGTACAAGGTATAGAATCATTGTTTAGAGCCTGCATGATCCCAGAACAAATTATATTTTTGAACGACACTATTCAACAAACTACCTGTCTTGGCTTAGCCAAAATCAAAGATTTGAACAAACCGTCTATTCCAAAGCCAACAGTGAACAGTAATAGCTCTATAGTTGTTGAGATAGACGTAAACCATATATTAAACCAAAACAGAACACATCCTGAATGGAAAAAATGGTTGATCTGGCCCACAGATACAAATAACTGTCAAGACAGATTCCTGAACAAAGAACAGGGGTTCACATTGACTAGGCCAGACCCTAGGTATTCCCAAAGACAACATCCAGGGATAGTAACCACCTACAGCGTGGGCAAGCTCTGCCTTCAATGGCTACAAACGTCCACACTGGCTGAAATTAAGCAACACCTAACTTTACTTACAGAAGGTGCTGACTTGCGTGATTTCATATTGGGACCACGCAAACAGCGTCAAAAACGTTTCATAACGGCCTCTATATATGCAGCTTATAACGAAGTCTGGAAAGTAACTCAAATTGAGACAGCAGAAAAAATACGGGAAATTGACCGTATTAATTTGGAAAAATCACTTTCTGTGGTGGACAATGGGTTAATGACTCTGTCCTCCAGAATATATTCTCTGGACAGCATTGTGTCTTCAGCAATCGATATAATATCGCAAGACTTACTGATGTTACAACACGGTCAGTCCCAATTGCGTTCTATTGTACAGCTTGGCTGGACGTTACAAAATTTGCGTTCTGGCTATGTGCCTTGGCGTTTAATCAACACAACGTCATTATTTAATATCTTTAACCTCACTGATAAACAAATCAGTTTGGCACAGAAGGGTGCTGACTATACAATTCTGAGCATTGAAAAACTTGAGAGATTACCATTGACAATGTCAGAACGACCTGTCATTGAATGGATAATACATGGAATAATAAATATTCCGATAACTACTTTCCAGTTTCAATTCTGCCAAAAATATATACAGGCAGGCCAGTATGAAAGGTTGGGTAAAGGATACATTAAGTCAATATTGAACTTGCCCTATACACACGAATGTGTCAGCAATAAAGGCCAGAAAGTGTTTCTCAGTGGCGATAATTGTGCAAGATCACTGAGCGGTACACTTCTGTGTCAGGGTATTAGTTTGCACGGAGCCTGTGAAGGGACTTCAAATAACCTTTCATGTTACCAGCTAGGCACACCTGCAACACGAATAGAACCATTCTTTAGGAGACTCTCGAACGGGAGTTACATTCTAATAGAAGATCGCAGATGTTGTAGTTTGCTGCCCGGAAAACCTTATCTCATAACTGTGACTAGGAAGGTCATGTGCTGTGAACATGTATTGTTCCCCAGCGAGTCTGCAGACAGGGAGGCAAGGTTATGGCCCGATTTGAAAATTGCTTCTATTCGAATAGATACTTTAAGCAGAATGAAGACTGTGCTCCTACAGACGCCGACCAGGCTCACGTCATCAAAAGAAACGTATGATCTCCAAGTTGCAAGGACAACAGAAGAGATTCATTCATTATTATCAACTAATTCCCCCATACATTTCGCAGAAATACTGAACGAAATCTTAAATATTTCTGATACCACTGGTATCTCCAGTGTATTTAAAGCAGGGTTTTCGGGTACTTTAACTCCATTCAAAGCCATCCTGGGTATTTTTCCAGACTTTGTCCATTCCATTTTTGGCGGACTTCCTCTCCTTTTAGGACTAGTAGCGGGTATTTTTATTTTTGATCCTGTTATTTCGCTATGGCAAACCATGTCACAGACAAAACACCTGCGACAAGGGAAGAAATGATCCTAGCCATTGGCTACCGGGACCGGGTAACTAAAATCCTTGGACTATCCCGGCTCAGAGACCTGAACATGACTTGGTTTCTTTCATTTAGACCAATGTGGCAAAGTTGTGTTATGCCTGTATTAAGGTGCTTGGTATGCGGCGAAGAATGTGTGTTGGACACCTGTCTGGCACTACAATCGGATGTGCCAATGGACGCAGATACCTTGTTGGGTCCGGTAACGGCTCATGCATTGTGCTGTCCCCAGCGGCTACCAATCCTGATGACGGCATTCGTGGAGTCTTCACCACTACGATTGAGGGGTAGTGAAGTACAAGATGAAAGCAGCATCGATCAGGTACGACCTTCAGTCAGCTATGCTGATCCAAACATCAATGGAGGCAATCATGCTCAGGCTCATGAATGCATGGTAACAACCTTTTCCGAATTAGTGGAACTTACGCAAGAAGCTGTTGACAGTTTTTTCAACAGTCTAAATGATATGATGTTTTCACCAGAGCAGCAGGAATAACTTTGAGCAAACTAGCACTTGGAGTTCCCTACATGCTGAATTTGGCCTTCAACTTTTTGAAGAAAAGCGATATGAAAAGATTTTTCTCATAATTCTTTTCAGACTGCAAGAACTTTTTCCCCAATTCCACAATATTTACGATTTTTGGGACACTTATCTTCTGCTTAAAGTAGACGTTATTCTTAGAGAACTAAATTTCTATTTTTAGGTAGTCACAAGACATTCGCTATGCTAGCACTGTTATACATAAATTTATGATTGTGATGAAATGGTCTCGCACTTTTTTTTCTGTATTAAGAGCCATTTCATGTGTGGTTTTCGCATTTAGATTATGCTGAATTTTTAACATATGAGTAGCATTATTAGACTGCTTGTGCTTATAGTATACGTGACAGTACATGTGATTGTGTTTCGTATATTTTATAAAATCCAATTTTCGGAATGCATATAAATGTATTTTGGGGTGGTACGGTATACACAAACGCTACTGATATTCACTATGCCTAGATTTGTAAATATGGACATAGTCTACGTGGAGTGGGTGTGATGTATTCCTATAGTTACTGTATCGATTCCCCTATTCCTGACCCTGGTTTGGTTAATAATTAACTAGCAGCCATCCAACGGTGCAAAAACCGTTATCTGATTAAGCCACACCACGGCACAGAAGCGCGTTATCTGATTAGGTCATAACTCATGCCATCTAATTAGACAAGCGATATTCCTCCAGCCCCTGATAAGGCATACGGAGTTCTCAAAACAAATCAAACCTACAGCGACCTGGGAAATTCCCATAGCCATTGTTTTGATTTCACCGAGAACTTCAGCAAAAGAATGTGGGAACGAGCCCGTTCATATGACATCCTTATTGACGTATATATGTCCATCCTTACGTCAATCTCGGCACCTTTCAGGTATAAATATTACCGACATTGCCTTAAGCAAACACATGCGGTGGTGACGAGATCAGAGCAGCGAGACGTGCTGAGGAGCCCAGCAGAGAGCGAAGCCCACAGACGCTGCCCCGCCTTCCTGACGCGCTGAGAACGAGATGCTGCCTTTCTCCTGCCGAGAAATCCAGCTCCGGCGCTTCCAAGCAGCCCTCGCAGGCAGCTGGAATATCAAGACCTGGGATAAGAGATACCAGCCCTCCATCATTCTAGATCTCAGGTACAGAACTGAATAACCCCTTGCAGAGAATTCTCGAATCAGTCCCTTGGCAAAACAAACTTAACTTAAACTGCTACTTATCTACTCCCGCCCACGTATTAGGCTTAGGTCAGGTACACTGGGGTAGGCGTGGTTAGAAGCACCAGTTGAGTATGATTAGTCAAATGGATATATGTATGTATCCATTTTATCCATTTTAAAGTATCATATGGCTCAGAAACCATATCAATGCTTTTACAGTATTATTTTATAATTCTGTCTCTACTGTATGCACTTTACTTAACTACAAGAATTGCAATAATAGCGATTCATTTCTCTTGTAAGAGAAAAGAGACTGATCAATAAATAACATCTTTTATTGAACCACGCCCATCTCTTATTTCTCTACAAACTGGTGAAACTAAGAATGCACGTACTGACTGAGTAAAATAAGTTGTCCATTGTTTTCACACGACTCTAGAGATACACTCTTGATTAGGGGAGAGCAAAGTTGTCATGTTCTATGGTTGTCAGAAACTAAATCCCTTCTTGTCTATCCAGGGAGGTTAAAATCCTCCTTGCCTATTCGAGAAAGTTTCTAGTGAACTCTGAGCTAGCTGGCAAACACAAAACTTTAAGTCTAATATCGTCGGTAGAAGACCTAGTTAACCTCTGCCCTAGGTCTATACTATTGAAGATATTATTCCAATGCGCAGAGCCTATTGGGATAATAGGAACTACACTACAAAAGGAAATCCCAGTTTAATGTCTCAATCATGTTACGATATAGGACTCTAGAAAACAAGTGAAAATAAATAGCTATACCTTCGTAATATCTCATGTCTACGAATAAGGATAACGTGGGGAAGTACCTAACTAAACTCAATAGATGAATGCCATAATTGACTAAATATATATGAGTGGCAGTGTTTGTCCATTAATAGTTTGGAAAAACAAAACCTAACTACGATATGTCTCCCACAGTTTCGAGACCCGATATGTGGTTCATAGTTTGGATATTTGCTATTCAGAACACCATTGTGAAGAAAGAAAGAAATTGAGCCATTCATGCTCTGATCTTAAATACATCATCCTTATCTGTGAGTATATAGATATAATTTTAAATAAATTCGGAAATAGGTCTCCCCAAAAATAGGTACTCAATCTAGTCATATACATGCGTGACAACAAGGTCTATTGATGAATCCATTAGCGAATTAGTCATCTGTCGCCCCCCTTCCCAAGACTTTTTTTATGTTTATCCTCTCCTCCCTCCCTTTTTCCCTCCGCCCAGAAGCCCAGAAGAATTATTATTATTTTTTCTTTCTTTCTTTTCCCATCCCTTCTTACCCCTTTCACTGTTTCTATTTGGAGGTATACAAGGAACTGAAATAAGTGAATGTTGAAATTAGCTTATTAAATGAACTTGTTTCTTTAGATAAGAGGTTTATATAAAGCTACCTGTTGATTTATATATATATATTTTTTAAGATTGTATTGGTCCTTTATTAATTGTATTTTCCTTATCCTTGTATTCTCTATAAATTTACTCATAGAAAACACGTGGCTCCTCCAGAAGAAGGCGCTGGTCGCCGAAACGCGTGTCGAGAATTATTGTGCCACCTTTTATTCTTGGAAAAAAATGATTTTTATTGTAATTTAAAAATTGTTTTGTTGTATTCATTTGCTTTTAATGTACTGTGATTATTTGATCTGTCTATAAATCCTTTGTTTGTATGGAATTGATGTCTTTTTAAATATAAATGTTAATAAATATCAGAATTTCAATTTATTGGTAGCTCTTTTTCCTTTAATATTTCCTTTAAACAAGTTCAAATCATGATTGCCTAGGTTGTTTTATGTCAATTGTGAAAACAAAATATACAAGTGATTAACTCACAGACAACCGTGATTTGTGCACATTCATGCAATTAAAAGTTCTAGATAGTGAGGCAGCGGTATCTCAGCAGGCATGCAGTGTTTTCAGTCATTTATCCTAAATGTACTCCAAGTGCCTCATCACAGTTGTGGCCTTGGGGTTGCATGGTGTGGTACTTAATAATGAATCTTGACTCAAGGCGTCTCAGTTCCTGTAATCTGTTACCACCTCTCTCTCTTACTGGAACTTGATCCAGACCAACAAATGATAAGAGACTGTTGTTACTCTGGTGGTAAGTTGCAAAGTGCCTCCTACTGGGTATTGTTTGTCCAGATTTTTTATGGCCCTCAGGTGTTGGAGAACTCTATCTTTAGCTGGTTTGATGGTACTTCCCACATACAATTTATTGCAGGGGCACCTCAGTGCATAAACAGCGTAATCAGTGTGACAAGAGACATGTTTCATAATTTTAAAAGGGTCACAAGCTTCAGACAGCTTGATCTCTTTTATGTTATGGCTGTATTTACACGCTTTACAGCGACCACAGACATAGAATCCCTGAATTGGATTCTCTCTTTTTCTGTTGGCCAGCAGTGTCTGACAGGCCCTGTCCTTTAGTGATGTAGGTCTTCTGTAAGTTATCTGTGGGAATTCCTGGATGCCAGTTTTTATATCCTTATCTGTTTTTAAGGCATTCCAAAATTTGTTAATGGCTCCCCTGACCTCTTTAGACTGCAAATTGTAATCTGTGATGAACCTAACAGTCTCTGGGTTCCCAGTGTCATCATGTTTTCTTACATCACTTTTGGCTAGCTCTCTGTTTTTGACTTTCTGTACAGCAGTTGAGATACACTTTTTACTATACCCTCTGACTCTGAATCTTTCACACATAACCAATCTTTCTTTTTCAAAATCTTCTGGTTTTGTACAATTCCTTTTGGCTCTAAGGAGCTCACCCAATTGGATAGAGTGAATAAGATTCCGAGGGTGACAGCTCTGTGCGTGGAGGAGGCTGTTGCCAGCTGTCTCTTTCCTGTACAGGGCTGTCATTAGGCTGTTATCCTCTATTGTGACTCTGAGATCTAAAAAATCAACGGTTGTTTTACTGATGTGGCTTGTGAAGGTGAGGTTAAAATCATTGGAGTTAAGGACTTTAACGAACTCTCCAGCTTCCTCTACGCTGCCTTCCCAAATGATGAAGATGTCATCTATGTACCGGAGCCATTTAAGTACTCCGGTACGGTATTGATCCATCTGTCTGACTACCTGCTCCTCCCACCAGCCCAGGTATAACCCTGCAAAACTGGGGGTGAAGCAGGTACCCATCGACGTGCCAAGCAACTGGTGGTACACGATGCCATTAAACAGGAAATAATTCTGGGTGAGACAGGTATGTATCATATCCAGTAACATCTCTGTATGGAAAAGGTAAGAGACTGACCTACTACTTAGGAAATGTCTGCAGGCTTTGATTCCCATTTCATGTGGGATGTTGGTATACAGACTGTTTACGTCTAATGTCATAAGCAAACACCCTTCATATAATTCAATGTTCGCAATTTTATCTAAAGAATCCCCAGAGTCTCTAAGATACGCCGGGAGGCGCTGCACTAGAGGCTGGAGAAAGTAATCTACGTATCTTGATGTATTTTTCAGGCAACTGTTCCTGGAAGATACTATCGGCCTTCCCGGGGGATTCGTGGGGTTTTTGTGCAGTTTTGGCAATAGGTAAAGAGCTGGTAACTTGGGAAATTTGCATCTCAAGAAATTAAACTCATCTGTCTCAATCAGACCCTGATTTCTCCATTCATTCAGTCGTTCTTGATATCGATTATTTTCAGCATCATAGACTTTTCTGTTACTTTTCTCATATTTTTCCACATCATTCAGTTGTTTCAAACCTTCATTGATGTACATTTCTCGGGACATAATCACGATATTCCCCCCTTATCAGATTTCTTTACAACAATACTTGTGTCGTTTCTTAAACTGTCAATGGCAAGTCTTTGTGCTTGACTAAGATTGTTTCTGCCTCACCTGTTTTTCTTGGCCAGTTCTTTAAATTCAGCCACCACTCCTTTTTCGAAAATATCGATAGCATCATTGGTTATCATTGGTAAGAAAATTGATCTGGGTTCAAACCGAGATAAATTTTAAATTTTCAATTTTCGTGCATTTGTTGTGATAAAGTGCTAGTGACCAGCTTTTCGTTTTCGTTCTCATCATTCCAAATACTTTGTGCAGTGTTTGGTTTCTGGTTAGGGTTTAGTACCAGTTTAGACATATTTTCGTAATCAACTTCATTACAACAGTAAATCATAAGATATAAGACAATGTCGGTATAGTATCCTTATGTTCTCCCTCCTTTCTTTTTCTCCATATACTCATGATATTACCATTGCAAACATATCTGATCATACATGTGGATTCCTTATACCAAAAATTCTACCTTTTCCGATATATATATATATATATATATATATATATATATATATATTCACTGGAAAAACCATAGGTTATAGACCATATATAGTTAGGAATTAGCATTTAAAAAACCTTATTTTACTCACACAAAACCATTGAAATTCCATATATAGTTAGTTGCACTAACTATATATCGCGCACCCGCAATCCACTGCTGATCATGTCACATATTACATCATTCATGACATGGTCAGTGACATCACTGATGACATCACTGATGACATCTCAAATGACATCACTGATGAGATCACTGATGACATCATCCAGTGACTGTGTGTTTCTGTAAAGTTTAAATATGTTTTACATATTGAAGAATGAGTAGATGTATAAGTGTCTGGACGAAGGATTTAGTAGGTGCATGACTGAATGCATGAGTGAGTGATTAAATGTGTCTCACTGAGTGCATGGGTTAGTGACTAAACTGTCTTAATTTGTGCATCATTATGTCTGTTGTTCTGTAAACTGCTGCATGTGTTGATCAGTAGCTATATGATTAACTATATGGGTTATTGATTGATTGTCCAAGTATTTGTATAGGAGACTGAGTGTGTGTGTGGCTGGCTGGGAGGTGTGTGACTCTGTGCCGATCAATGTGTACTTGTATCAATGATTGTATAAGAAAGTAAGTATGTGTTAGTGTATGTTTGAAAATGTAAGGTGCTCTATGTTTAACTGTATAGACAAGAAAATGGAAGTGTGATTGATTCTTTACAGGACTGACTAGGTGTGTGAGTAACTCCATGGATGAGTGGCAGAGTGTAAGTGTCTGTATAGGTGTATGAGTGCATATGATAGTGTTGTAAAGATGAGTGATTGTATGTATGAATGATTGTATGGGTGAATGAGTGAATGTGTGTGTAGACGTAGGAATCAGTGAGTACGTATGTAGTAACTAGTATTGGTGTGTCAATGGTTTCAAAAATTATACTCTGTATTTAACACTGGGTGAAACAGAGGTTATATTAAAACGTGAGGAGATGCATTGTATTGTCACATGAATGATATCATCAGTGATGTGGTCATTGATGTCATTTGAGATGTCATCAGTGATGTCATCAGTGATGTCACTGACCATGTCATGAATGATGTAATATGTGACATGATCAGCAGTGGATTGCGGGTGCGCGATATATAGTTAGTGCAACTAACTATATATGGAATTTCAATGCTTTTGTGTGAGTAAAATAAGGTTTTTTAAATGCTAATTCCTAACTATATATGGTCTATAACCTATGGTTTTTTCAGTGAATTTTCAAGGTTTTGTAAATGCTAATTCCTAACTATATATGGTCTATAACCTATGGTTTTTTCAGTGAATTTCAATGGTTTTTTAATAGCAAATATCATAAGCTGTCGAATGTCAAGTACGTGGTAAGTAAAAACATTTTCGTGTTTATGCACACTGATCTGCTTTGAATACTGCCCCCCACCCCTCATTTCTATTAGGAGTACTCTCTCTTTGCAGATAGTGAAGGGTAGTTAACGCAGCCCTTTGCCCCCTTTGTAATACGTCGTGCCTGCTTCTCTCTCCATTTGATTGATTGTTCTCTTTGGTTCATTCTCTATTTACAAACAAGCACAGAGTCGCAATACTCTGTTTAGTCTTTGCAGATAGCGAAAAATCGTGTAAAAAAACAAAAGGAATCGAGCAAAATCAGTAGGCCACTAATGGGATCTCTTTTTGACCTCGCTAAAATAGAAACATTAGGAACAACCTGTTGAAAATAGCAATGCGTATGTACATAAGCGGCGTTCATTTGTGTTCACAGTACCCCTTGTTGATTGTTTCAATCGAGCATTGAATTGTTCGAAGTTAATTCTCTTAAGGATCTTCTCTACCTGCAAACGAGGAAGAATAGGAATATTCTCTCTCCCTTTGCAGATAGTGAAGGGTAGGTAACGCAAGCCTTTAACACGTCGTACCTATTTCATTCCTCATTGATTGATTGATTGTCCGAACATTGACTGTTTGGGAATTAGTTCTTTTTGGAGGTATTCCCTGTTTGCAAATAAACGTAGGAAAATCTTTGCAAGTAGTGAAAGGGTACGTAATGCGGACCTTTCTCCCCCGTTGTAATCTGTCATGCCTATCTACTCCCCACTGATTGATGCACCTTTTTCACCCGGACCATTTACTAGAGATACGTCATCTGGCCCGACCAGAGAGCACCCCTAGTGAAAAGGACATATGCAATAATAACGAAGTGATCACTGTATCCTGTTAACAGAAACTTTACCATGAAACAACCTGGAAAGAAAAAAATAGGAAAACGAAAATCAGTAGGCCACTGATGAACATGAACTTTTATTAAACAACAAACAAAGAAACGATAACATAACGTAATGATAAAACCTATTAATGTCCTAGAAACAAGAAAACGTTAAAGTATGCCAGTGGTGAGAGACCAGAAAAACAGTCCGAGAAACCAAATCACCCCTCGCTGTCCCAACTCATGCACTCTGAAAGTTCAAAGTTTTGAGGAGTGCTTGTAACATTGTCTGAAGCCTATTTGCAATTGCTTCATCTTCACTATTCTTAAAGTAAGTGGGGGCTGTTGTGATGCGGTGCCACCCTGAACCGCTTGACGGAGGCCCCCGAGGGACGGTGTCATGTCGCGGACTCGGAGGGGGCGCTTGGCTCCGGCCCCCTCCCCAAGTCGTGTTGCCCTGGTGTGGCCTGAGATCGCCCCCGACATAGGTGGCCGGCTCCCGGGGTCAAGCGGAACTTTTTTCCTTTTGGTGACTCTTCCATTCTTCACCTTGTCCCACAATCCGTTTCACCTAAAGACACGCTGTAGTGGGGCACCCCTTTTCCGTTTCATTTGCCATTCAGCCCGCTTTTGCTACACTGTGCCTCTTCCGCTATTCAGCTGTTTACCGCCCGCTCTTTCGACTACAGCGTCTCGCTCACCATGTACTTGAGTTGCTCCCGCTCTTGCGGTGCAGCGATAGGCGGCTGCCACAGGACTCTCAAAATGGCGGCCATCTCTTCAGATTTGGGCGTGGTCCACTAAAATGGGCCTGCGACACCTTGGAACTCGGACGCTTGTCTGCTAGAGCTTGGGCTCCATTCTCGAAAGCGTCCCCTCATCCTTGAAGATTCTACAAAAGTCTTGGGGGCCCCCGACTCCCGCAGGCTTCTGGTGGGGAGCGCCTAGCATGATTGCTCGTGGAATGGCCACGACGGAGCTACGAAATGGTGGTGCTCTCATGCTAACGCCAGCTTCAGTCTGAAACATCCAGAAACACTGTAGACTACCAATTCGATCAGTTCCGGTAGCGCTCCAACGTGACCCGGTAGAGAAGAACTTGCCCTCCCCTCTTTGACTGATGGTTCTTGTTGCCTGTCCCTTCTGTTGTCATTTAACAGAACTATTTAGCCTGCTGAAAGGGGTTGTGTGCCGTCCGCTGGTTGGTGGAGACATTTTGACTATATTCTGGACCTGCGTTGTCGCGTAATGCGTCATATGACGTGCCGCGTTAGAAAGTTTAATAAATTATTAAACACAATAAACAATCCTTAAAAAATAAAAAAAAATAAAAAATAATCAACAAAACCAACAATCAATTAACAACAGTATTTGAAAAGTCTATCATTCATTTTTCATTGCAGTACGCTGCCCAGAAAGCTTCCCGGTTCCCGGACCGGGCGCTACCCACGCAAAAAAACAAAAAAAATTTTTTTTTTTTTTTTGCCCCGCGGGGCCGTTTTAAAGCCTCCACATTAAACCTAGGGGGTCAGGGAGGATCTACTATGCCCCCTTATGGTTATTTGCCCCTTTGTTTTGGCCTCCTCTTGTCTCTCGATCCTACCGAGAGACAAGATGGCGGCCGCTACGGACTTTTTGGAATGTTGACAGACGCCAGAGAACCAATCAGCTTCGCTTCACAAAGCTCCGTTGCGCGAAAAGTACGCGTCCTGGAGCGCTGCCCGGTCCGCTGTTACAGATATATATCTTTTTTTAAACGTTAATTTCTCAAAATCCACTGGAGCACATATATTGAGACCTACAAAAGGCACATCGGGCTACCAGTCCCTACAATTTTGCCAAGTTTCGTGCAAATCTATTCAGCCGTTCGGGCTAAAAGTGAGGCTAACCGCCCTATGGAAAAATCAATGTTAAAAACACGTTTTGGGACCCCCCTTTTTTCTCGGCCCCCCCTTGACGAAACCCCCCCAAATTTTCAGGGGCTGCTCAGAAACAAAATGTGCCATTTTCCTGAAAATTTCAGCCAATTCCGTCCACAAACGCCAAAGTTATTAGACATAGAATTTTCAAAAAACCCATAGGGAAAAAATCCTAACTATATATACCTACTGGCGACCGCCAGTAGGTAATATATATATATATATATATATATATATATATATATATATATATATATACATATATATATATACATATATATATATATATATATATATATATATATGTATATATATATACATATTCACTGAAAAAACCATAGGTTATAGACCATATATAGTTAGGAATTAGCATTTAAAAAACCTTATTTTACTCACACAAAACCATTGAAATTCCATATATAGTTAGTTGCACTAACTATATATCGCGCACCCGCAATCCACTGCTGATGATGTCACATATTACATCATTCATGACATGGTCAGTGACATCACTGATGACATCACTGATGACATCTCAAATGACATCACTGATGACATCACTGATGACATCAATGATCACATCACTGATGATATCATTCATGTGATAATACAATGCATCTCCTCACACTCTAATATAACCTCCGTTACACCCAGTGTTAAATAGAGAGTATAATTTTTGAAACCATTGACACACCAATACTAGTTACTACATACGCACTCACTGATTCCTATGTCTACACACACATTCACTCATACAATCATTCATACATACAATCACTCATCTTTACAACACTATCATATGCACTCATACACCTATACAGACACTCACACTCTGCCACTCATCCATGGAGTTACTCACACACCTAGTCAGTCCTGAAAAGAATCAATCACACTTCCATTTTCTCATCTATACAGTTAAACACAGAACACCTTAAATTTTTGAAACATATACTAACACATACTTACTCTCTTATAGAATCACTGATACAAGTACACATTGATCTGCACAGAGTCACACACCTCCCAGCCAGCCATACACACACTCAGTCTCCCATACAAATACTTGTGCAACCAATCAATAACCCATATAGCTACTTATATAGCTACTGATCAACACATGCAGCAGCTTGCACAACAACAGACATACTGATGCACACTTTCAGACAGTTTAGTCACTAACCCGTGCATTCAGTAAGACGCATTTAATCACTCACTCATACAGTCAATCACGCACCTACTAAAACCTTCATTCAGACACTTATACATCCACTCATTCTTCAATATGTAAAACATATTTAAACTTTACAGAAACACATAATCACTGGATGTTGTCATCAGTGATGTCATCAGTGATGTCACTGACCATGTCATGAATGATGTAATATGTGACATCATCAGCAGTGGATTGCGGGTGCGCGATATATAGTTAGTGCAACTAACTATATATGGAATTTCAATGGTTTTGTGTGAGTAAAATAAGGTTTTTTAAATGCTAATTCCTAACTATATATGGTCTATAACCTATGGTTTTTTCAGTGAATTTTTAAGGTTTTGTAAATGCTAATTCCTAACTATATATGGTCTATAACCTATGGTTTTTTCAGTGAATTTTCAAGGTTTTGTAAATGCTAATTCCTAACTATATATGGTCTATAACCTATGGTTTTTTCAGTGAATTTCAATGGTTTTTTATTAGCAAATATCTGTAGCTGTAAAATGTATTCTTCTTTAAATCCCAAAATATATTTTATATGTTTATTAATAACTTTTTTTTTTTTTCGTTCCCACTTCGCGAATCGGGAAGCTTCCCGTTAGCTGACCTTGATGCCGCGAAATAGACCGCGAGCCAGTAAACGTTTCTTTACCGCAACTGCCGCGTTAGAAAACAACATCCAGACGCCTCCCGTCCGCATGACGTTTCGCGTTGTCGCGTGATACGTCATATGACGTACTACGTTAGCGAACTGGTACGCTTACCGAGTCGCAAAGCAAAGGTTTCTGGAAGCAAACCGGAAGGCCCTGCAAAGCGTGTAACATAAACACAGCAGGTCATGTGACTTGGTAATAACACTTTTCATTGGTTCATTTCACTTTTGGTTTCCTAATGATGTAAGACTAGGTCATATAATCTAAAATGAACACTTTTCATTGGTTGAGAACTATTGTTTTTCCCAAATGATGAAAATCCCTCTTTCTTTCCTCACTCTGACTTTCATCATTGTGAGAGAAAGACCCTTTGTTACCAGTGAGCAATGGCTTCTTTAGTAGCTTCAGCTGGTGCTTCCCCACCACCTCCACCACATCCAAGGAAGAGTGGACCGATGTGTGAATGTGTTCACTGTATGCAACAACTTTGACACTTACAGAAGCCTCACCTTCTCCATGCCTCCTACACAGTTCTACATGTACATCATAAATGCAAACAGAACAGAATTAATTATACATGTTAAATGGTTTATTTTTGCTGTTCTCAGAATGTATCAAATTTCACTAAAAACAGTGACTTGAAGGTATTCATCATATAACAGCGGGGAAAAAAAAACACAATCAAAATGATTGTGTTTAAAAAACCCATACAACATAACAAATCAGAATTCAGAACTCCTTAAAGTTAACTTACTTTCCATGACGGCCAAGGATGTCCTATGAACAGCTTACACTCTGTTGTGCTGTTATTACTTTCAACCCGCCACTTTCTGAAAGAAAACCTCCATCGTTTTCAAAAACATGTTACATACAATAAATGACTTCTTGCTCTCTACCACAAGTTTCCACAAGGCCAAATCTTGTCAAAGCCATTTATAACTCTTGGATTTCTTGTAAGCCAATCCCGTCTTTTCGCATTTCCGCAACTTTCAGAATTAAAATGTTGAAGATCATTTACACAATCCTGGACTAGTAATATCTTCCCCTTCTTGCTCAATCATGTTCTACATTTCCTATCACACTGATACTGCTTACTATGAAGCAGACTTACACTACCTTTATGACTAGTACAAATATTTAATTCTCTACATCACTTTTAATCACAAAGCAATGTAAAACAGTAGACAGCATTGCAGACTTACATTCCCTCTACTCCATGTTTTGATTGGCTGCTTCAATTAGCTTATAAAAAGAAATAGTTTTTCTGAACTCATTCAAAGTGCACGTATTTCTCAATGACGTCCTTTGTTATGGTAAAAAGTTATGTCTCTGTACTACACTTATCCTCAAGGCCAAATAGTGTAGGAGCCATGAGAACTTCTTGAAATTGCTCAGAGCACATCCCGAGATTCTTTCCCTAAAATTTTGGTTTTAAAAACACCAGGTAAGAGTTTTTAAGGTCATATGGCAATTTTTTTTTGAAAATTAAAACAGAATCATTGCAGAATGACCAGCCATTTCTACACTTTAAATAAGCTGTATAATGTCCTGATGTTATTGAAGGACCATCATGATATATAATTGCTACAGTTACAAAAGTCCTTCCTGATATTGACAACTGTGAAGCCACAAAATTTTTAATTAAAGTTGTCAATTTTGTTCCATCAGGCCTACATCGTTGGAACATTAAAATGACATACTGGCCATATGTTCGTATAAATAATGTGGACATCATTTTAGATTTACATTGCCTACACTCCATATTGTGATCAGCTGCTTTTACTAGCTTATTAAAAGAGACTGATTTACTGTCTGGCAAAGTTAAATATATAAATCTTTCTGAGTCTACACTAGTAGTACTTGATACCCTACAGTTCTCGCAGTCATGCTGCCATTGATAAGAAAGCCC
Organism: Lissotriton helveticus; assembly: GCF_964261635.1. Classification (NCBI taxonomy): domain Eukaryota; kingdom Metazoa; phylum Chordata; class Amphibia; order Caudata; family Salamandridae; genus Lissotriton; species Lissotriton helveticus. The sequence continues at coordinate 479,144,010 of NC_136063.1, read as the reverse complement.
AAACAGGTGATCTACATCTACACCTTCATCATGCAATACATCAAGCATATACATTAAAAACTCCTGACAATCTTGCTGACTATTTTGAGAGAATTGTGTTTGGCCTGAACATCTGTCTAACAGATTTCGAATTTCAGACACACTTTCTATGTTTGTTCTATCAGTGCTACATTTCTCTAACACAGAAATTAACAAACTGCAAAATCTTTGATCAGAATTGACCACAATCTCTTCTTTTACATTTTCTAGAGAAAACAAAACATTAACCACTACATTAGCATAGCAGTTGACACCAGAACTGTTTTCAAATTGAAAACCAACAACATCTTCAACAGAATCCTTTTTGTTTCTGCTTATAATTTCAGGTTCATCGACTTTTCGTCTTTTTGCTACAACCTCCCCAGTATTGGTCACATTTCTTCGTTTCCGGCCTACCACACGTTTCTCAAACAAAGGATACTGAGGCAAATGTGGCGCATACTCTCTTCTCAACCTATTGTATTCCTTAACACAATCTAGATCCGCACAAATGTTTGTGACATCACACTCAATCAAGTACAATCCCGATAAAGTCCTAACTCGTGACAATGCCACATATGCCATACCCTCCTTGAACACAGAACTGCCAATATTCACCAATGCACAGTCTACACTTAAACCTTGCGATTTATGGATTGTCACCGCATATGCCAAGCAAACAGGAAACTGCTTACGACGAACATATAAGTCTTTTACAAGCAAAAATCTAGCAGAACAACGAGCAATTAGCTGTACTTCCTCAATGCCATCAAATTTAATTTTTAAAAATTCAATTCCATCTCTATTTCTGTATTTAACAAAATCAACAACATTACCCATTGATCCATTTACCAGACCTCTTTCAACATGTAAATTCCTTCTTAAAATTATACGGCAGTTCAAGCACACATTCAGAGTCTTTTCAAAACCCGCAGTTTTAGATATACTCTTCTCTAATGAATCCAATTTTGTTTTCAGATTCTCAGACAAAATATTTGTTGATCCCATATGCTCTACTCTGTCAATAGCTTCCAATTTCACAATCTCTTGCTTTTCTAAATGCAACATTTTGTTGTTGAATTTGGCACATTCTGCAAGAGTTGGCATCAAACATATTCCAGATTTTTTCTCAGTAACTTTCTGAAAAATATTCTCAGGCACAACATCTTCGTCTGGATATAAATTTGTCAGTAATCGTGCATGTAAAGCTTCTTTCCCATGCTCGGTCACTTTTCCAATTCTAACATCTTGTAGAATAGTCTTGTAAACTTCATCCTTTGCCTGACGCATATTTTCATGCAGTTCAGCATAATTGAAGTTTAACCATATATTGACGTTGCCAATACTCCCTAAGCACTTCCTGGTATCTTCATGCGTGAGCATTTTGAACACAGGTTGCCCTTTCACTGGTGTCAGCTGCAGAAGATCTCCGAAAACAATGATGTGTTTGCCACCAAATAACACATCATACTCTGTTTTGAGAACTTCTTGCCTTCTCAAATGCACAAAGGCAAGCATGACATTGGAAACCATGCTTACTTCGTCAATGATAAGAAGTTTCATTTTCCTCAAGACTCTTGAAACTTCAAAACAAGCATCTCCAGATAGCTTGTGATATTCTAATTTGTTGTCATGCTCCACTGGCAGCATCAGTAAACGATGTAAAGTAATCCCTTTAATGTTATGTGCTGCCAGTCCAGTTGGAGCGGTGACAACACAAGACAGCGATGACTCTGTCCTTTCCTGCAAGTAACATGAAATTGCTTTAATAAGGAAACTTTTTCCAGTTCCCGCTTCTCCACTCACGTACAGTCGGACAGGCTTCAACGACGTACATGAGCACTCTTTCTTGTCATGACTTAATCCATGATCAATTTGCATGGTAACTTCGTCATATATTTTCCTCTGCTCAACGTTGAGTTGTCTTTCCAACTCTTCTAAGTTAACCGCATCCTCCTGAGCATGTGCCATGGCTCTTTCCACTTCATTCATGGCAGTGGCAGCTTCATTTTCGATAACAGGTCCTCCTAGTGGATCCTGACTCAATGAAGCAGAACTCTGACTGTCCTGAGAACTGTCTCTGGCAATCTCGGCTGCAATCGTTGCTTCCTGCTCAATTTCCACATTCAACATTTCTACATATTTGGGAAAAGCAGGACATTCTATGGTCTCCTTGGCAGCATTGAATGAGTCTTCGTAACAAAGGAAATCTCCAAGCAGTTCCTCTTCTGCACGCCAAGGCTTAAAAAGTTGCAAAAGTGCTAAATAGAAAAACTCCTTTTTTTCAGGAGATTCGCCACTCAATTTTCGATGGTTTATCAAGTGGCATTTTCTTTGCTTGACCAGACATCCCTCACTTCCTATTACAGCATACACTCCTTTCTCAGTATCTTCTTTGATGTTCCTCTTGAATATGTAATTTTGCAGAACCTCATACAGACAAACATTCTCGAGGTGACTGCTTCGATTTGGATAATATGTATCCAACATGTTGCTCTTCAAAATGTCGGTACTGTTTGGCTCCTTTTCCGCCAAATACTCAATTTCCCGCACAGGTTTTAGAACTCGATTACGCGTTGCAGCAAGACCAACACTCGCCCAAACGATACTCCTGGACTTGGCATAGAGACTTGCTGAAGACAACCGGTCAGAACATTCGTAAGCTCCGATTTCTCGATGCGACAACATCTTCAGACTGAAACTGTACAACTTCTTGCTGAGGCTCTTTTCATGGGAAATGTCCTCCCACATATCCTTCAATTCTGTCTTCTCTTTTTTGGTGATGTAAGATGTCACATACCGAGCCACAGCCATACAGTTATCAGCCACAAACTGTATATCCATGTTAGCATTCCACATGGACAAAATCACCGGGTTGTAGTCGTTGATGTACTTAGACTCTTCGTTCCTCTTCAAATTGTATGTGTTTTTAGGTGATTTCTTCATCACATTATGTCGCAGCGAAGACATCAAACTGTTCACTCTTCCTTTAGAAATCACCGATCGTGGAAAGCCGAAACGACATTTGGTGTAGAACTTGTCTTTGTTCCGGAATTTACGACGACAGTACTTTCCACATCGATGGCTTTGGAAACGTAGAACTTTTTCTCTTAGGCTTTTTTTCTCCTTTGCGTTTGGAACAGCACACGTAGAATACTGTTCTATGAAACTCATCACTGAGTCGTCTGCATCCGTTCCAAATTTAGGTGCATCCTTGATCCACAGCAACATATGTATATGAGGAGCACCTCTTGCTTGGTACTCCTTCCTCCAGAAGAAATCCAACACCTCTCCAAGAGGTGGATTCTTCTTATTCATGATGAAAGACATCATACCTTCAAATCTATGATTGAAGTACCTACATACATTGACTGGATCCAAAGAGCACAGTTCTCCGGGTGTCTTGAATTCGATGTTTTCTACGTTAGCATTTGCCTCTCGTAGAAATTCAAGTAAGTCTTCCCAGCCATACTCAGCACAGCTCAAAGTGAGGAACCATGTGGGAGTTCCTAAGTTCCTCAGCATACATTTTAAATCACCATGACGACGGTACCAGTACTCATTAGTACCACGCTGACACGCCTTGAGATTAATCAGGTGAGAATCCAAAATACTGTCTTGGACATTGACTTTATCCATAAAGTCACTTGCCGAGATGTTTTGCATGTGTATACCACTTTTCAAGATATGGTTCACTGCATATGACAGTCCAGACAGATCGCTTTCAAACAGGAGATGAAACAAATAAGGAATGCATTGTCGAAACCTAGGATCTCCTGCATACAATCGCAAAGTCCGGTATTCAGAAGCAGGAATTTGATGAGGTCGCTCATCATATCTTCCTCCCTGACCTGTTGGAAAAAGCTGTGGGAAACACCGAGCTTCCAAACTTTCCTCCCAAACACTAATGGGACTCCCTTTCGCTTGTTTCATTTGAAACAACTCAATAGCATTCCCCATGACTTCCTTGGAATGCAAAGGATGAACACTATAATGTTCATATATTTCTTCACTAGTACAGGGTTCTACTTTCTCAATTTGACCAGCACACAAATCGCTATCCTCTTCCTCACTTACTTCCTCTTCTGCAACATATACATTTTTATAGTATTTATTATTTTTTTTCAAATACAATGTTGCCCTTTTGACTTTCCTAACATCTACTAAATCTTGCCATATTTTCTTATTCTTTGTCGGAACCCCATTAACTAAGATAACAAGAGGTTCCTCTTCCACTTTTTCTACTCCAATTGTGTTAATGTTTTTCTTCAAATCTAGAGGCAAATAAACAACTCTTCCCTTTAATCCTCTCTGTAAATCTGATGGAGGCAATTTCCCTGTCTTTGGCTCCATTCTTACAATAGCCTGAAAGGGATGGATACTTTGAATCAAAATAGATTCATAAGTATTTAAATCCTTCAATTCAGAAGGAATCTCAACCAATTCCAGATTATTATGAACTGCTCTAGCAGGCATCTGGTTTTGATTTAATTTGTTACAACAATAAGTACACACACGTTGATCCAATCCCAAATCAAAACAATTTTCTACCATCAAGTATGTTGTAAAATCCTTCCATTCACTATTATTTTCCCTTTCACTTTTTCCATATAAATCCACTAACTTAGTCTGATTCTTATAATAAGTGCGTCGACAACACACACAAGTGACATTTGGCCTCTCACTTGATTTCACCTCAAACGTCGCAATTTCCCTCTGGAAATTATCTGTACTGGAAACCTGTACACTATCTTCCACATTACTCTCTTCTTCTTGGTCAATTTCAACATTCTCCTCTTTACTTCCAAAGTAACAAAACTCAATTTCTTCACATATATTCTTCACATCTATTTCAGAACCATGCAAAAGAGCAGCGCATAATTGTTTAAGCATAATTGCTGGACTCTTAGCATAATACAACATTCTAACTAATTTCCTCACTTTATTATGATGCACTGCTAGCATCCTGAAATGATGAAAAACACTCTGGCATACTCTCCTGGAAAGACAAGCCAGTGAATGACCATGCAAACCTATCACTTCTCTCACTCTGCAAGGATCTAATTCTTGCAACAACTTCATTTTCTGCTTCAAACTTTTCTTATTAAATGACCGTATAAAATCACAAAGCAAATTGATGGAATCCTGTCGTACACTGCAAATACTACTACACTTCCAGGTGTACACAGGACCCTTAGGACGTCTCCCTAAAACCTCATTACCTAACACCTCTTCTATCTCTGTTCTCACAACTTTTTCTTTTTCAACTGGACAACCATCTTTCACTTCATAAGGTCGACCACTGGTGTCAACTGCATGCACCAAATCATTATCCTGGAAATAACTCTCCTCATTAAAAAATGCCTCAGAGCTTGAACTATGCATCCATTCTCCAGAAAAAACTTCACAAAAATTACTACGATTACCTATTCTCTTCCATCTACTATTTCTTTTGAAATCATAAATTACCTTGTTTAGCTTCCTAATTCTATTGATTGTCAAAATAAATAACTTACGTTTAATTTCAAATGCCTGATCAATAACTTTCTCAACTATTTTTTTTCTCTTATAAAAAACCACTTTCTGTTGACCTTTCTTAATATTTTTTAACAAATTCCCAATTATCCTGTTGCGGAACATTCGTTTACGAATATCCCTAAACTGTTGTTTCCTTCTACTTTCATGCATAGAGTTATCTCTTACTCTAGCAGTAACATTTCTCATTGGCCTTTCCTTACCATTTGAATTGTTTCTCCTTTTCTGGACTGAAACATTTTCTGTAGTAATATTTTTTTTACTACACATATTTCTTATGACTGTTTTTGGACTCTTACCCGGTGCTTTCTTGGTGACTTGACAAATCTTTTTGTTAGAGGACTGCTGCATTATTCCATGGTCCTGTTGTCTTTGACGTTTTGCAGCCTTTCTCACTCTTTCTTTTGCTAGGCATCCTAAAATCTTGAAATAATCTGCAGTTGAATCTGTGGTAAAATATAATAAAAAATGTTATTAACCACTATTACCCAACAGTAAATTAATAACAGTCATCAAGTATATAATATACTGAAGCCTATCTCCAATTTTTCACTGAACAGGACTCATCTCTTCTTAACCTTGGATAAACCTCACCTACTCTGTGTCCCCTGCACATAATTAAATGTAAATTGGCAGATTTATATTAACTAGCACATCCCCAGGGATGCACCAGTTAACGTGCACCGCTGCTCTGCCACCCACGGTGTGCCGCATTTACAATCAGATAGGACAAAGCTACATCAAAACCCTGCGCCTGCTTGAAGCAGGCATAGATCTTGACGCAGGTAGGCTGAAAGCTAAAGCAACAACTAAGTGTCGTGTGCAGAAGTTACAAAAAAGGAAAAATGGCGTTTAAACCAGTAATGAGACCATGCTAACGTAACACAGAGTAAAAATATCCAGGATCTACATCAGTTTGGGGTTCACGAACCTGGCAGGTACAAGGCACTGAGGCTTTCCACCGTGCATGTCTCATCCCAAATCATATGTTGTTTGTGAATGAAACAATTTCCCAGACCAAATGCTTTGGATTGGCTACTTCTAAAAAATTAAACACCCCTACTATCCCGGAGTTAGAGGAATATGATGGTTGGAGTAATTTTACTCGTTGTCCATTAAAGATTTACAGGCCCTACTCCGTAATTCTTCCTTTAACATTTCCAGTATAAATCCAAAAGGTTGACTGCTTTGGCAACGTGCCTTATCCACGGTTTAATAACGCTGCCTTTTGCTTTATATAAGTTTTCAAATTGTATGAAATATATACCAATAGGTCGTTATTAACCTTTAGGTAGTGGTTTTCTTCATGAGGTCTGGTCGCTTCCATACACATACAGATTTTCAAAGATGATCAAGAACTTTATCTGAATGGAGAGGAATGCACTGAGACGCCAGATCATTCACTAATGTGTAGGCACATACAGTTACACGGTTTATGCAACAAACACCGACCAAATATGGCTTGCGTGTTGCAAGGCACACCAGTTCCTGCTATCATCCCCACGTTCAAGTTCTTGGAAAATGGTAGTTATTTGATGCTCAATAATGAAGATTGTTCTGGGTTAATTAAAAGTATTCATTTTATCGTAACAGTAAATGAACGGGTTATTTCAGAAATGTTCTATTTCCTCCCACACATGAACATAGGGAGTTTTCAATCTGGCCACAAATACCAACCTTGGGAGCACATTTCAACGGCATGGCAAGAATAAGAGCTCTTTTGTCTCAGAGAGAGGTGGCCTTGAGTTCGGCCCGTGAAACTTTCGTGCTTCACATAGCGAACACCCGTACAGAGGTGCAGACCCTTTTAAATACAGATTCGCCTTTCCATTTCAGCAAGATGGTTCGGACTATCTCTAACGCGTCCTCCACAAAGGGCCTGGCGCACTTTTTTAAAGTTGTTACCAGTGGTCTTGTGACTTCATTTGAGAAAATCTTTGGAGTCATCCCTGCTTTCTTTCATTCTATTTTTTCCACTCTGCTTCGTGGATTCCCATTTTTACTTGCATTACCAGCGGACGCTCTTGTGCTTTTTTAAATTTTTAAATATGGATGTCCCTCCTGTGCAAGCTCCCGCCCTGCAGCTGCTGACACTGTTCCGCAATCGCATGCTAGAATATTATGGCACAATGCCGTTGGCGATATTAAGCACGGCATATGGATTATCTTTTCGATTCTCCTACTTCACCTGTGTCCAGCCTGTATTTCACTGCCTGACCTGTGATTTCGATTGGGACATTGATTTGTGTCTCTGCGGACCGGTTTCTCCTGACGTCGACTTTAATCAGCTGATGACTCCTATCATTACTCACGAGTTGGTTTGTCCTGGCGAAAGGATTATGGCTGTGGCATTGATGCATGGACTAATTGGTCCCTGGAATTTACTGGCGGCAACACAGTCTTTCTTGGAACAGAGCTTTCTTGAAAACCCACCGAGCTGTCCTCTGATGTTGATAGAGGATCCGGTGCTGGGAGAGCACTTATGTTCTTTTCCGCTTTTAAATTGGATGGCTGAACTCTTTTCGGATGAAGACGGTGACTTCCTATTGGAGGCTGTTGCAGCTTATTTTGCATACACAGTTATGTCATAGACCTTTTTCATGTTTGATATGCTGAGTACTAGCATTTCATTGACAATTCATTGACTTATTTGTCAAGTTTTTATTATTTAGCTTGCCTATTGGCTTAAGACTTGATAAAGTACTTGGCTGTTTTATTTTTCTTTAGCATTAAATTTTCCTAGTTTTTAATGTTTTACCTTGCGGACCGTCCACATATAAAGTTGCAATCTGCTCTCATGAGATGGCACTTCTATTATCTTATTCAGTTCGTTTCCGGATCATGGGGAGGTGTCATCTAGGTCCTGGATATCTTTACACCGTGTTAAGTTAGCATGGACTCATTACCGGTTTAAACGCCATTTTTTCCTTTTTTGCAACTTCTGCACACGACACTTAGTTGTTGCTTTAGCTTTCAACCTAATAGTTCATCGTGATTTACATGAGAATAATATGGTATTGCTCTACTATCTGCTTTACTTCTTAAACTATATCTGTACAGCGAGTGCTGAAGTTTCAAGAACAACACGATACAGAATTGTTATGAGGTCTGATCTCCACGACTTCATACTCATAACATAAGTGCAGCTTCTCCCAATTCTGGGCATGAGGCGGGTTTTATATTGCTTTGCCGAACACACATACACAACACTTGATGCGGTTCACATGAAGAGAGAGCTGGTGTATGCTGATGTGATTCCTTCAAATCTAAGACACTAAAGTATCGGCACGCCCTAAACCAACACAAAGAGACCTTCTTAGCAAATAATATATTATGTGTATTAGGGAGGGTGAGATATAAGCAGCCGCGGGCCGTGGAGGGAGTTACGGTGGGGCAGGGAGGCGGGGAGGGGGAGGGGCAGGGTGGAGCCCTCTCCACCCTGCCCCTCCCCCTCCCCGCCTCCCTGCCCCACCGTAACTCCCTCCACGGCCCGCGGCTGCTTATAAGTGTTGCTAACTCTTATTCATTTACAGCATGTTAACATACTGTCACCATTCGTTTTTTATGTACTACTGACTATGCTGGTAATTTTGCTACTGATAATATGTGTACTTGTATAATCTAAGATACTACGCCTGAGAAGACGGCATTAGTAAATAAACATTTCAAATACACATGTGTTCTTCTTAACTCCATGTTCTGGTTTCTAAGAAATATATAACGACCGACTGTTCATGAGTTCCACGTATCCTGAGGTACTATAAGTTCATATTCTGGATTGTCTAAACATTGAGAGTTTGTTATATCCAATGTGACACTGTACCTAGCTTGCTAAGGGGTTTTGATTACTAAGGTGAGTTTTGGGACACCCTAATTCGCTGAGGTTCCAATCCTCTGTCCACAGTTCTGTGTGAGAACAGAAACCCTGCGACAGGGGCACCCCTCAGCCTTACTGGAGCTTCATCACACTTGCGATACAACTCCAGCAATGCGCCAACTTTATGGCACAAATACGTCACGCATCTGTGCTGTTTTTGCCCCATGATGCGCCGCATTGTAAATGCAGCACACCATAGGTGACGGAACAGCGGCACAGAATGACTAACACATCCCTGGTGATGCGCCAGTCATCATAAATCTATCCCTATGCTTCTTATCTTGTTAGAGATGAACCGCCATATGTATCATCAAAGTTTTTTGCATTTCCTAAATAGCGAACTTTAAGGAATAAATAGCGATTCTTTACCATTCCTAGTTTGCGATGACCTATTTGCTAATTACAAATTACCCATTCATTTCCATGCAGCAGGAGGCCCATAGGAATGAAGGTGCAATTTGCGATTAGCAATTACCTCATCGCAAATTACGAATTTTTCCGACGGTGCAGGGGTGTCTCAAGAACACCCTGCTGCACCCCTGAAAAACAGAGTGAAAACTCTGTTGCCCTCATCTGAGAAGTGAACTCCATCTCCTCTGTAGATATCTTGCATGTAGTAACGCAAGTTATTGTTGTACAGGGAGCCCATTCCATGGTCTCTCATGTAAGCTGAAACAGATTTGTTTACATGCTTCCTCGACTTCTCAATTTGTGGACAAAATTGGTTTGACCACCTCCATTTCTGTCTTTGGCATATATTTGAATATACCAAGGCAGTCTGAGGAAAAAGTGCCATTAATTGCTCAAAGGTGTCCTTTAAAAGCATTTCCAGACCTACACCAGTCAAAGTGCCCAAGTCATTACCTCCACAGTGCACAATTAACAGGTCAGGTTTGGGCAAATGCATAAAGGTTTTCACCAATGGTATCAATTGGTGACATTTTAATCCTCTGTGGCCAAACCACTTAATTTCCACATCTTGTAAATTGAGGTTAGGTAATTTCCTGTTTTCAACGTACCTTTGAGCCCAGTGAATATAACTATGTCCAACAATCCAGACAGAAAACATGGTGAGAGAAGGTTCTCCTGCAGTCAGATGAAGTGTGGCAATGAAATGGCAGTTGAAAAAATGAGAGTTTGAAATGAAAAAAACTGTGGAGTTTCTGTGTTCATGAAGCAGTAACAGTGATTGGTGGATTTTGATTGCTGAAAACAAAAAGTTAGGGTGCACGGATGTGTTCTTTGAAAGATGTATTTTGAGTGGTCAATAAAAAATCATTAAATGAAAGAATGCACTGGATATGCAGGTGCACTGAGAGTTCAGAGTTCAATTGCAACATTGTTGTGTGAACTTGCAAACAACAGAGGTCTTCCAGGAGGTGGTTGCCATGCAGATAAGGCAGAAAGGGCAGAGGGGGGATGGGTTTTCATTTGAAAAAAGTGAGGGAAGACTTTTGATTGGGTGACATGAGAGATATGTGTGAAGAATTACAGCATTTCTGTGCTTTTCATAGCTGCAGACTCTGGAGTGCATACCTTTTGCTCTGCTGCAGACAAATTGGTGTGTTTCTGAGACTGTTTTCAAACTCAAAGTATTTGCTAAGGTGAGAAAATATTTCTTTACTTTAGATAGAGAATAGTTTGCTTTAAGGAGAAAATTACGATTTATGTGGCGCAAATTGCTTGTAAATATGCTCTCACATGTGTATGGAAAATTTTGATTTTGAATGTTTGTGTTACATAGCCATGTTAAAAGTGACCCAACCATGCTGGAAAGGCAATCAAAAAATGCTTTCATGTGTTTTATTGACATTTTAAGTCATTTTCCCATGTGCAGTGTTTAGAAATTATGATTTGAAAATCGTTTTTGGGGAAAAGGAATTGTTTTTAAAATCATGACAAGGAGATAATGGTGTATACTTCTTTATAAGGCTATTGACTGTCCCTGATGTTATTTTTCTCATTTTAGTGTAAGACCTTTCTCTGTGGCGCAAATTGCTTGTAAATATGCTCCCACATGTGCATGGAAAATTTAGAGTTTGAATGTTTGTGTTACATAGCCATGTTAAAAGTGACCCTACCATGCAGGGAAGCCAATCAAAAAACGCATTTATGTGTCTTAAGGACATTTTAAGTCATTTTCCCATGTGCAGTTTTTAGAAATTATGATTTGAAAATCGTTTTTGGGGAAAAGGAATTGTTTTTAAAATCATGACAAGGACATAATGGTGTATGCTTCTTTATAAGGCAATTGACTGTCCCTGATGTTATTTTTCTCATTTTAGTGTAAGACCTTTCTCTGTGGCGCAAATTGCTTGTAAATATGCTTCCACGTGTGCATGGAAAATTTTGATTTTGAATGTTTGTGTTACATAGCCATGTTAAAAGTGACCCAACCATGCTCGAAAGGCAATCAAAAAACGCTTTCATGTGTTTTAATGACATTTTAAGTCATTTTCCCATGTGCAGTGTTTAGAAATTATGATTTGAAAATCGTTTTTGGGGAAAAGGAATTGTTTTTAAAATCATGACAAGGACATAATGGTGTATGCTTCTTTATAAGGCAATTGACTGTCCCTGATGTTATTTTTCTCATTTTAGTGTAAGACCTTTCTCTGTGGCGCAAATTGCTTGTAAATATGCTCCCACATGTGCATGGAAAATTTAGATTTTGAATGTTTGTGTTACATAGCCATGTTAAAAGTGACCCTACCATGCAGGAAAGCCAATCAAAAAACGCTTTTATGTGTCTTAAGGACAATTTAAGTAATTTTCCCATGTGTAGTGTTTTGAAGTTATGATTTGAAAATCGTTGTTGAGGTAAAGGAATGTTGTTAAAATTTATGTGCGCCATATGCCCCCAAATTTCTTTTTCAGGGGTGCAGCAGGGTGTTCTTGAGATACCCCTGCACGCTTGAAAAAAATCCTATTTTGTGATGAGCTAATTGCTAATCACAAATTGCAACCTTCATTCCTATGAGCCTCCTAGCCCATGGAAATGAATGGTTAATTTGCAATTAGCAATTTGCTCATTGCAAATTAGGAATAGTAAAGAATTGCTATTTATTCCTTAAAATTTGGTATTTAGGAAATGCAAAATAGTTTGATGGTACATATGGTGGTTCATCTGTAACAAGATAAGAAGCTTAGGGATACATTTATGATGACTAGCGCAATCAAGTGCACATTACTTACTTCATTGGTAGGCCTTTACATGTATTATCTCCTCTGTATTCTTCATCAAGCGTAACTTTAATCTGCAATCCTGAGTAGGCCTCACCTTAAACAAACCTCTGGATAGGACACACTTTATTGTCATCCTGGATTAATCATTTAAAATGGTAGGGACAGATTTATGATAGGTGTATGCCTCTTTTGTGCCACTGTGCGTCACTTTTATGATGCAGCGGTGGTGCAAAAGATTTGCTATGAGGCGACAACATTACAAATTGATGCATTTAGGCAGATATGTCATGGTGTAAAAAAAACGTACCACATAAAACCGAAGCAGCAGTGATGCAAAAGATGCACCATGCCGCAAGACAGGCCTCACTTGGGGCCATATGTATGAAGGTAATTAGCATTTGCAAAGATCAAAATTCTACGAATTTCGGCCTTTGTGAATGTTAATTAGACAAATGGTATGTATCAAACAAGTTTGATGCAAAATAAGGAGTAGCAAAATTTGCTATTCCTTATTTTGCAATTGCACTGAAGGATTTGCAAATTTTGTGACTACGTGAATGCAATGTATCAAACAAAAACTATGTAAAAAATGACATTAAGGATTTGGAAACTATTGTGGTAAATTGGTGGTAATTTGTGAATTCTTTTCAAAAAGCTTTTTTTCAAAAAAACAAAAGGTGCCATATGACGCCAACACATGCCCTTAGGGCATGTATGTGTGCCATATGCCCCCAAATTTCTTTTTCAGGGGTGCAGCAGGGTGTTCTTGAGACACCCCTGCACCCTTGGAAAAATTCCTAATTTGTGATGAGCAAATTGGTAATCGCAAATTAAACCTTCATTCCTATGAGCCTCCTAGCCCATGGAAATGAATGGGTAACTTGCAATTAGCAATTTGCTCATCGCAAATTAGGAATGGTAAAGAATCGCTATTTATTCCTTAAAGTTCGCTATTTAGGAAATGTAAAATATTTTGATGATACATATGGCAGTTCATCTCTAACAAGATAAGAAGCTTAGGGATACATTTATGATGACTGGCGCATCACCAGGGATGTGACAGTCATCCTGCGCCGCTGTTCCGCCACCCATGGTGTGCTGCATTTACAATGCGGCGCAGCATGGGGCAAAAATGGCACAGATGCGTGACGCATATGTGCCGTAAAGGTGGCGCATTGCTGGAGTTGTATCGCAAGTGCGATGCAGCTCCAGCAAGGCTCAGGGGTGCCGCATCTCCACAATGCTGCGTCAAGACCTATGCCAGCTTCAAGCAGGCGCAGGGTTTTGACGCAGCTTTCTCCTATCTGATTGTAAATGCGGCACACCATGGGTGGCAGAGCAGTGGTGCACGTTAACTGGTGCATGCCTGGGGATGTGCCATTTAATATAAATCTGCCCCTTTACATTTAAGTATGTGCAGGGGACACAGAGTCGGTGAGGCTTATCCAAGGTTAAGAAGAGATGAGTCCTGTTCAGTGAATAATTAGACATAGGCTTCACCTGCTCAGCATTGCTGGACATGGCTAAATAATAGCTGCTAAATGTTAATCTTGTTAAACAATTTTACTATTATAATCTCTGAGATTTGTCTCTTACTCTGCAACATCTCATTGTTGTTATCTTTCTTTAAAGATAAAGACAACCTCAACATGAGCGACAATCTGCAATCAGTTGATTTTGACCTCATCATTGAACTTGTAATTGAAACATCAGTGGATGTTGATCCTTTGGATGATTTAAATCCTGAGGATGAAGAAGAGCGTGATGAGGATGCAGATTTGTCCGAACTATATGATATAGGATGGGAAGCTGACCTGCTTGAGCCTTTGGAAATATAAACATTTATTTTTAAATTTTATAATTAATAAAAAGTAAAAAGGTAAACCGTTTAATTTAAAAATAAAGACACCTTCAAAAACAGGTTATGTGTAGTGTCTTCAATAAAATATTAAAATATGTTCATAAAATTAGATCAGATTCACATATAAAATAGCATAGGTAACATAAATATAAATGTCATTTCTTTTCTGGTATTTTTGTATTGTAAGATTGCCAATGACTAAAAAATCTTCAAATTAAAATGTCAAGTAGTGTGTTAAGTTTTTGATCACTGTTACTGAATTACTGTTTGGTAATAATGTTTATTAACATTTTTTATTATATTTTTCCTCAGATTCAACTGCAGATCATTTCAAGATTTCACCATGCCTACAATACAAAGACAGATAAAGGCTGCAAAACGTCAAAGACAGCAGGTGAAAACAAAAACCCAGCAGTCCTCTAACAAAAAGATTTCTCAAGCCACGAAGAAAGCACCGGGTAAGAGCTCTAAATATTTCATAAGAAATATTTGTAATAAAAAAAATATTACTACAGAAAATGTTTCAGTCCATAACACGAGAAGGAAATCAAATGGAAAGAAAAGGACAATGAAAAATGTTACTGCTAGAGCAAGAGATAAATCTGTGCATGATAGTAGAAGGAAACAACAGTTTAGGGAGATTCGTAAACGAATGTTCCGCAACAGGATAATTGGCAATTTGTTAAAAAATATTAAGAAAGGTCAACAGAAACTAGTTTTTTATAAGAGAAAAAAAAAAGTTGAGAAAGTTATTGATCAGGCATCTGAAATTAAACGTAACTTATTTATTTTGATAATCAATAGAATTAGGAAGCTAAACAAGGCAATTTTTGATTTCAAAAGAAATAGTAGATGGAAGAGAATAGTTAATCGTAGTAATTTTTGTGAAGTTTTTTCTGGAGAATGGATGCATAGTTCAAGCTGTGAGGCATTTTTTAATGAGGAGAGTTATTTCCAGGATAATGATTTGGTGCATGCAGTTGACACCAGTGGTCGTGCTTATGAAGTGAAAGATGGTTGTCCAGTTGAAAAAGAAAAACTTGTGACAACAGAGGCAGAAGAGGTGTTAGGTAATGAGGTTTTAGGAAGACGTGCTAAGGGTCCTGTGTACACCTGGAAGTGTAGTAGTATTTGCAGTGTGCGACAGGATTCCATCAATTTGCTTTGTGATTTTGTACGGTCATTTAACAAAAAAAGTTTGAAGCAGAAAATGATGTTGTTGCAAGAATTAGATCCTTGCAGAGTAAGAGAAGTGACAGGTTTGCATGGTCATTCACTGGCTTGTCTTTCCAGGAGAGTATGTCAGAGTGTTTTTCATCATTTCAGGATGCTAGCAGTGCATCATAACAAAGTGAGGAAATTAGTTAGAATGTTGTATTATGCTAAGAGTCCAGCAATTATGCTGGAACAATTATGCGCTGCTCTTTTGCATGGTTCTGAAATAGATGTGAAGAATATATGTGAAGAAATTGAGTTTTGTTACTTTGGAAGTAAAGAGGAGAATGTTGAAATTGAGCAAGAAGTAGAGGGTCATGTGGAAGATAGTGTACAGGTTTCCAGTACAGATAATTTCCAGAGGGAAATTGCGACGTTTGAGGTGAAATCAAGTGAGAGGCCTAATTTCACTTGTGTGTGTTGTCGACGCACCTATTATAAGAATCAGACTAAGTTAGTGGATTTATATGCAAAAAGTGAAAGGGAAAATAATAGTGAATGGAAGGATTTTGCAACATACTTGATGGTAGAAAATTGTTTTGATTTGGGATTGGATCAACGTGTGTGTACTTATTGTTGTAACAAATTAAAACAAAACCAGATGCCTGCTAGAGCAGTTCATAATAATCTGGAATTGGTTGAGATTCCTTCTGAATTGAAGGACTTAAATACTTATGAATCTATTTTGATTCAAAGTATCCATCCCTTTCAGGCTATTGTAAGAATGGAGCCAAAGACAGGGAAATTGCCTCCATCAGATTTACAGAGAGGATTAAAGGGAAGAGTTGTTTATTTGCCTCTAGATTTCAAAAAAAACATTAACACAATTGGAGTAGAAAAAGTGGAAGAGGAACCTCTGGTTATCTTAGTTAATGGGGTTCCGACAAAGAATAAGAAAATATGGCAAGATTTAGTAGATGTTAGGAAAGTCAAAAAGGCAACATTGTATTTGAAAAAAAATAATAAATACTACAAGAATGTATATGTTGCAGAAGAGGAAGTAAGTGAGGAAGAGGATAGCGATTTGTGTGCTGGTCAAATTGAGAAAGTAGAACCCTCTACTAGTGAAGAAATATATGAACATTATAGTGTTCATCCTTTGCATTCCAAGGAAGTCATGGGGAATGCTATTGAGTTGTTTCAAATGAAACAAGCCAAAGGGAGTCCCATTAGTGTTTGGGAGGAAAGTTTGGAAGCTCGGTGTTTCCCACAGCTTTTTCCAACAGGTCAGGGAGGAAGATATGATGAGCGAGCTCATCAAATTCCTGCTTCTGAATACCGGACTTTGCGATTGTATGCAGGAGATGCTAGGTTTCGACAATGCATTCCTTATTTGTTTCATCTCCTGTTTGAAAGCGATCTGTCTGGACTGTCATATGCAGTGAACCACATCTTGAAAAGTGGTATACACATGCAAAACATCTCGGCAAGTGACTTTATGGATGAAGTCAATGTCCAAGATAGTATTTTGGATTCTCACCTGATTAATCTCATGGCGTGTCAGCGTGGTACTAATGAGTACTGGTACCGTCGTCATGGTGATTTAAAATGTATGCTGAGGAACTTAGGTACTCCCACATGGTTCCTCACTCTGAGCTGTGCCGAGTATGGCTGGGAAGACTTACTTGAATTTCTACGAGAGGCAAATGCTAACGTAGATAACATCGAATTCAAGACACCCGGAGAACTGTGCTCTTTGGATCCAGTCAATGTATGTAGGTACTTCAATCATAGATTTGAAGCTATGATGTCTTTCATCATGAATAAGAAGAATCCACCTCTTGGAGAGGTGTTGGATTTCTTCTGGAGAAAGGAGTACCAAGCAAGAGGTGCTCCTCATATACATATGTTGCTGTGGATCAAGGATGCACCTAAATTTGGAACGGATCCAGAAGACTCAGTGATGAGTTTCATCCAACAGTATTCTACGTGTGCTGTTCCAAACGCAAAGGAGAAGAAAAGCCTAAGAGAAAAAGTTCTGCGTTTCCAAAGCCATCGATGTGGAAAGTACTGCCGTCGTAAATTCCGAAACAAAGACAAGTTCTACACTAAATGTCGTTTCGGCTTTCCACGACCGGTGATTTCTAAAGGAAGAGTAAACAGTTTGATGTCTTCGTTGCGACACAATGTCATGAAGAAATCACCTAAAAACACTTACAATTTGAAGAGGAACGAAGAGTCCAAGTACATCAACGACTACAACCCGGTGATTTTGTCCATGTGGAATGCTAACATGGATATACAGTTTGTGGCTGATAACTGTATGGCTGTGGCGCGGTATGTGACGTCTTACATCACCAAAAAAGAGAAGACAGAATTGAAGGATATGTGGGAGGACATTTCCCATGAAAAGAGCCTCAGCAAGAAGTTGTACAGTTTCAGTCTGAAGATGTTGTCGCATCGAGAAATCGGAGCGTACGAATGTTCTGACCGGTTGTCTTCAGCAAGTCTCTATGCCAAGTCCAGGAGTATCGTTTGGGCGAGTCTTGGTCTTGCTGCAACGCGTAATCGAGTTCTCAAACCTGTGCGGGAAATTGAGTATTTGGCGGAAAAGGAGCCAAACAGTACCGACATTTTGAAGACCAACATGTTGGATACATATTATCCAAATCGAAGCAGTCACCTCGAGAATGTTTGTCTGTATGAGGTTCTGCAAAATTACATATTCAAGAGGAACATCAAAGAAGATATTGAGAAAGGAGTGTATGCTGTAATAGGAAGTGAGGGATGTCTGGTCAAGCAAAGAAAATGCCACTTGGTAAACCATCGAAAATTGAGTGGCGAATCTCCTGAAAAAAAGGAGTTTTTCTATTTAGCACTTTTGCAACTTTTCAAGCCTTGGCGTGCAGAAGAGGAACTGCTTGGAGATTTTCTCTGTTACGAAGACTCTTTCAATGCCGCCAAGGAGACCATAGAATGTCCTGCTTTTCCCAAATATGTAGAAATGTTGAATGCGGAAATTGAGCAGGAAGCAACAATTGCAGCCGAGATTGCCAGAGACAGTTCTCAGGACAGTCAGAGTTCTGCTTCATTGAGTCAGGATCCACTAGGAGGACCTGTTATCGAAAATGAAGCTGCCACTGCTATGAATGAAGTGGAAAGAGCCATGGCACATGCTCAAGAGGATGCGGTTAACTTAGAAGAGTTGGAAAGGCAACTCAACGTTGAGCAGAGGAAAATATATGACGAAGTTACCATGCAAATTGATGATGGATTAAGTCATGATAAGAAAGAGTGCTCATGTACGTCGTTGAAGCCTGTCCGACTGTACGTGAGTGGAGAAGCGGGAACTAGAAAAAGTTTCCTCATTAAAGCAATTTCATGCTATTTGCAGGAAAAGACAGAGTCATCGCTGTCTTGTGTTGTCACTGCTCCAACTGGACTGGCAGCACATAATATTAAAGGGATTACTTTACATCGTTTACTGATGCTGCCAGTGGAGCATGACAACAAATTAGAATATCACAAGCTATCTGGAGATGCTTGTTTTGAAGTTTCAAGAATCTTGAGGAAAATGAAACTTCTTATCATTGACGAAGTAAGCATGGTTTCCAATGTCATGCTTGCCTTTGTGCATTTGAGGATGCAAGAAGTTCTCAAAACAGAGTATGATGTGTTATTTGGTGGCAAACACATCATTGTTTTCGGAGATCTTTTGCAGCTGACACCAGTGAAAGGGCAACCTGTGTTCAAAATGCTCACGCATGAAGATACCAGGAAGTGCCTAGGCAGCATTGGCAACGTCAATATATGGTTAAACTTCAATTATGCTGAACTGCATGAAAATATGCGTCAGGCGAAGGATGAAGTTTACAAGACTATTCTACAAGATGTTAGAATTGGAAAAGTGACCGAGCATGGGAAAGAAGCTTTACATGCACGATTACTGTCAAATTTATATCCAGAACAAGATGTTGTGCCTGAGAATATTTTTCAGAAAATTACTGAAAAGAAATCTGGAATATGTTTGATGCCAACTCTTGCAGAATGTGCCAAATTTAACAACAAAATGTTGCATTTAGAAAAGCAAGAGATTGTGAAACTGGAAGCTATTGATAGAGTAGAGCATATGGGATCAACAATTATTTTGTCTGAGAATCTGAAAACAAAATTGGATTCATTAGAGAAGAGTATATCTAAAACTGCAGGTTTTGAAAAGACTCTGAATGTGTGCTTGAACTGCCGTATAATTTTAAGAAGGAATTTACATGTTGAAAGAGGTCTGGTAAATGGATCAATGGGTAATGTTGTTGATTTTGTGAAATACAGAAATAGAGAGGGAATTGAATTTTTAAAAATTTAATTTGAAGGCATTGAGGAAGTACAGCTAATTGCTCGTTGTTCTGCTAGATTTTTGCTTGTAAAAGACTTATATGTTCGCCGTAAGCAGTTTCCTGTTTGCTTGGCATATGCGGTGACAATCCATAAATCGCAAGGTTTAAGTGTAGACAGTGCATTGGTGAATATTGGCAGTTCTGTGTTCACGGAGGGTATGGCATATGTGGCATTGTCACGAGTTAGAACTTTATCGGGATTGTACTTGATTGAGTGTGATGTCACAAACATTTGTGCAGATCTAGATTGTGTTAAGGAATACAATAGGTTAAGAAGAGAGTATGCGCCACATTTGCCTCAGTTTCCTTTGTTTGAGAAACGTCTGGTAGGCCGGAAACGAAGAAATGAGAACAATACTGGGGAGGTTATAGCAAAAAGACAAAAAGTGAATGAACCTAAAATTACAAGCAGAAACAAAAAGGATTCTGTTGAAGATGTTGTTGGTTTTCAGTTTGAAAACAGTTCTGGTGTCAACTGCTATGCTAATGTAGTAATTAATGTTTTGTTTTCTCTAAAAAATGTAAAAGAAGAGATTGTGGTAAATTCTGATCAAAGATTTTGCGGTTTGTTAAATTCTGTGTTAGAGAAATGTACCACTGATAGAAGAAACATAGAAAGTGTGTCTGAAATTCGAAATCTGTTAGACAGATGTTCAGGCCAAACACAATTCTCTCAAAATATTCAGCAAGATTGTCAGGAGTTTTTAATGTATATGCTTGATGTATTACATGCTGAAGGTGTAGATGTAGATCAGCTGTTTGGGCTTTCTTATCAATGGCAGCATGACTGCGAGAACTGTATGATATCAAGTACTACTAGTGTAGACTCAGAAAGATTTATATATTTAACTTTGCCAGACAGTAAATCAGTCTCCTTTAATAAGCTAGTAAAAGCTGCTAATCACAACATGGAGTGTAGCCAATGTAAATCTGAAATGATGTCCACATTATTTATACGAACATATGGCCAGTACGTCATTTTAATGTTCCAACGATGTAGGCCTGATGGAACAAAATTGACAACTTTAATAAAAAAATTTGTAGCTTCGCAGTTGTCAATATCAGGAAGGACTTTTGTAACTACAGCAATTATATATCATGACGGCCCTTCAATATCATCAGGACATTACACAGCTTATTTAAAGTCTAGAAATGGCTGGTCATTCTGCAATGATTCTGTTTTAATTTTCAAAAAAAAATTGCCGTATGACCTTAAAAACTCTTACCTGGTGTTTTTAAAACCAAAATTTTAGGGAAATAATCTCGGGATGTGCTCTGTGGAATTTCAAGAAGTTCTAATGGCTCCTACACAATTTGGCCTTGAGGATAAGTGTAGTTCAGAGACATAACTTCTAATCATAGGACTGGACATCATGGAGATATATGTGCACTTTGAATGAGTTCAGAAAAACTGTTTCTTTTTATAAGCTAATTGAAGCAGCCAATCAAAACATGGAGTAGAGGGAATGTAAGTCTGCAATGCTGTCTACTGTTTTACATTGCTTTGTGATTAAAAGTGATGTAGAGAATTAAATAATTGTTGTAGTCATAGAGGTAGTGTAAGTCTGCTTCATATTAAGCAGTATCAGTGTCATAGGAAATGTAGAACATGACTGAGCAAGAAGGGGAAGATATTACTATTCCAGGATTGTGAAAATGATCTTCAACATTTTAATTCTGAAAGTTGCGGAAATGCCAAATGATGGGATTGGCTAACAAGAAATCCAAGAGTTATACATGGCTCTGACAAGATTTGGCCTTGTGGAATCTTGTGGTAGAGAGCAAGAAGTCATTTATTGTATGTAACATGTTTTTAAAAACGATGGAGATTTTCTTTCAGAAAGTGGCGGGCTGAAAGTAATAACAGCACAAAAGAGTGTAAGCTATTCATAGGACATCCTTGGACGTCATGGAAAGTAAGTTAACTTTAAGGAGTTCTGATTTTTGATTTCTGATGTTGTATGGGTTTTTTAAACACAATCATTTTGATTGTGTTTTTTTTTCCCCGCTGTTACATGATGAATACCTTCAAGTCACTGTTTTTAGTGAATTTTGATACATTCTGAGAACAGCAAAAATAAACCATTTAACATGTATAATTAATTCTGTACTGTTTGCATTTATGATGTATATGTAGAACTGTGTAGGAGGCATGGAGAAGGTGAGGCTTCTGTAAGTGTCAAAGTTGTTGCATGCAGTGCTGCACTTCTGCGTATTCTTTCATATGCTAGACTACATCTGCACAATGAGATACCTAAGCAAAGGAAACACAAGTGATGTGATTGTGAAATGAGCAAAATAAATTGCATGTATTTCAATTACATCACCTGTGTTTCCTATCATTACGAATCACATTGTGCAGATCAAGTTTAGGTCTTTCCAGGGAAACATAGGAGGTTTGGACTTTGTTGAAGATTGCAGTGGACATGACTCACTTCATTGGTAGACCTTCACATGTATTATGTCCTCTATTCTCTTCAACAACTCGAAATTTCATCTGCAACCCTGAGTAGGCCTCACCTGAAACAAAACTCTGGATAGTAGACATCTTATTGGCATCCTGAAGCAATTATTTTAAATTTTAGTGTCTTGCGACACTTTTCTGAGACAACAGCAATGCAAAAGATGCACCATGTTTTAAGATAGGCCTCACTTCATCTGCATCAAGATAGTGTTAGTTTAAAATGTATATCTTTAGGACTGTGTAGCTTCTGTAAGTGTCAAAGTTATTGAAAAACTGTTTGTCCTTCAATCTTTGCCCTTGTCTTTTGTAATTTTTTAATACATGTTTTTATATTTTTCAAATGTTTGTTCTCTCTTTCACAGATTGAAAGTATAAAAATAAAAAATGAGGAATTTAACGACAATTATAAGGTAAATATTTTGTACTCTTTTCGTTACATTTCTATCACATTGAACTACTATTAGTTCCACTGCTTCATTTCTTTAATCCTCAGTTTCCTGCCTTTGCTACTTCCCTCATTCCTTTCTCTATTACCTACTTACTCAACTCCTTCCACTCTTTTTCTCAGTCCCTCTCTTCTCATAGTTCCTCACTCTTGTTCACTCACTCCGTCTCTATTACTCTTAGTGTCTTTGACTGATCACTGTATCACTATTTTTTTTGGGTTATCTCCCGGTCCGCGTACCGGGAAGCTAACCCGGGAGCGAACCAAAAGAAAGAGAGCTTGCCAGAGTGCTAAACATTGTAGCAATTTTTTTGGAAAGGGAAGGTAGTTCTGAAAAGAACTTTTTTTTTATATTTTTGTTGTTTTATATTTTTTTTGTATTTTTTGAACATTTTTTGTTTTTTTTGTATTTTTTGAACTATTTTATATTTTTTTTGGTTTTTTTTGGGGGGGGGAACAACAAAAAACAGGCGTTGAAAAGGGCTCAACAGGAGCAAAAAAAAATTACTGGGGGCGGTTAGGGCAATCATGGTGTTCATACGCCAGGTTCAGTGCATTGATGCTCATGTTGCCACAAGCTAATAATGCACGACAGTACATACATAAGTGAATCATGTGCCCAAAATTTGGTTGGATATTTGGCACAGTTTCCCGTGCCTCCTCTGGTGATAAAGAAACCGATGTTGTTGGTCTCGCCACAGGAGTTGGTCGAGGATTGTCCATCATATCCCTTAATTCCGCCCGGCTGTAATTTAGGGGATGTTTCCTCGTCATGTGCCTATGCATGGTATGATTACCATAGCTGTATTTTTTGTCCGTCCCTCTGGACAATTGTTCCTTGCATATGAGGCATGTTGCGTACCTGGCATTGACCTTTTTTTGGCCACGAGGGATGGAAAAAAACTGCCAGATGAAACTGGGTTTCTTTCTTGAAACCCGGGGCAACTCTTCCAGGAATTGTGGTTGTTCTCCCTCCTCATCCATCTCTTCATCTTCCTCCTCAGTGTTGGTAACCACCTGGGGAGGTGGTCCTCTCTTCCCATGAGGAGGTGGAGGTGGTGGTGGGGGTGCACCAGCTGAAGCAATCAGTGAAGCCATTTTCATACAATCAAAATAGGTCTTCCAAGAAGCAAAATAGGTCTTCCTCTCACAATAATGAAAGTCAGAGTGAGGAAAGAAGGAGTGGTTTTCATCATTTGGAAAAAACAATACTTCTCAACCAATGAAAAGTGTTATTTTTAGGTCACCTGACCTAGCCTTCCATAATTATGAAACTAAAAGTGAAATGAACCAATGAAAAGCTTTATTAACAAGTCACATGACCTCTAACGCTCATGTTACGCGCTGCGGAACGCTCCCCGGTTAGCTTCCGGTTCGCTGCGCTTCGCGCCTCGGTCCGCGCCCCGGGACACTTCCGGGTGCGCTAACGCGATACGTCACAAGACGCATTTCGCGGCAACGCGATACGTCGCGCTTTCGCGCCGCGGATCGCTTCCGGGGAGTTGCGTTTCGCGCCTCGGTCCGCGCCCCGGGGCACTTCCGGGTGCGCTAACGCAGTACGTCATAAGACGCATTACGCGGCAACGCGATACCGTCACTATGTTGATTTGTTACCGGTTCGCGGACCGGATCGCGGAATCGAATTGAGCTAACGGGAAGCTTCCCGGTTAGCGGACCGGGAGCAAAACAAAAAAAATATTTAAAAAAATTTATTAATAAACATATAAAATATATTTTTGGATTTAAAGAAGAATACATTTTACAGCTGTAGATATTAGCTTTTAAAAAACCAATGAAATTCACTGAAAAAACCATAGGTTATAGACCATATATAGTTAGGAATTAGCATTTACAAAACCTTGAAAATTCACTGAAAAAACCATAGGTTATAGACCATATATAGTTAGGAATTAGCATTTAAAAAACCTTATTTTACTCACACAAAACCATTGAAATTCCATATATAGTTAGTTGTACTAACTATATATCGCGCACCCGCAATCCACTGCTGATGATGTCACATATTACATCATTCATGACATGGTCAGTGACATCACTGATGACATCACTGATGACATCTCAAATGACATCACTGATGACATCACTGATGACATCTCAAATGACATCACTGATGACATCACTGATGACATCTCATTTGACATTACTGATGACATCACTGATGACATCATTCATGTGATAATACGATGAAGCTCTTCAGACTCTAATATAACCTTAGATACAGTAAGTGTAAACAGACACTCACAGACTGTCACTCATCCATAGAGTTACACACACACCTAGTCAGTCATGCAAAGAATCAATCACACATCCATTTTCTCAACTATACAGTTATACACACCTTACTTATTCAAAGATATACTAACACATATTTACTCTCTTATACAATCCCTGATACAAGTTCACAATGATCCATACAGCCACTCACACATTCACTGGCTCTTATGCACAGTTATTTATATATGTCAACTCTCACATGTACTGTGTTTTACATATGTACTTACTTTACATGTAGCACTGAGATATCCATTCACTCAGCAATACACTCATGCACACAGTCAACCGCCCATACAGCTGTTTCCACATGCACTTTTGAACCCATACATCTAGTGAATCAACTGCTCACACATCTATGCACAGAGTCATACACCTCCCAGCCACCCATACACACTCTCAGTCTCCCATACAAATACGTAGGCAACCAATCAATAACGCATATAGTTAATCATATAGCTAATGATCAACACATGCAGCAGTTTATAGAACAACAGACATAATGATGCACAAATTGAGACAGTTTAGTCACTAACCCATGCACTCAGTGAGACACATTTAACCACTCACTCATACAGTCAGTCATGCACCTACTAAATCCTTCATCCAGACATTTATACATCCACTCATTCTTAAATATGTAAGACATATTTTAACTTTACAGAATTATACAGTCACTGGATGATGTCATCAGTGATGTCATCAATGATGTCATTTGAGATGTCATCAGTGATGTCATCAGTGATGTCATTTGAGATGTCATCAGTGATGTCATCAGTGATGTCACTGACCATGTCATGAATGATGTAATATGTGACATCATCAGCAGTGGATTGCGGGTGCGCGATATATAGTTAGTACAACTAACTATATATGGAATTTCAATGGTTTTGTGTGAGTAAAATAAGGTTTTTTAAATGCTAATTCCTAACTATATATGGTCTATAACCTATGGTTTTTTCAGTGAATTTTCAAGGTTTTGTAAATGCTAATTCCTAACTATATATGGTCTATAACCTATGGTTTTTTCAGTGAATATATATATATATATATATATATATATATATATATATATATATATATATATATATATATATATATATATATATAATACCTACTGGCGGTCGCCAGTAGGTATATATAGTTAGGATTTTTTCTCTATGGGATTTTTGAAAATTCTATGTCTAATAACTTTGGCGTTTGTGGACGGAATTGGCTGACATTTTCAGGAAAATGAAACCTTTTCTTTCTGAGCAGCCCCTGAAAATTTGGGGGGGTTTCATCAAGGGGGGGCCGAGAAAAAAGGGGGGTCCCAAAACGCGTTTTTCCAATTTAATTTTCCATAGGGCGGTTGGCCTCACTTTTAGCCCGAATGGCTGAATGGATTTGCACGAAACTTGGCAAAATTGTAGGGACTGTTAGCCCGATGTGCCTTTGCTAGGTCTCAATATATGTGATCCAGTGGATTTTGATAAATTAACGTTCAAAAAAAGATATATATCTGTAAGCGCGCTCCGGGCAGCGCTCCGGTTCGCGTACTTGACGCGTAACGGAACTTCGCGTAGCGAAGCTGATTGGCTCTCCGGTGTCTGTCAACATTCTAAACAGTGCGGAGCGGCCGCCATCTTGTCTCTCGGTAGGATCGAGAGACAAGAGGAGGCCAAAACAAAGGGGGAAATTACCATAAGGGGGCATAGTAGATCCTCCCTGACCCCCTAGGTTTGATGTGGAGGCTTTAAAAGGGCCCCGCGGGGCAAAAAAAATAATAAATTGTTTTGGTTTTTTTGCGTGGGGAGCGCCCGGTACGCGCACCGGTGAGCGCTCTGGGGAGCGTACTATAAGGAAAAAAGAATGATAGACTTTTCAAATATTGTATGTTAATTGATTATTTGTTTTGTTGATTTTTTTTTATTTCTTTATTTTTTAAGCAATTATTTATTATTGTCATTGTGTTTCAAAATTTAATAAAATGTCTAATATTTCACTGTCTGAAATGTCGTTATTTTCATTGAACATAGCTTGTAATGTTTGAGTGTGTAAAATGTCCTAATTTTCAAGGAGGACATCTACTGATTGCACACATTGCAGTAGTTCTTGGTCCCAAGTTTCATCCATAAATTCAATGTCATTTGGATCAATGATTTCTTGGTTGATGAAAATCCTATTGAAATGTACACCAGGAAGTAGTAGTCAAAATGGCTGTGTTTCCTTCTCTTCCTTTATATATATTCAGGTACATAACCAATCAAATGTCAGGTAAAAAAAAATAGAAAATGAAAGTAACATTTTAATTGGTTGTGAATTCCAACACTTCAGATGTGTTTTGTGAAGTAATTTACCTCAGGGTATTTAGAGAGGTCTACAGGCTAAATGGCTAAATGGAATTCCAACCAAATTTGTGAAAATGGTAGGGATTGGTATGTAGTATGAGCAAATCTATATTTGGTGAAAGTGTCTCCAGGGTTTCTTCTGTAAATTACTTTCCCACCTTTTTTGATGGAGCGCTTCCCGGTGAGCGCCCCGGTACGCGAACCTGCAGCGTTACGGGAGTCCACCATTTTGTGTTTCGGTCGAATTAAAATACAAGATGGAGGGCAAATAATGTTCAGAATGGGTAGAAGGGGGCACGGTAGACGTATCTTGACCCCCTAGGTTTTCTGAGGGTGGCTGAGGAGGCCCATATGTGCGGGAAAAAAACATTTTTTTTAAAAATTTCGCGCGGTTAGCTTCCGGTTCGCGTACCGGGTAGCGCTCCAGGGAGCGTACTTTGTTGAAAATTTGTGAAAAAAGTTAGAGTAAAATAATAATTGTGAGTGATCAGATGTAGGGTAGCTCTGAGAAGAGCTTTTGGGTTTATGGTACATTTAGGTACTTATAAGTAGGTACCAATGCACAGTCTTAAATTCAAAATGAAAACTCTGTTGCCCTCATCTGAGAAGTGAACTCCATCTCCTCTGTAGATATCTTGCATGTAGTAACGCAAGTTATTGTTGTACATGGAGCCCATTTCATGGTCTCTCATGTAAGCTGAAACAGATTTGTTTACATGCTTCCTCGACTTCTCAATTTGTGGACAAAATTGGTTCGACCACCTCCATTTCTGTCTTTGGCATATATTTGAATATACCAAGGCAGTTTGAGGAAAAAGTGCCATCAATTGCTCAAAGGTGTCCTTTAAAAGCATTTCCAGACCTACACCAGTCAAAGTGCCCAAGTCATTACCTCCACAGTGCACAATTAACAGGTCAGGTTTTGGCAAATGCATAAAGGTTTTCGCCAATGGTATCAATTGGTGACATTGTAATCCTCTGTGGCCAAACCACTTAATTTCCACATCTTGTAAATTGAGGTTAGGTAAATTTCTGTTCTCAGCATACCTTTGAGCCCAGTAGATGTAACTATGTCCAACAATCCAGACAGAAAACATGGTGAGAGAAGGTTCTGCTGCAGTCAGATGAAGTGTGGCAATGAAATGGCAGTTGGAAAAATAAGAGTTTAAAATGAAAAAAACTGTGGAGTTTCTGTGTTAAGGAAGCAGTAGCAGTGATTGGTGGATTTTGATTGCTGAAAACAGAAAGTTAGGGTGCATGGATGTGTTGTTTGAAAGATGTAATTTGAATGGTCAAGAAAAAATCATTTAATGAAAGATTGCACTGGATACGCAGGTGCACTGAGAGTTCAGAGTTCAATTGAAACATTGTTGTGTGAACTTGCAAACATGAGAGGTCTTTCAGGAGGTGGTTGCTATGCAAAAAAGGCAGAAAGGCCAGAGGGGGGAAGGGTGTTGATTTGAAAAAAGTGAGGGAAGAGTTTTGATTGGGTGACATGAGAGATATGTGTGATGAGTTACAGCATTTCTGTGCTTTTCATAGCTGCAGACTCTGGAGTGCATACCTTTTGCTCTGTTAAAGACAATTTGGTGTGTTTCTGAGACTGTTTTGAAACTCATAAAGTATTTGCTAAGGTGAGAAAAGATTCATTTAATTTAGGTAGAGAATAGTATGGTTTAGGGAGAAAATTATGAAGAAAGTTGTGTATTTAAAATGTTGCTTTGTGTCAAGTGTTTTACAAATAGATTTTGTTTCTTTGTGTTACATAGCCATGTTAAAAGTGATGCAAAAAAAGTGCAAGGGTCTTACAAAAATGCTTTCATGTGTCTTAGGGTATTTTAACTCACTTCCCCATGTATGTATGAATATAATTGATTTACAAGATGTGTTTAAAAACGTTTTTTGAAATCAATTAAGTTTCTTGATATGTACTGCTAGAGTTTCATAGGTTGCTTGGGGCATATTTTCAAGGCTTTTGACTTCCTTTGATGTAATTTTTCCCATTTTAATTTAAGACCTTTCCCCGTGGTGCAAGGTCCTTGTAAATATGCCCCATCTGTGCTTGGCAAATTTAGATTTTAATTCTTTGACTAACATAGCCATGTTAAAAGTGACCCAAAAATGTTGCAAGGGACTTAAAAAAACGCTTTCATGTGTCTTAGGCCATTTTAAGTCATTTCCCCTTGAATGTAGGTATCTAATTGATTTAGTTGATGTGTTTAAAAACGATTTATGAAAAAAATTAGGTTTCTTGATATGTACAGCTAGAGCTTCATAGGTTGCTTGGGGCATATTTATAAGGCCTTTGTGTCTCTCTGATGTTATTTTTCCCATTTTAATTTAAGACCTTTCCCTGTGGTGCAAGGTCCTTGTAAATACGCCCCCATCTGTGCTTGGCAAATTTAGATCTTGATTATTTGACTTACATAGCCATGTTAAAAGTGATCTAAAAATGGAGCAAGGGCTTAAAAAAAACGGTTTCGTGTGTCTTAGGGTATTTTAAGTAACTTCCCCATGAATGTATGAATATAATTGCTTTACAAGTTGTGTTTAAAAACGTTTATTGAAATCAATTAGGTTTGTTGATATGTAATGCTAGAGGTTCATAGGTTGCTTGGGGCATATTTATAAGGCCTTTGAGTCTCTCTGATGTTATTTTTCCCATTTTAATTTAAGACCTTTCCCTGTGGTGCAAGGTCCTTGTAAATACGCCCCCATCTGTGCTTGGCAAATTTAGATCTTGATTATTTGACTTACATAGCCATGTTAAAAGTGATCTAAAAATGGAGCAAGGGCTTAAAAAAACAACAATTTATGATAGGTGTATGCCTCTTTTGCGTCACTGTGCGTCACTTTTGTGACGCAGCGGCGGTGCAAAAGATTTGCTATGTGGTGACATATTTACAACTTGATGCATTTAGGCAGATGTGTCATGCTGTAAAGTCCCGTGGCACATGAAACCGATGCAGCAGTGATGCAAAAGATGCACCATGTTGCAAGACAGGCATCATTTCATCTCCAACAAGATAAGAAGCTGAATCTTCTGTAAATGTCAAAATTGTTGTACACATTTTTCAATTACATCACCTGTGTTTCCTAAGTTTACGAATGACATTGTGCAGATGAGGTTTAGGTCTGTCCACGGACACAGAAGAGGTCTGGCCTTTGTTCAAGAGTGAAGTGGACATGACTTACTTCATTGGTAGGCCTTCACATGTATTATCTCCTCTGTACTCTTCAACAAGCGTAAATTTCATCTGCAACCCTGAGTAGGCCTCACCTCACCTCAAACAAACCTCTGGATAGGCCACACTTTATCGTCATCCTGAATCAATCATTTAAAATGTTAGGGACAGATTTATGATAGGTGTAAGCTTATTTTGCGTCACTGTGTGTGACTTTTATGACGCAGCGGCGGTGCAAAATATTTGCTATGTGGCGACATATTTACAACTTGATGCATCTAGGCAGATGTGTCATGCTGTAAAGTCCCGTGCCACATGAAACCGATGCAGCAGTGATGCAAAACATGCACCATGTTGCAAGACAGGCCTCATTTCATCTCCAACAAGATAAGAAGCTGAATCTTCTGTAAATGTCAAAATTGTTGTATACACTGCTCAACTTATGTGTACTCTTTGATATGCTAGAGTCCATCTGCACTATGAGATACCTAAGCAAAGGAAACACAGGTGATGTGATTGTGAAATGAGGAAAAGAAACTCCACATTTTTCAATTACATCACCTGTGTTTCCTAAGTTTACGAATGCCATTGTGCAGATGAGGTTTAGGTCTGTCCACGGACACAGAAAAGGTCTGGCCTTTGTTCAAGAGTGAAGTAGACATGACTTACTTCATTGGTAGGCCTTCACATGTATTATCTCCTCTGTACTCTTCAACAAGCGTAAATTTCATCTGAAACCCTGAGTAGGCCTCACCTCAAACAAACCTCTGGATAGGCCACACTTTATCGTCATCCTGAATCAATCATTTAAAATGTTAGGGACAGATTTATGATAGGTGTAAGCTTATTTTGCGTCACTGTGTGTGACTTTTATGACGCAGAGGCGGTGCAAAATATTTGCTATGTGGCGACATATTTACAACTTGATGCATCTAGGCAGATGTGTCATGCTGTAAAGTCCCGTGCCACATGAAACCGATGCAGCAGTGATGCAAAACATGCACCATGTTGCAAGACAGGCCTCATTTCATCTCCAACAAGATAAGAAGCTGAATCTTCTGTAAATGTCAAAATTGTTGTATACACTGCTCAACTTATGTGTACTCTTTGATATGCTAGAGTCCATCTGCACTATGAGATACCTAAGCAAAGGAAACACAGGTGATGTGATTGTGAAATGAGGAAAAGAAACTCCACATTTTTCAATTACATCACCTGTGTTTCCTAAGTTTACGAATGACATTGTGCAGATGAGGTTTAGGTCTGTCCACGGACACAGAAGAGGTCTGGACTTTGTTCAAGAGTGAAGTGGACATGACTTACTTCATTGGTAGGCCTTCACATGTATTATCTCCTCTGTACTCTTCAACAAGCGTACATTTCATCTGCAACCCTGAGTAGGCCTCACCTCAAACAAACCTCTGGATAGGCCACACTTTATCGTCATCCTGAATCAATCATTTAAAATGTTAGGGACAGATTTATGATAGGTGTAAGCTTATTTTGCGTCACTGTGTGTGACTTTTATGACGCAGCGGCGTTTCAAAATATTTGCTATGTGGCGACATATTTACAACTTGATGCATCTAGGCAGATGTGTCATGCTGTAAAGTCCCGTGCCACATGAAACCGATGCAGCAGTGATGCAAAACATGCACCATGTTGCAAGACAGGCCTCATTTCATCTCCAACAAGATAAGAAGCTGAATCTTCTGTAAATGTCAAAATTGTTGTATACACTGCTCAACTTATGTGTACTCTTTGATATGCTAGAGTCCATCTGCACTATGAGATACCTAAGCAAAGGAAACACAGGTGATGTGATTGTGGAATGAGGAAAAGAAACTCCACATTTTTCAATTACATCACCTGTGTTTCCTAAGTTTACGAATTACATTGTGCAGATGAGGTTTAGGTCTGTCCACGGACACAGAAGAGGTCTGGCCTTTGTTCAAGAGTGAAGTGGACATGACTTACTTCATTAGTAGGCTTTCACATGTATTATCTCCTCTGTACTCTTCAACAAGCGTAAATTTCATCTGAAACCCTGAGTAGGCCTCACCTCAAACAAACCTCTGGATAGGCCACAGTTTATCGTCATCCTGAATCAATCATTTAAAATGTTAGGGACAGATTTATGATAGGTGTAAGCTTATTTTGCGTCACTGTGTGTGACTTTTATGACGCAGCGGCGGTGCAAAATATTTGCTATGTGGCGACATATTTACAACTTGATGCATCTAGGCAGATGTGTCATGCTGTAAAGTCCCGTGCCACATGAAACCGATGCAGCAGTGATGCAAAACATGCACCATGTTGCAAGACAGGCCTCATTTCATCTCCAACAAGATAAGAAGCTGAATCGTCTGTAAATGTCAAAATTGTTGTATACACTGCTCAACTTATGTGTACTCTTTGATATGCTAGAGTCCATCTGCACTATGAGATACCTAAGCAAAGGAAACACAGGTGATGTGATTGTGAAATGAGGAAAAGAAACTCCACATTTTTCAATTACATCACCTGTGTTTCCTACGTTTACGAATGACATTATGCAGATGAGGTTTAGGTCTGTCCACGGACACAGAAGAGGTCTGGCCTTTGTTCAAGAGTGAAGTGGACATGACTTACTTCATTGGTAGGCCTTCACATGTATTATCTCCTCTGTACTCTTCAACAAGCGTGAATTTCATCTGCAACCCTGAGTAGGCCTCACCTTAAACAAACCTCTGGATAGGCCACACCTTATTGTCATCCTGAATCAATCATTTAAAATGTTAGGGACAGATTTATGATAGGTGTATGCCTCTTTTGCGTCACTGTGTGTCACTTTTGTGACGCAGCGGCGGTGCAAAAGATTTGCTATGTGGCGACATATTTACAACTTGATGCATCTAGGCAGATGTGTCATGCTGTAAAGTCCCGTGCCACATGAAACCGATGCAGCAGTGATGCAAAAGATGCATCATGTTGCAAGACAGGTCTCACTTCATCTCCAACAAGATAAGAAGCTGAATCTTCTGTAAATGTCAAAATTGTTGTATACACTGCTGAACTTCTGTGTACTCTTTGATATGCTAGACTCCATCTGCACTATGAGATACCTAAGCAAAGGAAACACAGGTGATGTGATTGTGAAATGAGGAAAAGAAACTCCACATTTTTCAATTACATCACCTGTGTTTCCTAAGTTTACGAATGAAATTGTGCAGATGAGGTTTAGGCCTGTCCACGGACACAGAAGAGATCTGGCCTTTGTTCAAGAGTGAAGTGGATATGACTTACTTCATTGGTAGGCCTTCACATGTATTATCTCCTCTGTACTCTTCAACAAGCGTAAATTTCATCTGCAACCCTGAGTAGGCCTCACCTCAAACAAATCTCTGGATAGGCCACACTTTATCGTAATCTTGAATCAATCATTTAAAATGTTAGGGACAGATTTATGATAGGTGTATGTCTCTTTTGCGTCACCTTTGTGACGCAGCGGTGGTGCAAAAGATTTGCTATGTGGCGACATATTTATAACTTGATGCATCTAGGCAGATGTGTCATGCTGTAAAGTCCTGTGCCACATGAAACCTGTGTCAGTTTTCATATAGGTGTTTTGTTGCAAGGTATGCATTAATTTGCATGAAAGCCCTGTAAAACTAACACAGTGAAATTTAGAAGATTTCACTGACTCAGCTTTATAGCATTGCTGAATCAAATCCTTACGCCTGTTTGAAACAGGCATAAGAAGTGATGC
The DNA here is from genome assembly GCF_964261635.1 of Lissotriton helveticus. Classification (NCBI taxonomy): domain Eukaryota; kingdom Metazoa; phylum Chordata; class Amphibia; order Caudata; family Salamandridae; genus Lissotriton; species Lissotriton helveticus. Next base: position 479,109,520 of record NC_136063.1, on the reverse strand, counting down.
ACCATGCAATGTGAGGCTTCCTCCTGTGCATTGCAGTAGACATGTCGCGCTTATGCAAGATTCCTGCAATGTGCTGCTTTTGCGGCACAGATGTGTGACGCATCTGTGCTGTTTTTGCTCAATGGTGCTCCACATTGTAAATGTGGCACACTATGGGTGGCAGTGCAACGGTGCACATTAACTGGTGCATCCGTGGGGATGCGCCACTTAGCATAAATCTGCCCCTGTACATTTAAGTATGAGCAGGGGACACAGAGTCGGTGAGGCTTATCCAAGGTTAAGAAGAGATGAGTCCTGTTCACTGAAAAGTTGGACATAGGCCTCACCTCCTCAGCATCGCTGGACATGGCTAAATAATAGCTGCAAAATGTTACTCTTGTTAAACAATTTTACTATTATAATCTCTGAGATTTGTCTCTTACTCTGCAACATCTCATTGTTGTTCTCTTTCTTTAAAGATAACGACAGCATCAACCATGAGTGACAATCAGCAATCAGTTGATCTCGACCTCATCATTGAACTTGTAATTGAAACGTCAGTGGAAGTAGATCCCTTGGATGATTTAAATCCTGAGGATGATGAAGAACATGATGAGGATGCCGATTTGTCAGAATTGTATGACATAGGGTGGGAAGCTGACCTGCTTGAGCCTATGGAACTATAAACATTTATTTTTAAAATGTACAATAAATGAAAAGTAAAAATGTAAACCGTGTCATTTAAAATTAAACACACCTTCAAAAACAGGTTATGTGTAGTGTCTTCAATAAAATATTCAAATATGCTCATAAAATTAGATCAGATTCACATATAAAACAGGACAGGTAAAATGAATAAGAATTCCATTTCTTTTCTGATATTTGTGTATTCTAAATTTGCCAAAGCACTAAAAAATATTCTATGTAAAAATGTCAAGTAGTGTGTTAAGTTTTTGATGACTGTTATTGATTTACTGTTTGGTAATAGTGGTTAATAACATTTTTTATTACATTTTACCACAGATTCAACTGCAGATCATTTCAAATTTTGAGAATGCCAACTAAGGATAGAATGAGAAAGGCTACAAAACGTCAAAGACAGCAGGTCCATCATTTACTGCAGCAGTCCTCTACAATAAAAAATCGTCAAGTCACCAAGAAAGCACCGGGTAAGACCACGAAAACATTCATAAGAAACATTTCTAGAAAAAAAAGTAGTACTACAGAAAATGTTTTTGTCCAGAAAAAGAGAAGCAATTTAAACGGAAAGGAAAGGCCAGTCAAAAATGTTACTGCTAGATCAAGAGATAACTCTGTGCATGATAGTAGAAGGAAACAACAGTTTAGGGACATTCGTAAACGAATGTTCCGCAACAGGATAATTGGCAATTTGTTAAAAAATATTAAGAAAGGTCAACAGAAAGTTGTTTTTTATAAGAGAAAAAAAAAAGTTGAGAAAGTTATTGATCAGGCATTTGAAATTAAACGAAAGTTATTTATTTTGATAATCAATAGAATTAGAAAGCTAAACAAGGCAATTTATGATTTCAAAAGAAATAGTAGATGGAAGAGAACAGTTAATCGTAGTAATTTTTGTGAAGTTGTTTCCGGAGAATGGATGCATAGTTCAAGTTGTGAGGCATTTTTCAATGAGGAGAGTTATTTCCAGGATAATGATTTGGTGCATGCAGTTGACACCAGCGGTCGAGCTTATGAGGTGAAAGATGGTTGTCCAGTTGAAAAAGAAAAACTTGTGACAACAGAGGCAGAAGAGATGTTAGGTAATGAGGTTTTAGGAAGACGTCCTAAGGGACCTGTGTACACCTGGAAGTGTAGTAGTATTTGCAGTGTGCGACAGGATTCCATCAATTTGCTTTGTGATTTTGTACGGACATTTAATAAGAAAAGTTTGAAGCAGAAAATGAAGTTGTTGCAAGAATTAGATCCTTGCAGAGTGAGAGAAGTGACAGGTTTGCATGGTCATTCACTGGCTTGTCTTTCCAGGAGAGTATGCCAGAGTGTTTTTCATCATTTCAGGATGCTAGCAGTGCATCATAATAAAGTGAGGAAATTAGTTAGAATGTTGTATTATGCTAAGAGTCCAGCAGTTATGCTTAAACAATTATGCGCTGCTCTTTTGCATGGTTCTGAAATAGATGTGAAGAATATGTGTGAAGAAATTGAGTTTTGTTACTTTGGAAGTAAAGAGGAGAATGTTGAAATTGACCCAGAAGAAGAGGGTAATGTGGAAGATAGTGTACAGGTTTCCAGTACAGATAATTTTCAGAAGGAAATTGCCACGTTTCAGGTGAAATCAAGTGAGAGGCCTAATTTCACTTGTGTGTGTTGTCGACGCACTTATTATAAGAATCAGACTAAGTTAGTGGATTTATATGCAAAAAGTGAAAGGGAAAATAATAGTGAATGGAAGGATTTCGCAACATACTTGATGGTAGAAAATTGTTTTGATTTGGGATCGGATCAACGTGTGTGTACTTATTGTTGGAATAAATTACATCAAAACCAGATGCCTGCTAGAGCGGTTCATAATAATCTGGAATTGGTTGAGATTCCTTCTGAATTGAAGGATTTAAATATTTTGATTCAAAGTATCCATCCCTTTCAGGCTATTGTAAGAATGGAGCCAAAGACAGGGAAATTGCCTCCATCAGATTTACAGAGAGGATTAAAGGGAAGAGTTGTTTATTTGCCTCTAGATTTGAAGAAAAACATTAACACAATTGGAGTAGAAAAAGTGGAAGAGGAACCTCTGGTTATCTTAGTTAATGGGGTTCCGACAAAGAATAAGAAAATATGGCAAGATTTAGTAGATGTTAGGAAAGTGAAAAAGGCAACATTGTATTTGAAAAAAAATAATAAGTACTATAAGAATGTATATGTTGCAGAAGAGGAAGTAAGTGAGGAAGAGGATAGCGATTTGTGTGCTGGTCAAATTGAGAAAGTATAACCCTCTAAAAGTGAAGAAATATATGAACATTATAGTGTTCATCCTTTGCATTCCAAGGAAGTCATGGGGAATGCTATTGAGTTGTTTCAAATTAAACAAGCCAAAGGGAGTCCCATTAGTGTCTGGGAGGAAAGTTTGGAAGCTCGGTGTTTCCCACAGCTATTTCCAACAGGTCAAGGAGGAAGATATGATGAGCGACCTCATCAAATTCCTGCTTCTGAATACCGGACTTTACGATTGTATGCAGAAGATGCTAGGTTTCGACAATGCATTCCCTATTTGTTTCATCTCCTGTTTGAAAGCAATCTGTCTGGACTGTCATATGCAGTGAACCACATCTTGAAAAGTGGTATACAGATACAAAACATCTCGGCAAGTGACTTTAAGGATAAAGTAAATGTCCAAGACAGTATTTTGGATTGTCACCTGATTAATCTCATGGCGTGTCAGCGTGGTACTAATGAGTACTGGTACCGTCGTCATGGTGATTTAAAATGTATGCTGAGGAACTTAGGAACTCCCACATGGTTCCTCACTCTGAGCTGTGCCGAGTATGGCTGGGAAGACTTACTTGAATTTCTACGAGAGGCAAATGGAAACATCGAAAACATCGAATTCAAGACACCCGGAGAACTGTGCTCTTTGGATCCAGTGAATGTATGCAGGTACTTTAATCATAGATTTGAAGCTATGATGTCTTTCATCATGAATAAGAAGAATCCACCTCTTGGAGAGGTGTTGGATTTCTTCTGGAGAAAGGAGTACCAAGCAAGAGGTGCTCCTCATATACATATGCTGCTGTGGATCAAGGATGCACCTAAATTTGGAACAGATCCACAAGACTTAGTGATGAGTTTCATAGAACAGTATTCTACATGTGCTATTCCAAACGCAAAGGAGGACAAAAGCCTAAGAGAACAAGTTCTACGCTTCCAAAGCCATCGTTGCGGAAAGTACTGTCGTCGTAAATTCAGAAACAAGGACAAGTTCTACACCAAATGTCGTTTCGCCTTTCCACGACCGGTGATTTCTAAAGGAAGAGTGAACAGTTTGATGTCTTCGCTGCGACATAATGTGATGAAGAAATCACCTAAAAACACATACAATTTGAAGAGGAATGAAGAGTCCAAGTACATCAACGACTACAACCCAGTGATTTTGTCCATGTGGAATGCTAACATGGATATACAGTTTGTGGCTGATAACTGTATGGCTGTGGCTCGGTATGTGACATCTTACATCACCAAAAAAGAAAAGACAGAATTGAAGGATATGTGGGAGGACATTTCCCATGAAAAGAGCCTCAGTAAGAAGTTGTACAGTTTCAGTCTGAAGATGTTGTCGCATCGAGAAATCGGAGCTTACGAATGTTCTGACCGGTTGTCTTCAGCAAGTCTCTATGCCAAATCTAGGAGTATCGTTTGGGCGAGTCTTGGTCTTGCTGCAACGCGTAATCGAGTTCTGAAACCTGTGCGGGAAATTGAGTATTTGGCGGAAAAGGAGCCAAACAGTACTGACATTTTGAAGACCAACATGTTGGATACATATTATCCAAATCGAAGCAGTCACCTTGAGAATGTTTGTCTGTATGAGGTTCTACAAAATTACATATTCAAGAGGAACATCAAAGAAGATATTGATAAAGGAGTGTATGCTGTAATTGGAAGTGAGGGATGTCTGGTCAAGCAAAGAAAATGCCACTTGGTAAACCATCGAAAATTGAGTGGCGAATCTCCTGAAAAAAAGGAGTTTTTCTATTTAGCACTTTTGCAACTTTTCAAGCCTTGGCGTGCAGAAGAGGAACTGCTTGGAGATTTCCTCTGTTATGAAGACTCTTTCACTGCCGCCAAGGAGACCATAGAATGTCCTGCTTTTCCCAAATATGTAGAAATGTTGAATGCGGAAATCGAGCAGGAAGCAACGATTGCAGCCGAGATTGCCAGAGACAGTTCTCAGGACAGTCAGAGTTCTGTTTCATTGAGTCAGGATCCAATAGGAGGACCTGTTATCGAAAATGAAGCTGCCACTGCCATGAATGAAGTGGAAAGAGCCATGGCACATGCTCATGAGGATGCGGTTAACTTAGAAGACTTGGAAAGACAACTCAACGTTGAGCAGAGGAAAATATATGACGAAGTTACCAAGCAAATTGATCATGGATTAAGTCATGAGAAGAAAGAGTGCTCATGTACGTCGTTGAAGCCTGTCCGACTGTACGTGAGTGGAGAAGCGGGAACTGGAAAGAGTTTCCTCATTAAAGCAATTTAATGTTATTTGAAGGAAAGGACTGAGTCATCGCTGTCTTGTGTTGTCACCGCTCCAACTGGACTGGCAGCACATAACATTAAAGGTATTACTTTGCATCGTCTACTGATGCTGCCAGTGGAGCATGATAACAAATTACAATACCACAAGTTATCTGGAGATGCTTGTTGTGAAGTTTCAAGAGTCTTGAGGAAAATGAAACTTCTTATCATTGACGAAGTAAGCATGGTTTCCAATGTCATGCTTGCCTTTGTGCATTTGAGAATGCAAGAAGTTCTTAAAACAGAGTATGATGTGTTATTTGGTGGCAAACACATCATTGTTTTCGGAGATCTTCTGCAGCTGACACCAGTGAAAGGAAAACCTGTGTTCAAAATGCTCACGCATGAAGATACCAGGAAGTGCCTAGGGAGCATTGGCAACGTCAATATATGGTTAAACTTCAATTATGCTGAACTGCATGAAAATATGCGTCAGGCGAAGGATGAAGTTTACAAGAATATTCTACAAGATGTTAGAATTGGAAAAGTGACCGAGCATGGGAAAGAAGCTTTACATGCACGATTACTGTCAAATTTATATCCAGAACAAGACGTGGGCCTGAGAATATTTTTCAGAAAATTACTGAGAAGAAATCTGGAATATGTTTGATGCCAACTCTTGCAGAATGTGCCATCTTCAACAACAAAATGTTGCATTTAGAAAACCAAGAGATTGTGAAACTGGAAGCTATTGACAGAGTAGAGCATATGGGATCAACAATTATTTTGTCTGAGAATTTGAAAACAAAATTGGATTCATTAGAGAAGACTATATCTAAAACTGCAGGTTTTGAAAAGACTCTGAATGTGTGCTTAAATTGCCGTATAATTTTAAGAAGGAATTTACATGTTGAAAGAGGTCTGGTAAATGGATCAATGGGTAATGTTGTTGATTTTGTGAAATACAGAAATAGAGATGGAATTGAATTTTTAAAAATTAAATTTGATGGCAATGAGGAAGTACAGCTAATTGGTCATTGCTCTGCTAGATTTTTGCTTGTAAAAGACTTATATGTTCGCCGTAAGCAGTTTCCTGTTTGCTTGGCATATGCGGTGACAAGGAGGGTATGGCATATGTGGCATTGTCACGAGTTAGAACTTTATCGGGATTGTACTTGATTGAGTGTGATGTCACAAACATTTGTGCGGATCTAGATTGTGTTAAGGAATACAATAGGTTAAGAAGAGAGTATGCGCCACATTTGCCTCAATATCCTTTGTTTGAGAAACGTGTGGTAGGCCGGAAACGAAGAAATGTGACCAATACTAGGGAGGTTGTAGCAAAAAGACGAAAAGTTGATGAACCTGAAATTATAAGCAGAAAGAAAAAGGATTCTGTTGAAGATGTTGTTGGTTTTCAATTTGAAAACAGTTCTGGTGTCAACTGCTATGCTAATGTAGTGGTTAATGTTTTGTTTTCTCTAGAAAATGTAAAAGAAGAGATTGTGGTCAATTCGGATCACAGATTTTGCAGTTTGTTAAATTCTGTGTTAGAGAAATGTAGCACTGATAGAACAAAAATAGAAAGTGTGTCTGAAATTCGAAATCTGTTAGACAGATGTTCAGGTCAAACACAATTCTCTCAAAATATTCAGCAAGATTGTCAGGAGTTTTTAATGTATATGCTTGATGTATTGCATGCTGAAGGTGTAGATGTAGATCACCTGTTTGGGCTTTCTTATCAATGGCAGCATGACTGCGAGAACTGTAGGGTATCAAGTACTACTAGTGTAGACTCAGAAAGATTTATATATTTAACTTTGCCAGACAGTAAATCAGTGTCCTTTAATAAGCTAGTAAAAGCAGCTGATCACAACATGGAGTGTAGCCAATGTAAATCTGAAATGATGTCAACATTATTTATACGAACATATGGCCAGTATGTCATTTTAATGTTCCAACGATGTAGGCCTGATGGAACAAAATTGACAACTTTAATTAAAAATGTTGTGGCTTCACAGTTGTCAATATCAGGAAGGACTTTTGTAACTGCAGCAATTATATATCATGACGGTCCTTCAATAACATCAGGACATTACACAGCTTATTTAAAGTCTAGAAACGGCTGGTCATTCTGCAACGATTCTGTTTTAACTTTCAAAAAAAAATTGCCGTATGACCTTAAAAATTCTTACCTGGTGTTTTTAAAACCAAAATTTTAGGGAAAGAATCTCGGGATGTGCTCTGAGGAATTTCAAGAGGTTCTAATGGCTCCTACACGATTTGGCCTTGAGGATAAGTGTAGTTCAGAGACATAAGTTATTTTTGAGTATTAAATAGTTCCTGGAAAAAAAGAAGATTTTCTTACAGAAAGTGGTGGGCACAGATTAGTTGAGGGACAACAGAGTATTTCCCAAAGCAAACTGTCTTCTTACCATAACACTTGACGTCATGGAAAAATAACTGCACTTTGAATGAGTTCAGAAAAACTGTTTCTTTTTTATAAGCTAATTCAAGCTGCGAATCAAAACATGGAGTAGAGGGAATGTAAGTCTGCAATGCTGTCTAGATTATTGGTCCAAACTTTTGATTATAATGTCATTTTAAAAATCCAAGTATATAAACCTGATGAAAGTAAGTCTTCAACTTTAATTACAAATGTTGTGGCTACACAGTCGTTGATTTTAGGAAGAACATTTGTAACTGCAGCTATTATATGGCATGATGGTCATTTGACAGATCCGCTTATTACACAGCTTAAAATGTAAAAAAATTTGCTGTTTCGGAAATTATTCCCATTTGACTACGATACAATGTTGCCTTTTTATTTAAAAATATTCTTACTTTCTGTTTTCAGAAAAGAGAATTTAGGGTAGGTAACTGGCGTATAATGATTCTAGGGGTTGATATAATTTTATCTACTGTTTTATATTGCTTTGTGATTAAAAGTGATGTAGAGAATTAAATAATTGTAGTAGTCCTAGAGGTAGTGTAAGTCTGCTTCATAGTAAGCAGTATCAGTGTCATAGGAAATGTAGAACATGAGTGAGCAAGAAGGGTAAGATATTACTAGTCCAGGATTGTGAAAGTGATCTTGAACGTTTTCTTTCTGAAAGTTGCGGAAATACAAAATGACGGGATTTGCTTACAAGAATTCCAAGAGTTATAAATGGCTCTTACATGATTTGGCCTTGTGGAAACGTGTGGTAGAGAGCGAGAAGTCATTTATTGTATGTAACATATTTCTCAAAACGATGGAGGTTTTCTTTCAGAAAGTGGCGGGCTGAAAATAAAAACAGCACAACCGAGTGTAAGCTGTTCATAGGACATCCTTCGACGTCATGGAAAGTAAGTTACTTTTGAGGAGTTCTGATTTCTGATTGGTTATGTTATATGGGTTTTTTAAACACAATCATTTTGATTGTGTTTTTTTTTCCCCGCTGTTATATGATGAATACCTTCAAGTCACTGTTTTTAGTGAAATTTGATACATTCTGAGAACAGCAAAAATAAACCATTTAACATGTATAATCAATTCTGTACTGTTTGTATTTATGATGTACATTTAGAACTGTGTAGGAGGCATGGAGAAGGTGAGGCTTCTGTAAGTGTCATAGTTGTTGCATACAGTGCTCACATTTTACGTAGTCTTTCATATGATAGACTACATTTCCACAATGAGATACCTAAGCAAAGGAAACACAGGTGATGTGATTGTGGAATGAGCAAAAAAAATTGCACGTTTTTCTATTATATTATCTGTGTTTCCTAACATTACACATCACATTGTGTAGATGAGGTTTAGGCCTGTTCCAGGAGACAGAGGAGGTCTGACATTTGTCAAGAGTGCAGTGGGCATGACTCACTTCGTTAGTAGGCCTGCACATGTATTATGTCCTCTATACTCTTCAACAAGCCTAAATTTCATCTGCAACCCTGAGTAGGCCTCACCTGAAACAAACGTCTGGATAGGACACACCTTATTGCCATCCTGAAACAATCATTTAAAATGTTAGGAACCCCGCCATCTCCAGCTTTATTCGATCTGTACCATCTGGTAAGGACGGCGCAAAATGGCGGCGACACCCTGGACACTGTTGCTTCTTGTAATATTGCAGGGACTTCGGTTCCCTAGGTGTTGACATGTTCATTTGTTATGCTGCTCCATCTGTTTTTCCTGCTTGACACTTTCTGCCCTGTTTTTATTCAGGCCGACGAATCGTATGTACAACAATGACGCTTGGCGCCCTACCCCCTGACATGAAGAGTTTTGCGTATTGCTTGATAAGCTTGCGAGGGTGGGCTGATTGATCGATCGTGTCCCTGCGTGTGGTTTTTTGTATCTCAAGTTTGCAACGGAATTATTGCAGGGATGCGGGACTTGGGGGGGAGGGTCGGGTCCCTTGTTGGAGGGCCCCCCACTTAGTTTTCGTCCCCTTCTGTGGGGTTTTTCGTTTCTCTTTTTCTTCTTTTCCTTTTTCCCTTTCTTCGTGTTGGATATTGTTTTTCTCTTTCCTCTTGCCTCTCTTCTTTCTATATTTCGGGTTTAAGCTTTGGGCGACAGGCACGCTGCTGGGGGGTGGGCCGTGGCCATGTGCAGTGGTGCAGGGTGGGGGGGTGGAGGTGGGGTTTTGTTTTTTCCCTTTTAGTTCCATGGCCTTTTTATATTGTTCTCTTGCTTTTCTTCCTTTTTTCCCTCTTTTTCCTTATTCGGGGTCGGGTTTTCTGCACATCTCTGGGTCTCTCCCGGGTTTAGTACGGGGGTCTTTGTTTTATGGCTTAACTTGATAGCGGGCGGGTATTGTTTGGGAGGGGGTCTGACCTGTTTGTTGATTATCCTGATTCTCCGTTTCGTTATATATGCCCCACCTATGATGGTCCTGCCATGCATATCCTGTTAATAGTACTACCTTAGTGTTGGCGATGTTTAATGATGTGCGATGCGATCCTGTTTTTCCTCCTTTCAAAACAGAAAAACCAAACCTTTCTGATTCTGTGAACATGTTTTATTCGGCTCTCCTGATTTATACATTGATATTGTGAGGGGTACCATGGCTTAGATCCTGATTTACATTGTTTTGATGTGCTACCTCTGTACCTTGATTCACGGTATCGTATGCCGGATTTTGATTGTACCTATGCAAATGTCAATAAAGGTTTTTGAAAAAAAAAAAAAATAAAATAAAATGTTAGGAACCGTTTTATGATGATTGTGCACCTCTTTTGCGCTGCCATTGCGTCACTTTTGTGAGACAACAGCAGTGCAAAAGATGCACCATGTTCCAAGATAGGCCTCACTTCATCTGCATCAAGATACTGTTAGTTTAAAATGTATATCTTTAGGACTGTGTAGGGGGCCTGGAGAAGCAGAAGCTGTTATGTTATGTTATGTTATATTGGTTTTTATATAGTGCACGGCTACTCAAAAAGAGTGTCCCAGCGCTTTAGGTAAGGAGAACTACAGCAGAATAACATAACACAGTAAAAATAAGGGGAAGAAGAGTACACAGAGAGAACAAACAATTGGATGGCCTACTGGGTAAACAGCCAGGTTTTGAGGCCTTTCCTAAAAGCGAGAAGACTGGTGGCTCCCCGAAGTGTGAGCGGCAGTGAGTTCCACATCTGTGGCGCCAGCAGTCCGAAGGAGCGGCCACCCAGGCGGGCTCTCTTCACTCGCGGGACAGCCGCCAGGAATAGGGATTCTGACCTCAGGGAACGAGCCGGATGGTAAAAGGCAAGTCTCTTTTGGAGGTACTTCGCTCCCACCGCATGGAGAGCCTTATAGGCCAGAGTCAAAGCCTTAAAAGCAATCCGTTTGCGGATAGGAAGCCAGTGTAACATCTGCAACAAACCCGCAGCACTAGCTCGTCTGTTCAGACCAAAAATGGCCCTGGCAGCAGCGTTCTGCGCGACTTGAAGCCGCTGTAGCAAATACTCTGGAAGTCCCAGGTAGAGAACGTTCGAATAATCTAGCCTAGAGCCGATCAAAACCTGCACAGTCCACTTCCTATGCTCCTCAGACAGAAGGGGCAAAAACCTCCGCAGCATCTTTAGGAGGCCGAAACAGGTGCCAGTCACACCGAGGATCTGGGCTTTCAGCGTTAACCCCTTATCCATCTTAACCCCTAAGTTCTTAGCAATTTGGGAAGAGCAAGACGGGGGGAACATATTAATGGGCCACCAGGCCTGCCAGTCTGGCTCCGTATCGCACCCAAAGAAGAGTACCTCGGACTTATCGGAATTGCACTTGAGGCTGTTCAGTTGGAACCATTTAAAAACAGCCCCAAGGCAATCCCGGATACTCTCCCCATCAAAGTCTCCTCCTCTCTTACAGGAGAAGAGGAGCTGGGTGTCGTCTGCGTAGGATACGATCTGGGCCCCGAATGACTCCGCCAACACCGCCAGAGGGGTCATAAAGATGTTGAAAAGGGACGGGCTCAAAATAGAGCCCTGTGGAACCCCGACTCCCAAAGGCGGCATCACGGCGGAATCGGGGGAGGCCCAGACCGTTTGCCGGCGGCCAGCTAGAAAAGAGGAAAACCAGCTGAGCACCGTCCCCCGTAAGCCTATCTCATAGAGTCTTGCGAGAAGGCCATCATGGGGGACGGTGTCGAAAGCAGCCGACAAGTCTAACATCACCAGCATGGCTTTGGCCCCAGTATCCAAAACCCCTTTAATGGTTTCAGAGACCTCTAGGAGCGCAGTCTCTGTGCTGAGATTTGGGCGAAAGCCAGACTGGGTGGCATGCAGGATCTCGTGTGTCTCTAAAAAATTGGAGAGCACCGTCTGAACGTGCTTCTCCAAAATTTTCGCGAGAGCCGGCAGCAATGAAATAGGCCTATAGTTGACTGGGGCCTTCGGATCAAGACCAGGCTTCTTAAGCAAAGGGATGACCATTGCCTGCTTCCAGGCTTGTGGGACCACTCCCTGGCTCAGCGAGAGATTCAGGAGAGGGTTCGCCAGCAGATTGATCACTTCCGCGATTTTCCCCAGAAATTTAGCCGGGCACGGGTCCAGAGGCGACCCAGATTTAAGATTGCCCATAAGCGCTAAGGAAGCAGGGGCTGAAATGGATGGAAACACAGCCAACGTCACACCTGGCGATGCCCGAGGGAGCATGTCAGCCTCAGGGTTGAACAGCCCCACAGATGCTCCCGATGGAAAAGAGTCCTGTATGAGTTTGATCTTGCTGGTAAAAAAATTAGCAAGATCCGAGGCCCAGGATTCAGAGGGCATCTCTTCAGATGTAATGGACTGTGGGGTCATAAATTCTCTCACTATGGTGAAGATCTCCTTGCAGGAGTTGGAGGCGGCTTCAATCCTCCCTGCAAGGTAGGCCTTTTTTCCAAGGCGGATGTCCCGGTGACAGGCCTTAACCGCCGTCTTATAGGTCAGCCTGTCCCCCGCATCATATTGTGCCCGCCAGGCTCTTTCGGCTACCTTACACTGCTGCCGCATAGCCAGCAGTGCAGCGGTGAACCAGGGGGCCGAGACCCGTTTCGATGTCAAGCGGGGGGTCAACACCGGGGCAAGATCGTTAAGCCTATCTAAAAGCCATGTTTGCAAGGACTCCAAGTCCTTCTCCAGGTCGCCTGAGAGGGAGCAGGGGTGATCCAGGGCGGCCTGAGCCAGCATCGCAGGGGTCACTTGATGGTAAGCTCTAGACACTCGGCCCTGCTGCTGTGGCGCAGAAATAGATAATTTAGCTGTGCCTCTGATCGAAAATTTGGCAAGTACCTCAAGAGGGGATGTAGAAAAGACCTGGTCCAGAGTATGCCCCTTGTCATGCGTGGGCCCCTGAAGGTAAGGAATAAGGCCCAACGGGGCCATAGCCTCTGATAGCTTGATAGCGGCCGGGTCAGACGGGTCATCCATCCGAAAGTTAAAATCCCCGGCTACTATACAGTGTTCTGCTTTCAGGGCCAGTCCCAGCAAAACCAAATCAAGGTCTTCAAAGAACGTTCCTGGTGGGCCAGGAGGTCGGTACACTAATAATCCTTTCACTGATTGGTGAGGAGCCAAAGTGATCGAAAAAGCGAGGGTTTCGGAGCCGCGGATGTCATCCACAGGCAAGATAGCACACGCCGTGCCTTTCCTCACCACCAGTGCAACTCCGCCGCCCCTACCCTTAGCTCTATCCTTTCTGAAGATATTATAATCAGGCGGAACTGCCATAGCGACGTCCGGATTAGAAGCTTCTCCCCACCACGTCTCAGTAAGCATAAGACAGAGTGGCTTCTCTGTATCAAGAAGCTCAAAAATGTCTTGTGTGTGTCTGCACGCCGATCTGGTATTTAACAGCATGCAGGGGTACCCAGCCCAAGTGATGGTACTGTTGGGAGATGATGATAAAGCGCGGTTGGGGCGCCAACCACAGCCAGGGCAACATGCCTTACCTCTGTGGCGGCCAGGAAAGACAGGGCAGCAACCACTGTCTAGATTGAGGAGAGAACGAAGCTCCTCGGAAGTATATCGCAGCATTGGTAGGCCAGATATACACATGCCAGGCACCAGAGCCCCACCCGCCGCCCCGAACGCCTCCGGGACGCTGACGGGCGCAGACGGGCAGGATTCTGGCTTGACTCCGGCGCGAGTCAGGCGCTACCGCTGCGCGTCTCCGCTGCGCGAAGGAATGTGAGCTTTAAATACAGCCTCCCCTGGTCTCCAAACGGAGCACTAGAGCGCTGGGTCAGGTGGCGCGCTGGAAAGACAGCAGCCCAAATATGGCGGCCAGTCTCCCCGAGTAGATAATACCGGCACAAAGAACTCCGCTCTACAAGCGGTGGGGGGCCCAATTATGGTGCGAGTCTGTGGGCGTGGGACCAATATTAAAAACAGGGGCTAAGAAAACAATTTTAACCAAGATACACAAAACGGAGATTTTTTAAATACATAAGCGCTGCACGCCTACTGCAGCATAGAAAATGAGGCACGATAAAAAATGCAGGTGTCTCCTTACCGAAGGTCGAGCTGCTTAGAAAGCTCGCCTTAAATACAGCCTCCCCTGGTCTCCAAACGGAGCACTAGAGCGCTGGGTCAGGTGGCGCGCTGGAAAGACAGCAGCCCCAATATGGCGTCCAGTCTCCCCGAGTAGATAATACCGGCACAAAGAACTCCGCTCTACAAGCGGTGGGGGGCCCAATTATGGTGCGAGTCTGTGGGCGTGGGACCAATATTAAAAACAGGGGCTAAGAAAACAATTTTAACCAAGATACACAAAACGGAGATTTTTAAAATACATAAGCGCTGCGCGCCTACTGCAGCATAGAAAATGAGGCACGATAAAAAATGCAGGTGTCTCCTTACCGAAGGTCGAGCTGCTTAGAAAGCTCGCCTTGAATACAGCCTCCCCTGGTCTCCAAACGAGGCACTAGAGCGCTGGGTCAGGTGGCGCGCTGGAAAGACAGCAGCCCGAATATGGCGGCCAGTCTCCCCGAGTAGATAATACCGGCACAAAGAACTCCGCTCTACAAGCGGTGGGGGGCCCAATTATGGTGCGAGTCTGTGGGCGTGGGACCAATATTAAAAACAGGGGCTAAGAAAACAATTTTAACCAAGATACACAAATCGGAGATTTTTAAAATACATAAGCGCTGCGCGCCTACTGCAGCATAGAAAATGAGGCACGATAAAAAATGCAGGTGTCTCCTTACCGAAGGTCGAGCTGCTTAGAAAGCTCGCCTTAAATACAGCCTCCCCTGGTCTCCAAACGGAGCACTAGAGCGCTGGGTCAGGTGGCGCGCTGGAAAGACAGCAGCCCCAATATGGTGGCCAGTCTCCCCGAGTAGATAATACCGGCACAAAGAACTCCGCTCTACAAGCGGTGGGGGGCCCAATTATGGTGCGAGTCTGTGGGCGTGGGACCAATATTAAAAACAGGGGCTAAGAAAACAATTTTAACCAAGATACACAAAACGGAGATTTTTAAAATACATAAGCGCTGCGCGCCTACTGCAGCATAGAAAATGAGGCACGATAAAAAATGCAGGTGTCTCCTTACCGAGCTTCTGTAAGTGTCAAAGTTGTTGAAAAACTGTTTGTCCTTCAATCTTTTCCCTTGTCTTTTCTAATTTTTAAATACATGTTTTAATATTTTTCAAATGTTTGTTCTCTCTTTCACAGATTGAAAGTATAAAAATAACAAGTGACTAAGTTAACGACAATTATAAGGTAAATGTTTTGTACTCTTTTCATTACATTTCTATCACATTTAACTACTATTAGTTCCACTGCTTCATTTCTTTAACCCTCACTTTCCTGCCTTTGCTACTTCCCTCATTCCTTTCTCTATTACTTACTTACTCTACTCCTTCCACTCATTTTCTCAGTCCCTCTCTTCTCATAGTTCCTCACTCTTGTTCACTCACTCTGTCTCTATTACTCTTAGTGTCTTTGACTGATCACTCTTTCACTACTTGTTCATTATGCTTTCTCTGTGTAGTTGAAGCACACTAAGGGGCATATTATGAACACAGCCAATAAAATTATTGCTGTTTTTATCGGCAGAAAACTGCTGCAAAAGCGGTTTTAGCGGCAGTTTTCTGCCGCAAAAGCGGCTTGAGCGACACATTTCTGCCGATAAAAGCTGCAAAACTTTTATCGCCTATGTTGATAATATGCCCCTATGTTATTTACATTTCTTTGCTGTTTCAATTATTCTTTTTCTGTTACTTCTTCTTTTCTGCTTTCTGTTTTTTCTCTCTGTTATTCCACATGTTTTAATCTTATTTTGAACATTCACTCACATTCTCTAACAAACTCTTCTTTGTTATTCTTCTACTCTCCTTTTTTTCTTTCACTTCCTTATCTATTTTGTTTTTCAGAATTACATCCTCTTCCCTCTTTTCTTCGGTAAATAAATCTATTAAACAGTATCTCTGGTTTAGTCCCTATAGCTGTCTTTCTTTTAACATTACTCTCTGTTTACTTCCCTTATACTTACTCTTCTTTTTATTTTTTTTTATTTTTTGGGTTCGCTCCCGGTTCGCGTACCGGCAAGCGAACCGGGAAGCGAACCAAAAGAAATAGAGCTTGCCAGAGTGCTAAACATTCTAGCAATTTTTTTATAAAGGGGAGGTAGTTCTGAAAATAACTTTTTTTTTAATGTTTTTGTTGTTTTATATATATATATTTTTTTCTGAACATTTTTTGTTTTTTTTGTATTTTTTGAACAGTTTTATGTTTTTTTTGTTTTTTTTGGAGGGGAAACAACAAAAAACAGGCATTGGAAAGGGCTCAACAGGAGCAAATTTTTTTTTTATTTTCTGGGGCGTTTAGAGCACTTGTGGTTTTCAAATGCTCTGTTTATTTAGTTAATGCTCATATTGGCACATGAGAGTAATGTACCGCAATATAAACAGACCATCTTTATGTGGACAAAGTTTTCCTGAATGTTTGGCACTGTTTCCCGTGCCTCTGGCCCCGACAGAGATATCTGTGCCGATGTCCTGGCCACAGGAGTTGGTGGGTTGTCCTGAAGGTCACGCATCTCTGCCCGGCTGTAATTTAGTGGATGCCACCTCTGCATGTGACGGTGCATAGTATAGTTGCCGTAACTATACTTCTTTTCTGTGCCTCTAGATAAGTCCTCTTTACATATCAGGCACGTCACATATCGAGCATTAACTTTTTTCTGTCCTTCAGGAAAAGAAAAAAACTGCCAAATGAAACTAGTTTTATGATGAAATACCCGGGGCTCCTCTTGTAAAAACTGTGGTGCCTGTATTTCCTCTTCCTCTTCTTCATCCTCTTCCTCCTCTGTGTTGGTAATGAACTGTGGAGGTGGTCTTCTCTTCCTATGAGGAGGTGGTGGTGGTGGGGGTGCACCAGCTGAAGCTACTAATGAAGCCATTGCTCAGTGATCACAAAGGGTCTTCCTCTCACAAAGATGAAAGTCAGAGTGAGGAAAGAAGGAGGGGTTTTCATCATTTTGGAAAAAAAATAGGTCTAAACCAATGAAAAGTGTTATTTTTAGGTCACATGACCTAGCCTTACATCATTAGGAAACCAAAAGTGAAATGAACCAATGAAAAGTTTTATTAACAAGTCACATGACCTGTTACGCTTATGTTACGCGCTGCGGAACGCGCCCCGGATCGCTTCCGGGGAGCTGGGCTTCGCGCCTCGGTTCGCGCTCCGGAGCACTTCCGGGTGCGCTAACGCGGCGCGTCATAAGACGCATTACGCGGCAACGCGATACGTCGCGCTTTCGCGACGCGCCCCGGATCGCTTCCGGGGAGCTGCGCTTCGCGTCTCAGTTCGCGTACCGGAGCACTTCCAGGTGCGCTAACTCGGCGCGTCATAAGACGCATTACGCGACAACGTGATACGTCGCGCTTCCGCGACGCGTCACGATGTTGATTTCTAACGCGGCAGTTGCGCAAACGGAACGTTTACTGGTTCGCGGACCGGGTCGCGGCACCAAATTGAGCTAACGGGAAGCTTCCCGGTTCGCGAACCGGGAGTGAACAAAAAAAAATATTAATAAAAAAAATTATTAATAAACATATAAAATATATTTTTTGATTTAAAGAAGAATACATTTTACAGCTATAGATATTAGCTTTTAAAAAACCAATGAAATTCACTGAAAAAACCATAGGTTATATACCATATATAGTTAGGAATTAGCATTTACAAAACCTTGAAAATTCACTGAAAAAACCATAGGTTATAGACCATATATAGTTAGGAATTAGCATTTAAGAAACCTTTTTTTTACTCACACAAAACCATTGAAATTCCATATATAGTTAGTTGTACTAACTATATATCGCGCACCCGCAATCCACTGCTGATCATGTCACATATTACATCATTCATGACATGGTCAGTGACATCACTGATGACATCACTGATGACATCTCAAATGACATCACTGATGACATCACTGATGACATCTCAAATGACATCACTGATGACATCACTGATGACATCTCAAATGACATCATTGATGATATCTCTGATGACATCACTGATGACATCATTGATGACATCTGAAATGACATCACCGATGACATCACTGATGACATCACTGATCACATCTCAAAAGACATCACTGATGACATCACTGATGACATCTCAAATGACATCACTGATGACATCACTGATGACATCACTGATGACATCACTGATGACATCTCAAATGACATCACTGATGACATCTCATTTGACATTACTGATCACATCACTGATGACATCATTCATGTGATAATACGATGAACCTCTTCAGACTCTAATATAACCTTAGATACAATCAGTGCAAACAGACACTCACAGACTGTCACTCATCCATGGAGTTACTCACACACCTAGTCAGTCATGCAAAGAATCAATCACACCTCCATTTCCTCAACTATACAGTTATACACACCTTACTTATTCAAACATATACTAACACATATTTACTCTCTTATACCATCCCTGATACAAGTTCACAATGATCCATACAGCCACTCACACATTCACTGGCTTTTTTGCACAGTTATTTATATATGTCAACTCTCACATGTACTGTGTTTTACATATGTACTTACTTTGACATGTAGCACTGAGATATCCATTCACTCACCAATACACTCATGCACACAGTCAACCGCCCATACAGCTGTTTCCACATGCACTTTTGAACCCATACATCTAGTGAATCAACTGCTCACACATCTATGCACAGAGTCATACACCTCCCAGCCACCCACACACACACTCAGTCTCCCATACAAATACTCGGGCAACCAATCAATAACCCATATAGTTACTCATATAGCTACTGATCAACACATGCAGCGGTTTACAGAACAACAGACATAATGATGCACAAATTAAGACAGTTTAGTCACTAACCCATGCACTCAGTGAGACACATTTAATCACTCACTCATACAGTCAGTCGTGCACCTACTAAATCCTTCATCCAGACACTTATACATCCACTCATTCTTCAATATGTAAGACATATTTTAACTTTACAGAAACATACAGTCACTGGATGTTGTCATCAGTGATGTCATCAGTGATGTCATTTGAGATGTCATCAGTGATGTCATCAGTGATGTCACTGACCATGTCATGAATGATGTAATATGTGACATGATCAGCAGTGGATTGCAGGTGCGCGATATATAGTTAGTACAACTAACTATATATGGAATTTCAATGGTTTTGTGTGAGTAAAAAAAGGTTTCTTAAATGCTAATTCCTAACTATATATGGTCTATAACCTATGGTTTTTTCAGTGAAGTTTCAAGGTTTTGTAAATGCAAATTCCTAACTATATATGGTCTATAACCTATGGTTTTTTCAGTGAATATATATATATATATATATATATATATATATATATATATATATATATATATATATATATATATATATATATATATTACCTACTGGCGGTCGCCAGTAGGTATATATAGTTAGGATTTTTTCTCTATGGGATTTTTGAAAATTCTATGTCTAATAACTTTGGCGTTTGTGGACGGAATTGGCTGAAATTTTCAGGAAAATGGCACATTTTGTTTCTGAGCAGCTCCTGAAAATTGGGGGGGGTTTCGTCCAGGGGGGGTCGAGAAAAAAGGGGGGTCCCAAAACGTGTTTTTAACATTGAGTTTTCCATAGGGCGGTTGGCCTCACTTTTAGCCCGAACGGCTGAATGGATTTGCACGAAACTTGGCAAAATTGTAGGGACTGGTAGCCCGATGTGCCTTTTGTAGGTCTCAATATATGTGCTCCAGTGGATTTTGAGAAATTAACGTTTAAAAAAAGATATATATCTGTAACAGCGGACCGGGCAGCGTCCCAGGACGCGTACTTTTCGCGCAACGGAGCTTTGTGAAGCGAAGCTGATTGGTTCTCCGGCGTCTGTCAACATTCCAAACAGTCCGTAGCGGCCGCCATCTTGTCTCTCGGTAGGATCGAGAGACAAGAGGAGGTCAAAACAAAGGGGGAAATAACTATAAGGGGGCATAGTAGATCCTCGCTGACCCCCTAGGTTTGATGTGGAGGTTTTAAAAGGGCCCCGCGGGGCAAAAAAAAATAATAATAATAATAATCGAACGGCTGAATGGATTTGCACGAAACTTGGCAAAATTGTAGGGACTGGTAGCCCGATGTGCCTTTGCTAGGTCTCAATATATGTGCTTCAGTGGATTTTGAGAAATTAACGTTCAAAAAAAGATATATATCTGTAACAGCGCACCGCTTCGCGTACTTTTCGCGTTACGGAGCTTTGCGAAGCGAAGCTGATTGGCTCTCCGGTGTCTGTAAACATTCCAAACAGTACGTAGCGGCCGCCATCTTGTCTCTCGGTAGGATCGAGAGACAAGAGGAGGCCAAAGCGAAGGGGCAAATGACCATAAGGGGGCATAGTAGATCCTCGCTGACCCCCTAGGTTTGATGTGGAGGTTTTAAAAGGGCCCCGCGGGGCAAAAAAAAAAATAATAATAATAATCGAACGGCTGATGACCATAAGGGGGCATAGTAGATCCTCGCTGACCCCCTAGGTTTGATGTGGAGGTTTTAAAAGGGCCCCGCGGGGCAAAAAAAAATAATAATAATAATAATCGAACGGCTGAATGGATTTGCACGAAACTTGGTAAAATATTAGGGACTGGTAGCCCGATGTGCCTTTGCTATGTCTCAATATATGTGCTTCAGTGCATTTTGAGAAATTAACGTTCAAAAACAAGATATATATCTGTAACAGCGCTCCGCTTCGCGGAGATAAAATTATATGTGTATTACCTAGCTGTTGCTAACACCAGTTAGCGACGGCTAGTAGGAGATAGCGACCATCTTGGGTCCCACTTTGCATGTGAGTGATATTTATCACTAATGACATGCAAAGTGGGCATGCCAAGATGTTAGCGACTGGAAACAGTCGCTAACATCGCTATCTCCTATTATCAACTTTTTGAAATATTCGAGATAAGCGCGAATATCTCCAAAAAGTAACAGCTGCCCTGAGCAGTTCTTAGCCATGTTATCCAATGGGAGGTGGATAACATGGCTAAGAGCATTAGCTCGGTAATGCATGAATATCGCGGAGTTTTCAGCGACATTAATGCATTGCGCTCGTTTTTTATCGTATTTGCGATAAACCTTGATAATAGCAAGGTTTATCTGCGATAATTTCTGACGGTAAAAAAATCTTTGCAATGCATCGTTAGGGATAAATATCGCTTAACTTTGGTAATATGCCCCAACGTCTGTTAACGTTCGATTCGAAGGAAATCAGGAATTGTTGAAAAACATTGTGTGCGCCATCTTGTCTTTTTTCAAATGCCACACTTTTGTCGTGCACGGCAGCCATTTTAGATGCCTTGACCAGATCCACTCTGTGAACGCTGTCGATCCTTACCATGGCTCCCCACCCTCGCAAGCATCTCCCCCAGGCAGTGGTCACCCCCGCTCTCTGTTTTATGCATGGGTAATAAACCTCCCCCCATCTGCGCTGTTCTTCCCTGAGAATCACACCCTGTGCCCGCCCGACACCTCCCTTTCGCCCTATTCACTACCGCACCCTCTGACACTCCTTTTCCTCTGTGTCCGATTGTCCAGGCTGGTCCTAGGCTATCAGCTAGCCCTGCAGATGTAGTTTATGGCCACAGCTGTAAAGAATCACCCGTCTTCAAAGGAGTTATAGTAGATCAAGGCCCACACTCGATGAGATCCGTCACAGCAGAAGCGTTGCTATTATCTGAAAACCATCCTGTATTGTGATTGGGGAGGGGACCGAGCGTGAAGCGGAAGATTCCAGGGATGACTCTTTGTACATCAAAGTTTTTACAATTATGTGTCACATTAAAAATATATAGCACTCCGACAAAGTAGTAAGATTATAAAACTTTAATAATTTATAAATATATACAAGAAAACAAAAATAGTAATAACATATAAACATTTTTAGAGAAAAACAACGAAGTAGCGGTCGGCTGTGCGAATAGTCCCAACGCAGCACAACGTCCAGATTTCCGGCGTGGGGCGTCGCGGGGGGTGGGTGATCAGTAGCAAACTGTTGTGCGAATAGTTCCAAGGCAGCAGAACGCGCCGAAATCTAGATGACACAAAAGTGATGTCTAGTAAGTTGCCACCCAGCAAATAACGGCGTGGGGCGTCGCGGGGGGTGGGTCATCAGTAGCAAACTGTTGTGCGAATAGTTCCAAGGCAGCAGAACGATGGCACCAAGGTGATGTCCAGTAAGTTGCCGCACTGGTTTTGGTATCCTACAATGCTGCTCCGAATAACGGCGTGGAGCGCCCCGGGGGAGGCGGCGTGAACGGGCCTCTCCAGGTGGAGTCTCGTCTGTTGTAGTGGGGCGCCCCTTTACCGTTTCAGTTGCCATTCCGTCCGCTTTTGGTCCACTGTGTCAAAATCCGCCATTCAGCTGAGTTGCGCCCACTCTTGCGGTGCAGCGATAGGCGGCTGTCACAGGACTCTCAAAATGGCGGCAGGCTGTTTCCTTTTTGGGCCTGGTCCACTGAAATGGCCCTGGGACACCTTGGAAATCGGACGCTTGTCTGCTAGGTCTTGGACCCCATTCTCGAAAGCGTCCCCTCCGCCTTGAGAATTCATCAAAAGTTTTGGGGGCCCCGACTCCTGCAGGCTTCTGGTGGGGAGCGGCTGCCATGATTGCTCGCGGAATGACCACGACGGAGCTACGAGATGGTGGTGCTCTCATGGTGACGCCAGCTTCAGTCTGAAACATCCAGAAACAAGGTGGGGCTTTCATCGTTTGGGGGGAAAAAAAAGTTTTCATCCAATGAAAAGTGTTGTTTTTAGGTCATATGATCAAGCCTTCCATCATTAGGAAACCAAAAGTAAAATGAACCAATGAAAAGTTTTATAAACAAGTCACATGACCTGTTATGCGGCATAGGGTATAAAATGCGGAGAAAATACGTTGGCACGTGAGGCGGTGTCAGTAGCGGACCGATGTGCGAATAGGCCGAAGGCAATACAACGCGCCAAGATCCGGATGGCATCGAGGTGGTGTCATAGTTGAGAGTTCTGAGCAGCGGTTGTAACACTGTCTGAAGCTTATTTGCAGCTGCTGCAGCTTCACTACGCGCGAAGATCCGGATGGCACCGAGGTGGTGTGTAGGAAGTTGCCGCACTGGTGTGGCCATCCTACAATGCTGAAAGTCGGCGTGGGGCGCCCCGTTGGCCTGTGAGTTTGCGTCAGTAGCGGACCGATGTGCGAATAGGCCGAAGGCAGCACAACGCGCCAAGATCCGGATGGCACCGAGGTGGTGTCTAGTAAGTTGTCGCACTTCTGTGGCCATCCTACAATGTTGAAAGTCGGCGTGGGGCGCCCCGTTGGCCTGTGAGATGGTGTCAGTAGCGGACTGATGTGTGAATGGGGCCAAAGGCAGCGCAACAATATTTTCTACTATATTTCCGGTGTAGAAGAGACCACAAGGCGCTGAGATGCCAAGATCCGGATGGCACCGAGGTGGTGTCTTGCAAGTTGTGGTACTGGTGTGGCCATCCTACAATGCTGAAAGTCGGCGTGGGGCGCCCCGTTGGCCTGTGAGATGGCGTCAGTAGCGGACCGATGTGCGAATAGGCCGAAGGCAGCACAACAATATTTTCTGACTGACACCACAAGGCGCTGAGATGCCAAGATCCGGATGGCACCGAGGTGATGTCTAAGTTGCGGACTGGTGTGCGAATGGGGCCAAAGGCAGCGTAACAATATTTTTTGTATGGAAGATACCACTAGGCGTTGAGATGCCAAGATTCGGATGGCACTGAGGTGATGTCTAGCAAGTTGGTGTGGTCATCCTACAATGCTGAAACTCGGCGTGGGTCACCCCATTAGCCTGTGAGATGGCGTCAGTAGCGGACCGATGTGCGAATAGGCCGAAGGCAGCACAACGCGCCAAGATCCGGATGTCACCGTGGTGGTTTCATAGTTGAGAGGCACTTCATCTGCAGTGGGGCGCCGAGATCCGGATGGCACCGAGGTGATGTCTAGCAAGTTGCTGTACTTGTGTGGTCATCCTACAATGCTGAAACTCGGCGTGGGTCGCCCCATTAGCCTGTGAGATAGCAGTTCTTTGGATTTGGGCCTGGCTCGTCTGCTGTAGTGGGGCGCCCCTTTACCGTTTCAGTTGCCATTCAGCTGAGTTTCGGCTGCTCTTGATGCTACAGCGACAGGCGGCTGCAACAGGACTCTCAAAATGGCGGCCTGTTCTTTGGATTTGGGCCTGGTCCACTAAAATGGCCCTGGGACACCTTAGAACTCGGACGCTCGATTTTTTTTTCCTTTCCTGTACATGCAAAAAAAGGTAAATGCCCGGTACGTTACACGCTTCATCTGCCACGATGAACTCTCTAGAGGAACCGAAAAAAAATATAGTTGTGGTAACTATACCATGCATCGTCATATGGAGAGGTGGCAACAATTAATTATAGTGCTGCATAAAAGAGAGATTTGGAGGAGAACCCCTGACCTGCTAGTACATTCATCAAAGAAGTGGCACTGAGAGCTTCAGAGGCAAGGGAAACGGTCCCAAATATTTAGAAGAACTTTGGAAAGATTAAAATGACATGTTTAGATTGTGGCAAATTTATTTCATGTGGACATCTGAGTGTTACTCTAATAAATACAGCATATGAACATCATCATAGTCGATGGTTGGTAGAGACATTTTGACTATATCCTGGACCTGCCCGTCCTCGCCCAAAATGGCGCCAGAATAAATGGGACTCGTAACTCCTTGTTGTGTACTGGTTGCAGAACCTTGAAATCACGAGATACGTATGCAGTTTTGAAGCACATGGCGGGCGGGGACGAGAATTGATTGAATATTTCGACATCCCTATTGATATTAAGTTCTGATGTGTTATTGATTACTGTACTGTTGAAAGTTCGAATTAACGTCACCCATGGTACTTGCCCGCAAATGTATATCTAGATAATTTTATTGTAACTGGCCCTGTCGTATTTTAATTATAAAATGTACGTCCACCGATTCCGTAACTGTTAGACACCTTAGTTCTTGCAACCTAATGGCCCGCCCGTTACGTTCCTCTACAGTGTAAATGTCTATTTATCATATACGATTACAGTTTGCTCCGTGGCCGGCCCACGTGGTTATAGGCTCGTATTTGTATAATGAAATTTTCACAATAAAGGTTTTTAAAAGAAAACATGGTAGTAGTATATACATTGGTAAAGTTTTTAATAATAGTCACTGTTTTAGAATCATTAAAAGGCAAGTGAAATAAAGCAGACCAATTACATGAAGGGTAAAAGGTATAATACGAAGGAACGCAGTAAAGATAAATGGTCAAGGGCTGTTGTGTTTTCTATTCCTGCAACATAAAGTGATCGATAAGAATCTCATATTCAGGCGTATCGGCGACTAAGACAGCAGGTCGACCCTCTTTTGCTCAACGGCTCCGTCATGGGACGAAGAAACGCTCTTTTTCTCGAAAAAAGAATATATTTTACTTGCAGGACAGTTGTAAAATTTCCGGGAAAGTACATTAGCCTGGAACATTATAACATATATTTAAGAAAAAATAATGTTCGGAAGTAATGAAAAGCGTAATTTTTAGGTCATATGATCAAGCCTTTCATCATTACAATAAGAAAAGTAAAATGAACCAATGAAAAGTTTTATTAACAAGTCACATGACTTGTTATGCTTACGTTACGCGCTGCGCGCCCCGGATGACTTCCGGATGCGCTAACGCGGCGCGTCATATGACGCATTACGCGACAACGCAGGTACAGAATATAGTCAAAATGTCTCCACCAACCAGCGGTCGGAACACAACCCCTTTCAGCAGGCTAAATAGTTCTGTTAAATGACAACAGAAGGGACAGGCAACAAGAACCATCAGTCAAAGAGGGGAGGGCTAGTTCTTCTCTACCGGGTTACATTGGGGCGCTACCGGAACTGATCGAATTGGTAGTCTACAGTGTTTCTGGATGTTTCAGACTGAAGCTGGGGTTAGCATGAGAGCAGCACCATTTCGTAGCTCCGTCGTGGTCATTCCGCAACCAATCATGGCAGCCGTTCTTTATCGTTATTTTGGGCGGGGTGGGTGGCGGAGCAGAGCTGTTTTGCAGCCATCATTGTGTGGAGTTCAGTTCATCTCACTAGTTTTGTATTTGTCATGAGGGGTTGTTCCTAATGTTTCTATTTTAGCGAGGTCAAAAAGAGATCCCATTAGTGGCCTACTGATTTTGCTCGATTCCTTTTCTTTTTTTTTACACGATTTTTCGTTATCTGCAAAGACTAAACAGAGTATTGCGACTCTGTGTTTGTTTGTAAATAGAGAATGAACCAAAGAGAACTAATTCTAAAACAGTAAATACTTGGATAACAATGAATCAAATGGAGAGAGAAGCAGGCACGACGGATTACAATGGGGGCAAAGACCTGCGTTAACTACCTTTCACTATCTGCAAAGAGAGAGTACTCCTAATAGAAATGAGGGGGGGGGGCACCATTCAAAGCAGATCAGTGTGCATAAACACGAAAATGTTTTCACTTACCACGTACTTGACATTCGACAGCTTATGATATTTGCTATTAAAAAACCATTGAAATTCACTGAAAAAACCATAGGTTATAGACCATATATAGTTAGGAATTAGCATTTACAAAACCTTGAAAATTCACTGAAAAAACCATAGGTTATAGACCATATATAGTTAGGAATTAGCATTTAAAAAACCTTATTTTACTCACACAAAACCATTGAAATTCCATATATAGTTAGTTGCACTAACTATATATCGCGCACCTGCAATCCACTGCTGATGATGTCACATATTACATCATTCATGACATGGTCAGTGACATCACTGATGACATCACTGATGACATCTCAAATGACATCACTGATGACATCACTGATGACAACATCCAGTGACTGTATGTTTCTGTAAAGTTAAAATGTGTCTTACATATTGAAGAATGAGTGGAAGTATAAGTGTCTGGACAAAGGATTTAGTAGGTGCATGACTGAATGCATGAGTGAGTGATTAAATGTGTCTCACTGAGTGCATGGGTTAGTGACTAAAGTGTCTTAATTTGTGCATCATTATGTCTGTTGTTCTGTAAACTGCTGCATGTTTTGATCAGTAGCTATATGATTAACTATATGGGTTACTGATTGATTGTCCAAGTATTTGTATGGGAGACTGAGTGTGTGTGTGGCTGGCTGGGAGGTGTGTGACTCTGTGCAGATCAATGTGTACTTGTATCAATGATTGTATAACAAGGTAAGTATGTGTTAGTATATGTTTGAAAATGTAAGGTGCTCTATGTTTAACTGTATAGACAAGAAAATGGAAGTGTCATTGATTCTTTACAGGACTGACTAGGTGTGTGAGTAACTCCATGGATGAGTGGCAGACTGTGAGTGTCTGTATAGGTGTATGAGTGCATATGATAGTGTTGTAAAGATGAGTGATTGTATGTATGAATGATAGTATGGGTGAATGAGTGAAGGTGTGTGTAGACGTAGGAATCAGTGAGTGCGTATGTAGTAACTAGTATTGGTGTGTCAATGGTTTCAAAAATTATATTCTGTATTTAACACTGGGTGAAACAGAGGTTATATTAAAATGTGAGGAGATGCATTGTATTGTCACATGAATGATATCATCAGTGATGTGGTCATTGATGTCAAATGAGATGTCATCAGTGATGTCATCAGTGATGTCATTTGAGATGTCATCAGTGATGTCATCAGTGATGTCACTGACCATGTCATGAATGATGTAATATGTGACATCATCAGCAGTGGATTGCAGGTGCGCGATATATAGTTAGTGCAACTAACTATATATGGAATTTCAATGGTTTTGTGTGAGTAAAATAAGGTTTTTTAAATGCTAATTCCTAACTATATATGGTCTATAACCTATGGTTTTTTCAGTGAATTTTCAAGGTTTTGTAAATGCTAATTCCTAACTATATATGGTCTATAACCTATGGTTTTTTCAGTGAATATATATATATACATTACCTACTGGCGGTCGCCTGTAGGTAGATATAGTTAGGACCTAGTTTCCATAGGAAATCTGCAACATTCTATTTGGAATAACTTTGGCACCGGTGGACGAATCTTCGTGAATTTCTCCAAGAAAATGGCCTGCTCGGCTCCGCTCCTTCCCTGAAAGTTTGGGGGTGATTCGCCAAGTGGGGGCCGAGAACAAAGGGGGGTCCCAAAACATGTTTTCCCCATGCAGTTTTCCATAGGGACCTTTAGCCAGGGCTACAGCCCGAACGGCGGAACGGAATTACACCAAATTTGGCAGAGAGGTAGAGTTCGGTTCGCAGAGTGTGCTTTTTGTTAAATGGTGTAAATCCGTTCCTGAGAAAATCAAAAGTAAAATCATAGCGATATCTAGGCACAGATTTCAGAAGTCTGTACAGTAAGCGTAGCTTCCCGAGCACGAGCTGCATGCTGATTGGCTGTCAACTGTCTGTCAACACTCCAAACCAGGAAGTGTTGGCAGCCATCTTGTGCCTCGGTAGAACCGAGGCACAAGAAAACAGAAAAAGAAACGCGAAAAAACGCGAAAAGGGGGCAAGGTAGAAACACCCTGACCCCCTAGGCCTGCTTAGGGGGTCCCTAAAGGACCCCAAAGGTCCCCCCAATTTTTTATTTTTTTTTAAAAATCACAGGGTACGCGTACCTTGCCGATCCCCCAAAACAAATTACGGCACCACTCTGCAAACGCGCCCGCCGGCGCATTTGCAGAGGGGGAAATAATTCCCCTTGAATACTGGGGGTCCCTGGGGGCCAAGTAGCCCACCTTGAACCTCCAGTATGTGCCAGGGGGCTGCCTTGCAGAGACGTGTAAAGAGGCCACGCCCCTTTGACACCTCTCTGCAACGCAGCCCCTGGCACATACTGGAGGTTCCTGGTGGACTAGTTGGCCCCCAGGGACCCCCAGTATTCAAGGGTAATTAGTTCCCCCTAGCAAACGCGCCAGGGGGCTGCCTTGCAGAGACGTGTATAGAGGCTACGCCCCTTTTTACACCTCTCTGCAAGGCAGCCCCCTGGCGCATACTGGAGGTTCATGGTGGGCTAGTTGGCCCCCAGGGACACCCGGTATGCAAGGGGACTTAATCCCCCAACTTAGAACATGCTAAGGGGCGCGTTTGCACAGTGGGGAAGGTAGGGGGCGGGTCTTGAGGTGATATGTGTGCAAACATGCCCTGTGGCGCGTTTTAAGTTGCGGAATTAATTCCTCTTCAATCCATAGGTCCCCTTGGGGCCAACTAGTCCAACAGGTACCTCCAGTAAGCACCACATAGCTGCATTGCAGAGTGTTGTAAAAAGGGGGCGTGCCCTCTGAACACCTCTCTGCAACGCAGCTCCCTGGCGCATACTGGAGGTACCTGGTGGGCTACTTTGCTCACAGGGTACCTCAGGATTGAAGAGGAATTAATTCCCCAACCTAAAATGTGCCACAGGGCGTGTTTGCACACATGTCACCTCAGGCCCGCCCCCTTCCTTCACTATTGAGCACAATATTCCCCTAAAATCATCGGAACTACAAATTCCGATTTACTCACCTGTTATCATGAGAGATGTCAGTGCTGCATCTTTGAGCCCAGTACAGACCCTGAAAAGTAAATCTAAGTGTACTTACCAGTAACGTGTATTTCCTTCCATAGGAATCTATTGTGTGGTTTTCACCAGAAAAGTTTCCAAGTGTCTGTTTTTGAAACATACAAATAGTCCTGTAAAATCAGCCGAACTCTGAATTCCGATTTACTCACCTGTTATCAGGAGAGACCTCAGGGCTGCATCTTTGAGCCTAGTACTGATCCTGAAAAGTAATTCTAACCTCACTTACCAGTAACTTGAATTTCCTACCATAGGAATCCATTGTCGCGTTTTCACTTTTCACCAGAAATGTTTCTGTGTCCATTTTCACAAACTAAAAATATTTCTAAAAAATCGCCTGTATGACTTAAACACATTCTTTCAACTGTTTACAGGAGATGCACCAGTGCTGGAACCAGGATCCACGACTGAGTAAGAAAAAGTAATGATAACACTACTTACCTGCTAAGGGAATTTCCTCCCATAGGATAACATTGGTGATTCTATGTGAAAAAAATTCTGTCAACTTTTAAAATACAATAATATTCCTTAAAAATCACTACTGTAACTAAAACAGTTTTACTCAACCATTTACAGGAGGTGTCCAAAGGACTGAATCTACGATCCACTCCTGTTGTTAGAAAAGTAATCCATAAAGTAACTAATTGCATTTAACTAGAAAAACACATTGAAGCCAATGTTGCTCTGTGTTTGAAATTGTGTTGCCCATTGCAACAACTGTAACTACTGTACTTAATAGTCTATTGCCTATTTGCAAAGTATTTAAACTCAAGTAGTTCATTCTGAGAAAGTATATTTTGTAATGTACTGTATAATGTAATTGCAATGTAATTTAAAAAATAAAATATTTAAAAATAAATAGTTTAAAAAATATAGTAAATCAGTATAAAAAAATATAACAATTAATACATTTAACAATTTTAATTTACAAAACTTCGAAATTCACTGTAAAAACCAAAGGTTTCAGGCCTGATATAGTTAGGAATTAGCATTTAAAAAACGTTTGAAATTCACTGAAAAAACCATAGGTTTCAGGCCTGATATAGTTAGGAATTAGCATTTAAAAAACCTTTGAAATTTACTGAAAACAACATAGGTTTCAGGCCTGATATAGTTAGGAATTAGCATTTAAAAAACCTTAGAAATTCACTGAAAAAACTGTAGGTTTTAGGGGTGTTATAGTTAGCTGGACATTTCACTTGTACAAAACCATTGAAATTCCTCCAATATAGTTAGTTGTACTGACTATATCTCGCGCGCCCGCAATCTACTGCTGATGATGTCACATATTACATCATTCATGACATGGTCAGTGACATCACTGATGACATCTCAAATGACATCACTGATGACATCACTGATGATATCATCCATGTGGTGATACACCTCATCATAGACTAGTATAAACTTTCGTCACTCACTGTAAAATACAGAGTACCATATTTGAATCCATTGACAGACCAATACAAGTTTCTAAAAACCCACTCAGTGATCCCTAGATCTATACACACATCTAATCACTTAGCTACAGATTCACTCATACATGCAGTCAATGATCAATAGAACACTATCAAATATACTTAAACACCTATATCGACATTACACACCAGCACACATCCTATTCACTTATAAAGTCATCCTATTCACTTATGCAAACAATGGATCATACTTATATTTACTTAGCTATAAACTTATACAAACACCACTTTATCTATTCATATAGATAGTAAATTATACTTAGTGTATTATAAAATCACTATTACAAGTATACAGTGATCCATACAGTCACGCATACAATCACTGAGTCTTATGTATACTTATTTATAAACAACAACTGACACATACATTGCCTTTTATGTTTCTACTTTGTTGGACATGTACCATTAGGAGAGATATTTGCTCATCACCACACCCATAAAGATATTCACTCACCCAAACAACTATTATAACATGTAGTCTTAATGCCATATACCTACTAAATCAACTATTCACACATCTTTGGGCAGTCACACACCTCCCACCGAACTGCCATACAAATTCTCAGTTAACTAATCAATAACTAATATAGACTTTCAAATAGCTAGTAACCAACTGGAGAAGTAGTTTTTACAACTGACAAAGTGATACAGATGTTCACACAGTTTAGTCACTATCCAATATATTTAGAGAGACACTTTAACTTAGTCAAGTAAACAGTCGATCACACTGCTACTAAATCCTCCATCCAGATATTTATATTTATTATATCCACTAATTCTTCAATGTAAATTGCTATATATATATAAGACATATTTAAATAACGAAGCAAACCACATTCACTGGATGATGTCAACAGTGATGTCATTTCAGATGTCATCAGTGATGTCACTGACCATGTCATGAATGATGTAATATGTGACATCATCAGCAGTAGTTTGCGGGCGCGCGAGATATAGTTAGTACAACTAACTATATCGGAGGAATTTCAATGGTTTTGTACAAGTGAAATGTCCAGCTAACTATAACACCCCTAAAACCTACAATTTTTTCAGTGAATTTCTAAGGTTTTTTAAATTCTAATTCCTAACTATATCAGGCCTGAAACCTATGTTTTTCTTCAGTGAATATATATATATATATATAGACATATATATATATAATTGTTTTTTTTTCACTATAAAAACAAAGGTTACAGGGACTGTATAGTTGAGAAAAAGAAGTAAAAAAATCCTTAGAAATTCACTGAAGAAAACAAAGGTAAAAGGGACGTTGTAGTTAGGCTCAGATTTCATTCATACAAAACCATAGAAATGCAGCAGTTATAGTTACTTGAGCTAACTATAACTAACCCTCCTGCAATGCATTGTTTATGACACCACAAATTACATTACTCTAGACATGGTCAATGACATCACTGAATACATCATTGTTGAAATCTAACATAACATCACAGATGAAATCACTGATGACATCATCCACAGACCCACTCACATACCCACTCACACTCTCATACAACCTCTCACACACCCACTCACACATCCACTCATATTCCATATATATATATGTGTATGTATATACATACATACATCTATATATATATATATTCACTGAAAAAACCATAGGTTAGAGACCATATATAGTTAGGAATTAGCATTTAAAAAACCTTGAAAATTCACTGAAAAAAACATAGGTTATAGACCATATATAGTTAGGGCTTAGCATTTAAAAAACCTTATTTTACTCACACAAAACCATTGAAATTCCATATATAGTTAGTTGCACTAACTATATATCGCGCACCCGCAATCCACTGCTGATGATGTCACATATTACATCATTCATGACATGGTCAGTGACATCACTGATGACATCACTGATGACATCTCAAATGACATCACTGATGACATCACTGATGACAACATCCAGTGTCTGTATGTTTCTGTAAACTTTAAATATGTCTTACATATTGACGAATGAGTGGATGAATAAGTGTCTGGATGAAGGATTTAGTAGGTGCATGACTGACTGTATGAGTGAGTGATTAAATGTGTCTCACTGAGTGCATGGGTTAGTGACTAAACTGTCTTAATTTGTGCATCATTATTTCTATTGTTCTGTAAACTGCTGCATGTGTTGATCAGTAGCTATATGAGTAACTATATGGGTTATTGATTAGTTGCCCAATTATTTGTATGGGAGACTGAGTGTGTGTGTGGCTGGCTGGGAGGTGTGTGACTCTGTGCAGATCAATGTGTACTTGTATCAATGATTGTATAAGAGAGTAAGTATGTGTTAGTATATGTTTGAAAATGTTATGTGCTCTATGTTTAACTGTATAGATTAGAAAATGGAAGTGTGATTGATTCTTTCCAGGACTGACTAGGTGTGTAAGTAACTCCATGGGTGAGTGGCAGAGTGTGATTGTCTGTATAGGTGTATGAGTGCATATGATAGTGTTGTAAAGATGAGTCATTGTATGTATGAATGATTGTATGGGTGAATGAGTGAATGTGTGTGTAGAAGTAGGAATCAGTGAGTGCGTATGTAGTAACTAGTATTGGTGTGTCAATGGTTTCAAAAATTATACTCTGTATTTAACACTGGGTGTAACAGAGGTTATATTAAAGTGTGAGGAGATGCATTTTATTGTCACATAAATGATATCATAAGTGATGTGATCATTGATGTCAAATGAGATGTCATCAGTGATGTCATCAGTGATGTCATTTGAGATGTCATCAGTGATGTCATCAGTGATGTCACTGACCATGTCATGAATGATGTAATATGTGACATCATCAGCAGTGGATTGCGGGTGCGCGATATATAGTTAGTGCAACTAACTATATATGGAATTTCAATGGTTTTGTGTGAGTAAAATAAGGTTTTTTAAATGCTAAGCCCTAACTATATATGGTCTATAACCTATGGTTTTTTCAGTGAATTTTCAAGGTTTTTTAAATGCTAATTGCTAACTATATATGGTCTCTAAGCTATGGTTTTTTCAGTGAATTTCAATGGTTTTTTAATAGCAAATATCATAAGCTGTCGAATGTCAAGTACGTGGTAAGTAAAAACATTTTCGTGTTTATGCACACTGATCTGCTTTGAATGCTGCCCCCCCCTCCCCCTCATTTCTATTAGGAGTACTCTCTCTTTGCAGATAGTGAAGGGTAGTTAACGCAGGCCTTTGCCCCCGTTGTAATCCGTCGTGCCTGCTTCTCTCTCCATTTGATTGATTGTTATCCAAGCATTTACTGTTTTAGAATTGGTTCTCTTTGGTTCATTCTCTATTTACAAACAAGCACAGAGTCGCAATACTCTGTTTAGTCTTTGCAGATAGCGAAAAATCGTGTAAAAAAACAAAAGGAATCGAGCAAAATCAGTAGGCCACTAATGGGATCTCTTTTTGACCTCGCTAAAATAGAAACATTAGGAACAACCCCTCATGACAAACACGAAACTATTGAGATGAACTGAACTCCACACCATGATGGCTGCAATACAGCTCGGCTCCGCCACCCACCCCGCCCAAAATAACGATAAACTCTATGCAAATATTACAAATATATACAACACACCAGCAAAGTAACAGGGTAAAACATTTTATTAAACAACTATTTACATAACTATTTTATACTTTTTGTTGCCCGATCCGGCTAGCTCAATCGATCGAGCATGAAACTCATGCACTCTGATGGTTCAAAGTTTTGAGGAGTGCTTGTAACACTGTCTGAAGCCTATTTGCACTTGCTTCAGCTTCACTATTGTCAAAGTAAAGTGGGGACTGTTTGAGGACGTGACTGCATTTGTGAACAATGTAATGCGGTGCCACCCTGAACCGCTTGACGGAGGCCCCCGAGGGACGGTGTGATGGCGCGGACTCGGAGGGGGCGCTTGGCTCCGGCTCCCTCCCCAAGTCGTGTTCTCCTGGTGTAGCCTGAGATCGCCCCCGACATAGGTGGCCGGCTCCCGGGATCAAGCGGAACTTTTTGCCTTTTGGTAACTCTTCCATTCTTGACCTTGTCCCACAATCCGTTTCACCTAAAGACACGCTGTAGTGGGGCGCCCCTTTACCATTTCAGTTGCCATTCCGCCCGCTTTTGCTACACTGTGCCTCTTCCGCTATTCAGCTGTTTACCGCCCGCTCTTTCGACTACAGCGTCTCGCTCACCATGTAGTTGAGTTGCTCCCGCTCTTGCGGTGCAGCGATAGCCGGCTGCCACAGTACTCTCAAAATGGCGGCCGGCTCTTCAGATTTGGGCGTGGTCCACTAAAATTGCCCTGCGACACCTTGGAACTCGGACGCTTGTCTGCTAGAGATTGGGCTCCATTCTCGAAAGCGTCCCCTCAGCCTTGAAGATTCTACAAAAGTCTTGGGGGCCCCCGACTCCCGCAGGCTTCTGGTGGAGAGCGGCTAGCATTATTGCTCGTCGAATGGCCACGACGGAGCTACGAAATGGTGGTGCTCTCATGCTAACGCCAGCTTCAGTCTGAAACATCCAGAAACACTGTAGACTACCAATTCGATCAGTTCCGGTAGCGCCCCAACGTGACCCGGTAGAGAAGAACTAGCCCTCCCCTCTTTCACTGATGGTTCTTGTTGCCTGTCCCTTCTGTTGTCATTTAACAGAACTATTTAGCCTGCTGAAAGGGGTTGTGTTCCGACCGCTGGTTGGTGGAGACATTTTGACTATATTCTAGACCTGCGTTGTCGCGTAATGCGTCGTATGACGCGCCGCGTTAGCGCATCCGGAAGTGATCCGGGGCGCGACGCGCAGCGCGTAACGTAAGCATAACAGGTCATATGACTTGTTAATAAAACTTTTCATTGGTTCATGTTACTTTTCTTATTCTAATGATGCTTTCGAACATTATTTTTTCTTAAATATATGTTATAATGTTCCAGGCTAATGTACTTTCCCGGAAAATTTACAACTGTCCTGCAAGTAAAATATATTCCTTTTTCGAGAAAAAGGGCGTTTCTTCGTCCCATGACGGAGCCGTTGAGCAAAAGAGGGTTGGCCTGCTGTCTTAGTCGCCGATACGCCTGAATATCAGATTCTTATCCATCACTTTATGTTGCAGGAGTAGAAAACAAAACAGCCCTTGACCATTTATCTTTACTGCGTTCCTGCATATTATACCTTTTACCCTTCATGTAATTGGACTGCTTTATTTCACTTGCCTTTTACTGATTCGAAAACAGTGACTATTATTAAAAACTTTACCAATGTATATACTACTACCATGTTTTCTTTTAAAAACCTTTATTGTGAAAATGTCATTATACAAATACGGGCCTATAACCACGTGGGCCGGCCACGGAGCAAACTGTAATCGTATATGATGAGTAGACATTTACACTGTAGAGGAACGTAACGGGCGGGCCATTAGGTTGCAAGAACTAAAGTGTCTAACAGTTGCGGAATCGGTGGACGTACATTTTATAATTAAAATACGACAGGGCCACTTACAATAAAATTATCTAGATATACATTTGCGGGCAAGTACCATGGGTGACGTTAATTCGAACTTTCAATAGTACAGTAATCAATAACACATCAGAACTTAATATCAATAGGGATATCGAAATATTCAATCTATTCTCGTCCCCGCCCGCCATGTGCTTCAAAACTGCATACGTATCTCGTGATATCAAGGTTGTGCAACCAGTACACAACAAGGAGTTACGAGTCCCATTTATTCCGGCGCCATTTTGGGCGAGGACGGGCAGGTCCAGGATATAGTCAAAATGTCTCTACCAACCATCGACTATGATGATGTTCATATGCTGTATTTATTAGAGTAACACTCATCTGTCCACATGAAATTAATTTGCCACAATCTAAACATGTCATTTTAATCTTTCCAAAGTTCTTCTAAATATTTGGGACCGTTTCCCTTGCCTCTGATGCTGTCAGTGCCACTTCTTTGATGAATGTACTGGCAGGTCGGGGGTTCTCCTCCAAATCTCTCTTTTATGCAGCACTATAATTAATCGGTGCCACCTCTCCATATGACGATGCATGGTATAGTTACCATAACTATATTTTTTTTCGGTTCCTCTGGAGAGTACATCGTGGCAGATGAAGCGTGTAAAGTACCGGGCATTTACCTTTTTTTGCATGTAGAGGAAAGGAAAAAAAAAACGAGCGTCCGAGTTCTAAGGTGTCCCAGGGCCATTTTAGTGGACCAGGCCCAAATCCAAAGAACAGGACGCCATTTTGAGAGTCCTCTTGCAGCCGCCTGTCGCTGTAGCATCAAGAGCGGCCGAAACTCAGCTGAATGGCAACTGAAACGGTAAAGGGGCGCCCCACTACAGCAGACGAGCCTCCACCTAGGAAGGCCCGTTCACGCCGCCTTCCCCCCCCCTTCGGGCACCCCACGCCGTTATTCAGAGCAGGATTGTAGGATGGCCACACCAGTACGGCAACTTGCTAGACACCACCTCGGTGCCTACCGAATCTCAGCGCCTTGTGGTGTCTTCTATTCAGAAAACATTGTTGTGCTGCCTTCGACCTATTCGCCGCAAGTGCGCACGCAACTCAGCTGCATAGCTTGCTAGACACCACCTCGGTGCTAACCGAATCTCAGCGCCTTGTGGTGTCTTCTATTCCGAAAATATTGTTGCGCTGCCTTTGGCCCCATTCGCACATCGGTCCGCTACTGACGCCATCTCACAGGCCAACGGGGCACCCCACGCCGACTTTCAGCATTGTAGGATGGCCACACCAGTGCGACAACTTACTAGACACCACCTCGGTGCCATCCGGATCTTGGCATCTCAGCGCCTTGTGGTGTCTTCTATTCAGAAAATATTGTTGCGCTGCCTTTGGCCCCATTCGCACATCGGTCCGCTACTGACGCCATCTCACAGGCCAACGGGGCGCCCCACGCCGACTTTCAGCATTGTAGGATGGCCACACCAGTGCAACTTACTAGACACCACCTCGGTGCCATCCGTATCTTGGCATCTCAGCGCCTTGTGGTGTCTTCTATTCAGAAAATATTGTTGCGCTGCCTTTGGCCCCATTCGCACATCGGTCCGCTACTGCCGCCATCTCACAGGCCAACGGGGCGCCCCACGCCGACTTTCAGCATTGTAGGATGGCCACACCAGTGCGACAACTTGCTGGACACCACCTCGGTGCCATCCGGATCTTGGCATCTCAGCGCCTTGTGGTGTCTTCTGTTCAGAAAATATTGTTGCGCTGCCTTTGGCCCCATTCGCACATCGGTCCGCTACTGCCGCCATCTCACAGGCCAACGGGGCGCCCCACGCCGACTTTCAGCATTGTAGGATGGCCACACCAGTGCGACAACTTGCTGGACACCACCTCGGTGCCATCCGGATCTTGGCGCGTTGTGCTGCCTTCGGCCTATTCGCACATCGGTCCGCTACTGACGCCGCCTCACGTGCCAACGGATTTTCTACGCTTTTTATACCCTATGCCGCATAACAGGTCATGTGACTTGTTTATAAAACTTTTCATTGGTTCATTTTACTTTTGGTTTCCTAATGATGGAAGGCTTGATCATATGACCTAAAAATAACACTTTTCATTGGATGAAAACTATTTTTTTTTCCGAAACGATGAAAGCCCCACCTTGTTTCTGGATGTTTCAGACTGAAGCTGGCGTCAGCATGAAAGCACCACCATCTCGTGGCTCCGTCGTGGTCATTCCACGAGCAATCATGGCAGCCGCTCCCCACCGGAAGCCTACAGGAGTCGGGGGCCCCCAAGACTTTTGTAGAATCCTCAAGGCGGAGGGGACGCTTTCGAGAATGGGGTCCAAGACCTAGCAGACAAGCGTCCGATTTCCAAGGTGTCCCAGGGCCATTTCAGTGGACCAGGCCCAAAAAGGAAAGAGCCTGCCGCCATTTTGAGAGTCCTGTGACAGCCGCCTATCGCTGCACCGCAAGAGTGGGCGCAACTCAGCTGAATTGCGGATTTTGACACAGTGGACCAAAAGCGGACGGAATGGCAACTGAAACGGTAAAGGGGCGCCCCACTACAGCAGACGAGGCTCCACCTGGGGAGGCCCGTTCACGCCGCCTCCCCCCCCCCCCGGGGCACCCCATGCCGTTATTCGGAGGGCGGCAACTCAGCTGAATTGCGGATTTTGACACAGTGGACCAAAAGCGGACGGAATGGCAACTGAAACGGTAAAGGGGCGCCCCACTACAGCATACGAGGCTCCACCTGGGGAGGCCCGTTCACGCCGCCTCCCCCCCCCCCCCGGGGCACCCCACGCCGTTATTCGGAGGGCGGCAACTTACTGGACATCACCTTGGTGCCATCGTTCTGCTGCCTTGGAACTATTCACACAACAGACCGCTACTGATGACCCACCCCCCGCGACGCCCCACGCCGGATACTGAAATCGGTGCGGCACCCAGGCAACATCACCTGGGTGCCATCCAGAAATCTGGACGTTGTGCTGCCTTGGGACTATTCGCACAACCGACCGCTACTCCTTCTTTTTCCCTAAAAATGTTTAAATGTTTTTACTGTTTTTGTTTTGTTGTATATATTTATAAGTTATTAAAGTTTTATAATCCTACTACTTTGTTGGAGTGCTATATATTTTTAATGTGACACATAATTGTAAAAACTTTGATGTACAAAGAGTCATCCCTGGAATCTTCAGCTTCAGGCTCGGTCCCCTCCCCAATCACAATACAGGATGGTTTTCAGATAGTAGGAACGCGTGTGGTGTGACGGATCTCATCGGGTGTGGGCCTTGATCTACTATAACTCCTTTGAAGAGGGGTAATTCTTTACAGCTGGGGCCATAAACTACATCTGCAGGGCTAGCTGATAGCCTGGGACCGGCCTGGACAATCGGACACAGAGGAAGAGGAGTGTCAGAGGGTGCGGTAGTGAATAGGGCGAAAGGGAGGTGTCGGGCGGGCACAGGGTGTGATTCTCAGGGAAGAGCAGCGCAGATGGGGGGAGGTTTATTGCCCATGCATAAGACAGAGAGCGGGGGTGACCAGTGCCTGGGGGAGATGCTTGCGAGGGTGGGGAGCCATGCTAAGGATCGACAGCGTGCAGAGAGTGGGTCTGGTCAAGTCATCTAAAATGGCTGCCGTGCACGACAAAAGTGTGGCATTTGAAAAAAGGCAAGATGGCGCAGACAATGTTTTTCAACACTTCCTGATTTCCTTCGAATCGAACGTTAACAGACGTTGGGGCATATTACCAAAGTTAAGCGATATTTATCCCTAACGATGCTTAGCAACGAATTTTTTACCGCTAAGCATCGTCAGAAATTATCGCAGATAAACCTTGCTATTATCAAGGTTTATCGCAAATGCGATAAAAAACGGCCGCAATGCATTAATATCGCTGAAAAGTCAGCGATATTCATGCATTACCGAGCTAATGCTCTTAGCCAAGTTATCCACCTCCCATTGGATAACATGGCTAAGAACTGCTCAGGGCAGGTGTTACTTTTTGGAGATATTCGCGCTTAGCGCGAATATCTCCAAAAGTTGGTAATAGGAGATAGCGATGTTAGCGACTGTTTCCAGTCGCTAACATCTTGGCATGCCCACTTTGCATGTCATTAGTGATAAATATCACTGACATGTAAAGTGGGGCCCAAGATGGTCGCTATCTCCTACTAGCGGTCGCTAACTGGTGTTAGCCACAGCTAGGTAATACGGAGATAATTTTATCTCCGCTTTCTTGGCTTTTAAAGCCAAAAAAGCGGAGATAAACCCCCTTGATAATATGCCCCGTTATCTCTCCCACACTACCGGTCCCCCTGGGCTTAAACGCCGAGATGGTAGGGACTGCATCCCGTGAAGATAGGCCGAGACGTCACTCAGCAGAAAAAAAAGTAAAAAAAAAGTCTATTAACATACAATAAGTTAAAAGTCAATCATTCTTCATTCCTTGTAGTACGCTCCCCAGTCCGCTTCCCGTTACGCTAACCGGGCGCACCCCACCAAAAAAACGTGGCGCCAGTAGGTAATATATATATATATATATATATTACCTACTGGCGGTCGCCAGTAGGTATATATAGTTAGGATTTTTTCTCTATGGGATTTTTGAAAATTCTATGTCTAATAACTTTGGCGTTTGTGGACGGAATTGGCTGAAATTTTCAGGAAAATGGCACATTTTGTTTCTGAGCAGCCCCTGAAAATTTTGGGGGGGTTCGTCAAGGGGGGGCCGAGAAAAAAGGGGGGTCCCAAAACGCGTTTTTCCCATGTTAATTTCCATAGAGCGGTTGGCCTCACTTTTAGCCCGAACGGCTGAATGGATTTGCACGAAACTTGGCAAAATTGTAGGGACTGGTAGCCCGATGTGCCTTTTGTAGGTCTCAATATATGTGCTCCAGTGGATTTTGAGAAATTAACGTTTAAAAAAAGATATATATCTGTAACAGCGGACCGGGCAGCGCTCCAGTACGCGTACTTTTCGCGCAACGGAGCTTTGTGAAGCGAAGCTGATTGGTTCTCCGGCGTCTGTAAACATTCCAAACAGTCCGTAGCGGCCGCCATCTTGTCTCTCAGTAGGATCGAGAGACAAGAGGAGGCCAAAGCGAAGGGGCAAATGATCATAAGGGGGCATAGTAGATTGTCGCTGACCCCCTAGGTTTGATGTGGAGGTTTTAAAAGGGCCCCGCGGGGCAAAAAAAAATAAAATAATAATAATCGAACGGCTGAATGGATTTGCACGAAACTTGGCAAAATTGTAGGGACTGGTAGCCCGATGTGCCTTTGCTAGGTCTCAATATATGTGCTCCAGTGGATTTTGAGAAATTAACGTTCAAAAAAAGATATATATCTGTAACAGCGCTCCGCTTCGCGTATTTTTCGCGTTACGGAGGTTTGCGAAGCTGATTGGTTCTTTGGCGTCTGTAAACATTCCAAACAGTCCGTAGCGGCCGCCATCTTGTCTCTCGGTAGGATCGAGAGACAAGAGGAGGCCAAAGCGAAGGGGCAAATGACCATAAGGGGGCATAGTAGATCGTCCCTGACCCCCTAGGTTTGATGTGGAGGCTTTGAAAGGGTCTCGCAGGGCAAAAAAAATATATACCGTTTTTTTTGTTTTTTTGCGTGGAGTGCGCCCGGTTCGCGAACCGGGAAGCGTTCTGGGGAGCGTACTTTCTTGAAAATTAGTGAAAAAAGTTAGAGTAAAATAATAATTGTGAGTGATCAGATGTAGGGTAGCTCTGAGAAGAGCTTTTGGGTTTATGGTACATTTAGGTACTTATAAGTAGGTACCAATGCACAGTCTTAAATTCAGAGTGAAAATTCTGTTGCCCTCATCTGAGAAGTGAACTCCATCTCCTCTGTAGATATCTTGCATGTAGTAACGCAAGTTATTTTTGTACAGGGAGCCCATTCCATGGTCTCTCATGTAAGCTGAAACAGATTTGTTTACATGCTTCCTCGATTTCTCAATTTGTGGACAAAATTGGTTCGACCACCTCCATTTCTGTCTTTGGCATATATTTGAATATACCAAGGCAGTCTGAGGAAAAAGTGCCATCAATTGCTCAAAGGTGTCCTTTAAAAGCATTTCCAGACCTACCCCAGTCAAAGTGCCCAAATCATTACCTCCACAGTGCACAATTAACAGGTCAGGTTTTGGCAAATGCATAAAGGTTTTCACCAATGGTATCAATTGGTGACATTTTAATCCTCTGTGGCCAAACCACTTAATTTCCACATCTTGTAAATTGAGGTTAGGTAAATTCCTGTTTTCAGCGTACCTTTGAGCCCAATAGATATAACTATGTCCAACAATCCAGACAGAAAACATGGCGAGAGAAGGTTCTCCTGCAGTCAGATGAAGTGTGGCAATGAAATGGCAGTTGAAAAAATGAGAGTGTAAAATGAAAAAAACTGAGGAGTTTCTGTGTTAATGAAGCAGTAAGAGTGATTGGTGGATTTTGATTGCTGAAAACAGAAAGTTAGTGTGCATGGATGAGTTCGTTGAAAGATGTATTTTGAGTGGCGAAGAAAAAATCATTAAATGAAAGAATGCTCTGGATATGCAGGTGCACTGAGAGTTCAGAGTTCAATTGCAACATTGTTGTGTGAACTTGCAAACACCAGAGGTCTTGCAAGAGGTGGTTGCTATGCAGAAAAGGCATGAAATGGCAGAGGGGGGAAGGGTTTTCATTTGAAAAAAGTGAGGGAAGAGTTTTGATTGGGTGACATGAGAGATATGTGTGAGGAATTACAGCATTTCTGTGCTTTTGATAGCTGCAGACTCTGGAGTGCATACCTTTTGCTCTGCTGAAGACAAATTGGTGTGTTTCTGAGACTGTTTTGAAACTCAAAGTATTTGCTAAGGTGAGAAAAGATTTCTTTAATTTAGATAGAAAATAGTGTGCTTTAAGGAGAAAATTATGAAGAAAGTTGTGTTTTTCAAATGTTGCTTTGTCTCAAGTGTTTTACAAATAGATTTTGTTTCTTTGAGAAATTGTAATTGGAGAAAATGTGAAGTATTAGTACTGACAGGGCTTTTATGTGCATAGGAGCTGTGGAGTGTTTTCAAATTATGACTTGTAAATCGTTTTTGAGAAAAAGCAATGGTTTTAATATTGATGAGAAGGACATAATGGTGTCTGCTTCTTTATAAGGTAATTGAGAGTCTCTGATGTTATTTTTCCCATTTCAATGTAAGAAGTTTGTCTGTGGAGCAAATTGCTTGTAAATATGCTCCCACCTGTGCATGGCAAATTTA
This sequence comes from Lissotriton helveticus, assembly GCF_964261635.1. NCBI lineage: Eukaryota > Metazoa > Chordata > Amphibia > Caudata > Salamandridae > Lissotriton > Lissotriton helveticus. The sequence goes on along the minus strand of NC_136063.1, from coordinate 479,065,523 downwards.
GATTTTGAATGTTTGCGTTACATAGGCATGTTAAAGGTGACTGAAACATGCTGCAAAGGCAATCAAAAAACGCTTTTATGTGTCTTAAGGACATTTTAAGTCATTTCCCCATGTGCAGTGTTTTCAAATTATGAGTTGAAAATCGTTTTTGAGGTAAAGGAATGTTTTCAAAATTTATGTGCGCCATATGCCCCCAAATTTCTTTTTCAGGGGTGCAGCAGGGTGTTCTTGAGACACCCCTGCACCCTCGGAAAAATTCGTAATTTGCGATGAGGTAATTGCTAATCGCAAATTGCACCTTCATTCCTATGGGCCTCCTGCTGCATGGAAATGAATGGGTAATTTGTAATTAGCAAATAGGTCATCGCAAACTAGGAATGGTAAAGAATCGCTATTTATTCCTTAAAGTTCGCTATTTAGGAAATGCAAAAAACTTTGATGATACATATGGCGGTTCATCTCTAACAAGATAAGAAGCATAGGGATAGATTTATGATGACTGGCGCATCACCAGGGATGTGTTAGTCATTCTGTGCCGCTGTTCCGTCACCTATGGTGTGCTGCATTTACAATGCGGCGCATCATGGGGCAAAAACAGCACAGATGCGTGACGTATCTGTGCCGTAAAGGTGGCGCATTGCTGGAGTTGTATCGCAAGTGTGATGAAGCTCCAGCAAGGGTCGGGGGTGCCCCTGTTGCAGGGTTTCTGTTCTCAGACAGAACTGTGGACAGAGGATTGGAACCTCGGCGAATTAGGGTGTCCCAAAACTCACCTTAGTAATCAAAACCCCTTAGCAAGCTAGGTACAGTGTCACATTGGATATAACAAACTCTCAATGTTTAGACAATCCAGAATATGAACTTATAGTACCTCAGGATACGTGGAACTCATGAACAGTCGGTCGTTATATATTTCTTAGAAACCAGAACATGGAGTTAAGAAGAACACATGTGTATTTGAAATGTTTATTTACTAATGCCGTCTTCTCAGGCGTAGTATCTTAGATTATACAACTACACATATTATCAGTAGCAAAATTACCAGCATAGTTAGTAGTACATAAAAAGCGAATGGTGACAGTATGTTAACATGCTGTAAATGAATAAGAGTTAGCAACACTTATAAGCAGCCGCGGGCCGTGGAGGGAGTTACGGTGGGGCAGGGAGGCGGGGAGGCGGAGGGGCATGGTGTAGAGGGCTCCACCCTGCCCCTCCCCCTCCCCGCCTCCCTGCCCCACCGTAACTCCCTCCACGGCCCGCGGCTGCTTATATCTCACCCTCCCTAATACACATAATATATTATTTGCTAAGAAGGTCTCTTTGTGTTGGTTTAGGGCGTGCCGATACTTTAGTGTCTTAGATTTGAAGGAATCACATCAGCATACACCAGCTCTCTCTTCATGTGAACCGCATCAAGTGTTGTGTATGTGTGTTCGGCAAAGCAATATAAAACCCGCCTCATGCCCAGAATTGGCAGAAGCTGCACTTATGTTATGAGTATGAAGTCGTGGAGATCAGACCTCATAACAATTCTGTATCGTGTTGTTCTTGAAACTTCAGCACTCGCTGTACAGATATAGTTTAACAAGTAAAGCAGATAGTAGAGCAATAACATATTATTGTCATGTAAATCACGATGAACTATTAGGTTGAAAGCTAAAGCAACAACTAAGTGTCGTGTGCAGAAGTTGCAAAAAAGGAAAAAATGGCGTTTAAACCGGTAATGAGTCCATGCTAACTTAACACGGTGTAAAGATATCCAGGACCTAGATGACACCTCCCCATGATCCGGAAACGAACTGAATAAGATAATAGAAGTGCCATCTCATGAGAGCAGATTGCAAGTTTATATGTGGACGGTCCGCAAGGTAAAACATTAAAAACTAGGAAAATTTAATGCTAAAGAAAAATAAAACAGCCAAGTACTTTATCGAGTCTTAAGCCAATAGGTAAGCTAAATAATAAAAACTTGACAAATAAGTCAATGAATTGTCAATGAAATGCTAGTACTCAGCATATCAAACATGAAAAAGGTCTATGACATAACTGTGTATGCAAAATAAGCTGCAACAGCCTCCAATAGGAAGTCACCGTCTTCATCCGAAAAGAGTTCAGCCATCCAATTTAAAAGCGGAAAAGAACATACGTGCTCTCCCAGCACCGGATCCTCTATCAATATCAGAGGACAGCTCGGTGGGTTTTCAAGAAAGCTCTGTTCCAAGAAAGACTGTGTTGCCGCCAGTAAATTCCAGGGACCAATTAGTCCATGCATCAATGCCACAGCCATAATCCTTTCGCCAGGACAAACCAACTCGTGAGTAATGATAGGAGTCATCAGCTGATTAAAGTCGACGTCAGGAGAAACCGGTCCGCAGAGACACAAATCAATGGCCCAATCGAAATCACAGGTCAGGCAGTGAAATACAGGCTGGACACAGGTGAAGTAGGAGAATCGAAAAGATAATCCATATGCCGTGCTTAATATCGCCAACGGCATTGTGCCATAATATTCTAGCATGCGATTGCGGAACAGTGTCAGCAGCTGCAGGGCGGGAGCTTGCACAGGAGTGACATCCATATTTAAAAATGTAAAAAAGCACAAGAGCGTCCGCTGGTAATGCAAGTAAAAATGGGAATCCATGAAGCAGAGTGGAAAAAATAGAATGAAAGAAAGCAGGGATGACTCCAAAGATTTTCTCAAATGAAGTCACGAGACCACTGGTAACAACTTTAAAAAAGTGCGCCAGGCCCTTTGTGGAGGTCGCGTTAGAGATAGTCCGAACCATCTTGCTGAAATGGAAAGGCGAATCTGTATTTAAAAGGGTCTGCACCTCTGCACGGGTGTTCGCTATGTGAAGCACGAAAGTTTCACGGGCCGAAGTCAAGGCCACCTCTCTCTGAGACAAAAGAGCTCTTATTCTTGTCATGCCGTTGAAATGTGCTCCCAAGGTTGGTATTTGTGGCCAGATTGAAAACTCCCTATGTTCATGTGTGGGAGGAAATAGAACATTTCTGCAGCAAATAACCCGTTCATTTACTGTTACGATAAAATGAATACTTTTAATTAACCCAGAACAATGTTCATTATTGAGCATCAAATAACTACCATTTTCCAAGAACTTGAACGTGGGGATGATAGCAGGAACTGGTGTGCCTTGCAACACGCAAGCCATATTTGGTCGGTGTTTGTTGCATGAACCGTGTAACTGTATGTGCCTACACATTAGTGAATGATCTGGCGTCTCAGTGCATTCCTCTCCATTCAGATAAACTTCTTGATCATCTTTGAAAATCTGTATGTGTATGGAAGCGACCAGACCTCATGAAGAAAACCACTACCTAAAGGTTAATAACGACCTATTGGTATATATTTCATACAATTTGAAAACTTATATAAAGCAAAAGGCAGCGTTATTAAACCGTGGATAAGGCACGTTGCCAAAGCAGTCAACCTTTTGGATTTATACTGGAAATGTTAAAGGAAGAATTACGGAGTAGGGCCTGTAAATCTTTAATGGACAACGAGTAAAATTACTCCAACCATCATATTCCTCTAACTCCGGGATAGTAGGGGTGTTTAATTTTTTAGAAGTAGCCAATCCAAAGCATTTGGTCTGGGAAATTGTTTCATTCACAAACAACATATGATTTGGGATGAGACATGCACGGTGGAAAGCCTCAGTGCCTTGTACCTGCCAGGTTCGTGAACCCCAAACTGATGTAGATCCTGGATATTTTTACTCTGTGTTAAGTTAGCATGGGCTCATTACTGGTTTAAACGCCATTTTTCCTTTTTTGTAACTTCTGCACACGACACTTAGTTGTTGCTTTAGCTTTCAGCCTACCTGTGTCAAGATCTATGCCTGCTTCAAGCAGGCGCAGGGTTTTGATGTAACTTTGTCCTATCTGATTGTAAATGCGGCACACCGTGGGTGGCAGAGCAGCGGTGCACGTTAACTGGTGCATCCCTGGGGATGTGCTAGTTAATATAAATCTGCCCCTTTACATTTAATTATGTGCAGGGGACACAGAGTAGGTGAGGTTTATCCAAGGTTAAGAAGAGATGAGTCCTGTTCAGTGAAAAATTGGAGATAGGCTTCAGTATATTATATACTTAAGTAGTGTGTTAAGTTTTTGATGACTGTTATTAATTTACTGTTGGGTAATAGTGGTTAATAACATTTTTTATTATATTTTACCACAGATTCAACTGCAGATTATTTCAAGATTTTAGGATGCCAAGCAAAGAAAGAGTAAGAAAGGCTGCAAAACGTCAAAGACAGCAGGACCATGGAATAATGCAGCAGTCCTCTAACAAAAAGATTTGTCAAGTCACCAAGAAAGCACCGGGTAAGAGTCCAAAAACAGTCATAAGAAATATGTCTAGTAAAAAAAATATTACTACAGAAAATGTTTCAGTCCAGAAAAGGAGAAACAATTCAAATGGTAAGGAAAGGCCAATGAGAAATGTTACTGCTAGAGTAAGAGATAACTCTATGCATGAAAGTAGAAGGAAACAACAGTTTAGGGACATTCGTAAACGAATGTTCCGCAACAGGATAATTGGGAATTTGTTAAAAAATATTAAGAAAGGTCAACAGAAAGTGGTTTTTTATAAGAGAAAAAAAATAGTTGAGAAAGTTATTGATCAGGCATTTGAAATTAAACGTAAGTTATTTATTTTGACAATCAATAGAATTAGGAAGCTAAACAAGGCAATTTATGATTTCAAAAGAAATAGTAGATGGAAGAGAATAGTTAATCGTAGTAATTTTTGTGAAGTTTTTTCTGGAGAATGGATGCATAGTTCAAGCTCTGAGGCATTTTTTAATGAGGAGAGTTATTTCCAGGATAATGATTTGGTGCATGCAGTTGACACCAGTGGTCGAGCTTATGAAGTGAAAGATGGTTGTCCAGTTGAAAAAGAAAAAGTTGTGAGAACAGAGATAGAAGAGGTGTTAGGTAATGAGGTTTTAGGGAGACGTGCTAAGGGTCCTGTGTACACCTGGAAGTGTAGTAGTATTTGCAGTGTACGACAGGATTCCATCAATTTGCTTTGTGATTTTATACGGTCATTTAATAAGAAAAGTTTGAAGCAGAAAATGAAGTTGTTGCAAGAATTAGATCCTTGCAGAGTGAGAGAAGTGATAGGTTTGCATGGTCATTCACTGGCTTGTCTTTCCAGGAGAGTATGCCAGAGTGTTTTTCATCATTTCAGGATGCTAGCAGTGCATCATAATAAAGTGAGGAAATTAGTTAGAATGTTGTATTATGCTAAGAGTCCAGCAATTATGCTTAAACAATTATGCGCTGCTCTTTTGCATGGTTCTGAAATAGATGTGAAGAATATATGTGAAGAAATTGAGTTTTGTTACTTTGGAAGTAAAGAGGAGAATGTTGAAATTGACCAAGAAGAAGAGAGTAATGTGGAAGATAGTGTACAGGTTTCCAGTACAGATAATTTCCAGAGGGAAATTGCGACGTTTGAGGTGAAATCAAGTGAGAGGCCAAATTTCACTTGTGTGTGTTGTCGACGCACTTATTATAAGAATCAGACTAAGTTAGTGGATTTATATGGAAAAAGTGAAAGGGAAAATAATAGTGAATGGAAGGATTTTACAACATACTTGATGGTAGAAAATTGTTTTGATTTGGGATTGGATCAACGTGTGTGTACTTATTGTTGTAACAAATTAAATCAAAACCAGATGCCTGCTAGAGCAGTTCATAATAATCTGGAATTGGTTGAGATTCCTTCTGAATTGAAGGATTTAAATACTTATGAATCTATTTTGATTCAAAGTATCCATCCCTTTCAGGCTATTGTAAGAATGGAGCCAAAGACAGGGAAATTGCCTCCATCAGATTTACAGTGAGGATTAAAGGGAAGAGTTGTTTATTTGCCTCTAGATTTGAAGAAAAACATTAACACAATTGGAGTAGAAAAAGTGGAAGAGGAACCTCTTGTTATCTTAGTTAATGGGGTTCCGACAAAGAATAAGAAAATATGGCAAGATTTAGTAGAAAGTCAAAAGGGCAACATTGTATTTGAAAAAAAATAATAAATACTATAAAAATGTATATGTTGCAGAAGAGGAAGTAAGTGAGGAAGAGGATAGCGATTTGTGTGCTGGTCAAATTGAGAAAGTAGAACCCTGTACTAGTGAAGAAATATATGAACATTATAGTGTTCATCCTTTGCATTCCAAGGAAGTCATGGGGAATGCTATTGAGTTGTTTCAAATGAAACAAGCGAAAGGGAGTCCCATTAGTGTTTGGGAGGAAAGTTTGGAAGCTCGGTGTTTCCCACAGCTTTTTCCAACAGGTCAGGGAGGAAGATATGATGAGCGACCTCATCAAATTCCTGCTTCTGAATACCGGACTTTGCGATTGTATGCAGGAGATCCTAGGTTTCGACAATGCATTCCTTATTTGTTTCATCTCCTGTTTGAAAGCGATCTGTCTGGACTGTCATATGCAGTGAACCACATCTTGAAAAGTGGTATACAGATGCAAAACATCTCGGCAAGTGACTTTATGGATAAAGTCAATGTCCAAGACAGTATTTTGGATTCTCACCTGATTAATCTCATGGCGTGTCAGCGTGGTACTAATGAGTACTGGTACCGTCGTCATGGTGATTTAAAATGTATGCTGAGGAACTTAGGAACTCCCACATGGTTCCTCACTTTGAGCTGTGCTGAGTATGGCTGGGAAGACTTACTTGAATTTCTACGAGAGGCAAATGCTAACGTAGAAAACATCGAATTCAAGACACCCGGAGAACTGTGCTCTTTGGATCCAGTCAATGTATGTAGGTACTTCAATCATAGATTTGAAGGTATGATGTCTTTCATCATGAATAAGAAGAATCCACCTCTTGTAGAGGTGTTGGATTTCTTCTGGAGGAAGGAGTACCAAGCAAGAGGTGCTCCTCATATACATATGTTGCTGTGGATCAAGGATGCACCTAAATTTGGAACGGATGCAGAAGACTCAGTGATGAGTTTCATAGAACAGTATTATACGTGTGCTGTTCCAAACGCAAAGGAGAAAAAAAGCCTAAGAGAAAAAGTTCTACGTTTCCAAAGCCATCGATGTGGAAAGTACTGTCGTCGTAAATTCCGGAACAAAGACAAGTTCTACACCAAATGTCGTTTCGGCTTTCCACGACCGGTGATTTCTAAAGGAAGAGTGAACCGTTTGATGTCTTCGCTGCGACATAATGTGATGAAGAAATCACCTAAAAACACATACAATTTGAAGAGGGACGAAGAGTCTAAGTACATCAACGACTACAACCCGGTGATTTTGTCCATGTGGAATGCTAACATGGATATACAGTTTGTGGCTGATAACTGTATGGCTGTGGCTCGGTATGTGACATCTTACATCACCAAAAAAGAGAAGACAGAATTGAAGGATATGTGGGAGGACATTTCCCATGAAAAGAGCCTCAGCAAGAAGTTGTACAGTTTCAGTCTGAAGATGTTGTCGCATCGAGAAATCGGAGCTTACGAATGTTCTGACCGGTTGTCTTCAGCAAGTCTCTATGCCAAGTCCAGGAGTATCGTTTGGGTGAGTGTTGGTCTTGCTGCAACGCGTAATCGAGTTCTGAAACCTGTGCGGGAAATTGAGTATTTGGCGGAAAAGGAGCCAAACAGTACCGACATTTTGAAGAGCAACATGTTGGATACATATTATCCAAATCGAAGCAGTCACCTCGAGAATGTTTGTCTGTATGAGGTTCTGCAAAATTACATATTCAAGAGGAACATCAAAGAAGATACTGAGAAAGGAGTGTATGCTGTAATAGGAAGTGAGGGATGTCTGGTCAAGCAAAGAAAATGCCACTTGATAAACCATCGAAAATTGAGTGGCGAATCTCCTGAAAAAAATGAGTTTTTCTATTTAGCACTTTTGCAACTTTTTAAGCCTTGGCGTGCAGAAGAGGAACTGCTTGGAGATTTCCTTTGTTACGAAGAGTCATTCAATGCTGCCAAGGAGACCATAGAATGTCCTGCTTTTCCCAAATATGTAGAAATGTTGAATGTGGAAATTGAGCAGGAAGCAACGATTGCAGCCGAGATTGCCAGAGACAGTTCTCAGGACAGTCAGAGTTCTGCTTCATTGAGTCAGGATCCACTAGGAGGACCTCTTATCGAAAATGAAGCTGCCACTGCTATGAATGAAGTGGAAAGAGCCATGGCACATGCTCAGGAGGATGCGGTTAACTTAGAAGAGTTGGAAAGACAACTCAACGTTGAGCAGAGGAAAATATATGACGAACTTACCATGCAAATTGATCATGGATTAAGTCCTGACAAGAAAGAGTGCTCATGTACGTCGTTGAAGCCTGTCCGACTGTACGTGAGTGGAGAAGCGGGAACTGGAAAAAGTTTCCTTATTAAAGCAATTTCATGTTATTTGCAGGAAAGGACAGAGTCATCGCTGTCTTGTGTTGTCACCGCTCCAACTGGACTGGCAGCACATAACATTAAAGGGATTACTTTACATCGTTTACTGATGCTGCCAGTGGAGCATGACAACAAATTAGAATATCACAAGCTATCTGGAGATGCTTGTTTTGAAGTTTCAAGAGTCTTGAGGAAAATGAAACTTCTTATCATTGACGAAGTAAGCATGGTTTCCAATGTCATGCTTGCCTTTGTGCATTTGAGAATGCAAGAAGTTCTCAAAACAGAGTATGATGTGTTATTTGGTGGCAAACACATCATTGTTTTCGGAGATCTTCTGCAGCTGACACCAGTGAAAGGGCAACCTGTGTTCAAAATGCTCACGCATGAAGATACCAGGAAGTGCTTAGAGAGCATTGGCAACGTCAATATATGGTTAAACTTCAATTATGCTGAACTGCATGAAAATATGCGTCAGGCAAAGGATGAAGTTTACAAGACTGTTCTACAAGATGTTAGAATTGGAAAAGTGACCGAGCATGGGAAAGAAGCTTTACATGCACGATTACTGACAAATTTATATCCAGACGAAGATGTTGTGCCTGAGAATATTTTTCAGAAAGTTACTGAGAAAAAATCTGGAATATGTTTGATGCCAACTCTTGCAGAATGTGCCAAATTCAACAACAAAATGTTGCATTTAGAAAAGCAAGAGATTGTGAAACTGGAAGCTATTGACAGAGTAGAGCATATGGGATCAACAATTATTTTGTCTGAGAATCTGAAAACATAATTGGATTCATTAGAGAAGAGTATATCTAAAACGGCGGGTTTTGAAAAGACTCTGAATGTGTGCTTGAACTGCCGTATAATTTTAAGAAGGAATTTACATGTTGAAAGAGGTCTGGTAAATGGATCAATGGGTAATGTTGTTGATTTTGTGAAATACAGAAATAGAGATGGAATTGAATTTTTAAAAATTAAATTTGATGGCATTGAGGAAGTACAGCTAATTGCTCGTTGTTCTGCTAGATTTTTGCTTGTAAAAGACTTATATGTTCGTCGTAAGCAGTTTCCTGTTTGCTTGGCATATGCGGTGACAATCCATAAATCGCAAGGTTTAAGTGTAGACTGTGCATTGGTGAATATTGGCAGTTCTGTGTTCAAGGAGGGTATGGCATATGTGGCATTGTCACGAGTTAGGACTTTATCGGGATTGTACTTGATTGAGTGTGATGTCACAAACATTTGTGCGGATCTAGATTGTGTTAAGGAATACAATAGGTTGAGAAGAGAGTATGCGCCACATTTGCCTCAGTATCCTTTGTTTGAGAAACGTGTGGTAGGCCGGAAACGAAGAAATGTGACCAATACTGGGGAGGTTGTAGCAAAAAGACGAAAAGTCGATGAACCTGAAATTATAAGCAGAAACAAAAAGGATTCTGTTGAAGATGTTGTTGGTTTTCAATTTGAAAACAGTTCTGGTGTCAACTGCTATGCTAATGTAGTGGTTAATGTTTTGTTTTCTCTAGAAAATGTAAAAGAAGAGATTGTGGTCAATTCTGATCAAAGATTTTGCAGTTTGTTAAATTCTGTGTTAGAGAAATGTAGCACTGATAGAACAAACATAGAAAGTGTGTCTGAAATTCGAAATCTGTTAGACAGATGTTCAGGCCAAACACAATTCTCTCAAAATAGTCAGCAAGATTGTCAGGAGTTTTTAATGTATATGCTTGATGTATTGCATGATGAAGGTGTAGATGTAGATCACCTGTTTGGGCTTTCTTATCAATGGCAGCATGACTGCGAGAACTGTAGGGTATCAAGTACTACTAGTGTAGACTCAGAAAGATTTCTATATTTAACTTTGCCAGACAGTAAATCAGTCTCTTTTAATAAGCTAGTAAAAGCAGCTGATCACAACATGGAGTGTAGCCAATGTAAATCTGAAATGATGTCCACATTATTTATACGAACATATGGCCAGTATGTCATTTTAATGTTCCAACGATGTAGGCCTGATGGAACAAAATTGACAACTTTAATTAAAAATTTTGTGGCTTCACAGTTGTCAATATCAGGAAGGACTTTTGTAACTGTAGCAATTATATATCATGATGGTCCTTCAATAACATCAGGACATTATACAGCTTATTTAAAGTGTAGAAATGGCTGGTCATTCTGCAATGATTCTGTTTTAATTTTCAAAAAAAAATTGCCATATGACCTTAAAAACTCTTACCTGGTGTTTTTAAAAACAAAATTTTAGGGAAAGAATCTCGGGATGTGCTCTGAGGAATTTCAAGAAGTTCTCATAGCTCCTACACTATTTGGCCTTGAGGATAAGTGTAGTACAGAGACATAACTTCTTACCATAACACTGGACGTCATGGAGAAATACGTGCACTTTGAATGAGTTCAGAAAAACTATTTCTTTTTATAAGCTAATTGAAGCAGCCAATCAAAACATGGAGTAGAGGGAATGTAAGTCTGCAATGCTGTCTACTGTTTTACATTGCTTTGTGATTAAAAGTGATGTAGAGAATTAAATAATTGTACTAGTCATAAAGGTAGTGTAAGTCTGCTTCATAGTAAGCAGTATCAGTGTGATAGGAAATGTAGAACATGATTGAGCAAGAAGGGGAAGATATTACTAGTCCAGGATTGTGTAAATGATCTTCAACATTTTAATTCTGAAAGTTGCGGAAATGCGAAAAGACGGGATTGGCTAACAAGAAATCCAAGAGTTATAAATGGGTCTGACAAGATTTGGCCTTGTGGAAACTTGTGGTAGAGAGCAAGAAGTCATTTATTGTATGTAACATGTTTTTGAAAACGATGGAGGTTTTCTTTCAGAAAGTGGCGGGTTGAAAGTAATAACAGCACAACAGAGTGTAAGCTGTTCATAGGACATCCTTGGCCGTCATGGAAAGTAAGTTAACTTTAAGGAGTTCTGAATTCTGATTTGTTATGTTTTATGGGTTTTTTAAACACAATCATTTTGATTGTGTTTTGTTTTCCCCGCTGTTATATGATGAATACCTTCAAGTCACTGTTTTTAGTGAAATTTGATACATTCTGAGAACAGCAAAAATAAACCATTTAACATGTATAATTAATTCTGTTCTGTTTGCATTTATGATGTACATATAGAACTGTGTAGGAGGCATGGAGAAGGTGAGGCTTCTGTAAGTGTCAAAGTTGTTGCATACAGTGAACACATTCACACATCGGTCCACTCTTCCTTGGATGTGGTGGAGGTGGTGGGGAAGCACCAGCTGAAGCTACTAAAGAAGCCATTGCTCACTGGTAACAAAGGGTCTTTCTCTCACAATGATGAAAGTCAGAGTGAGGAAAGAAAGAGGGATTTTCATCATTTGGGAAAAACAAGAGTTCTCAACCAATGAAAAGTGTTCATTTTAGATTATATGACCTAGTCTTACATCATTAGGAAACCAAAAGTGAAATGAACCAATGAAAAGTGTTATTACCAAGTCACATGACCTGCTGTGTTTACGTTAAGCGCTTTGCAGGGCCTCCCGGTTTGCTTCCAGAAACCTGCGCTTTGCGACTCGCTTCGCGTACCAGTTCGCTAACGTAGCACGTCATATGACGTATCACGCGACAACGTGAAACGTCATGCGGACGGGAGGCGTCACGATGTTGTTTTCTAACGCGGCAGTTGCGGTAAAGAAACGTTTACCGGCTCGCGGTCTATTTCGCGGCATCAAGGTCAGCTAACGGGAAGCTTCCCGATTCGCGAAGCGGGAACGAAGAAAAAAAAATATTTAAAAAAAAAATTATTCATAAACATATAAAATATATTTTTGGATTTAAAGAAGAATACATTTTACAGCTACAGATATTAGCTGTTAAAAAACCAATGAAATTCACTGAAAAAACCATAGGTTATAGACCATATATAGTTAGGAATTAGCATTTACAAAACCTTGAAAATTCACTGAAAAAACCATAGGTTATAGACCATATATAGTTAGGAATTAGCATTTACAAAACCTTATTTTACTCACACAAAACCATTGAAATTCCATATATAGTTAGTTGCACTAACTATATATCCCGCACCCGCAATCCACTGCTGATGATGTCACATATTACATCATTCATGACATGGTCAGTGACATCACTGATGACATCACTGATGACATCTCAAATGACATCACTGATGACATCACTGATGACATCTGATTTGACATCAATGACCACATCACTGATGATATCATTCATGTGACAATACAATGCATCGCCTCACATTTTAATATAACCTCTGTTTCACCCAGTGTTAAATACAGAGTATAATTTTTGAAACCATTGACACACCAATACTAGTTACTTCATACGCACTCACTGATTCCTATGTCTACACACACATTCACTCATTCACCCATACAATCATTCATACATACAATCACTCATCTTTACAACACTATCATATGCACTCATACACCTATACAGACACTCACAGTCTGCCACTCATCCATGGAGTTACTCACACACGTAGTCAGTCCTGTTAAAGAATCAATGACACTTCCATTTTCTTGTCTATACAGTTAAACATAGAGCACCTTACATTTTCAAACATATACTAACACATACTTACCTTCTTATAGAATCATTGATACAAGTACACATTGATCTGCACAGAGTCACACACCTCCCAGCCAGCCAGCCACACACACACTCAGTCTCCCATACAAATACTTGGACAATCAATCAGTAACCCATATAGTTAATCATATAGCTACTGATCAACACATGCAGCAGTTTACAGAACAACAGACATAATGATGCTCAAATTAAGATAGTTTAGTCACTAACCCATGCACTCAGTGAGACACATTTAATCACTCACTCATACATTCAGTCATGCACCTACTAAATCCTTTGTCCAGACACTTATACTTCCACTCATTCTTCAATATGTAAGACACATTTTAACTTTACAGAAACACACAGTCACTGGATGATGTCATCAGTGATGTCATCAGTGATGTCATTTGAGATGTCATCAGTGATGTCATCAGTGATGTCATTTGAGATGTTATCAGTGATGTCATTTGAGATGTCGTCAGTGATGTCATCAGTGATGTCATTTGAGATGTCATCAGTGATGTCATCAGTGATGTCACTGACCATGTCATGAATGATGTAATATGTGACATCATCAGCAGTGGATTGCGGGTGCGCGATATATAGTTAGTGCAACTAACTATATATGGAATTTCAATGGTTTTGTGTGAGTAAAATAAGGTTTTGTAAATGCTAATTCCTAACTATATATGGTCTATAACCTATGGTTTTTTCAGTGAATTTTCAAGGTTTTGTAAATGCTAATTCCTAACTATATATGGTCTATAACCTATGGTTTTTTCAGTGAATATATATATATATATATATATATATATATATATATATATATTACCTATATATATTACCTACTGGCGGTCGCCAGTAGGTATATATAGTTAGGATTTTTTCCCTATGGGATTTTTGAAAATTCTATGTCTAATAACTTTGGCGTTTGTGGACGGAATTGGCTGAAATTTTCTGGAAAATGGAACATTTTGTTTCTGAGCAGCCCTTGGAAATTTGGGGGGGGTTCGTCAAGGGGGGGCCGAGAAAAAAGGGGGGTCCCAAAACGTGTTTTTAACATTGAGTTTTCCATAGGGCGGTTGGCCTCACTTTTAGCCCGAACGGCTGAATGGATTTGCATGAAACTTGGCAAAATTGTAGGGACTGGTAGCCCGATGTGCCTTTTCTAGGTCTCAATATATGTGCTCCAGTGGATTTTGAGAAATTAACGTTTAAAAAAAGATATATATCTGTAAGCGCGCTCTGGGCAGCGCTCCGGTCCGCGGACCTTAAGCGTACCGGAACTTCGCGTAGCTAAGCTGATTGGCTCTCCGGTGTCTGTCAACATTCTAAACAGTCCGGAGCGGCCGCCATCTTGTCTCTCGGTAGGATTGAGAGACAAGAGGAGGCCAAAACAAAGGGGGAAATAACCATAAGGGGGCATACTAGATCCTCCCTGACCCCCTAGGTTTAATGTGGAGGTTTTAAAAGGGCCCCGCGGGGCAAAAAAAACAAAAAAATGTTTTTGTTTTTTTTGCGTGGGGAGCGCCCGGTCCGCGAACCGGGAAGCGTTCTGGGCAGCGTACTGCAATGAAAAATGAATGATAGACTTTTCAAATGCTGTATGTTAATTGATTGTTGGTTTTGTTGATTATTTTTTATTTTCTTTATTTTTTAAGCATTTTTTTTATTGTGATTGTGTTTCATAATTTATTAAACTTTGTAACATTTCATTGTCAGAAATTACATAATTATCATTGAATATACATTGTAGTCTCTGAGGGTGTAAAATGTCCTCATTTTCAAGGAGGTTATCTACTGCTTGTACACATTGCAGTAGTTCTTTGTCTAAAGTTTCATCGAAAAATTCAATATCATTTTCATCATTGATTTCTTGGCTGCTCTCTTGCAGGACAATTTGAAATTCAACTTTCTGTTCGCCTTCCATTTTGCCTGAAATTTAGATTAAAAAAATATATATTAGTAGAGATAGGGCACTGTTGGGATTAATTTTGGGCAGTGTTTAGTATCAGAGTGGAAGTAGGAATATAAAAAAGTGTATGGGATTTAGCGTAAGTAAATTCATAATTATACAAGAGAAGCCTAACTCCATCCATAACTATAACAGAGAAGTCTATCTAAATCTATAACTACTACAGAGGGATAGTATATAACTATCAGAAAAAGTTTACCATATTAACTTATAGTGCACAATATACTTCAGTTTTAAAAATAAAAACTTACCTTTAGATAGAAGTTGAAGGAATTAGTGAAAATCCTATTGAAATGTACACCAAGAAGTAGTAGTCAAAATGGCTGTGTTTTCTTCTCTTCCTTTATATATATTCAGGTATATAACCAATCAAATGTCAGGTAAAAAAAGTAGAAAATGAAAGTAACATTTTAATTGGTTGTCAATTCCAACACTTCAGATGTGTTTTGTGAAGTAATTTACCTCACGGTATTTAGAGAGGTCTACAGGCTAAATGGCTAAATGGAATTCCAATCAAATTTGTGAAAATGGTAGGGATTGGTATGTAGTATGAGCTAGTCTATATTTGGTGAAATTGTCTCCAGTGGCTTTTCTGTGAACTACTTTCCCACCTTTTTTGATGGTGCGCTTCCCAGGGAGCGACCCGGTACGCGAACCGTTGAGCGCCCCGGTTCGCGAACCTTAAGCGTAACGGGAGTCCACCATTTTGTGTTTCGGTCGAATTAAGATACAAGATGGAGGGCAAATAATGTTCAGAATGGGTAGAAGGGGGCACGGTAGACTTATCTTGACCCCCTAGGTTTTGTGAGGGTGGCTGAGGAGGCCCATATGTGCGAGAAAAAAAAAAAAATTCTTAAAAATTTCGCGAGGTTAGCTCCCGGTTCGCGTACCGGGTAGCGCCCCAGGGAGCGTACTTTGTTGAAAATTAGTGAAAAATGTTAGAGTAAAATAATAATTGTGAGTGATCAGATGTAGGGTAGCTCTGAGAAGAGCTTTTGGGTTTATGGTACATTTAGGTACTTATAAGTAGGTACCAATGCACATTCTTAAATTCAGAGTGAAAATTCTGTTGCCCTCATCTGAGAAGTGAACTCCATCTCCTCTGTAGATATCTTGCATGTAGTAACGCAAGTTATTGTTGTACAGGGAGCCCATTCCATGGTCTCTCATGTAAGCTGAAACAGATTTGTTTACATGCTTCCTCGACTTCTCAATTTGTGGACAAAATTGGTTTGACCACCTCCATTTCTGTCTTTGGCATATATTTGAATATACCAAGGCAGTCTGAGGAAAAAGTGCCATTAATTGCTCAAAGGTGTCCTTTAAAAGCATTTCCAGACCTACACCAGTCAAAGTGCCCAAGTCATTACCTCCACAGTGCACAATTAACAGGTCAGGTTTGGGCAAATGCATAAAGGTTTTCACCAATGGTATCAATTGGTGACATTTTAATCCTCTGTGGCCAAACCACTTAATTTCCACATCTTGTAAATTGAGGTTAGGTAAATTCCTGTTTTCAGTGTACCTTTGAGCCCAGTGAATATAACTATGTCCAACAATCCAGACAGAAAACTGTAGTGTAGCTCCTATTTTCCCAATAGGCTCTGCGCATTGGAATAGTACCTACAGCAGTAAAGGCCTAGACCAGACGTTAACTAGGTCTACTACTGTCGATACTAGACTTAATTTTTGGGTTTGCCAGCTAAGCTCAGAGTTCGCTAGAAACTTTCTCGAATGTTCAAGGAAGGAATTAACTCCCCTGATTAGACAAGAAGGGATTTTGTTTCTGACAACCATAGAACATGACAACTTTGCTCTCCCCTAATCAAGAGTCAATCTCGAGAGTCGTGTGAGCACAAGGCAATTATTTTACTCAGTCAGTACGTGCATTCTTAGTCTCATCAGAATGTAGAGAAAAGGAAGAGACGGGCGTGTTCAATAAAAAGGTGTTATTTATTGATCAGTCTCTTTTCTCATACATGAGAAATGGATCGATATTATTGCAATACTTATAGTTAAGTAAAGTGCATACATTAAAAGCAATAGTATAAAATAATACTGTAAAAACATTGATATGGTTTCTGAGCCATATGATGTTTAAAATGATTAAAATATATTTACATACACATATACATTTGACTAAACGTACTCAACTGGTGTTTCTAAATACGCCTACCCCGTGTACCTGACCTAAGTCTAATGCGTGGGCGGGAATAGAAAGTTACAGTTTAAGTTAAGTTTGTTTTTGCCAAGTGAATAACTAAAGAATTCTCTGTGAGGGGTTATTCAGTTCTGTACCTGGAATTTAGGATGGATGAGGAATAGTATCTCTTTCTCTGCTCTCGATATTCCAGGCTGCCTGCGAGGGCTGCCCAGAAACGCCGGTGCTGGGTCTCTCGGCTTGAGATAGCAGCGCGTCTCTCAGCGCGTCAGGAAGGCGGGGCTGCTGCCAGCGGGGTCTGCTTCTGCTCTCGGCTTCGGCAAGTATGGCTGCTCCGTCTTGTCACCACGCGTGTGTTTGCATAGGGCAAGGTCGGCAATATTTATACCTTAAAGGTGCCGAGATTGACGTAAGGATGGACATAGATACGTCAATAAAGATGTCATACGACTTGCTCGTTAGCAAATTCTTTACTAAAGTTCTCTGTGAAATCAAAACAATGGCCGCACGGATTATCCAGGTTGTCATAGGTTTGATTTGTTATGAGAACGTCGTATGCCTTATCAGGGGCTGGAGGAATGTCGCTTGTCTAATTAGATCTCAAGCGTTATGACCTAATCAGATAACACGTTCCTGTGCCGTAGTGTGACTGCGTCAGATAACGGTATCTGCATCATGGGGGTTTCCTTGCCTCATGGGCTGACTGTTAGTTAACTTGATAGTTAGTTTAACCAGAATAGGGTCAGGAATAGGGGGACTGATTCAGAACCTATAGAAATACACGACACCCACTCCACGCTAACTATGGTCATATCTAATCTATGCATAGTATAACATAGTACAACATACTATAGAGTATAGTGTATACCTTACCACCCCAAAATACATAAATGCATTTCGAAATTTTCAAATATACTGAAAAATTGCAGTCATATATATTGTATGCACTTAAGCTATGAATTAAATGCAAAAGTAAACACGCATTTTTATGCATTATTGCTTATTGGTATATGAGAAATACACATGAAATGGTTCTTAATATGGCTATACAGAAAGGAAGTTCGAGACCATTTCATCACATAATAAAATATTTGTGAACATACCAGCGAGCAGCTAAAGTCTATAAAGTATCTAAAAATAGAAATTTTAGTTCTCTTAGAATAGTTTCTTACTTTAAGCAGAAGATCAGTGTCCCGGGAAAAAAATATGTAGAAAAATATTTTAAGGGGCTTGCTGAAAAATATTGCTGTCCGTGAGCTGGAGTGAAATTGTTCATGTAACTTTCTTTTTAAAGTTGAAGGCCGAATTCAGGGAACGCCGTGTGCGAGTTTACTCAAAAGTCTCTGTTTCTGTTCTGGAGAGAACATCATATCATTCAGGCTTTCGAAAAAACTGTCAACAGCTTCATGGGAAAGTTCCACTAAGTCGGAAATAGGGGTAACCATGCATTCGTGCGCATGATTGTCTCCATTGACATTCTGATTCGCATTGCTGACAGAAGGTCGTACCTGTTCGATGTTGCTTTCATCTTGAACTTCACTACTCTTCAATCGTAGTGGTGAAGATTCCAGGAATGCCGTCATCAGGATTGGCAGCCTTTGAGGGCAGCACAAAGCGTGAACCTTGGTAGGAACCAACAGTGTATCTGCATCCACTGGCGCATCCGATTGTAGCGTCAGACAGGTGTCTAACACGCATTCTTCTCCGCATAGCAGACACCTTAGTACAGGTAAAACACACCTTTGCCACATTGGTCGAAATGATAGAAACCAAGTCATGTTCAGGTCTCTAAGCCGGGAGAGTCCCAGGATTTTTGATATCCGGTCCCGGTATCCAATGGCTAGGATCGTATCTTCCATTGTCGCGAGAGTTTGATCTGTGACATGGGTTGCCATAACGAAAAATAAGGACTAGGAATAGGATTCCTGCAATTAGTCCCAGGATCAGGGGAAGTCCGCCAAAAATCGAATGGACGAAATCTGGAAAAATACCCAGTATGGCTTTGAATGGTGTTAATGCCATCGAAAATACTGTCTTAAATACCTTTGAGACCCCAGTGGTATCAGAAATATTTAAGATTTCGCTCAGGATTTCCGCGAAATGTACGGGGGAATTAGTCGATAATAATGTATGTATCTCTGCAGTCGTCCTTGCGACTTGTAGATCATATGTTTCTTTTGATGACGTGAGCCTTGTAGGCGTCTGAAGAAGCACTGTTTTCATTCTGCTTAAAGTATCTATTCGAATAGAAGTAATTTTCAAACTGGGCCATGCCCTTGCCTCCCTGTCTGGAAAGGAGCTGGGGAATAAAGAACGTCCACAGCACTTGACCTTCGCCGTTGTAGTTACTAGATAAGGAGTCCCGGGCATAAGACTGCAACATCTGCGGTCTACAATAAGAATGTAACTCCCATTATAGAGTCTTTGAAAGAATGGTTCTATTTCAGTTGCAGGTGCGCCTTGCTGGTGACATGAAAGGTTGTATGAATTCCCTTCACAGGCTCCATGCAAACTAATTCCGTTACACAGAAGCGTGCCGCTTAGTGACATAGCACAATTGTTGCCACTAAGAAACACTTTCTGTCCTTTATTACTGACACATGCATGTGAATAGGGCAGGTTCCAAGTTGTTTTAAGGTACCCTTTTCCCAATTTCTCGTACATGCCAGCCTGTATATATTTTTGGCAGTATTGAAACCTGAAGGTTGAGATTGGAATATTTATGATTCCGTGGATTATCCATTCACTGACAGGTCGTTCTGACATTGTCAACGGTAATCTTTCTAGTTTTTCAATGCTCAAGATTGTATAATCAGCACCCTTTTGCGCCATACCGATTTGTCTATCAGTAAGGTTAAAGATTTGGAATAGTGACGTTGTGTTGATTAAACGCCAAGGCACATAGCCTGAACGCAGATTTTGTAACGTCCAGCCAAGCTGTACAATGGAACGCAATTGTGACTGACCATGTTGTAATAACAGTAAGTCTTGCGATAATATATCGATTGCTGAAGACACAATGCTGTCCAATGAAAAAATTCTGGAGGACAGAGTCATTAACCCATTGTACACTACAGAAAGTGATTTTTCCAAATTAATACGGTCAATTTCCCGTATTCTTTCTGCTGTCTCAATTTGAGTAACCTTCCAGGCCTCATTGTATGCTGCATATACAGAGGCTGCTATGAAACGCTTTTGACGC
This sequence comes from Lissotriton helveticus, assembly GCF_964261635.1. Taxonomy (NCBI): domain Eukaryota; kingdom Metazoa; phylum Chordata; class Amphibia; order Caudata; family Salamandridae; genus Lissotriton; species Lissotriton helveticus. The sequence continues at coordinate 479,045,157 of NC_136063.1, read as the reverse complement.
TGTTTGCGTGGTCCCAGTATGAAATCACGCAAGTCAGCACCATCAGTAAGTAAAGTTAGGTGTTGCTTAATTTCAGGCAGTGTGGAAGTCTGTAGCCATTGAAGGCATAATTTGCCCACACTGTAGGTTGTTATTATCCCTGGGTGATGTCTTTGGGGATATCTAGGGTCTGGCCTGGCCATTTTGAAACCCTGTGTTTTATTCAGGAATCTATCTTGACAGTTATTTGTATCTGTGGGCCAGATCAACCATTGTTTCCAATCAGGATGTGTTCTGTTTTGGTTTAATATATGGTTTACGTCTATCTCTTCATCTGTATCAGAGCTATTGCTAAACATTGTTGGCTTTGGAATAGACGGGTTATTTAAATCTTTGATTTTGGCTAAACCAAGACAGGTGGTTTGTTGAACAGTGTCATTTAAAAATATCATTTGTTCTGGGATCATGCAGGCTCTAAACAAAGCTTCTAAACCCTGTACTTGCCATTCTTTTGTACCCCAAACACTTTTCAAATCAACATTTTTGTCCCAATAATCAAATCCAAAGGTATTCATTTTTTCAAAGAATGAATCTGAATATATCAATTTTGTGTTGGTTATCATGGTTTTCATCCCTGTCTTGTTTGACAATTTAAAATAAAAAGTTTCAGCATTACTTGTGTTAAAACCTGAAAAATATGAATATTTGTCATAAATGGTTCTTGAGCTTCCTTTTGGAGGTGTAGCACAATGTTCCCATTGATTATAATTTAAAACATTTCTAGGTTGTGCAGATTTATGCAAAAAATGGTTACCATAATGGTTATAGCAATACATACTATCATAATTTGTAGAACCTTGCAAATAATCATGTTTTGTAAATTTAGCAGACATTACTAAGTCAGACATCATGTTGTTAATGCTTTCGAAGTCCCAATCATCAGCAACTGAGTTTGGTTTTGCAAAATCACTCAATGAGATCTTGATTTGGTGTGGATATTTCAGGATCTCGACCGGACCATAAATTTCATAGTCAGTGTTGTCCCAGGCTACCCCACCAGGTATCGGATTGGCTGTGAAGTTGGCTGAAGAAAGTTCTGAAGAAAGTTCTCTTTTCTCGACGTGTGAAGATGTGTGTGGTTTGAGGATCAAGTTGATGTTCTGACTTGCTGTGTCCATTTTAGCATATTTTCCCTCAATGAAGCGTCCCAAAGTAAATACCATGATGAGCCAAAGTATGAGGATAAATGCACCAAAACCCACCCAAAATTCAATCCATGGAGAAACCAGATATGTTTCTTTCAGATGTTTCAAAAGTTCCTTAGCTTTGTCTTTAAAGGATTTTGATGATGGCTGTGTCTTTGATTCACTGAAGCCGTCAGAGGAATCATCGAAGTTGATGAAGTAACCGGATGCAGTTCTGTCAATTGTTCCAATTGGTTCAGGATTTCTGTTTTTTGCATTTTCACTTGGTACTTCAGTATAGATTGGTGTGTCTCTGCTAAATGTCTTTATTTGGGTTTTCAGAGGTCTGAGTTCTATTGCATTGTTGCATAGTCCTTCTTGTTCTTCTTTAGGCGTTTCAAATGTGATGAGCCTTTTTGTTAGGACCTCTGTGCTGGTAGCAAACCTTGGTGTTCTGCTACTTATTGGGAGTCCACTTGGCCTACTGTTTGTTATTGGCCACATGTTGTGGTTTTACCAGGTCGATGGATACAACTCGGTTCTCCTTTTTTCCAGCAAGTGGCGGTAGTACAACTGATCTTGTCCCGTTGACAGACAAGACAGGAACTGCTTTTCTGTAAGAAGGCCCAAATTCCTTCTTTACCGCGATCTTCTCCCTGACTAGATCCCCGACTTTTGGAATCCAGACAGGTCTTGCTGGGACAGGTGGTGATTCTTCAGTGGTCGTTGGCTGTTGTTTCAACTGTATGTTGCTCAGGTCTTTTCTTGTTTTGTTTAAGTCCTGCAAAATAGCCAAACGGTCTTTGACATCAAAGGTTTTTTCTATTACCACTGAAGTCTGACTATCAAGGTCAGAGATCAACATCCTAGTTCCGAATAATAATTCGTACGGACTGAATCCCTTAAGAGAATTTCTTGGCAAGTTATTTAGACTACGTTGGACACTTATTAGATGTTTGACCCACCCAGCTCCCGAACCTAATACCTTTGCCGTTATAGATTGCTTTATGTCACGGTTTTTTCTTTCAACAATTCCGTTCCCCTCAGGGTGAAATGGACAAGAGTACCGCAATTGCACGCCCATGCTGACCATGTCCTCCTTATAAGCCCGAGAGCTAAAAGCAGGACCATTGTCCGAATGCAGCATGCCAATTGCGTATGTGCCGATAAAGACTCGCAAATCTTTTATAACAGTTCTGGCGTCAGCCGTTCGCTGGGGCCACATCCATATGAATCTCGTGCATGAATCCACTGCGACCAAGATATATTTATAGTTACCATGCCTTTGTAAGGGACCGCAGTGGTCTAGATAAACACAGGCTAATGGTTTATCCGAGATTAGAAGGGGCGTCTGTGCTGGACGTCTCACCGTTGATACTTTCGTTTTTTGACATATTTCACATGCTAGAACATAGTTCCTTGTTTGTCTTCTCATTTGTGGCCACCAGTATCTCTGTTTTAATAATGATACTGTGGCTGAGACGCCAGCATGAATAGAAGCAAGCCCTTCGTGTGCCGCTATTATTAGTCCTAACCTATGTTCCATGTTTGGAATTGCCCTATCCCCCACTCCAGGGATTCGAGCAAAAGGAACATTGTTTGCATCAGTTATGTATGAGTATTTTACTGGAAAGCCTTTAGGGAGTGGTTCTATCGAATCCTTTTCTGAAGCGCTGACAGCTTGTAAAATTTCGTTGTCTATTTTTGTTTTTGACCGGGTGACGGCAGCTACGGAAGCCGTTTGCACAGCTGCCTTCGCGGCCTCATCAGCCAATGAATTCCCTGCAACGTGAACGCCATCACGTTGATGACTCAGTGTATGTATCACGTGAGTCTTTGGTAGTTCTTTTTGTAAAAGAGCTACTTGTTCCCAGAGCATTTTATGCTTGATTGTGCCACCTTTCGCATCCCTGAATCCGTTCTGAAGCCAGATCTGCAAGTATTCATTATAAGATTGAACGCAATAATACGAATCGCACACTATGAGTGTGGGGAATTCTCGATCGGTATTTTCAAGCGCCATCTTGAATGCTAGTAGTTCAGCTCGCTGAGCTGTACAATCTCCTAGGGATTGTGTTTTAGTGAGGGTTGGTTTAAATTTCCCTTCGTGCCAACGACCTTTAACAATCGCGCACGCAGCACTGTAAGCTTGTTTACCCCCTACTGCGGGTTGTGCTGATCCGTCTGTATATATTATACAGCTGTAGTGATCTAGAGGCAGAATTTCGGTTGGCGGAGGACATTCAAATTCATATTGGAGAAATTCTTGTGTTTTTAAGTAAGGATCAAATTCGTACACCACGTCTGTTGCAGCAAGAGAGTTAGCCCATTGTATCCATCTCGGATGGAGTGCTTTAGCATTTGGAATGCTTGCCTTTGTTACCGCCTCTAAGGCTGGTATTGGTGTCACGATTACTATTCGTTTACCTTGTGCCAGGGCTCGTTCTTTTGCTATAGCTGTCTGTGTTGCTGTAAGAATTTTTTCCGTTGGGCTAAATTTCATTTCAGCCTTAGTGTACAAGTGTGATTTAAATGCAATTGGTACCTTTTCTCCCTCATTAGAGGTCAGGTATGTGAATCCGCATCTCCCTGGGATGACTCGGATCACAAGGTTGCGTGTGTTATCACGTGTTTCTAATTTTGTTTTAATTAGCATGTCTGTTTGTAAGGATCTCAAAATTTCTGTGTGTGTTTGAGTCCAATTGGATCTTTTAAAGTCTGGTTTAATTAGATCATAAAGGGGTTTGACCCTTTCTGCGTAATTTGCAATGTATGTTCTTCCGAAATTTAGGAAGCCTAGAATTGACTGTAGGTTTTTTAGTGTTTTAGGAGCTTGGATTACGGCACATTTCTCTAGGAAATTGTCTGCCAGGCTTTTGCCTTCACTTGATAACTCATATCCTAAGAATAGGACCGTCAGATGGGCAATTCTGGATTTTTTAAAGTTGAATTTGTAACCCTCTGCAGCGAACCCAAGTATTATGGTGTTCACCCTTTTCAAGTGAGTCTCCAAGTCATCATCTGTTAAGTAAATGTCATCGACATAAGATAATGCTTCATCATCATATAGTTGTAGTAATTCTGTTACTCTCGCTGAGAATACCCCCGGGCTGTTCTTGTACCCCTGGGCTAACCGACAGAATTGTTTTTGAGTGCCATTTACTGAGAATGCAGTTAAATATCTGCTCTCTGGTGCTATGTTTTGACAAAAGAATCCATTGGAGATGTCCAGGGTTGTTTTGTATTTTTTGCGCACTATGTTATTCATTAGTGCAGCACTGTGTGAGTTTTGCACTGCAAAGGTTTTGCAACATGTGTTAAGGTGTCGGTAATCCAAAACTAGACGATATGAATTGTCTGGTTTGGAGACCGGAAACAAAGGATTGTTCATTTGTGAGGTGCAAGTTCAATCACCCCCTGGTATTCTAGCTGATCTAGTATTTCATTTACCTGTTTTTTAGCTTCTTACTTAATTGGGTACTGCCTTTGTGCAGTAGGTTGTGATTTTAACTGGATTTTGTGAGGAGGAGAATCCTCATCCCATCCTACATGATTTTTATATAAAGCAGGTGCTAAGGCCACTGCCCACTTTCTAGCAAGTGTGTATTTTTTATGAATCGGTATTTGATTCGAGAAGGCAGGCATAATTACTTCTTCGCCATGAGGGCACTCCCTGACAAACTCTGGTGGCCAGTCTTTTTCAGCTAGAAGGATGTCATAGCCTTTGGAGAGGTTATCCCAAAATAGTCCCCTTATTTTCCTAGTCTTATCTCCCTCTATACGTAATGTTATCTCGTATATCTTGTGGGGCTTGCTAACTCTGGTGTCTGCAGTTTCCACTTGAAGGTATTCATTCGTGTCCACTGTCTCCAGATGATTCATAAGGACTTTGCGAGCTATGCTCACCTCTGCTGCGCTGTCTAGCATTGTCTGAGCCCACTCTCCGTTTTTCAGTTGTGTCCTCAGTATTCTCGGCATTTTTAACTACCTTGATACTGGCTACCTTCTTTTTTGGAAATTGTAATTTCTTTTTTTGTTGAGCAGGTTCCTTGTCTTTGGACTTGGCGTGCTCTTCTGATCGTCCTCTTCTTTCCGATTTCTGCGAGGAATTCTGAAAAGATTAAGAGGGACGTGTATCAATGTCTTGATATCTATCAGGTTTTTTAATATTATCCCTATTTCTAAGGTTATATCTATTCCCCGAGGGGTCACTCTGCGGTGACCTCTGTCTTTGGTTTGGAGATTTCTCTCTTCGCCTAGGAGACGTTCCTCGGGACTGGAATTTCTTTTCTTTAGGTTTCTTTAGGATTGGATTGTTTGTTTCCATCCCAGTTCTTTTTTGGTGAATTATTATTATTAAAAAATATTTTTTCTGGACTTATAGTCAGTTGCGGTTTTACTGGTATTCCACCTAGACTATCTCTGCCTAGTTCTTCATAGGATTTTTCTATGATTCTTGCAATTTCAGCTGGTTGGTCTGCTATATCTGTCTCTTTTAACCTCTGGCGGATCGCCACGTTTGCTGCTTCACCTTTTATGTTGGCTAATAATATAGCCGAGACCTGCTTGAAGTCTTTTAGTAATTTCATGCCAAGAGTTAAAGCAGGTTCTGGACCGTATTCATCTTGAATTTGTTTTAGCACATCTGGTATTACCGAAATGGATGGAACACCGTGCGTTTTTGTGTAGATGGAAGCAAAGACTGTACCCCAAGTGTCACAGTCCTCAATGTGTGGTGCGATTCCCATTGGGAGACATATAGTCAGAATCCTGTGTTTTTCTAATGGGGTGGTGTCAGGAAACACCGCCTCTATTTGGGTGATTTTCTGTGCCAACCAGAATGGTATTTGTTCCCGTTTAGCTGGAACTTTACCTAGGCAGGATTGGATGTTCTGTGGTGTAATTTTATTTGTGTTCCCCTGGTGAGGGGTCAGCTGTGGAAGTTTAATCGCTGGCTGAATTGTTGAAGTCTGCATTACATACTGAACTAATTGTCTATGAATTTTTAGTAGTTGTTTTAGCTGTATTAACAGCTCTGCTGCAGGCATTCTTTCGATGTCTGGATGTGGTGTGTATCCGGCTAAGACCGGCCACGTTGCTCCTGGTCTTCCTAAAGGACCGAGCCTTGTAATGTGATTGTTATGTATTAGGGCGCCATCAAATAAGAGCAAATGCTCTTGGAATTTGAGTGGTACTTCCACCTCCTCGAAAGGAGTGTATGTTTCAGGAGGTTCCTCTACTTTGTAATAGTGGAAGTACTTTGTTACAGCATTTGCTGCCGGAAAATGTATCCATGAATAGTATACCTCTGTCTGCCGATATTCGTGTGCCTCAATTACGAATATGACTGTGCCACCTCTAGGTGTCAGTCCATTTTCTATAAGTTTTAAGGTTATAGATCTCCTTTTAATGACCGGAATGAGTGTTATATTCGGGTCTGCTGCTTGCATGGTAGCATCAGCATCTGCGAGTTCAGTAGCTAATCTAACTGCCTCTCTTTCTTCATCACTGTCTCCCATTTTACAGACAGGATGGTATTATGTCTATTTGCAGATCAGGTTTCTTTATGGAACAAAGATTAGATGCACAATATTTTGGAACTGTTTATCCTTCAACGTTGACTTGACCAAGAACCATACATAGGAGTTCCCTCCTGCGAGGTTTTGGAGGATATAACCTTTCACCCACTCCAGACGTCTTTGGAGTATTTGGGAAAAGGGGTCTGAGTGAGAAAGCACGACTGAGTTACTCTAAATGTCTTACGTTAGTTTTATCGCCCTTTCCAAACGCATTGGGCGCCATGTAGTGTAGCTCCTATTTTCCCGATAGGCTCTGCGCATTGGAATAGTACCTACAGCAGTAAAGGCCTAGACCAGACGTTAACTAGGTCTACTACTGTCGATACTAGACTTAATTTTTGGGTTTGCCAGCTAAGCTCAGAGTTCGCTAGAAACTTTTTCGAATGTTCAAGGAAGGAATTAACTCCCCTGATTAGACAAGAAGGGATTTAGTTTCTGACAACCATAGAACATGACAACTTTGCTCTCCCCTAATCAAGAGTCAATCTCGAGAGTCGTGTGAGCACAAGGCAATTATTTTACTCAGTCAGTACGTGCATTCTTAGTCTCATCAGAATGTAAAGAAAAGGAAGAGACGGGCGTGTTCAATAAAAAGGTGTTATTTATTGATCAGTCTCTTTTCTCATACATGAGAAATGGATCGATATTATTGCAATACTTATAGTTAAGTAAAGTGCATACATTAAAAGCAATAGTATAAAATAATACTGTAAAAACATTGATATGGTTTCTGAGCCATATGATGTTTAAAATGATTAAAATATATTTACATACACATATACATTTGACTAAACGTACTCAACTGGTGTTTCTAAATACACCTACCCCGTGTACCTGACCTAAGTCTAATGCGTGGGCGGGAATAGAAAGTTACAGTTTAAGTTAAGTTTGTTTTTGCCAAGTGAATAACTAAAGAATTCTCTGTGAGGGGTTATTCAGTTCTGTACCTGGAATTTAGGATGGATGAGGAATAGTATCTCTTTCTCTGCTCTCGATATTCCAGGCTGCCTGCGAGGGCTGCCCAGAAACGCCGGTGCTGGGTCTCTCGGCTTGAGATAGCAGCGCGTCTCTCAGCGCGTCAGGAAGGCGGGGCTGCTGCCAGCGGGGTCTGCTTCTGCTCTCGGCTTCGGCAAGTATGGCTGCTCCGTCTTGTCACCACGCGTGTGTTTGCATAGGGCAAGGTCGGCAATATTTATGCCTTAAAGGTGCCGAGATTGACGTAAGGATGGACATAGATACGTCAATAAAGATGTCATACGACTTGCTCGTTAGCACATTCTTTACTAAAGTTCTCTGTGAAATCAAAACAATGGCCGCACGGATTATCCAGGTTGTCATAGGTTTGATTTGTTATGAGAACGTCGTATGCCTTATCAGGGGCTGGAGGAATGTCGCTTGTCTAATTAGATCTCAAGCGTTATGACCTAATCAGATAACACGTTCCTGTGCCGTAGTGTGACTGCGTCAGATAACGGTATCTGCATCATGGGGGTTTCCTTGCCTCATGGGCTGACTGTTAGTTAACTTGATAGTTAGTTTAACCAGAATAGGGTCAGGAATAGGGGGACTGATTCAGAACCTATAGAAATACACGACAAAACATGGTGAGAGAAGGTTCTCCTGCAGTCAGATGAAGTGTGGCAATGAAATGGCAGTTGAAAAAATGAGAGTTTAAAATGAAAAAAACTGTGGAGTTTCTGTGTTCATGAAGCAGTAACAGTGATTGGTGGATTTTGATTGCTGAAAACAGAAAGTTAGGGTGCACGGATGAGTTATTTGAAAGATGTATTTTGAATGGTCAATAATAAATCATTAAATGAAAGAATGCACTGGATATGCAGGTGCACTGAGAGTTCAGAGTTCAATTGCAACATTGTTGTGTGAACTTGCAAACACCAGAAGTCTTCCAAGAGGTGGTTGCCATGCAGAAAAGGCAGAAAGGGCAGAGGGGGGAAGGGTTTTCATTTGAAAAAAAGTGAGGGAAGAGTTTTGATTGGGTGACATGAGAGATATGTGTGAAGAATTACAGCATTTCTGTGCTTTTGATAGCTGCAGACTCTGGAGTGCATACCTTTTGCTCTGCTGAAGACAAATTGGTGTGTTTCTGAGACTGTTTTCAAACTCAAAATATTTGCTAAGGTAAGAAAATATTTCTTTAATTTAGATAGAGAATAGTGTGCTTTAAGGAGAAAATTATGAATTATGTGGCGCAAATTGCTTGTAAATATGCTCCCACCTGTGCAAGGAAAATTTAGATTTTTAATGTTTGTGTTACATAGCCATGTTAAAAGTGATACAAACATGCTGCAAAGGCAATTAAAAAACGCTTTTATGTGTCTTAAGGACATTTTAAGTAATTTTCCCATGTGCAGTGTTTTGAAATTATGATTTGAAAATCGTTTTTGGGGAAAAGGAATTGTTTTTAAATTTATGACAAGGACATAATGGTGTATGCTTCTTTATAAGGCAATTGACTGTCCCTGATGTTATTTTTCCCATTTTAATGTAAGACCTTTCTCTGTGGCGCAAATTGCTTGTAAATATGCTCCCACCTGTGCATGGCAAATTTAGATTTTAAATGTTTGTGTTACATAGCCATGTTAAAAGTGACCCAACCATGCTGGAAAGGCAATAAAAAAACACTTTCATGTGTCTTAAGGACATTTTAAGTAATTTCCCTGTGGGCAGTGTTTTCAAATTATGAATTGAAAATCGTTTTTGAGGTAAAGGAATGTTGTTAAAATTTATGTGCGCCATATGCCCCCAAATTTCTTTTTCAGGGGTGCAGCAGGGTGTTATTGAGACACCCCTACACCTTTGGAAAAATTCCTAATTTGCGATGAGCTAATTGCTAATTGCAAATTGCACCTTCTTTCATATGGGCATCCTGGCGCATGGAAATGAATGGGTAATTTGCAATTAGCAATTTGCTCATCGCAAATTTGGAATGGTAAAGAATCGCTATTTATTCCTTAAAATTCGCTATTTTGGAAATGCAAAATAGTTATATGATACATATGGCGGTTGATGTCTAACAAGATAAGAAGCTTAGGGATAGATTTATGATGACTGGCGCAATGAAGTGGACATCACTTACTTCATTGGTAGAGCTTTACATGTATTATGTCCTCTGTATTCTTCATCAAGCGTAACTTTAATCTGCAATCCTGAGTAGGCCTCACCTTAAACAAACCTCTGGATAGGCCACATCTTATCGTCATCCTGAATTAATCATTTAAAATGCTAGGGACAGATTTATGATAGGTGTATGCCTCTTTTGCGCCACTTACAAAACACTGTCCATGGGGAAATGACTTAAAATGTCCTTAAGACACATGAATGTGTTTTTTTAAAGCGTTTGCAATTTTTTTGGGTCACTTTTAACATGGCTATGTGACTCAAACAGTCAAAATCTAAATTCACCATGCACAGGTGGGAGCATATTTACAAGGAATGTGCTCCATGGGGAAAGGTCTTATAATGTAATATGGGAAAAATGACATCAGAGACACTGAAATGCCTTATAGAGAAGCATACACCATTATGTCCTTGTCATAAATTTGCAAACCATTACTTTTCCCCAAAAACGATTTTCAAATCATAATTTGAAAACACTGCACATGTGGAAATGACTTAAAATGTCCTTAATTCAAAATTTGCTATTCCTTATTTTGCGATTGCACTGAAGGATTTGCAAATTTTGCGATTCCTTAAATGCAATGTATCAAACAAAAAATATGTAAAAAATGACATTAAGGATTTGGAAACTACCACCAACTTCTAGTTGGTGGTAATTTGTGAATTCTTTTAAAAAAGCTTTTTTTCCAAAAAACAAAAGGTGCCATATGACGCCCATACATGCCCTTAGGGCATGTATGTGCGCCATATGCCCCCAAATTTCTTTTTCAGGGGGTGCAGCAGGGTGTTCTTGAGACACCCCTGCACCCTTGGAAAAATTCCTATTTTGTGATGAGCTAATTGCTAATCGCAAATTGCACCTTCATTCCTATGAGCCTCCTAGCCCATGGAAATGAATGGGTAATTTGCAATTAGCAAATTGCTCATTGCAAATTAGGAATGGTAAAGAATTGCTATTTATTCCTTAAAATTCGCTATTTAGGAAATGCAAAATAGTTTGATGGTACATATGGTGGTTCATCTGTAACAAGATAAGAAGCTTAGGGATACATTTATGATGACTGGCGAAATAAAGTGCAAATCACTTACTTCATTGGTAGGCCTTTACATGTATTATCTCTTCTGTATTCTTCATCAAGCGTAACTTTAATCTGCAATCCTGAGTAGGCCTCACCTTAAACAAACCTCTGGATAGGCCACACCTTATCGTCATCCTGGATTAATCATTTAAAATGCTAGGGACAGATTTATGATAGGTGTATGCCTCTTTTGCGCCACTGTGCGTCACTTTTATGATGCAGCGGCGGTGCAAAAGATTTGCTAAGAGGCGACAAAATTACAAATTGATGCTTTTAGGCAGATATGTCATGGTGTAAAAAAAAACGTACCACATGAAACCGATGCAGCAGTGATGCAAAAGATGCACCATGTTGCAAGACAGGCCTCACTTGGGGCCATATGTATCAAGCTAATTAGCATTCGCAAAGATCAAAATTCTGCGAATTTCGGCCTTTGCGAATGCTAATTAGACAAATGGTATGTATCAAACAAGTTTGATGCAAAATAAGGAATAGCAAAATTTGCTATTCCTTATTTTGCGATTGCACTGAAGGATTTGCAAATTTTGCGATTACTTAAATGCAATGTATCAAACAAAAAATATGTAAAAAAATGACATTAAGGATTTGGAAACTACCACCAACTTCTAGTTGGTGGTAATTTGTGAATTCTTTTCAAAAAGCTTTTTTTCCAAAAAACAAAAGGTGCCATATGACGCCCATACATGCCCTTAGGGCATGTATGTGCGCCATATGCCCCCAAATTTCTTTTTCAGGGGGTGCAGCAGGGTGTTCTTGAGACACCCCTGCACCCTTGGAAAAATTCCTATTTTGTGATGAGCTAATTTGCTAATCGCAAATTGCACCTTCATTCCTATGAGCCTCCTAGCCCATGGAAATGAATGGGTAATTTGCAATTAGCAAATTGCTCATTGCAAATTAGGAATGGTAAAGAATTGCTATTTATTCCTTAAAATTCGCTATTTAGGAAATGCAAAATAGTTTGATGGTACATATGGTGGTTCATCTGTAACAAGATAAGAAGCTTAGGGATACATTTATGATGACTGGCGAAATAAAGTGCAAATCACTTACTTCATTGGTAGGCCTTTACATGTATTATCTCTTCTGTATTCTTCATCAAGCGTAACTTTAATCTGCAATCCTGAGTAGGCCTCACCTTAAACAAACCTCTGGATAGGCCACACCTTATCGTCATCCTGGATTAATCATTTAAAATGCTAGGGACAGATTTATGATAGGTGTATGCCTCTTTTGCGCCACTGTGCGTCACTTTTATGATGCAGCGGCGGTGCAAAAGATTTGCTATGAGGCGACAAAATTACAAATTGATGCTTTTAGGCAGATATGTCATGGTGTAAAAAAAACGTACCACATGAAACCGATGCAGCAGGGATGCAAAAGATGCACCATGTTGCAAGACAGGCCTCACTTGGGGCCATATGTATCAAGCTAATTAGCATTCGCAAAGATCAAAATTCTGCGAATTTCAGCCTTTGTGAATGCTAATTAGACAAATGGTATGTATCAAACAAGTTTGATGCAAAATAAGGAATAGCAAAATTTGCTATTCCTTATTTTGCGATTGCACTGAAGGATTTGCAAATTTTGCGATTACTTAAATGCAATGTATCAAACAAAAAATATGTAAAAAAATGACATTAAGGATTTGGAAACTACCATCAACTTCTAGTTGGTGGTAATTTGCGAATTCTTTTCAAAAAGCTTTTTTTCCAAAAAACAAAAGGTGCCATATGACGCCCATACATGCCCTTAGGGCATGTATGTGCGCCATATGCCCCCAAATTTCTTTTTCAGGGGGTGCAGCAGGGTGTTCTTGAGACACCCCTGCACCCTTGGAAAAATTCCTATTTTGTGATGAGCTAATTGCTAATCGCAAATTGCACCTTCATTCCTATGAGCCTCCTAGCCCATGGAAATGAATGGGTAATTTGCAATTAGCAAATTGCTCATTGCAAATTAGGAATGGTAAAGAATTGCTATTTATTCCTTAAAATTCGCTATTTAGGAAATGCAAAATAGTTTGATGGTACATATGGTGGTTCATCTGTAACAAGATAAGAAGCTTAGGGATACATTTATGATGACTGGCGAAATAAAGTGCAAATCACTTACTTCATTGGTAGGCCTTTACATGTATTATCTCTTCTGTATTCTTCATCAAGCGTAACTTTAATCTGCAATCCTGAGTAGGCCTCACCTTAAACAAACCTCTGGATAGGCCACACCTTATCGTCATCCTGGATTAATCATTTAAAATGCTAGGGACAGATTTATGATAGGTGTATGCCTCTTTTGCGCCACTGTGCGTCACTTTTATGATGCAGCGGCGGTGCAAAAGATTTGCTATGAGGCGACAAAATTACAAATTGATGCTTTTAGGCAGATATGTCATGGTGTAAAAAAAACGTACCACATGAAACCGATGCAGCAGGGATGCAAAAGATGCACCATGTTGCAAGACAGGCCTCACTTGGGGCCATATGTATCAAGCTAATTAGCATTCGCAAAGATCAAAATTCTGCGAATTTCGGCCTTTGCGAATGCTAATTAGACAAATGGTATGTATCAAACAAGTTTGATGCAAAATAAGGAATAGCAAAATTTGCTATTCCTTATTTTGCGATTGCACTGAAGGATTTGCAAATTTTGCGATTACTTAAATGCAATGTATCAAACAAAAAATATGTAAAAAATGACATTAAGGATTTGGAAACTATTGTGGTAAATTGGTGGTAATTTGTGAATTCTTTTCAAAAAGCTTTTTTTCAAAAAAACAAAAGGTCCCATATGACACCAACACATGCCCTTAGGGCATGTATGTGTGCCATATGCCCCCAAATCTCTTTTTCAGGGGTGCAGCAGGGTGTTCTTGAGACACCCCTGCACCCTTGGAAAAATTCCTAATTTGTGATGAGCAAATTGCTAATCGCAAATTAAACCTTCATTCCTATGAGGCTCCTAGCCCATGGAAATGAATGGGTAACTTGCAATTAGCAATTTGCTCATTGCAAATTAGGAATGGTAAAGAATTGCTATTTATTCCTTAAAATTCGCTATTTAGGAAATGCAAAATAGTTTGATGGTACATATGGAGGTTCATCTGTAACAAGATAAGAAGATTAGGGATAGATTTATGATGACTGGTGCATCACCAGGGATGTGTCAGTCATCCTGTGCCGCTGTTCCGCCACCCATGGTGTGCTGCATTTACAATGCGGGGCATCATGGGGCAAAAATGGCACAGATGCGTGATGTATCTGTGATGTAAAGGTAGTGATTGCTGGAGTTGTATCGCAAGTGCGATGCAGCTCAAGCAAGGCTCAGGGGTGCCCCATCTCCACAATGTTGCGTCAAGACCTATGCCTGCTTAAAGCAGGCGCAGGGTTTTGACGCAGTTTTCTCCTATCTGATTGTAAATACGGCACACCATGGGTGGCAGAGCAGCGGTGCACGTTAACTGGTGCATGCCTGGGGATGTGCCATTTAACATAAATCTGCCCCTTTACTTTAAGTATGTGCAGGACACACAGAGTCGGTGAGGCTTATCCAAGGTTAAGAAGAGATGAGTCCTGTTCACTGAAAAATTAGACATAGTCTTCACCTGATCAGCATTGCTGGACATGGCTAAATAATAGCTGCAAAATATTACTCTTGTTAAACAATTTTACTATTATAATCTCTGAGATTTGTCTCTTACTCTGCAACATCTCATTGTTGTTATCTTTCTTTAAAGATAAAGACAACATCAACATGAGTGACAATCTGCAATCAGTTGATTTTGACCTCATCATTGAACTTGTAATTGAAACATCAGTGGATGTTGATCCATTGGATGATTTAAATCCTGAGGATGAAGAAGAGCGTGATGAGGATGCAGATTTGTCCGAATTATATGACATAGGGTGGGAAGCTGACCTGCTTGAGCCTATGGAAATATAAACATTTATTTTTAAAATGTATAATTAATAAAAAGTAAAAATGTAAACCGTTTAATTTAAAAATAAAGACACCTTCAAAAACAGGTTATGTGTAGTGTCTTCAATAAAATATTAAAATATGCTCATAAAATTAGATCAGATTCACATATAAAATAGCACAGGTAACATAAATATAAATGTCATTTCTTTTCTGCTATTTCTGTATTGTAAATTTGCCAAGGACTAAAAAATCTTCTATTTAAAATGTCAAGTAGTGTGTTAAGTTTTTGATCATTGTTATTGATTTACTGTTTGGTAATAATGGTTATTAACATTTTTTATTATATTTTACCACAGATTCAACTGCAGATCATTTCAAGATTTCACCATGCCAACAATAGAAAGACAGAGAAAGGCTGCAAAACGTCAAAGACAGCAGGTGAAACAAAATAAGCAGCAGTCCTCTAACAAAAAGATTTGTCAAGTCACGAAGAAAGCACCGGGTAAGAGCACAAAATATTTCATAAGAAATATGTGTAGTAAAAAAAATATTACTACAGAAAATGTTTCAGTCCATAAAAAGATAAGCAAATCAAATGGAAAGGAAAGGCCAATCAAAAATGTTACTGCTAGAGCAAGAGATAACTCTGTGCATGATAGTAGAAGGAAACAACAGTTTAGGGACATTCGTAAACGAATGTTCCGCAACAGGATAATTGGCAATTTGTTAAAAAATATTAAGAAAGGTCAACAGAAACTGGTTTTTTATAAGAGAAAAAAAAAAGTTGAGAAAGCTATTGATCAGGCATTTGAAATTAAACGTAAGTTATTTATTTTGATAATCAATAGAATTAGGAAGCTAAACAAGGCAATTTATGATTTCAAAAGAAATAGTAGATGGAAGAGAATAGTTAATCGTAGTAATTTTTGTGAAGTTTTTTCTGGAGAATGGATGCATAGTTCAAGCTGTGAGGCATTTTTTAATGAGGAGAGTTATTTCCAGGATAATGATTTGGTGCATGCAGTTGACACCAGTGGTCGTGCTTATGAAGTGAAAGATGGTTGTCCAGTTGAAAAAGAAAAACTTGTGACAACAGAGGCAGAAGAGGTGTTAGGTAATGAGGTTTTAGGAAGACGTGCTAAGGGTCCTGTGTACACCTGGAAGTGTAGTAGTATTTGCAGTGTGCGACAGGATTCCATCAATTTGCTTTGTGATTTTGTACGGTCATTTAATAAGAAAAGTTTGAAGCAGAAAATGAAGTTGTTGCAAGAATTAGATCCTTGCAGAGTGAGAGAAGTGACAGGTTTGCATGGTCATTCACTGGCTTGTCTTTCCAGGAGAGTATGCCAGAGTGTTTTTCATCATTTCAGGATGCTAGCAGTGCATCATAATAAAGTGAGGAAATTAGTTAGAATGTTGTATTATGCTAAGAGTCCAGCAATTATGCTTAAACAATTATGCGCTGCTCTTTTGCATGGTTCTGAAATAGATGTGAAGAACATATGTGAAGAAATTGAGTTTTGTTACTTTGGAAGTAAAGAGGAGAATGTTGAAATTGACCCAGAAGAAGAGGGTAATGTGGAAGATAGTGTACAGGTTTCCAGTACAGATAATTTCCAGAGGGAAATTGCGACGTTTCAGGTGAAATCAAGTGAGAGGCCTAATTTCACTTGTGTGTGTTGTCGACGCACTTATTATAAGAATCAGACTAAGTTAGTGGATTTATATGCAAAAAGTGAAAGGGAAAATAATAGTGAATGGAAGGATTTTGCAACATACTTGATGGTAGAAAATTGTTTTGATTTGGGATTTGATCAACGTGTGTGTACTTATTGTTGTTGCAAATTAAATCAAAACCAGATGCCTGCTAGAGCAGTTCATAATAATCTGGAATTGGTTGAGATTCCTTCTGAATTGAAGGATTTAAATACTTATGAATCTATTTTGATTCAAAGTATCCATCCCTTTCAGGCTATTGTAAGAATGGAGCCATAGACAGGGAAATTGCCTCCATCAGATTTACAGAGAGGATTAAAGGGAAGAGTTGTTTATTTGCCTCTAGATTTGAAGAAAAACATTAACACAATTGGAGTAGAAAAAGTGGAAGAGGAACCTCTGGTTATCTTAGTTAATGGGGTTCCGACAAAGAATAAGAAAATATGGCAAGATTTAGTAGATGTTAGGAAAGTTAAAAAGGCAACATTGTATTTGAAAAAAAATAATAAATACTATAAGAATGTATATGTTGCAGAAGAGGAAGTAAGTGAGGAAGAGGATAGCGATTTGTGTGCTGGTCAAATTGAGAAAGTAGAACCCTCTACTAGTGAAGAAATATATGAACATTATAGTGTTCATCCTTTGCATTCCAAAGAAGTCATGGGGAATGCTATTGAGTTGTTTCAAATTAAACAAGCCAAAGGGAGTCCCATTAGTGTTTGGGAGGAAAGTTTGGAAGCTCGGTGTTTCCCACAGCTTTTTCCAACAGGTCAGGGAGGAAGATATGATGAGCGACCTCATCAAATTCCTGCTTCTGAATACCGGACTTTGCGATTGTATGCAGGAGATGCTAGGTTTCGACAATGCATTCCCTATTTGTTTCATCTCCTGTTTGAAAGCGATCTGTCTGGACTGTCATATGCAGTGAACCACATCTTGAAAAGTGGTATACACATGCAAAACATCTCGGCAAGTGACTTTATGGATAAAGTCAATGTCCAAGACAGTATTTTGGATTCTCACCTGATTAATCTCATGGCGTGTCAGCATGGTACTAATGAGTACTGGTACCGTCGTCATGGTGATTTAAAATGTATGCTGAGGAACTTAGGTACTCCCACATGGTTCCTCACTCTGAGCTGTGCCGAGTATGGCTGGGAAGACTTACTTGAATTTCTACGAGAGGCAAATGCTAACGTAGATAACATCGAATTCAAGACACCCGGAGAACTGTGCTCTTTGGATCCAGTCAATGTATGTAGGTACTTCAATCATAGATTTGAAGCTATGATGTCTTTCATCATGAATAAGAAGAATCCACCTCTTGGAGAGGTGTTGGATTTCTTCTGGAGAAAGGAGTACCAAGCAAGAGGTGCTCCTCATATACATATGTTGCTGTGGATCAAGGATGCACCTAAATTTGGAACGGATCCAGAAGACTCAGTGATGAGTTTCATCCAACAGTATTCTACGTGTGCTGTTCCAAACGCAAAGGAGAAGAAAAGCCTAAGAGAAAAAGTTCTGCGTTTCCAAAGCCATCGATGTGGAAAGTACTGCCGTCGTAAATTCCGAAACAAGGACAAGTTCTACACCAAATGTCGTTTCGGCTTTCCACGACCGGTGATTTCTAAAGGAAGAGTAAACAGTTTGATGTCTTCGCTGCGACATAATGTCATGAAGAAATCACCTAAAAACACATACAATTTGAAGAGGAACGAAGAGTCCAAGTACATCAACGACTACAACCCGGTGATTTTGTCCATGTGGAATGCTAACATGGATATACAGTTTGTGGCTGATAACTGTATGGCTGTGGCTCGGTATGTGACGTCTTACATCACCAAAAAAGAGAAGACAGAATTGAAGGATATGTGGGAGGACATTTCCCATGAAAAGAGCCTCAGCAAGAAGTTGTACAGTTTCAGTCTGAAGATGTTGTCGCATCGAGAAATTGGAGCTTACGAATGCTCTGACCGGTTGTCTTCAGCAAGTCTCTATGCCAAGTCCAGGAGTATCGTTTGGGCGAGTCTTGGTCTTGCTGCAACGCGTAATCGAGTTCTGAAACCTGTGCGGGAAATTGAGTATTTGGCGGAAAAGGAGCCAAACAGTACCGACATTTTGAAGACCAACATGTTGGATACATATTATCCAAATAGAAGCAGTCACCTCGACAATGTTTGTCTGTATGAGGTTCTTCAAAATTACATATTCAAGAGGAACATCAAAGAAGATACTGAGAAAGGAGTGTATGCTGTAATAGGAAGTGAGGGATGTCTGGTCAAGCAAAGAAAATGCCACTTGGTAAACCACATATTCAAGAGGAACATCAAAGAAGATACTGAGAAAGGAGTGTATGCTGTAATAGGAAGTGAGGGATGTCTGGTCAAGCAAAGAAAATGCCACTTGGTAAACCATCGAAAATTGAGTGGCGAATCTCCTGAAAAAAAGGAGTTTTTCTATTTAGCACTTTTGCAACTTTTCAAGCCTTGGCGTGCAGAAGAGGAACTGCTTGGAGATTTCCTCTGTTACGAAGACTCTTTCAATGCCGCCAAGGAGACCATAGAATGTCCTGCTTTTCCCAAATATGTAGAAATGTTGAATGCGGAAATTGAGCAGGAAGCAACGATTGCAGCCGAGATTGCCAGAGACAGTTCTCAGGACAGTCAGAGTTCTGCTTCATTGAGTCAGGATCCACTAGGAGGACCTGTTATCGAAAATGAAGCTGCCACTGCCATGAATGAAGTGGAAAGAGCCATGGCACATGCTCAGGAGGATGCGGTTAACTTAGAAGAGTTGGAAAGACAACTCAACGTTGAGCAGAGGAAAATATATGACGAAGTTACCATGCAAATTGATCATGGATTAAGTCATGACAAGAAAGAGTGCTCATGTACGTCGTTGAAGCCTGTCCGACTGTACGTGAGTGGAGAAGCGGGAACTGGAAAAAGTTTCCTCATTAAAGCAATTTCATGCTATTTGCAGGAAAGGACAGAGTCATCGCTGTCTTGTGTTGTCACCGCTCCAACTGGACTGGCAGCACATAACATTAAAGGGATTACTTTACATCGTTTACTGATGCTGCCAGTGGAGCATGACAACAAATTACAATATCACAAGCTATCTGGAGATGCTTGTTTTGAAGTTTCAAGAATCTTGAGGAAAATGAAACTTCTTATCATTGACGAAGTAAGCATGGTTTCCAATGTCATGCTTGCCTTTGTGCATTTGAGGATGCAAGAAGTTCTCAAAACAGAGTATGATGTGTTATTTGGTGGCAAACACATCATTGTTTTCGGAGATCTTCTGCAGCTGACACCAGTGAAAGGGCAACCTGTGTTCAAAATGCTCACGCATGAAGATACCAGGAAGTGCCTAGGCAGCATTGGCAACGTCAATATATGGTTAAACTTCAATTATGCTGAACTGCATGAAAATATGCGTCAGGCGAAGGATGAAGTTTACAAGACTATTCTACAAGATGTTAGAATTGGAAAAGTGACCGAGCATGGGAAAGAAGCTTTACATGCACGATTACTGTCAAATTTATATCCAGAACAAGATGTTGTGCCTGAGAATATTTTTCAGAAAATTACTGATAAGAAATCTGGAATATGTTTGATGCCAACTCTTGCAGAATGTGCCAAATTCAACAACAAAATGTTGCATTTAGAAAAGCAAGAGATTGTGAAACTGGAAGCTATTGACAGAGTAGAGCATATGGGATCAACAATTATTTTGTCTGAGAATCTGAAAACAAAATTGGATTCATTAGAGAAGAGTATATCTAAAACTGCAGGTTTTGAAAAGACTCTGAATGTGTGCTTGAACTGCCGTATAATTTTAAGAAGGAATTTACATGTTGAAAGAGGTCTGGTAAATGGATCAATTGGTAATGTTGTTGATTTTGTAAAATACAGAAATAGAGATGGAATTGAATTTTTAAAAATTAAATTTGATGGCATTGAGGAAGTACAGCTAATTGGTCATTGCTCTGCTAGATTTTTGCTTGTAAAAGACTTATATGTTCGCCGTAAGCAGTTTCCTGTTTGCTTGGCATATGCGGTGACAATCCATAAATCGCAAGGTTTAAGTGTAGACTGTGCATTGGTGAATATTGGCAGTTCTGTGTTCAAGGAGGGTATGGCATACGTGGCATTGTCACGAGTTAGAACTTTATCGGGATTGTACTTGATTGAGTGTGATGTCACAAACATTTGTGCGGATCTAGATTGTGTTAAGGAATACAATAGGTTAAGAAGAGAGTATGCGTCACATTTGCCTCAGTATCCTTTGTTTGAGAAACGTGTGGTAGGCCGGAAACGAAGAAATGTGACCAATACTGGGGAGGTTGTAGCAAAAAGACGAAAAGTCGATGAACCTAAAATTACAAGCAGAAACAAAAAGGATTCTGTTGAAGATGTTTTTGGTTTTCAATTTGAAAACAGTTCTGGTGTCAACTGCTATGCTAATGTAGTGGTTAATGTTTTGTTTTCTCTAGAAAATGTAAAAGAAGAGATTGTGGTCAATTCTGATCAAAGATTTTGCAGTTTGTTAAATTCTGTGTTAGAGAAATGTAGCACTGATAGAAGAAACATAGAAAGTGTGTCTGAAATTCGAAATCTGTTAGACAGATGTTCAGGCCAAACACAATTCTCTCAAAATATTCAGCAAGATTGTCAGGAGTTTTTAATGTATATGCTTGATGTATTGCATGCTGAAGGTGTAGATGTAGATCAGCTGTTTGGGCTTTCTTATCAATGGCAGCATGACTGCGAGAACTGTATGGTATCAAGTACTACTAGTGTAGACTCAGAAAGATTTATATATTTAACTTTGCCAGACAGTAAATCAGTCTCCTTTAATAAGCTAGTAAAAGCAGCTGATCACAACATGGAGTGTAGCCAATGTAAATCTGAAATGATGTCCACATTATTTATACGAACATATGGCCAATATGTCATTTTAATGTTCCAACGATGTAGGCCTGATGGAACAAAATTGACAACTTTAATTAAAAATTTTGTAGCTTCGCAGTTGTCAATATCAGGAAGGACTTTTGTAACTGCAGCAATTATATATCATGACGGCCCTTCAATAACATCAGGACATTACACAGCTTATTTAAAGTCTAGAAATGGCTGGTCATTCTGCAACGATTCTGTTTTAATTTTCAAAAAAAAATTGCCGTATGACCTTAAAAACTCTTACCTGGTGTTTTTAAAACCAAAATTTTAGGGAAATAATCTTGGGATGTGCTCTGTGGAATTTCAAGAAGTTCTAATGTCTCCTACACAATTTGGCCTTGAGGATAAGTGTAGTTCAGAGACATAAGTTCTAACCATAAGACTGGACGTCATGGAGAAATAAATGCACTTTGAATGAGTTCAGAAAAACTATTTCTTTTTATAAGCTAATTGAAGCAGCCAATCAAAACATAGAGTAGAGGGAATGTAAGTCTGCAACGCTGTCTACTGTTTTACATTGCTTTGTGATTGAAAGTGATGTAGAGAATTAAATAATTGTAGTAGTCATAGAGTTAGTGTAAGTCTGCTTCATAGTAAGCAGTATCAGTGTCATAGGAAATGTAGAACATGACTGAGCAAGAAGGGGAAGATATTACTATTCCAGGATTGTGAAAATGATCTTCAACATTTTAATTCTGAAAGTTGCGGAAATGCCAAATGACGGGATTGGCTTACAAGAAATCCAAGAGTTATAAATGGGTCTGACAAGATTTGGCCTTGTGGAAACTTGTGGTAGAGAGCAAGAAGTCATTTATTGGATGTAACATGTTTTTAAAAACGATGGAGATTTTCTTTCAGAAAGTGGCGGGCTGAAAGTAATAACAGCACAAAAGAGTGTAAGCTGTTCATAGGACATCCTTTGACGTCATGGAAAGTAAGTTAACTTTAAGGAGTTCTGAATTCTGATTTCTTATGTTGTATGGGTTTTTTAAACACAATCATTTTGATTGTGTTTTTTTTCCCCGCTGTTATATGATGAATACCTTCAAGTCACTGTTTTTAGTGAATTTTGATACATTCTGAGAACAGCAAAAATAAACCATTTAACATGTATAATTAGTTCTGTACTGTTTGCATTTATGATGTATATGTAGAACTGTGTAGGAGGCATGGAGAAGGTGAGGCTTCTGTAAGTGTCAAAGTTGTTGCATGCAGTGCTGCACTTCTGCGTATTCTTTCATATGCTAGACTACATCTGCACAATGAGATACCTAAGCAAAGGAAACACAAGTGATGTGATTGTGAAATGAGCAAAATAAATTGCACGTATTTCAATTACATCACCTGTGTTTCCTATCATTACGAATCACATTGTGCAGATCAAGTTTAGGTCTGTCCAGGGAAACATAGGAGGTTTGGACTTTGTTCAAGAGTGCAGTGGACATGACTCACTTCATTGGTAGACCTTTACATGTATTATATCCTCTATTCTCTTCAACAACTCGAAATTTCATCTGCAACCCTGAGTAGGCCTCACCTCAAACAAACCTCTGGATAGGACACATCTTATTGGCATCCTGAAGCAATTATTTAAAATTTTAGTGTCTTGCGACACTTTTCTGAGACAACAGCAATGCAAAAGATGCACCATGTTTTAAGATAGGCCTCACTTCATCTGCATCAAGATACTGTTAGTTTAAAATGTATATCTTTAGGACTGTGTAGGGGGCCTGGAGAAGCAGAAGCTTCTGTAAGTGTCAAAGTTGTTGAAAAACTGTTTGTCCTTCAATCTTTTCCCTTGTCTTTTGTAATTTTTAAATACATGTTTTAATATTTTTGAAATGTTTGTTCTCTCTTTCACAGATTGAAAGTATAAAAACAAAAAGTGAGTAATTTAACGACAATTATAAGGTAAATGCTTTGTACTCTTTTCGTTACATTTCTATCACATTCACCTACTATTAGTTCCACTGCTTCATTTCTTTAACCCTCAGTTTCCTGCCTTTGCTACTTCCCTCATTCCTTTCTCTATTACCTACTTACTCAACTCCTTCCACTCTTTTTCTCAGTCCCTCTCTTCTCATAGTTCCTCACTCTTGTTCACTCACTCCGTCTCTATTACTCTTAGTGTCTTTGACTGATCACTCTATCACTACTTGTTCATAATGCTTTCTCTGTGTAGTTGAAGCACACTAAGGGGCATATTATGAATACAGCCAATAAAATTATTGCTCTTTTTATTGGCAGAAAACTGGTGCAAAAGTGGTTTTAGCGGCAGTTTTCTGCCGCTAAAAGCAGCTTTAGCGACACATTTCTGCCAATAAGAGCTGCAAAACTTGTATTGCCTATGTTGATGATATGGCTCTATGTTACTTACATTTCTTTGCTGTTTCAATTAATCTTTTTCTGTTATTTTTTGTTTTCTGTTTTCTATTTTTTCTCTCTGTTATTCCTCATGTTTTAATCTTATTTTGAACATTCACTCACATTCTCCAAGAAACTCTTCTTTGTTAATGTTATACTCTCTTTTTTTTTCTTTCACTTCGTTATCTATTTTGTTTTTTACAATTATACCCTCTTCCGTCTTTTCTTCGGTAAATAGATCTATTAAACAGTATCTCTTCTTTACTCCCTATAGCTGTCTTTCTTTTAACATCACTCTCTGTTTACTTTCCTTATACTTACTCTTTTTTTTTTTTTTAAATGTTTTGGGTTAGCTCCCGGTCCGCGTACCGGGAAGCTAACCCGGGAGCGAACCAAAAGAAATAGAGCTTGCCAGAGTGCTAAACATTCTAGCATTTTTTTTTGAAAGGGAAGGTAGTTCTGAAAAGAACTTTTTTTTTATATTTTAGTTGTTTTATATTTTTTTTTATTTTTTGAACATTTTTTGGGTTTTTTGTATTTTTTGAACGATTTTATATTTTTTTTGTTTTTTTTTTGGGGGGGGGGAAACAACAAAAAACAGGCGTTGAAAAGGGCTCAACAGGAGCAAAAAAAAAATTACTGGGGGCGGTTAGGGCAATCATGGTGTTCATACACCAGGTTTATAGCATTGATGCTCATGTTGCCACACGCTAACAACGCACGACAGTGCATACAAGAGTGTATCATGTGGCCAAAATTTTCTTGTATATTTGGCACAGTTTCCCGTGCCTCTTCTGATGTTAATGCAATTGGTAATCTTGGTCTGGCCACATGAGTTGGTCTTGGATTGTCCTGCATATCCCTTATTTCCGCCCGGCTGTAATTTAGTGGATGCTTCCTTGTCATGTGCCTGTGCATTGTGTGATTTCCGTAGCTATATTTCTTGTCCGTCCCTCTTGATAATTGTTCTTTGCATATGCGGCAGGTGACATACCTCGCATTGACTTTTTTTTGGCCACGAGGGATCGAATAAAACTGCCAGATGAAACTGGCTTTCTTTCTGGAAACCCGGGGCACCTCTTCTAAGAACTGTGGTTCTTCTCCCTCCTCATCCATTTCTTCATCTTCCTCCTCAGTGTTGGTAATGACCTGGGGAGGTGGTCCTCTCTTCCCATGAGGAGGTGGAGGTGGTGGTGGGGGTCCACCAGCTGAAGCTACCAATGAAGCCATTTCTCATATAGTAGTAAAGGTCTTCCTCTCACAATGATGAAAGTCAGAGTGAGGAAAGAAGGAGGGGTTTTCATCATTTGGGAAAAACAATACTTCTCAACCAATGAAAAGTGTTATTTTTAGGTCACCTGACCTAGTCTTACATCATTATGAAACCAAAAGTGAAATGAACCAATGAAAAGTGTTATTAACAAGTCACATGACCTGTTATGCTTACGTTACGCGCTCCGGTCCGCGCCCCGGATAGCTTCCGGGTCGCTGCGCTTCGCGCCTCGGTCCGCGCCCCGGTGCACTTCCGGGTGCGCTAACGCGGTACGTCACAAGACGCATTACGCGGCAACGCGATACGTCGCGTTTTCGCGACGCGCCGCGGATCGCTTCCGGGGAGCTGCGTTTCGCGCCTCGGTCCGCGCCCCGGGGCACTTCCGTGTGCGCTAACGCAGTACGTCATAAGACGCATTACGCGGCAACGCGATACCGTCACTATGTTGATTTCTTACCGGTTCGCGGACCGGGTCGCGGCTTTAAATTGAGCTAACGGGAAGCTTCCCGGTTCGCGGACCGGGAGCGAAACAAAAAAAATATTTAAAAAAAATTATTAATAAACATATAAAATATATTTTGGGATTTAAAGAAGAATACATTTTACAGCTATAGATATTAGCTTTTAAAAAACCAATGAAATTCACTGAAAAAACCATAGGTTATAGACCATATATAGTTAGGAATTAGCATTTACAAAACCTTGAAAATTCACTGAAAAAACCATAGGTTATACACCATATATAGTTAGGAATTAGCATTTAAAAAACCTTATTTTACTCACACAAAACCATTGAAATTCCATATATAGTTAGTTGTACTAACTATATATCGCGCACCCGCAATCCACTGCTGATCATGTCACATATTACATCATTCATGACATGGTCAGTGACATCACTGATGACATCACTGATGACATCTCAAATGACATCACTGATGACATCACTGATGACATCTCAAATGACATCACTGATGACATCACTGATGACATCACTGATGACATCTCAAATAACATCACTGATGACATCTCAAATGACATCACTGATGACATCACTGATGACATCTCATTTGACATTACTGATCACATCACTGATGACATCATTCATGTGATAATACGATGAACCTCTTCAGACTCTAATATAACCTTATATACACTCAGTGAAAACAGACACTCACAGACTGTCACTTATCCATGGAGTTACTCACACACCTAGTCAGTCATGCAAAGAATCAATCACACCTCCATTTCCTCAACTATACAGTTATACACACCTTACTTATTGAAACATATACTAACACATATTTACTCACTTATACAATCCTGGATACAAGTTCACAATGATCCATACAGCCACTCACACATTCACTGGCTCTTATGCACAGTTATTTATATATGTCAACTCTCACATGTACTGTGTTTTACATATGTACTTACTTTGACATGTAGCACTGAGATATCCATTCACTCACCAATACACTCATGCACACAGTCAACCGCCCATACAGATGTTTCCACATGCACTTTTGAACCCATACACCTAGTGAATCAACTGCTCACACATCTATGCAGAGAGTCATACACCTCCCAGCCACCCATAAACACTCTCAGTCTCCCATACAATTACTTGGGCAACCAATTAATGACCCATATAGTTAATCATATAGCTACTGATCAACACATGCAGCAGTTTACAGAACAACAGACATAATGATGCACAAATTAAGACAGTTTAGTCACTAACCCATGCACTCAGTGAGACACATTTAATCACTCACTCATACAGTCAGTCATGCACCTACTAAATCCTTTGTTCAGACACTTATACATCCACTCATTCTTCAATATGTAAGACATATTTTAACTTTACAGAAACATACAGTCACTGGATGTTGTCATCAGTGATGTCATCAGTGATGTCATTTGAGATGTCATCAGTGATGTCATCAGTGATGTCATTTGAGATGTCATCAGTGATGTCATCAGTGATGTCACTGACCATGTCATGAATGATGTAATATGTGACATGATCAGCAGTGGATTGCGGGTGCGCGATATATAGTTAGTACAACTAACTATATATGGAATTTCAATGGTTTTGTGTGAGTAAAATAAGGTTTTTTAAATGCTAATTCCTAACTATATATGGTGTATAACCTATGGTTTTTTCAGTGAATTTTCAAGGTTTTGTAAATGCTAATTCCTAACTATATATGGTCTCTAACCTATGGTTTTTTCAGTGAATATATATATATTCACTGAAAAAACCATAGGTTAGAGACATATATAGTTAGCTGGACATTTTATTGACATAAAACCAATGAAATTCCATATATAGTTAGTTGCACTAACTATATATCGCGCACCCGCAATCCACTGCTGATGATGTCACATATTACATCATTCATGACATGGTCAGTGACATCACTGATGACATCACTGATGACATCTCAAATGACATCACTGATGACATCACTGATGACATCTCAAATGACATCACTGATGACATCATCTAGTGTCTGTGTGTTTTTGTAAAGTTTAAATATGTTTTACATATTGAAGAATGAGTGGATGTATGGAAGACTGAGTGTGTGTGTGGCTGGCTGGGAGGTGTGTGACTCTGTGCATATCAATGTGTACTTGTATCAGTGATTGTATAAGAGAGTAAGTATGTGTTAGTATATGTGTGAAAAAGTATGGTGTTCTGTGTTTAACTGTATAGATGAGGAAATCGAAGTGTGATTGATTCTTCACAGGACTGACTAGGTGTATGAGTGCATATGATAGTGTTGTAATAATGAGTGACTGTATGTATGAGTGATTGTATGGGTGAATGAGTGAATGTGTGTGTAGATGTAGGAATCAGTGAGTGCGTATGTAGTAACTGGTATTGGTGTGTCATGATGTCATCAGTGATGTCATTTGAGATGTCATCAGTGATGTCATCAGTGATGTCATTTGAGATGTCATCAGTGATGTCATCAGTGATGTCACTGACCATGTCATGAATGATGTAATATGTGACATCATCAGCAGTGGATTGCGGGTGCGCGATATATAGTTAGTGCAACTAACTATATATGGAATTTCATTGGTTTTATGTCAATAAAATGTCCAGCTAACTATATATGGTCTCTAACCTATGGTTTTTTCAGTGAATTTTCAAGGTTTTGTAAATGCAAATTCCTAACTATATATGGTCTATAACCTATGGTTTTTTCAGTGAATTTCATTGGTTTTTTAAAAGCTAATATATATAGCTGTAAAATATATTCTTTATTACGTGACGTATCACGTAGCCACGTGAGACGCCTCATGACGCGTCGCATAACCGTGACGTATCGGCTCTGCAGCGCAAACAAAACCCGTAACGTAAGCGTGCCGGAGCACGCTTACAGATATATATATTTTTTTTTACCTTAATTAGACAAAATCCACACGTGCACATATCTTGAGGCATTGCAAAGGCACATCAAACAAACAGTCCCTACAATTTTGCCAAGTTTTCTGGAAATCTATTCCCTTCATTTTTTTTTACTGTTTCTCTTGGTTTTCCCCTTGTTACGCTTACCGGGACGCTACCCGGTACGCGAACTGGACGCTCCAAAAACACAAGATGGCGGACTCCCGTTACGCTGCCGGTTAGCTGCCCGGTTCGCGTACCGGGAAGCGCCTCTACCGCGAAAAATCGCGGGGGACTTTAATATTCCCCTCATCAATCCTAGGGGGTCAGGAGGGGTTTACCTTGCCCCCTTTCCTTCATTTCCCCCTTCTTTTTTCACCACATCTTGTCTCTCGATCCTACCGAGAGACAAGATGGCGGCCGCTCCGGACTGTTTAGAATGTTGACAGACACCGGAGAGCCAATCAGCTTCGCTTCGCGAAGTTCCGTTACGCGTCAGGTACGCGAACCGGGGCGCTAACCGGAGCGCTGTCACAGATATATATATTTTTATAAACGTTAATTTCTCAAAATCCACTAGAGCACATATATTGAGACATAGCAAAGGCACGTCGGGCAAACCATATCTACAATTTTGCCAAGTTTCATGTAAATCTATTCAGCCGTTCGAGCTAAAAGTGAGTCCAACCGCCCTATGGAAAAATGAATGGGAAAAACGCGTTTTGGGACCCCCCTTTTTTCTCGGCCCCTCCTTGACGAAACCCCCCCACATCAGAAACAAAATGTGCCATTTTCCTGAAAATTTCAGCCAATTCCGTCCACAAACGCCAAAGTTATTAGACATAGAATTTTCAGAAATCCCATAGAGAAAAAATCCTAACTATATATACCCACTGGCTATCGCCAGTAGGTAATATACATATATAAACGTATATAATCTGCATATCTATATAAATATAAATGCATGCATACATATACATATATGCATACATATGCATGTTATTTACATGAAAGTTTTAAAAACACTAATAAAAGCAAAGCTAAAAAGCCACCTCATTACAAACAGAATGGCTTTAACTTAAACGAGGGCGAGATCTATTGCATTTTCAATGCTTGTTTACTTTGGTTCTATCAAGAAGGCATTCAGATGTGTCACACATTTGCCATAAATTCTGAATGTTAGCACTCTAGTTGCTCATTAGATCACTGTAGTAAAGCTAGTGCTCACCAGGGAAGTCTGCTGCTAATCATGGTTTGCAGCCATTTTCCCGCATTTTTTATCCCGCAGACTTTCAGTCCGCATACCATTATCCCGCAAGGTCATTGACCTCGCATACCATTATCCCGCATTTTTTCAAAACGCATGTGCATTTATCGCGCATGCCTTTACAAAGAATTACGTTTTAAAGGCATGTATGGTAAATGCATTTGCGTTGTGAAAACCACGATGACGAGAGAGGTAAGTGGGTTTGTGTTAATTTTTTCGTGGGTTAGTGATTGTGTAGTGTAGTGTTGTGTAGTGTAGTGTTGTGTTAGTGTAGTGTAGAGTTGTGGTGGTTGTTTAGTGTAGGGTCATGCTGGGGGTAGTGTTTTAGGGTTTAGGGCAGTGTTGTAGTGTTTGCGTAGTGTAGGGTCATGCTGGGGTGTAGTGTTTTAGGGTTTAGGGTTGTGTTGTAGTGTTTGCGTAGTGTAGGGTCAAGCTGGGGGTAGTGTTTTAGGGTTTAGGGTAGTGTTGTAGTGTTTGCGTAGTGTAGGGTCATGCTGGGGGTAGTGTTTTAGGGTTTAGGGTAGTGTTGTAGTGTTTGCGTAGTGTAGGGTCATGCTGGGGGTAGTGTTTTAGGGTTTAGGGTAGTGTTGTAGTGTTTGCGTAGTGTAGGGTCATGCTGGGGGTAGTGTTTTAGGGTTTAGGGTAGTGTTGTAGTGTTTGCGTAGTGTAGGGTCATGCTGGGGTGTAGTGTTTTAGGGTTTTGGGTAGTGTTGTAGTGTTTGCGTAGTGTAGGGTCATGCTGGGGGTAGTGTTTTAGGGTTTAGGGTAGTGTTGTAGTGTTTGCGTAGTGTAGGGTCATGCTGGGGGTAGTGTTTTAGGGTTTAGAGTAGTGTTGTAGTGTTTGCGTAGTGTAGGGTCATGCTGGGGGTAGTGTTTTAGGGTTTAGGGTAGTGTTGTAGTGTTTGCGTAGTGTAGGGTCATGCTGGGGGTAGTGTTTTAGGGTTTAGGGTAGTGTTGTAGTGTTTGCGTAGTGTAGGGTCATGCTGGGGGTAGTGTTTTAGGGTTTAGGGTAGTGTTGTAGTGTTTGCGTAGTGTAGGGTCATGCTGGGGTGTAGTGTTTTAGGGTTTTGGGTAGTGTTGTAGTGTTTGCGTAGTGTAGGGTCATGCTGGGGGTAGTGTTTTAGGGTTTAGGGTAGTGTTGTAGTGTTTGCGTAGTGTAGGATCATGCTGGGGGTAGTGTTTTAGGGTTTAGGGTAGTGTTGTAGTGTTTGCGTAGTGTAGGGTCATGCTGGGGGTAGTGTTTTAGGGTTTAGGGTAGTGTTGTAGTGTTTGCGTAGTGTAGGGTCATGCTGGGGTGTAGTGTTTTAGGGTTTTGGGTAGTGTTGTAGTGTTTGCGTAGTGTAGGGTCATGCTGGGGGTAGTGTTTTAGGGTTTAGGGTAGTGTTGTAGTGTTTGCGTAGTGTAGGGTCATGCTGGGGTGTAGTGTTTTAGGGTTTAGGGTTGTGTTGTAGTGTATGCGTAGTGTAGGGTCATGCTGGGGGTAGTGTTTTAGGGTTTAGGGTAGTTTTGTAGTGTTTGCGTAGTGTAGGGTCATGCTGGGGGTAGTGTTTTAGGGTTTAGGGTTGTGTTGTAGTGTTTGTGTAGTGTAGGGTCATGCTGGGGGTAGTGTTTTAGGGTTTAGGGTAGTGTTGTAGTGTTTGTGTAGTGTAGGGTCATGCTGGGGGTAGTGTTTTAGGGTAGTGTTGTACTGTTTGTGTAGTGTAGGGTCATGCTGGGGGTAGTGTTTTAGGGTAGTGTTGTACTGTTTGTGTAGTGTAGGGTCATGCTGGGGGTAGTGTTTTAGGGTTTAGGGTAGTTTAGTTGTTTAGTGTATGCTAAAGGCATATTCGTTCTAAAAGTTTTCGTTATTTTAATTTGCGGCCTAATAGTACATGCGGGATTTTTTTTGCGGACTGATGGTATGCGGGATTTCGTCATATATTCGCTAATCATACTTTCTATGGCAAAATGAACCCCCTCATTTTGTTCCTTTTTAAATTAAATGTTTTAAGAGTTACCACTTTATTCCAATCAAGATGGCTTCAGGTGTGCCATACCTTTGTAATAAGTAGGACTGTTAGCACTCTAGTTGTTCTTTAGAACACTCTGGGACATTCTGTCATTGGGCTATAGTTGGGCTACATCTGGCTGATATTTGGGCTACATTTGTTTTTTTGTCTCTGGTGGCCATCTTTGGGCTACATTGGGCTACATTGGGCTACATTTGGGCTCCAACATATATATAGCCCAATGTAGCCCAATATATATTTTTCAAAGTTAATTTTCGTAAAAACCACTGGAGCCTATATCTTGAGACATAGCAAAGGCACATCGGGCTACCAGTCCCTACAATTTTGCCAAGTTTGGTGTAAATCCATTCAGCCGTTCGGGCTAAAAGTGAGGCCAACCGCCCTATGGAAAATTGCATGGGAAAAACACGTTTTGGGACCCCCCTTTTTTCTCGGCCCCCCCTTGACGAAACCCCCCCAAATTTTCAGGGGCTGCTCGGAAACAAAATGTTCCATTTTCCTGAAAATGTCAGCCAATTCTGTCCTCAAATGCCAAAGTTATTCGACATAGAATTTTCAAAAATCCCATAGGAAAAAAATCTTAACTATATATACCTACTGGCTATCGCCAGTAGGTAATAAATATATATATATATATATATATATCGAACAAACACTCCGACCACTTCTACCAAAGCCTCGGCGGCAAGGAAGGAGAAACAAACCTCTTTTTCCAGGTAAGTTGTTATTTATTCAACCATACAAATCCAAGTCAGCATTCGACAGATGACGCGTTTCGGGCTCGGGAGCCCTTGATCACATGGAGACTGGTTTGGTTGTAGCCATTTTTAAATGCTATGCCACATCCTGATCTAGTCACATGGTCCGATAAGTTTACATAGAACTAGAAAACAGACTCAAGAAATGACATATATTGCAATTGCTAATTTCTCATGCTTTTGTGCAATATTGTAACCTCTATCTACAATGATTCCATATATACGCATTTCACATTTTTACGGGCTTAATCCAATTCATAAGATTTACAAAATGTATAAAATTATTTTCCCACCCGATGGTAATGGCATCACTACTTTTATCTAACAAAAAAAGGATTATTATATACAGATACCATATCATTTTTTATGAATGCGGAGTCATGTTAAACTTTAACCGTTTTTCCTACCTTGATTTACATTAAAATCCCAATAGGCTCAAAATCACTGGATAAATCCACGTACAATAAATTGTGTAAAAAACACTGTCTGCTTAAATGCAAATAACCTACTCTATAGGGAAAATGATTCTAAGGATGTGCAAAATTGAGCATAGCAGCAAATACCATTATGTGCAAAATAGTGCTGAATATGATCTCAAAATGAGATAAAGTAGAAGTACCAAGGTAGAAAATAGAGCATAAAGCGAGATGACAGATATTTTTTTAAAACAAAAAATGCATCTTCATCAGTGATGTCATCAGTGATGTCATTTGAGATGTCATCAGTGATGTCACTGACCATGTCATGAAAGATGTAATATGTGACATCATCAGCAGTGGATATAACTAACTATATAGGAGCAATTTCAATGGTTTTGTTTGAGTGAAATGTCCAGCTAACTATAACACCCCTAAAACTTATAGTTTTTTGAGTGAATTTCAAAGGTTTTTTAAATGCTAATTCCTAACTATATAAGGCCCAAAACCTATGGTTTTTTCAGTGAATTTCAAAGGTTTTTTAAATGCTAATTCCTAACTATATAAGGCCTGAAACCTATGGTTTTGTCAGTGAATTTGCAAGGTTTTTTAAATGCTAATTCCTAACTATATAAGGCCTGAAACCTATGGGTTTTTCAGTGAATTTCGAAGGTTTTTTAAATGACAATTTTTAAATGTATTAATTGTTATTTCTTTATACTGATTTACTACATTTTTGCAGGCAGGTGTTCAGAGGACACACCCATTTTTTACATTACTCATGACATGGTCAGTGACATCACTCATGAGATCACTGATGACATCTCAAATGACATCCCTGATGACATCACTGATGACATTATCCTTGTGGCAGACCTCCTCTCACTGTAATATAACCTTTGATACACATGATCAAAAATAGAAACTAACATTTAAAAAAAAATGGAGATACCACTTCCAGTTAGAACACCTATTGGGTAATCCAAAAATCTACATACACATCCACTCATTCACAGTTCTATATAGTCACTCATAGATGTACTCACTCATCATATGTACTCATACACCTATATATCCTGTTATACACCGACACTCATCTATAGAGTTACTCACACACTTACTCACACATGCAAATAAACTATCAAATATCCATTTACTTGCATATACAGCTATACACCCACCTCTACACTAACTTCTACAGAATCGTAGACATACTTACTCTCTTAAACAATCACTTATAGAAGCACAAACTTATTTATACAGGAAGTCTTAGAATCTCTCACTCTCAGATATACTCACTTATATACATCAATACTCACATATACTAGTTTAAAACATATTTAGTTACTCATAAAGATATTATTGAGACAGTTACTCACTCACTAACAAACCCATCCAGAGACTCATCCACCCATACAGTCCTGCACACATACTGTCTTCAAAACACATACAAACAGTGAGTCAGTCATTCATGCATCTGTGCGCTAAGTAATACTCCCCACCGAACCGTACAAACACTCATTTTGGTACTCAAAAAAACAACTAATAACCCATATACACTCTCATGTAGCTACTCACCAACGCATGCAGCCACGTATATACAAAGTGAGACACTGATACAGATATTTAAATATTTAAAGATTACTCGCTAGTATACCTATTCACTAAGATATACTTAATAAGTCAGTTATACAATCAATGTTACAAAAAAAACATCCATTTAGACACTTATTCACCCATTTATTCTTCCATCGACCTTTAGATATACATATACAAAAAAAAATTATTTTTCAGAAAGACACACATTTACTGGATGATGTCATCAGTGATGTCATGAGTAATGTAATATGTGACGTCATCAGCAGTGCCTTGCGGGCGCGCAAGTTATAGTTAGCTGACCTAACTATAACGGAGGAATTTCAAAGGTTTTGTATGAAAGAAATGTTCAGCTAACTATAACGTGTGAAACCTATGGTTTTTTTCAATGAATTTGCATAGTTTTTAAATGCTAATTCCTAACTATAACGTGTGTGAAAACTAAGGTTTTTTCAATGAATTTGCAAGGTTTTTTAAATGCTAATTCCTAACTATAACGTGTGTGAAACCTATGGTTTTTTCAGTGAATATATATATATATATATACATATAGTTTTTTCTTGCCGTTTTCACTGAGCCCAGTGTAAACAAAAGGAGGGCGCACTACTGCAGGCGAATTCCAGTTATTATTTTATTCTTCAGTTATTTTTCCAACAAGCGAACAACCTACGCGTTTCGGTATTCCTATACCTTGGCCACGGTTGGTTAGTTCTCTAAACTTTGTGTTTTTTGTAATTTCAAAATGAGTTACATCATTTCCTCTTTCAAACTCACAAGGTAACACCAAGCATTCTGGGACATGTAGTTACCAGAAAGTTAAAATTAAACCTTTAAGACATTACGAAAGTATATATGGAATTGGTTCCAAATGCAAATAAACAAATAGGAGGTTATTTATATACATATTTACAGGTTCCTATTTACAGTCTGTTCTTCAGTCATTTTTTTTAATGTTTAATCCATAACCAGCAGTTTTTTTCGGTGTGTTATGTTACAGCTTTGTTGATCAAAGGGTTTCTTTATGGATGTTTTTTTGTGAATTTTGCTTTTTTATTTTTCGGTCATGGCTATTCCAGCACAACAACAATTTAGATGTCTGTACAATGAAGTTCAATTTTCAAAAGCCACCTCCTATTTACGGGAACCTTTATTTTCTCTTCTGTAATGACACATTGGACATCATGGGAGCTATTTACAAGTGAATGTACATTTCTTCCGAAAAATTCATGCCGTGAGGGGACATAATTCTGAAATTGAGTATATGGCGAGACTCTTTCTGCCTCAATATTCGTTCTCTGTTTCCTCCTCGTTCGTTTTGAGGAACAGTCTCTATACCACTGAACTTCAGACATTTCCAATCCCCTTTATGGAATGTTTCCACATGTTTTGCAACAGCGCTGTTTTTATCCTTGTTTATCTTCGCTCTTACATGTCTTTTTTGAGTTCACAAATTGTGATGCCCACGTATTTTTATTTGCATGGGCATTCAATTATGTACACAGTGTACTGGCTACTTTTACAGGTGATGAGTTGTTGGATCCGCCAAATTCTTCCATCTGCCATAGTTATTGCCTTTGTAGGGTGGGCGATTTGGCACACTTTGCAACCATGGCATTTGGCAAAGCCAGTTGTTTTCCGCCACAAGTCCTTTTTTTTATTTGTTTTTAGATAGCTATGCACTAATTTGTCTTTGAGGTTAGTGGCTCTGCGGTATGTGATGTTTGGATGGTTTCCCATTTGTTTGCCCATTGGGTGATCCAACTTCTAAATCTTCCAATTTTTTCTCATGATCTGTGAGATTTCTTTTGCCTCTTGCATGTAGTCCAAAATCAGGTGGATTGGTTCTTCTGCTGAGGGTTTTGCAATGGGTGTTTTCGGTACCAAGCAATCCTGTCTTGATTGTTCATTTGCCCTCGACCAACATTTATCCACAGTTTTACCATTGTATTTTCTGTTCAGAAATCTGTTCTTTGTTTTCTCACTATGCTATTTCCATTCCTCCTCCTCACTACAAATACGCCTCAAGCGGAGGAATTCCCCATAAGGGATGCTGGCAATCAGAGCTGGTTGGTGAAAACTTGTCGCTTCTAGGGTGGAATTGGTGGCTGTTTTTCTATGAAGTGTGGATTCAATTTTCATATTCTTTATGTAGATCTCTGTATTCAGGAATATTATTTTCTCATTACTGTTGTAAGTACATTTCAAGTTATCCACACTTGAATTTAGAATCTCAAAATATTCCTCAAATTCCCCCACACTTCCATTCCACACTATGAATAAATAATCAATGAACCGTGTCTATTTGATGATTTTGTCCACGAATTTGCTGTACATTGGGTTCCATGCCATCTCTCTTTCCCACCAGCCCATTACAAGGCAGGCGTAACTGGGACTGAAGGAAAACCCCATCACAGCTCCATTGCGTTGCCCAAAAAATTAATTTCCAAACATGAAACAATTTTGGGTCAGGCATAGTGAGATCATTTCCATTATCATTGTATTGTGCTTACTGTAATGTATATTTCTTTCTTTCAGAAAGTATGAAATGGCTTTCTCACCCAGACTGTTGGTGTAGAGTTTGATGACATCCATTGTGATGAGTTGGAAGTTTGACTGCCACGGAATCTCCTGTATTATTCTCAGTAAATCACTGGTATCCTTTATGTATGAACTTAGCTTTGCGACATAAGGGATTAGAAAATAGTCAATGTAGTTTGCCAGTGGTTCGAGGAGAGAATTGTTTGCCGATAGAATTGGGTGTCCTGGAGGTGTTCTTGAGTTTTTATGAAGCTTTGGTAGGAAGTAGATGGTTGCAGTAACCGGGTAATCCACTGTTAGATATTTTGCTTCTTCAGTATCTACTAAGTTTTGTCATGACCATGTTCTGATTTGTATATCAATTTGCCTTTTGATATTCATTGTTGGATCTCTTTGTAATTTCTCATAGAAATTTGTGTCCTCCAGCTGACAATGTGCTTCCAAAATGGAGGCATTGCGATCCCAAATTACAATGTACCTGCCTTTATCGTTAACTTTTATGTCGATTTCTTTGTCATCCATTAATTTTGTGAGTGCTTCACGCTCATCTCTTGTTAAATTGTCTTTGTATTTGGATCTCTATAAGTTGTATAGATCTTGCACAACGGCCTCTTGGAAAACATCTATATTTTATTTCCTGGAGGGAATTGGGGATAGAATTTTGAATGTGAATGTTTTTCACTAAGGCCAACTCCTTATTGTGAGCATGCTGCATCTAAGGATAATTCCTATCCTTCCTCTGCATTTAAATTCAACAACAGTAAATAATCATCTGATTCTTTTGCAAGTATGGACGAGGTAGGTTCCTTTGTCATTTTTGTTGGTTTTGGTTTATCCTTGTTTTCTAAATAGAACTTCTTTAATTTGATTTTCCGCACATAAAGATAAAGATCAATTCTGGTTTGGGCTAGGTACATTCCTTTTTGGGGGCAATAGTTTATGCCTCTTTTTAAAAGTGATGTTTCGGCCTCAGTTATTTCTCATTTAGATAGATGTACAATTTGCAGCTCATCTATTTCCGATTTTTCTTCTGTTTCATGCTTCTCGTTTGAGCCCCTTCTCTTTCCGGCGACTCATCTCCGCCTTTGTCCTCTCCTTCTCGGTTTTGTCGGTACCAGTTTCTTCCATGCCCTTTGCCTCGTTGTTGAAACTGCGGCGTTCTGCTTTGTTCCCACTGGCGTTGTTGCAGAACAAGTTGCATATCCCCTAAAAAATTGAGCTTGTGTTTTCTGCTATATTTTCTTGCTCATCGCTACTTTGGTTTGTTGAGGCAAGTGAGGAAAAACTGCTTGAGGAACCCCCCAAGTAACCCATAAAAGGTGATTTTTTGAAAAGGACAAACTTTCTAGCAAAAGTAAAAATGAGGCCTTGGGCATAATCTTTTTCATCCCTGATGAATTTATTGTGTTTACGTTGCCTGACCACTTCCTCATGTTTTTCTATTTGTGTTTCCAAATCTTCTTTGAATTTGGTCATTTCTGCATTTAATTTTTGTATCGATAGGTCTTTTTCTACCTTTTTTAATTCCTCTTTAATTTTTTGTAAAGCGATATCTATATGTTTTGTTAGTATTTTGATTAGATCCAAAGATGAGTTAAGAGTGTATTCTCCCCATTCCTGTAAGAGTTCATTAGATGCATCCTGTTGATTTGGCATTAGCTTAATTCTTTATCCCCTTGGTAGACGGCGCACTTCCAGATATTTATATATATATATATATATATTTTTCCAAGAAGTCTGCTCCAGAAAAGAAGACTAGGCGGCACTCGAGGTTCATGGTGTCAGCCTTTTATTTTAAAACCATGGGCATGACGCGTTTCGGGGTTTACTTCCTTTTTCAAATGCCCCCCTGGTTTAGTTCGCCGCTGTTGCTCACAATTCCCCTCATTTTAAGTATGTGTCCTTCCCACCATCTCAAGTAGTGTGGGTAGCCTGCAAAACACGGCCTGGATCCGCCTCTATTCTCACCATTGGACAACATTTCCCAGCATGCAATGTCTTTCACAAGCTGGCGGCGGCCCCAGTTCTCGGTGTAATTTTGCCAGGTAGGTAACCGATGTGCTGTGAAGTCAGGCGGGGATTGTGGCAATTATTCTGGGCATCACTGTTTACAGTCACGACTCTCTCTCCCTCCTCGCACAAAATTCCTTTGTGGAGCAGAAAACACCAATGAAGTAGAAGTGTAGTCCCATTCACGTATGGACTGCGCATCCGCAGCAACATCCGATCCAGACTTCATGCGGGGCAGTTAGAGGGTCTTCCTTGTAGCGACCCCCTTGACACTTGCGGGAGGTGCCTTCCTTACGTGCTTACCACAAACACGTTATGTTTTTCCAAGAAGTCTGCTCCAGAAAAGAAGACTAGGCGGCACTCGAGGTTCGTGGTGTCAGCCTTTTATTTTAAAACCATGGGCATGACGCGTTTCGGGGTTTACTTCCTTTTTCAAATGCCCCCCTGGTTTAGTTCGCCGCTGTTGCTCACAATTCCCCTCATTTTAAGTATATGTCCTTCCCACCATCTCAAGTAGTGTGGGTAGCCTGCAAAACACGGCCTGGATCCGCCTCTATTCTCACCATTGGACAACATTTCCCAGCATGCAATGTCTTTCACAAGTTGGCGGCGGCCCCAGTTCTCGGTGTAATTTTGCCAGGTAGGTAACCGATGTGCTGTGAAGTCAGGCGGGCATTGTGGCAATTATTCTGGGCATCACTGTTTACAGTCACGACTCTCTCTCCCTCCTCGCACAAAACTCCTTTGGGGAGCAGAAAACACCAATGAAGTAGAAGTGTAGTCCCATTCACGTATGGACTGCGCATCCGCAGCAACATCCGATCCAGACTTCATGCGGGGCAGTTAGAGGGTCTTCCTTGTAGCGACCCCCTTGACACTTGCGGGAGGTGCCTTCCTTACGTGCTTACCACAAACACGTTATGTTTTTCCAAGAAGTCTGCTCCAGAAAAGAAGACTAGGCGGCACTCGAGGTTCGTGGTGTCGTCCTTTTATTTTAAAACCATGGGCATGACGCGTTTCGGGGTTTACTTCCTTTTTCAAATGCCCCCCTGGTTTAGTTCGCCGCTGTTGCTCA
Source organism: Lissotriton helveticus (assembly GCF_964261635.1). Lineage (NCBI taxonomy): Eukaryota > Metazoa > Chordata > Amphibia > Caudata > Salamandridae > Lissotriton > Lissotriton helveticus. The sequence goes on along the minus strand of NC_136063.1, from coordinate 479,004,867 downwards.
CAATTCCCCTCATTTTAAGTATGTGTCCTTCCCACCATCTCAAGTAGTGTGGGTAGCCTGCAAAACACGGCCTGGATCCGCCTCTATTCTCACCATTGGACAACATTTCCCAGCATGCAATGTCTTTCACAAGCTCACAGGTGCACATACCAGGGAGCGCACCCGGCGCGCTACGGGAGTGCGCGAGCGGAAAGCTGATTGGCTGTCGGGTGTCTGTCAACATTCTAAACAGTCCGGAGAGTCCGCCATTTTGTGTCTCGGTAGAATCGAGACACAAGAGGTGAAAAGGAAAGGGGGAAATAATGAAAAGGGGGCAGAGTAGACACCCCCTGACCCCCTAGGTTTTCTGAGGGGGGTCTAGAAGGACCATGAAGAGAAAAACCCCTTTTTTTTGTTGAAATTTTCGCAGGGTAAGCGCTGGCTGCGCTCTCCGGTACATTCACCCTGAGCGCACCACGGGGAAAAACAGTGTAAAAAAATAGAGGAAAAAATAATGTAGAGTGTTTAGAGGTAAGTTAGCTCTGAAAAGAGCTGTTGTGTTAAGTGGGTGTTTTTTGTACCTACAAGTAGGTACCAATGCAGAGTCTTATATTCAAGAGGAAAACTCTTTTCCCCTCATCTGTAAAATGCACGCCATCTCTCCTATAGATGTCTTGCATGTTGTAACGCAAGTTGTTGTGGTAAATGGAACCCATACCATAGTCTCTGAGGTAAGCAGAAACAGATTTATTCACATGTTTCCTTGCTTTCTCAATCTGTGGACAAAATTGGTTGGACCAGTTCCATTTTTGCCTTTGGCATATATTAGAAAAAACCAAGGCAGTTTTTGGAAAAAGTGACATCAATTGCCCAAAGATGTCCTTTAAAAGCATTTCCAGACCTACACCAGTCAAAGTGCCTAAGTCATTTCCACCACAGTGCACTATTAAAAGGTCAGGGTGTGGTAAATGCATAAAGGATTTTACCAATGGTATCAATTGGTGACTCCTCAATCCTCTCTGTCCAATCCATACAATGTCCACATTTGGTAAATCAAGATTGTAAATACCTCTGTTAGCTGCGTATTTTTGACTCCAGTGGACATAGCTATGACCCACAAACCAGACTTTTGTTATTGTGAAGGTAGATGTGCTTCAAGTCAGATGAGTTGTGGAAATGAAATGGCAGTTTGATTATGAGAAAAAGTGGTTGTGAATCAGTGCAGTTGAATAACCATAAATGATTGGAGCTTTGTTAAAAGTCTCCACTGAAAATTAGGGTGCATGCTTTTTTTTGTAAGAAGTCATTTCAATGGTTGAGAAAAAGTCATTTAAAGAAACATTGCATTTCATTAGCTAGTAGTTTGAGAGGTCAAACAGCCTTGAAGGATTGTTTTGCAACGTAGTATGATGAACCTGTGAACTGTGTGCTGGTTTAAGAGGGAGTTACCATGGTTACAGGGTAAATGAGCACTGGGGGGATGGGTGAATGTTATGTGAGTTTCAAAGGCTTTCAATGTACAACCAATTAAAATGTGCAGTTTGGTTTTGAATTTGTGTGGGAACAATTTTTATTGGCTATGTACAAGAATATGGGTCTGAAATGAGAAAGAATCTGTGCCATTAATGAAAGGCTCCAGTGAAGGTAGCATTATTCAGAGATTCTGCTTAAGAATATCTGTTGACTGTGACTAACACTGTTTTACATCTTCCAAAGCATTTTTAAAGGTGAGTAATGATTGTTTTAAAAAAGATAGAGAGCTTAAAGATTTTTGACAAGTATCATAGTGAATGTCTGTGTGAATTAAGGAATTATATTTTTAACTTTTCCCATAATGTTAGCTGTGTGTTTATAAGGTAGTCTTCTTCATAAATTGTTTTTTATGTTTGGATTCAATGTTGGTTTAGAAATTGTGTAAGGGTTTCATTGGACTTGTAAATATGCTCCTTTTTTTGAAGCGCCTTCTGCAACCTTTAGCATGGGTGGAAGTAGTGAATGTATGGAGAGGGATAGGAATAGCAGATAGAAAACCATATGAAATGGTGTGGGAGATGCGTAAAGTATTTCAGTAATGGTATCAATTGAGATGGAATAAAAGATAAAGAGGGGCATATTTACAAGACTCTTGCGCAATGTTTCACATTGGTACAAGCAGAAAATGCATGCAGAATAATAAAATTGGCACCCAAAAAAGGGAGAAAACCGACCGTTCACTGCCACTCGGGATCAGGGGGAGAGGTAGTTCGCTCGTATCATTGTTATAAATTTAGAGGAGAAGCCAAAGGCGGCCAGGGTATGGAACAGGATCCCCCAGTCCACCCTGTCGAACGCCTTCTCGGCGTCTAGGCCCACCAGAACCGCCGGAATTTTAAACTTATTGGCTTTCTCAATGAGGTGTACTACCCGCTGTGTATTATCATGGGTCTGGCGCCCTTTGATAAACCCGGAATGATCTGGGTCTATGAGGGCCGGCATAAGATCATTGAGCCGTTGGGCGATGATAGAGGAGTAGAGCTTCGCGTCTAAGTTCAGGAGGGCAATCGGCCTGTAGGAAGCGCATTTACTGGGGTCTTTACCGGGTTTGGGGATGATGGATATAAGTGCATCCGCCATTGTGCGGGAGGATTCACCCTCCTCCGCCATGCGGTTAATTAGTTGGACTAGGTGCGGGTATAAATCAGAAGCAAATGTTTTATAGAAGATGGCCCTATACCCATCCGCCCCCGGAGCTTTGTGGGTTTTTTAAGCTTTAATGGCAGCTAGCACATCCTCCCTGGAGAAGGGGGCGGAAAGCACCTCGTTCCATTCTGCTGATACCTGAGGCAGTGTCAGTCCTTGCAGATATTCTGCTTGGGCAGTAGCCTCCAGGTGGTCCCCTGTATATGGGTCTTGTAGAAGGCCTCAAAGAGCTCCGCCTTCGTCTCGTCTTGATGCGTCATTCCACCCTGGGCATCTTGAATTCCCCCTATGTACTCCCGCTCCCTCTTGTCCCGTAGCTGCCTGGCCAGGTGTCTCCCCACCTTATTGCCCTGGGAGAAGGAGCGTCACCGCAATTTCAATAGGGTATATTCGGCCCTGTTATCATAGTGGGCTCGGAGTTTACCCCTGACGGCCGTTAGTTGCCTGAGACCCAACGTTGAGGGATTCTCCTTATGTGCCTTTTCCAGGGAGGAGAGCTCCTCCTCCAGCTGCTCCCGCTCCCGACCACGCTGCCGATTAAGGGCGGCGTTCAGGGCTATGCAGTGTCCACGAAGGTACGCCTTAAAGGCATCCCATGTGGTGAAGACCGAGGTGTCCTTTGGGTCGTTGAGGGTGAAAAACTCATTGATAAGTCCTCGTAAGGAGGTGCATGATGGTTTGTCCCGAACCAGGGAAGCTGGGAAGTACCACTTGGAGCTGTCTTTGCTCTTCACACCCCATTGGAGCTCCACTGCTAGCAGACTGTGGTCAGAAAGCGATAAAGGGAAGACATTGGCCTCCCGTAGGTCCCCACGAAGCGACTGGCTCAGGAAGAAGTGATCAATCCGGGAATAGGAGCGGTGGACATGGGAGAAGAAGATGAAATCCTTAGACTGGGGGTATAGAAGGCGCCAAGCATCAAAAAGGCCCAGGTCGGAAAGCTGTTGCCTTGTGTCGGGGGAAAACGTGCCCATGTCTGATCTCTGGGAGTGTGTGCTATCTAAGTACTTCTGCCATACCATATTAAAGTCCCCCATAGCAATCAGTGGCCCTTCCACAAAATCAAAAATGGCCCTCAGTAGTGTAAGTAGAAAGGCGTTTTGCCCTGTGTTAGGTGCGTACAGTACAAGAAATGTGCAGAGTCTACCCCTCAGGAGGCCCTTAACCATGATCCAGCGACCCTCCCTATCACTTTGTACACCCACAAGCTGAAATTGCAGGGTCGAGCGAAACATAAGGGCCACCCCCCTTTGCTTCGTGGCAGCGGAGGATCTATAGATTAATGGGAACATTTTGTGCTTAAGGCGTGAGTCCTCCTTTTTAGCCAGGTGAGTCTCCTGAAGGCCCACTATATCCAGATGGTGATCAATAATATACTTCTAGGTCTTTTGGCGCTTTTGGGGAGAAATCAGCCCTCTAACATTCCATGTTCCTAAGGTTAAAGGCAGCATCGGAAATTCCTACGAGAGAGCTCTGCAAAGGCTGTTTGCCCACTCCCCCCCTGGTGGGTGGCCAAATGGGTGACTCCCCCATCCCTCTTCCAGGATCCGAATGTAGCATGCGACCAAATGTTCGTGTCAAGACTAACCCGTCCCGCAGGATCTCCCCGCCTCGAGCTCCCCCCCGGCCCACCTCCCTCACAGGCAAGTTCCACGGATTCCTATCTATAAGCCTACCCGCGCTACCACCACTGCCCCCCTCAACCCACCCCACCCACACCCCCAACACCCCTAGAAAAAAAACACAATATACAGAACAAAGGAGGAAAAGTCTTAAGGGCAGGGGGACATGGCACCAGTCACTGTTCTTCCAGTTCGTGTTACCGGACTCCCTCATGATCATGGAGAGACAGCACGAGTGTTACCTCAGAGTGGTGGCCCCCTCCAGTAACCTGCAAATGACCCTCTCAGGTTCATGGGACCGCCTCACCCTGGTCCGTCGCAGCGTCAGTGACCTGGGCCCCCAAAGTGACCACTGCACCTCGCTCCTGCATCCTTGCTGACAGGTCTGGCCCTCCTGTCCACGCTGGCTTGCCCACTCTCTGCCACTCTGCTGAGCGTCGTCATCGCGTGCCTGGGGATCCGCTGTTCCTGGACGGTGGGTCCTGACGTTCCAAGCCCAGAAGATCCATTGCCACCTCTAAAGAGCGCACCTGGACCAATTTATTCTGCCAGCGGAAGATGAGATGAAAGGGGTGCCCCCAAGAGTAGGGCACTTTTTGTTCCTGGAGATAAGTGGTCAGAGGCTTGAAGTCCCTGCGCTTTTGCAGTGTGGAAGCCGCCAAACCCTGGTACAGCAGGGGATTATGGTCTCGGAAGTGGAGAGGAGCTCGATCTCACGCTTTCCTAAGGATCCGTTCCTTTAGCTGGAAATCATGAACACACACCAGGATGTCGGGGGCGGCGCCTGAGGCCCACGCGGTAGACCAACTCGGTGCACTTGGTCAATTTGTATGGTTTGGATATCCTCCTCCTCAAGAATGTGTTTGAATAGCGCCTTGACGTACTCCCTCAAGTCTGCCCCCTCGCCTTTCCAGGGAACTGAGCGAATGCGAATGTTGTTGCGACGTGACCTATTTTCCAAGTCCTTTGTATGGGCCTGCAGGTCGAGGTTTTGCTCCGTCAGGCGAATCACGTCTTGCTGCAACTGGTGAATGTCCTCTGCTGCACCTACGTCATGTTCTTCCAGCGTTGCGACCCGCTCCCCTACTCCGTCCACATCTCTCCTTACTTCGCACAAGTCTGATGCCAGTTGTGAGCGCAGCTCTGACATGTCCTCTTTAATTGCCGCAAAGAGTTCTATTATGAAGGCCTTGGTCGCGGGTTCTTCATTATCACCCTTTTTGGGGGATTTGTCGTGAGCAGGCGAGGCGGGCTGCGCGGCTCCTTTCGGGATCCCCTCCTTACCAGGCTTGTCCTTTTTCAACTTTTGGATTCCATGGCTGCCGGGGCGCACCCCAGAGATCTGTCCAACAGTAGGCACTCTCACCCAAGGTCAGAGGTGGAGCGCCAGCACCCCGATACAGGCCACAAGGTATCTCAGCTGTTCGCCCACCAATCGCAGGTCACCAGAGACTCGAGGGGCCCCTGGTCAGAGTCGCCCTCACTGTGGGTCAACAACCAGGCCCAGGAGCTCACCGCGCCACTCCAGTGGTCCTCTGCGCAGCGACACTGTTGTTCTATTCGGGGGCCCCCATGCAAGGGCTATAGGCTGGACGACCGATAATGGCGATCCGTGCCCTTCCCCCGCTCGCTAGTCAAGGTCCAAGCCAGGCTCCACCGGGCCTCAAGCCCACCACATCCTTGCTCCAAGGCGTGGGCCTCCGTGCAGGCGGCGTAGGCCGAACCACGTGATGAATCAACCAGTACTCTGCAATTGGTGCTCTCAGGATGTTCCTGCCTCAAGGTGTCCAGCCCGGTCCCCCGAGTGCTCCCCCAGGACAGGAGGGTAATGGAATGGCCGCCTCACCCACTGCAGATGGCTGCCCAGCGACCAGGTAGGTCCTGCTAGTCCTAGGGGCCAGCTCCACAAGGCCAGGGATTCCACCGCCTCACTCCGGAGTCCGAGGCAGGCTCCGCGTAGCAGCTCCGGGGGGCAGGTGCTGTGGATGCACTGGGAGAGCAGCGGGGTTCCAAGATTCCCTCCCCCGCCGGGAGCTCCGGCGTAGATCTCCGCACCAGCCACTTGGAAAGGCGGGCTCTGTACCTGGCCGGCGCCTACACTGGCCCAGAAGCCCCGACCTCGAGTTGCTGCAGTGGCTGCGTCGCGGCAGCTCAGTCTGGGCGCCCGTCCGCCGCTCAACTCCTCCTGAGCCGCCCATTCACTGTGGGCTCACCTTCCTGCTTTCCGCACCGCTAGATATCAGGCACCCTGCAAACTACCTCCGGCGCAGGTCACAGGCTCCTCCGATCATGACAGTGCCCACAGTCGGCGTTCCAGGGTGCACGTCGTCAGGCTATGTCGCAGCCTAAGCCGGGCTCGAACTGCCGCAATGTAGGCCGCACTGGGAAGCTCCTCACACCGTGTCTCACCGAGCAATACGGGACCTCTGGACACTCCAGGCAGACTCCAGGGTGTCGGCGATGCGGGCCACGGAATGCTAAAGTCCCAAGAGGGAGCTTAAACAAAGCTATTTCCCGCGTGGCACCGGAGAGACCTGAAAGCACGTCTCACTCCGTCGCCATCTTGGCCACGCCGCCCCCAGCCTTGCTTTTTTTAAGGTAGAAACTAATGGATTCTATATCTTCCGATTTTGTAAAAGAATGTCACAAATAGCATAACTGTGCTCACTAGAGCCTTCAATCTTACCTGCGGACAGCCGGGTCCACAACTTCAAATCAGCTTTCCTTCTACATTAAGGACAGCATTGAATCCAGCCTTGCTTTACTTAAGGCGGAGACAATTTTACTCTGTAGTCAGATTCTGTTAACTGTACAAAATAGGATTCATCAATGTTTGTGTCAATTAGTACCTTCGATCTACACTGCGGACAGCCGGGTTCACAACTTCAATTCAGGTTTCCTTCTACATTAAGGACAGCATTGAATTCAGTCTTGCTTTACTTAAAGCAGAGACAATTGTACTCTATCCTCAGATTCTGTTAACTGTACAAAATAGCATTCATCAATGTTTGTGTCAACAACTGCCTTCAATCTACACTGTGGACACCATGGTTCATAACTTGAATTCAGCTTTGCAACTAAATTTGTCTTCTATATCTGTGCTGACAACTACCTTCAATCTATTCTGCGGTCAGTAGAGTTCAAAACTTGATAGCAGGAGCTCCAATACTACAGAAAACATTCAATACAGCCTTGCTTTACTTAAGGCAGAGACAATTGTACTCTTTCCTCAGATTCTGTTAACTGTACAAAATAGCATACAACAATGTTTGTGTCGATTAGTACCTTCGATCTACATTACGGACAGCAGGGTTCACAACTTCAATTCAGTTTCCCATGTAAATTTCTCCTCACTATGTGTGCTGAGAAGTGCCTTCAACCAATTCTGCGCTCAGTAGAGTTCACAACTAATTACCAACAGCTCCAGCACTACAGAAAACATTCAATACAATCTTGATTTAATTAAAACACAGACAATTGCACAATATCCTCAGATTTTCTTAAAGATTGAACACTAGGAAATTCAGCCTTCATTTATTTAATGCAGACACGACTCTACTAAATGTGATTCACATTTTGTTTAAATAAGTGACAAAAACCATTTGTCTATGTCTTTTAACAACTGCCTTCCATCTACACTGCACAGGTAACATACAAGCTCACCGCCAAAGATACTACTTACTCAGCGCACCATAAATCATCACAAACAAGAGTGAACACTTTTATGTCACAGTGAGACATACTGTCCCTTTTAAATGGAATTGATGCAGAATTCAATCAACAAAAGATATTACTTCAATTACTCTGCCTCACCCAGACCACACATCATCACAGGGTACGTTCAAGCTCAGCTCCAAAGGTATTACTAACTCAGTGCACCACAAATCATCACCATGTACTGTATTGAATGAGATGACTTATTTAGAAAAAAATATATCATACTTTTTGAAGATATACTTCAACTTACTTCTGTGAATGGACAAGCAATATTTATTAGAAAACTTGATTTTAAAGATTTTGCTACCAATGCGTGCTGCTTGGACCACACATCATCACACACTCCACAGAACTTTGTTGCTTTACATGCACACTTGCTTCCTTTCTTGGCTGGGATTATCAATTATTCCTCAATTGCATATTCTGATTGAACGTCAAGGCCCTTTATCGAACCTTTTTGTCTTTTCTACTACCCCAGAAGAAGGTTAATACTCCAAAACTAATCTGTAAAATTTAGCAAACACCTCTTTCAAGGGATGATCCATACAAAAAATACTCCTTTGGCACACCAAGTATAGTGGGACATGTAAAAACTTGCACCCCAACAACTTCGCTTGAGCTGCAACACAGAGATTGCAGGACAACCCACTTGCTGCTGCACCAAGCACATCAACTGCTGCAACAACATCTTCGGCAAGCAGTCCATACTCACATATTGATCTTGATTTTGGAAAACTTTAATTTCTATGCATTTATTGCGATGAACTTTTCTGTTACGGAAATAGTCTGTCAACCTCATCAAAAATAAGAAACAGGAGCATCACTCTCCTCAAAATCAGCCACTACACATTTATCAAGCTTTTTTGTTCGGAGAACTACCCCGTACAAAGGCAGTGGGAAATGTGCACACATGCTGCCTTTCTTGGCTGGGGTTATCAATTATTCTTTAATTTCATATTCTGATTCAAAGTCAAGGCCCTTTATTAAGCCTTTTTGTTGTAGAAGTTTCCACACATGCTGCCTTTCTTCACTAGAGTTATCAATTATTATTTTTCAAATTGAAATTCAAAGTGCAGGCCGTTTATTGAGCCTTCTTGGTAACTACTACCCGTGAATGGCAGTGGGTAATTTGCACACTTGCGTCCTTTCTTGCGTCCTTTCTACCGCACACTGTGTGTACTTTGTGCACTAGCTTGCCTCCTTTGATGTGGTACCTGTTTCTCAGGCTCCCACTGCGGAATCCGACGCCCTGTTGGTGTAATGGACTGAAAAACCAAACACCCACTTTCCTTACCCACTTTCCTTACAAGGAAGTGGGTAGCTTGCAGGTCTTCAGCCTTTCTTATTTTTCACCTTATTCATCTTCCACTCAATCAACACATCATCCACACATACACAAACCTACTTGCTGCCTTTCTTGGCTGTGGTTATCAACTATTCTTCAATTTCACATTCTGATTCAAACTCAAGGCCCTTTATCGAGCCTTTTTGATGTAGCTACTACCCCGGCCGAACGCAGTGAAAAATGTGCACACTTGCTGCCATTCTTGGCTGGGGTTATCAATTATTCTTGAATTTCATGAACTTGTTTTATATCAGTTATAGGTTTAGTACAATAACAAAATTAGTCTTGTAAGTCCAAAAGAACACTGAATGGCAGTCTACACTGCAGACAGCACAGGTCACAATTTGAACTATTATGTCCCTGAAACATACATATTTTGACAATGTATTCCATACATGTTATATCTCTCATTTCAATCGTGATTACAGACGATACAGTCCACCCTTAAATGTACACTGCGGACAGCCGGGTTCACAACTTCAATTCAGCTTTCCTTCTACATTAAGGACAGCATTGAATCCAGCCTTGCTTTACTTAAGGCAGAGGCAATTGTACTCTGTCCTCAGATACGGTTAACTGTACAAAATAGCATTCATCAATCTTTGTATCGATTAGCACCTACGATCTACATTACAGACAGCGGGGTTTACAACTTCAATTCAGCTTTCAATGTAAATTTCTCTTCACTATGTGTCCTGAGAAGTGCCTTCAATCAATTCTCCGCTCAGTACAGTTCACAACTAGATACCAAGAGCGCTAGCACTACAGAAAACATTCAATACAATCTTGATTTACTTAAAACACAGACAATTGGTGTAGAAAATGTAGAGGATGAACATTTAGGGCCATATGTAGGTGGCCAAATACCGGTCGGTAATGGCCGATTTCGGCAGTTACCGACCGGTATTTGTAGTTTCAGATGTAGGGGGCCAGAAAATCGAATCGGTAACTTTACAGAATCTGTAAATTACCGAATCGGTAAATGTACAGTATCGGTAATATGGGATGTAGGTGGCACTGGAAACAGTGCCACAGGCCCTTAGGAATTCGTCATTTACCATGAAATACTATTGCATGGTAAATAACGAATTCCTGTGTTCATGCACATCTGTGCCATTAGGGCATGTATGTGTGCCACATGGCACACAAGCCAGAATCAGGGGTGCAACAGGGTGTCAAAGTGACACCCTGTCCCCCTTGACAAATCGGTAATTTTATCGAACCGGTATTTACCGATTCGGTAATTGCCATTGATTCCTATGGGCCTAACGACCCATTTTTCAATGTGGCGTTGTAGCTCAGTCCTGTCAATTTCTGCATATTTAACTAATATTTCAACTAATCTCCTTGATGAGTCCAGATTACATTGGGCCCATTCTTTAATAATTTCTGGGTTAGGTTGCTAGTAACTAGCTGCAGTTAATATGCGCAATCCTCTCAGAATTCTCCGCACGTCCAAGTATCATTGAAGTGATTTGTGTTCCCACCATTTTCCCTGTTCTGCGCGCTTCTTTTTTTCCAGCGCTTTCATTTTGTTTCTCAAATCATCGTTAATTTTGGTGACATTAGTCCCCGGTTGTTGGAACACATTACTAGCAGGGGGTTACTTGTCAAACATTTCTGAGGCTGCAGCCTCACGGTCTTTAAGCGTGTCAGCCGACATTTTGCAGATGTTGCGGTAATTTGGTTTAGCGTGTCCCAGGTTCCCAGAAGTATTAAATAATCCTCTCGTCCTGTACGCTATGCGCACACAAATCACCCCTAATGCCTTTGAATCCTACCTTTCACGTCCTGCCAGCAACCTGAGAGTCCTCCGACACTGCGAGTGCAGTGGACGATCTTGGCGGCCCAATCCTGGCTGCGGGGTGGCTGACTGTTGAAAATTCCTTATATATATGGAGAGAGAGAGAGAGAGAGATGTGTGGACTCCCTGGGGACAGATTGTGACCATAAGCAGGGGGCTGACCGTTTGTCAAGTTTATTTGGACATTTGATGCACTAAATAAACGTCATTAAGCAATAAGTCTTGCCTGCGGAGTCTGTTTCCCAGTACTGCGGCGCTCTCTGTGAAGGTTGCATCACTGGGATCCTGGTGTGACATATATTTATATATATATATATATATATATATATATATATATATATATATATATATATATATATATAATTAGGGAAGTTCATAATTATGAATGAATTGTACTTACCCATGTAATGTATTCAATTGCAAGTATTTTTTCTGTGTCTATGCGAATCTCACGTCACGTGGTGTTAATCAAATCAGTTACTAGCACTTTAAATATGAGCAAAGGTATGAAGGACGTTGTCATGTGAGCATGGCTCCAAGGAGCCGAAACGTCATGCGGCATACTCTGCTTGAATAAATAATTTGCACCAAACTGGTCCGTGTCCTGAGAATTTTTGCCGTCCTACCTGACGTTGATGTGGCAATTCGGAATATATATGTATGTATGTATATGTATATGTATATATATATATATTCACTGAAAAAACCATAGGTTATAGACCATATATAGTTAGGAATTTGCATTTACAAAACCTTGAAAATTCACTGAAAAAACCATAGGTTAGAGACCATATATAGTTAGCTGGACATTTTATTGACATAAAACCAATGAAATTCCATATATAGTTAGTTGCACTAACTATATATCGCGCACCCGCAATCCACTGCGGATGATGTCACATATTACATCATTCATGACATGGTCAGTGACATCACTGATGACATCACTGATGACATCTCAAATGACATCACTGATGACATCACTGATGACATCATCTAGTGTCTGTGTGTTTTTGTAAAGTTTAAATATGTTTTACATATTGAAGAATGAGTGGATGTATGGAAGACTGAGTGTGTGTGTGGCTGGCTGGGAGGTGTGTGACTCTGTGCATATCAATGTGTACTTGTATCAGTGATTGTATAAGAGAGTAAGTATATGTGTGAAAAAGTATGGTGTTATGTGTTTAACTGTATAGATGAGGAAATCGAAGTGTGATTGATTCTTCACAGGACTGACTAGGTGTATGAGTGCATATGATAGTGTTGTAATAATGAGTGACTGTATGTATGAGTGATTGTATGGGTGAATGAGTGAATGTGTGTGTAGACGTAGGAATCAGTGAGTGCGTATGTAGTAACTGGTATTGGTGTGTCATGATGTCATCAGTGATGTCATTTGAGATGTCATCAGTGATGTCATTTGAGATGTCATCAGTGATGTCATCAGTGATGTCACTGAAGTATGGTGTTCTGTGTTTAACTGTATAGATGAGGAAATGGAAGTGTGATTGATTCTTTACAGGACTGACTAGGTGTGTGAGTAACTCCATGGATGAGTGGCAGTGTGTGAGTGTCTGCATAGGTGTATGAGTGCATATGATAGTGTTGTAATAATGAGTGACTGTATGTATGAGTGATTGTATGGGTGAATGAGTGAATGTGTGTGTAGACGTAGGAATCAGTGAGTGCGTATGTAGTAACTGGTATTGGTGTGTCATGATGTCATCAGTGATGTCATTTGAGATGTCATCAGTGATGTCATCAGTGATGTCATTTGAGATGTCATCAGTGATGTCATCAGTGATGTCACTGACCATGTCATGAATGATGTAATATGTGACATCATCAGCAGTGGATTGCGGGTGCGCGATATATAGTTAGTGCAACTAACTATATATGGAATTTCATTGGTTTTATGTCAATAAAATGTCCAGCTAACTATATATGGTCTCTAACCTATGGTTTTTTCAGTGAATTTTCAAGGTTTTGTAAATGCAAATTCCTAACTATATATGGTCTATAACCTATGGTTTTTTCAGTGAATTTCATTGGTTTTTTAAAAGCTAATATCTATAGCTGTAAAATATATTCTTTATTACGTGACGTATCACGTAGCCACGTGAGACGCCTCATGACGCGTTGCATAACCGTGACGTATCGGCTCTGCAGCGCAAACAAAACCCGTAACGTAAGCGTGCCGGAGCACGCTTACAGATATATATATTTTTTTTAACCTTAATTAGACAAAATCCACACGTGCACATATCTTGAGGCCTTGCAAAGGCACATCAAACAAACAGTCCCTACAATTTTGCCAAGTGTGCTGGAAATCTATTCCCTTAATTTTTTTTTACTGTTTCTCTTGGTTTTCCCCTTGTTACGCTTACCGGGACGCTACCCGGTACGCGAACCGGACGCTCCAAAAACACAAGATGGCGGACTCCCGTTACGCTGCCGGTTAGCTGCCCGGTTCGTGTACCGAGAAGCGCCTCTACCGCGAAAAATCGCAACAATTTTTTTATTTTTTTTGCCCCACGGGGGACTTTAATATCCCCCTCATCAATCCTAGGGGGTCAGGAGGGGTTTACCTTGCCCCCTTTCCTTCATTTCCCCCATCTTTTTTCACCACATCTTGTCTCTCGAACCTACCGAGAGACAAGATGGCGGCCGCTCTGGACTGTTTACAATGTTGACAGCTACGCTGCCGGTTAGCTGCCCGGTTAGCTGCCCGGTGAGCTGCCCGGTTCGCGTACCGGGACGCGCCTCTACGGCGTAAAATCGCAAAAAAATATATATTTTTTCTTTTTGCCCCGCGGGGCACTTTAATATCCCCCTCATCAATCCTAGGGGGTCAGGAGGGGTCTACCTTGCCCCCTTTCCTTCATTTCCCCCTTCGTTTGTCACCACATCTTGTCTCTCGATCCTACCGAGAGACAAGATGGCGGCCGCTCCGGACTGTTTAGAATGTTGACAGACACCGGAGAGCCAATCAGCTTCGCTTCGCGAAGTTCCGTTACGCGTCAGGTACGCGAACCGGGGCGCTAACCGGAGCGCTGTCACAGATATATATATTTTTTTAAACGTTAATTTCTCAAAATCCACTGGAGCACATATATTGAGACATAGCAAAGGCACGTAGGGCAAACCATATCTACAATTTTGCCAAGTTTCATGTAAATCCATTCAGCCATTCGAGCTAAAAGTGAGTCCAACCGCCCTATGGAAAAATGAATGGGAAAAACGCGTTTTGGGACCCCCCTTTTTTCTTGGCCCCCCCTTGACAAAACCCCCCCAAATTTTCAGGGGCTGCTCATAAACAAAATGTGCCATTTTCCTGAAAATTTCAACCAATTCCGTCCACAAACGCCAAAGTTATTAGACATAGAATTTTCAAAAATCCCATAGAGAAAAAATCCTAACTATATATACCCACTGGCTATCGCCAGTAGGTAATATACATATATAAACATATATAATCTGCATATCTATATAAATATAAATGCATGCATACATATACATATATGCATACATATGCATGTTATTTACATGAAAGTTTTAAAAACACTAATAAAAGCAAAGCTAAAAAGCCACCTCATTACAAACAGAATGGCTTTAACTTAAACGAGGGCGAGATCTATTGCATTTTCAATGCTTGTTTACTTTGGTTCTATCAAGAAGGCATTCAGATGTGTCACACATTTGCCATAAATTCTGAATGTTAGCACTCTAGTTGCTCATTAGATCACTGTAGTAAAGCTAGTGCTCACCAGGGAAGTCTGCTGCTAATCATGGTTTGCAGCCATTTTCCCGCATTTTTTATCCCGCGGACTTTCAGTCCGCATACCATTATCCCGCAAGGTCATTGACCTCGCATACCATTATCCCGCATTTTTTCAAAACGCATGTGCATTTATCACGCATGCCTTTACAAGGAATTACGTTTTAAAGGCATGTATGGTAATTGCATTTGCGTTGTGAAAACCACGATGACGAGAGAGGTAAGTGGGTTTGTGTTCATTTTTTCGTGGGTTAGTTATTGTGTAGTGTAGTGTTGTGTAGTGTAGTGTTGTGGTAGTGTAGAGTTGTGGTGGTTGTTTAGTGTAGGGTCATGCTGGGGGTAGTGTTTAGGGTTTAGGGTTGTGTTGTAGTGTTTGCGTAGTGTAGGGTCATGCTGGGGGTAGTGTTTTAGGGTTTAGGGTTGTGTTGTAGTGTTTGCGTAGTGTAGGGTCATGCTGGGGCTAGTGTTTTAGGGCTTTGGGTAGTGGTGTAGTGTTTGCGTAGTGTAGGGTCATGCTGGGGCTAGTGTTTTAGGGTTTAGGGTAGTGTTGTAGTGTTTGCGTAGTGTAGGGTCATGCTGGGGGTAGTGTTTTAGGGTTTAGGGTTGTGTTGTAGTGTTTGCGTAGTGTAGGGTCATGCTGGGGGTAGTGTTTTAGGGTTAAGGGTAGTGTTGTAGTGTTTGCATAGTGTAGGGTCATGCTGGGGTGTAGTGTTTTAGGGTTTAGGGTTGTGTTGTAGTGTTTGCGTAGTGTAGGGTCATGCTGGGGGTAGTGTTTTAGCGTTTTGGGTAGTGTTGTAGTGTTTGGGTAGTGTAGGGTCATGCTGGGGGGTAGTGTTTTAGGGTTTTGGGTAGTGTTGTAGTGTTTGCGTAGTGTAGGGTCATGCTGGGGGTAGTGTTTTAGGGTTTTGGGTAGTGTTGTAGTGTTTGCGTAGTGTAGGGTCATGCTGGGGGTAGTGTTTTAGGGTTTAGGGTAGTGTTGTAGTGTTTGCGTAGTGTAGGGTCATGCTGGTGGTAGTGCTTTAGGGTTTAGGGTAGTGTTGTAGTGTTTGCGCAGTGTAGGGTCATGCTGGGGTGTAGTGTTTTAGGGTTTTGGGTTGTGTTGTAGTGTTTGCGCAGTGTAGGGTCATGCTGGGGGTAGTGTTTTAGGGTTTAGGGTAGTGTTGTAGTGTTTGCGTAGTGTAGGGTCATGCTGGGGGTAGTGTTTTAGGGTTTAGGGTAGTGTTGTAGTGTTTGCGCAGTGTAGGGTCATGCTGGGGTGTAGTGTTTTAGGGTTTAGGGTAGTGTTGTAGTGTTTGCGCAGTGTAGGGTCATGCTGGGGGTAGTGTTTTAGGGTTTAGGGTTGTGTTGTAGTGTTTGCGTAGTGTAGGGTCATGCTGGGGGTAGTGTTTTAGGGTTTAGGGTAGTGTTGTAGTGTTTGTGTAGTGTAGGGTCATGCTGGGGGTAGTGTTTTAGGGTTTAGGGTAGTGTTGTAGTGTTTGCGTAGTGTAGGGTCATGCTGGGGGTAGTGTTTTAGGGTTTAGGGTTGTGTTGTAGTGTTTGCGTAGTGTAGGGTCATGCTGGGGGTAGTGTTTTAGGGTTTAGGGTAGTGTTGTAGTGTTTGCGTAGTGTAGGGTCATGCAGGGGTGTAGTGTTTTAGGGTTTTGGGTAGTGTTGTAGTGTTTGCGTAGTGTAGGGTCATGCTGAGGGTAGTGTTTTAGGGTTTAGGGTAGTGTTGTAGTGTTTGCGTAGTGTAGGGTCATGCTGGGGGTAGTGTTTTAGGGTTTAGGGTAGTGTTGTAGTGTTTGTGCAGTGTAGGGTCATGCTGGGGGTAGTGTTTTAGGGTTTAGGGTAGTTTAGTTGTTTAGTGTATGCTAAAGGCATATTCGTTCTAAAAGTTTTCGTTATTTTAATTTGCGGCCTAATAGTACATGCAGGATTTTTTTTGCGGACTGATGGTATGCGGGATTTCGTCATATATTCGCTAATCATACTTTCTATGGCAAAATGAACCCCCTCATTTTGCTCCTTTTTAAATTAAATGTTTTAAGAGTTACCACTTTATTCCAATCAAGATGGCTTCAGGTGTGCCATACCTTTGTAATAAGTAGGACTGTTAGCACTCTAGTTGTTCTTTAGAACACTCTGGGACATTCTGTCATTGGGCTATAGTTGGGCTACATCTGGCTGATATTTGGGCTACATTTGTTTTTTTTTGTCTCCGGTGGCCATCTTTGGGCTACATTGGGCTACATTGGGCTACATTGGGCTACATTTGGGCTCCAACATATATATAGCCCAATGTAGCCCAATATATATTTTTCAAAGTTAATTTTCGTAAAAACCACTGGAGCATATATCTTGAGACATAGCAAAGGCACATCGGGCTACCAGTCCCTACAATTTTGCCAAGTTTGGTGTAAATCCACTCAGCCGTTCGGGCTAAAAGTGAGGCCAACCACCCTATGGAAAATTGCATGGGAAAAGCACGTTTTGGGACCCTCCTTTTTTCTCGGCCCCCCCTTGACGAAACCCCCCCAAATTTTCAGGGGCTGCTCAGAAACGAAATGTTCCATTTTCCTGAAAATTTCAGCCAATTCTGTCCTTAAACGCCAAAGTTATTCGACATAGAATTTTCAAAAATCCCATTGGAAAAAAATCCTAACTATATATACCTACTGGCGATAGCCATTTCCAATGGGATTTTTGAAAATTCTATGTCGAATAACTTTGGCGTTTGAGGACAGAATTGGCTGAAATTTTCAGGAAAATTGAACATTTCGTTTCTGAGCAGCCCCTGAAAGTTTGGGGGAGTTTCGTCAAGGGGGGGCCGAGAAAAAAGGGGGGTCCCAAAACGTGTTTTTCCCATGCAATTTTCCATAGGGATGTTGGCCTCACTTTTAGCCTGAACGGCTGAATGGATTTACACCAAACTTGGCAAAATTGTAGGGACTGGTAGCCCGATGTGCCTTTACTATGTCTCAAGATATAGGCTCCAGTGGTTTTTTCGAAAATTAACTTTGAAAAATATATATTGGGCTACATTGGGCTATATATATGTTGGAGCCCAAATGTAGCCCAATGTAGCCCAATGTAGCCCAATGTAGCCCAATGTAACCCAAAGATGGCCACCAGAGACAAAAAAAAACAAATGTAGCCCAAATATCAGCCAGATGTAGCCCAACTATAGCCCAATGACAGAATGTCCCAGAGTGTTCTAAAGAACAACTAGAGTGCTAACAGTCCTACTTATTACAAAGGTATGGCACACCTGAAGCCATCTTGATTGGAATAAAGTGGTAACTCTTAAAACATTTAATTTAAAAAGGAACAAAATGAGGGGGTTCATTTTGCCATAGAAAGTATGATTAGCGAATATATGACGAAATCCCGCATACCAACAGTCCGCAAAAAAAAACCTGCATGTACTATTAGGCCACAAATTAAAATAACGAAAACCTTTAGAACGAATATGCCTTTAGCATACACTAAACAACTTAACTACCCTAAACCCTAAAACACTACCCCCAGCATGACCCTACACTACACAAACAGTACAACACTACCCTAAACCCTAAAACACTACCCCCAGCATGACCCTACACTACACAAACACTACAACACTACCCTAAACCCTAAAACACTACCCCCAGCATGACCCTACACTACGCAAACACTACAACACTACCCAAAACCCTAAAACACTACACCCCAGCATGACCCTACACTACGCAAACACTACAACACTACCCTAAACCCTAAAACACTACCCCCAGCATGACCCTACACTACACAAACACTACAACACAACCCTAAACCCTAAAACACTGCCCCCAGCATGACCCTACACTACGCAAACACTACAACACAACCCTAAACCCTAAAACACTACCCCCAGCATGACCCTACACTACGCAAACACTACAACACTACCCTAAACCCTAAAACACTACCCCCAGCATGACCCTACACTACGCAAACACTACAACACTACCCAAAACCCTAAAACACTACACCCCAGCATGACCCTACACTACGCAAACACTACAACACTACCCTAAACCCTAAAACACTACCCCCAGCATGACCCTACACTACGCAAACACTACAACACTACCCAAAACCCTAAAACACTACACCCCAGCATGACCCTACACTACGCAAACACTACAACACTACCCTAAACCCTAAAACACTACCCCCAGCATGACCCTACACTACGCAAACACTACAACACTACCCTAAACCCTAAAACACTACCCCCAGCATGACCCTACACTACGCAAACACTACAACACTACCCTAAACCCTAAAACACTACCCCCAGCATGACCCTACACTACGCAAACACTACAACACTACCCTAAACCCTAAAACACTACCCCCAGCATGACCCTACACTACGCAAACACTACAGCACTACCCTAAACCCTAAAACACTACCCCCAGCATGACCCTACACTACGCAAACACTACAACACTACCCAAAACCCTAAAACACTACCCCCCAGCATGACCCTACACTACGCAAACACTACAACACTACCCAAAACCCTAAAACACTACCCCCAGCATGACCCTACACTACGCAAACACTACAACACTACCCAAAACCCTAAAACACTACACCCCAGCATGACCCTACACTACGCAAACACTACAACACTACCCAAAACCCTAAAACACTACCCCCAGCATGACCCTACACTACGCAAACACTACAACACAACCCTAAACCCTAAAACACTACCCCCAGCATGACCCTACACTAAACAACCACCACAACTCTACACTACACTAACACAACACTACACTACACAACACTACACTACACTACACAATCACTAACCCACGAAAAAATTAACACAAACCCACTTACCTCTCTCGTCATCGTGGTTTTCACAACGCAAATGCATTTACCATACATGCCTTTAAAACGTAATTCTTTGTAAAGGCATGCGCGATAAATGCACATGCGTTTTGAAAAAATGCGGGATAATGGTATGCGAGGTCAATGACCTTGCGGGATAATGGTATGCGGACTGAAAGTCTGCGGGATAAAAAATGCGGGAAAATGGCTGCAAACCATGATTAGCAGCAAACTTCCCTGGTGAGCACTAGCTTTACTACAGTGATCTAATGAGCAACTAGAGTGCTAACATTCAGAATTTATGGCAAATGTGTGACACATCTGAATGCCTTCTTGATAGAACCAAAGTAAACAAGCATTGAAAATGCAATAGATCTCGCCCTCGTTTAAGTTAAAGCCATTCTGTTTGTAATGAGGTGGCTTTTTAGCTTTGCTTTTATTAGTGTTTTTAAAACTTTCATGTAAATAACATGCATATGTATGCATATATGTATATGTATGCATGCATTTATATTTATATAGATATGCAGATTATATATGTTTATATATGTATATTACCTACTGGCGATAGCCAGTGGGTATATATAGTTAGGATTTTTTCTCTATGGGATTTCTGAAAATTCTATGTCTAATAACTTTGGCGTTTGTGGACGGAATTGGCTGAAATTTTCAGATAAGTGGCACATTTTGTTTCTGAGCAGCCCCTAAAAATTTGGGGGGGTTTCGTCAAGGGGGGGCCGAGAAAAAAGGGGGGTCCCAAAACGCGTTTTTCCCATTCATTTTTCCATAGGGCGGTTGGACTCACTTTTAGCTCGAACGGCTGAATAGATTTACATGAAACTTGGCAAAATTGTAGATATGGTTTGCCCGACGTGCCTTTGCTATGTCTCAATATATGTGCTCCAGTGGATTTTGAGAAATTATTGTTTAAAAATATATATATATCTGTGACAGCGCTCCGGTTAGCGCCCCGGTTCGCGTACCTGACGCGTAACGGAACTTCGCGAAGCGAAGCTGATTGGCTCTCCGGTGTCTGTCAACATTCTAAACAGTCCGGAGCGGCCGCCATCTTGTCTCTCGGTACGATCGAGAGACAAGATGTGGTGAAAAACGAAGGGGGAAATGAAGGAAAGGGGGCAAGGTAGACCACTCCTGACCCCCTAGGATTGATGAGGGGGATATTAAAGTGCCCGGCGGAGCAAAAAATAAAAATGTTGTTTTTTTTGCGATTTTACGCCGTAGAGGCGCGTCCCGGTACGCGAACCGGGCAGCTCACCGGGCAGCTCACCGGGCAGCTAACCGGGCAGCTAACCGGCAGCGTAGCTGTCAACATTGTAAACAGTCCCGAGCGGCCGCCATCTTGTCTCTCGGTAGGTTCGAGAGACAAGATGTGGTGAAAAAAGAAGGGGGAAATGAAGGAAAGGGGGCAAGGTAAACCCCTCCTGACCCCCTAGGATTGATGAGGGGGATATTAAAGTCCCCTGCGATTTTTCGCGGTAGAGGCGCTTCCCGGTACGCGAACCGGGCAGCTAACCGGCAGCGTAACGGGAGTCCGCCATCTTGTGTTTTTGGAGCGTCCGGTTCGCGTACCGGGTAGCGTCCCGGTAAGCGTAACAAGGGGAAAACCAAGAGAAACAGTAAAAAATAAATTAAGGGAATAGATTTCCAGAAAACTTGGCAAAATTGTAGGGACTGTTTGTTTGATGTGACTTTGCAAGGCCTCAAGATATGTGCACGTGTGGATTTTGTCTAATTAAGGTTAAAAAATATATATATATCTGTAAGCGTGCTCCGGCACGCTTACGTTACGGGTTTTGTTTGCGCTGCAGAGCCGATACGTCACGGTTATGCGACGCTTCATGAGGCGTCTCACGTGGCTACGTGATACGTCACGTAATAAAGAATATATTTTACAGCTATAGATATTAGCTTTTAAAAAACCAATGAAATTCACTGAAAAAACCATAGGTTATAGACCATATATAGTTAGGAATTTGCATTTACAAAACCTTGAAAATTCACTGAAAAAACCATAGGTTAGAGACCATATATAGTTAGCTGGACATTTTATTGACATAAAACCAATGAAATTCCATATATAGTTAGTTGCACTAACTGTATATCGCGCACCCGCAATCCACTGCTGATGATGTCACATATTACATCATTCATGACATGGTCAGTGACATCACTGATGACATCACGGATGACATCTCAAATGACATCACTGATGACATCACTGATGACATCTCAAATGACATCACTGATGACATCATGACACACCAATACCAGTTACTACATACGCACTCACTGATTCCTACGTCTACACACACATTCACTCATTCACCCATACAATCACTCATACATACAGTCACTCATTATTACAACACTATCATATGCACTCATACACCTATGCAGACACTCACACACTGCCACTCATCCATGGAGTTACTCACACACCTAGTCAGTCCTGTAAAGAATCAATCACACTTCCATTTCCTCATCTATACAGTTGAACACAGAACACCATACTTCAGTGACATCACTGATGACATCACTGATGACATCTCAAATGACATCACTGATGACATCTCAAATGACATCACTGATGACATCATGACACACCAATACCAGTTACTACATACGCACTCACTGATTCCTACGTCTACACACACATTCACTCATTCACCCATACAATCACTCATACATACAGTCACTCATTATTACAACACTATCATATGCACTCATACACCTAGTCAGTCCTGTGAAGAATCAATCACACTTCGATTTCCTCATCTATACAGTTAAACACAGAACACCATACTTTTCACACATATACTAACACATACTTACTCTCTTATACAATCACTGATACAAGTACACATTGATATGCACAGAGTCACACACCTCCCAGCCAGCCACACACACACTCAGTCTTCCATACATCCACTCATTCTTCAATATGTAAAACATATTTAAACTTTACAAAAACACACAGACACTAGATGATGTCATCAGTGATGTCATTTGAGATGTCATCAGTGATGTCATCAGTGATGTCATTTGAGATGTCATCAGTGATGTCATCAGTGATGTCACTGACCATGTCATGAATGATGTAATATGTGACATCATCAGCAGTGGATTGCGGGTGCGCGATATATAGTTAGTGCAACTAACTATATATGGAATTTCATTGGTTTTATGTCAATAACATGTCCAGCTAACTATATATGGTCTCTAACCTATGGTTTTTTCAGTGAATTTTCAAGGTTTTGTAAATGCAAATTCCTAACTATATATGGTCTCTAACCTATGGTTTTTTCAGTGAATTTTCAAGGTTTTGTAAATGCAAATTCCTAACTATATATGGTCTATAACCTATGGTTTTTTCAGTGAATATATATATATATATATATATATATATATATATATATATTACCTACTGGCGGTCGCCAGTAGGTATATATAGTTAGGATTTTTTCTCTATGGGTTTTTTGAAAATTCTATGTCTAATAACTTTGGCGTTTGTGGACGGAATTGGCTGAAATTTTCAGGAAAATGGCACATTTTGTTTCTGAGCAGCCCCTGAAAATTGGGGGGGGTTTCGTCCAGGGGGGGTCGAGAAAAAAGGGGGGTCCCAAAACGTGTTTTTAACATTGAGTTTTCCATAGGGCGGTTGGCCTCACTTTTAGCCCGAACGGCTGAATGGATTTGCACGAAACTTGGCAAAATTGTAGGGACTGGTAGCCCGATGTGCCTTTTGTAGGTCTCAATATATGTGCTCCAGTGGATTTTGAGAAATTAACGTTTAAAAAAAGATATATATCTGTAACAGCGGACTGGGCAGCGGCCCAGGACGCGTACTTTTCGCGCAACGGAGCTTTGTGAAGCGAAGCTGATTGGTTCTCCGGCGTCTGTCAACATTCCAAACAGTCCGTAGCGGCCGCCATCTTGTCTCTCGGTAGGATCGAGAGACAAGAGGAGGTCAAAACAAAGGGGGAAATAACTATAAGGGGGCATAGTAGATCCTCGCTGACCCCCTAGGTTTGATGTGGAGGTTTTAAAAGGGCCCCGCGGGGCAAAAAAAAATAATAATAATAATAATCGAACGGCTGAATGGATTTGCACGAAACTTGGCAAAATTGTAGGGACTGGTAGCCCGATGTGCCTTTGCTAGGTCTCAATATATGTGCTTCAGTGGATTTTGAGAAATTAACGTTCAAAAAAAGATTTATATCTGTAACAGCGCACCGCTTCGCGTACTTTTCGCGTTACGGAGCTTTGCGAAGCGAAGCTGATTGGCTCTCCGGTGTCTGTAAACATTCCAAACAGTACGTAGCGGCCGCCATCTTGTCTCTCGGTAGGATCGAGAGACAAGAGGAGGCCAAAGCGAAGGGGCAAATGACCATAAGGGGGCATAGTAGATCCTCGCTGACCCCCTAGGTTTGATGTGGAGGTTTTAAAAGGGCCCCGCGGGGCAAAAAAAAAAATAATAATAATAATCGAACGGCTGATGACCATAAGGGGGCATAGTAGATCCTCGCTGACCCCCTAGGTTTGATGTGGAGGTTTTAAAAGGGCCCCGCGGGGCAAAAAAAAATAATAATAATAATAATCGAACGGCTGAATGGATTTGCACGAAACTTGGTAAAATATTAGGGACTGGTAGCCCGATGTGCCTTTGCTATGTCTCAATATATGTGCTTCAGTGCATTTTGAGAAATTAACGTTCAAAAACAAGATATATATCTGTAACAGCGCTCCGCTTCGCGGAGATAAAATTATATGTGTATTACCTAGCTGTTGCTAACACCAGTTAGCGACGGCTAGTAGGAGATAGCGACCATCTTGGGTCCCACTTTGCATGTGAGTGATATTTATCACTAATGACATGCAAAGTGGGCATGCCAAGATGTTAGCGACTGGAAACAGTCGCTAACATCGCTATCTCCTATTATCAACTTTTGGAAATATTCGAGATAAGCGCGAATATCTCCAAAAAGTAACAGCTGCCCTGAG
The DNA here is from genome assembly GCF_964261635.1 of Lissotriton helveticus. Classification (NCBI taxonomy): domain Eukaryota; kingdom Metazoa; phylum Chordata; class Amphibia; order Caudata; family Salamandridae; genus Lissotriton; species Lissotriton helveticus. The sequence continues at coordinate 478,980,075 of NC_136063.1, read as the reverse complement.
CAGTTCTTAGCCATGTTATCCAATGGGAGGTGGATAACATGGCTAAGAGCATTAGCTCGGTAATGCATGAATATCGCGGAGTTTTCAGCGACATTAATGCATTGCGCTCGTTTTTTATCGTATTTGCGATAAACCTTGATAATAGCAAGGTTTATCTGCGATAATTTCTGACGGTAAAAAAATCTTTGCAATGCATCGTTAGGGATAAATATCGCTTAACTTTGGTAATATGCCCCAACGTCTGTTAACGTTCGATTCGAAGGAAATCAGGAATTGTTGAAAAACATTGTGTGCGCCATCTTGTCTTTTTTCAAATGCCACACTTTTGTCGTGCACGGCAGCCATTTTAGATGCCTTGACCAGATCCACTCTGTGAACGCTGTCGATCCTTACCATGGCTCCCCACCCTCGCAAGCATCTCCCCCAGGCAGTGGTCACCCCCGCTCTCTGTTTTATGCATGGGTAATAAACCTCCCCCCATCTGCGCTGTTCTTCCCTGAGAATCACACCCTGTGCCCGCCCGACACCTCCCTTTCGCCCTATTCACTACCGCACCCTCTGACACTCCTTTTCCTCTGTGTCCGATTGTCCAGGCCGGTCCTAGGCTATCAGCTAGCCCTGCAGATGTAGTTTATGGCCACAGCTGTAAAGAATCACCCGTCTTCAAAGGAGTTATAGTAGATCAAGGCCCACACTCGATGAGATCCGTCACAGCAGAAGCGTTGCTATTATCTGAAAACCATCCTGTATTGTGATTGGGGAGGGGACCGAGCGTGAAGCGGAAGATTCCAGGGATGACTCTTTGTACATCAAAGTTTTTACAATTATGTGTCACATTAAAAATATATAGCACTCCGACAAAGTAGTAAGATTATAAAACTTTAATAATTTATAAATATATACAAGAAAACAAAAATAGTAATAACATATAAACATTTTTAGAGAAAAACAACGAAGTAGCGGTCGGCTGTGCGAATAGTCCCAACGCAGCACAACGTCCAGATTTCCGGCGTGGGGCGTCGCGGGGGGTGGGTGATCAGTAGCAAACTGTTGTGCGAATAGTTCCAAGGCAGCAGAACGCGCCGAAATCTAGATGACACAAAAGTGATGTCTAGTAAGTTGCCACCCAGCAAATAACGGCGTGGGGCGTCGCGGGGGGTGGGTCATCAGTAGCAAACTGTTGTGCGAATAGTTCCAAGGCAGCAGAACGATGGCACCAAGGTGATGTCCAGTAAGTTGCCGCACTGGTTTTGGTATCCTACAATGCTGCTCCGAATAACGGCGTGGGGCGCCCCGGGGGAGGCGGCGTGAACGGGCCTCTCCAGGTGGAGTGTCATCTGTTGTAGTGGGGCGCCCCTTTACCGTTTCAGTTGCCATTCCGTCCGCTTTTGGTCCACTGTGTCAAAATCCGCCATTCAGCTGAGTTGCGCCCACTCTTGCGGTGCAGCGATAGGCGGCTGCCACAGGACTCTCAAAATGGCGGCAGGCTGTTTCCTTTTTGGGCCTGGTCCACTGAAATGGCCCTGGGACACCTTGGAAATCGGACGCTTGTCTGCTAGGTCTTGGACCCCATTCTCGAAAGCGTCCCCTCCGCCTTGAGAATTCATCAAAAGTTTTGGGGGCCCCGACTCCTGCAGGCTTCTGGTGGGGAGCGGCTGCCATGATTGCTCGCGGAATGACCACGACGGAGCTACGAGATGGTGGTGCTCTCATGGTGACGCCAGCTTCAGTCTGAAACATCCAGAAACAAGGTGGGGCTTTCATCGTTTGGGGGGAAAAAAAAGTTTTCATCCAATGAAAAGTGTTGTTTTTAGGTCATATGATCAAGCCTTCCATCATTAGGAAACCAAAAGTAAAATGAACCAATGAAAAGTTTTATAAAGAAGTCACATGACCTGTTATGCGGCATAGGGTATAAAATGTGGAGAAAATACGTTGGCACGTGAGGCGGTGTCAGTAGCGGACCGATGTGCGAATAGGCCGAAGGCAACACAACGCGCCAAGATCCGGATGGCATCGAGGTGGTGTCATAGTTGAGAGTTCTGAGCAGCGGTTGTAACACTGTCTGAAGCTTATTTGCAGCTGCTGCAGCTTCACTACGCGCGAAGATCCGGATGGCACCGAGGTGGTGTGTAGGAAGTTGCCGCACTGGTGTGGCCATCCTACAATGCTGAAAGTCGGCGTGGGGCGCCCCGTTGGCCTGTGAGTTTGCGTCAGTAGCGGACCGATGTGCGAATAGGCCGAAGGCAGCACAACGCGCCAAGATCCGGATGGCACCGAGGTGGTGTCTAGTAAGTTGTCGCACTTCTGTGGCCATCCTACAATGTTGAAAGTCGGCGTGGGGCGCCCCGTTGGCCTGTGAGATGGTGTCAGTAGCGGACTGATGTGTGAATGGGGCTAAAGGCAGCGCAACAATATTTTCTACTATATTTCCGGTGTAGAAGAGACCACAAGGCGCTGAGATGCCAAGATCCGGATGGCACCGAGGTGGTGTCTTGCAAGTTGTGGTACTGGTGTGGCCATCCTACAATGCTGAAAGTCGGCGTGGGGCGCCCCGTTGGCCTGTGAGATGGCGTCAGTAGCGGACCGATGTGCGAATAGGCCGAAGGCAGCACAACAATATTTTCTGACTGACACCACAAGGCGCTGAGATGCCAAGATCCGGATGGCACCGAGGTGATGTCTAAGTTGCGGACTGGTGTGCGAATGGGGCCAAAGGCAGCGTAACAATATTTTTTGTATGGAAGATACCACTAGGCGTTGAGATGCCAAGATTCGGATGGCACTGAGGTGATGTCTAGCAAGTTGGTGTGGTCATCCTACAATGCTGAAACTCGGCGTGGGTCACCCCATTAGCCTGTGAGATGGCGTCAGTAGCGGACCGATGTGCGAATAGGCCGAAGGCAGCACAACGCGCCAAGATCCGGATGTCACCGTGGTGGTTTCATAGTTGAGAGGCACTTCATCTGCAGTGGGGCGCCGAGATCCGGATGGCACCGAGGTGATGTCTAGCAAGTTGCTGTACTTGTGTGGTCATCCTACAATGCTGAAACTCGGCGTGGGTCGCCCCATTAGCCTGTGAGATAGCAGTTCTTTGGATTTGCGAATAGGCCGAAGGCAGCACAACAATATTTTCTGACTGACACCACAAGGCGCTGAGATGCCAAGATCCGGATGGCACCGAGGTGATGTCTAAGTTGCGGACTGGTGTGCGAATGGGGTCAAAGGCAGCGTAACAATATTTTTTGTATGGAAGATACCACTAGGCGTTGAGATGCCAAGATTCGGATGGCACTGAGGTGATGTCTAGCAAGTTGCTGTGGTCATCCTACAATGCTGAAACTCGGCGTGGGTCACCCCATTAGCCTGTGAGATGGCGTCAGTAGCGGACCGATGTGCGAATAGGCCGAAGGCAGCACAACGCGCCAAGATCCGGATGTCACCGTGGTGGTTTCATAGTTGAGAGGCACTTCATCTGCAGTGGGGCGCCGAGATCCGGATGGCACCGAGGTGATGTCTAGCAAGTTGCTGTACTTGTGTGGTCATCCTACAATGCTGAAACTCGGCGTGGGTCGCCCCATTAGCCTGTGAGATAGCAGTTCTTTGGATTTGGGCCTGGCTCGTCTGCTGTAGTGGGGCGCCCCTTTACCGTTTCAGTTGCCATTCAGCTGAGTTTCGGCTGCTCTTGATGCTACAGCGACAGGCGGCTGCAACAGGACTCTCAAAATGGCGGCCTGTTCTTTGGATTTGGGCCTGGTCCACTAAAATGGCCCTGGGACACCTTAGAACTCGGACGCTCGATTTTTTTTTCCTTTCCTGTACATGCAAAAAAAGGTAAATGCCCGGTACGTTACACGCTTCATCTGCCACGATGAACTCTCTAGAGGAACCGAAAAAAAATATAGTTGTGGTAACTATACCATGCATCGTCATATGGAGAGGTGGCAACAATTAATTATAGTGCTGCATAAAAGAGAGATTTGGAGGAGAACCCCTGACCTGCTAGTACATTCATCAAAGAAGTGGCACTGAGAGCTTCAGAGGCAAGGGAAACGGTCCCAAATATTTAGAAGAACTTTGGAAAGATTAAAATGACATGTTTAGATTGTGGCAAATTTATTTCATGTGGACATCTGAGTGTTACTCTAATAAATACAGCATATGAACATCATCATAGTCGATGGTTGGTAGAGACATTTTGACTATATCCTGGACCTGCCCGTCCTCGCCCAAAATGGCGCCAGAATAAATGGGACTCGTAACTCCTTGTTGTGTACTGGTTGCAGAACCTTGAAATCACGAGATACGTATGCAGTTTTGAAGCACATGGCGGGCGGGGACGAGAATTGATTGAATATTTCGACATCCCTATTGATATTAAGTTCTGATGTGTTATTGATTACTGTACTGTTGAAAGTTCGAATTAACGTCACCCATGGTACTTGCCCGCAAATGTATATCTAGATAATTTTATTGTAACTGGCCCTGTCGTATTTTAATTATAAAATGTACGTCCACCGATTCCGTAACTGTTAGACACCTTAGTTCTTGCAACCTAATGGCCCGCCCGTTACGTTCCTCTACAGTGTAAATGTCTATTCATCATATACGATTACAGTTTGCTCCGTGGCCGGCCCACGTGGTTATAGGCTCGTATTTGTATAATGAAATTTTCACAATAAAGGTTTTTAAAAGAAAACATGGTAGTAGTATATACATTGGTAAAGTTTTTAATAATAGTCACTGTTTTAGAATCATTAAAAGGCAAGTGAAATAAAGCAGACCAATTACATGAAGGGTAAAAGGTATAATACGAAGGAACGCAGTAAAGATAAATGGTCAAGGGCTGTTGTGTTTTCTATTCCTGCAACATAAAGTGATCGATAAGAATCTCATATTCAGGCGTATCGGCGACTAAGACAGCAGGTCGACCCTCTTTTGCTCAACGGCTCCGTCATGGGACGAAGAAACGCTCTTTTTCTCGAAAAAAGAATATATTTTACTTGCAGGACAGTTGTAAAATTTCCGGGAAAGTACATTAGCCTGGAACATTATAACATATATTTAAGAAAAAATAATGTTCGGAAGTAATGAAAAGCGTAATTTTTAGGTCATATGATCAAGCCTTTCATCATTACAATAAGAAAAGTAAAATGAACCAATGAAAAGTTTTATTAACAAGTCACATGACTTGTTATGCTTACGTTACGCGCTGCGCGCCCCGGATGACTTCCGGATGCGCTAACGCGGCGCGTCATATGACGCATTACGCGACAACGCAGGTACAGAATATAGTCAAAATGTCTCCACCAACCAGCGGTCGGAACACAACCCCTTTCAGCAGGCTAAATAGTTCTGTTAAATGACAACAGAAGGGACAGGCAACAAGAACCATCAGTCAAAGAGGGGAGGGCTAGTTCTTCTCTACCGGGTTACATTGGGGCGCTACCGGAACTGATCGAATTGGTAGTCTACAGTGTTTCTGGATGTTTCAGACTGAAGCTGGGGTTAGCATGAGAGCAGCACCATTTCGTAGCTCCGTCGTGGTCATTCCGCAACCAATCATGGCAGCCGTTCTTTATCGTTATTTTGGGCGGGGTGGGTGGCGGAGCCGAGCTGTTTTGCAGCCATCATTGTGTGGAGTTCAGTTCATCTCACTAGTTTTGTATTTGTCATGAGGGGTTGTTCCTAATGTTTCTATTTTTGCGAGGTCAAAAAGAGATCCCATTAGTGGCCTACTGATTTTGCTCGATTCTTTTTCTTTTTTTTTACACGATTTTTCGTTATCTGCAAAGACTAAACAGAGTATTGCGACTCTGTGTTTGTTTGTAAATAGAGAATGAACCAAAGAGAACTAATTCTAAAACAGTAAATACTTGGATAACAATGAATCAAATGGAGAGAGAAGCAGGCACGACGGATTACAATGGGGGCAAAGACCTGCGTTAACTACCTTTCACTATCTGCAAAGAGAGAGTACTCCTAATAGAAATGAGGGGGGGGGGCACCATTCAAAGCAGATCAGTGTGCATAAACACGAAAATGTTTTCACTTACCACGTACTTGACATTCGACAGCTTATGATATTTGCTATTAAAAAACCATTGAAATTCACTGAAAAAACCATAGGTTATAGACCATATATAGTTAGGAATTAGCATTTACAAAACCTTGAAAATTCACTGAAAAAACCATAGGTTATAGACCATATATAGTTAGGAATTAGCATTTAAAAAACCTTATTTTACTCACACAAAACCATTGAAATTCCATATATAGTTAGTTGCACTAACTATATATCGCGCACCTGCAATCCACTGCTGATGATGTCACATATTACATCATTCATGACATGGTCAGTGACATCACTGATGACATCACTGATGACATCTCAAATGACATCACTGATGACATCACTGATGACAACATCCAGTGACTGTATGTTTCTGTAAAGTTAAAATATGTCTTACATATTGAAGAATGAGTGGATGTATAAGTGTCTGGATGAAGGATTTAGTAGGTGCGTGACTGACTGTATGAGTGAGTGATTAAATGTGTCTCACTGAATGCATGGGTTAGTGACTAAACTGTCTTAATTTGTGCATCATTATGTCTGTTGTGATGTAAACTGCTGCATGTGTTGATCATTAGCTATACGAGAGGCTATATGTGTTATTGATTGGTTGCCCAAGTATTTGTATGGGAGATTGAGTTTGTGTGGGGGTGGCTGGGAGGTGTGTGACTCTGTGCATAGATGTGTGAGCAGTTGATTCACTAGGTGTATGAGTTCAAGAGTGCATGTGGAAACAGCTACATGGGCAGTTGACTGTGTGCATGAGTGTATTGATGAGTGAATGGATATCTCAATGCTACATGTCATAGTAAGTACATATGTAAAACACAGTACATGTGAGAGTTGGCATATATAAATAACTGTGCATGAGAGCCACTGAATGTGTGAGTGGTTGTATGGATCATTGTGAACTTGTATCAGGGATTGTATAAGAGAGTAAATATGTGTTAGTATATGTTTGAATAAGTAAGGTGTGTATAACTGTATAGTTGAAGAAATGGAGGTGAGATTGTTTCTTTGCATGACTGACTAGGTGTGTGAGTAACTCCATGGATGAGTGACAGTGTGTGAGTGTCTGTATACACTGAGTGCATCTAAGGTTATATTAGAGTCTGAAGAGGTTTATCGTATTAGCACAAGAATGATGTCAAATGAGATGTCATCAGTGATGTCATCAGTGATGTCATTTGAGATGTCATCAGTGATGTCATCAGTGATGTCACTGACCATGTCATGAATGATGTAATATGTGACATCATCAGCAGTGGATTGCAGGTGCGCGATATATAGTTAGTGCAACTAACTATATATGGAATTTCAATGGTTTTGTGTGAGTAAAATAAGGTTTTTTAAATGCTAATTCCTAACTATATATGGTCTATAACCTATGGTTTTTTCAGTGAATTTTCAAGGTTTTGTAAATGCTAATTCCTAACTATATATGGTCTATAACCTATGGTTTTTTCAGTGAATATATATATATATATATATATTACCTACTGGCGGTCGCCAGTAGGTATATATAGTTAGGATTTTTTCCCTATGGGATTTTTGAAAATTCTATGTCTAATAACTTTGGCGTTTGTGGACGGAATTGGCTGAAATTTTCGTCAAGGGGGGACCGAGAAAAAAGGGGGGTCCCAAAACGTGTTTTTAACATTGAGTTTTCCATGGGCGGTTGGCCTCACTTTTAGCCCGAACGGCTGAATGGATTTGCATGAAACTTGGCAAAATTGTAGGGACTGGTAGCCCGATGTGCCTTTTCTAGGTCTCAATATATGTGCTCCAGTGGATTTTGAGAAATTAACGTTTAAAAAAAGATATATATCTGTAAGCGCGCTCCGGGCAGCGCTCCGGTCCGCGGACCTTAAGCGTACCGGAACTTCGCGTAGCTAAGCTGATTGGCTCTCCGGTGTCTGTCAACATTCTAAACAGTCCGGAGCGGCCGCCATCTTGTCTCTCGGTAGGATTGAGAGACAAGAGGAGGCCAAAACAAAGGCGAAAATGACCATAAGGGGGCATACTAGATCCTCCCTGACCCCCTAGGTTTAATGTGGAGGTTTTAAAAGGGCCCCGCGGGGCAAAAAAACCAAAAACATTTTTTTGTTTTTTTTTGCGTGGGGAGCGCCCGGTCCGCGAACCGGGAAGCGTTCTGGGCAGCGTACTGCAATGAAAAATGAATGATAGACTTTTCAAATGCTGTATGTTAATTGATTGTTGTTTTTGTTGATTATTTTTTATTTTTTTTATTTTTTAAGCATTTTTTTTTATTGTGATTGTGTTTCATAATTTATTAAACTTTCTAACATTTCATTGTCAGAAATTTCATAATTATCATGGAATATACATTGTAGTCTCTGAGGGTGTAAAATGTCCTCATTTGCAAGGAGGTTATCTACTGCTTGTACACATTGCAGTAGTTCATTGTCCCAAGTTTCATCGAAAAATTCAATGTCAATTTGATCAATTGTATCAATCAATTCTTGGCTGCTCTCTTGCAGGTCCATTTCAAAAGAAACTTGGTTTTCACCTTCCATTTTGCCTGAAATTTGGATTAAAAAAATATATATTAGTAGAGATAGGGCAATGTTGGGAATACTTTTAGATAGGCATTTTTTATCAGTGAATTTATCTTTGGGCAGTGTATAGTATCAGAGTGGAAGTAGGAATATAAAAAAGTGTATGTGATTTAACGTAAGTAAATTCATAATTATACAAGAGAAGCCTAACTCCATCCATAACTATAACAGAGAAGTATCTCTAAATCTATAACTACTACAGAGGGATAGTATATATCTATCAGAAAAAGTTTACCATATTAACTTATAGTGCACAATATACTTCAGTTTTAAAAATAAAAACTTACCTTTAGAAAGAAGTTGAAGGAATTAGTGAAAATACTATTGAAATGTACAGCAAGAAGTAGTAGTCAAAATGGCTGTGTTTTCTTCTCTTCCTTTATATATATATTCAGGTATATAACCAATGAAATGTCAGGTAAAAAAAGTAGAAAATGAAAGTAACATTTTCATTGGTTGTCAATTCCAACACTTCAGATGTGTTTTGTGAAGTAATTTACCTCAGGGTATTTAGAGAGGTCTACAGGCTAAATGACTAAATGGAATTCCAATCAAATTTGTGAAAATGGTAGGGATTGGTATGTAGTATGAGCTAATCTATATTTGGTGAAATTGTCTCCAGTGGCTTTTCTGTGAACTACTTTCCCACCTTTTTTGATGGTGCGCTTCCCAGGGAGCGACCCGGTACGCGTACCGTTGAGCGCCCCGGTCCGCGAACCTTAAGCGTTCCGGGAGTCCACCATTTTGTGTTTCGGTCGAATTAAGATACAAGATGGAGGGCAAATAATGTTCAGAATGGGTAGAAGGGGGCACGGTAGAGTTATCTTGACCCCCTAGGTTTTCTGAGGGTGGCTGAGGAGGCTTATATGTGCGAGAAAAAAAACATTTTTAAAAAAAAATTTGCGAGGTTAGCTCCCGGTTCGCGTACCGGGTAGCGCCCCAGGGAGCGTACTTTGTTGAAAATTAGTGAAAAATGTTAGAGTAAAATAATAATTGTGAGTGATCAGATGTAGGGTAGCTCTGAGAAGAGCTTTTGGGTTTATGGTACATTTAGGTACTTATAAGTAGGTACCAATGCACATTCTTAAATTCAGAGTGAAAACTCTGTTGCCCTCATCTGAGAAGGGAACTCCATCTCCTCTGTAGATATCTTGCATGTAGTAACGCAAGTTATTGTTGTACAGGGAGCCCATTCCATGGTCTCTCATGTAAGCTGAAACAGATTTGTTTACATGCTTCCTCGACTTCTCAATTTGTGGACAAAATTGGTTTGACCACCTCCATTTCTGTCTTTGGCATATATTTGAATATACCAAGGCAGTCTGAGGAAAAAGTGCCATTAATTGCTCAAAGGTGTCCTTTAAAAGCATTTCCAGACCTACACCAGTCAAAGTGCCCAAGTCATTACCTCCACAGTGCACAATTAACAGGTCAGGTTTGGGCAAATGCATAAAGGTTTTCACCAATGGTATCAATTGGTGACATTTTAATCCTCTGTGGCCAAACCACTTAATTTCCACATCTTGTAAATTGAGGTTAGGTAATTTCCTGTTTTCAACGTACCTTTGAGCCCAGTGAATATAACTATGTCCAACAATCCAGACAGAAAACATGGTGAGAGAAGGTTCTCCTGCAGTCAGATGAAGTGTGGCAATGAAATGGCAGTTGAAAAAATGAGAGTTTAAAATGAAAAAAACTGTGGAGTTTCTGTGTTCATGAAGCAGTAACAGTGATTGGTGGATTTTGATTGCTGAAAACAGAAAGTTAGGGTGCACGGATGTGTTCTTTGAAAGATGTATTTTGAATGGTCAATAAAAAGTCATTAAATGAAAGAATGCACTGGATATGCAGGTGCACTGAGAGTTCAGAGTTCAATTGCAACAAAGTTGTGTGAACTTGCAAACACCAGAAGTCTTCCAAGAGGTGGTTGCCATGCAGAAAAGGCAGAAAGGGCAGAGGGGGGAAGGGTTTTCATTTGAAAAAAAGTGAGGGAAGAGTTTTGATTGGGTGACATGAGAGATATGTGTGAAGAATTACAGCATTTCTGTGCTTTTGATAGCTGCAGACTCTGGAGTGCATACCTTTTGCTCTGCTGAAGACAAATTGGTGTGTTTCTGAGACTGTTTTCAAACTCAAAGTATTTGCTAAGGTGAGAAAATATTTCTTTAATTTAGATAGAGAATAGTGTGCTTTTAGGAGAAAATTATGAATTATGTGGCGCAAATTGCTTGTAAATATGCTCCCACATGTGCATGGAAAATTTAGATTTTGAATGTTTGTGTTACATAGCCATGTTAAAAGTGATACAAACATGCTGCAAAGGCAATCAAAAAACGCTTTTATGTGTCTTAAGGACATTTTAAGTAATTTTCCCATGTGCAGTGTTTTGAAATTATGATTTGAAAATCGTTTTTGGGGAAAAGGAATTGTTTTTAAATTTATGACAAGGACATAATGGTGTATGCTTCTTTATATGGCAATTGACTGTCCCTGATGTTATTTTTCCCATTTTAATGTAAGACCTTTCTCTGTGGCGCAAGTTGCTTGTAAATATGCTCCGACCTGTGCATGGGAAATTTAGATTTTAAATGTTTGTGTTACATAGCCATGTTAAAAGTGACCCAACCATGCTGGAAAGGCAATAAAAAAACACTTTCATGTGTCTTAAGGACATTTTAAGTAATTTCCCTGTGGGCAGTGTTTTCAAATTATGAATTGAAAATCGTTTTTGAGGTAAAGGAATGTTGTTAAAATTTATGTGCGCCATATGTCCACAAATTTCGTTTTCAGGGGTGCAGCAGGGTGTTCTTGAGACACCCCTGCACCTTTGGAAAAATTCCTAATTTGCGATGAGCTAATTGCTAATCGCAAATTGCACCTTCATTCTTATGGGCCTCCTGCTCCATGGAAATGAATGGGTAATTTGCAATTAGCAATTTGCTCATCGCAAATTAGGAATGGTAAAGAATCGCTATTTATTCCTTAAAATTCGCTATTTTGGAAATGCAAAATAGTTATATGATACATATGGCGGTTGATGTCTCACAAGATAAGAAGCTTAGGGATACATTTATGATGACTGGCGCAATGAAGTGGACATCACTTACTTCATTGGTAGAGCTTTACATGTATTATGTCCTCTGTATTCTTCATCAAGCGTAACTTTAATCTGCAATCCTGAGTAGGCCTCACCTTAAACAAACCTCTGGATAGGCCACACCTTATCGTCATCCTGAATTAATCATTTAAAATGCTAGGGACAGATTTATGATAGGTGTATGCCTCTTTTGCGCCACTTACAAAACACTGTCCACGGGGAAATGACTTAAAATGTCCTTAAGACACATGAATGTGTTTTTTTAAAGCGTTTGCAATTTTTTGGGGTGACTTTTAACATGGCTATGTGACTCAAACAGTCAAAATCTAAATTCACCATGCACAGGTGGGAGCATATTTACAAGGAATGTGCTCCATGGGGAAAGGTCTTATAATGTAATATGGGAAAAATGACATCAGAGACACTGAAATGCCTTATAGAGAAGCATACACCATTATGTCCTTGTCATAAATTTGCAAACCATTACTTTTCCCCAAAAACGATTTTCAAATCATAATTTGAAAACACTGCACATGTGGAAATTACTTAAAATGTCCTTAATTCAAAATTTGCTATTCCTTATTTTGCGATTGCACTGAAGGATTTGCAAATTTTGCGATTCCTTAAATGCAATGTATCAAACAAAAAATATGTAAAAAATGATATTAAGGATTTGGAAACTACCACCAACTTCTAGTTTGTGGTAATTTGCGAATTCTTTTCAAAAAGCATTTTTTTCCAAAAAACAAAAGGTGCCATATGACGCCTATACATGTCCTTAGGGCATGTATGTGTGCCATATGCCCCCAAATTTCTTTTTCAGGGGTGTAGCAGGGTGTTCTTGAGATACCCCTGCACGCTTGAAAAAATTCCTATTTTGTGATGAGCTAATTGCTAATCGCAAATTGCAACCTTCATTCCTATGAGCCTCCTAGCCCATGGAAGTGAATGGGTAACTTGCAATTAGCAATTTGCTCATTGCAAATTAGGAATGGTAAAGAATTGCTATTTATTCCTTAAAATTTGCTATTTAGGAAATGCAAAATAGTTTGATGGTACATATGGTGGTTCATCTGTAACAAGATAAGAAGCTTAGGGATACATTTATGATGACTGGCGCAATAAAGTGGACATTACTTTCTTCATTGGTAGGCCTTTACATGTATTATCTCCTCTGTATTCTTCATCAAGCGTAACTTTAATCTGCAATCCTGAGTAGGCCTCACCTTAAACAAACCTCTGGATAGGCCACACCTTATTGTCATCCTGGATTAATCTTTTAAAATGCTAGGGACAGATTTATGATAGGTGTATGCCTCTTTTGTGCCACTGTGCGTCACTTTTATGATGCAGCGGCGGTGCAAAAGATTTGCTATGAGGCGACAACATTACAAATTGATGCATTTAGGCAGATATGTCATGGTGTAAAAAAAACTTACCACATGAAACCGATGCAGCAGTGATGCAAAAGATGCACCATGTTGCAAGACAGGCCTCACTTGGGGCCATATGTATCAAGCTAATTAGCATTCGCAAAGATCAAAATTCTACGAATTTCGGCCTTTGCGAATGTTAATTAGACAAATGGTATGTATCAAACAAGTTTGATGCAAAATAAGGAGTAGCAAAATTTGCTATTCCTTATTTTGCAATTGCACTGAAGGATTTGCTAATTTTGTGACTACTTAAATGCAATGTATCAAACAAAAAATATGTAAAAAATGACATTAAGGATTTGGAAACTATTGTGGTAAATTGGTGGTAATTTGTGAATTCTTTTCAAAAAGCTTTTTTTCAAAAAAACAAAAGGTGCCATATGACGCCAACACATGCCCTTAGGGCATGTATGTGTGCCATATGCCCCCAAATTTCTTTTTCAGGGGTGCAGCAGGGTGTTCTTGAGACACCCCTGCACCCTTGGAAAAATTCCTAATTTGCTCATTGCAAATTAGGAATGGTAAAGAATTGCTATTTATTCCTTAAAATTCGCTATTTAGGAAATGCAAAATAGTTTCATGCTACATATGGCGGTTCATCTGTAACAAGATAAGAAGCTTAGGGATAGATTTATGATGACTGGTGCATCACCAGGGATGTGTCAGTCATCCTGCGCCGCTGTTCCGCCACCCATGGTGTGCTGCATTTAGAATACGGGGCATCATGGGGCAAAAATGGCACAGATGCGTGACGTATCTGTGCTGTAAAGGTAGTGATTGCTGGAGTTGTATCGCAAGTGCGATGCAGCTCAAGCAAGGCTCAGGGGTGCCCCATCTCCACAATGTTGCGTCAAGACCTATGCCTGCTTAAAGCAGGCGCAGGGTTTTGACGAAGCTTTCTCCTATCTGATTGTAAATACGGCACACCATGGGTGGCAGAGTAGTGGTGCACGTTAACTGGTGCATGCCTGGGGATGTGCCATTTAACATAAATCTGCCCCTTTACATTTAAGTATGTGCAGGACACACAGAGTCGGTGAGGCTTATCCAAGGTTAAGAAGAGATGAGTCCTGTTCACTGAAAATTTAGACATAGTCTTCACCTGCTCAGCATTGCTGGACATGGCTAAATAATAGCTGCAAAATATTACTCTTGTTAAACAATTTTACTATTATAATCTCTGAGATTTGTCTCTTACTCTGCAACATCTCATTGTTGTTATCTTTCTTTAAAGATAAAGACAACCTCAACATGAGCGACAATCTGCAATCAGTTGATTTTGACCTCATCATTGAACTTGTAATTGAAACATCAGTGGATGTTGATCCCTTGGATGATTTAAATCCTGAGGATGAAGAAGAGCGTGATGAGGATGCAGATTTGTCCGAATTATATGACATAGGATGGGAAGCTGACCTGCTTGAGCCTATGGAAATATAAACATTTATTTTTAAAATTTATAATTAATAAAAAGTAAAAAGGTAAACCGTTTAATTTAAAAATAAAGACACCTTCAAAAGCAGGTTATGTGTAGTGTCTTCAATAAAATATTAAAATATGCTCATAAAATTAGATCAGATTCACATATAAAATAGCACAGGTAACATAAATATAAATGTCATTTCTTTTCTGCTATTTCTGTATTGTAAATTTGCAAGGACTAAAAAATCTTCTATTTAAAATGTCAAGTAGTGTGTTAAGTTTTTGATCACTGTTATTGTTTTACTGTTTGGTAATAATGGTTAATAAAATTTTTTATTATATTTTACCACAGATTCAACAGCAGATCATTTCAAGATTTCACCATGCCAACAATAGAAAGACAGAGAAAGGCTGCAAAACGTCAAAGACAGCAGGTGAAAGAAAATAAGCAGCAGTCCTCTAACAAAAAGATTTGTCAAGTCACGAAGAAAGCACCGGGTAAGAGCACAAAATATTTCATAAGAAATATGTGTAGTAAAAAAAATATTACTACAGAAAATGTTTCAGTCCATAAAACGAGAAGGAATTCAAATGGAAAGGAAAGGCCAATCAAAAATGTTACTGCTAGAGCAAGAGATAACTCTGTGCATGATAGTAGAAGGAAACAACAGTTTAGGGAGATTCGTAAACGAATGTTCCGCAACAGGATAATTGGCAATTTGTTAAAAAATATTAAGAAAGGTCAACAGAAACTGGTTTTTTATAAGAGAAAAAAAAAAGTTGAGAAAGTTATTGATCAGGCATTTGAAATTAAACGTAAGTTATTTATTTTGATAATCAATAGAATTAGGAAGCTAAACAAGGCAATTTATGATTTCAAAAGAAATAGTAGATGGAAGAGAATAGTTAATCGTAGTAATTTTTGGGAAGTTTTTTCTGGAGAATGGATGCATAGTTCAAGCTGTGAGGCATTTTTTAATAAGGAGAGTTATTTCCATTATAATGATTTGGTGCATGCAGTTGACACCAGTGGTCGTGCTTATGAAGTGAAAGATGGTTGTCCAGTTGAAAAAGAAAAACTTGTGACAACAGAGGCAGAAGAGGTGTTAGGTAATGAGGTTTTAGGAAGACGTGCTAAGGGTCCTGTGTACACCTGGAAGTGTAGTAGTATTTGCAGTGTGCGACAGGATTCCATCAATTTGCTTTGTGATTTTGTACGGTCATTTAATAAGAAAAGTTTGAAGCAGAAAATAAGGTTGTTGCAAGAATTAGATCCTTGCAGAGTAAGAGAAGTGACAGGTTTGCATGGTCATTCACTGGCTTGTCTTTCCAGGAGAGTATGCCAGAGTGTTTTTCATCATTTCAGGATGCTAGCAGTGCATCATAATAAAGTGAGGAAATTAGTTAGAATGTTGTATTATGCTAAGAGTCCAGCAATTATGCTTAAACAATTATGCGCTGCTCTTTTGCATGGTTCTGAAATAGATGTGAAGAATATATGTGAAGAAATTGAGTTTTGTTACTTTGGAAGTAAAGAGGAGAATGTTGAAATTGAGCAAGAAGAAGAGGGTCATGTGGAAGATAGTGTACAGGTTTCCAGTACAGATAATTTCCAGAGGGAAATTGCGACGTTTGAGGTGAAATCAAGTGAGAGGCCTAATTTCACTTGTGTGTGTTGTCGACGCACTTATTATAAGAATCAGACTAAGTTAGTGGATTTATATGCAAAAAGTGAAAGGGAAGATAATAGTGAATGGAAGGATTTCGCAACATACTTGATGGTAGAAAATTGTTTTGATTTGGGATTGGATCAACGTGTGTGTACTTATTGTTGTTGCAAATTAAATCAAAACCAGATGCCTGCTAGAGCAGTTCATAATAATCTGGAATTGGTTGAGATTCCTTCTGAATTGAAGGATTTAAATACTGATGAATCTATTTTGATTCAAAGTATCCATCCCTTTCAGGCTATTGTAAGAATGGAGCCAAAGACAGGGAAATTGCCTCCATCAGATTTACAGAGAGGATTAAAGGGAAGAGTTGTTTATTTGCCTCTAGATTTGAAGAAAAACATTAACACAATTGGAGTAGAAAAAGTGGAAGAGGAACCTCTGGTTATCTTAGTTAATGGGGTTCCGACAAAGAATAAGAAAATATGGCAAGATTTAGTAGATGTTAGGAAAGTTAAGAAGGCAACATTGTATTTGAAAAAAAATAATAAATACTATAAGAATGTATATGTTGCAGAAGAGGAAGTAAGTGAGGAAGAGGATAGCGATTTGTGTGCTGGTCAAATTGAGAAAGTAGAACCCTCTACTAGTGAAGAAATATATGAACATTATAGTGTTCATCCTTTGCATTCCAAGGAAGTCATGGGGAATGCTATTGAGTTGTTTCAAATGAAACAAGCCAAAGGGAGTCCCATTAGTGTTTGGGAGGAAAGTTTGGAAGCTCGGTGTTTCCCACAGCTTTTTCCAACAGGTCAGGGAGGAAGATATGATGAGCGACCTCATCAAATTCCTGCTTCTGAATACCGGACTTTGCGATTGTATGCAGGAGATGCTAGGTTTCGACAATGCATTCCCTATTTGTTTCATCTCCTGTTTGAAAGCGATCTGTCTGGACTGTCATATGCAGTGAACCACATCTTGAAAAGTGGTATACACATGCAAAACATCTCGGCAAGTGACTTTGTGGATAAAGTCAATGTCCAAGACAGTATTTTGGATTCTCACCTGATTAATCTCTTGGCGTGTCAGCGTGGTACAAATGAGTACTGGTACCGTCGTCATGGTGATTTAAAATGTATGCTGAGGAACTTAGGTACTCCCACATGGTTCCTCACTCTGAGCTGTGCCGAGTATGGCTGGGAAGACTTACTTGAATTTCTACGAGAGGCAAATGTTAACGTAGATAACATCGAATTCAAGACACCCGGAGAACTGTGCTCTTTGGATCCAGTCAATGTATGTAGGTACTTCAATCATAGATTTGAAGCTATGATGTCTTTCATCATGAATAAGAAGAATCCACCTCTTGGAGAGGTGTTGGATTTCTTCTGGAGAAAGGAGTACCAAGCAAGAGGTGCTCCTCATATACATATGTTGCTGTGGATCAAGGATGCACCTAAATTTGGAACGGATCCAGAAGACTCAGTGATGAGTTTCATCCAACAGTATTCTACGTGTGCTGTTCCAAACGCAAAGGAGAAGAAAAGCCTAAGAGAAAAAGTTCTGCGTTTCCAAAGCCATCGATGTGGAAAGTACTGCCGTCGTAAATTCCTAAACAAGGACAAGTTCTACACCAAATGTCGTTTCGGTTTTCCACGACCGGTGATTTCTAAAGGAAGAGTAAACAGTTTGATGTCTTCGCTGCGACATAATGTCATGAAGAAATCACCTAAAAACACATACAATTTGAAGAGGAACGAAGAGTCCAAGTACATCAACGACTACAACCCGGTGATTTTGTCCATGTGGAATGCTAACATGGATATACAGTTTGTGGCTGATAACTGTATGGCTGTGGCTCGGTATGTGACGTCTTACATCACCAAAAAAGAGAAGACAGAATTGAAGGATATGTGGGAGGACATTTCCCATGAAAAGAGCCTCAGCAAGAAGTTGTACAGTTTCAGTCTGAAGATGTTGTCGCATCGAGAAATTGGAGCTTACGAATGCTCTGACCGGTTGTCTTCAGCAAGTCTCTATGCCAAGTCCAGGAGTATCGTTTGGGCGAGTCTTGGTCTTGCTGCAACGCGTAATCGAGTTCTGAAACCTGTGCGGGAAATTGAGTATTTGGCGGAAAAGGAGCCAAACAGTACCGACATTTTGAAGACCAACATGTTGGATACATATTATCCAAATAGAAGCAGTCACCTCGACAATGTTTGTCTGTATGAGGTTCTTCAAAATTACATATTCAAGAGGAACATCAAAGAAGATACTGAGAAAGGAGTGTATGCTGTAATAGGAAGTGAGGGATGTCTGGTCAAGCAAAGAAAATGCCACTTGGTAAACCATCGAAAATTGAGTGGCGAATCTCCTGAAAAAAAGGAGTTTTTCTATTTAGCACTTTTGCAACTTTTCAAGCCTTGGCGTGCAGAAGAGGAACTGCTTGGAGATTTCCTCTGTTACGAAGACTCTTTCAATGCCGCCAAGGAGACCATAGAATGTCCTGCTTTTCCCAAATATGTAGAAATGTTGAATGCGGAAATTGAGCAGGAAGCAACGATTGCAGCCGAGATTGCCAGAGACAGTTCTCAGGACAGTCAGAGTTCTGCTTCATTGAGTCAGGATCCACTAGGAGGACCTGTTATCGAAAATGAAGCTGCCACTGCCATGAATGAAGTGGAAAGAGCCATGGCACATGCTCAGGAGGATGCGGTTAACTTAGAAGAGTTGGAAAGACAACTCAACGTTGAGCAGAGGAAAATATATGACGAAGTTACCATGCAAATTGATCATGGATTAAGTCATGACAAGAAAGAGTGCTCATGTACGTCGTTGAAGCCTGTCCGACTGTACGTGAGTGGAGAAGCGGGAACTGGAAAAAGTTTCCTCATTAAAGCAATTTCATGCTATTTGCAGGAAAGGACAGAGTCATCGCTGTCTTGTGTTGTCACCGCTCCAACTGGACTGGCAGCACATAACATTAAAGGGATTACTTTACATCGTTTACTGATGCTGCCAGTGGAGCATGACAACAAATTACAATATCACAAGCTATCTGGAGATGCTTGTTTTGAAGTTTCAAGAATCTTGAGGAAAATGAAACTTCTTATCATTGACGAAGTAAGCATGGTTTCCAATGTCATGCTTGCCTTTGTGCATTTGAGGATGCAAGAAGTTCTCAAAACAGAGTATGATGTGTTATTTGGTGGCAAACACATGATTGTTTTCGGAGATCTTCTGCAGCTGACACCAGTGAAAGGGCAACCTGTGTTCAAAATGCTCACGCATGAAGATACCAGGAAGTGCCTAGGCAGCATTGGCAACGTCAATATATGGTTAAACTTCAATTATGCTGAACTGCATGAAAATATGCGTCAGGCGAAGGATGAAGTTTACAAGACTATTCTACAAGATGTTAGAATTGGAAAAGTGACCGAGCATGGGAAAGAAGCTTTACATGCACGATTACTGTCAAATTTATATCCAGAACAAGATGTTGTGCCTGAGAATATTTTTCAGAAAATTACTGATAAGAAATCTGGAATATGTTTGATGCCAACTCTTGCAGAATGTGCCAAATTCAACAACAAAATGTTGCATTTAGAAAAGCAAGAGATTGTGAAACTGGAAGCTATTGACAGAGTAGAGCATATGGGATCAACAATTATTTTGTCTGAGAATCTGAAAACAAAATTGGATTCATTAGAGAAGAGTATATCTAAAACTGCAGGTTTTGAAAAGACTCTGAATGTGTGCTTGAACTGCCGTATAATTTTAAGAAGGAATTTACATGTTGAAAGAGGTCTGGTAAATGGATCAATGGGTAATGTTGTTGATTTTGTAAAATACAGAAATAGAGATGGAATTGAATTTTTAAAAATTAAATTTGATGGCATTGAGGAAGTACAGCTAATTGGTCGTTGCTCTGCTAGATTTTTGCTTGTAAAAGACTTATATGTTCGCCGTAAGCAGTTTCCTGTTTGCTTGGCATATGCGGTGACAATCCATAAATCGCAAGGTTTAAGTGTAGACAGTGCATTGGTGAATATTGGCAGTTCTGTGTTCAAGGAGGGTATGGCATATGTGGCATTGTCACGAGTTAGAACTTTATCGGGATTGTACTTGATTGAGTGTGATGTCACAAACATTTGTGCTGATCTAGATTGTGTTAAGGAATACAATAGGTTAAGAAGAGAGTATGCGCCACATTTGCCTCAGTATCCTTTGTTTGAGAAACGTGTGGTAGGCCGGAAACGAAGAAATGTGACCAATACTGGGGAGGTTGTAGCAAAAAGACGAAAAGTCGATGAACCTAAAATTACAAGCAGAAACAAAAAGGATTCTGTTGAAGATGTTGTTGGTTTTCAATTTGAAAACAGTTCTGGTGTCAACTGCTATGCTAATGTAGTGGTTAATGTTTTGTTTTCTCTAGAAAATGTAAAAGAAGAGATTGTGGTCAATTCTGATCAAAGATTTTGCAGTTTGTTAAATTCTGTGTTAGAGAAATGTAGCACTGATAGAAGAAACATAGAAAGTGTGTCTGAAATTCGAAATCTGTTAGACAGATGTTCAGGCCAAACACAATTCTCTCAAAATATTCAGCAAGATTGTCAGGAGTTTTTAATGTATATGCTTGATGTATTACATGCTGAAGGTGTAGATGTAGATCAGCTGTTTGGGCTTTCTTATCAATGGCAGCATGACTGCGAGAACTGTATGGTATCAAGTACTACTAGTGTAGACTCAGCAAGATTTATATATTTAACTTTGCCAGACAGTAAATCAGTCTCCTTTAATAAGCTAGTAAAAGCAGCTGATCACAACATGGAGTGTAGCCAATGTAAATCTGAAATGATGTCCACATTATTTATACGAACATATGGCCAGTATGTCATTTTAATGTTCCAACGATGTAGGCCTGATGGAACAAAATTGACAACTTTAATTAAAAATTTTGTAGCTTCGCAGTTGTCAATATCAGGAAGGACTTTTGTAACTGCAGCAATTATATATCATGACGGCCCTTCAATAACATCAGGACATTACACAGCTTATTTAAAGTCTAGAAATGGCTGGTCATTCTGCAATGATTCTGTTTTAATTTTCAAAAAAAAATTGCCGTATGACCTTAAAAACTCTTACCTGGTGTTTTTAAAACCAAAATTTTAGGGAAATAATCTCGGGATGTGCTCTGTGGAATTTCAAGAAGTTCTAATGGCTCCTACACAATTTGGCCTTGAGGATAAGTGTAGTTCAGAGACATAACTTCTAACCATAGGACTGGACGTCATGGAGAAATACGTGCACTTTGAATGAGTTCAGAAAAACTGTTTCTTTTTATAAGCTAATTGAAGCAGCCAATCAAAACATGGAGTAGAGGGAATGTAAGTCTGCAATGCTGTCTACTGTTTTACATTGCTTTGTGATTAAAAGTGATGTAGAGAATTAAATAATTGTAGTAGTCATAGAGGTAGTGTAAGTCTGCTTCATAGTAAGCAGTATCAGTGTCATAGGAAATGTAGAACATGACTGAGCAAGAAGGGGAAGATATTACTATTCCAGGATTGTGAAAATGATCTTCAACATTTTAATTCTGAAAGTTGCGGAAATGCCAAATGACGGGATTGGCTTACAAGAAATCCAAGAGTTATAAATGGCTCTGACCAGATTTGGCCTCGTGGAAACTTGTGGTAGAGAGCAAGAAGTCATTTATTGCATGTAACGTGTTTTTAAAAACGATGGAGATTTTCTTTCAGAAAGTGGCGGGCTGAAAGTAATAACAGCACAAAAGAGTGTAAGCTGTTCATAGGACATCCTTGGACGTCATGGAAAGTAAGTTAACTTTAAGGAGTTCTGAATTTTGATTTCTTATGTTGTATGGGTTTTTTAAACACAATCATTTTGATTGTGTTTTTTTTCCCCGCTGTTATATGATGAATACCTTCAAGTCACTGTTTTTAGTGAATTTTGATACATTCTGAGAACAGCAAAAATAAACCATTTAACATGTATAATTAATTCTGTACTGTTTGCATTTATGATGTATATGTAGAACTGTGTAGGAGGCATGGAGAAGGTGAGGCTTCTGTAAGTGTCAAAGTTGTTGCATGCAGTGCTGCACTTCTGCGTATTCTTTCATATGCTGGACTACATCTGCACAATGAGATACCTAAGCAAAGGAAACACAAGTGATGTGATTGTGAAATGAGCAAAATAAATTGCACGTATTTCATTTACATCACCTGTGTTTCCTATCATTACGAATCACATTGTGCAGATCAAGTTTAGGTCTGTCCAGGGAAACATAGGAGGTTTGGACTTTGTTGAAGAGTGCAGTGGACATGACTCACTTCATTGGTAGACCTTCACATGTATTATCTCCTCTGTACTCTTCAACAAGTGTAAATCTCATCTGCAACCCTGAGTAGGCCTCACCTCAAACAAACCTCTGGATAGTAGACATCTTATTGGCATCCTGAAGCAATTATTTAAAATTTTAGTGTCTTGCGACACTTTTCTGAAACAACAGCAATGCAAAAGATGCACCATGTTTTAAGATAGGCCTCACTTCATCTGCATCAAGATACTGTTAGTTTAAAATGTATATCTTTAGGACTGTGTAGGGGGCCTGGAGAAGCAGAAGCTTCTGTAAGTGTCAAAGTTGTTGAAAAACTGTTTGTCCTTCAATCTTTTCCCTTGTCTTTTCTAATTTTTAAATACATGTTTTAATATTTTTCAAATGTTTGTTCTCTCTTTCACAGATTGAAAGTATAAAAACAAAAAGTGAGTAATTTAACGACAATTATAAGGTAAATGTTTTGTATTCTTTTCGTTACATTTCTATCACATTCACCTACTATTAGTTCCACAGCTTCATTTCTTTAACCCTCAGTTTCCTGCCTTTGCTACTTTCCTCCTTCCTTTCTCTATTACCTACTTACTCAATTCCTTCCACTCTTTTCCTCAGTCCCTCTCTTCTCATAGTTCCTCACTCTTGTTCACTCACTCCGTCTCTATTACTCTTAGTGTCTTTGACTGATCACTCTATCACTACTTGTTCATAATGCTTTCTCTGTGTAGTTGAAGCACACTAAGGGGAATATTATGAACACAGCCAATAAAATTATTGCTCTTTTTATTGGCAGAAAACTGGTGCAAAAGTGGTTTTAGCGGCAGTTTTCTGCCACAAAAGCAGCTTTAGCGACACATTTCTGCCAATAAAAGCTGCAAAACTTTTATTGCCTATGTTGATGATATGGCTCTATGTTACTTACATTTCTTTGCTGTTTCAATTAATCTTTTTCTGTTATTTTTTGTTTTCTGTTTTCTATTTTTTCTCTCTGTTATTCCTCATGTTTTAATCTTATTTTGAACATTCACTCACATTCTCCAAGAAACTCTTCTTTGTTAATGTTATACTCTCTTTTTTTTCTTTCACTTCGTTATCTATTTTGTTTTTCACAATTATACCCTCTTCTGTCTTTTCTTCGGTAAATAGATCTATTAAACAGTATCTCTTCTTTACTCCCTATAGCTGTCTTTCTTTTAACATCACTCTCTGTTTACTTTCCTTATACTTACACTTTTTTTTTTTTTTTTTTTTTGTTTTTGGTTAGCTCCCGGTCTGCGTACCGGGAAGCTAACCCGGGAGCGAACCAAAAGAAATAGAGCTTGCCAGAGTGCTAAACATTCTAGCAATTTTTTTTAAAGGGAAGGTAGTTCTGAAAAGAACTTTTTTTTTTATATTTTTGTTGTTTTATATTTTTTTTTTATTTTTTGAACATTTTTTGTTTTTTTTGTATTTTTTGAACGATTTTATATTTTTTTTGGTTTTTTTTGGGGGGGGGAAACAACAAAAAACAGGCGTTGAAAAGGGCTCAACAGGAGCAAAAAAAAATTACTGGGGGCGGTTAGGGCAATCATGGTGTTCATACGCCAGGTTGAGTGCATTGATGCTCATGTTGCCACAAGCTAATAATGCACGACAGTGCATACATAAGTGAATCATGTGCCCAAAATTTTCTTGAATATTTGGCACAGTTTCCCGTGCCTCTTCTGGTGTTAGAGAAATCGGTATTGTTGGTCTGGCCACAGGAGTTGGTCTTGGATTGTCAAGCATATCCCTTATTTCCGCCCGGCTGTAATTTAGTGGATGCTTCCTTGTCATGTGCCTGTGCATTGTGTGATTTCCATAGCTATATTTTTTGTCCGTCCCTCTGGACAATTGTTCTTTGCATATGCGGCAGGTGACATACCTCACATTGACTTTTTTTTGGCCACGAGGGATCGAATAAAACTGCCAGATGAAACTGGCTTTCTTTCTGGAAACCCGGGGCACCTCTTCTAAGAACTGTGGTTCTTCTCCCTCCTCATCCATTTCTTCATCTTCCTCCTCAGTGTTGGTAATGACCTGGGGAGGTGGTCCTCTCTTCCCATGAGGAGGTGGAGGTGGTGGTGGGGGTCCACCAGCTGAAGCTACCAATGAAGCCATTTTCCAACAAGCAAAATAGGTCTTCCTCTCACAATGATGAAAGTCAGAGTGAGGAAAGAAGGAGGGGTTTTCATCATTTGGGAAAAACAATACTTCTCAACCAATGAAAAGTGTTATTTTTAGGTCACCTGACCTAGCCTTACATCATTATGAAACCAAAAGTGAAATGAACCAATGAAAAGTTTTATTAACAAGTCACATGACCTCTCACGCTCATGTTACGCGCTGCGGAACGCGTCCCGGTTAGCTTCCGGGTCGCTAAGCTTCGCGCCCCGGGACACTTCCGGGTGCGCTAACGTGGTACGTCACAAGACGCATTACGCGGCAACGCGATACGTCGCGTTTTCGCCAAGCGCCGCGGATCGCTTCCGGGGAGCTGCGTTTCGCGCCTCGGTCCGCGCCCCGGGGCACTTCCGGGTGCGCTAACGCAGTACGTCATAAGATGCATTACGCGGCAACGCGATACCGTCACTATGTTGATTTTTTACCGGTTCGCGGACCGGGTCGCGGCATCAAATTGAGCTAACGGGAAGCTTCCCGGTCCGCGGAACGGGAGCGAAACAAAAAAAATATTTAAAAAAAATTATTAATAAACATATAAAATATATTTTTGGATTTAAATAAGAATACATTTTACAGCTATAGATATTTGCTATTAAAAAAACATTGAAATTCACTGAAAAAACCATAGGTTATAAACCATATATAGTTAGGAATTAGCATTTACAAAACCTTGAAAATTCACTGAAAAAACCATAGGTTATACACCATATATAGTTAGGAATTAGCATTTAAAAAACCTTATTTTACTCACACAAAACCATTGAAATTCCATATATAGTTAGTTGCACTAACTATATATCGCGCACCCGCAATCCACTGCTGATGATGTCACATATTACATCATTCATGACATGGTCAGTGACATCACTGATGACATCACTGATGACATCTCAAATGACATCACTGATGACTCCACTGATGACATCTCATTTGACATCAATGACCACATCACTGATGATATCATTCATGTGACAATACAATGCATCTCCTCACATTTTAATATAACCTCTGTTTCACCCAGTGTTAAATACAGAGTATAATTTTTGAAACCATTGACACACCAATACTAGTTACTACATATGTACTCACTGATTCCTACGTCTACACACACATTCACTCATTCACCCATACAATCATTCATACATACAATCACTCATCTTTACAACACTATCATATGCACTCATACACCTATACAGACACTCACACTCTGCCACTCATCCATGGAGTTACTCACACACCTAGTCAGTCCTGTAAAGAATCAATCACACTTCCATTTTCTTGTCTATACAGTTAAACATAGAGCACCTTACATTTTCAAACATATACTAACACATACTTACCTTGTTATACAATCATTGATATAAGTACACATTGATCTGCACAGAGTCACACACCTCCCAGCCAGCCACACACACACTCAGTCTCCCATACAAATACTTGGACAATCAATCAATAACCCATATAGTTACTCATATAGCTACTGATCAACACATGCAGCAGTTTACAGAACAACAGACATAATGATGCACAAATTAAGACAGTTTAGTCACTAACCCATGAACTCAGTGAGATACATTTAATCACTCACTCATACAGTCAGTCATGCACCTACTAAATCCTTCGTCCAGACACTTATACATCCACTCATTCTTCAATATGTAAGACATATTTAAACTTTACAGAAACATAAAATCACTGGATGTTGTTATCAGTGATGTCATCAGTGATGTCATTTGAGATGTCATCAGTGATGTCATCAGTGATGTCACTGACCATGTCATGAATGATGTAATATGTGACATCATCAGCAGTGGATTGCGGGTGCGCGATATATAGTTAGTGCAACTAACTATATATGGAATTTCAATGGTTTTGTGTGAGTAAAATAAGGTTTTTTAAATGCTAATTCCTAACTATATATGGTGTATAACCTATGGTTTTTTCAGTGAATTTTCAAGGTTTTGTAAATGCTAATTCCTAACTATATATGGTTTATAACCTATGGTTTTTTCAGTGAATATATATATATATAGATACTTGAAGATGAAGGATCACAAGAAAACAACAGCCAGCCAGGGCAAAAATCTGGATCCCAAAGGATACAATGAGTCACAAAGAAATAAAATATCCAAGAAAGAAGTGACTCAAACAGATATATTCACCAAAGAACAAAAATATATTTCCACTACAACGTTTCAGCTTCCGCCTTCCTCAGGTAGGTTCAAGATGGTAAGCTCAGTGGCTGCACAGATGACACAGCTGAATTTTCAAAAAGCATCATGAGTGAAGATTCCATTTGGAATGTGGAATCAATGCAGTCCTGAGAGTTCTTGAGATATGCAGTAATCAGGTTGTATTGTCAGTAATGTTCAGTCCATCTGGATGCAATGATTTTAAACGGTACATCCAGAAGTTTTCCCTGGAGTCCAGTAGTTCTTCCTTTGAGACATGTTCCACGGGGAAAATCTTCAAATCTGATAGTGAATGATCCACAAGGTTAAAATGATTGGCTACAGGCTGGTCAATTTTCTTATTAATTATTGCTGATTTGTGGTTCCTGAATCGTGTGCGGAGGTCATTCATTGTTTGGCCTACATATTGTTTTTTACAGCTTTGCCGTTGGCACTGAATCACATAAATAATGGATGTTGAGCGACATGTAAGATGCTGCCTTATTGCATAGGTCTTTCTGGTAACATAACTAGTAACTGATGATGTTTGTAAAAGGTATTCACACGTGATGCACCTTTTAGAGTCACAGCAATGAACCCCTGCATTTATTACAGCTTGCTTGAGTTCAGCTCTCACAATAAGAGATCGTAAATTTGGAGCTCTGCGGTAAGCAATGACTGTGAAAAATTGCAAAAGGTTTTTCCAAAACCGCCAGTCATTGCTTACCGCAGAGCTCCAAATTTACGATCTCTTATTGTGAGAGCTGAACTCAAGCAAGCTGTAATAAATGCAGGGGTTCATTGCTGTGACTCTAAAAGGTGCATCACGTGTGAATACCTTTTACAAACATCATCAGTTACTAGTTATGTTACCAGAAAGACCTATGCAATAAGGCAGCATCTTACATGTCGCTCAACATGCATTATTTATGTGATTCAGTGCCAACGGCAAAGCTGTAAAAAACAATATGTAGGCCAAACAATGAATGACCTCCGCACACGATTCAGGAACCACAAATCAGCAATAATTAATAAGAAAATTGACCAGCCTGTAGCCAATCATTTTAACCTTGTGGATCATTCACTATCAGATTTGAAGATTTTCCCCGTGGAACATGTCTCAAAGGAAGAACTACTGGACTCCAGGGAAAACTTCTGGATGTACCGTTTAAAATCATTGCATCCAGATGGACTGAACATTACTGACAATACATCCTGATTACTGCATATCTCAAGAACTCTCAGGACTGCATTGATTCCACATTCCAAATGGAATCTTCACTCATGGTGCTTTTTGAAAATTCAGCTGTGTCATCTGTGCAGCCACTGAGCTTACCATCTTGAACCTACCTGAGGAAGGCGGAAGCTGAAACGTTGTAGTGGAAATATATTTTTGTTCTTTGGTGAATATATCTGTTTGAGTCACTTCTTTCTTGGATATATATATATAGATAGATATATATATATATATTACCTACTGGCGGTCCCCAGTAGGTATATATAGTTAGGATTTTTTCTCTATGGGATTTTTGAAAATTCTATGTCTAATGACTTTGGCGTTTGTGGACGGAATTGGCTGAAATTTTCAGGAAAATGGAACATTTTGTTTCTGAGCAGCCCCTGGGGGGGGTTGTCAAGGGGGGGGCCGAGAAAAAAGGGGGGGTCCCAAAACGCATTTTTCCCATGTTAATTTCCGGTTGGCCTCACTTTTAGCCCGAACGGCTGAATGGATTTGCATGAAATTCGGCAAAATTGTAGGGACTGTTAGCCCGATGTGCCTTTGCTAGGTCTCAATATATGTGCTCCAGTGGATTTTGATAAATTAACGTTCAAAAAATATATATATCTGTAACAGCGCTCCGGGTAGCGCTCCGGTTCGCGTACTTGACGCGTAACGGAACTTCGCGAAGCGAAGCTGATTGGCTCTCCGGTGTCTGTCAACATTCTAAACAGTCCGGAGCGGCCGCCATCTTGTCTCTCGGTAGGATCGAGAGACAAGAGGAGGCCAAAACAAAGGGGGAAATGACCATAAGGGGGCATAGTAGATCCTCCCTCACCCTATAGGTTTGATGTGGAGGCTTTAAAAGGGCCCCGCGGGGAAAAAAAAAAAAAATAATAATAATTTTTTTGCGTGGGGAGCGCCCGGTACGCTTTTGTGCAATGGGCGGTGGTAATCTAAATGATGAGGGGGGGGCAGCGTTCAAAGCACATCAGCGTGCATAAACACGAAAATGTTTTTATCTACCACGTACTTGACTTATCTCTAGCTTTATTAATACAATAATCAATAATGAAAAATCGACATCAATAGGGTTGTCCGTATTCCCAGTCAGTACCCTTCCCCGCCCGCCATGTGCACAAAGACCGCATACATCCCCCATAACGTCAAGGCTAAGTAACTAGAACGTCATAAGGAGTTGCAAGTCGCTACCATACTGGCGCCATTTTGGTCGAGGCCAGGCAGGTCCAGAGTATAGTTCAATGTCTCCAATAAGTAGAGGCAGGACCAGAATCCCTTTCGGCAGTTCTGGCTTCGTCATTACGAGCACTAGAAAACAAGACATTCTGGGCAATACCACCCTTGATGCAGCCCTTTATTCTACAAGATGGTGTCTTTCAAAAGCCAGGGGTATAGGAGTATGTAACAAGCGAGCCATTTAATTGAAAAAACTAAACGTGACAAACGGTTGCAGGATCAGTGAAGGTTGATTTTATAATTGAAAGTATAACAGGATCAGTTACAATAAAATCGTTCATACGCACACCATGGGCGAGTATCATGGGTAACATTATTTCGAAGCTTTATTAATACAATAATCAATAATGAAAAATCGACATCAATAGGGTTGTCCGTATTCCTAGTCAGTACCCTTCCCCGCCCGCCATGTGCACAAAGACCGCATACATGCCCCATAACGTCAAGGCTAAGTAACTAGAACGTCATAAGGAGTTGCAAGTCGCTCCCATACTGGCGCCATTTTGGTCGAGGCCAGGCAGGTCCAGAGTATAGTTCAATGTCTCCAATAAGTAGCGGCAGGAGCAGAATCCCTTTCGTCAGTTCTGGCTTCGTCATTACGAGCACTAGAAAACAAGACATTCTGGGCAATACCACCCTTGACGCAGCCCTTTATTCTACAAGATGGTGTCTTTCAAAAGCCAGGGGTATAGGAGTATGTAACAAGCAAGCCATTTAATTGAAAAAACTAAACGTGACAAACGGTTGCAGAATCAGTGAAGGTTGATTTTTTAATTGAAAGTATAACAGGATCAGTTACAATAAAATCGTCCATACGCACACCATGGGCGAGTATCATGGGTAACATTACTTCGAAGCTTTATTAATACAATAATCAGTAATGAAAAATCGACATCAATAGGGTTGTCCGTATTCCCAGTCAGTACCCTTCCCCGCCCGCCATGTGCACAAAGACCGCATACATCCCCCATAACGTCAAGGCTAAGTAACTAGAACGTCATAAGGAGTTGCAAGTCGCTACCATACTGGCGCCATTTTGGTCGAGGCCAGGCAGGTCCAGAGTATAGTTCAATGTCTCCAATAAGTAGCGGCAGGACCAGAATCCCTTTCGGCAGTTCTGGCTTCGTCATTACGAGCACTAGAAAACAAGACATTCTGGGCAATACCACCCTTGACGCAGCCCTTTATTCTACAAGATGGTGTCTTTCAAAAGCCAGGGGTATAGGAGTATGTAACAAGCGAGCCATTTAATTGAAAAAACTAAACGTGACAAACGGTTGCAGGATCAGTGAAGGTTGATTTTATAATTGAAAGTATAACAGGATCAGTTACAATAAAATCGTTCATACGCACACCATGGGCGAGTATCATGGGTAACATTATTTCGAAGCTTTATTAATACAATAATCAATAATGAAAAATCGACATCAATAGGGTTGTCCGTATTCCTAGTCAGTACCCTTCCCCGCCCGCCATGTGCACAAAGACCGCATACATCCCCCATAACGTCAAGGCTAAGTAACTAGAACGTCATAAGGAGTTGCAAGTCGCTCCCATACTGGCGCCATTTTGGTCGAGGCCAGGCAGGTCCAGAGTATAGTTCAATGTCTCCAATAAGTAGCGGCAGGAGCAGAATCCCTTTCGGCAGTTCTGGCTTCGTCATTACGAGCACTAGAAAACAAGACATTCTGGGCAATACCACCCTTGACGCAGCCCTTTATTCTACAAGATGGTGTCTTTCAAAAGCCAGGGGTATAGGAGTATGTAACAAGCAAGCCATTTAATTGAAAAAACTAAACGTGACAAACGGTTGCAGAATCAGTGAAGGTTGATTTTTTAATTGAAAGTATAACAGGATCAGTTACAATAAAATCGTCCATACGCACACCATGGGCGAGTATCATGGGTAACATTACTTCGAAGCTTTATTAATACAATAATCAATAATGAAAAATCGACATCAATAAGGTTGTCCGTATTCCCAGTCAGTACCCTTCCCCGCCCGCCATGTGCACAGAGACCGCATACATCCCCCATAACGTCAAGGCTAAGTAACTAGAACGTCATAAGGAGTTGCAAGTCGCTACCATACTGGCGCCATTTTGGTCGAGGCCAGGCAGGTCCAGAGTATAGTTCAATGTCTCCAATAAGTAGCGGCAGGACCAGAATCCCTTTCGGCAGTTCTGGCTTCGTCATTACGAGCACTAGAAAACAAGACATTCTGGGCAATACCACCCTTGACGCAGCCCTTTATGCTACAAGATGGTGTCTTCCATTCAGAAAATATTGTTGGCAGCATTTTGAAAGGAAAGATAAACGGCCGTTCTCCTAGTGAGTCTCACATTGTTACATTTATGAAGAATGTTGAAGAGTAGTATGTTGAAAATCTGAAGCCATCGTTCTAGAAACTCTCAACCAGCCTTGGATGGAAAAATCCTGAAGAATGTACAAACTGAAAACCAGTTTTTGTCTGCATAGCATCAGCAGCAACACTTGAGTCAGTTTTGTGTGAAGCCGCCATCTTGATCCAATCAATACCGTCCCCCTGCACACATTCAGGGACCAGGCCGCATTGCGAGGGCACCACAAGACGTGTCTTCAGGTCAAACGGATTGTGGGACAAGGTCCAGAATGAAGAGTCACCAAAAGGCAAAAAGTTCCGCCGGACCCCAGGAGCTGGCCGCCTATGTCGGGGGTGATCTCAGGCCACACCAGGGCAACAAGACTTGGGGAGGGGGCAGGAGCCAAGCGCCCCCTCCCAGTCCGCGCCACCACACCGCCCCTCGGGGGCCTCCGTCAAGCGGTTCAGGGAGGCACCGCAGGCAGCGGTACTTCAGATCAGTGGCTCTCACCGGCAAGGCTCCCCTCCGTCAGCAGCGATCGTTGGCGCTGTGGTTGCGGCCGGAGGCCCCGCCTAGTCAACACCCCGGCCTCTCCATGTCGTAGGCCGCAAGAGTGGGCGCAACTCAGCTGGATGGCGGGTGAGACGCTGTAGCCGCAAGAGTAGGCGAAACTCAACCGGCCGAGTGAGGCACTGTGCCGCAAGAGCGGGCGGAACTCAGCTGGCCGAGCGAGGCACTGTGCCGTAAGAGTGGGCGGAACTCAGCTGGCCGAGTGAGGCACTGTGCCGCAAGAGCGGGCGGAACTCAGCTGGCCGAGCGAGGCACTGTGCCGCAAGAGTGGGCGGAACTCAGCTGGCCGAGCGAGGCACTGTGCCGCAACAGTGGGCGCAACTCAGTTGGCCGAGCGAGGCACTGTGCCGCAAGAGCGGGCGTAACTCAGGTGGCTGAGCGAGGCACTGTAGGTCTTCCTCTCACAAAGATGAAAGTCAGAGTGAGGAAACAAGGAGGGGTTTTCATCATTTGGGACAAAAAAATTGTTCTAAACCAATGAAAAGTGTCATTTTTAAGTCACATGACCTAGCCTTACATCATTAGGAAACCAAAAGTGAAATGAACCAATGAAAATTTTTATTAACAAGTCACATGACCTGTTATGCTTACGTTACGCGGTCTGCGCCGCGCCCCGGATCGCTTCCGGGAAGCTGCGCTTGGCGCCTCGCTTCGCGCATCGGGTGCGCTAACGCGGCGCGTCATATGACGCATTACGCGACAACGCGATACTACAGTGTTTCTGGATGTTTCAGACTGAAGCTGGCGTCAGCATGAGAGCACCCCGTGGCTACGTCGTGACCGTTCCGTGAGCAATCATGGCAGTCGCTCCCCACCGGAAGTCTGCGGGAGTCGGGGGCCCCGGTGACTCTTGTAGAATCTTCAAGGCTGAGGGGACGCTTTTGGGAATGGGGCCCATGCCCTAGCAGTCAAGCGTCTGAGTTCCAGGGTTGCCCAGAGCCATCCTTGCAGGCCAGGCCCAAGTCTGTGGAGCAGACCGCCATTTCGTGAGCTCCGTGGCAGCCGCCTGTCGCTGTACCGCAAGAGTGGGTGCAATTCAGCCGGATGGCGGGTGAGACGCTGTAATAGCAAGAGCAGGCGCAACTCAGCTGGCCGAGAGAGGCACTGTGCCGCAAGTGTGGGCGTAACTCAGCTGCCGAGTGAAGCGCTGGGGTGCAGCTGAGAAACCTCCACCTGGGGAGGTGGGGGAGGCTCGTTCGCGCCGCCTCTCCCTTCCAGTGCACCCCACGCCGTCTCCTGGCGCAGGTATATGTGATGGTCGGACCAGGGCACCGCAGGACGTGTCTTCAGGTCAAACTGATTGTGGGACAAGGTCCAGAATGGAAGAGTCACCAAAAGGCTAAAAGTTCCGCCGGACCCCGGGAGCCGGCCGCCTACGTCGAGTGAAGCGCTGGGGTGCAGCTGTGAAACCTCCACCTGGGGAGGTGGGGGAGGCTCGTTCGCGCCGCCTCTCCCTTCCAGTGCACCCCACGCCGTCTCCTGGCGCAGGTATATGTGATGGTCGGACCAGGGCACCGCAGGACGTGTCTTCAGGTCAAACGGATTGTGGGACAAGGTCCAGAATGGAAGAGTCACCAAAAGGCAAAAAGTTCCGCCGGACCCCGGGAGCCGGACGCCTATGTCAGGGGCGATCTCAAGCCACACCAGGGCAACAAGACTTGGGGAGGGGGCAGGAGCCAAGCGCCCCCTCCGAGTCCGCGCCACCACACCGCCCCTTGGGGGCCTACGTCAAGCGGCTCAGGGAGGCACCGCAGGCAGCCGTTCTTCAGATCAGTGGTCTCACCGGCAAGGCTCCCCTCCGTCAGCAGCGATCGTTGGCGCTGTGGTTGCGGCCGGAGGCCCCGCCTAGTCAACGCCCCGGCCTCTCCATGTCGTAGGCCGCAGAGTAGTCGGGGAGAAATCCCGGGAACGGCAGCATGTATTTGGATCGATGTTGCAGCAGGCTGCCATGTAAATAGTTATTTAATAAAACGTTTTACCCTGTTACTTTGCTGGTGTGTTGTATATATTTATAATATTTGCATAGGGTTTGTCGTTATTTTGGGCGGGGTGGGCGGCGGAGCCGAGCTGTCTTGCAGCCATCATGGCGTCGAGCTCGGTTCCTCTCACTAGTTCATATTTCTCATGAGGGGTTGTTCCTAATGTTTCTATTTTAGCGAGGTCAAAAAGAGATCCCATTAGTGGCCTACTGATTTTGCTTGATTCCTTTTGTTTTTTCTAACGATTTTTCACTATCTGCAAAGACTAAACAGAGTATTGCGACTCTGTGCTTGTTTGTAAATAGAGAATGAACCAAAGAGAAGCAATTCCAAAACAGTAAATGCTTGGATAACAATCAATCAAATGGAGAGAGAAGCAGGCACGACGGATTACAACGGGGGCAAAGGCCTGCGTTAACTACCCTTCACTATCTGCAAAGAGAGAATACTCCGAAAAGAAAAGAGGGGGGGCAGCGTTCAAAGCACATCAGCGTGCATAAACACAAAAAATGTTTTTACCTACCACGTACTTGACATTTTAAAGCTTTTGATATTTGCTAATAAAAAACCATTGAAATTCACTGAAAAAACCATAGGTTATAGACCATATATAGTTAGGAATTAGCATTTACAAAACCTTATTTTACTCACACAAAACCATTGAAATTCCATATATAGTTAGTTGCACTAACTATATATCGCGCACCCGCAATCCACTGCTGATGATGTCACATATTACATCATTCATGACATGGTCAGTGACATCACTGATGACATCACTGATGACATCTCAAATGACATCACTGATGACATCACTGATGACATCTCAAATGACATCACTGATGACATCACTGATGACATCTCAAATGACATCACTGATAACATCTCAAATGACAACACTGATGACATCTCAAATGACATCTCATTTGACATCAATGGTCACATCACTGATGATATCATTCATGTGACAATACAATGCATCTCCTCACACTTTAATATAACCTCTGTTACACCCAGTGTTAAATACAGAATATAATTTTTTAAACCATTGACACACCAATACTAGTTACTACATACGCACTCACTGATTCCTACGTCTACACACACATTCACTCATTCACCCATACAATCATTCATACATACAATCACTCATCTTTACAACACTATCATATGCACTCATACACCTATACAGACACTCACACTCTGCCACTCATCCATGGAGTTACTCACACACCTAGTCAGTCCTGTAAAGAATCAATCACACTTCCATTTTCTAATCTATACAGTTAAACATAGAGTACCTTACATTTTCAAACATATACTAACACATACTTACTATCTTATACAATCATTGATACAAGAACACATTGATCTGCACAGAGTCACACATCTCCCAGCCAGCCACACACACACTCAGTCTCCCATACAAATACTTGGACAATCAATCAATAACCCATATAGTTAGTCATATAGCTACTGATCAACACATGCAGCAGTTTACAGAACAACAGACATAATGATGCACAAATTAAGACAGTTTAGTCACTAACCCATGCATTCAGTGAGACACATTTAATCACTCACTCATACAGTCAGTCACGCACCTACTAAATCGTTCATCCAGACACTTCTACATCTACTCATTCTTCAATATGTAAAACATATTTAAACTTTACAGAAACACACAGTCACTGGATGATGTCATCAGTGATGTCATTTGAGATGTCATCAGTGATGTCATCAGTGATGTCATTTGAGATGTCATCAGTGATGTCATCAGTGATGTCACTGACCATGTCATGAATGATGTAATATGTGGCATCATCAGCAGTGGATTGCCGGTGCGCGATATATAGTTAGTGCAACTAACTATATATGGAATTTCAATGGTTTTGTGTGAGTAAAATAAGGTTTTGTAAATGCTAATTCCTAACTATATATGGTCTATAACCCATGGTTTTTTCAGTGAATATATATATATATATATATATATATATATATATATATTCACTGAAAAAAACATAGGTTATAGACCATATATAGTTAGGAATTTGCATTTACAAAACCTTGAAAATTCACTGATCAAACCATAGGTTAGAGACCATATATAGTTAGCTGGACATTTTATTGACATAAAACCAATGAAATTCCATATATAGTTAGTTGCACTATCTATATATCGCGCACCCGCAATCCACTGCTGATGATGTCACATATTACATCATTCATGACATGGTCAGTGACATCACTGATGACATCACTGATGACATCTCAAATGACATCACTGATGACATCTCAAATGACATCACTGATGACATCATCTAGTGTCTGTGTGTTTTTGTAAAGTTTAAATATGTTTTACATATTGAAGAATGAGTGGATGTATGGAAGACTGAGTGTGTGTGTGGCTGGCTGGGAGGTGTGTGACTCTGTGCA
Organism: Lissotriton helveticus; assembly: GCF_964261635.1. Lineage (NCBI taxonomy): Eukaryota > Metazoa > Chordata > Amphibia > Caudata > Salamandridae > Lissotriton > Lissotriton helveticus. Next base: position 478,943,267 of record NC_136063.1, on the reverse strand, counting down.
TATCAATGTGTACTTGTATCAGTGATTGTATAAGAGAGTAAGTATGTGTTAGTATATGTGTGAAAAGTATGGTGTTCTGTGTTTAACTGTATAGATGAGGAAATCGAAGTGTGATTGATTCTTCACAGGACTGACTAGGTGTATGAGTGCAATGAGTGACTGTATGTATGAGTGATTGTATGGGTGAATGAGTGAATGTGTGTGTAGACGTAGGAATCAGTGAGTGCGTATGTAGTAACTGGTATTGGTGTGTCATGATGTCATCAGTGATGTCATTTGAGATGTCATCAGTGATGTCATTTGAGATGTCATCAGTGATGTCACTGAAGTATGGTGTTCTGTGTTTAACTGTATAGATGAGGAAATGGAAGTGTGATTGATTCTTTACAGGACTGACTAGGTGTGTGAGTAACTCCATGGATGAGTGGCAGTGTGTGAGTGTCTGCATAGGTGTATGAGTGCATATGATAGTGTTGTAATAATGAGTGACTGTATGTATGAGTGATTGTATGGGTGAATGAGTGAATGTGTGTGTAGACGTAGGAATCAGTGAGTGCGTATGTAGTAACTGGTATTGGTGTGTCATGATGTCATCAGTGATGTCATTTGAGATGTCATCAGTGATGTCATCAGTGATGTCATTTGAGATGTCATCAGTGATGTCACTGACCATGTCATGAATGATGTAATATGTGACATCATCAGCAGTGGATTGCGGGTGCGCGATATATAGTTAGTGCAACTAACTATATATGGAATTTCATTGGTTTTATGTCAATAAAATGTCCAGCTAACTATATATGGTCTCTAACCTATGGTTTTTTCAGTGAATTTTCAAGGTTTTGTAAATGCAAATTCCTAACTATATATGGTCTATAACCTATGGTTTTTTCAGTGAATTTCATTGGTTTTTTAAAAGCTAATATCTATAGCTGTAAAATATATTCTTTATTACGTGACGTATCACGTAGCCACGTGAGACGCCTCATGACGCGTCGCATAACCGTGACGTATCGGCTCTGCAGCGCAAACAAAACCCGTAACGTAAGCGTGCCGGAGCACGCTTACAGATATATATATTTTTTTTAACCTTAATTAGACAAAATCCACACGTGCACATATCTTGAGGCCTTGCAAAGGCACATCAAACAAACAGTCCCTACAATTTTGCCAAGTTTGCTGGAAATCTATTCCCTTAATTTTTTTTTTACTGTTTCTCTTGGTTTTCCCCTTGTTACGCTTACCGGGACGCTACCCGGTACGCGAACCGGACGCTCCAAAAACACAAGATGGCGGACTCCCGTTACGCTGCCGGTTAGCTGCCCGGTTCGCGTACCGGGAAGCGCCTTTACCGCGAAAAATCGCGGGGGACTTTAATATCCCCCTCATCAATCCTAGGGGGTCAGGAGGGGTTTACCTTGCCCCCTTTCCTTAATTTCCCCCTTCTTTTTTCACCACGTCTTGTCTCTCGAACCTACCGAGAGACAAGATGGCAGCCGCTCCGGACTGTTTACAATGTTGACAGCTACGCTGCCGGTTAGCTGCCCGGTTAGCTGCCTGGTGAGCTGCCCGGTGAGCTGCCCGGTTCGCGTACCGGGACGCGCCTCTACGGCGTAAAATCGCAAAAAAAAATGTTTTTTTATTTTTTGCCCCGCGGGGCACTTTAATATCCCCCTCTTCAATCCTAGGGGGTCAGGAGTGGTCTACCTTGCCCCCTTTCCTTCATTTCCCCCTTCGTTTTTCACCACATCTTGTCTCTCGATCGTACCGAGAGACAAGATGGCGGCCGCACCGGACTGTTTAGAATGTTGACAGACACCGGAGAGCCAATCAGCTTCGATTCGCGAAGTTCCGTTACGCGTCAGGTACGCGAACCGGGGCGCTAACCGGAGCGCTGTCACAGATATATATATTTTTCTAAACGTTAATTTCTCAAAATCCACTGGAGCACATATATTGAGACATAGCAAAGGCACGTCGGGCAAACCATATCTACAATTTTGCCAAGTTTCATGTAAATCTATTCAGCCGTTCGAGCTAAAAGTGAGTCCAACCGCCCTATGCAAAAATGAATGGGAAAAACGCGTTTTGGGACCCCCCTTTTTTCTCGGCCCCCCCTTGACGAAACCCCCCCAAATTTTCAGGGGCTGCTCAGAAACAAAATGTGCCATTTTCCTGAAAATTGCAGCCAATTCCGTCCACAAACGCCAAAGTTATTAGACATAGAATTTTCAGAAATCCCATAGAGAAAAAATCCTAACTATATATACCCACTGGCTATCGCCAGTAGGTAATATACATATATAAACATATATAATCTGCATATCTATATAAATATAAATGCATGCATACATATACATATATGCATACATATGCATGTTATTTACATGAAAGTTTTAAAAACACTAATAAAAGCAAAGCTAAAAAGCCACCTCATTACAAACAGAATGGCTTTAACTTAAACGAGGGCGAGATCTATTGCATTTTCAATGCTTGTTTACTTTGGTTCTATCAAGAAGGCATTCAGATGTGTCACACATTTGCCATAAATTCTGAATGTTAGCACTCTAGTTGCTAATTAGATCACTGTAGTAAAGCTAGTGCTCACCAGGGAAGTCTGCTGCTAATCATGGTTTGCAGCCATTTTCCCGCATTTTTTATCCCGCAGACTTTCAGTCCGCATACCATTATCCCGCAAGGTCATTGACCTCGCATACCATTATCCCGCATTTTTTCAAAACGCATGTGCATTTATCGCGCATGCCTTTACAAAGAATTACGTTTTAAAGGCATGTATGGTAAATGCATTTGCGTTGTGAAAACCACGATGACGAGAGAGGTAAGTGGGTTTGTGTTAATTTTTTCGTGGGTTAGTGATTGTGTAGTGTAGTGTAGTGTTGTGTAGTGTAGTGTTGTGTTAGTGTAGTGTAGAGTTGTGGTGGTTGTTTAGTGTAGGGTCAATGCGGGGGTAGTGTTTTAGGGTTTAGGGTTGTGTTGTAGTGTTTGCGTAGTGTAGGGTCATGCTGGGGGTAGTGTTTTAGGGTTTAGGGTAGTGTTGTAGTGTTTGCGTAGTGTAGGGTCATGCTGGGGATAGTGTTTTAGGGTTTAGGGTTGTGTTGTAGTGTTTGCGTAGTGTAGGGTCATGCTGGGGCTAGTGTTTTAGGGTTTAGGGTAGTGTTGTAGTGTTTGCGTAGTGTAGGGTCATGCTGGGCGTAGTGTTTTAGGGTTTTGGGTAGTGTTGTAGTGTTTGCGTAGTGTAGGGTCATGCTGGGGTGTAGTGTTTTAGGGTTTAGGGTAGTGTTGTAGTGTTTGCGTAGTGGAGGGTCATGCTGGGGGTAGTGTTTTAGGGTTTTGGGTAGTGTTGCAGTGTTTGCGTAGTGTAGGGTCATGCTGGGGGTAGTGTTTTAGGGTTTTGGGTAGTGTTGTAGTGTTTGCGTAGTGTAGGGTCATGCTGGGGTGTAGTGTTTTAGGGTTTTGGGTAGTGTTGTAGTGTTTGCGTAGTGTAGGGTCATGCTGGGGTGTAGTGTTTTAGGGTTTTGGGTAGTGTTGTAGTGTTTGCGTAGTGTAGGGTCATGCTGGGGGTAGTGTTTTAGGGTTTTGGGTAGTGTTGTAGTGTTTGCGTAGTGTAGGGTCATGCTGGGGGTAGTGTTTTAGGGTTTAGGGTAGTGTTGTAGTGTTTGCGTAGTGTAGGGTCATGCTGGGGGTAGTGTTTTAGGGTTTAGGGTAGTGTTGTAGTGTTTGCGTAGTGTAGGGTCATGCTGGGGGTAGTGTTTTAGGGTTTAGGGTAGTGTTGTAGTGTTTGCGTAGTGTAGGGTCATGCTGGGGGTAGTGTTTTAGGGTTTAGGGTAGTGTTGTATTGTTTGCGTAGTGTAGGGTCATGCTGGGGGTAGTGTTTTAGGGTTTAGGGTAGTGTTGTAGTGTTTGCGTAGTGTAGGGTCATGCTGGGGGTAGTGTTTTAGGGTTTAGGGTAGTGTCGTAGTGTTTGCGTAGTGTAGGGTCATGCTGGGGTGTAGTGTTTTAGGGTTTTGGGTAGTGTCGTAGTGTTTGCGTAGTGTAGGGTCATGCTGGGGGTAGTGTTTTAGGGTTTAGGGTAGTGTCGTAGTGTTTGCGTAGTGTAGGGTCATGCTGGGGGTAGTGTTTTAGGGTTTAGGGTTGTGTTGTAGTGTTTGCGTAGTGTAGGGTCATGCTGGGGGTAGTGTTTTAGGGTTTAGGGTAGTGTTGTAGTGTTTGCGTAGTGTAGGGTCATGCTGGGGTGTAGTGTTTTAGGGTTTTGGGTAGTGTTGTAGTGTTTGCGTAGTGTAGGGTCATGCTGGGGGTAGTGTTTTAGGGTTTAGGGTAGTGTTGTAGTGTTTGTGTAGTGTAGGGTCATGCTGGGGTAGTGTTTTAGGGTTTAGGGTAGTGTTGTACTGTTTGTGTAGTGTTGGGTCATGCTGGGGGTAGTGTTTAGGGTAGTTTAGTTGTTTAGTGTATGCTAAAGGCATATTCGTTCTAAAAGTTTTCGTTATTTTAATTTGCGGCCTAATAGTACATGCGGGATTTTTTTTGCGGACTGATGGTATGCGGGATTTCGTCATATATTCGCTAATCATACTTTCTATGGCAAAATGAACCCCCTCATTTTGTTCCTTTTTAAATTAAATGTTTTAAGAGTTACCACTTTATTCCAATCAAGATGGATTCAGGTGTGCCATACCTTTGTAATAAGTAGGACTGTTAGCACTCTAGTTGTTCTTTAGAACACTCTGGGACATTATGTCATTGGGCTATAGTTGGGCTACATCTGGCTGATATTTGGGCTACATTTGTTTTTTTTTTGTCTCTGGTGGCCATCTTTAGGCTACATTGGGCTACATTGGGCTACATTGGGCTACATTTGGGCTCCAACATATATATAGCCCAATGTAGCCCAATATATATTTTTCAAAGTTAATTTTCGTAAAAACCACTGGAGCCTATATCTTGAGACATAGCAAAGGCACATCGGGCTACCAGTCCCTACAATTTTGCCAAGTTTAGTGTAAATCCATTCAGCCGTTCAGGCTAAAAGTGAGGCCAACCGCCCTATGGAAAATTGCATGGGAAAAACACGTTTTGGGACCCCCCTTTTTTCTCGGCCCCCCCTCGTCGAAACCCCCCCAAATTTTCAGGAGCTGCTCAGAAACAAAATGTTCCATTTTCCTGAAAATGTCAGCCAATACTGTCCTCAAACGCCAAAGTTATTCGACATAGAATTTTCAAAAATCCCATAGGAAAAAAATCCTAACTATATATACCTACTGGCTATTGCCAGTAGGTAATATATATATATATATATATATATATATATATATATATATATATATATATATATATATATATATATATATTCACGCTCCAGGTTGTCCCCCTTGTGAGTAGCACGCGAGCAGCAGCTTTATTTATGTGTAGGTGAGGACGGGGATCCGCTCGTAGACGCCGCTCCGTAATGGATCTGCCCGACGCGTTTCGAAGCTCCATCTGCTTCTCTTCAGGGGCTTTAACGGAAGCGGTGTGCGCACCCGCTACACTTCTCCAATTTCATATAACTCACCCGCCAATGGGAGGCTCCAATGAGACTTCTGGGAAGTGTAGTGCGGAAAGCACACAATCAAGTCCTGTATGGACTCCACGAGTGGGCCCGTCCTCGATCCCATGTACGGCTGCTACTTCACTGCCGTGACCCCCACGTTAACGGGGTGGTGCATACTCTGCGGCTGGACTGCCGCATATAGATTCACGCTCCAGGTTGTCCACCTTGTGAGTAGCACGCGAGCAGCAGCTTTATTTATGTGTAGGTGAGGACGGGGATCCGCTCGTAGACGCCGCTCCGCAATGGATCTGCCCGACGCGTTTCGAAGCTCCATCTGCTTCTCTTCAGCGGCTTTAACGGAAGCGGTGTGCGCACCCGCTACACTTCTCCAATTTCATATAACTCACCCGCCAATGGGAGGCTCCAATGAGACTTCTGGGAAGTGTAGTGCGGAAAGCACACAATCAAGTCCTGTATGGACTCCACGAGTGGGCCCGTCCTCGATCCCATGTACGGCTGCTACTTCACTGCCGTGACCCCCACGTTAACGGGGTGGTGCATACTCTGCGGCTGGACTGCCGCATATAGATTCACGCTCCAGGTTGTACACCTTGTGAGTAGCACGCGAGCAGCAGCTTTATTTATGTGTAGGTGAGGACGGGGATCCGCTCGTAGACGCCGCTCCGTAATGGATCTGCCCGACGCGTTTCGAAGCTCCATCTGCTTCTCTTCAGGGGCTTTAACGGAAGCGGTGTGCGCACCCGCTACACTTCTCCAATTTCATATAACTCACCCGCCAATGGGAGGCTCCAATGAGACTTCTGGGAAGTGTAGTGCGGAAAGCACACAATCAAGTCCTGTATGGACTCCACGAGTGGGCCCGTCCTCGATCCCATGTACGGCTGCTACTTCACTGCCGTGACCCCCACGTTAACGGGGTGGTGCATACTCTGCGGCTGGACTGCCGCATATAGATTCACGCTCCAGGTTGTCCACCTTGTGGGTAGCACGCGAGCAGCAGCTTTATTTATGTGTAGGTGAGGACGGGGATCCGCTCGTAGACGCCGCTCCGTAATGGATCTGCCCGACGCGTTTCGAAGCTCCATCTGCTTCTCTTCAGGGGCTTTAACGGAAGCGGTGTGCGCACCCGCTACACTTCTCCAATTTCATATAACTCACCCGCCAATGGGAGGCTCCAATGAGACTTCTGGGAAGTGTAGTGCGGAAAGCACACAATCAAGTCCTGTATGGACTCCACGAGTGGGCCCGTCCTCGATCCCATGTACGGCTGCTACTTCACTGCCGTGACCCCCACGTTAACGGGGTGGTGCATACTCTGCGGCTGGACTGCCGCATATAGATTCACGCTCCAGGTTGTCCACCTTGTGAGTAGCACGCGAGCAGCAGCTTTATTTATGTGTAGGTGAGGACGGGGATCCGCTCGTAGACGCCGCTCCGTAATGGATCTGCCCGACGCGTTTCGAAGCTCCATCTGCTTCTCTTCAGGGGCTTTAACGGAAGCAGTGTGCGCACCCGCTACACTTCTCCAATTTCATATAACTCACCCGCCAATGGGAGGCTCCAATGAGACTTCTGGGAAGTGTAGTGCGGAAAGCACACAATCAAGTCCTGTATGGACTCCACGAGTGGGCCCGTCCTCGATCCCATGTACGGCTGCTACTTCACTGCCGTGACCCCCACGTTAACGGGGTGGTGCATACTCTGCGGCTGGACTGCCGCATATAGATTCACGCTCCAGGTTGTCCACCTTGTGAGTAGCACGCGAGCAGCAGCTTTATTTATGTGTAGGTGAGGACGGGGATCCGCTCGTAGACGCCGCACTGCGAGCTGACTGCACCCTTGCTGTGGAGAAGATTCCTGTGGCGGTAAACTGTGAGATGATTCTTTACATATCGATCTGCTCTGCCATCACCAATATTAAACAGCCCGACGAGGGACTGTGAGGACTGGGAGCTGCAAGGGCCGACCCTCGAGACCCAAAGGGAGCTGAGGTGGGTGCTGCTTTTGGGATTCTACCATCGCGACGTCTGCCCCTGTGAGTCTTCTCGGCTACAGCCCATTTTTCTATTATCTTGATGGCATTGGATGGCAAGCGCGTTGTGGCTTGAGATTTACAGACTGAATTAAGTATACTGGGATCCCGGCAAGTGCTCCCTAAGAACTAGAAATGTTTAGTTACGTCAAAAGACAGTTTGAGCAACAGACAGATGGGACTGTGAAACCCAGTAAAGGGCCGGTTAATTTAAAAGGATGGTTCATCAAGTTAGAACGGACATACGTAAACAGAGATAAGGAAGTGGTGGGAGGCAACTTCCTTACAGCAATATTTTCATGTGGAACAAATACAGAGGGGACTTAGGATATATACTGTCCCCTTGTATGAGAACCCCAATCCCAATTAATGAAAGATTGGATGACTTTACCGTGGCCTCTGCCGAAGGCATGTTGGAGATTTTGATTAAATATGCCAAGAGTGATCAAGTGAAGTTGCTCAGTGAGATTAGTGATATCGAGGGTCGAATACTAACCTTTGAAGACAAAACACAGGTGGAAAATTTAAGGGTCAAAATGAAGACCAGACTAATCTCAAATGAGAATGATATCAAGCACCGCAAACAAAACAAATTTGAAACAGACCAGCGCAACTATGAGACTAGAAGAGTCCTCACCTTCGTGAAAAAATGTGACGCACCGCGAAAGGCTCTATTGGGTAACGAGAAAGGCCAAGGTGTCTGCCCCAAGAGACACCTCTGAATCAAATGTGGAGACAGATCTCTCTGAAGCTGAAAATCCTGACTGAGATGCTGGGGCCGGCATAAGTGGTGAACAGAATTTTCCACAGGAATGACAACTAATGAAGGAATCATGGAGGAGATATCCCCAAAGAACCCGCCCGCCGGAACAAGACACCGGAAATGCAGGCTAGGAGGGAAGACCTGGAAGAGGCAACTACACTCCACGTGTACAATACAGACTGATATAGCTACTCCGACATGACAAGCAATAAATGGCAAAGTGCATATAATCATGATTGTCCATACACTAATTAATAGAAATAAGTGAGGAGGACACTAATGGACAAAGAGGGTTGAGTGCCAAGTCAAAACCTCCTTTAGAACAAAGTGACATGGGTGAAAAATTGAAAGAATAAAATTAGATACAGAATCTTAAATGGAGTGGACTCACAAGACGGGGAAGAAAAGGGTAGGGAGGCCGGATCGGATGGCGAAGCGACCCATCCTTTCTTCCTGTGTAAAGAAAAAAGTAGAAAAGTGATGTTAAAATTAGATCTGACTTACTATTGGCATCATAGTAAGGCGTGCATATTAAAATATAGCATTCAGCATGGATCAAAAACTGCAAATGGGAATTAGAACACATAAACAGATACAGTTAAATGCAGATTTCATTCCTCTCGTAAGTGTGTGCTTAATTCCTCGTCCAGATTATGACCTTAAGGATATTTAGTTTCAAGTTCTATTATCCATTTGGATTCGCCTTTGCGAAGTTGCAGGACTCTGTTTCCACCTCTAGGACCTATGTGTACTTATTCGAGAGCAAAGTAGCTGAGAAGGGAACTGTTAGAAAGATGGTATAATTCAAAATATCAGGCAATCAGGTAGTGGGTGTCTTTTTTGATAATCACACGCATGTGCTCAAGCACCCTCTTCTTAGCCACAAATGTGGTGCTGCCTACAGACCTTAACTTACAAGGACATTCCAATACGTATACGCAATAAGTGGTACTGCAGGTTAGAAATTAGTTAATGGTCTTAGGTGTTTTCTGAACTGGGATGATGGTGGATTTAGTTGTGTAGCTGTTACGACAGGCTTTGCAGTGTCCACAGGGATAAAAGCCTTTCAGGCTGTGTTCACTCAGTGAGGACATTTGGGTTATGTTGTTATCTATGAGAATGTCCCTGACTTGAGCCTTTTCTGTATGTGATTCTAGGTCTATGGGGTAAGTTTTGACCAATTATGGGATCACTAGTGAGTATATCCCACTTATCTACAAGTGTTTTTTGTATTTGTTTCGAATTACCGTTATAGGTCATGAAGACCCGATTTTTTACTTGTTTAGAGGCTTTACTGTCCCTGCTGCATTCTGTCGGGGTACTGAGAGTTTTGGCACAGTCGATTTTATTGACCCTATTTAAGGCCCGTTTGAGAACACACAAGGGGTAACCTCTGTCTAGAAACCTATTGATCTTGATGTCTTGTTCTTGGATAAATACGTTATTGTACTACAATTTGTCCTCGTTCTCAGCAGTTCACCATAGGGGATACTCCACTTCAGAGTATCCAGGTGACTGCTGAGGGCGTGAAAAAAAGTATTACCTGCTGTGGTCTTTCTAAATAAGCTGGTATGCAGAGTATTTTCTTGTGCTGTTATTAGTAGGTCCAAGAACTAAATTGTGTTGTTGCTCATGTTACTTGTCAGATTTATGTTGTAGCTATTATGAATTTGATGGCTTCCTCCTCTGTGCCTGTCCAAATTAGGAAAAGACCGTAGATATAGCGAAGCCAAAGTTTGACTTTGCTAAATCCCGAGTTCAAGATAGCCTCTGCCTGTATGTCCTCCTCCGAATTGCCTAGAAATAGGTTGACAAAACTCAGGGCAAAGCAAGTGCCCATCGCTGTGCCTAGGATCTGTTTAAAGATTATGCCATTAAACATTAAGATGTTGTTCGTTAGGCATAGGTACATCATCTCTAAGATCATTTCTGTATGTTCCAGATATTCTATGGGTCTCTTTTTTAGATAGTGATGATGACATGCTGCAATTCCATGAGACATTGATTATCATATAGAGGAAGTTGACTTCTAATGTAATCATAAGGTCATTAGTCTCCCAAGAAATGCCCTCAAGTTTAGACAGAAAGTCCTTTGTGTCTCTAACATGAGACGGGATAAAGATAACATAGTCCTGTAGAAAATAATCAACATACTTAGATACGTTCTCTAATACATTCCCAATAGACAATACTATTGGTCTACCGGGTGGTACTGTAGGGTCTTTATGAATCTTAGGCAAGAGATACAGTATAGACAGTTTAGGATAATCACGTTTTAGAAAACAGTATTCTTCCCAAGTAATATAGCATTTTTGTTCCCATTCCTTGAGTTTATTCCAGGTTTAAAAAATGCTTGTAGTGTATAGGTGTCCATGCTGACTTTCATGTAGAATCTCTGTTCATTCAATTGTTTAGTGGCTTTGTTAATGTACATGCCCTCATCACTAAGTACAATGTTACCACCCTTATCTGCAGGACCGATAATCATATTAGTGTCTTCTGCTAAAACTTTGAGTAACTCTTTTTGTTTGGCAGATAAGTTAAACATGACGTTCTTACGTGCTTGATGTTTCATTTCAAGAAGTGATTGCAGGACAACATCGTGGAAAGTATCAATGGTTTCATGGGGTAGGTCAGGGCAAAATATGGATTTTGGTTTGTATTTTGTGGAAACAGTACGGTCAGTGGGGACATCTGGATCCCACATTTAATTAAAATGGGCCATAGATGTTTTGTGCCCCATAGCAAGATCATGCATGTCATGTGAGGGTTCTGCATCTTTGTTAGTCAGGTTAGAGAAGGGGCGGCTTGTGGAATCACCTCTGGCAGTTTGGTTATCATTGTCGTGTTTATACAATAAATGCCATTTCTTTAATTTTACCTTTCTGACAAATTTGTATAAGTCAAGGAGTGTATTGAAGTAGTTAAATATCTCTGTGGGACAAAAGGTAAATCCCAAACATAGGGTTCGTTTTTCCATGTACGTAAGATGTTGATTACTAAGATTCACAACAGTTTTATTTACCATGTCTGGATCCATTATTTCCTGCTTCTTCAGCCTCTCAATTTGTTTCCATGGACTCCTTGATGTTCGCCGCTTGGATTCTTTTTCTTTTCTTCGCTTGCGTTTCTGTTTGCTCCTCCCCTCCCTCTTCCTCTTCCTTGTCCTCTGCCCTGTTGTGCTCTCCCTCTCCCGTGGGTTGGTTGAGGGGTTGATCTTGGTGCCATCCTCACAGGGGCTTCTATTTGGGAGACTGAGTTGTCAGATCCACTTGCTTCAGCTATTGGGGTTTTGGCACCGGCTGGTGTAGTACTCTTCTCTTCTCTGGGTGATGGTGAATCTTCATATAGGTAGTTATTTTGTGTCTGTAAGTTAGGATGCAGCCACCCTCGTAATCCACGCAGTCCCAGTGGAGCTTTCTTTGTGTCCGTTTTTTTATTGCTTCCTCATGTTGCTGTAATTTGGGTTTGAGGTCTAATCTGAATGTGTTGATGAGGTCTTCTTCATTACTTGTGGTTAGCTCATTTTCAAGGGTGCTGATCTCAGATAGGATTGCCTCTCTCTCCTCCCACGCATAATTGATTAATATATTGAGCATATTCCTGGAACTATTGGCCGAGTTTTCTTGCCAGTCTTGTAGCATGCGGGGATTTGGCGATTCATATGATGGCATTATATAAATACGAAGATCTCTGGGCACCATTTGTTTATCGAGATAATCTTGTAATGAGATGGCTTCCCACCACTCGATGGTCTCAGATTTCTTGAGTTTTTCTAGACGTCTGAGTTTCGCATTGAGTAAGGTGTCCACTTGTATTGTTTTCATAGTGGTTCCTTTTCCTGGTGCTCGTGCAAGTAATGTTTGTGCAGCTGCACGGCGCTCTGAATCTGTGTCCATGCTGATAGAGCAGTATATGAGCCAAACTGGACTCCCCAAGAGTCACTCGTTAACACGATGTCTGATGTAAGTTAAGCACTTTGTACAAAGTTAATCTGGTTTTATTCCCCCTCCACCAGTTTGGAGGTTCCTGTTGCCGCACAAGAAATTGAAAGCGAGGTCAATGATATGTTGTGAGGCAGGCTAATCATCCAAACATTCCGTTTGAACGCAACGGAGTGATAGGATAATGCTAGTTACGAACGTGCTGAGCAATTGTAGATAAGGGCAATGATGCACAGGAACATACGACACAGTCTCTCAATACTGCCTTGTTTTGCTTGGTGCAAGCGCCAACGAGGAATTAAGCACACACTTACGAGAGGAAAGATATCTGCATTTAACTGTATCTGTTTATGTGTTCTAATTTTATATGCATGTCTTACTATTATGCCAATAGTAAGTCAGATCTGATTTTAACATCACTTTTCTATTTTTCTCTTTGCACAGGAGGAAAGGAAGGGTCACTCCGCCTGTGGACTGTCTCATCCGATCGGGCATCCCTACCCTTTTCTTCCCCGTCTTGTGGGTCCACTCCAGTTTGGAATCATGATTATATGCACTTTGTCATTTATTGCTTGTCATGTCAGTGTAGCTATATCAATCTGAATTGTACCATTGGTTACTACCACTATGGTAAGTCCAAGCTACCCTGTTTATTAAACTTCGTCACAATGGAGTATACACACTGTCCAGATTCTGGTCTCAACACATGAATTTATACCACTATGGTGAATATATATATACTCCATATCATGTGTGACTAGACAGATGTCTATTACACACAGATGTCAAGGGTGTATTTAGAGTCGATAGTATGTTGGATTGACCCAACTATCTCACCACTTTGGTAATCGTACTAGTATACACGAAGGACAACCCTCTGTTTAAGTTTGTATATTATTTGCTACCGCTGGTCACTGCATTTGACCACTTAGGACCAATAGACAACAGTGTGTGTTACCGGACGTAAATTTAAACTGATTAATTAACTATGCACATATTCTTTCATCTATTGTCAAAACCGTACACTATATGCATTAATTTAACACAATACAGGAGATGTTCAACAGAAATGTACCTATTTTGCCTATTTACAAATGGCTGCTGCAGTTTTACAGATTGTATCACCATGTAAAGTCCGTCATTAATGTTGCGCAATTGTCTATGTAATGCCTCGTCACTCGTATGCTAACTGTGTGAACAAAACAGCTTGTCTGTCAAAACGTGTTACCGATTAAACCGTACCTGGTTTATTTCCCGAGTGTGCGTCCTTCTTGTGGGAATTTCGTGGAGCATAATTTCACCGGGAGGCTTCTCCGGCGTGACGCACCACTTGTCAACAGGCCTGAACTCCAGCAAACGAGGTCGTTTTGTGGTTTTGTGGTTACATATATATATATATATATATATTCACTGAAAAAAACATAGGTTATAGACCATATATAGTTAGGAATTTGCATTTACAAAACCTTGAAAATTCACTGAAAAAAACATAGGTTAGAGACCATATATAGTTAGCTGGACATTTTATTGACATAAAACCAATGAAATTCCATATATAGTTAGTTGCACTAACTATATATCGCGCACCCGCAATCCACTGCTGATGATGTCACATATTACATCATTCATGACATGGTCAGTGACATCACTGATGACATCACTGATGATATCTCAAATGACATCACTGATGACATCACTGATGACATCTCAAATGACATCACTGATGACATCACTGATGACATCATCTAGTGTCTGTGTGTTTTTGTAAAGTTTAAATATGTTTTACATATTGAAGAATGAGTGGATGTATGGAAGACTGAGTGTGTGTGTGGCTGGCTGGGAGGTGTGTGACTCTGTGCATATCAATGTGTACTTGTATCAGTGATTGTATAAGAGAGTAAGTATGTGTTAGTATATGTGTGAAAAAGTATGGTGTTCTGTGTTTAACTGTATAGATGAAGAAATCGAAGTGTGATTGATTCTTCACAGGACTGACTAGGTGTATGAGTGCATATGATAGTGTTGTAATAATGAGTGACTGTATGTATGAGTGATTGTATGGGTGAATGAGTGAATGTGTGTGTAGACGTAGGAATCAGTGAGTGCGTATGTAGTAACTGGCATTGGTGTGTCATGATGTCATCAGTGATGTCATTTGAGATGTCATCAGTGATGTCATCAGTGATGTCATTTGAGATGTCATCAGTGATGTCACTGAAGTATGGTGTTCTGTGTTTAACTGTATAGATGAGGAAATGGAAGTGTGATTGATTCTTTACAGGACTGACTAGGTGTGTGAGTAACTCCATGGATGAGTGGCAGTGTGTGAGTGTCTGCATAGGTGTATGAGTGCATATGATAGTGTTGTAATAATGAGTGACTGTATGTATGAGTGATTGTATGGGTGAATGAGTGAATGTGTGTGTAGACGTAGGAATCAGTGAGTGCGTATGTAGTAACTGGTATTGGTGTGTCATGATGTCATCAGTGATGTCATTTGAGATGTCATCAGTGATGTCATCAGTGATGTCATTTGAGATGTCATCAGTGATGTCATCAGTGATGTCACTGACCATGTCATGAATGATGTAATATGTGACATCATCAGCAGTGGATTGCGGGTGCGCGATATATAGTTAGTGCAACTAACTATATATGGAATTTCATTGGTTTTATGTCAATAAAATGTCCAGCTAACTATATATGGTCTCTAACCTATGGTTTTTTCAGTGAATTTTCAAGGTTTTGTAAATGCAAATTCCTAACTATATATGGTCTATAACCTATGGTTTTTTCAGTGAATTTCATTGGTTTTTTAAAAGCTAATATCTATAGCTGTAAAATATATTCTTTATTACGTGACGTATCACGTAGCCACGTGAGACGCCTCATGACGCGTTGCATAACCGTGACGTATCGGCTCTGCAGCGCAAACAAAACCCGTAACGTAAGCGTGCCGGAGCACGCTTACAGATATATATATTTTTTTTAACCTTAATTAGACAAAATCCACACGTGCACATATCTTGAGGCCTTGCAAAGGCACATCAAACAAACAGTCCCTACAATTTTGCCAAGTTTGCTGGAAATCTATTCCCTTAATTTTTTTTTTACTGTTTCTCTTGGTTTTCCCCTTGTTACGCTTACCGGGACGCTACCCGGTACGCGAACCGGACGCTCCAAAAACACAAGATGGCGGACTCCCGTTACGCTGCCGGTTAGCTGCCCGGTTCGCGTACCGGGAAGCGCCTCTACCGCGAAAAATCGCAACAATTTTTTATTTTTTTTGCCCCGCGGGGGACTTTAATATCCCCCTCATCAATCCTAGGGGTTTACCTTGCCCCCTTTCCTTCATTTCCCCCTTCTTTTTTCACCACATCTTGTCTCTCGAACCTACCGAGAGACAAGATGGCGGCCGCTCCGGACTGTTTACAATGTTGACAGCTACGCTGCCGGTTAGCTGCCCGGTTAGCTGCCCGGTGAGCTGCCCGGTTCGCGTACCGGGACGCGCCTCTACGGCGTAAAATCGCAAAAAAATATTTTATTTATTTTTTTGCCCCGCGGGGCACTTTAATATCCCCCTCATCAATCCTAGGGGGTCAGGAGGGGTCTACCTTGCCCCCTTTCCTTCATTTCCCCCTTCGTTTTTCACCTCATCTTGTCTCTCGATCCTACCGAGAGACAAGATGGCGGCCGCTCCGGACTGTTTAGAATGTTGACAGACACCGGAGAGCCAATCAGCTTCGCGAAGTTCCGTTACGCGTCAGGTACGCGAACCGGGGCGCTAACCGGAGCGCTGTCACAGATATATTTTTTTTTTAAACGTTAATTTCTCAAAATCCACTGGAGCACATATATTGAGACATAGCAAAGGCACGTAGGGCAAACCATATCTACAATTTTGCCAAGTTTCATGTAAATCCATTCAGCCATTCGAGCTAAAAGTGAGTCCAACCGCCCTATGGAAAAATGAATGGGAAAAACGCGTTTTGGGACCCCCCTTTTTTCTTGGCCCCCCCTTGACAAAACCCCCCCAAATTTTCAGGGGCTGCTCATAAACAAAATGTGCCATTTTCCTGAAAATTTCAGCCAACTCCGTCCACAAACGTTAAAGTTATTAGACATAGAATTTTCAGAAATCCCATAGAGAAAAAATCCTAACTATATATACCCACTGGCTATCGCCAGTAGGTAATATACATATATAAACATATATAATCTGCATATCTATATAAATATAAATGCATGCATACATATACATATATGCATACATATGCATGGTTTTTACATGAAAGTTTTAAAAACACTAATAAAAGCAAAGCTAAAAAGCCACCTCATTACAAACAGAATGGCTTTAACTTAAACGAGGGCGAGATCTATTGCATTTTCAATGCTTGTTTACTTTGGTTCTATCAAGAAGGCATTCAGATGTGTCACACATTTGCCATAAATTCTGAATGTTAGCACTCTAGTTGCTCATTAGATCACTGTAGTAAAGCTAGTGCTCACCAGGGAAGTCTGCTGCTAATCATGGTTTGCAGCCATTTTCCCGCATTTTTTATCCCGCGGACTTTCAGTCCGCATACCATTATCCCGCAAGGTCATTGACCTCGCATACCATTATCCCGCATTTTTTTAAAACGCATGTGCATTTATCACGCATGCCTTTACAAAGAATTACGTTTTAAAGGCATGTATGGTAAATGCATTTGCGTTGTGAAAACCACGATGACGAGAGAGGTAAGTGGGTTTGTGTTAATTTTTTCGTGGGTTAGTTATTGTGTAGTGTAGTGTTGTGTAGTGTAGTGTTGTGTTAGTGTAGTGTAGAGTTGTGGTGGTTGTTTAGTGTAGGGTCATGCTGGGGGTAGTGTTTAGGGTTTAGGGTTGTGTTGTAGTGTTTGCGTAGTGTAGGGTCATGCTGGGGGTAGTGTTTTAGGGTTTAGGGTTGTGTTGTAGTGTTTGCGTAGTGTAGAGTCATGCTGGGGCTAGTGTTTTAGGGTTTTGGCTAGTGGTGTAGTGTTTGCGTAGTGTAGGGTCATGCTGGGGCTAGTGTTTTAGGGTTTAGGGTAGTGTTGTAGTGTTTGCGTAGTGTAGGGTCATGCTGGGGGTAGTGTTTTAGGGTTGTGTTGTAGTGTTTGCGTCGTGTAGGGTCATGCTGGGGGTAGTGTTTTAGGGTTAAGGGTAGTGTTGTAGTGTTTGCGTAGTGTAGGGTCATGCTGGGGTGTAGTGTTTTAGGGTTTAGGGTTGTGTTGTAGTGTTTGCGTAGTGTAGGGTCATGCTGGGGGTAGTGTTTTAGGGTTTTGGGTAGTGTTGTAGTGTTTGGGTAGTGTAGGGTCATGCTGGGGGGTAGTGTTTTAGGGTTTTGGGTAGTGTTGTAGTGTTTGCGTAGTATAGGGTCATGCTGGGGGTAGTGTTTTAGGGTTTTGGGTAGTGTTGTAGTGTTTGCGTAGTGTAGGGTCATGCTGGGGGTAGTGTTTTAGGGTTTGGGGTAGTGTTGTAGTGTTTGCGTAGTGTAGGGTCATGCTGGTGGTAGTGTTTTAGGGTTTAGGGTAGTGTTGTAGTGTTTGCGCAGTGTAGGGTCATGCTGGGGTGTAGTGTTTTAGGGTTTTGGGTAGTGTTGTAGTGTTTGCGCAGTGTAGGGTCATGCTGGGGGTAGTGTTTTAGGGTTTAGGGTAGTGTTGTAGTGTTTGCGTAGTGTAGGGTCATGCTGGGGGTAGTGTTTTAGGGTTTAGGGTAGTGTTGTAGTGTTTGCGCAGTGTAGGGTCATGCTGGGGTGTAGTGTTTTAGGGTTTATGGTAGTGTTGTAGTGTTTGCGCAGTGTAGGGTCATGCTGGGGGTAGTGTTTTAGGGTTTAGGGTTGTGTTGTAGTGTTTGCGTAGTGTAGGGTCATGCTGGGGGTAGTGTTTTAGGGTTTAGGGTAGTGTTGTAGTGTTTGCGTAGTGTAGGATCATGCTGGGGTGTAGTGTTTTAGGGTTTTGGGTAGTGTTGTAGTGTTTGCGTAGTGTAGGGTCATGCTGGGGTGTAGTGTTTTAGGGTTTAGGGTAGTGTTGTAGTGTTTGCATAGTGTAGGGTCATGCTGGGGGTAGTGTTTTAGGGTTTAGGGTAGTGTTGTAGTGTTTGCGTAGTATAGGGTCATGCTGGGGGTAGTGTTTTAGGGTTTAGGGTAGTGTTGTAGTGTTTGTGTAGTGTAGGGTCATGCTGGGGGTAGTGTTTTAGGGTTTAGGGTAGTTTAGTTGTTTAGTGTATGCTAAAGGCATATTCGTTCTAAAAGTTTTCGTTATTTTAATTTGCGGCCTAATAGTACATGCGGGATTTTTTTTGCGGACTGATGGTATGCGGACTGATGGTATGCGGGATTTCGTCATATATTCGCTAATCATACTTTCTATGGCAAAATGAACCCCCTCATTTTGCTCCTTTTTAAATTAAATGTTTTAAGAGTTACCACTTTATTCCAATCAAGATGGCTTCAGGTGTGCCATACCTTTGTAATAAGTAGGACTGTTAGCACTCTAGTTGTTCTTTAGAACACTCTGGGACATTCTGTCATTGGGCTATAGTTGGGCTACATCTGGCTGATATTTGGGCTACATTTGTTTTTTTTTGTCTCTGGTGGCCATCTTTGGGCTACATTGGGCTACATTGGGCTACATTGGGCTACATTTGGGCTCCACCATATATATATAGCCCAATGTAGCCCAATATATATTTTTCAAAGTTAATTTTCGTAAAAACCACTGGAGCATATATCTTGAGACATAGCAAAGGCACATCGGGCTACCAGTCCCTACAATTTTGCCAAGTTTGGTGTAAATCCATTCAGCCGTTCGGGCTAAAAGTGAGGCCATCCACCCTATGGAAAATTGCATGGGAAAAGCACGTTTTGGGACCCCCCTTTTTTCTCGGCCCCCCCTTGACGAAACCCCCCCAAATTTTCAGGGGCTGCTCGGAAACAAAATGTTCCATTTTCCTGAAAATTTCAGCCAATTCTGTCCTCAAACGCCAAAGTTATTCGACATAGAATTTTCAAAAATCCCATAGGAAAAAAATCCTAACTATATATACCTACTGGCTATCGCCAGTAGGTAATATATATATATATAAAAAACTTGAGATTAGTAAATATGTAATGTTATTGTAATTATGTATGATGAAGGGTTGGATGGAATCAGTCTATGACATATGCATAGAGGGCACTGGCACTTTAATAAGCATTTTTGCACAAAGCACTTGCACTTTGAAGTATATTGTGACCCCTTCTGTTTGGTATACAGGAATGGCAAACTAATACCATCTTCATTATCCCAGAGAAAATCAAGGTTCTCTGAGTTTGAGGAAAAATACACATCAATGTATATATTGTGAAATTTACAGGTGTAGATATACTGTGTTTGGTAGAGCCATTATTTATATTAGGCCTGTTAGGTAATCTGGGTTAGAAATACTAGGGGTTAATATCTCTGTAATTTATATGAATCCTGGGAAACAGCGCTAGAGTATTGCGCCAACATCTACAAAATGTACACTATTCTGTGTTTTGATTGTTGCAGCATATACTGTATGAATTGAAACTTTCCATGAGATGAGCTATTTTTATGTGCACCTTTTACATTTAAATATGGCCGCCACTTTTACAAGAAGTAAGAATGTCCAGGCGAATGTGTTGTAACTCTGGTAGTCCTTCCTCATTGTTGTTACTTTGTAATAGAGTATTCTAATGAAAAAATGGAGGCATTCTAACATCGTGAACAAGGCAGCTGAGACTGCTGAAAAGCGTAGATGTTAGTCATCGACGAATTCCGTCTTATGCAACTGGAGCAACAAACAGACCATCGCCCAGGGAGAGGCCGGGAAGAGGAAAAGGCCAAGGAGGAGGAAACAGAGAAGAGGGGGTGAGGGATAAGGAGGAGCACCAGAATGGCAAACAAAGTGCTCTCTATGCTCCAATGTGAAGAAAATCACGACGAAGCAATAAAAAACAACACAATTATCAATTTAAGTACTGTGGTTTTTACAGAGGAAGAACAGTCAGTATTAGAATTGGGGCTCTCATTTTGTGATGATAATGATTTTAATTATCCAAGTTGCAGAATGGATCTGTATTGCTTCATCCATAAACTTTCAACAAGCACCAAACCAATTCCTTTTTGTTTGTTGTGAATTGTGGTATGTGTAGTTATTAGGTTGCTTACATGCATGTAAGTCTACTTCTAAGTGAATACGTGAGTGCTATTTACAGGGTGCTCTTGTCTTTAAATATATAAATATATATATTTAAGTTGAATTCAACAATGCATTAAATGTTAAACGAAAAGGAAGTGGTTTGGTGCTTGTTGAAATAAAAGATGTCTGTTTCTATGCTGTGTCATCCCGTGAGCAGGTCTTCTGGAGGAAGGTGAAACGCGTTGGGAAGGCAGCGTGTTAAAATAAAGCAGCCATAAACTTCAAATATGCGAGGGAGTGGGTCTTAAATTTACAATCTCTAACGTCGCGAGGCATTAGAGTTGTTCTATGGTGTAATTAAAACAGGCTTGGCCCTGCCGGAAAAGACGAACCACTTACGAGGAGAGGCGCCAGCGTCGAAATCCCTGGGCTACACAGTAGCAATATATGTATATATATTACCTACTGGCGGTCGCCAGTAGGTATATATAGTTAGGATTTTTTCTCTATGGGATTTTTGAAAATTCTATGTCTAATAACTTTGGCGTTTGTGGACGGAATTGGCTGAAATTTTCAGGAAAATGGCACATTTTGTTTCTGAGCAGCCCCTGAAAATTGGGGGGGGGTTCGTCCAGGGGGGGTCGAGAAAAAAGGGGGGTCCCAAAACGTGTTTTTAACATTGAGTTTTCCATAGGGCGGTTGGCCTCACTTTTAGCCCGAACGGCTGAATGGATTTGCACGAAACTTGGCAAAATTGTAGGGACTGGTAGCCCGATGTGCCTTTTGTAGGTCTCAATATATGTGCTTCAGTGGATTTTGAGAAATTAACGTTCAAAAAAAGATATATATCTGTAACAGCGCACCGCTTCGCGTACTTTTCGCGTTACGGAGCTTTGCGAAGCGAAGCTGATTGGCTCTCCGGTGTCTGTAAACATTCCAAACAGTACGTAGCGGCCGCCATCTTGTCTCTCGGTAGGATCGAGAGACAAGAGGAGGCCAAAGCGAAGGGGCAAATGACCATAAGGGGGCATAGTAGATCCTCGCTGACCCCCTAGGTTTGATGATGAGGTTTTAAAAGGGCCCCGCGGGGCAAAAAAAAAAAATAATAATAATAATCGAACGGCTGAATGGATTTGCACGAAACTTGGTAAAATATTAGGGACTGGTAGCCCGATGTGCCTTTGCTAGGTCTCAATATATGTGCTTCAGTGCATTTTGAGAAATTAACGTTCAAAAACAAGATATATATCTGTAACAGCGCACCGCTTCGCGGAGATAAAATTATATCTGTATTACCTAGCTGTTGCTAACACCAGTTAGCGACGGCTAGTAGGAGATAGCGACCATCTTGGGCCCCACTTTGCATGTGAGTGATATTTATCACTAATGACATGCAAAGTGGGCATGCCAAGATGTTAGCGACTGGAAACAGTCGCTAACATCGCTATCTCCTATTATCAACTTTTGGAAATATTTGAGATAAGCGCGAATATCTCCAAAAAGTAACAGCTGCCCTGAGCAGTTCTTAGCCATGTTATCCAATGGGAGGTGGATAACATGGCTAAGAGCATTAGCTCGGTAATGCATGAATATCGCTGAGTTTTCAGTGATATTAATGCATTGCGGTCGTTTTTTATCGTATTTGCAATAAACCTTGATAATAGCAAGGTTTATCTGCGATAATTTCTGACGGTAAAAAAATCTTTGCAATGCATCGTTAGGGATAAATATCGCTTAACTTTGGTAATATGCCCCAACGTCTGTTAACGTTCCATTCGAAGGAAATCAGGAAGTGTTGAAAAACATTGTCTGCGCCATCTTGTCTTTTTTCAAATGCCACACTTTTGTCGTGCACGGCAGCCATTTTAGATGCCTTGACCAGACCCACTCTGTGCACGCTGTCGATCCTTAGCATGGCTCCCCACCCTCGCAAGCATCTCACCCAGGCAGTGGTCACCCCCGCTCTCTGTCTTATGCATGGGTAATAAACCTCCCCCCATCTGCGCTGCTCTTCCCTGAGAATCACACCCTGTGCCCGCCCGACACCTCCCTTTCGCCCTATTCACTACCGCACCCTCTGACACTCCTTTTCCTCTGTGTCCGATTGTCCAGGCCGGTCCTAGGCTATCAGCTAGCCCTGCAGATGCAGTTTATGGCCACAGCTGTAAAGAATCACCCCTCTTCAAAGGAGTTATAGTAGATCAAGGCCCACACTCGATGAGATCCGTCACAGCAGAAGCGTTGCTATTATCTGAAAACCATCCTGTATTGTGATTGGGGAGGGGACCGAGTGTGAAGCGGAAGATTCCAGGGATGACTCTTTGTACATCAAAGTTTTTACAATTATGTGTCACATTAAAAATATATAGCACTCCGACAAAGTAGTAAGATTATAAAACTTTAATAATTTATAAATATATACAAGAAAACAAAAATAGTAATAACATATAAACATTTTTAGGGAAAAACAACGAAGTAGCGGTCGGCTGTGCGAATAGTCCCAACGCAGCACAACGTCCAGATTTCCGGCGTGGGGCGTCGCGGGGGGTGGGTCATCAGTAGCAAACTGTTGTGCGAATAGTTCCAAGGCAGCAGAACGCGCCGAAATCTAGATGACACGAAAGTGATGTCTAGTAAGTTGCCACCCAGCAAATAACGGCGTGGGGCGTCGCGGGGGGTGGGTCATCAGTAGCAAACTGTTGTGCGAATAGTTCCAAGGCAGCAGAACGATGGCACCAAGGTGATGTCCAGTAAGTTGCCGCACTGGTTTTGGTATCCTACAATGCTGCTCCGAATAACGGCGTGGGGTGCCCCGGGGGAGGCGGCGTGAACGGGCCTCTCCAGGTGGAGTGTCATCTGTTGTAGTGGGGCGCCCCTTTACCGTTTCAGTTGCCATTCCGTCCGTTTTTGGTCCACTGTGTCAAAAGCCGCAATTCAGCTGAGTTGCGCCCACTCTTGCGGTGCAGCGATAGGCGGCTGTCACAGGACTCTCAAAATGGCGGCAGGCTCTTTCCTTTTTGGGCCTGGTCCACTGAAATGGCCCTGGGACACCTTGGAAATCGGACGCTTGTCTGCTAGGTCTTGGACCCCATTCTCGAAAGCGTCCCCTCCGCCTTGAGAATTCATCAAAAGTTTTGGGGGCCCCGACTCCTGCAGGCTTCTGGTGGGGAGCGGCTGCCATGATTGCTCGCGGAATGACCACGACGGAGCTACGAGATGGTGGTGCTCTCATGCTGACGCCAGTTTAGTCTGAAACATCCAGAAACAAGGTGGGGCTTTCATCGTTTGGGAAAAAAAAAAAGTTTTCATCCAATGAAAAGTGTTGTTTTTAGGTCATATGATCAAGCCTTCCATCATTAGGAAACCAAAAGTAAAATGAACCAATGAAAAGTTTTATAAACAAGTCACATGACCTGTTATGCGGCATAGGGTATAAAATGCGGAGAAAATACGTTGGCACGTGAGGCGGCGTCAGTAGCGGACCGATGTGCGAATAGGCCGAAGGCAATACAACGCGCCAAGATCCGGATGGCACCGAGGTGGTGTCCAGCAAGTTGCAGCACTGGTGTGGCCATCCTACAATGCTGAAAGTCGGCGTGGGGCGCCCCGTTGGCCTGTGAGTTTGCGTCAGTAGCGGACCGATGTGCGAATAGGCCGAAGGCAGCACAACGCGCCAAGATCCGGATGGCACCGAGGTGGTGTCTAGTAAGTTGCCGCACTGGTGTGGCCATCCAACAATGCTGAAAGTCGGCGTGGGGCGCCCCGTTGGCCTGTGAGATGGCGTCAGTAGCGGACCGATGTGCGAATAGGCCGAAGGCAGCACAACGCGCCAAGATCCGGATGGCACCGAGGTGCTGTCTAGTAAGTTGTCGCACTTCTGTGGCCATCCTACAATGTTGAAAGTCGGCGTGGGGCGCCCCGTTGGCCTGTGAGATGGCGTCAGTAGCGGACCGATGTGCGAATGGGGCCAAAGGCAGCGCAACAATATTTTCTGACTGACACCACAAGGCGCTGAGATGCCAAGATCCGGATGGCACCGAGGTGATGTCTAAGTTGCGGACTGATGTGCGAATGGGGCCAAAGGCAGCGTAACAATATTTTTTGTATGGAAGATACCACTAGGCGTTGAGATGCCAAGATTCGGATGGCACCGAGGTGATGTCTAGCAAGTTGCTGTACTGGTGTGGTCATCCTACAATGCTGAAACTCGGCGTGGGTCGCCCCATTAGCCTGTGAGATGGCGTCAGTAGCGGACCGATGTGCGAATAGGCCGAAGGCAGCACAACGCGCCAAGATCCGGATGTCACCGTGGTGGTTTCATAGTTGAGAGGCACTTCATCTGCAGTGGGGCGCCGAGATCCGGATGGTACCGAGGTGATGTCTAGCAAGTTGCTGTACTGGTGTGGTCATTCTACAATGCTGAAAGTCGGCGTGGGTCGCCCCATTAGCCTGTGAGATGGCTGTTCTTTGGATTTGGGCCTGGTCCACTAAAATGGCCCTGGGACACCTTAGAACTCGGACGCTCGATTTTTTTTTTATTTCCTGTACATGCAAAAAAAGGTAAATGCCCGGTACGTTACACGCTTCATCTGCCACGATGAACTCTCCAGAGGAACCGAAAAAAAATATAGTTGTGGTAACTATACCATGCATCGTCATATGGAGAGGTGGCACCAATTAATTATAGTGCTGCATAAAAGAGAGATTTGGAGGAGAACCCCTGACCTGCTAGTACATTCATCAAAGAAGTGGCACTGAGAGCTTCAGAGGCAAGGGAAACGGTCCCAAATATTTAGAAGAACTTTGGAAAGATTAAAATGACATGTTTAGATTGTGGCAAATTAATTTCATGTGGACAGATGAGTGTTACTCTAATAAATACAGCATATGAACATCATCATAGTCGATGGTTGGTAGAGACATTTTGACTATATCCTGGACCTGCCCGTCCTCGCCCACAATGGCGCCGGAATAAATGGGACTCGTAACTCCTTGTTGTGTACTGGTTGCAGAACCTTGAAATCACGAGATACGTATGCAGTTTTGAAGCACATGGCGGGCGGGGACGAGAATTGATTGACTATTTCGACATCCCTATTGATATTAAGTTCTGATGTGTTATTGATTACTGTACTGTTGAAAGTTCGAATTAACGTCACCCATGGTACTTGCCCGCAAATGTATATCTAGATAATTTTATTGTAACTGGCCCTTTCGTATTTTAATTATAAAATGTACGTCCACCGATTCCGTAACTGTTAGACACCTTAGTTCTTGCAACCTAATGGCCCGCCCGTTACGTTCCTCTACAGTGTAAATGTCTATTCATCATATACGATTACAGTTTGCTCTGTGGCAGGCCCACGTGGTTATAGGCTCGTATTTGTATAATGAAATTTTCACAATAAAGGTTTTTAAAAGAAAACATGGTAGTAGTATATACATTGGTAAAGTTTTTAATAATAGTGACTGTTTTAGAATCATTAAAAGGCAAGTGAAATAAAGCAGACCAATTACATGAAGGGTAAAAGGTATAATACGAAGGAACGCAGTAAAGATAAATGGTCAAGGGCTGTTGTGTTTTCTATTCCTGCAACATAAAGTGATCGATAAGAATCTCATATTCAGGCGTATCTGCGACTAAGACAGCAGGTCGACCCTCTTTTGCTCAACGGCTCCGTCATGGGACGAAGAAACGCTCTTTTTCTCGAAAAAAGAATATATTTTACTTGCAGGACAGTTGTAAAATTTCTGGGAAAGTACATTAGCCTGGAACATTATAACATATATTTAAGAAAAAATAATGTTCGGAAGTAATGAAAAGCGTAATTTTTAGGTCATATGACCAAGCCTTTCATCATTACAATAAGAAAAGTAAAATGAACCAATGAAAAGTTTTATTAACAAGTCACATGACTTGTTATGCTTACGTTACGCGCTGCGCGCCCCGGATGACTTCCGGATGCGCTAACGCGGCGCGTCATATGACGCATTACGCGACAACGCAGGTACAGAATATACTCAAAATGTCTCCACCAACCAGCGGTCGGAACACAACCCCTTTCAGCAGGCTAAATAGTTCTGTTAAATGACAACAGAAGGGACAGGCAACAAGAACCATCAGTCAAAGAGGGGAGGGCTAGTTCTTCTCTACCGGGTTACATTGGGGCGCTACCGGAACTGATCGAATTGGTAGTCTACAGTGTTTCTGGATGTTTCAGACTGAAGCTGGGGTTAGCATGAGAGCTGCACCATTTCGTAGCTCCGTCGTGGTCATTCCGCAACCAATCATGGCAGCCGTTCTTTATCGTTATTTTGGGCGGGGTGGGTGGCGGAGCCGAGCTGTTTTGCAGCCATCATTGTGTGGAGTTCAGTTCATCTCACTAGTTTTGTATTTGTCATGAGGGGTTGTTCCTAATGTTTCTATTTTAGCGAGGTCAAAAAGAGATCCCATTAGTGGCCTACTGATTTTGCTCGATTCCTTTTCTTTTTTTTTACACGATTTTTCGTTATCTGCAAAGACTAAACAGAGTATTGCGACTCTGTGTTTGTTTGTAAATAGAGAATGAACCAAAGAGAACTAATTCTAAAACAGTAAATACTTGGATAACAATCAATGAAATGGAGAGAGAAGCAGGCACAACGGATTACAACGGGGGCAAAGGCCTGCGTTAACTACCTTTCTCTATCTGCAAAGAGAGAGTACTCCTAATAGAAATGAGGGGGGGGGGGGGCACCATTTAAAGCAGATCAGTGTGCATAAACACGAAAATGTTTTCACTTACCACGTACTTGACATTCGACAGCTTATGATATTTGCTATTAAAAAACCATTGAAATTCACTGAAAAAACCATAGGTTATAGACCATATATAGTTAGGAATTAGCATTTACAAAACCTTGAAAATTCACTGAAAAAACCATAGGTTATAGACCATATATAGTTAGGAATTAGCATTTAAAAAACCTTATTTTACTCACACAAAACCATTGAAATTCCATATATAGTTAGTTGCACTAACTATATATCGCGCACCCGCAATCCACTGCTGATCATGTCACATATTACATCATTCATGACATGGTCAGTGACATCACTGATGACATCACTGATGACATCTCAAATGACATCACTGATGACATCACTGATGACATCTCATTTGACATCATTCTTGTGCTAATACGATAAACCTCTTCAGACTCTAATATAACCTTAGATACACTCAGTGTATACAGACACTCACACACTGCCACTCATCCATGGAGTTACTCACACACCCAGTCAGTCATGCAAAGAAACAATCTCACCTCCATTTCTTCAACTATACAGTTAAACACACCTTACTTATTGAAACATATACTAACACATATTTACTCTCTTATACAATCCCTGATACAAGTTCACAATGATCGATACAACCACTCACTCATTCAGTGGCTCTCATGCACAGTTATTTATATATGCCAACTCTCACATGTACTGTGTTTTACATATGTACTTACTATGACATGTAGCATTGAGATATCCATTCACTCATCAATACACTCATGCACACAGTCAACTGCCCATGTAGCTGTTTCCACATGCACTCTTGAACTCATACACCTAGTGAATAAACTGCTCACACATCTATGCATAGAGTCACACACCTTCCAGCCACCCCCACACAAACTCAATCTCCCATAGAAATACTTGGGCAACCAATTAATAACACATATAGCCTCTCGTATAGCTAATGATCAACACATGCAGCAGTTTACAGAACAACAGACATAATGATGCACAAATTAAGACAGTTTAGTCACTAACCCATGCATTCAGTGAGACACATTTAATCACTCACTCATACAGTCAGTCACGCACCTACTAAATCCTTCATCCAGACACTTATACATCCACTCATTCTTCAATATGTAAGACATATTTTAACTTTACAGAAACATACAGTCACTGGATGTTGTCATCAGTGATGTCATCAGTGATGTCATTTGAGATGTCATGAGTGATGTCATCAGTGATGTCACTGACCATGTCATGAATGATGTAATATGTGACATGATCAGCAGTGGATTGCGGGTGCGCGATATATAGTTAGTGCAACTAACTATATATGGAATTTCAATGGTTTTGTGTGAGTAAAATAAGGTTTTTTAAATGCTAATTCCTAACTATATATGGTCTATAACCTATGGTTTTTTCAGTGAATTTTCAAGGTTTTGTAAATGCTAATTCCTAACTATATATGGTCTATAACCTATGGTTTTTTCAGTGAATATATATATATATATATACACATATATATATATATATATATATATATATATATATATATTCACTGAAAAAACCATAGGTTATAGACCATATATAGTTAGGAATTAGCATTTACAAAACCTTGAAAATTCACTGAAAAAACCATAGGTTATAGACCATATATAGTTAGGAATTAGCATTTACAAAACCTTGAAAATTCACTGAAAAAACCATAGGATATATAGTTAGGAATTAGCATTTAGAAAACCTTATTTTACTCACACAAAACCATTGAAATTCCATATATAGTTAGTTGCACTAACTATATATCGCGCACCCGCAATCCACTGCTGATGATGTCACATATTACATCATTCATGACATGGTCAGTGACATCACTGATGACATCACTGATGACATCATCTAGTGTCTGTGTGTTTTTGTAAAGTTTAAATACGTTTTACATATTGAAGAATGACTGGATGGATGGAAGACTGAGTGTGTGTGTGGCTGGCTGGGAGGTGTGTGACGCTGTGCATATCAATGTGTACTTGTATCAGTGATTGTATAAGAGAGTAAGTATGTGTTAGTATATGTGTGAAAAGTATGGTGTTCTGTGTTTAACTATAGATGAGGAAATCGAAGTGTGATTGATTCTTCACAGGACTGACTAGGTGTATGAGTGCATATGATAGTGTTCTAATAATAACTGACTGTATGTATGAGTAATTGTATGGGTGAATGAGTGAATGTGTGTGTAGACGTACGAATCAGTGAGTGCGTATGTAGTAACTGGTATTGGTGTGTCATGATGTCATCAGTGATGTCATTTGAGATGTCATCAGTGATGTCATTTCAGATGTCATTAGTGATGTCATCAGTGATGTCACTGAAGTATGGTGTTCTGTGTTTAACTGTATAGATGAAGAAATGGAAGTGTGATTGATTCTTTACAGGACTGACTTGGTGTGTGAGTAACTCCATGGATGAGTGGCAGTGTGTGACTGTCTGCATAGGTGTATGAGTGCATATGATAGTGTTGTAATAATGAGTGACTGTATGTATGAGTGATTGTATGGGTGAATGAGTGAATGTGTGTGTAGACGTAGGAATCAGTGAGTGCGTATGTAGTAACTGGTATTGGTGTGTCATGATGTCATCAGTGATGTCATTTGAGATGTCATCAGTGATGTCATCAGTGATGTCATTTGAGATGTCATCAGTGATGTCATCAGTGATGTCACTGACCATGTCATGAATGATGTAATATGTGACATCATCAGCAGTGGATTGCGGGTGCGCGATATATAGTTAGTGCAACTAACTATATATGGAATTTCAATGGTTTTGTGTGGGTAAAATAAGGTTTTCTAAATGCTAATTCCTAACTATATATGGTCTATAACCTATGGTTTTTTCAGTGAATTTTCAAGGTTTTGTAAATGCTAATTCCTAACTATATATGGTCTATAACCTATGGTTTTTTCAGTGAATTTCATTGGTTTTTTAACAGCTAATATCTGTAGCTGTAAAATGTATTCTTCTTTAAATCCAAAAATATATTTTATATGTTTATTAATAATTTTTTTTTTTAATATTTTTTTTTCTTCGTTCCCGCTTCGCGAATCGGGAAGCTTCCCGTTAGCTGACCTTGATGCCGCGAAATAGACCGCGAGCCGGTAAACGTTTCTTTACCGCAACTGCCGCGTTAGAAAACAACATCGTGACGCCTCCCATCCGCATGACGTTTCGCGTTGTCGCGCGATACGTCATATGACGTGCTACGTTAGCGAACTGGTACGCTTACCGAGTCGCAAAGCACAGGTTTCTGGAAGCAGACCGGGAGGCCCTGCAAAGCGCTTAACGTAAACACAGCAGGTCATGTGACTTGGTAATAACACTTTTCATTGGTTCATTTCACTTTTGGTTTCCTAATGATGTAAGACTAGGTCATATAATCTAAAATGAACACTTTTCATTGGTTGAGAACTATTGTTTTTCCCAAATGATGAAAATCCCTCCTTCTTTCCTCACTCTGACTTTCATCATTGTGAGAGAAAGACCCTTTGTTACCAGTGAGCAATGGCTTCTTTAGTAGCTTCAGCTGGTGCTTCCCCACCACCTCCACCACATCCAAGGAAGAGTGGACCACCTGCTCAAGTTATAATTCAGCAAGAAGAGGAAGAAGAGGAACAGGACGACGAGCACGAAGAGAGGCACTTTTTGCCTGAGGAGCCCAGGACGTCTCACCGGAAAGAAAACTTCATTTGGCAATTTTTTAAAATTCCCAAACGTCAGAAAAAAGTAAATGCAAGATACGTAACTTGCCTTATATGTCAAGATAGACTGTCCAGAGGGACCGACAAAAAATACAGTTTCGGAAACTACACAATGCATCGCCATATGACTAGGTGGCATCCTAACAACTACAGTGCTGCACAGTTTCGTAACGACCTAGATAATCTCCCTATTATGGCCAGAAGATCTGTTGTACCGGAAGTAACGGGACCAGAGGGCAGGGAGATGGTGCCAAATATTCAAACGAGATTTCATGAAGTAAAACACGTCTGCGTACATTGCAATGGATTCATTTGCTATGGAGAAAGAAGCATCACTCTGATCAACAGAGCTATTGACTATCATATGCAAGTTTGTACGAAACGCCCCAAATAATAAATACTTTTTTTTTGTTTTGTTGCTCCTGTTGAGCCCTTTACAATGAATCGTTTTCATTGCCCCTGCAAGAAAAACCCCCAAAAATATAAAACTGTTCAGAAAAATTCAAAAAAAGTAAAAAAATGTTCAGAAAAATAATAAAAAAATATAAAACAACAAAAACAATAAAAAAAAAAGTTCTTTTCAGAACTACCTCCCCGTTATTAAAAAATTGGTACAATATTTGGAACTGTGCCAACCTCTATTTCTCGTAGTTCGCTTCCCAGTTCGCTCGCCGGTACGCGAACCGGAAGTGAACCCAACATTTTTTTTTAAAAAAAGAACAGTAAGTATAAGGGAAGGAAACAGACACTTATGTTAAAAGAAAGACAGCTATAGGGGAGTAAACTAGAGATACTATTACCCGTAATCCACTGCTGATGATGTCACATATTACATCATTCATGACATGCTCAGTGACATCATCAGCAGAGGATTGCGGGTTTTTTGGCAACGTGCCTTATCCACGGTTTAATAACGCTGCCTTTTGCTTTATATAAGTTTTCAAATTGTATGAAATATATACCAATAGGTCGTTATGAACCTTTAGGTAGTGCTTTTCTTCATGAGGTCTGGTCGCTTCCATACACATACAGATGTTTCAAAGATGATCAAGAAGTTTATCTGAATGGAGAGGAATGCACTGAGACACCAGATCATTCACTAATGTGTAGGCACATACAGTTACACGGTTCATGCAACAAACACCGACCAAATATGGCTTGCGTGTTGCAAGGCACGCCAGTTCCTGCTATCATCCCCACGTTCAAGTTGTTGGAAAATTGTAGTTATTTGATGCTCAATAATGAAGATTGTTCTGCGTTAATTAAAAGTATTCCTTTTATCGTAACAGTAAGTGAACGGGTTATTTGCTGCAGAAATGTTCTATTTCCTCACACACATGAACATAGGGAGTTTTCAATCTGGCCACAAATACCAACCTTGGGAGCAGATTTCAACGGCATGGCAAGAATAAGAGCTCTTTTGTCTCAGAGAGAGGTGGCCTTGAGTTCGGCCCGTGAAACTTTCGTGCTTCACATAGCGAACACCCGTACAGAGGTGCAGACCCTTTTCAATACAGATTCGCCTTTCCATTTCAGCAAGATGGTTCGGACTATCTTTAACGCGTCCTCCACAAAGGGCCTGGCGCACTTTTTTAAAGTTGTTACCAGTGGTCTCGTGACTTCATTTGAGAAAATCTTTGGAGTCATCCCTGCTTTCTTTCATTCTATTTTTTTCCACTGTGCTTCGTGGATTCCCATTTTTACTTGCATTACCAGCGGACGCTCTTGTGCTTTTTTACATTTTTAAATATGGATGTCCCTCCTGTGCAAGCTCCCGCCCTGCAGCTGCTGACACTGTTCCGCAATCGCATGCTAGAATATTATGGCACAATGCCGTTGGCGATATTAAGCACGGCATATGGATTATCTTTTCGATTCTCCTACTTCACCTGTGTCCAGCCTGTATTTCACTGCCTGACCTGTGATTTCGATTGGGCCATTGATTTGTGTCTCTGCGGACCGGTTTCTCCTGACGTCGACTTTAATCAGCTGATGACTCCTATCATTACTCACGAGTTGGTTTGTCCTGGCGAAAGGATTATGGCTGTGGCATTGATGCATGGACTAATTGGTCCCTGGAATTTACTGGCGGCAACACAGTCTTTCTTGGAACAGAGCTTTCTTGAAAACCCACCGAGCTGTCCTCTGATGGTGATAGAGGATCCGGTGCTGGGAGAGCACGTATGTTCTTTTCCGCTTTTAAATTGGATGGCTGAACTCTTTTCGGATGAAGACGGTGACTTCCTATTGGAGGCTGTTGCAGCTTATTTTGCATACACAGTTATGTCATAGACCTTTTTCATGTTTGATATGCTGAGTACTAGCATTTCATTGACAATTCATTGACTTATTTGTCAAGTTTTTATCATTTAGCTTGCCTATTGGCTTAAGACTCGATAAAGTACTTGGCTGTTTTATTTTTCTTTAGCATTAAATTTTCCTAGTTTTTAATGTTTTACCTTGCGGACCGTCCACATATAAAGTTGCAATCTGCTCTCATGAAATGGCACTTCTATTATCTTATTCAGTTCGTTTCCGGATCATGGGGAGGTGTCATCTAGGTCCTGGATATCTTTACACCGTGTTAAGTTAGCATGGGCTCATTACCGGTTTAAACGCCATTTTTCCTTTTTTGCAACTTCTGCACACGACACTTAGTTGTTGCTTTAGCTTTCAACCTAGTAGTTCATCGTGGTTTACATGAGAATAATATGTTATTGCTCTACTATCTGCTTTGCTTGTTAAACTATATCTGTACAGCGACTGCTGAAGTTTCAAGAACAACACGATACAGAATTGTTATGAGGTCTGATCTCCACGACTTCATACTCATAACATAAGTGCAGCTTCTGCCAATTCTGGGCATGAGGCGGGTTTTATATTGCTTTGCCGAACACACATACACAACACTTGATGCGGTTCACATGAAGAGAGAGCTGGTGTATGCTGATGTGATTTCTTCAAATCTAAGACACTAAAGTATGGGCACGCCCTAAACCAACACAAACAGACCTTCTTAGCAAATAATATAATATGTGTATTAGGGAGGGTGAGATATAAGCAGCCGCGGGCCGTGGAGGGAGTTACGGTGGGGCAGGGAGGCGGGGAGGGGGAGGGGCAGGGTGGAGCCCTCTCCACCCTGCCCCTCCCCCTCCCCGCCTCCCTGCCCCACCGTAACTCCCTCCGCGGCCCGTGGCTGCTTATAAGTGTTGCTAACTCTTATTCATTTACAGCATGTTGACATACTGTCACCATTCGCTTTTTATGTACTAGTAACTATGCTGGTAATTTTGCTACTGATAATATGTGTACTTGTATTATCTAAGATACTACGCCTGAGAAGACGGCATTAGTAAATAAACAACAAGAAAAGGAGACCAGGTCAATTGATGGTGTACTGTCCTGAACGATGGACCAGAATCATAAGGCCATTCATGTGGAAGGATATATTGGTTTGCAGGAGGCTGGAAAAGGTCCCATCAGACCACCCTCTTGGCGGTATATCATCATTTGGGGATGGCAATAGTTCCATGACCCGCCTGTATGACAGTGTGGGAAAGGAAATCAACGTATTCTGCCACCATGTTGTCCAAAATGAAATGTGAAAATGAAAAGTGCAGTGCTTGAAAAATGTGGTATATTAAAAATGACTACCTAGACTAAGGAAATAACTTGACAGCAAAAGTGTAGGTGTCATGGTTAAAAACAGGCCTAGTAGCAAGAAAGTAGAGCTACATTATGGCACTTCGTGGAATGGTCGACTAGTTTCAGCTGTATCGAGTAGTGCTCCAGCTTTCATCAGGACCTCAAAATAGAGTACGCTACTGCAAGGTAAACTAAAGGGTGTACACGTATACGGAAGCACAGATTGCATCAGAATACTATATAAGTAGAAAAGTATCACCCAAGACTTGGAACCTCTGTGTCCTCTGCAGACAGGAAAGACATGTTCTACCTGTCAAACAGGCAAAAAATACCATATATGTATTACCCCACAGGTGACCACATAACTCCACATCCACCATCCCGACAGAAATACACCTGCATGAACAATTTGCGTCCTGCATTCCAAATGAGCATATTAGCTCTATCACAAGGAGGAGTTACCTCGCAGTGACACTTACCCAGCTTTGTGTGGGTGAAAGCCTCACCTTACCCGGCAACCGCTCGGGAAACTGAGGCCCCGCTCTAATGTGTAAAAAAGGAGGAAGAGAGGGGACACAATTAGCAACAGTCCAGAAGTGTCCAGCCTTCCAGCTACATACACAAACCCAAAAGACGTGTGATCGACTCTTGACTGCCCAAGCATTACCAAACCCCGTCACAGAGCCCACATCAATTGTTCATTAATGCATAAAAAACTAACCCTTAACAAATGGGGTAACAGTTATAGTAATGATGACCATATATCACATTATTAAGCTCATGTTGTCAATAGCACTATGATATTGTTATGAGGGAATGCTGTTAACCCAAAAAGTTTCAAAACCAGGTATAGTTGCTAGTATAACAATGAAGGTAATCATAAGCATTTATATATAAGTCACAGATATTGATTCTACACAGTAATCAGACCTGTCCACTCCCAGCATGGCCTCCGCACATAAAGGATGTTAAAAACTATACCTAGACTTCTAACAACATGACTGGTCAGTCAGTGCTCGCTGTGCTCACCTGTCCGTTGTTGCCTCTGCTCTGAATCGAGCGGAAGTGAAGGCAACGAAGGAACTGCCTGTGAGGTTTTTTAAAAAACCAAACGGAAAGGCTTCCTGTTTGGTCAGCCAATTACAGACGATGCGGGAGCCAAATCCTAGGTGTGGCTTAGAACAGAGAAGGCTCTTCCCGCGTGTATCGAGAAGGAAGCCAGGTCTAGCGCGACCGGCACTAATCAAGCCGAGCATGCGCAGAAGTTCTCAACTTCAATTTTGGGAGCACTATTCCCATGCGCATGCGTGGAGCTGTTCCTGAGCGGCTAGAGTAGCGCAGTGAAAAGTGAGATACTTTCAACCAGCGTATGTGCTGTCAGATATGGGCTCAATAAACCAAAATTATTTTTACCTCAGGAGAACATCTCCGACGGGTTGTGAATTAAAAGGAGCTCGCTAATGTCTAGATGGGCGGTGACAGGTTAGTGTGCTGCACACCCCGAGTAGAGTGAGGCAGGCAGATGGAAATAGCATTTCCAGTGATAAGGGACAAGGAACATGCCCGGTACCACTACAAAACAGGTCCATCCAAGGAGACTGTTTAAATGTAATCACTGATAAAAAACCGTGGCTCTGGACGGTAATCTAAGTACCTGAACTAGAGGGTTCCAGCAAGACAGAGGTAGGCTGAAGACAGAAGTGGCAAAAGGGCAGGACGAGTCACACACAATTTGATTTAGGAGAGCTTAAATGATGCGAACAACAAGTATGTTTGCATCTGAAAAAACGACCCGCAACTAAAAGTTGCTCTAAATACTTGAAAACAAACATGAGGAGGGTCAAGGGGGATATATTTAATGACCTGTCAACTTATGCCCCAATACTAGATAAACAACAAGAAAAGGAGACCAGGTCAATTGATGGTGTACTGTCCTGAACGATGGACCAGAATCATAAGGCCATTCATGTGGAAGGATATATTGGTTTGCAGGAGGCTGGAAAAGGTCCCATCAGACCACCCTCTTGGCGGTATATCATCATTTGGGGATGGCAATAGTTCCATGACCCGCCTGTATGACAGTGTGGGAAAGGAAATCAACGTATTCTGCCACCATGTTGTCCAAAATGAAATGTGCAAATGAAAAGTGCAGTGCTTGAAAAATGTGGTATATTAAAAATGACTACCTAGACTAAGGAAATAACTTGACAGCAAAAGTGTAGGTGTCATGGTTAAAAACAGGCCTAGTAGCAAGAAAGTAGAGCTACATTATGGCACTTCGTGGAATGGTCGACTAGTTTCAGCTGTATCGAGTAGTGCTCCAGCTTTCATCAGGACCTCAAAATAGAGTACGCTACTGCAAGGTAAACTAAAGGGTGTACACGTATACGGAAGCACAGATTGCATCAGAATACTATATAAGTAGAAAAGTATCACCCAAGACTTGGAACCTCTGTGTCCTCTGCAGACAGGAAAGACATGTTCTACCTGTCAAACAAGCAAAAAATACCATATATGTATTACCCCACAGGTGACCACATAACTCCACATCCACCATCCCGACAGAAATACACCTGCATGAACAATTTGCGTCCTGCATTCCAAATGAGCATATTAGCTCTATCACAAGGAGGAGTTACCTCGCAGTGACACTTACCCAGCTTTGTGTGGGTGAAAGCCTCACCTTACCCGGCAACCGCTCGGGAAACTGAGGCCCCGCTCTAATGTGTAAAAAAGGAGGAAGAGAGGGGACACAATTAGCAACAGTCCAGAAGTGTCCAGCCTTCCAGCTACATACACAAACCCAAAAGACGTGTGATCGACTCTTGACTGCCCAAGCATTACCAAACCCCGTCACAGAGCCCACATCAATTGTTCATTAATGCATAAAAAACTAACCCTTAACAAATGGGGTAACAGTTATAGTAATGATGACCATATATCACATTATTAAGCTCCTGTTGTCAATAGCACTATGATATTGTTATGAGGGAATGCTGTTAACCCAAAAAGTTTCAAAACCAGGTATAGTTGCTAGTATAACAATGAAGGTAATCATAAGCATTTATATATAAGTCACAGATATTGATTCTACACAGTAATCAGACCTGTCCACTCCCAGCATGGCCTCCGCACATAAAGGATGTTAAAAACTATACCTAGACTTCTAACAACATGACTGGTCAGTCAGTGCTCGCTGTGCTCACCTGTCCGTCGTTGCCTCTGCTCTGAATCGAGCGGAAGTGAAGGCAACGAAGGAACTGCCTGTGAGGTTTTTTAAAAAACCAAACGGAAAGGCTTCCTGTTTGGTCAGCCAATTACAGACGATGCGGGAGCCAAATCCTAGGTGTGGCTTAGAACAGAGAAGGCTCTTCCCGCGTGTATCGAGAAGGAAGCCAGCCAATATATCCTTCCACATGAATGGCCTTATGATTCTGGTCCATCGTTCAGGACAGTACACCATCAATTGACCTGGTCTCCTTTTCTTGTTGTTTATCTAGTATTGGGGCATAAGTTGACAGGTCATTAAATATATCCCCCTTGACCCTCCTCATGTTTGTTTTCAGGCATTAGTAAATAAACATTTCAAATACACACGTGTTCTTCTTAACTCCATGTTCTGGTTTCTAAGAAATATATAACGACCGACTGTTCATGAGTTCCACGTATCCTGAGGTACTATAAGTTCATATTCTGGATTGTCTAAACATTGAGAGTTTGTTATATCCAATGTGACACTGTACCTAGCTTGCTAAGGGGTTTTTGATTACTAAGGTGAGTTTTGGGGCACCCTAATTCGCCGAGGTTCCAATCCTCTGTCCACAGTTCTGTGTGAGAACAGAAACCCTGCGACAGGGGCACCCCCGACCCTTGCTGGAGCTTCATCACACTTGCGATACAACTCCAGCAATGCGCCACCTTTACGGCACAGATACATCACGCATCTGTGCTGTTTTTGCCCCATGATGCGCCGCATTGTAAATGCAGCACACCATAGGTGACGGAACAGCGGCACAGAATGACTAACACATCCCTGGTGATGCGCCAGTCATCATAAATCTATCCCTATGCTTCTTATCTTGTTAGAGATGAACCGCCATATGTATCATCAAAGTTTTTTGCATTTCCTAAATAGCGAACTTTAAGGAATAAATAGCGATTCTTTACCATTCCTAGTTTGCGATGAGCTATTTGCTAATTACAAATTACCCATTCATTTCCTTCATTTCCATAGGGCGGTTGGCCTCACTTTTAGCTCGAACGGCTGAATGGATTTCCACGAAACTTGGCAAAATTGTAGGGACTGGTAGCCCGATGTGCCTTTGCTATGTCTCAAGATATATGCTCCAGTGGTTTTTACGAAAATTAACTTTGAAAAATATATATTGGGCTACATTGGCCTATATATATGTTGGAGCCCAAATGTAGCCCAATGTAGCCCAATGAAGCCCAATGAAGCCCAATGTAGCCCAATGTAGCCCAAAGATGGCCGCCAGAGACAAAAAAAACAAATGTAGCCCAAATATCAGCCAGATGTAGCCCAACTATAGCCCAGTGACAGAATGACCAATCAGCTTCGCAAACCTCCGTTACGCGAAGCGGAGCGCTGTTACAGATATATATCTTTTTTTGAACGTTAATTTCTCAAAATCCACTGGAGCACACATATTGAGACCTAGCAAAGGCACATCGGGCTACCAGTCCCTAATATTTTACCAAGTTTCGTGCAAATCCATTCAGCCGTTCGATTATTATTATTATTATTTTTTTTTGCCCCGCGGGGCCCTTTTAAAACCTCCACATCAAACCTAGGGGGTCAGCGAGGATCTACTATGCCCCCTTATGGTCATTTGCCCCTTCGCTTTGGCCTCCTCTTGTCTCTCGATCCTACCGAGAGACAAGATGGCGGCCGCTACGGACTGTTTGGAATGTTTACAGACGCCGGAGAACCAATCAGCTTCGCTTCACAAAGCTCCGTTGCGCGAAAAGTACGCGTACTGGAGCGCTGCCCGGTCCGCTGTTACAGATATATATCTTTTTTTAAACGTTAATTTCTCAAAATCCACTGTAGCACATATATTGAGACCTACAAAAGGCACATCGGGCTACCAGTCCCTACAATTTTGCCAAGTTTCGTGCAAATCCATTCAGCCGTTCGGGCTAAAAGTGAGGCCAACCGCCCTATGGAAAACTCAATGTTAAAAACACGTTTTGGGACCCCCCTTTTTTCTCGACCCCCCCTGGACGAACCCCCCCCAATTTTCAGGGGCTGCTCAGAAACAAAATGTGCCATTTTCCTGAAAATTTCAGCCAATTCCGTCCACAAACGCCAAAGTTATTTGACATAGAATTTTCAAAAATCCCATAGAGAAAAAATCCTAACTATATATACCTACTGGCGACCGCCAGTAGGTAATATATATATATATATATATATATATATATATAGTTTCCAATCCTGGATCCAAGCATGCGAAATCAGGCGCTGACACCGTGGGATCAGATATATCAAAGAAAAATGTTCTTTATTCTATTAGGATGGTTTGACGCGTTTCGGCGGCAAAACCGCCTTGCTCACAACAGTTAAACATACAGTGAAAGTGCTATATATACAAACAGGAGTGATTGGCTTGGTGGAGTACCTGTTTTGGCGACTTCGCAACTCATGGTCATGGAAGAGTTATGTCTTGTTACATGTGAAGAGTCATGTGCACTCGTGAGGTCTTTCTTCTGTTTGTGCATTATTTGACATATTGTTTGTTATTTATGCACAATAGTAAAAAAATGTTCTGTACTTATTGCAAGAAACAAATTACGACATTCGTTATACATGTTAAATATCACATTATATAACAGATAAATAATAACACCATGGAAGCGATAGAAATTGTACGGCTTGGTAAAGAATGAGAACAGTGCATTTAAACAAAACAGTGCAGTGCATTTTAACAAAAACTTTGGCAACTAGGCATACCGTGTGTGCGATGTCCTAGTAGTTTGTTTCCCAAATGTCCATGAGTGAGTGCTGATATGGTTTGTCATCGTGTCAATGTCGAGTTAATTATGTTGGCACGTTACTGCTCATTCAGTAACGTACAAATCGGACCATAATTTAACATTTGAGGGATTAGTGCCATTTGGGATTATGCCTACTGCTCATTCAGTTATGTTCTATTTGGACCGTAATTAACTATTGAGGGAATAGTGCCCTTGAGGATTGTGCCTGCAGTCGTGACGACGTATATGAAGGAGCAGGGTCATCCCTGTCGCTAGGCTGTCTTGCGCTATGGTGCGACCTATGTCCTTATTGGTGTGCAGCTGGGGTTGTGTTTGGAGTGCCTAGGGGATACCTACGCACTGATGAACTCGCAAGTGCGACTGGTGACGCCCATGTGGGCCTGTCAGTTGCACATAATTACATAGGATGGGATTGTGTTTATGCCACTGGCTCTGGTGAAGCTGAAACCATGTATAATAGCACATGTGTAAGGGCAACAAAAGAGATTTTTGAACATTTTTAAAATAAGGAGAGTGCATTACCGTACTAAATACAATTAGCAACTACCACCTAGTAGTGAAGTGAATGTGTGTGAATAACATAAGTTACAGAGGAGGGATTACTCCTAATGAAGTTGGTATTTCTACCACACTTGGGTTAGAACTGTTCTGGAGGAGTGGGTTTGCGACAGGGGGGCTGCATTGAGTCTAAAGAAAAGTTTAGAGGTGCACACTCAATGCTTTGTCTGCGTTCAGGCCATTAGGGGTCTTAGAATCGAGTAAGAGGATATATCTTGATTCTAGCCTCCGGAGTGCTAGTTGTCTGTTTCCACCTCTGATGTTTTTCTTCACACTGTCTATCACAAAGTATTAGATATTTCCTGCTCTACCTCCGTGATGAGTGTTAATGTATCACGCAACAGGATAGGCGGGGTCATCATTACTGATTGCCCGTAGGTGTTGAAGGATCCTTGCATGGACAGGATGTATAGTGCTGCCCACATATTTTTTGTTGCAGCTACATTGTATTTATATATATTCAAGAAAACACCTCCGCTTTGCTGGGGGACCCGGTCCTGCAGGGCAGGCTCATTACCAGGAATGGAGATCCTGGATCTATGCGGGTTTGCCACTGGAAAAAAGAGCCCAACATCGGCTTAAGGAGCAGCTGCTTTATTTGTCACATCACTGGCAGTCCATGCTCAAACTCCTTACGCGTTTCGGCGTCATCTACGCCTTGATCACAGGTGAGTGCTTTATTTCAAACCTAGTGGTCATATGCCTGCAGAAATATCCTACAGGCCCCAGAATGCACCAACACAGTCATTGAGAACGTGCATTGAAAATTCCATCTTTGCTCAATAGCGTGATTTATTTCAAACTTGAAGAAATGTCTGTAGACGGTGCATCCACTTTGTAAAAGCTGCGATGTGCAGACTACTGTTCCGCGATGCTTTCATTAGTGCTGCTTCTACGATGTTGCCAAAGAGAGGAATCTCCCTCTCTCATCTCCCTTTCTCTCCGTAGTCACCATATTTCAGCGGTTGTCCCTTTGAGCTGGTGAACAACGAAAAGTGGTCCATGCCCCCTCACTAAACATTCAAGAAAACACCTCCACTTTGCTGGGGGCCCCCGGTTCTGCAGGGTGGGCTCATTAACAGGAATGGAGATCCTGGATCTATGCGGGTTTGTCACTGGAAAAAAGAGCCCAGCATCGGCTTAAGGAGCAGCTGACTTTATTTGTCACATCACTGGCAGCCCACGCTCAAACTCCTTACGCGTTTCGGCGTCATCTACGTCTTGATCACAAGGTGAGTGCTTTATTTCAAACCTAGTGGTCAGGTGCCTGCAGAAATATCCTAAAGAGCCCAGAATGCACCAACATATATATATATGTTCACTGAAAAACCATAGGTTTCAGCCAAGTTATAGTTAGGAATTAGCATTTTTTTTAAACTTAGAAATTCACTGAAAAAAACATAGGTTTCACACATGCTATAGTTAGCTGGACATTTCACTCAAACAAAACCATTGAAATTCCCCTGTTATAGTTAGTTCAGCTAACTATAACTTGCGCGCCCACAATGCACTGCTGAGGACGTCACATATTACATCACTCATGACATAATATGGGCTGCGAACACTGCCATTTCTCCTATGATCCTGGCAGGGATGTGGCCTCTAGAGACCATAACCTGGCCTGTGGCCTGCTCAACGTGCGCTCCCTACAGAAACACAAACTAGATCTATATGACTTACTCACTGAGAAGCAGTGGGATCTTGTGTTTCTCACTGAGACATGGCTAGATGAAGGCTCTACCCCTGATGCCTTAGAGGCACTACCGGAGGGCTACATAATGCTCAGGCAGGATAGACCCACCTGTAGAGGAGGGGGCATCGCTATTGTAGGCGGGCAAAATTTACAATGCCAACTAGACCACTCCCCCATCCTGGACAGTGAGGCAGGGAGCTTTACCATCAAAGTAAAAGAAGGATGCACGCTAAAGGGCCTCTTGATTTACAGACCCCCAGGCCCTATAGCCAGGTTTGGGGAGAGTCTGGTAGAAGGCATTATGGAGGCGGCGCTGCGCAGAGATAAATTCCTGATATTGGGGGATCTTAATTTACATCTGAATAACCCCACAGACAATGCTAGCAGGGACTTCTGCCAGGCGCTAGGAGCCCTCCAGTTGAATCAGATAGTAAGTGGTCCCACTTACCAGCTGGGACACTTGCTAGACCCCATATTCGTCAACTGGGGGGAAGTAGAAGCCATGACTCCCATTCCTATCCCCTGGTCGGATCACCATCTGGTACCATTCTCCGTATGCATTCCTGGGGCAAGATCTCCGGAGCCAGCACCGCTGTACCACCCCAGGCGGAGATGGGCCGCCTTTTCCCAGGCTAATTTCAGTGCGGCACTTACCAGAGGAGGGAGCCCTAGGGGGGATGATGCGGATACTGCTAACACCAACCTATGTAAACGTATCAACGAGGTGCTTGATTGCACGGCCCCACTCTCCCGCACCAAATCGGGTGGTCGCACTCAAAAAACAGCCCCGTGGTACAGTGATGAGCTACGTGCTGCGAAAGCAGCATTGAAGCAAGTTGAAAGGCAGTGGCGAAGGACTTTTTCTATGGAAACTAGGGAGATCTACCTAACGGAGAGGCGAGCCTATCATGGACTAGTTAAGAAGTCCAAAGCAGCATACCATACCACCAGAATTAGTGAAGCTGGTAATTCTACAAAGGAGCTTTTTTTACTCTATAAAACTCTCTCGAGTGGGAAACCAGCCATTGCCCCAGATGATTGTTCGGTGGAATCCTGTGATAGGATCGCGGACTTTTTTGCTGAGAAAGGAGCTAAAATTTACTCGGCATTTCCTAGTCACACCATCGCAGGGACGAAATTTGTGGAAAGCCCGAGGGAATGGGGGGACAGACATATACTGACCAATTTTGTCACCCCGTCCCCGGAGGACCTTCTAAAAATCTGCAGATCCGTCAAGTCGGGTTCCCCACGGGACCCCACCATGCCGAAACGACTAGCTGATAGCTTGCCAGTGCTGGAACCATACATCAGACACCTACTGGATGTATCATTTAGGACTAAGACTGTGCCCAGAGACTGGAAACAGGCGGTGGTTCTACCTCTTAGGAAGAAACCTAACATCAGCTTCGAAAAGCTGGAGAACCTCCGACCTATCTCCCTTCTGCCCTACCTGGTCAAAGTAGCGGAAAAAACGGTAAACATACAACTGATGGATTTCGTGGAAGAGGCTGCACTCCTGCACGACACCCAATTTGGTTTCCGCCCCCGCCACTCAACTGAATCAGCACTTTTGATGGCGGTGGAGACCCTACGTCAGGGGGTGGGCGAGGGGCAGACCATGG
The DNA here is from genome assembly GCF_964261635.1 of Lissotriton helveticus. NCBI lineage: Eukaryota > Metazoa > Chordata > Amphibia > Caudata > Salamandridae > Lissotriton > Lissotriton helveticus. The sequence continues at coordinate 478,898,730 of NC_136063.1, read as the reverse complement.
CCCTCATCCTATTGGACCTGAGTGCAGCATTCGACACTGTAGCTCATACCACCTTGCTACAGTGTCTGAATAGTGGAGGGATACCTGGAGCTGCACTCGAATGGATACAGTTCTTCCTGACGGGGAGAGGCTTTCAGGTCCGCCAGGGCGAATGCTATTCTGGGGAAATCGGTTTGGGCCAGGGCGTGCCCCAGGGCTCATCCCTGAGCCCCACCCTATTTAATCTATATGTCTCCCCAGTGGCCCCTATTGTTGAAGGCCATGGTCTGCACATAGTGTCCTACGCCGACGACACGCAGTTGGTCATATCCCTTTCACGTGCGTTCGGTCTTGCGATGGACAGATTCAGAGCCTGCATGCAACAACTTGCAGCCTGGATGTCCACCAACTGCCTCAAATTAAATGGCAGTAAGACCGAGGTGCTCGTGGTGGGGGGAACCCATCTGTCTGGTCGTCGGCGTGGTGGCCTTCATGCTTAGGCAAGAAGCTAGGAACCTTGGAGTTTGGCTTGACGCTGACCTGTCTTTTGCACCTCAGATAAGCCGTGTGGTGGGTGTCTGCTTCAGCTTCCTAAAAAGTCTGCGGAAGGTTTTAGATCTCCTTCCTATGTCAGCCCGCAGGACGCTGGTGCACGCCCTCGTCACATCACGCCTGGACTACGGCAATTTGCTGTACTTGGGACTAACCAGTAAGGCAATAAATCGCCTCCAGGTGTTGCAGAATGTGGCAGCCCGCCTCATTCTAAAATTCCCCAAAAGATCGGCTTCCAAAGCTGCCCTTCAGACCCTTCACTGGCTCCCAGTGAGGAGCAGGGTTGAGTTTAAGGCCCTTTATACTTGCCATCGAATCCTTACTGGGAAGGCACCAGCACCGCTCCAGAGTCTGGTCTCTAGATATGCGCCCAAGCGCGCCCTTCGCTCTTCCTATGGAGGCCTATTAAAGGTCCCTAGGATAAAAAGGGCTCGCATGGGAGGTAGATCTTTTCGCTACCTGTCGGCGAAGAGCTTGAATGCCTTACCTCTGGACCTTCGCCTGGAGCCATCTGAGCTCGGCTTCAGGAGGAAGTTGAAAACACACCTCTATACACGGTAATCGAGCATGACCCTGCGACCTGCCGGCATTAGTTCATCTGTCTTAGCGTGGGTACAAGCCATCTGAGCGTAACCAGGCGCTTTATAAAACTCCCTTATTATTATTATTACATGGTCAGTGACATCACCCATGACATCACTCATGACATCTCAAATGACATCATCCTTGTGAAAGAGTGGCAGACTTCCTCTCACCCTAATATAGCCTTTCATACACACATTCAAAAATAGAAAATAACATTTTCACAAAAATGGAGATACCAATACCAGTTACAACAACCTATTCAGTAATTCCAATATCTACATACATATCCACTCATTCACCAACAGTTCTATATAGTCACTCATACATGTACTCACTCATCATATGTACTCATACACCCATACATCCTGTTACACACCAATACTCATCCATAGAGTTACTCACACACATACTCACACATGCAAATAAACGATCAAACATCCATTTACTTGCATATACAGCTATGCACACACCACTACACTTACTTCTACAGAAACGTACACATACTTACTCTCTTAAACAATCACTTATAGAAAAACATACTTATGTATACAGGAACTCTTCCAATCTCTCACTCTCAAATATACTCACTTATATACATCAATACTTACATATACTAGTTTAAAACATATGTAGTTACTCATAGAGATACTATTGAGACAGTCATTCACTCACTAACACACCCATACACACACTCATCAACCCATACAGTCCTGCACACATGCTGTCTTCAAAACACATACAAACAGTGAGTCAGTCATTCATGCATCTGTGCGCTAAGAAATACCCCCCACTAAACCATACAGTCACTCATTCTGATACTCAATAAAACAACTAATAACCCATATAGACATTCATGTAGCTACTCACCAACTCATGCAGTCACTTATACACAAAGTGGGACACTGATACATATATTTACATATTTAATCATTACTGCACCATGTTTCTCTTTGCGTGTGTCATCTCACTCTCTGCCTGTGACATGACACACGCAAAGAGAGAGATAATGCAGGCGGTGAAAGACATGATAAAGGCAGAGGGTGAGATAGTGCAGGCAGAGAGAGATGACACAGGCAAAGAGAGATATGGTGCAGGCAGAGAGTGAGATGACACACGCAAAGAGAGAGAGGACGCAGGTAGAGAGTGAGATGACACACGCAAAGAGAGAGATGATGCAGGCACAGAGTAAGATGACACACGCAAAGAGAGAGATGTTCCCTGTGTCTGTGGCATCTCTCTCTTTGTGAGATGACACACACAAAGAGAGAGATGGCGCAGGCAAAGAGTGAGATGACACACGCAAAGAGAGAGATGATGCTGGCAGAGAGTGAGATAACACACACAAAGAGAGAGATGATGCAGGCGGTGAGACATATGGTGCAGGTAGAGGGTGAGATACCGCAGGTAGAGAGAGATGACAGACGCAAAGAGAGAGATGAGGCAGGCAGAGAGTGAGATAATACATGCAAAGAGAGAGATGTTCCCTGTGCCTGTGGCATCGCTCTCTCTGGGAGATGACACACACAAAGAGAGAGATGGCGCAGGCAGAGAGTAAGATGACACACGCAAAGAGAGAGATGATGCAGGCAGAGAGTGAGATGACACACACAAAGAGAGAGATGATGCAGGCGGTGAGAGACATGATGCAGGCAGAGGGTGAGATAGCGCAGGCAGAGAGATGACACATGCAAAGAGAGAGATGGTGCAGGCAGAGAGTGAGATGACACACGCAAAGAGAGAGATGACGCAGGTAGAGAGTGAGATGACACACGCAAAGAGAGAGATGGTGCAGGCAGAGAGTGAGATGACACACGTAAAGAGAGAGATGTTCCCTGTGCTTGTGGCATCTCTCTCTCTGTGAGATGACACACACAAAGAGAGAGATGGCGCAGGCAAAGAGTGAGATGACACACGCAAAGAGAGAGATGGTGCAGGCAGAGAGTGAGATGACACATGCAAAGAGAGAGATAACGTAGGTGGAGGGAGACATAATGCAGGCAGAGGGGAGATGGAGCAGGCAGAGAGTAAGATGACACACGCAAAGAGACATGGTGCAGGCAGAGAGTGAGATGTCACACGTAAAGAGAGAGATGACATACGCAAAGAGAGAGATGGCGCAGGCAGAGAGTGAGATGACACACGCACAGAGAGAGATGACACATGCAAAGAGAGAGATGGTGCAGGCAGAGAGTGAGATGACATACGCAAAGAGACAGATGACACGCAAAGAGAGAGATGGCACAGGCAGAGAGTGAGATGACACATGCAAAGAGAGAGATAGTGCAGTCAGAGAGTGACATTAATGTTGAACCTGTTCTGCACTGCCATAAAGTGAGAAACAGCCCTCACTGCATGATTTAGGGAAGTGTGGCTCAATGGTTAGAGCGGCAGACCCTGATGCAGTAGTCTGTCTGGGACCAGGGTTCAATTCCCACCTCGGCGGGTCTCGGGCTCAATTTCCTCGGACCTGATAATTCTCGCCTCGGTGCCTATTCTAATCATGTGTCCCACTTTGCACCTCTGAGCAATAGCTTGCTTAATCTCTACAACGGCCCCAACAACGCTGAGGATGCCTGACTTCACCTTGGGGGTGCCCAGGAGTGGGGTCCTCACAGGGAAAGGCCAGGAAGGGTTCCTCGGCGGTATTCGTACAAGCGCCGAGATGCCTACGGGTAGTCGTGCGCTATACAAGTGCGTAATCGTTTCATCATTTCATTTCCTACTCTGGTGAGACACAGTTGCTGTGCTATAAAATTACTTATGTGGTAAACTAGTGTTTATATCGTTTAGTTACTGTAATTGCTATGTAGTATGTTAGTAGTGGTCTATAATATGTTATTTTTTCTTTACAACAGATTGTAATTATCAAGAAAAAGAAGAAGCAAAATGCCTACAAAAACTAGTCAAAAGAAAATATAAGAAAACTTACTTTTCCAAGAAAACGCAATTACAAGATGTAAGTAAAAACCAAAATATGGAGAAAAAGAAGAATGTTCCTGGTAAGGCAACTAAGCATTTCATACGGAAATAAACTCAATGTAAAAAAAGTCAAGATAATGCACAAAAAAAAAAATGTTTCTGCAACTACAAAGAAAAAGCAAAATCCCAGCAAAAATGTGGAAAAAGTTTATGGAGATTATATTGTCTATATTAATAGACGTAAAAATCAGTTCATTGACATTCGTAGGCGAATGTTTTATAACAGAATTGTTTTATATTTGTTAAAAAATTTAAAAAATTGCAAAAGGAAAACTGATTGATATAAGAAAAAGAAAAGTATAGAGAGGATAGTTGATCAGGCTTTTGAAATGAAAAACAAATTATTTATTTTAGTAATCAATAGAATTCGTACACTAGACAAGGTAATCAATGTTTTGAAATCAAAAAGTAAGTGGAAAAGAGTAATTAATCTGACTAATTTTTGTGATGTTTTTTTTATGGAGAAAGGAAGCATAGTTCAAGTTGTGAGCCATTTTTTAATGAAGAGAGTTATTTTCAGGATGATGATTTGGTGCATGCAGTTGACACCAGTGGTCGAGGATATGAGGTGAAGGACGGTTGTCCGATTGAAAAAGAAAAAATTGTGCCTAGAAATGCAGAAGAGGTGTTAGCTGATGAAGTTTTAGGGAGGCATCCTAAGGCTCCAGTGTAAACTTGGACTTGTAGTAGTATTTGTAGTGTGCGACAGGATTCAATTGATTTGTTTCGCAATTTCTTACGTACATATACTAGGAAAAGTCTAAAACAAAAAATGTAAATGTTGCAAGAGTTAGATCCTTGCAGAGTGAGAGAAAAAACAGGTTTGCATGGGCATTCACTGGCTTGTCTTTCTAGAAAAGTATGTAAGAGTGTTTTTCATAATTTTAGGATGTTAGCAGTACATCATACTAAAGTGAGGAAATTAGTGAGAAGGTTGTATTAAGTTGAACAGTGCTCTTTTGCATGGATCTCTATTAGATGTGAACAACATTTGTGAAGGAATTGAGTTAAGTTACTTTGGTGAAAAAGAGGGCAGTGCAGAAACTGATACAGTAATAGAAGGTAATGTGAAAGAGAATGTACAGAATTTAAGTACAGAACATTTTGACCATTAAATTACAAAGTTAAAGGTCATTTCAAGTGAAAGGCCCAATTTTTCTGGTGTGTGTTGCGACGAACTCATTATAAGAAACAGACTAGGTTAGTTGATTTATATGTAAAAAGTGAAATGGAAAATAATAATGAGTGGAAGGATTTTGCAACTTATTTGTTGGTAGAGAATTGTTTTGATTTGGGTCCTGATCTGCGTATTTGTAAATATTGTTATAATAAATTAAATGAAAACAAAATGCCTGCTAGTACTGTACATAATAATCTTGAGTTTGTAAACATTCCTTCTGAATTGATGGATTTAAATACTTATAAGTCTATTCTGATTCAATGTGTGCATCCATTTCAGGCTATTGTTCGCATGGAGCCTAAGACAGGGAAATTGCCTCCTTCAGATTTACAGAGAGGATTAAAGGGAAGAGTTGTTTATTTGCCTGTAGATTTAAAGAAAAATATTGATACAATTGGTGTTGAAAAAGTGAAAGAGGAACCTCTGGTTATTCTAGTTAATGGTCAAAAAGGCAACGTTGTGTTTGGTAAAAAACAATCAGTACTACAAAAATGAATATATGGGGGAAGATGAAACAACTGTAGAAGAGGACAGCGATTTCTCAGCTGGGCAAATTGAAAAAGTAGATGTGTTTAGAAGTGAAGAAATTTATGAACATTATAGTGTTCATCCTCTGCATTCCAAAGAAGGAATGGGGAATGCTATTGACTTGTTGCAAATGAAAGAAGCAAAAGGAAGTCCCATTAGTGTATGGGAAGAAAGCTTGGAAGCTCGTTGTTTTCCTCAGTTATTTCCAACAGGTCAAGGTGGTCGATATGATGACCAATCTGTTCAAATTCCTGCATCTGAATACCGGACTTTAAGATTATATGCAGAAGATCCAAGGTTTCGCCAATGTATTCCATATTTGTTTCATCTTCTGTTTGAGAGTGACTTGTCTGGACCTTCTTATGCTGTGCACCATATACTGAAAAGTGGAGTACATCTGCAAAATGTTTGGGCAAGGGACTTTATGGATAAAGTCCAACAGCAAGACACTATTTTGGAGTCTCAGCTAATTAATCTCATGGCATGTCAGCGTGGTACCAACGAGTATTGGTACCATCGTCATGGGGTACTTAAATGTATGCTAAGAAACTTAGGAACTCCTACATGGTTCCTTACTCTTAGTTGTGCTGAGTATGCTTGGGAAGACTTACTTCAATTTCTTCGAGAGGCAAATGCAAACATAGAAAATACAGAATACAAGACACCTGGAGAACTGTGCTCTTTGGATCCAGTTAATGTATGCAGGTATTTCCATCATAGATTTGAAGCTATGATGTCTTTCATCACAAACAAACAAAAATCCTCCTCTTGGAGAGGTTCTGGATTTCTTTTGGAGAAAGGAGTATCAAGCAAGAGGTGCTCCTCACATACATATGCTGCTATGGATCAAAGATGCCCCCAAATTCGGAACAGATTCAGATGAGACAGCGATGATTTTTATTGAACATTATGCTACATGTGCTGTACCAAAAAGTACAGAAGAAAACAATTTAAGACAACAAGTGTTACGATTTCAAACCCATCGTTGTGGAAAATACTGTCGTCGAAAATACAAATCTAAGGACAAGTTCTACACAAAATGTCGTTTTGCATTTCCACGTCCAGTAAAATCGAAAGGAAGAGTGAACAATTTGATGTCATCTTTACGACATACTGTGACAAGAAAATCACCAAAAAATACATACAACTTAAAAGAAAATGAAGAGTCCAAATACATAAATGACTGTAAACCAGTCATTTTGTCCATGTGGAATGCTAACATGGATATTCAATATGTTGCTGACAACTCTATTGCTGTAGCTCGATATATGTAACGTCTTACATAACAAAATCAGAAAAGACAGAACTAAAGGAAATGTGGGAAGTAATTTCTCATGAAAAGAGCCTAAGTAAGAAATTGTACAGTTACAGTCTGAAGATGTTGTCGCATCGAGAAATTGGAGCATACGAATGTTCAGATCGGTTATCATCAGCAAGTCTATATGCCAAATCTAGAACAATAATTTGGGTGAGTCTAGGTCTTGCTGCAACACGAAACCAAGTTTTGAAATCTGTACCAGAAATTGAGTATTTGGCAGAGAAAGAACCAAACAGTACAGATATTTTGAAGACAAACATGTTGGATACATACTATCCAAATAGAAGTAGTCATCCTGAGAATGTTTGTCTCTATGAAGTACTGCAAAGCTATACTTTTAAGAGGAATATTACAGAAGATATCAATAAAGGAGTATATGCTGTAATTGGATGTGAAGGATGTCTGGTGAAACAAAGAAAAGGACATTTGATTAATCATCGAAAAGTGAGTTGCGAATCTCCTGAAAAAAGGGATTTTTACTATTTAGCTCTTTTGCAACTCTTTAAGCCATGGCGTACAGAAGAGGAACAACTTGGAGATTTTCTCAGTTATGAAGATTCTTTCAATGCAAGCAAAAATAGTATAGAATGTCCTGCTTTCACTAATTATCTGCAAATGTTGAACGATGAAATACAGCAAGAAGCTACAATTACAGCAGAGATTGCTAGAGACAGTTCTCAAGACAGTCAGAGTTCTGCTTCGTTGAGTCAGGATCCACTCGGAGGACCAATTATCCAAAAGAAGCTGCCACTGCCATGGATGAGGTGGAAAGAGCAATGGAACAAGCTGAGGAGGATGTAGTAAACTTAGAATAATTGGAAAAACAACTAAACGTTGAGCAGAAACAAATATATGACGAATTCATAGAACAGATTGGGCATGGTGTATGTCATGAGAAAAAAGAGTGCTCATGTACATCATTTAAACCTGTTCGACTGTACGTGAGTGGAGAAGCAGGAACTGGAAAAAGTTTTCTAATTAAAGGAATTGCAACTTATCTACAGAAAAGAACTGAGTCATCGCTCTCTTGTGTTGTTACCGCTCCAGCTGGGTTGGCAGCACATAACATTAAAGGGATTACTTTACATCGTTTATTGATGCTGCCAGTAGAGCATGATAATAAATTAGAATACCACAAGCTATCTGGAGAAGCTTGTTGTGAAGTTTCCCCGAGTCCTGAAGAAAATGAAACTTCTTATCATTGATGAGGTAAGCATGGCATCAAATGTAATGCTTGCTTTTGTGCATTTAAGAATGCAACAAATTCTTAAAACAGAGTATGATGCGTTATTTGGAGGCAAACACATCATAGTTTTTGGAGATCTACTGCAGCTAACTCCTGTGAATGAACAACCAGTGTTTAAAATGCTTACGCATGAAGATACCAGAAAGTGCCTAGGGAGCATTGGAAATGATGATATATGGTTATATTTTAAATATGCAGAACTGCTTCAAAATATGCGACAGGCAAAGGATGAAGATTATAAAAAATATTCTTCAAGATATAAGAATTGGAAAAGTGAGTGAACATTGCAAAGAAGCTTTGCAGGCACGATTACTTTCAAATTCTCCCAGAGAATATTTATAGGAAAATTGCTGAAAACAAATCTGTGATGTGCTTGATGCCAACCTTGCAAGAATGTTCAATCTTCAACAACAAAATGTTAAAATTAGAAAATCAAGAGATTGTAAAACTGGAAGCTATTGATAAGATAGAGCATGAAGGAGCTACTATTATTTTGTCAGAAACGTTGAAATCAAAATTGTATTCTTTAGAGAAGACAATATCTAAAACTGCTGGTTTTGAAAAGAGTATATATGCATGTTTAATTGTCGTATAATTTAATGACGGACTTTAGATATGGAAAGAGGTTTAGTAAATGGAGCAATGGGTCATGTTGTTGATTTTGTGAATTACCGAAATAGAGATGAAATTGAATTTTTGAAAATTAAATTTGATGGAATTGAAGAAGTACAACAATTGAGTCGTTGTTCTGCTCGATTCTTTCTTGTGAAAGATTTATATGTTCGCTGAAAACAGTTTCCTGTTTGTTTGGCATATGCGGTAACTATTCATAAATCTCAAAGTTTAAGTGTAGATAGTGCTTTGGTGAATATTGGAAGTTCTGTGTTCAAGGAGGGTATGGCATATGTTGGTTTATCTCGAGTCAAAAATGTATCTGCATTATACTTAATTGATTTTGACGAGACAAAGATTAGTGCAGATCTAAATTGTGTAAAAGAATATAAGAGGTTAAGAAGAGAATATGCTCCAAATTTACCTCAATATCCTTTATTTAAAAAGCGTGTGGTAGGCCGAAAAAGAAGAAATGAGAAAAACTGTAGCGAGGTTGTAGCAAAAAGAAAAAAACTAGATGAACCAGTAATTGTAAGCAGAAAGGAAAAGGATTCTGTTGAAGATGTTGTTGGATTTCAGTTTATAAACAGTTCTGGTGTCAACTGCTATGCTAATGTAGTGGTTAATGTTGTTTTTTTTCTCCAAACTTTACTAGAGCAGATTGTAGAAAATCCGGATCAAAGATTTTGTTGTTTGTTGAATATTGTGTTTGAGAAATGTAGCAGTGATAAAACAAAAATAGAAAGTGTTTCTGATATTCAAAATGTTTTAGACATATGTTCTGGTCTAAATCAATTTTCACAGAATATTCAGCAAGATTGTCAGGAATTTCTAATGTATATGCTTGTTGTGTTGCAAGATGAAGGTATAGATGTTGAAAATCTTTTTGGCCTTTCTTATAAATGGCAGCATGACTGCGACAATTGTTCCTTTTCAAGTAGTACTACAAAAGACACTGAAAGATTTATATATTGGACTTTACCAGACTCCAAATCAGTGTCTTTCAATAATCTCGTTAGAGAAGCAAATCAAAACATGGTCTGTACCCAATGTAACTTTGCAATGTTATCAACATTATTTATACAAAGATATGGACAGTATGTAATTGTAATGTTCCAACGATGTAGACCTGATGGAACTAAATTGACAACTTTAATTAAAAAAATGGTGGCTTCTCAATTATCAATTTCAGGAAGAACCTTAGTAACTGCAGCAATTATTTTCCATGATGGTCCTTCTACAACATCAGGACATTACACAGCTTATTTAAAACGTCAAAAAAGCTGGAGTTATTGTAGCGATACTCAATTGACTTTCAAACAACGTTTGCCTTTTGACTTACAAAATTCTTACCTAGTGTTCTTACAACCCAAATTTTAGGAAAAGTAATTGGCCTAGGAAGATTAGAGCAGTTAATAAAAGTTAGTCTGCTGTTCAGAATTACTTTGTGAATGAGAGTGATCAAGATAATAAAAAACTTGTAGTTCTCATAGAGGTAGTGTAAGTGTATCACATAGTGAGTGATATCAGTATTATAGGAAATGTTGATCATGAGTGAGCCAGAGGTGGAAATATAACTATTGTTAGATGATCGAATAGATGTTGGAGCTTTTCATTCAGAAAGTCGGGTAAATGGAAGTTTAAAAGTACTATTAAGTAATTTCTAAAAAAAGGACTTTTCATATACTATTTGGCCTCGTGGAAAAGTAAATGGATCAAAAATGAGTATTTCGGGTAAATGTTGTTAATTTATGTTTCTATATTACTTTACTTTGAGAGTATAATAATGACATACTAATGTTTTATTAATTTGTGATTATTGATATGTACGTAAGACATTTTTATTTGGAAGAAAACATTTAAGATATGTTTTTTTCTAAGTTTTACATTATTTATTGAAACGTTGTATGGGTTTTTTAAACACAATCTTTTTTATTGTGTTTTTTTTTGCCCGCTGTCATATGATGAGTAGTATTGAACTCACTGTTTTTAGTGAAATTCAATATATTCTGAGAACCCAAAAATAAACCATATAACATGTTGTACAAGTTATTTTGTATTTTGTATTGTGAAAATATATATTATACTCCCCTTGTCTCAGGCTCACTCACCATTATCCACCCTCTATCAACCCTCTTTACTCACCCTCGCTGCCCTTCTCTCACCCTCCCTCACCCTCGTTCCCTTACTCCGGTTCCCTCACAACCCCTCATTCCCCATCCTTCACTCCCCTTCCCTTTACTTTCATCCCCCACTCACCTTCTCTCAGTACTTATGCTTCAGTTCTCTTCCCCTCTATTCCCTTCCTTTGCTCCCTCACTCATTCCCCTTCCCTCACTCACCTATGTCTACTTCACTCACTCTTTCTCTTACTCCCTCTGTCCTCTCACATCCTCACTCTCCTTCCCTCACTCCCTCCCTCTTAGCCTCACTACCTCCATCCCCTCACTCTGTGACTCCCCCTTCACTCACCCTCACTCACCTTCCATCCCTCACTGTCATCAACTCACCCTCACTCACTCCCCTTCTGTCATTTGTTCCCTCAGTCACATTCTCCCCTTCATTCAGTCATTTTATCCATTCATTTATGCGGTACACATTCATTGAAAAAAATAATGACACAATATATAAGGAATATAGCTCTTTTTGGAGAATTGGAGGTAGTTCTGATAAGAATTTTTTTATACTTTTTCAGAAAGATTTAAAAAAAATGTTGTATTTTTTTCTGGACAAAAATAAATGCAGGGAATGCAAAACTGCTAAACAGGAGCAAACAAAAGGAGAAAAATTAGGGATGGGTGGAGCAGCGGTGTTCCTCCTTCCTTCGAACAATTATTTCAATGCTCTGCTCCCCGTAGCAGAGCAGTTCATCACACTGTTTGCATTTTATTTTTAAATCTGCAAACACCGGCTGTATGTTCGGGATTAAATGTGCTGCTTCTCTTCCAGAAGGTGTTGCTGTTCCGGTGGAGGTGCTGGCGCCATCTCTTGGGGGATTGCGTGCCAGGTCCCTGGTGCTCTCCCTTGCAAAGTTATTAGGGTGCCTCCTCTCCACATGCCGGATCAAGGTGGCATTCCTGAAACTGTATTTGCGGGTGGGATCCCCACGTGACAGAGTTGTGTCACAAATCCGGCAGGTCACTTTGGCTGCATTGCATTTTTTCCCCCCTCTGGGAAAGTGAAGAACTTCCAGATGAAATGTTCTTTGACTTTTCTCTGGGGGGGATCTTCAGGCACAAATTCAATATCAGAGTCTGAGGAGGACTCCCTGTGAGCAGACCTCTTTCCAAAAAAAGAGGTGTTATTCAGAACAATGCAGAAGAGGTGTTCTCTCAGCAATTGCAAAGAGGCAGTGAGAGACATGGGAGGGGACGTTCTATAGTTGTGAAAAGAACTGTTATTAACCAATCAAAAGTGCTGTTTTAAGGTCACATGGCTTGACGAGCGCTTACGCTGCACGCTCCGGGGCGCTTCCGGGGGCGCTTACGCGGCACGTACGTAGGCACTTACGAAGGCGCTTCCGGGGGCGCTTACGTGGCGCGAATGAATGACGTTTTGCTCGATTTTCGTAAATGTATTTAAAAGTTAAAATACGGTTATTAAGAATTAAAAATACTACTTTTATGAGTATGCCACTGAATGTCTTCCATTATTATTTACTTTAAATACATAAATATATTTTTTTTCGCTCACGCGAATTGCACTCACGCTACGTGTACGCTGCGTTTACGGGTGCACGCACCCTAAGCGCTCCAGCGTTTAAATATAATAAAAAAACAGGAAAAATAAATTCAAAGATTAATATTATAAAAATATAGAATATTAAAATAAATAGAAGAAATTATAATAATTAAAAGCAATAAAAATTAGCTATTAAAAAAACTTAATAATTCGCTACAAAAACCATAGGTTTCAAACTCGTTATAGTTAGGAATTAGCATTTAAAGAACCTTTGAAATTCACTGAAAAAACCACAGGTTTCACACCAGTTATAGTTAGCTGAACATTTTACTCATACAAAACCATTGAAATTCCCACGTTATAGTTAGTTGGACTCACTATAACTCGCGCGCCCGCAATCCACTGCTGATGATGTCACATATTACATCATTCATGACATGGTCAGTGACATCACTGATGACATCACTGATGACATCTCAAATGACATCACTGATGACATCTCAATTGACATCACTGATGACATCACTGATGACATCATTCATGTGATAATACGATGCACCTCCTCACACTCTAATCTAACCTTTGATACACCCAGTGTTAAATACAAACTACCATTCTTGAAACCATTGACACACCAATACTAGTTACTACATACGCACTCACTGTTTCCTAGGTCTACACACACATCCACTCATTCACCCATAAAACCACTCATACATACAGTCACTCATCAATACACACTATCATATGCACTCATACACCTATACAGACACTCACACACTGCCACTCATCCATGGAGTTACTCACACACCTAGTCAGTCATACAAAGAATCAATCACACTCCCATTTTCCCGTCTATACAGTTATACACACAACACCTTACTTATTCAAACATATACTAACACATACTTACTCTCTTATACAATCAATGATACAAGTACACATTGATCCATACAGCCACTTGCACAATCACTGGCTCTCAGGTATAGTCATTTATATATACCAACTCTCACATGCACTGTGTTTTACATATGTACTTACTTGGACATGTAGCACTGAGATATACATTCACTCACCAACACACCAATGCACACAGTCAACCGCCCATACAGCTGTTTCCACATGCACTCTTGAATCCATACACCTAGTGAATCAACTGCTCACACATCTATGCACAGAGTCACACACCTCCCAGTCACCCACACACACACACTCAGTCTCACATACAAATACTTGGGCAACCAATCAATAACCCATATAGCCACTCATATAGCTACTGATCAACACATACCGCATCTTACACAACAACAGACATCCTGATGCACACAATCAGACAGTTTAGTCACTAACCCATGCATTCAGTAAGACACATTTAATTACTCACTCATACACTCAGTCACACACATACTAAATCCTTCATCCAGACATTTATACATCCACTCATTCTTCAATATGTAAAACATATTTAAACTTTACAGAAACACACAGTCACTGGATGATGTCATCAGTGATGTCAATTGAGATGTCACCAGTGATGTCATCAGTGATGTCATCAGTGATGTCATCAGTGCTGTCACTGACCATGTCATGAATGATGTAATATGTGACATCATCAGCAGTGGATTGCGGGCGCGCGAGTTATAGTGAGTCCAACTAACTATAACGTGGGAATTTCAATGGTTTTGTATGAGTAAAATGTTCAGCTAACTATAACTGGTGTGAAACCTATGGTTTTTTCAGTGAATTTCAAAGGTTTTTTAAATGTTAATTCCTAACTATAACGAGTGTCAAACCTATCGTTTTTTCAGTGAATTTCAAAGGTTTTTTAAATGCTAATTCCTAACTATAACGAGTTTGAAACCTATGTTTTTTTAGTGAATATATATATATATATATATATATATATATATATATATATATATATATATACACAAAGATACTCCCCAAGCAACCTCCAATCCAATCCCTTTGATCGGCGAGGCATAGAGAGGAGACGGACCACAGGATCTGGCCTCAGTTGTTTTTAATGGCACAGGTGAACAGCAGCAGCAATTAAGTGTTTCGGGCTCGTGGGCCCTTGATCACATGGTCTATATATATATATATATATATATATCACATCATATATATATACATATATATACATATACATTTATATATTTCATTAATTTTTTACATGTGGGGGGCAATCATGCCCCTTCCAGGGGAAACCAACACAATTGTTTTTAAATGCCGCCAGGGACGGGCCCACTTCCACAAGGGCCAACCCTCCAGAAGACATCCCTGATGTCTAGTGGGGTTTCTTGGCTGTGGATCATAGAGTGTCCATGATCCACGGTCGGGAAACCCTTTCAGGAAGGGCTTGGTTGAAAGGGGAGACTCACCGATTTTCAAACAAGACCTCCCTGAAAGCTGGGGAGACCTTTTTCAGCATGTTTCCCTCACTGGAGTTGAGCGCGTCCTTACCTTCTGCTTCCTCTGCTCCAGTGGGGGAAAACTGTGATGCCAGCGATGTAACAGATGAGCTGGAGGGTGGTCAGGGAAGGACGTGGAATTGCTTACACATCTACCCTGATTGTTTTGAAAAGATTTTAGGTAGCAATTCCTTGTGTTGGCCAATGGCCGTTACCCCCACCAGGGAAGTAGTGCGTGTGTGGCTCATTGGCTAACACATGCACCAGAGTGGTTAATGTTTTGAGTCCCGATGCCAGTTGCCAAATATTAATACGCACCATAAATAATCAGAATTGGTATTTGGAAGGGATGCCCTTAAAATACCCCTTTCAGAAACCAATATCAAACAGTTTCCTAAACCTATTGAATGATGTAGAAAGCATTTTCCAAATTGCCATGGGGAATTTGTACGCTTTAAAACAAGTTTTAGTATTCGCAAACCCTTAGATTTATCAACTCAGAAGGTTTGTGACTCCTGAAACTTTTAGTAGACGAGACACTTGGTCTCATGGTAGAAAGTTTTGTTATGTATGACTCACAGAGAGCCTCTATCATTTATTTCAGTTTCTAAATCTTATAACCCACTGCTATGACATCACAACAGTTAAATACAAAACTGGATACCCACTGTTGGAAAGGCCTTCCATGCCAGGATGACAGGCTTCCCTGAGAGCGTGTCAGCATAGCTGTGTTTGGCTGCTTTGAGTGAAAGCAGAAAGCACAACTGCAGGAGGGGGGAAAAAGGCAGTGAAGGTGGTGGGGGATGGACAAGGATTGCAGGCAAGGCTTCTTTTTTAAAAAAAACCTTTGAGATACAGATTCATAAGAGAGGCTATGTTATATATGGATCCCCCATTACTCCTCTGCCCCTGCTTGGACGGTGAAAGCAGGGCTGATGATTTGGGGCCATACATAAAATAAAATTATAGATGGGTAAAAAGTGAATTACAGGGATGCTTTTCACCTCGGTTTCTGAGTGAGATCATACACAACTTGAACTTTGCTCTTGTTGTCACTCCGAACCCATCCATGAAAAACATCCCCGTAAATCATCTATAATTCCCTATGTAACCCTCCAATGTGAGTGGTCACTCGTCTCAAAAGAGTACTGAATCAATAACGTTCTAAAGTAGGAGCTATTTAGGTGTAAATCTTTTTATTGCATAATATAAATACAATACAGAAACATGAACTACCATTGTTCGAAGCGAGTACTACAGCCCAACACATACAAGCACGCCGGGCGCTAGGTCCGCCCTCCTGAAATGCTAGAGGCTGGTATAACTTGATGCCAAGAATAACGACAGATGTATAAAAAGGAAAAGTAACAACCCCCCCAACCTCCCCCTCTCCCCAACTCCCTCAGGTGTCCCCCTCCCCCTCCCAGACACCCCCCCCCAGAAGGTCCAGTGCTCCAATCCATCCCGCCCCACCCCTCCACTCCCCCTTCCTCCGGCTAGTTCCCCTCAAACCCCCTTCAGGGAGCCGGCACATCAGGTGGTGTCAATCTCAAGATGCGAAGATACCTCGGGCAAGTAAGTTCCCTAAATTCGGTGACCAGCATAGAATGGAACGGCTGCCAGAGGTCCTGGAACTGCTCCACATCTCCAGCCACCGTGAGCGAAAGCTTCTCCATTCCCAACACATGCCACAGTCTATGCAACCAACCCGTGAGGGAGGGGATCGTGGTGGTGCGCCAATGTATGAGGATATTCTGGATCGCAGAGCCCAGCGCAATAGCAATTTGTCGGCCTCTACGGGATTTCAGGGGATACATTAGCCTATTAGGGAGACCTAGCAATACATACGCGGGGAAGCGCGGCAACTCTATTTCGAAGTGTGTATCTATCTCAGTCAACACCTCCTCCCAGTAGGTCTGCAGCAGCGAACAATCCCACAGGACATGCGTAAGTGTGCCTACGTGGCCACAAGCCCTCCAACAATTACCATCAATATTACGATTCATCTCGCGCAGCCTTTCGGGAGTGTAATACCAGTAGGTGGTCACTTTAGTAAATGTTTCTGTGAGCCCCGTGTGGTATGCAGAGTGTCGTGCTTGGTATGAGATCTGTTCCCATTCCTTGTGGCTCAGTGTCCTCCCCAACTCCCGTTCCCACCGCTCCCTGCCCGGGTTGTATAAGTGAGAGGAAGGGGGTTGCAAAAACTTGTAGAGGTCAGAGATCAGCTTCGCGTCCGAGGTGCGTGACAAAAGCCAACGCTCGTAGGGTAGAATACTCCTGTACGCCGACTCCTTCACTTGCGGGTGCAGCGCCCAGTGGCGCGCTTGAAGGTATCTCAGTCTCTCCGTCTCAGGCACCTTGTATTCCTGTCTGAAAGTCGAAAAGGGGATAACTCCTTCCAAGTCATACATATGAAATAGAGTCCTGCACCCCGCAGCCCTCCAGTGTGCGAAAGCCCCCGGTTCCATTCCTGGGGTGAAGTCCGGGTTCTCGACTAAAGGTGTAAGCAGCGAGGGGAACGTGATAAGTCCGTGTGCGAAGCTCGTGGCGTCCCACACCTTCAGCGGGACCCGCGTGATGAACGACGCGTACAAATTGGGGGGCCGGTGAGCCCTGCGGAGGAAGGGCACTTCCTGTAGCGGGCGGCCTGCCACCGCCTGCCACCGCCTGGTCCTGGAAGAGCCAGTGCTTATCCGACCCCCATCTGCTCCACTCTACCAGGTATCGCAATTGTGCTGCCTAGAAGTACTTGCGGAGGTCTGGTGTTCCCAGTCCCCCTGCCTCAGGGGCCAGCGTGGAGAGCGCCCTCTTCAATCTAGGCTTGCGGCCTTTTTCAAATGAAACGTGCAAGATCCGCTTGCGTTTGCTGCAGCCACCCCGGGGGGGGGGGGGGCTGAAGCGGTAGAGCCCGGAACCAATAGAGGATTAGTGGCAGGACCATCATCTTAACCTCTGCAATCCTGCCAAGCCAAGACAGCGTGGTCTTATTCCAACGCCTCAATTCCTCTCTAATTTTCTTGCCCAAAACAGTATAGTTTGCAGTCACCGTGGCCGGCAGGGTGGGTGCCAGTAAAATGTCCAAATAGGGCACCGGTTCCGACGACCATTGCATGGGGAATAGGTTCTGCAGCTCGGTTCTCGTATGTGCGGACAACGATACATCCAAAGCCACCGACTTCCCAAAGTTCATTTTGAATCCCGCAACCGCGGCAAAAGCGGCTAGCTCCGGAATGCACACCGGGAGCGCCCTCCTCGGGTCCACCAGCATCAGAATGACGTCATCCGCATATAGACTGATAGTGTGGACGTACCCCCCCATTTTCACCCCAGTCGCACGCGGGTTCTGGCGTATCCTTTGGGCAAATGGCTCCATATACAGGGCGAAAAGTAACGGGGACAGCGGGCATCCCTGCCTGGTGCCCCTCTCTATCGTAAAACTTTGGGAGCTACAGCCATTCACCCGCACCGTTGCAGAAGGAGACTTATAGCAGTTAAACACCAGGGAGCGAAATTTCTCCCCAACACCTACTTTCGCCGGGACCCGTTCTAGGTATGGCCAGTGTACCCGGTCGAACGCCTTGTCTGCGTCCACTGCCAGCATCATTCTTTCACCGGGAATCCGGGATGCTTTTTCTAAGAGATGTGTCACCCTCTTAGTGTTGTCCACCATTTGCCTCCTGGGAAGGAACCCCGTCTGATCTGCGTCAACCAGACCTGGCAGGTAAAGTGCCAACCGGGCCGCCAGGATCCCAGTATAGAGCTTGAGATCAACATTGAGGAGCGAGATCGGCAGGTATGAGCCGCAGAGGGTCCGGTCTTTGCCCGGCTTGGGGATGAGAGTCACCGTAGCCCGCAGGAGGTCAGGCGGGATGGCACCCGGCTCAGAGAACGAGTTGAAGAGACAGGTAAGGATAGGCGCCAGCGTCGTACAAAATGTCTTGTAAAAAAGGGACGTATAGCCGTCTGGACCCGGGGCTTTGCCATGCTTCAATTTGGAAATGGCGGTGACCACCTCCTCAATGCGAATTTCCCTTTCCAAGTATTCCGCCTGTGCCGGAGCCAGGGAAGGGAGGGTGACCGAGTCCAGATACTCCTCAGCCTCGGGTACCGACAGGGGGTCACTCGTATATAAACCCGCATAGAACTGTCGGAAGGCCTCAGCAATCTGGACATCCTCCATGACCGCCCTGTCGTCGAAGACCTTAATTTCTTTCACCTGATGTTGTTGGTATGCCACTCTGAGCCTGTTCGCTAGGAGCCGGCCACATCTGTCCCCCCTGTATAATATGCATGTCGGAGACGTAAAGCCGCATACTCCGCCCGGTCCATGTCTAGAGCCGACAGGAGTTTCCTCGTTTCTTTGAGTTGCCGCCAGACCCTGGGAGCCCCTGTTCGGCGATGAACCTGCTCTAGTTCACGGACCCTCTGCGTGAGTTCGTCCAGTTTAAGTTGCCGTTCCCTGTTCTCCGCTGAGGAGATAGCTATAAAATCCCCTCGGTTGACCGCTCTCAGGGCTGCCCATTGTGTCGTTCGGGAAGTGTCAGCATTATCGTTGTGTTCCAGATAGACACCGATAGTCTCCGTAATGTGCTTCACTACCGTCTGCTTGTGAAGCAAAGTGTCCCTGAGGCGCCAAACGCCGCGCTGCGCAGGCATCGGGGGCAGGCTAAAGGTGCCCTTGACCTGAGCATGATCCGACAAGGAGAGGACCCCTATCTCGGAAGCCGTAGCCATCGCACAGACCGGGCCCATGACCAGGAGATGGTCCAGCCTCGCGTATGTCTTATGTGCATGCGAATAAAAGGAATAATCCCTATCGGTGGGGTGGAGGCGGCGCCAGATATCATGAAGATCCAAATTCGCTAGTTGGGACCTGCACGCAGCCGAGAGTTCCCCAGTCTGCGGAAACCGCTGTGCTGATCTGTCCAAAGACGAGTCAAAAACCATATTAAGGTCCCGCCTATGATGATATGTCTGTCGGGGGTGACAGTAACGTCCACCAGGGCCGCCCTGAAGAACCGTTCCTGATGTTCATTGGGGCTGTACACTGACCCTATAGTAAACTCAATGCTCCCCAGCTTAATCCGATACGCCAGTAGCCTCCCTTTCTGTTCCACAAGTTTGTGCAAGACCTCTCCTTTGAATCGCCTCGCTAGGAGTATCGCCACCCCTGCCGTCTTAGTGGTGTGAGAAGAAAAAAATTGTGTCGGGAATTTATGGGAGCGCAGCCTATGGCAATCGCGGGTTAGCAAATGGGTCTCCTGCAATAGGCAGATATCTGCCTGTGTATTATCTAATAGGGACAGGACCGTTCTCCTCTTAGTCGGATTATTCAACCCCTTAAAATTAAGAGTTACAACGTTATGGGTCGGCAAAGGTATCGAGACAAGTGTGGGCACAAGCAACGGTCTCCCGCCCGTGGGCTGCAAAGCAAGAGAAACCGGCACACGGGAGTCCCGGGGAACGGGAGCAAGTGTGCCAAGGAGCAATAGGACCCCGTCGAAACGGAGTGGTACAGAAGCATGCAGTGTGCATGAGTCCTCCCATAGCGGCAAGATACGGAAAGAGCACTGGACCAACCCCCCCTGTCTCAAAACCAACCCTTCCACTCCACCCCCACCCCCCCAGGGTTTCCCCCCCAAACTCCCTCCTCCCCTTGTAACCCCCAAACCAGTCCTCTACAACTAGGACTACAAACCTTGTCTCGGTCAACCCCCCCACTGCACCCACCCCCCCCAACAGCCCAAAAGCAAAATACGAAAGAATAGCCATCCCAACGCTGCAGTAGCACCCCCAACACCCCCCACCCCGCCCCACAACAACCCCGCAAACCTCATAGTCCCAGTCCGGCTCCAAGTGGAACAGGTCTGTGGTGAGTCACTGTATTGGACGTCCGGCCACCATGTCTTCCCCGCCGCCCCCCCGCCCCCAGCTCCCGGTGCAGCCATCGAAACAATGCAAGAAAGGTGATCTCCCCCTGGAATCAACCTAGGCCGCATATCAAGCTGCGAGAGCCACTGAGCGCACCGCCTCCTCCATTCCGGCTCTCACTGCTGGCGAATCTGGTCTGGAGTTCTGCCTCGAGCCCCGCCGCCGCGGGTTCTGCTGCCAACCATCCCTGGTCCTTCTCCGTCTACGAGGCGATTGCTCCCTCTCCTCTTCCATATCGATGCCCAGCACAGCAGACGTGTCTCTGAGAGAGCGAAGCTGATGCAGCGTTCCGTTCCAGCGAAAAATGATGCGGAATGGGTGCCCCCATGAGTATGGTGTTTCTTTGTCCCGCAAGAAATCCGTGGCTATCTTGAATGCTCGCCGTTTCCTGAGCGTAATCGCCAAAAGGTCCTGGAAGAGGGCCACTGGATATTCCCTTAGTAGCAGAGGTTCACGCTTCCTCGCTTCCTGGAGTATACTTTCTTTAAGTGCGTAGTCAGGTAGGAAAGCAAGAATGTCCGGTGGCGGGGCCGGAGGATTCCGCGCCTGGCCCACCATGTGGGCCCTATCGATCCGAATCGGAAAGTCCGTGTCTTCCCCCAGAATCTCTCGGAACAGCACCTGGAGAAAACCTGCCACATCTGCACCTTCTTCCTTGGATGGTACACCGCGAACCCGTATGTTGTTGCGCCGGGATCTATTCTCGAGGTCCTCGTTGTGTGCCTGTAGGTCTTGGTGTTGGTCTTGTAGACGCAGGACCTCCTGCTGCAGGTGAGCAATTTCTTCGTCTCTAGAGTGTCCAGCCGTCTCCATGGTTGCCACCCGTTCGCCAAGGCTGTCCACCTCGCGCCGCACCTCTCGAACCTCCCCCGCCACCTCCTGCTTCAGTGTGTGGAAATCCTCACGCAGGGAATTGAAGAGGGTCTCCAAGAAAGATCTGGTGATGGGGACCTCTCCCTCCCCAGGCCCCTGCGTGGCCCTGGACATGCCCGGGGAGTTAGACCCCTTCTCCCCCTTCTGCTGTCCCCTACTCAGCATCTCCGGGAGGGTGCGATCTCCTTTCTTCCCACGCTGCCCTGCCTTCGCTATGTTCCCCACTGCAGCCGTGGCGCACCTTATCGTACTGCAACGGTCGTCCACCCTTGCTGCTGTGGGTTCCCGGCTTCCGGCTCGCCCTAAGTCCTCAACCCCGCAACCGGGGCGTCCGTCGCGTTCGGGAGCCTCGTCCCAGGCCTATTCACAAGCCGCGAGACGTGGTGGATTGAGGAGGCGATCCCCGGCGTGTCCTTGTCCTGGTGTCCGGCTCGCGGGCCGTGACTCCGCCCCTCACGCAGGACCTGCAAGGATATCGCCACTGCCGGGGAGGGTGGGGAGGGGGTGGATGGGGGCTAGGCCGATGGCCCCCCAAGCCGCTGCAATCGCACTCCTTCCTCACCGGGACTCAGTCTCTCCCCTGGGGCGTCAACATCCGGATCTGGCCCTCAGCCTGGATTGCCTCCAAGACCCAAGTGTCCCGTACAGTCCACGTCGTGGGGGGGGGAGGAATCACCACCACCACCGGCGCTCACCTCCGTCAGTTCCAGTTCCTCGGCGGGGTCCGCCGGCCCGGGGCACTGACCTCCGTCCCTCCGGGAGCACAGGCCGCAGCACCGGCCTCAGGTAGTTTTTGCCCGCCTGGCCAGGCACCACTCCGCTCCCAGCCTCGGAGAACATGTCCCCCCTTAACGCCTCGTCCAGGGCGGCAGTCCGCCAAGCGACCCCAATGTCCTGCAGGTGGGGCCAACGCTCGGCTTCTGATGTCCAGCTCCACAGGATCGCCCGGCAGCGACGTCCCAGTGCCGGCCTGCCCATGAGGCCGACGCAGACACGAGCCGCCGCTTCTTCCGGGAGCAGCTTCCGCGGAGGGCCGACCCCTCCGCACCCCTGCCAACCGCACCGCCCGTCGGCTCTGCGTTATTAGCTCCAGCGGGGGTTCCAGGCAGTTACCCGGCAATCCGGCCGGTGGAAGGCCGCAATCCTCGACCTCGCCTCCTCTCCGAGGCCGACGGGGCTCCTCCCCTCTCGGGTCTGCGCTAGGCCCAGTCGCGTCGCCGGGGCATTCAGTGACTGTCCAAGCCCCCTCGGCAGGCGACTCGGCCGTTTCTGCGATCCGCTTGACTGCAGCCTGAAGGACAGCGGTTCCGGCCCCCACTAGAAGCTCGGGGGGGGGGAGAACACGCCGATTATAGGCACCGGGCCGGCCGGGGTTGGAGGAGCTCGCAGGGAACACGTCCTCTCACTCCGCCATCTTGGCCACGCCCCCAAGTAGGAGTTATTTAAAGAAAATATGCAAACATAAACATCCAGCTTTCAAACTGAATTCATGTCACATCAAAACTTTACCGCTAAATAACCATATTACAATATGTTTAAAAAAATCTGTCAGAAATTCCTAGCTTCGGCCACAGTAAGTAGTTAAAATAATATTTTTTCGGAAAATCACCTGTAGTTTCCGGTATTAAATAGTGCATTCAGACATTGGTTGCACCTGTAGGGAAGCCTTGATGATTAGCACTCCCTTTGAGAGTTCCAAAAATGTTTCCTCAACAGAAATATATTAACGGCCCCAGCACAATCATAAACAGCAATTGTCACTTCGGTAAGGAACACCAAGATAGTGGTTTTAATATAAGATATGTAATATATGCATATTGCTACTGTGAGTGTTTTCTTTTTAATGACAAATATATCGGATTACAATATTCTTGCAATAACACTAGCTCGTAACATTAAGCTCTAATGGTTACATTTGTGAAGTCAGTATACCGACACGAATGAGCACAGCTAGGGTAAACGCATTTCCCACTCCCTATGTAATTCTGAGATAAACTGAATGTAAAGCTGGAGTACAATAGCAGGATGCGTTATTACAAATGAACTTTCTTTATCAGAATTCACACCTTCTAGCCAGAGGTTATAGCAATGTTATCAGCACTGCCTTATCAGTGTGATATTTCATGAGGAGGGCAGGTGTCTGAACAGAAATGCTAATGGGATTGGAATATATGGCTTTAATACCTGTTTAAAGAGGGCTTAAACATTTATGTGAAGGTGAAAATAATCCTTGGCTGGGAATGGAAATAAGGAGACCGGCAGCATTTGAGTTGTTGCAATGACAATACGGGTTTAATTTACAAAAACCTTCATAACTGTCTTTTTATTTAGATCTTAAAAATATAATTTTCTTTGGGACTGAAAAATGTCGTTGTACTTAAGATGTAATAAATTACGTGATGGCAAGATTTCGCTCATTTTTTGTTGTTGTGGGGTGCAAATTCTAACAGATAATGACTCATGGAAGAAATATTCGAATAGAATACCCACTGCAGGAAGGATTTCCTCGTCAAGACAATCTACTTGCCGGTATCTCGAGTGATTTCTGAAAGCAAGATATGCCATCGCATTTGGATTTTACTTGAATTACTCCAAAGGGTTTATCAAGGAATTTTCAAATAATTTTACGTAATTTTCCTAACATTATATTTTTTTTAAACAGTGAATGTATGTGATTTTGCACACCCCTAGTGAAAACTGAACGACAAATATCCATAACCCTGGATAGTTCAGTCTTTAAACAGATTGTGGAAAGAAGGCCACAAGAAATAATACTCCTTTTGTAGTGTCCGGGCATGTTAATGGAAAGGCATTTTTGTTTTAATCAACAAAAAGGGGTTGGGAGGAATCAGGGCAGTCAGTTCAATCCTCCTACCAATACTGTTCAACAAAAAAGAACTGACAGTCTCTCATGTAGGACAATAACAAACACAGTACCCTAAAGTGGCAACTAATATAGTTTAAGGACAAAAGCCCTCACCCTTCCTTTTTTATTTTATTTTAATTATATACCCATAGAAATCCGATTGCAATATATATATAGCGGTTCTTACATATGAGATAAAACAATACATTAGGCCTATAAAATATACACAACAGCTTTTATAAATAGCATTATTAGAGTAAAATACGGAATATCATAAACATTATAAATAATGTAAATTCTTAAAAAACAGTCAGATAAAAAAAAACGGATGGTAGCATTTCCTAATTACATATGTTGAGTTAATGTACACACGGTTTAGAATGCTTCACAAAGGCCGCCACTTGTTATCCTACCATGGCATCCCACATTCTCAGCCAGAAGTGTGGCTCACTGGTTAGAGGAGGCAGACCTAAAAGCAGAGGTCAGCCCGGGACCAGGGTTCAATTCCCGGCTCGGCAGGGTCTTGATTCCTAAAATGTCCACGGACTCGACAATTCTCGCTCCGGTGCCTACTGGGTTCACACTCTGCGACTCTGGGCAATAGCTTGCTTAATCTCCACAACGGATGCCTGGCTTTCACCTTGCGGATACCCTGCCGGGGTTATCTCTCAGGGGAATACCAGGACGGGTTCCCTAAGCAAGTGCTTAGAAACCGCTTGGTGATTTGCGCTATATAAATTCCTGTACATTTACATCTTTCTCCATCTTACGATAGGTGACCAAATTGCCTGCCCGAGTTTTTTAGCCTCCCTACCCCTGTACGCATATAATGCAGTTTCTTGATTATATATCCCCAAGACGTGTGCTAACCATATTTGAAAGGTGGGAGTATCAGCATCCTTCCATCTTGCTGCGATTATTATCCTAAACACAGCTGTGCCAATAAATACAAAATATTTCTCTGTGGTATCCAGGCCAATACAGCTGTCACAGCCCATGAGCATCAGGGTGGCGGATACGTTAATCCTGCGGCCTAACAGTCCCTCCCAAAAGCCCACCACCTCGTTCTTGAGAGAGAGAGCAGCCTGGCACAATCATAAAACATATGTAGTATCGTCGCGAGCCCCCCCACACCTTGGGCAGCTATCGTCTACTCTCTTGCTCCAATTATTTTTTCGAGGGGTATTGCCGATCTACAGCCAGCAAAAAAATCTCGGATTTGTACATGCTTAAAGTATTGCCTATCGGAGATCCCATAATCCTGTTGCAAGGAAGTGAAAGGGCGTAGCTGGCCTGACAGGTATAAGTCACCTATTGATACTAGGCCAAGCTGTTCCCAGTGCCTTCCCATATTATCATAGAACGGGTGCAGAAAGAAATGCAATCACCTCAGAGGGGTATAGCGGCTAATTTTTGGGATCACCATAGCCTTCTGCATCCTAGCCCATATTTCCCAGGCACTATGCCAAACCTTAAATCGTACCTTCTTGTAGTAACTTTGCTCTACCTGTCATAGTAACAGCCCCATAGCGTCCCTCCCTAAGGTAAGTTCATATATTGTTTGAATCCTGATATTGCTTTCCTCTGTCTCTTTGCATGTAGCCAAACAGAATAAAATTTTGTAAAAACAAAAGCAAAGGAGGAAGTGAGAAAATTGCGTTTATTACACAGTTTAACTCACACAGCAGCCAGGTCTTTGGAACCCTAAACAAACATTGGCAACTCTTGAAATTGGATCACGAATTGGATCCATATCCATCACCAAAACCCCGCATTGTGTACAGAAGAGGCAGGACATTAAGAAATATACTGAGTCCTTCAGTTATCAGACGTCCCACAAATGTTCAATAACAAAAGAGAGAGTGAGGGAAAATTTACACTTATTTATGTGAGTTGGGAACTCCTGGTCCCCGGAATTAGTTACAAAAAACAATGGAGGAGTATCCACTCAGAAACAGAGAAAAAAAGGTTCTCTGGACATGGGCTTATGTGCTCGATTCAGCACAGTGTGCCCCAACCTGTTTAAGGATAATGCATATCCTTATAGAAGACCCCTCACTCACCAACCTGGTTGGTGACATGCTTCATCATCGGGGTCCCACCCCATAAGCCGAGTGCCTATAGGGTGTGCTGCGACACCTGACTACAGTGGAGCTGGTTAGTTTTTCTTTTATGTGTTCAGGGCGATCAAACAAGTGAATTTAAAAAGGGCCAAAACTACTCACTGCAAGTATTTATTCTTGAGTGCTTGAACCCTAGTTTAAAAGAATGTGTAACACCTATGCCTAATTAGGTAGACTTTGGTGTTAAAAGTAGTGTTTGATAAAAATAGCCAAGTGTGCTATGTGAAATGTGATAAATGCTATTGATTAAAAAGGTCTACATGTTTCAACCATTGTATATATTCATTGGTTTTCGTCAGGAACGTGATATTGAACTGGGTGGTCCACACACGCTAAGGTGCGTCCTGCCCTAGTCCAAGTTGGAGTGCACAAATTGTGAACTTGTGTAAAAATTAGTGCATTTTCTTTATTCAAAGAAAAACCTGTAAAGAAACAGGAAAACAAAAAACAGGGAGGGGTCACATACAGGGGTTGACGAAACATATGTACTACATTTAACGTATATAGCCATTCTTTTCCCCATTTGAGTCAATAGATGGGGTCGTGCCCATGTTTAAAACAGTGGAATCCATCTATTGCGCAACAGTACTACAGTGTTTTTACCGGACTGTGACTGATAGTTATTCGAACAGTGCCAAAGAAGTGGTGTCGACCTAGTTTTGGCATCTGGAAATAGCTAGTGAAAAGTAAGGGCGGCGTACTATGAGTGAGTGATCATACTGGTGTTGTGAAGTGGACGGCTGCCGAGAGTTGTGAGCAGTCGTGACGTCGCTAATGTGAATTGCGACTGATACATTGCTTTTTGCTTACGCTTCCTTGCGGTGCTGCCGCTTCATGGGCACCAGCGCCTCCAAGACGGCAAGAGTCCGTCTCCTGAAAGTCGATAGACAACAAAAAGAGAGAGATGCCCGGTTTTAGTTTCCTGGCTGTATTTAGCATTTGGTATCGCCAGCGGGCTCATGTGCGAAAAACGGGAGGAAAAATTGTTTTCTCATTCAGATCGGCCACACGTTACTTACTTGCAGCTTCTGATCATCAGACGGTAAACCTACTTGGTTCCGGCTGGCGGTGCCCCGAGGAGTGACCGGGATGTCTGTGGATGCCGGTAAAGTAAAACCCAAAACGTTTCCTGGTTGGGCGTGGCCTCATCACGTGGTGTGGTCACGTGGGTCGCAATAGACCAATCGGGTTCTCGAAGGAGGTGGAGCCCCCGGATGATGTCATAGTTATAGGAAACGAAGAAAAATGTTTTGTTTACGTTCCCATGGAGAGTATGGATGTAGTATATCCATTAGGTTCACAAAGGATATAAACATTGAGGCATTATAAAGGGAATTGGGAATTTAAAAGAATTGGGAATTTTAAGAAGAACAGAGGGCAGAATCAAGATTTATAATCAACCGGATTGGTTGCGCAATTTCTTGCTGATTTATACAATGTTTAAGGATACACCTTGGTACTACTTGTAATTGAGGACAGGTTTTCATGTCATTACACTGTTCCATGGGATATTATCGTTCAAGCCTGACTTGTGGGAGGACAATCTATAGACCCATCTTTGTTCTTTTTCAAATAGTCGTTGGGTCAGGTTCATTCCTGGCTTTACTTGTTCGATAATTGTCCATTGAAGGTCATCTGGTGTATGACCTACTGAGAAAAAATGTTCAGTGAGTCTGGTATTGGTCTTTTTGCACCTGATAGTGCTTCTTTGCTCGCCTATCCGTAATTTGATCTTTCGACTAGTCATTCCTACATAATGTAGGTCACACGGGCATGTGAGCATGTAGACAACATTTTCACTGTTGCAGTTAGTCTGACCTCTAATCGTCCAGGTTTTGTTAGGTTCTAACTGTAATGTTTTGGTATTCTTAGTGTATGGGCAGACACTGCAATTACCACATTTATAGTGGCCTGTCACTTTTGGTAAATCCCATAGAGTTGTTTGTGTTTCTCTTTCTGGGGTTATCTTTTTCGGTCTTGTATTGACTACTCGGTCTTTTATGCTCTGTGCTCTTTTGAAGGAGAACAAGGGTTTCTCCCACCTCAAATTGCCTGTGTTCAAGATACTCCAGTGTTTTTTTATTATTCTGGAGACGTCGTTGGAAATAGTGTTGTAAGTGGTGACACACGTCAGGGGTATTTCTTCCACTGTTTTGTTCGTCTGTTCCAATAAACCCGAACGCGGTTGGTTCAGCGCACGTTTTTGACTTTTTTGGAGAATCTTGTTCGGATATCCTCGATTACGCAATTTTTGGGTGAGGTCCTGGGCTTGATTTTTATAATCTGCCAGCTCACTGCAGTTCCTACGGAACATCAAAACCCAGAGACACTAGTTTTCCTTGATGTAACAATCACAAAAAAAGAAGGAAAACTGACAACTTTCACCCACCACAAGCCAACTGCCAAAAATAATCTACTACGATTCGAAAGCTTCCACCCAAGACCACTACGTGAGAACTTACCTTATGGGCAATACCTGAGGATCCGTAGGAACTGCAGTGAGCTGGCAGATTATAAAAATCAAGCCCAGGACCTCACCCAAAAATTGCGTAATCGGGGATATCCGAACAAGATTCTCCAAAAAAGTCAAAAACGTGCGCGGAACCAACCGCGTTCGGGTTTATTGGAACAGACGAACAAAACAGTGGAAGAAATACCCCTGACGTGTGTCACCACTTACAGCACTATTTCCAACGACGTCTCCAGAATAATAAAAAAACACTGGAGTATCTTGAACACAGGCAATTTGAGGTGGGAGAAACCCTTGTTCTCCTTCAAAAGAGCACAGAGCATAAAAGACCGAGTAATCAATACAAGACCGAAAAAGATAACCCCAGAAAGAGAAACACAAACAACTCTATGGGATTTACCAAAAGTGACAGGCCACTATAAATGTGGTAATTGCAGTGTCTGCCCATACACTAAGAATACCAAAACATTACAGTTAGAACCTAACAAAACCTGGACGATTAGAGGTCAGACTAACTGCAACAGTGAAAATGTTGTCTACATGCTC
This sequence comes from Lissotriton helveticus, assembly GCF_964261635.1. NCBI lineage: Eukaryota > Metazoa > Chordata > Amphibia > Caudata > Salamandridae > Lissotriton > Lissotriton helveticus. The sequence goes on along the minus strand of NC_136063.1, from coordinate 478,868,847 downwards.
ACATGCCCGTGTGACCTACATTATGTAGGAATGACTAGTCGAAAGATCAAATTACGGATAGGCGAGCGTAGAAGCACTATCAGGTGCAAAAAGACCAATACCAGACTCACGGAACATTTTTTCTCAGTAGGTCATACACCAGATGACCTTCAATGGACAATTATCGAACAAGTAAAGCCAGGAATGAACCTGACCCAACGACTATTTGAAAAAGAACAAAGATGGGTCTATAGATTGTCCTCCCACAAGTCAGGCTTGAACGATAATATCCCATGGAACAGTGTAATGACATGAAAACCTGTCCTCAATTACAAGTAGTACCAAGGTGTATCCTTAAACATTGTATAAATCAGCAAGAAATTGCGCAACCAATCCGGTTGATTATAAATCTTGATTCTGCCCTCTGTTCTTCTTAAAATTCCCAATTCTTTTAAATTCCCAATTCCCTTTATAATGCCTCAATGTTTATATCCTTTGTGAACCTAATGGATATACTACATCCATACTCTCCATGGGAACGTAAACAAAACATTTTTCTTCGTTTCCTATAACTATGACATCATCCGGGGGCTCCACCTCCTTCGAGAACCCGATTGGTCTATTGCGACCCACGTGACCACACCACGTGATGAGGCCACGCCCAACCAGGAAACGTTTCGAGTTTTACTTTACCGGCATCCACAGACATCCCGGTCACTCCTCGGGGCACCGCCAGCCGGAACCAAGTAGGTTTACCGTCTGATGATCAGAAGCTGCAAGTAAGTAACGTGTGGCCGATCTGAATGAGGAAACAATTTTTCCTCCCGTTTTTCGCACATGAGCCCGCTGGCGATACCAAATGCTAAATACAGCCAGGAAACTAAAACCGGGCATCTCTCTCTTTTTGTTGTCTATCGACTTTCAGGAGACGGACTCTTGCCGTCTTGGAGGCGCTGGTGCCCATGAAGCGGCAGCACCGCAAGGAAGCGTAAGCAAAAAGCAATGTATCAGTCGCAATTCACATTAGCGACGTCACGACTGCTCACAACTCTCGGCAGCCGTCCACTTCGCAACACCAGTATGATCACTCACTCATAGTATGCCGCCCTTACTTTTCACTAGCTATTTCCAGATGCCAAAACTAGGTCGACACCACTTCTTTGGCACTGTTCGAATAACTATCAGTCACAGTCCGGTAAAAACACTGTAGTACTGTTGCGCAATAGATGGATTCCACTGTTTTAAACATGGGCACGACCCCATCTATTGACTCAAATGGGGAAAAGAATGGCTATATACGTTAAATGTAGTACATATGTTTCGTCAACCCCTGTATGTGACCCCTCCCTGTTTTTTGTTTTCCTGTTTCTTTACAGGTTTTTCTTTGAATAAAGAAAATGCACTAATTTTTACACAAGTTCACAATTTGTGCACTCCAACTTGGACTAGGGCAGGACGCACCTTAGCGTGTGTGGACCACCCAGTTCAATATCACGGTCCTGACGAAAACCAATGAATATATACAATGGTTGAAACATGTAGACCTTTTTAATCAATAGCATTTATCACATTTCACATAGCACACTTGGCTATTTTTATCAAACACTACTTTTAACACCAAAGTCTACCTAATTAGGCATAGGTGTTACACATTCTTTTAAACTAGGGTTCAAGCACTCAAGAATAAATACTTGCAGTGAGTAGTTTTGGCCCTTTTTAAATTCACTTGTTTGATCGCCCTGAACACATAAAAGAAAAACTAACCAGCTCCACTGTAGTCAGGTGTCGCAGCACACCCTATAGGCACTCGGCTTATGGGGTGGGACCCCGATGATGAAGCATGTCACCAACCAGGTTGGTGAGTGAGGGGTCTTCTATAAGGATATGCATTATCCTTAAACAGGTTGGGGCACACTGTGCTGAATCGAGCACATAAGCCCATGTCCAGAGAACCTTTTTTTCTCTGTTTCTGAGTGGATACTCCTCCATTGTTTTTTGTCCCACAAATGTTGCCACTGGGATGTGGCTACCGGAGAAGCCGAAGGGTTTTTACAAATGTTCCATGTGTTACGTTTGTCAATTTGCGGAAGATAAGAAGAAGGAATTCTGTTACATCCCCAAACAGATTCGTAAGATACATCAGTTTATAAACTGCAACACTAAATACACAGTATATTGTATCATCTGCCAATGCAATTTAATATACATTGGCCGCACGATAAGGCCCCTCAAGGAGATAGTGCAGGAGCATGTGAGAGCAATCCGCAGTCATAATGACAATTATCCATTAGCAGTTCACTATACCACTGCACATGCCAATTCAGAAAACTGCTACTCAGGTTCCACGTGATTGCTGCAGTTGAGACAAATCCACATGGTGGTGATAGGACAGCAACACTAAGGAAACTTGAATCGAAATGGTTAATTAAATTGCGGGCAGTAGATAAAGTGTTGAATACAGATCGCGAGTTACATGTGTTTCGGCGAGATTAAACTGTACTAACAATGGCCTTTGGTCTTTGAATTCTGGCTTAGGACAAATATATGAGACTTAATTGTTGTATACATTTGAACTATTAGTACACAAGTAAGTGGGTGGTTTATATGTATGACTAGGGTAATTGAGATATGATGATGTGTTTACTTAATCTGACTATGTCATTATATTTATCCATATGTGCATATATTTTGTGATACAGAATACAACATGTGTTCACAAACATCGGGTCCACTACCTTCCTCTGTGTGTCTTTCTACTGTTTTTCCAATCTACTGTTAGGACTCTTTACGGAGCTTTTTTGTCAAGATGCAGAACATGGAATGCTGCTGAGGTGCAGCCATACTCACGGTATCACTGGTATGATGCTGTTAGATTTGTGCAATGAGGATTTGGTGAAATGTGTTATGGCTTATTTTAGTTCATGATTAACAAGTCCTAGGTGGTGCTGGGGTGCTAAATATGAGGATTGGATGGTAAAGCCAGTCTATGCTAGTGACCGAGTACATGAGACGAGGTGATTGTATACTGTAAACACGATCAATTACTCTGATCAATATTGTAGGACTAACGTGTTGGTGGTGAGTGCACAGGCGTTTCAGCCTGCAAGCCTGTGCGAGGATATTGAGGAAATAATGTAGGGTAGTGAGGATCGTTCAGCATGACTTTGTTATAAGACAGTTGCATAGGTTAAGATGGTGGCGATGTTACCACAAGACTGTGAGATATTGGGTGAGCCTTCTTTTGAGTTGCCGACTGCATATGCTTTGATCATGTGATTACCACTTACGTACGTGTGGCGTTGACGTACATAGAGGTGTTGCAGCTTTATTCAGTTCTCTTGTGATATTGGGGTTACGCGGATCGGCGGTTACACCCGACACTTATGGTGAGTACCTTTTGAACGAGGGGAAAGAGTGGGGTGACTCACTGCCGTCATCATGATAGTTCATGAGTATTTGGTATAGATAAATCATTTTGGCCCTCCATCGCTGACAAATTGACTACACTTAATGATGACTATATTATTTTGGGTGGTGACTGTAATCAAATTTATGACCCTTTTCTTGACAGGAATTCCAAAGCAAAATTTTCCCCATCTAAAATGCATTCCCAATTCACCAACGCCATTCATAATAATGCATTGGTTAATATCTGGAGACTATGTAATCCGGACCTTGGAGAATACAGTTTCTATTCCCCAACCCACCATTCACAATCCTGCATTGATTATATTTTTCTTAGTAAGTCCCTCGCTCAACATGCCATACACTCTGATATTGGCTCCATTTTAATTTTGGATCACGCTCCTGTCATTGTAGATATTGATATCATCCCCTTTTCCCCTCAATCTGGCAGATGGAGATCTAATAATTCCTTACTCCTTGACCCCTCTTTTTGTTCAAAATTTACTTCTTTTGTCACTGAATTATTTTCTCTAAACCATACTCCTGATATCCCTTATGTCATGGTATGGGACTCTTTCAAAGCAGCTTCTAGAGGTTTCATCATAAATTGTGTTTCACATGCAGGGTTTGATTGGTGCGAGTGGGGCAGACCCAATCATCACTGCCTCTTCGACTAAGGTATACTCTATGGTGTTGGGCCCAGAAGCAGAGAATGCCTTTTTAGGCTGTGCTGACTCCTCATACTATAAACGCACGCGGTTTAAGACTGTCTCGGCGGCGTATAACATCTGGACCGCCGTGGCAAAAAAATGCGGACTGGGGAGATTTGATAGGTACACAAGATTGTATAGGAACAAGACCCTCCCACCCTAAATCTTCGCTGATGCTACCATGGCAGAGTGGGCTAGTAAAGGAATTGCTAAGATAGGAGATTTGCTGGGCTTAGACGAGAAGATGTTGCAATTCTCCGACCTTGTGGCAAGGTACAATATTAACAGTCGGAGTTTTTTTAAATATTTACAGTTAAGGAGTTTTCTGAGTAGGAAGGAAGGTGGGGCGGTTGGCTTCGCTAAAAATAATATTCTGGAAAATATAGAACGTGGAGGGGAGTGCTCTATTCGTAGTTTCTACGCAATTCTGGCGGAGTTGAAGGCGGATGATATTGGAAAGTACGAAAATAAATGGGCAGTAAAGTTAGGAATCCAAGGTAGACACTTCTCGGATTCATTAGAATTAGGACGCACAGTTCTTTGCTCAGCCCCGCTCCAATCCCAACATTACAAAACATTATATCAATTATACTACACCCCGGCTCGCATTGCACAGTGGGGAGGAATTACAGGGATTACCTGTCCACGTTGTGGCGAGCCAACAGCGGATAGCATACATATATTCGCTGCCTGCCCTCAATTACGACTTCTGCTCAAAGGGATGGAAGGCTTTCTGGGTCGAACACTTGGGTTGGTTGTGTCTTTAACACCAACAGTAATTATGCTAGGGGTCAGTGGGATTGATGGCGAGGCACATCGTGAATTTTTGTTTATAGCAATGGCGGTTTATAGGCTGATGATCGCCAGAGCGTGGTTAGATAAAGTACCCCCAGTATTACAACAATGGATTGCCTTGCTTCTGGGAACTTTTAATTTAGAAAAAGGTATTTATGCTAGGAAAGGTAGAAGGGCAAGGAGGCTGGGAAGGAAAATATGGGAACCAGTTCATCAATGGAAAGAGAGGACTATAGAAAGTCGTAGTTGAGTTATCCCAGTAAGAAACTGTTTTTTTTTTTTTTTTTTTTTTGGTATGTTGCGATAATTTGGCGTTTGGGGTCTTGATCTCTTTTCTGTTCTCTTTTCTGTGGGTGTTACTGCAAACCGCATTGTAAGCATTGTACGTTTTTTTCCTTGTTTACTATATGTACCTAGGTAGCTCATTAATTTTTTTATTTATTTATTTATTTTTAAATTGTTGAATTTGTGCTCTGTGTGTTGCTATGTGTGTGCCCTTAAAAACTTAATAAAAAAATATTAAATAAATAAATTGTGTTTCACAAAGGAAAAAATTAATGGAAGCCAAATCTGCTCAGTTTCTCACAAAAATTAAACAACTTGAATTTATTTATCATTCCTCTAACTCAGAATCTTCTCACAAAGACCTCATTGATGCTAAAATTTCATTCAACAAATTTACTACTGACGCCGCCTCCAATCTCTTATTAAAATGTAATTCACGTTATTACGGTGGTCAGAACAAAATGGGGAAATTGCTTGCCAACTACCTGAAGGTTTGGAAGGAACGTACTAAAATCGAATCTATCCGCTCTTCCTCTGGGGACTCTCTGTTCAAAGACAAGGACATTCTAAACGAATTTGTCAAATTTTATAAAACCCTTTACACCCCTGAAATCATCCCTACCTCGGAAGATCTTCTTTCCTATTTTCGTTCTATTCCTCCTCCTCCCTCTGCCCATATTAACTTTGAAACTTTAGAACAAGATGTCTCTCTTACAGAAATTTCCCACGCTTTTTCTAAGCTACGTCATGGAAAGGTCCCTGGTCCTGATGGTTTCACCATTGAATTCTGCAATCATTTTGCTTCTCTTCTTTTACCAAAACGTTTACTTCTATTTCAATCTTTTCTTGACGCGGGTTTGTCTAGTGGCTCATTTCAACAGGTTTTAATTTGTTTGATCCCTAAAGATGATAAAGACCATTCTTTATGTAAGAACTATCGACCCATTTCCTTGGTCAACATCGATTACAAAATCTTGGCCAAGATTTTGGATCTTAGAATGGATCCTTTCTTACCCGACTTAATCGGTCCTGAGCAGTCCGGTTTCGTTAAAGGCCGTCTTTCTTCAGATAACTCACATGTCTTTTTCGACATCCTTAGTAAGGCTTCTTCCCTAGATCTTCTTTTAGCTGCTATCTCTTTAGACGCTGAGAAAGCTTTTGACAAGATTAGTTGGGATTTCATGTTCCATGCTCTTAATTGGGCGGTATTTCCACCCAAATTTATATCTATTATTTCCTTATTTTATTCTGGCCCTTAAGCATCAATCTTTGTTAATGGTACAATTTCAGATTATTTTGATTTCAGAAGAGGTGTTCGACAAGGCTGTCCATTATCTCCTCTACTGTTTGTTATGGCCCTGGAACCTTTTCTTACCAAAATTCGTCATGACAATTCTATTTCTGGTTTTCTATATGGCTCCCAACTAGTTAAACTCTCGGTTTATGCTGATGACATTCTATTCTACTGTTCGGATCCTCTTTCTTCTCTTCCTGCTTTTCTTCATCAGGTTTCCTCTTTTTCGGCTGTATCTGGTTATCGTCTCAATGTTGACAAGTGTGAAATTCTGCCCCTTAATCCCCTCTGTCAAAGACATCTTTTTGACCAATCTGGTTTTTCGTGGCAACCATCCAAGATTAAATATTTAGGCGTTTGGTTTGCCCCCCTTTTGTCTGATACTCTTAGAATAAACTTTGATTGTATATCCAAGAAATTGGATGCTGCCATTAAGTATGGGCGTAAAATCCGTTCCGCTCGCGGATTTTCGGCAAATTCGCAATCCGCGAACTCTCGCGAACTTGCTGAAAATTCGTAAAATCCGTGCGAAGCGGATTTTTTGCTTGGTCGCACTTGCCAACTAGAATACTATACAATTTCACGGGAGTAAACACTTGCGAACACGTAGATGCGGCGGGCAGCGACAATCTCGCAATTGCGAGATTGCAAAATTAGCAATTTCGCACAAGAAATCCACCAGCAGGCAGCATAAACCTTGAAAATTTTGATTTTTATCAGAATAACTCTTCAGGTTGACATTTGCCTGCACTTTATCTTTGCAAGGAGTCCATTTTGGAGGGGGGGTGGGAGGAAGGAAGTGCCCCACAGTATCCAACTTCCTGTTCCTGTCCAGCAGGCCCCTCCCAGTGCTTTCTTCATGTGCTGGTCACTTTGATTTGGATCTTGACCTGGAAGGGTTACTTTTTGTGGAAGCTGCTGGATATATGGATTTTTGCAAAACTGAAAGCACTCAGCAGGTGCAAAAGTTCAATCTTATCATTAGTAACCTTTCCCTGTATGTATGTATAGGCATTTATATAGCGCACTACTTACCCGTAGGGTCCCAAGGCGCTTCGACCGCTGCGAAACCCTTCCTGGCTTCCCTGAGAGATGGTCCCTTAATGGGTATCTCCAGGGTGAGACCAGGCATCCCCGGCGGTCTGGTGGGGCCGTTAGTGAAGATGAGGCAAGCTAATGCCCAGAGTTGCCGAGTGTGAACGCTGATCAGAGTGGGCACCGAGGCGAGAGAATTATCGAGTCCGCTGACCCTGGTCCAGAAACCTGTAGTGCTTCCTGAGGGGCCCCTTCAGAGTTCATTTGCCTACTTGCAACTATTCTATGACCCTGCTCTGACCCTCACAGCAGGCTCAGAGAATAGCTACAAGTATACAACAAAGGTCCTGTTAAAAAAATTACACTGCAACAGAAAGCAATTACAGACAAAACTGAAAGCACTCAGCAGGTGCAAAAGTTCAATCTTATCATTAGTAACCATTCCCTGTAGTGCTTCCTGAGGGGCCCCTTCAGAGTTCAGTTGCCTACTTGCAACTATTCTATGACCCTGCTCTGACCCTCACAGCAGGCTCAGAGAATAGCTACAAGTAGGCCACAAAGGTCCTGTGAAAAAAAATTGCACTGCAACAGAAAGCAAATTACAGATAAGGAAGCAGGTGCCAGCCAGACTGGAAGTTTAAATTCAGTGACACATTAATCAACCCCAAATTAATTCATGTCAGTTGAAGCAGGGCAGGTGTGCTTGCTTTTTTTCACCCCCATAATCTACAGTGATAAACCAACCAGAGGGTGGCAGTGATGTACCAGAGGGTGGCATGGGTGTACCAGAGGGTGGCAGTGGTGAAACAGAGGGTGCTGTGAACCTGTGATGATGAACCAGACGTAGAAACAACATAGTCGCGGCCGTTGCGAGCCGACAAGTAAGTTCGCAATTGCGAACTGGTACACAACCCTCGCGAACTGGCAGAAACCCTTGCGAACACAAAAAAAAAAAATCCGCAAATTCGCGAGAGTTCGCGGATTTTGCGGATTGCGAATCCGTAAATACGCAAGTTCGCGGATTGCCAATTCGCAAAATCCGCCCATGCTTAGCTGCCATTGCTCGTTGGAATCCTCTCTTCTTGTTCTGGTGGGTGCGTCTTAATTCAATAAAAATGATGCAATCACCTCTTATACTTTATATCATCTCCATGATTCCCATTCATATTCCTGATTACTATTTCAAAAAAATTGATTCCCTCTTGCTAAAGTTCTTATGGAATGGCAAACATTCTCGTATTGCTCTTGCTTCTTTACGTAAGGACAAATCTCATGGTGGAGTTCCTTTCCCGGGTTTCAGGGCCTATCATTGTGCTTTTTCCTTGAAACAAGCATCTCATTGGCTCTCCACCGATCTCCCTTTTTATCCTCCTCTTTGGCTGCAAATTGAATCCTTTTTTACTTCTCCCTTTGATTGCCGCGAAATCCTGTCTTTTAAGTCTACTTTGACTTGTCTTCGTGATCCCATTCTTTCTCACTCCCGTAAACTGCTTCTCCCTTTTCTATCATCTTCTTATCCTTCTCTTTCTTCAACTCATGTTCAACCTATTTGGTATAATAAATATCTCAAACTTCGTTCATGAGTATTTTTGGTTTCTTTGTGCTTCTCTAGGGGGCAACAAATTAAGGTTGCACATCAGAAGGCGCGATACGATGGACGCCTAAGAGAAGATTGGTGAAGAGTAGAGTGTGTATGAGGTGGGTATAAATGCTGTAGGTTAACAGTGGTAACTGCGGTTAGGATATTATCTTTGGTTTCCGCTCCCATTAAGTGTGGCTCTGTGCTTTTATTTTGTTTTATTCTAGGTGACGGATCACTTATAGGAGATTCTTGACCGTTGGTCCAGTAATTGGCTTGAACTGGGCTTAGGTGTACATTCTGATGTGGAAGAGTGGTTTATAGAAACAGGCTCTGTCTTCCTGACTTAGTAACCCAGTGGCGATTTACCCTATTGGTGAGTGTGTTAGGAGCATCAAAATAGGTTTTTAGAGAGGGGACGTTCTTAGTTCACATTCATTTGGCATATTTAAAACACACGGTCATTTTCCAGGCCTATGAGTTGCATACCTGTAACTTTAAGAAACATTGTTGACCCGCCTGAATTCCGGATATAAGGATCGTGCTGACGACGGTCTTTGGACATTTCAGTGAGTGTACAAATAGGGCAGATATGTACTGCAATGTGTCAATATCCGCTTAATATAAAAACTGTTAGCTGGTTCATAGCTGTTTGTAACCTGAGGCCATATCAATACAATAGAAGTTGACTGTTTGTAACCAATGGGGTGAGGGTATTTGCCTTTGGAATTAAAGCAAGGTGGCTTTAAGTGGTAAATGAAGACCGCCCATGAGATTTTGAATTTGGGTGCGTGTAGCAACAATAATTTCCAGGTTTAAACTTAGTATGGCACAAAGGCTTTCTGTGTGTGAACTACAGATAAATACACTGTAGCTCTTCACTAGATATGATGCTTGACCCAGGATTAGAGGGTACTATTTACATTACCGTAATGGTTGCCTGTGCTCTTTCTTTTTTCTTTTTCGAGAGCCAAGCTGGTTACACTTATCCCCATACTTGGGCTCTTGTACATATTGTGGTACGCAAAATCAGACATGAATTGCTTATGGCACTGACCGGATTTATTCTGATGCTTATGGTGGGTCATTGGTTTTATTTTGGTTTGAACACTTGCACTTGTTGTTGGGCTGGTTGTTAGGGTAGAGTAGATTTCGATGAGAATATTCTACAATCCTTTTCTCACTCTTACCTGGTGGATGGATACTCCTTTCTTTCTCTGTGCTCATCTCCCGATTGACTGTGGTGATCGGGGCTTGCGTGTATACCTATACACTTGGATGTTGTGTATGCCTTACATGTGGAACTTTGCACATATGACTCTAAGGTTAGGTTTTTAATAATAATATGCGTTTACAGTTTGTCCTTGTGTGTTTATCTATTATATGTATTATATTTGGATGTTAATTAGTACTGATATTAGTAACATTGTGATAACTGTACATTGTTCAATGTTGTCTTATACACAATTGTCTCATTGTACATTGTATGTTTTTATGTTTGCTCTTCCAGCCTTGAAAAAGTCTTAGCAATAGACGAAACACATGCCGACAACCGTGTGTTGGGAATGTTTTAAAATAAACTTTTTTTTACAATATGAATAAAGACAGCTGAACAGCAAGAATATTGTTCTGTCTGAATATCTGTTTTGGATCGATGTTGTATATATTCATCATGGGGATCGTTATTGAAGATTCCTGGAAGTTTGATCCATACTGTTTGAGGGATCAATATTTCACTTATTGGAGTGCTGTCAGTGCCTCAGTTTTTTTGTAAAAGAATAAAATAGACATCTGGTGTAAAAGGCTCGCCCAGTGATAAAATGTAATATTAGGAAACGCAAGCCCGCCCTGTCCCTGTGGGAGTGTCGGGTATTTTAGGGATCATCTCACTTTCCCATATTGCCAAATAAAATTTGAGAACATGGATTCTAGTGCTTTTAAAATTACTGCATCTATCGTGAGCGGAATGGAGAGAAACATATATAGAATTTTTGGCAGCATTGTCATTATGAGAACGTTTCCTCGGCCAATAGCAGACAGCTGCAGCCCGTTTATCCATTTAAGATCTGTGGATATTGTTTTTATCAGAGGATTATAATTAGTCCTAACTATTGTGTATATTTTCGAACGAATATAGACTCCCAAATATGTAGCTTTTCTATATGACAAGCATATTGAAAAGTTATATTGTCTGTACATATTACACATGTTTTTTATCTTCGTTCAGAGAGTAGCCTGATTCTTGCCCATACTCTTTAGCGATGGCCGCAGCTCTCCTGAGTGCATCAGTCGGATTGGTGGTTAAAATGGCAATGTCATCGGCATAAGCCAAAATCTTGGTCTCAAATCCTCTAAAAACAATCAGTTTGAACTCCTCGCTTCTTAAAAATTTCTCTAGCAGAGAGTTTATGTGCAGAGCAAATAGAATAGGGGAACAGGGACATCCCTGTCTGGTTCCCCTTGATATTAGTACACTATCCGATTCTTTTCCCATCGGTTGTTAGCCACTCTAGGCTCCAAAAACATTATTTTAATGGCCCTGATGATTCGAGGGCCAAAGCCCTTTAGCTCCAATAGCCTCCACAGGAACCTCCAGGCCACCCGGTCAATCACTTTTTCAGCATCAAGGAGGATCATGGTCATCCGTCCCCCTTTGCAGCCTAGATATCAAAGAGTGTTATAACCCGCCTGATGTGATCGGTTGTCCCTTTCCCGGGGATGAAGCAATGCTGCCAGGGCAAGGCCAGATGGCCAATGACCCTCCCTAGCTGAGTAACCAGTATTTTAGAATCTAGTTTAGTATCTGTATTGATCAATGATATAGGCCTATATAGGCTGGGTTATCCTGCCGTTTGACTTTTTTAAGACAGATGATAATGTCTGTCTCCTTCCAAGATTCTGGTGTATGCCCACTATGCTGCACTCCCAAAAACAGATCCAGTAATATGTGGGCTATTGCCGGTTGCATTAGTTTGTATACTTCTAGGGTAATACTATTGGGCCAGTAGCTTTCCCTGATGGTAACTCATGTAATGCTGTTAAAACCTCCTTTAGTGAGAAATCCCTGTCTAGCTCGTCCTTCGCCTGACTATCAAGTAGAGGCCCTGATTCTGCTTCTGTTATTTTTAATGAGATTTCCTGTGCTGCCCCAATGTCTTCCTTATATAGGAGCTGATAGTATTCCTGAAATACTCCCAGAATATCATTGATCTCTGTATATGTTTGACCGGCCTTTTGTATACCAGATATTAGTTTCTGGAATTTTTTTTGCTGAGTGCGTAGAGGCGAGCAGTTTCCCGACTAGCTCCCTGGTCTCTTATTGCTCATTTTGTTGTGTCTGATACACTTCAGCCGATTGCTGAATGAGCCAGCCATTTATTTTGGCCTTAAGGGAGATAATCCAAAGCTGGGTTTCTCCTGCTTCTTGTACCTGAGTTATTAAAGTCATATGATCTTCTTCTGCATTGGCCAGTTCAGCTAACAGCTGCCCATTCTCTAGCTGGCACCGTTTCCATGTGCTACAAAACTGATTGTTTCACCCCTTGGGCAGCCTTTGTAGTGTAGTTCCTATTATCCCAATAGGCTCTGCGCATTGGAATAATACCTTCAATAGTATAGGCCTAGACCAGACGTTAACTAGGTCTTCTATTGTCGATATTAGACTTAAAGTTTTGGGTTTGCCAGCTAGCTCAGAGTTCACTAGAAACTTTCTCGAATAGGCAAGGAGGAGTTGAACCTCCCTGGATAGACAAGAAGGGATTTAGTTTCTGACAACCATAGAACATGACAACTTTGCTCTCCCCTAATCAAGAGTGTATCTCTAGAGTCGTGCGAAAACAAAAGACAACTTATTTTACTCAGTCAGTACGTGCATTCTTAGTTTCACCAGTTTGTAGAGAAAAGGAAGAGACGGGCGTGTTCAATAAAAGATGGTATTTATTGATCAGTCTCTTTTCTCGTACAAGAGAAATGAATCGATATTATTGCAATACTTATGGTTAAGTAAAGTGCATACAATAAAAGCAGAAGTATAAAATAATACTGTAAAAACATTTATATGGTTTCTAAGCCATATGGTGGTTTAAAATGGATAAAATAGATACATACATATAAACATTTGACTAATCGTACTCAACTGGTGCTTCTAACTACGCCTACCCCAGTGTACCTGACCTAAGCCTAATACGTGGGCGGGGATAGAAAGTAGCAGTTTAAGTTAAGTTTGTTTGCCAAGTGACTGATTCAAGAATTCTCTGCAAGGGGTTATTCAGTTCTGTACCTTGAATCTAGGATGGTTGAGGGATGGTATCTCTCATCTTTGGTCTCGATATTCCAGGCTGCCTGCAAGGGCTGCTCGGAAGCGCCGGAGCTGGATTTCTCGGCAGGAGAAAGGCAGCGTCTCGTTCTCAGCGCGTCAGGAAGGCGGGGCAGCGCCGGCGGGCTTCGCTCTCTGCTGGGCTTCGGCAAGTCTCGCTGCTCCGATCTCGTCACCACCGCGTGTGTTTGCTTAAGGCAATATCGGTAATATTTATACCTGTAAGGTGCCGAGATTGACGTAAGGATGGACATAGATACGTCAATAAGGATGTCATACGAACTGGTCGTTAGCACATTCTTTTGCTGAAGTTCTCGGTGAAATCAAAACAATGGCCGCAGGGTTTTTCCCAGGTTGTCATAGGTTTGATTTGTTTTGAGAACTCCGTATGCCTTATCAGGGGCTGGAGGAATATTGCTTGTCTAATTAGATGGCAAGCGTTATGACCTAATCAGATAACGCGTTCCTGTGCCGTGGTGTGGCTTAATCAGATAACGGTTTCTGCATCATGGGATGGCTGCTAGTTAACTTGTTAACCAGAACAGGGTCAGGAATAGGGGGATCGATACAGAACCTATAGGAATACATCACACCCACTCCACGCTAACTATGGCCATATTTACGAATCTAGGCATAGTAAAACACACTGTAGAGTATCGTGTATACCTTACCACCCCAAAATACACATAATGCATTTCGAAATTATGTAATATATGGGAGAAACAAATTAGTCACAAATATGCACTCAAGCTGTAGAATAATGCTAAAGTAATCACGCATATGTATACATTATTACTAATTTGTATATGAGAATTACACATGAAATGGCTCTTAATACAGAAGAAAGGTTCGAGACCACTTCATCACAGTTCAAAAAACATTTACTAACATACCAGCGGGCAGCTAATGTCTATGAAGTTTCTAAAAACAGAAATGAGTTCTTTAAGAATAGTTCTTACTTTAAGCAGAAGATAAGTGTCCCGAAAAATCGTACAAAAAATATTTTGGGGCTGCTAAAAAAATTGCTGTCCGTGGACTGGAGGAAATGTTGATCTTGCTTACTTTATTTTTAAAGTTGAAAGCCAAATTCAAGGTGTCGGGAACGCCGTGTGCTAGCCTGTTCAAGAGTCATTATTTCTGCTCTGGTGAGAACATCATATCATTGAGACTGCTGAAAAAGCTGTCAACAGCTTCCTGTGAGAGTTCCACTAACTCGGAAAAAGATGTAACCATGCATTCGTGTGCATGATTGTCTCCATTGACGTTTTGATTAGTATTGCTGACAGAAGGTCGTACCTGATCGATGCTGCTTTCATCTTGAACTTCACTACCCCTCAATCGTAGTGGTGAAGTTTCCACGAATGCCGTCATCAGGATTGGCAGCCGTTGAGGGCAGCACAATGCATGAGCCGTTACCGGACCCAACAATGTTTCTGCATCCATTGGCGCATCCGATTGTAGCGTCAGACAGGTGTCCAACACGCATTCTTCTCCGCACAGCATGCACCTTAGTACAGGTAAAACACATCTTTGCCATATCGGCCGAAATGAAAGAAACCAAGTCATGTTCAGGTCTCTAAGCCGGGTTAGTCCCAGGATTTTTGATATCCGGTCCCGGTATCCAATGGCTCGGATTGTTTCTTCCCTTGTCGCAGGTGTTTTGTCTGTGACATGGTTTGCCATAACGAAATATAAGGACTAAGAATAGGATTCCTGCAATTAGTCCCAAAATGAGGGGAAGTCCGCCAAAAATCGAATGGACGAAGTCTGGAAAAATACCCAGTATGGCTTTGAATGGTGTTAATGCCATCGAAAATACTGTCTTAAATACATTTGAGACTCCACTGGTATCAGAAATATTTAAGATTTCATTCAGGATTTCTGCGAAATGTATGGGGGAATTAGTTGATAGCAATGAGTGAATCTCTGCAGTCGTCCTTGCGACTAGGAGATCATACGTTTCTTTTGATGACGTGAGCCTGGTCAGCGTCTGAAGAAGCACTGTTTTCATTCTGCTTAAAGTATCAACTCGAATAGAAGTAATTTTCAAGTTAGGCCATGCCCTTGCCTCCCTGTCTGGAAAGGAGCTGGGGAACAATAAGCGTCCACAGCACATGACCTTCGCAGTCGTACTTACGAGATAAGGAACCCCGGGCAGTAGACTACAACATCTGCGATCCACAATTAGAACGTAACTCCCGTTATAGAGTCTTTTAAAGAATGGTTCTATCTCTGTTGCAGGTGCGCCTAGCTGGTGACATGAAAGGTTATTTGAGTTCCCTTCACAGGCTCCATGCAAACTAATTCCATTACACAGAAGTGTACCGCTTAGTGACATCGCACAATTATTGCCACTAAGAAACACTTTCTGTCCTTTATTACTGACACATGCATGTGAATAGGGCAAGTTCCATGTTGTCTTAATGTACCCTTTTCCCAATTTTTCGTACATGCCAGCCTGTATATATTTTTGGCAGTATTGAAACCTGAAAGTCGATATTGGAATATTAATTATCCCATGTATTATCCATTCAATGACAGATCGTTCTGACATTGTCAATGGTAATCTCTCGAGTTTCTCAATGCTCAGGATTGTATAATCAGCACCCTTCTGTGCCATACTGATTTGTTTATCAGTAAGGTTAAAGATATTGAATAGTGACGTTGTGTTGATTAAACGCCAAGGCACATAGCCTGAACGCAGGTTTTGTAACGTCCAGCCAAGCTGTACAATAGAACGCAATTGAGACTGACCGTGTTGTAACAACAGTAAGTCTTGCGATATTATGTCGATTGCTGAAGACACAATACTGTCCAATGAAAAAATTCTGGAGGACAGAGTCATTAACCCATTGTCCACTACAGAAAGCGATTTTTCCAAATTAATACGGTCAATTTCCCGTATACTTTCTGCTGTCTCAATTTGAGTTATCTTCCAGGCCTCGTTGTAAGCTGCATATATAGAGGCTGCTATGAAGCGTTTTTGACGCTGTTTGCGTGGTCCCATAATGAAATCACGCAAGTCAGCACCATCAGTAAGTAAAGTTAGGTGTTGCTTAATTTCTGTCAGTGTGGAAGTTTGTAGCCATTGAAGGCAGAGTTTTCCCACACTGTAGGTGGTGATTATCCCTGGGTGTTGTCTTTGGGAATATCTAGGGTCTGGCCTGGTCAATGTGAACCCCTGTGTTTTGTTCAGGAATCTGTCTTGACAGTTATTAGTATCTGTGGGCCAGATTAACCATTGTTTCCAATCAGGATTTGTTCTGTTTTGGTTTAATACATAGTTTACGTCTATCTCTTCATCTGTAGAGTTATTGCTGTTCATAGTTGGCTTTGGAATAGACGGTTTATTTAAGTCTTTGATTTTGGCTAATCCAAGACAGGTAGTTTGTTGAATAGTGTCATTCAAGAATATAATTTGTTCTGGGATCATGCAGGCTCTAAACAATGATTCTATACCCTGAACTTGCCATTCTCCTGTACCCCAAACACTTTTTACTTCCACATTTTTGTCCCAATAATCAAAACCAAATGTATTCATCTGTTCAAAAAATGAGTCCGAATATATCAATTTTGTGTTTGTAAGCATGGTTTTTGTTCCTGTCTTATTTGACAATTTAAAATAAAATGTTTCAGCTTTACTTGTATTGAACCCTGAAAAATATGAATATTTGTCATAAACGGTTCTTGAGCTTCCTTTTGGAGGGGTTGCACAATGTTCCCATTGATTATAATTTAAAACATTTCTAGGTTGTGCAGATTTATGTAGAAAATGGTTACCATAGTGGTTGTAGCAGTACATACTATCATAATTAGACGAACCCTGCAAATAATCATGTTTGGTAAATTTAGCAGACATCACTAGGTCAGACATCATGTCATTAATACTTTCAAAGTCCCAATCATCAGCAAATGAGTTTGGTTTTACTAAGACACTCAACGAGATCTTGATTTGGTGTGGATATTTGAGGATTTCAACCGGACCATAAATTTCATAGTCAGTATTGTCCCATGCTACCCCACCCGGTATAGGATTGGCTGTGAAGTTGACTGAAGAAAGTTCTCTTTTCTCGACGTGTGAAGACGTGTGTGGCTTGAGGATCAGGTTGATTTTCTGGCTTGCTGTGTCCATTTTTGCATATTTTCCCTCAATGAAGCGTCCCAAACATAGTACCATGATGAGCCAAAGTATGAGGACAAATACACCAAAGGACACCCAAAATTCAATCCATGGAGAAATCAGATAGGTTTCTTTCAGTTGTTTCAAAAGTTCCTTAGCTTTGTCTTTAAGGGTTTTTGTTGATGGCTGTGTCTTTGATTCACTGAGGTCTTCAGAGGAATCGTTGAAGTTTATGAAGTAGCCAGATGCCGTTCTGTCTATTGTTCCAATTGCTTCAGGATTACTGTTTCTTGCAGCTTCAGCATATTCATTTGTTACTTCATTGTAGGTTGGTGTGTCTCTACTAAATGTTTTTATTTGGGTTTTCAGAGGTGTGAGGTCCATTGCATTGTTGCATAGTCCTTGTTGTTGTGCTGTAGGCGTTTCAAATGTGATTAGCCTTTTAGTTAGCACCTCTGTACTTGTAGCAAACCTTGGTGTTCTACTACTTATCGGGAGTCCACTTGGCCTACTGTTTGTTATCGGCCACATGATTGTGGTTTTACCAGGTCGATGGATACAACTCGGTTCTCCTTTTTACCAGCAAGCGGCGGTAGTACAACTGATCTTGTCCCGTTGATGGACAAGACAGGAACTGCTTTTCTGTAAGAAGGCCCAAATTCCTTCTTTACCGCGATCTTTTCTCTGACTACATCCCCGACTTTTGGAATCCAGACAGGTCTTGCTGGGACAGGTGGTGGTTCTTCAGTGGTTGTTGGCTGCTGTTTCAACTTTATGTTGCTCAGGTCTTTTCTTGTTTCGTTTAAGTCCTGCAAAATAGCCAAACGGTCTTTGATATCAAAGCCTTTTTCTTTCACCACTGAAGTCTGACTGTCAAGATTTAAGACTAACATCCTAGTTCCAAACAACAATTCATACGGACTGAATCCCTTCAGAGAATTTCTTGGCAAGTTGTTTAGACTACGTTGGACACTTATTAGATGTTTGACCCACCCAGCTCCCGAACCTAATATCCTTTCTGTTATAGACAGCTTTATGCCTTGGTTTTTTCTTTACACCATCCCGTATCCCTCAGGAAGGAAGTGAGAAGAATCCCGCTTCGCTATGCTCATTTGGCCGTGCTTCCCCACAAGCTTGAGGGCTAAAGTGAAAACATTGGTCAAACGTAGCATGCTCCTAGCGTATATGCCATTTGGACTCGCAAATCTTTGTATAACAGTCCCGACGTCAGCCGAGTGCTGGGGTCTACATTATAAGTGGAAACTAGTCTTTGTTTGTTAATGGGACGCATTATTTACACCGGTTTTACTGATTATTGTTTAGCCCTTATTGAGTGAAACGCCATGGTATTACCCCGTTCCTCTCGCCGCTGCGATCTCTGTTGCAGCCCGGGCATTTTTTTACAAAAATGTGATGCTGCAGGCTCATGCCTGGCCACCAGTATACTGATTGTAATTCTTCCAGAGAATCTTTTAGTTTGAGGTGTCTGAGACCCTCGCCCATATGTGCGTCTGCTATTAACAAGTCTCTCCTGTCCATGTTTGGAATCACTCTATCCCCCACTCCAGGGATTCGAGCAAAAGGAACGGAGTTCGCATCGATTATGTATGTATATTTGAGTGGGTAACTGGTCGGTAACGCTGAGCAGTCGCCTTTTGATGACGTTTTCACCGCCAGCATTGTTTCACCGTCAATGTATTTCACTGTACGCTTTTTCCTAGCTACGGAAGCCGATTCAGTTGCTACCGCTGTGGCTTTTTCAGCCAATGAATTCCCTGCAACGTGAACGCCATCACGCTGATGACTCAGTGAGTGTATCACGTGAGTCTTTGGTAGTTCTTTCTGTAACAGAACTATTTGTTCCCAGAGCATTTTTTGCTTTATTGTTGCACCTGTGTCATCTTTGTAACCGTTTTGAATCCATTTCTGTAAATCGTTGTTATATGATTTGACGCAGTAATATGAATCGGACACTATGAGTGTCGGGAATTCGCGATCTGCATTATCTAGCGCCATTTTCAATGTTATTATTTCAGTCTGTTGTTCTGAATTAGTTTCTACTGAGTGTGTTTTTGTTAATAAAGGTCTTAGTATACCTCCGCGCCACACTTCTTTTGTAATCTCACATGTGGGGTTGTATGCTTGTTCTCCCCAAACGGATGGTTGAGCATGTACATCTGTATAGATTACACAAGCGTACTGTCGCAATGGCAGAATGTCGATTGGCAGAGGGAATATTCTTTCATATTCTAGAAATTTTAGTTCCTCTAGTTCTGGATCAAAGTAGTATTTTACTTTGTCCATAGTAATGGAATTCACCCATTGTATCCATTCCGGATTCAATGCTGTTGTTGGTAAATTACACGGGGTTGTTAATGCCTCAAAGGCTGATTCTGCTGTTCTGACTGTGATGTGTCTACCGTCAGCTTTATCTTTTTCTCTAGCTATTGCGGTTTGAACTGCATGAACAATGTTTTCTTTAATGCTGAATTTCTTTTCAGCTTCTGTGTACAAGTGTGATTTGAATGCAATTGGTACCTTTTCTCCCTCGTTAGAGGTCAGGTATGTGAATCCGCATCTTCCTGGGATGACTCGAATCACAAGGTTGCGTGTGTTATCATGTGTTTCTAATTTTGTTTTAATTAACATATCTGTTTGTAAGGATCTCAGAATATCTGTGTGTTTTTGAGTCCAATTGATTTTTTTTTAAATCTGGTTTTATTAGATCATAAAGGGGTTTGACCCTTTCTGCGTAATTTGCAATGTATGTTCTTCCGAAATTTAGGAAACCTAGAATTGACTGTAGGTTTTTTAGTGTTCTAGGTGCTTGGAGTACGGCACATTTCTCTAGGAAATTGTCAGCCAGGCTTTTGCCTTCACTTGATAATTCATATCCTAAGAACAGGACTGTTAGATGGGCAATTCTAGATTTTTTAAAGTTGAATTTGTAACCCTCTGCTGCGAACCCAAGTATTATGGTGTTCACTCTCTTCAAGTGAGTATCCAAGTCATCATCTGTTAGGTATATGTCGTCGACATAAGATAATGTTTCGTCATCATAGGTTTGTAGTAACTCTGTTACCCTCGCTGAGAATACTCCTGGGCTGTTCTTGTACCCCTGGGGTAACCGACAGAATTCTTTTTGAGCGCCATTTATTGAGAACGCTGATAAGTATCTGCTCTCTGGTGCTATATTTTGACAAAAGAATCCATTAGAGATGTCTAATGTTGTTTTATATTTTTTGCGCACTATGTTATTCATTAGTGCAGCACTATGCGAGTTTTGTACTGCAAAAGTTTTGCAACATGAGTTAAGGTGTCTGTAATCCAAAACTAGACGATATGAGTTGTCTGGTTTGGAGACAGGAAACACAGGGTTGTTCATTTGTGAGGTGCAAGTTTCAATCACCCCCTGGTATTCTAGTTGATCTAGAATTTCTTTTACCTGTTTTTTAGCTTCTTGCTTGATTGGATACTGCCTTTGTGCAGTAGGTTGTGATTTTAACTGGATTTTGTGTGGAGGAGATTCCTCATCCCATCCCACATGATTTTTATATAAAGCAGGAGCTTGAGCTACTGCCCACTTTCTTGCAAGTGTATATTTTTTATGAATTGGAATATGGTTTGAGAAGGCAGGCGTAATTATTTCTTCGCCATGTGGGCACTCCCTGACAAACTCTGGTGGCCAATCTTTTTCAGCTAGAAGGATGTCATGGCCCTTGGAGAGATTATCCCAAAAAAGGCCCCTTATTTTTCTAGTCTTATCCCCTTCTATACGTAAAGTTATTTCATATATTTTGTGAGGTTTGCTAACTCTGGTGTCTGCAGTTTCCACTTGAATGTATTCATTCGTGTCCACTGTCTCCAGATGATTCATAAGGACTTTGCGTGCTATGCTCACTTCTGCTGCGCTGTCTAGCATTGTCTGAGCCCACTCTCCGTTTTTCAGCTGTGTCCTCAGTATTCTCGGCATTGTTGAATACTTTAATGCTGGCTACCTTCTTCTTGGGAAACTGTAATTTTTTATTTGGATGAGCAGGTTCCTTGTCTTTGGACTTGACGTGCCCTTCCCTGGGTTCCGATCGTCCTCTTCTTTCCGATTTCTGCGAGGAAGTCTGAAAAGATTGAGAGGGACGTGTATCAAAATCTTGATATCTATCCGGTTTCTTTATGTTATCCCTATTTCTAAGGTTGTATATTTTCACAGAGGGCTCCCTTTGGGGAGACTTGGTCCGGAGATCTTTCTCTCCGCCGAGGAAACCTTCCTCTGGACTGGAATCTTTTTTCTTTTGAATTGGATTGTTTGTTTCCATCCCAGTTCTTCTTTTGACTGTTTAGATTATTTTTAATAAATATTTTTTCAGGACTTTCAATTAGTTGGGGCTTCACTGGTATTCCACCCAAACTATCTCTACCTAGTTCTTCATAAGATTTTTCTATAATTCTGGCAATTTCAGCTGGTTGGTCTGCTATATCTGTCTCTTTTAACCTCTGGCGGATCGCCACATTCGCTGCTTCTCCTTTTATGTTGGCTAGTAATATTGCCGAGACCTGCTTGAAGTCTTTTAGTAATTTCATACCAAGAGTTAAAGCGGGTTCTGGACCGTATTCGTCTTGAATTTGTTTTAGCACATCTGGTATTACTGACATGGATGGAACTCCATGTGTTTTTGAGTAAATGGAAGCAAAGACTGTACCCCAAGTGTCACAGTCCTCCATGTGTGGTGCGATTCCCATTGGAAGACAGATAGTCAGAATCCTGTGTTTATCCACAGGGGTGGTGTCTGGAAACACCGCCTCTATTTGGGTGATTTTTTGTGCTAACCAGAATGGTATTTGTTCCCGTTTAGCTGGTACTTTACCTAGGCAGGACTGTATGTTCTGTGGTGTAATTTTATTTGTGTTCCCCTGATGAGGGGTCAGCTGTGAATTTTTAATTGCAGGTTGGATTGTTGAAGTCCGCATTACATATTGGACTAGTTGTCTATATATTTTAATTAATTGTTTTAGTTGTACTAAAACATCTGCTGCAGACATTCTTTCGATGTCTGGATGTGGTGTGTATCCGGCTAGGACCGGCCACGTTGCTCCTGGTCTACCTAGTGGACCGAGCCTGGTGATGTGAATATTATGTTTTAGGGCGCCATTAAACAAGAGCAGGTGCTCTTGGAATTTAAGTGGTACTTCTACTTCCTCGAAAGGAGTGTACTCATTAGGAGGTTCCTCTATTTTATAATAGTGGAACTCCTTCGTTACAGCATTTGCTGCTGGAAAGTTTATCCATGAATAGAATACCTCTGTCTGCCGATATTCGTGTGCCTCAATTACGAATATGACTGTACCACCTCTTGGTGTCAGTCCATTGTCTATTAGTTTTAACGTTATAGATCTTCTTATGTTGACCGGGATGAGTTTTATATCCGGGTCCGCTTCTTGCATAGTATTATCAGCTTCTATTAGTTCAGCTGCTAATCTAACTCTCTCTCTTTCATCATCACTGTCTACCATTTTACCGACAGGAAGGTTTTTCTGTTTGTTTGCAGATCAGGTTTCTTACGGAAACAAAGATTAGATGCACAATATTTTGGAACAGTGTATCCTTCAACGTTGACTAAACCAAGAACCATACATAGGAGTTTCCTCCTGCGAGGTTTGGCGGATATTACCTTTCACCCACTCCAGACGTCTTTGGAGTATTATGGGAAAAAAGGGTCTGAGTGAAAGAGCACGACTGAGTTGCGTTAGTTTTATCGCCTTTCCAAACGTTGGGCGCCATGTAGTGTAGTTCCTATTATCCCAATAGGCTCTGCGCATTGGAATAATACCTTCAAAAGTATAGGCCTAGACCAGACGTTAACTAGGTCTTCTATTGTCGATATTAGACTTAAAGTTTTGGGTTTGCCAGCTAGCTCAGAGTTCACTAGAAACTTTCTCGAATAGGCAAGGAGGAGTTGAACCTCCCTGGATAGACAAGAAGGGATTTAGTTTCTGACAACCATAGAACATGACAACTTTGCTCTCCCCTAATCAAGAGTGTATCTCTAGAGTCGTGTGAAAACAAAAGACAACTTATTTTACTCAGTCAGTACGTGCATTCTTAGTTTCACCAGTTTGTAGAGAAAAGGAAGAGACGGGCGTGTTCAATAAAAGATGGTATTTATTGATCAGTCTCTTTTCTCGTACAAGAGAAATGAATCGATATTATTGCAATACTTATGGTTAAGTAAAGTGCATACAATAAAAGCAGAAGTATAAAATAATACTGTAAAAACATTTATATGGTTTCTAAGCCATATGGTGGTTTAAAATGGATAAAATAGATACATACATATAAACATTTGACTAATCGTACTCAACTGGTGCTTCTAACTACGCCTACCCCAGTGTACCTGACCTAAGCCTAATACGTGGGCGGGGATAGAAAGTAGCAGTTTAAGTTAAGTTTGTTTTGCCAAGTGACTGATTCAAGAATTCTCTGCAAGGGGTTATTCAGTTCTGTACCTTGAATCTAGGATGGTTTAGGGATGGTATCTCTCATCTTTGGTCTCGATATTCCAGGCTGCCTGCAAGGGCTGCTCGAGAAGCACCGGAGCTGGATTTCTCGGCAGGAGAAAGGCAGCGTCTCGTTCTCAGCGCGTCAGGAAGGCGGGGCAGCGCCGGCGGGCTTCGCTCTCTGCTGGGCTTCGGCAAGTCTCGCTGCTCCGATCTCGTCACCACCGCGTGTGTTTGCTTAAGGCAATATCGGTAATATTTATACCTGTAAGGTGCCGAGATTGACGTAAGGATGGACATAGATACGTCAATAAGGATGTCATACGAACTGGTCGTTAGCACATTCTTTTGCTGAAGTTCTCGGTGAAATCAAAACAATGGCCGCAGGGTTTTTCCCAGGTTGTCATAGGTTTGATTTGTTTTGAGAACTCCGTATGCCTTATCAGGGGCTGGAGGAATATTGCTTGTCTAATTAGATGGCAAGCGTTATGACCTAATCAGATAACGCGTTCCTGTGCCGTGGTGTGGCTTAATCAGATAACGGTTTCTGCATCATGGGATGGCTGCTAGTTAACTTGTTAACCAGAACAGGGTCAGGAATAGGGGGATCGATACAGAACCTATAGGAATACATCACACCTTAAAGGTGTCCCAGACTATCTTCCGGTTAGCACTATATCTATTGATATCAAAGAATTCCTGAGCCTAATTCTTGATATCTTCAATACAGGCATTATTAACAAGAAGCTTCTTACCAAACGTCCACTTACTACGTGCCTTACTAGGCATGTCAACCTCAATATCTAATATCAGTGAGTTGTGATCCGAAGTCACTTTTGGAAGCTTTCTGATCCCCACTTTATTAATCAGATTTGTTGAGGTGAGAAAATAGTCAAGTCTAATGTACTTTTTGTGAGGACAAGAGTAATAAGTATATCCCGGATTGTTGGGGCTGTTACTACTCCAGATATCGACCAGACCATGACTGCTAATAAGGGATGTCAATGCCTTATATACTCTGGGTATTCACCCCTGATACCACTGATACTGCAAAACTCAGCTCGTATATAAAGATCTCCACAGATAACCAGAGGACAAGGCCAGGTTGCCAGTTATACCTCGAAGTCTTCAAAAATCTCCGGGTCATCTTGGTTTGACCCTTATATTGCACAGATTGTGTAACTTATCTCTTTTTCGACCACTGCCTGCCACTAGTGAGTTTGACAATTTACGCTTAGTTGCCCCCATACAAACCTTTGCAAAAATCGCAACCCCCTGAATATTGGAACTCTGGGAAGTGCAGGCCAGCATATTATATCCCCCTATACCCATCAAATTCCTTTTCCCCAGGGGATATGCGCCTCCTGTACACACACAACATCAAGCGTATTCGATCTAACAAACTCGTCCAACCTTTGCCTCTTGCTTCTGTCATTCAAGCCACCCACATTTATTGTGCATATGTTTATCCTACCCATTTAAGCCTGATTTAAACTAGCCTGGTATGCCTTCACTTGCCTTGATCCACTCATAACATAATATTTTTGCAGTAGCCATTGTTTCATCCATGGGTATATATAATTTAGGATTTTGTACTCACGTGAGTCCCTTGCTCACTTTGCCACTGGATTCAAGCAAGCCGGGCTGAAGACGACTGAAATGCCAGAAACCGGTCCTTGGAAGCTTGTTTCCGGTCCATGGAAGGCATGACTTGACAGTTCAGGCTGGACTGTTCCCATGAGGCACAGGGTCAGACTGATTTGCATATGGCCATGTCTGAACTGGGGTGGCAGAGTGGGCCAAAGAATGGTGATGGATTAAGCCCAGATCTGTTGACTGGGTGTGAGTGTTTGATTGGTTCAGATGCTCCATCCATCACCACTCCCTTTTGTACCACTTTGTTCGCCATAAGTTGGCAGGGTATGCTCAGACGTGAGTCCCTTGCTCACTTTGCCACTGGATTCAAGCAAGCCGGGCTGAAGACGGCTGAAATGCCAGAAACTGGTCCTCGGAAGCTTGTTTCCGGTCCAGGGAAGGCATGGCTTGGCAGTTCGGGCTGGACTGTTCCCATGAGGCACAGGGTCAGACTGATTTGCATATGGCCATGTCTGAACTGGGGTGGCAGAGTGGGCTAAAGAATGGTGATGGATTAAGCCCAGATCTGTTGACTGGGTGTGAGTGTTTGATTGGTTAAGATGCTCCATCCATCACCACTCCGTTTGTACCACTTTGTCTGAACATGTCTGAACTGGGGTGGCAGAGTGGGCTAAATAACGGTGATGGATTAAGCCCAGATCTGTGGACTGGGTGTGAGTGTTTGATTGGTTCAGATGCTCCGTCCATCACCACTCCCTTTTGTACCAATTCTCATGGTCCTCCAGCCTCCACTGTATATCCTTTAGTCGCCTGAAACTGTACTCTGACAAGACAGAGGTCCTCATCCTCGGCTCCAACATCCTGTGCCTGGGATGACTCCTGGTGGCCGGCCACACTGGGAGCTGCACCAACACCCACCAACCACGCACTCAACCTGGGGTTCATCCTGGACTCAACACTATCAAAGACCCAGCAAGTCAATGCCGTCTACTCCTCCTGCTTCACCACCCTCAGCATGCTAGCAAGATCTACAGATGGATCCCCACTGGAACCTGAAGGACGGTCACCCATGCCCTCGCTGGACTACGGCAACACCCTCTATGAGGGTACCACGGCCAAACTAAAGAGAAGACTTCAACGCATACAGAACGCCTCGGCACGCCTTATCCTCGACATCGCCGCCACAGCCACATTACTGCCCACCTGAGAGAACTGCACTGGCTCCCCGTCAACAAGAGGATCACCTTCAAGCTCCTCCCCACGCTCACAAAGTAATCTACAACACCGGACCAGAATATCTCAACAAACGACTCACCTTCTACACACTGATACGCCAGCTTTGCTCCGCTAACCTCGCCCTCGCCACCATTCCACGCATCCACCGAACGACCACCGGCGGCAGATAATTCTCACACCTCAATGCCAAGACATGGAACACTCTCCTCATCCACCTGTGACCGACCCAGGACCTTCTGACCTTCAGGAGACTTCTTAAGACCTGGTTGTTCGAGCAGTAGCAGCACCCCCATCCCCCCTCAGCGCCTTGAGACCCTCATGGATGAGTAATGCGCTCTATAAATGAATGATTGATAGCTGTGACTCATGTGCTTTGGTTTGTGCTTGTGTTGTTGTGAGGTCAGTCTCTGCTGTAGCTATTCTAGTCTCAAGGTCTATCATTTGCTCCCCAATAGAATTACATGTTTTGGTTAATTTCCTGACCACCCCCTGCACTTTGCGCAGGGAAGACTGGGCTTTCTGACTATCCTGGTGTGTCTCATCCCGGTGCATTACAATTGCCTGATATTTGGCCTCTAATGTTGGGGGATCTGGGTTGCCGAGGCCTGCCGCCTCCCCAGTTGAAGTGTCTGACAATTGAGTCATAGGTGTATAGTCCCAAGTGAGTTCTTTGGCAGCTAAGCGTTGCGTTGCAGATTTCCTTCTTGCTTTACGTGCAGTTAAAGCTTGGGCACCATCACTTTCTTCAAGGTCACTGTCATTGTTGCTAAGTTCAGAGGAGGAGCCAAGGCCATCCTCCGACCACTCAGCCCCATCTGAGACTGAAATAAAACAGTCACTTGGTTCTCTCTCGGGGTCGCCTTTATCTCCTTTATTGACCTCCTCCTCCCTTTGTTGACCATCCAATAATGCTGCCCCTGGTGGGGTAAACCATAATCCCCACTCTCTTAGCTTCCTGATTGTTAGGGGCGCTGATTGATTGTGGGGGCTTATTTAGTGGCATAGAGGGGTCAGTCTTTAGGGCAAAGGGTGTTGCATCTCTGTTCTTGGGTGGTGGTTCACCTCAACCTCCCCCAACACTTGTCCCATTGGGTTCCCTGCATGCCATTGACCTGCCAGGGGCTACAGTCTCGCTATTCCCCCCATCTTGCTCAGGGTTGCTCATGGTCAATGTTTGCAGCAAAGGGTTAGTTTCTGGCAGCCTCCTTCACCAGATGGAGGTTCAAAATCAGTGTCACTCCTGATGGCTCTACGATCTGCCTCAGTTCTCGGCTGCAGCACTTGTCCCCACAACAGATCAACTAATGACGGGCCGGCGGGATGTGGCTTCCCTATAGCTCCACCCCTTCCCCTCTATTTCAGGGGCTGCACGTTCTACTGCCCCTGTGTCCAGCATCCATGCCTTGGCGTCCGCACTTCCGGGCTCTCTGATTCGCTCTGTGCTGCCACGTATCGACTCCATATCTGGCGGGTACCTCCTGCTTTAGGGATCACCCCGCTCATGCAATCTTCGGTCCCATCACAGCAGGGAGTCTATCCGATCCGCCTCGGTTAGCACAAGGTAAGTGCGCTACAGCAAAGTGCTCAGCCCTATAGCGACCAAGTTTGCCCAAGCGCAGCAGCAGCGGGCTTCTGCTCCAGGGGGGCATTAGTTTCTTTGTTTTTGCTTATTCAACCCTCACAGGTCGCCTATAGTTTCATGCCTCAGCTCTCCTTGGTCAGCGTGCTGCTAATGGCCTCCTAAGTGGCCGCCATCTTGCTTCCGTGGAAAAACCCTCATCCAGCCCTCACCCTTCAATTGAGTAGCATGCTTTATCCTCGGGCCCCTCCCGGCAGCAATCCAAATGGAGTCCTGTGGTGCATGCAAGCTACTACCCAATTCGTATATTTATTTGTGGAGCTTAAGGGAATATTTGAGGGCTTTTATGGCATGCCACTCATATGGTCTCTCCAAAATGAGGACTATGCGCAGATGGGAAATAAAATTCATGAAAGTGAAGGTTGAAAACACCTACTGGGCAGAAATATTTATTTTATTTAAATCCCCCAGTGGTGATATTAAAAGAAAAATGGGGAATATTTCAATCCACTAGCAGAGGTTGACATGTTTGTGTCCTTTCAATCCTTTATCAACATTTGAGAAAGCTATAAAAGATTCTCTACCTATGATTTGCAAAATGAACAAAATATAAGTTAACGTACAACAAATCACACTTTAAGGTTGTAACATGCATATTGGTACTGATGGCCAGATCTAAACGCCCACATAGTTACTGTCAATTAAAATATTTTACCAATTCTATTAGATCTTTATGGAACAGTGTGCGTATTTATTGTTAATTTATTCACTGATTATTTGACAGTCATTTTCCTTCCCTGTTTGACCTGACTTTTTTAGTGGGTTTACAACCAGACTTTTTTCTTTTTGGACTCCTGTTTTTGTTGGTTTTAGGACTCCGAACACTTTACCACTGTGCATAAAGTGCATTTGCTCTCTGTATCAATTGTTTTTATGGATTGGTGTTTCCATGATTGACTTATTTGAATCACTACTAAGTCCCTAGTACAGTGTACTGTGTGTGCTGAGGACCTGTAAATCAAATGCTGCTAGTGGGCCAGCAGCACTAATTCTGCCACCCACACAAGCAGCCTTGAAAAAGGTTCTCAGACTTGCCACTGCAGTGTCTGCATGCAGTTTTTACTGCCATGTCCACCTGGCAAGTGCACACACTTGCCAGGCCCTAAACGTCCCTTTTATTATATGTGAGTTACCCCTAAGGTAGGCCCAGTATACCCCTATGGGCAGAGTGTAGTGTATGCGAAAGGTAGAACATGTACTGATGTGTGCAACATGTCCTGATAGTGAAATTCATTGCATTTCATTTTCACCATGGAAAGGCTATCTGTCCCATAGGATAGAATGGGAGTTTGTTTATAAGATCTTAGAAGTATAACTTCCCATTGGAACAAGTTAGTACGATAGAGTTTAGTATGCCTGAACTCAGAAAATAAAAAAGCATCTTTTAGTAAAGATGTTTTGGGTATTTACTTGCTTAGAATCCTTGGGTCTGTTCAAAGAGAAAAAAACAACAGGAAAACCACAGACTATGTCACACAGACCAGGCTGTGGGAAATTCCCTTTACAGGACGAAATCCCTTAATCAACAAAGGTGACATGCTTCATCATTTGGGATTCTCCTCTTAAAGGAAGAACCTGGTTCCTTTGAGGGATACAACCCCCTCTCTGAGAGGGAGGAGCACAGGGATGTTTTAATGTCCACTCTGTTAGGATATTCTAAATCCACAAACAATTAGACATAAAGTGTGAGTGAGGGCGCAGCGCAAAGAAAAATAAACATGAAGAAAGTGATGATAAAACTAGCTAGAGAGGACACGATATAGGCTTTATTGAAATGTACTCCCTGCCAGGATTAAAAACAGTGCACCTGCTGTATGGATTTAAATTGCATGTGTGTGGTGCAATATCATGGTCAACATGTTTCAGCCGTAATACCCAGGGATTGGGCAAGGATTTTGTCAGGACCTTTTAAGATGCCGCTACTTGAGTGTAAAGTGAACCAAAAAGTAAAATACGAAACCAATGATACTGCTGGTTTGTCTTCTTCTGAAGGTGACTGAACCTGGTAGGAACAGAACCATAGGTGAGTGATATATAACTAGTGGCTTTCACAATATGCAATCAAAAATGTAAATGGGATCAACAGATTCCTCTATTCACATACTGTGTCAACTGTATATATATGCAAACATACATAAAGCAAAAAAGTATTCTTACCCGCAACTGCTGGGTAAAGGACTCCACCTCAACCTGGCAACAGCTCAGGGAAGGGGGCACCGCTGTACAACAAAATAATTGGGGACGCCTACAAATACATGGAGAAGAAATGACCGGGGTGGGCAAGGGGAAAAGGAAAAGAGAGAACCCATTGGGGAAGAAAATTAAGCGATGTTGGTGACCTACACCACAGTAAAGCATTAGAGCATATCATAATGATATTTGAAAGTGTCTCAATGTTTGGACAATGCATAGAGTAATTGTAGCACTGTGTCAACATGACAATTAGTTAGCGACAGTGATGCAGATGAGAAATGGTGTTCCACAGGGTGGTTGATCATCCCGCTACCTGCCTCAAGCACAGGAGCGTAGTACAGATAACTTGACCAAGTCAGGGTCTGGCCTGCACTCGGAGTTCCAACTCAAGCAGGGTTCTTTGGTGAATCACCCACGCTTTACTCTGTTCTATTTTCTATAGTGAAAGCATATCCTAATGATGTTACTCAATGTTCGAACATACACATAGTAATCGTAGCACTATGTCGACATGACAGTTAATTATCAACACTCCTGCAGATTAAAGTGTTCAACTGGGTGGTTAGTAGCTCTCTGCCTCAAGCACAGGAGCATAGTACAGACTACTTGACAAAGTAAAGGACTAGCCAGCACTCGAAACTCCAAATCAAGTGGGGTTCTTGAGTGAGGCCCCCAAGCTCTGCTCTATACTGTGTTATACAGGGAAACTGGCTGGGACACTGGTTAGGCTACGGTAGTTGTCACGCTACTCCAAGCAATACCAAAAAGGCACGTTTTAAAATACTTGTCTAATAATCCCAACTACGTTAACCCCTATTGTTATAAGAACACAAGGTTAAAATACACCTTTCCTCATGCTAACAGTATGCAAATTGCCCAAGCAGTACGTGTAACGGAACAAAATTATAGAGCCCAGCCCTGACACTCACCTCTCCATTGGTACCCCACACTGGAATGAGCCTGTGACAGGAGGTCAAAGTCGGAAGGCACGGGCACTCTTATATGCAATTCGGTAAATGGAAAATACAGAACCGGTGTGTGATGCCACCTCTCTCAGTCATCAGGACGCATGTGCTAGGATGAGTTACTGATCCACAGTGCATGCGCACACACACTCGAGCCTGACGGGAATTGTCGTATTACATGTCATGACAGCATGGTCTTAAACATGAAGCACGCTGACTGAGCCCGCTAACCATTAAAACAAATGGTACTAGGGATCAAAGTCTAAGCCCCTGGAAGGATGTTATACCGATGGCTGTGCGGTCTAGTTTTTTAGGAAATATGACCGAACACAGGGCATGCGCTAGGATGTAGATGCGCACACACGCGGGCCTAACGGGAAATGTAGTATTTTATGTCATGAAGGCATGATCTTGAAATGAAGCACTCTGACTGGGCCCGCTTACCAGATACTAGTGATCAAATGTCTGAGCCCCTAAGAGGATGTTATGCCGATGGCTGTACGGTCTAGTTTTAGAAAATATACCCAGATATAAGGGTTACAACATAGGTTCATTACAAACCGATCATGACTATATACACCTACAGTATGATACTCATCAATTACGCATGCGTGTACAGCTGAATGCCTGTCAGCACATGAAGTCTTTAAATGTCATAGAGACACGATCCTCAATGAAGTTCAACATAGCAAGCAACTAGAACGCTGACTGAATCAGCTTTGCCTTAAATCAAATATGCATGGTGATCATTCGATTGAACCCCTAGTAAGATGTTGTAATAAATGCTGTGCGCTCTATTAATACCAGAAAATATAGTCAGACATAAGAGGTGTTTGAAAGGAGGGGTATCAAGATTGGTACATAAAAAACGCATGCCTCAATTCACATGCGGGCAATCCTTCTCTGACCAATTGCTTTGCTTATAAAGAAACCCATGGGATCTCGTCATTCAGACCCACGTTGTCACTATTAAGCCTGTGCACACCTGAAAAGGTATGTGGAGATATCTGTGACATGTGTTGGAATGTACAGTTTCTCCAATACCGTCCATTTCAGATCTTCTGGAGAGTGATTGACTTCTAAAAAGTGACTGGTCAGCTTTGTAGCAGTTTTTCACAACGGATGGTGCTTATATGTTCTATAATTCAGGTCTTCACCTTCCGTGTGGTCATGCCCACGTACCGCAATGTACAGGGGAAGGTGATCAGGTAAATCAACCTGTGTCTATTGCAGTTTGTGTGGTTTGAAAATATCCATGGTTTGGTAGTCCCAATATGTATTGTAGTTGTGTGTTCTGTCTGTGAACATGCTGCACACTTACCGCAGGGAAAATTGCCTTTATTAGAAGGTAGGTTCCAAAGAGTGTTTTGATGCCATGTCTTAATCATGCATGGACGTGTATTCAGTAGCTGATCTTTCATGTTAGTGCTGTGCTTAAAGGCAAACAGCGGGCGCAGCAAAGAACTATTTCCGATGTCCAATATTTTCAAATTAGAAAGGATGCGCTTTTCGATTTGATTAGAGGAGCTGCAAAAAGTGTTCATACATATGAGTCTGGTATTGGCTTCTTTAGTTCTGCTGGGTTCAAATGAGAGCTTCTCTATTATTGTTCGCTGACCGTTTCATTGACCTCTTCACCAACTTCCTGGGGTAGTGCCTCGCATTCAGCTGGAGAGCCAGGTTCAGGGCATGTTCTTGATACTTAGAGGTCGAGGAACAAATCCTCCTAATTCATAAGAATTGCCCAAATGGCAGATTATCGTGCAGAGCTTTAGGATGGAAGCTTTTGTAAGACAAAAGCGAATTTCTGGTCATGGATTTTATGTATCGTTCGGTTCCTAAGTCACCACCTGAAGGAAAAATTTGGCATCCATAAATGTTACTATATTCACAAGTGAACTTGAGGAAGTCGTTCCTACTGTTCAACCACACCTTGAATTCTTTGATGGAGACAGGGGTACCTCTCCAGACAACCAACACATCATCAATATACTGCTTCCATAAACGTATATGATCTTTGTATTGATTTTCTCTGCAAAAGATGTTGTCTTATTCAAAAAGATGTATGTAGAGGTACACCAGGCTTGGGGCAAAGACACTCCTCATTGAAGTACCTATTTGTAGGAAAAGCTGGTCTTCATACCGAAAGAAATTTTCTCTCATAGCCAGACGGGCATAGTTGATAATAAACTACACCGGAGTGATGGTATCCAAAGTTCTGATCTCCAAGAGACTTTGTATGACTGCTAGGGTTTCACCATGGAGAATGCACATATATAACGATTCCACATAAAAAGATACCAGGTAATCGCTGTCGATATCAAATTGCGTGTCTTCCACCAGCCGTAAAACATCTTTAGTGTCTTGGAGGTATGTCAGCATTTCCGTAGACAAAGGTCTCAGGAAGTGATCCACAAATTTAGAGAGAGGTTCTAAAATGGGAGCCTAGACCAGAGATGATTTGATTGCCTGGTGACGGTCTCTGTTCTTTATGCACTTTGGGCAGTGCATAGAAATATGAAGTTACTGGGTGAGTTTTGACCAGGAAAGAAGCTTCTTGTATGGTTAACCAGCCATTGGATCGTGCTTCATCAATCAGTGTCTTTATCTCATTCTCTAGACTCTTTGTGGGATCCTCTTTCAGAGGTTTGTAGAATGGGGTGTTGCCATGTTGCCTTAAACAATCGGTGCAGTAAGCAGAGGTGTCCATCACGACAATGGCGTCACCCTTTTCTGCTCTTTTGATCGTGATTGATGTGTCACTAGCCAGCAGTTTCACAGCTCGAAGTTCCTTTCTTGTCAGATTCTGATACTGTCTATCATATCCCTCACAGATTTTTATTTTATTTATTTATTTTTATTTATTTATTCATAAAATTTTATATATCACAAACTTGACCCAAGAGGGTATCAGAGCGCTTTACATTTAGGATCGTTGTGTAACAAGTTACATCAGATACAAGAGCATAGTAAGGTACAGTGCACATAAACAATGATTTAATACTTCGTAGGAGGGAGGGGAGGAGGGAGTAATAGCGGGGAGACAAGGAGGAATTATGCCCAATGTCCGGCTGGGTAGCTGACAGTCAAGGGGGAAACCAGGGCCAATCTCCTAATTAGCTGTCAAGCAGCTCCACCGGTCATCAGCCATGTTGCTCAGGCCTCAGCATTGAGGAAAAAACTGTTTTTAGTTTATTTGATTTGTGATGGTTATATAGCGCCAGGGGAACGTTCCATTAGAAGGTATGTCAAAATGATTATATAGAGCTGGCTAGACCCGTAGGTATAAGAGTGCTATAACAGAGGAACATTGCATTACAAATTGCATCAGTTGCAATAACGTAATAATGTACAGTAAACAAACAACGAGGTTGAGTGAATTTATAGGGAAGGAAGGGAGGACAGAGCCATAGCAGGGAGATGAGGAAGAACTGTGTCCAATGTCCGGCTGGGTAGGTGACGGTCGTGGGGGAAACCAGGGCCAATCTCCACAGTAGTTGTCTAGCAACTCCATCGGGCATCAGCCATGTTGCACAGGTCTCATCATTTGGGAAAAACAGTTTAGAATAGGCTACGAGGATAGAAGTAAAAGAAGAAGGTGGGGGGCATAGAAACAAGCCAGAGAGGGAGTTGAGACACAGCGGGTAGACAGGGTGAACTAAGCCCAATGTCCGGCTGGGTAGATGATGGTCAAGGGGGTGAACAGGGATCAATCTCCTCTACAGCTATCTAATAGATCCACCGGGCATCAGCCAAGTTGCTCAGATCTCAGCGGTCGGGAATACAAGAATAAACAATTTTGAGTAGGTATATTAGCTACAGTTGCATAGTCAAACATAGAATACCAAGTCCCCAATAGAGGATAGCGGAGAGGCCACCCGGCTGGGACTCCACGCTCAGGGAAACATCCCCGCTGGATGACGATGCTGCTGAAATCCACGTGTAGGAGAAGATGGCGATGCTTGGTGTAGACCAGCTCGGTATCTGGGGTCTGTCATAGTGGCTGCCAGAGAAACAAAGGCAGCGGAGGCTGCCATTTTAAAGTCAGGCACATCAGGACTGGGCCTATGTAGGCGTAGATGAGGTGGATAGGTCTCCACCACGATGAAGCCCTGCTTGTGAGAGACCACAGATGGCCCGGATGCCAAGCTGGTGTTGAGAAGCGTGGGGCAGAAGCAGTGGGACTCAATCTTTTTCAGGAGGACAAGGACGAAATCAAGGGGTGCTGCAGGAAGGTGAGCAGCAACTCCCATGTGCCCTCCACCGAGTAGCCCCAGCCAAGAGCATAGAAAACCAAGCTGCATTGTGCATGGGTGAGCCCCCGGGGTTCACCGCTGAGCCTCCCGAT
This sequence comes from Lissotriton helveticus, assembly GCF_964261635.1. Classification (NCBI taxonomy): domain Eukaryota; kingdom Metazoa; phylum Chordata; class Amphibia; order Caudata; family Salamandridae; genus Lissotriton; species Lissotriton helveticus. The sequence goes on along the minus strand of NC_136063.1, from coordinate 478,832,861 downwards.
GCCACCTCACAGCGCGCACCATTTTGAGATCAGGCGTCTATCCTAGGGCTCACCGAGAGTATTGTCAAATTATGAAAGCACCACTGAGTTATGACCAAAGGAAGGTGGCACAGGACACCGGAGCGCCCCCACCACCCATACCAGTCACCAGGGGTCACCAGGGTCGACAGAAGAGCCCTCCCTCACCGCTTGTTATCCCTCGGTGAATGAAATCAACGGCCGTCACCGCGGGCAGTCAGCGTTGCATCCTCACTTCATGGCGTGCATCTACAGCAGGCACAATCCTATTCTCAGCACTCATTACAGGTAGCAATGCTCACCCACTGGGCACAGCAGGGGCCTATCTGGCTCTCCGGCCTCTCAGGTCATATTCTCCGCAGCTTCCTGCTTCTTTCTGTCGGGACTCCCCAGGGAAGATGCAGCAGTCCAGCCATGCCTCTTTCACAGTAGTGACCTGAGTCGTAACTGCTTTTTCAAAGGTCAAAACTTGTGGGGAATCTGGTGTAAGGGTGGATTGAAAGTGGACTTGTTCTTCAACCCTGTATTGGTGTCAGTCTCCTCTGAGATCCCTTGTGTCCTCTCTCTGAAAAAGAAATTCAGACGAATCTTATGAAAGAACTGGGCAAGTTCTTGTTTGATCTCAAAAGTATCAACTCTATAAGATGGAACAAAGTCTAATCCCTTGTTCAAGAGGGCAAGTTCATCCGTATTCAGTTGTCGATGACTTAGATTAATAACTAAATCATCTTGTTGCTGGTCCCTGCTTGGGTTTCCGTCATGCTCTGAGTTGTCGGGGAGGGGCCCCAGTGCACTTGGGCTTGTTGGTTCTGCCGTTTCCCTAAGGATCTGCCTCGGCCATACCCTAAAAAGGCTGGTTGGGAAACATCTGTGGTTGCGGTTGGTATGGGTAATACTGGGTAATACGACTGAAACATGTTGACCATGATATTCCACCACACACATGCAGTTTAAATCCATACCGCAGGTGCACTGTTTTTAATCCTTGCAGGGAGTACATTTCAATAAAGCCTATATCCTGTCCTCTCTAGCTAGTTTTATCATCACTTCCTTAACGTTTATTTTTCTTTGCGCTGCACCCTCACTCACACTTTATGTCTCATTGTTTGTGGATATAGAATATCCTTGCAGAGTAGACATTAAAACATCCCTGTGCTCCTCTCTCTCAGAGAGGGGGTTGTAGCCCTCAAAGGAACTATGTTCTTCCTTTGAGAGGGGAATCCCAAATGATGAAGCATGTCACCTTTGGTGAGTGAGGAATTTCATCCTGAAAAGGGAATTTCACACAGCTAGGTCTGTGTGATATAGTCTGTGGTTTTCCTGTCCTTTTTTCCTCTTTGAACAGAACCAAGGATTGTGACTTGATTTTTGGTGCATAATATTGGGGAGATAAACCTGTGCAGGTCTTTAAATTTTCCTTAGGACCCTCTTGCAAAAAATGTTCTTGTGTTAGTATTTTCTTGCTTAGCCATCCTGTGTGCCTCTGCTGGTTTGTGGATTGACTGTCTGGCTTTAGAGTGACAAGGGCTGGAGATGTACATTTATTGTAGACAGCTTCTGGGGGTGTTGGGGTGTGTTGGGGTGTGTCTTGCCTTTCCTGGGTGAGGCAGGGCTGGGCTGATAGGGGATGAGGCAGGGCTGGGATGAATACACTTGGGCTGGATTTAGAGTAGTGGGAGGAGATTTCCCTACACCTGAATAGGCCTGGTCTGCCTTACACAATGCTGTCTGCACCTCCTTCAAGGAACCTGTACCATGGAGGACGGTACTGGTGTGGACTGGGCACAGGGCCTTTCTGCGACAAGAGAACAAAGGGAAAGGCAGCACAAAATCGGGCCCAGACCCCAGAACTTTAGAATACTTCTAAACTCAAGATGAACCTCTGCCAATGAGAAGAGCTGGGAAAGCTGAAGGAGAAGTACTACCCCTTTTTGTGTGCTTTCTGGGGTGTGCCTGTAGTAGCTGTTCCTGCCAAGGAGAGAACAAAGACTTTGCTGTGTTCTGTGTATCCTGCTTTAAAAATAGCTCCAAGGGCTTGAAGTAGAGTTTGCCTCCTGTTCTAAAGTCTCAGGAAAGCAATGACTACACTACCAGCTCCCCTAAACCCCATTGCTGGGAGTTCTGACCAGCCAAAAGGTGACTGTTCCCATGTTGGGCCTCTGTAGGCTGTTCCTCCTGCTGGGATCTGAGAGAACTTGAAGCAACTAAAAAAGTGCGATGCATCCGCACCTGTTTCTGACGCAACACCGCGTGCGGGAGGAATGTTCACCCATCGCCGCTGTGCCGCTGAAGAAACCGTCGCTGCGCCTGCCCATGGATGAAGAAACTGCTGCAGGGCGAGTCTCGTACACCGCTCTCCAAACTTGCTATCGACAGAACTGTTTTTACCTTTTAAAAGTCATATCTTGATACCTATATGCTGGATTTTTGTTGATTTGGTCTGTTTTGGTTTAGATAAAGATTACTTATTTTTCTAAACTGCTGTGGTGTCCATTAGTAGTGTTTTCACTGTATTACTGTACGTGTGCACAAATGCTTTGCTCTGAGATAAGCCTGTCTGCTCCGGCCAAACTACCAAGGTGTGCAGGGATTGTCTAAAGGCATAACTCCCTTACCCTAACCAGAAACAAGGGTCCATACTTGAACAAAGGTTCAACTCATTGCCAACTAGAGAACCCCATTTCTAACATTCCCTTTTCAGAAGACCAGTTACGGTGAACTCTAGGAACTTCATTAACTTGTAAAAGGGCCTGCCATGTCACTAATGAATGAACGATGAGGCCTGGAGAAGGCAACCCCATATTTTCCCTGCCAGGCTGTCACCAGAACCAGTGGGAGGGGAGCTACTCCAGAACTGGTATTTTGTGACCACAGAGAGGGCTTCTGTTCATTTCCCATATTTACAACAAGGGGTGGTGAGGGACAGAGTCTCTGAATTAAGCAGAATACTCTCACCCAGTCAAAAGATCAGGGCTAGATCCAACACCGTTTTTTAGCTCATTGCACCATCCCAGTTTCAGAACCTGGCTGTATGCAAATTAGCCTGTTCCTGTCCCAGTGCATGATGGGAACAGGGCAAACCAAACTACAAAAGCCAATTCTTACACTGGGAAGAAAACAAGCTTCCGGGGACCGGTTTCTGGCATTACAGCCGTCTTCGGCCCGGCTTGCTTGAATCCTGATGGTGCAATGAGCAAGGGACTCATGTCTGAGTATACCCTTCCACGCTTAGGGTGGACAAAAATATTTACAACAAGGGGTGGTGAGGGACAGAGTCTCTGAATTAAGCAGAATACTCTCACCCAGTCAAAAGATCAGGGCTAGATCCAACACCGTTTTTTAGCTCATTGCACCATCCCAGTTTCAGAACCTGGCTGTATGCAAATTAGTCTGTTCCTGTCCCAGTGCATGATGGGAACAGGGCAAACCAAACTACAAAAGCCAATTCTTACACTGGGAAGGAAACAAGCTTCCGGGGACCGGTTTCTGGCATTACAGCCGTCTTCGGCCCGGCTTGCTTGAATCCTGATGGTGCAATGAGCAAGGGACTCATGTCTGAGTATACCCTTCCACGCTTAGGGTGGACAAAAATATTTACAACAAGGGGTGGTGAGGGACAGAGTCTCTGAATTAAGCAGAATACTCTCACCCAGTCAAAAGATCAGGGCTAGATCCAACACCGTTTTTTAGCTCATTGCACCATCCCAGTTTCAGAACCTGGCTGTATGCAAATTAGTCTGTTCCTGTCCCAGTGCATGATGGGAACAGGGCAAACCAAACTACAAAAGCCAATTCTTACACTGGGAAGGAAACAAGCTTCCGGGGACAGGTTTCTGGCATTACAGCCGTCTTCGGCCCGGCTTGCTTGAATCCTGATGGTGCAATGAGCAAGGGACTCATGTCTGAGTATACCCTTCCACGCTTAGGGTGGACAAAAATATTTACAACAAGGGGTGGTGAGGGACAGAGTCTCTGAATTAAGCAGAATACTCTCACCCAGTCAAAAGATCAGGGCTAGATCCAACACCGTTTTTTAGCTCATTGCACCATCCCAGTTTCAGAACCTGGCTGTATGCAAATTAGTCTGTTCCTGTCCCAGTGCATGATGGGAACAGGGCAAACCAAACTACAAAAGCCAATTCTTACACTGGGAAGGAAACAAGCTTCCGGGGACCGGTTTCTGGCATTACAGCCGTCTTCGGCCCGGCTTGCTTGAATCCTGATGGTGCAATGAGCAAGGGACTCATGTCTGAGTATACCCTTCTACGCTTAGGGTGGACAAAAATATTTACAACAAGGGGTGGTGAGGGACAGAGTCTCTGAATTAAGCAGAATACTCTCACCCAGTCAAAAGATCAGGGCTAGATCCAACACCGTTTTTTAGCTCATTGCACCATCCCAGTTTCAGAACCTGGCTGTATGCAAATTAGTCTGTTCCTGTCCCAGTGCATGATGGGAACAGGGCAAACCAAACTACAAAAGCCAATTCTTACACTGGGAAGGAAACAAGCTTCCGGGGACCGGTTTCTGGCATTACAGCTGTCTTCGGCCCGGCTTGCTTGAATCCTGATGGTGCAATGAGCAAGGGACTCATGTCTGAGTATACCCTTCCACGCTTAGGGTGGACAAAAATATTTACAACAAGGGGTGGTGAGGGACAGAGTCTCTGAATTAAGCAGAATACTCTCACCCAGTCAAAAGATCAGGGCTAGATCCAACACCGTTTTTTAGCTCATTGCACCATCCCAGTTTCAGAACCTGGCTGTATGCAAATTAGTCTGTTCCTGTCCCAGTGCATGATGGGAACAGGGCAAACCAAACTACAAAAGCCAATTCTTACACTGGGAAGGAAACAAGCTTCCGGGTACCGGTTTCTGGCATTACAGCCGTCTTCGGCCCGGCTTGCTTGAATCCTGATGGTGCAATGAGCAAGGGACTCATGTCTGAGTATACCCTTCCACGCTTAGGGTGGACAAAAATATTTACAACAAGGGGTGGTGAGGGACAGAGTCTCTGAATTAAGCAGAATACTCTCACCCAGTCAAAAGATCAGGGCTAGATCCAACACCGTTTTTTAGCTCATTGCACCATCCCAGTTTCAGAACCTGGCTGTATGCAAATTAGTCTGTTCCTGTCCCAGTGCATGATGGGAACAGGGCAAACCAAACTACAAAAGCCAATTCTTACACTGGGAAGGAAACAAGCTTCCGGGGACCGGTTTCTGGCATTACAGCCGTCTTCGGCCCGGCTTGCTTGAATCCTGATGGTGCAATGAGCAAGGGACTCATGTCTGAGTATACCCTTCCACGCTTAGGGTGGACAAAAATATTTACAACAAGGGGTGGTGAGGGACAGAGTCTCTGAATTAAGCAGAATACTCTCACCCAGTCAAAAGATCAGGGCTAGATCCAACACCGTTTTTTAGCTCATTGCACCATCCCAGTTTCAGAACCTGGCTGTATGCAAATTAGTCTGTTCCTGTCCCAGTGCATGATGGGAACAGGGCAAACCAAACTACAAAAGTCAATTCTTACACTGGGAAGGAAACAAGCTTCCGGGGACCGGTTTCTAGCATTACAGCCGTCTTCGGCCCGGCTTGCTTGAATCCTGATGGTGCAATGAGCAAGGGACTCATGTCTGAGTATACCCTTCCACGCTTAGGGTGGACAAAAATATTTACAACAAGGGGTGGTGAGGGACAGAGTCTCTGAATTAAGCAGAATACTCTCACCCAGTCAAAAGATCAGGGCTAGATCCAACACCGTTTTTTAGCTCATTGCACCATCCCAGTTTCAGAACCTGGCTGTATGCAAATTAGTCTGTTCCTGTCCCAGTGCATGATGGGAACAGGGCAAACCAAACTACAAAAGCCAATTCTTACACTGGGAAGGAAACAAGCTTCCGGGGACCGGTTTCTGGCATTACAGCCGTCTTCGGCCCGGCTTGCTTGAATCCTGATGGTGCAATGAGCAAGGGACTCATGTCTGAGTATACCCTTCCATGCTTAGGGTGGACAAAAATATTTACAACAAGGGGTGGTGAGGGACAGAGTCTCTGAATTAAGCAGAATACTCTCACCCAGTCAAAAGATCAGGGCTAGATCCAACACCGTTTTTTAGCTCATTGCACCATCCCAGTTTCAGAACCTGGCTGTATGCAAATTAGTCTGTTCCTGTCCCAGTGCATGATGGGAACAGGGCAAACCAAACTACAAAAGCCAATTCTTACACTGGGAAGGAAACAAGCTTCCGGGGACCGGTTTCTGGCATTACAGCCGTCTTCGGCCCGGCTTGCTTGAATCCTGATGGTGCAATGAGCAAGGGACTCATGTCTGAGTATACCCTTCCACGCTTAGGGTGGACAAAAATATTTACAACAAGGGGTGGTGAGGGACAGAGTCTCTGAATTAAGCAGAATACTCTCACCCAGTCAAAAGATCAGGGCTAGATCCAACACCGTTTTTTAGCTCATTGCACCATCCCAGTTTCAGAACCTGGCTGTATGCAAATTAGTCTGTTCCTGTCCCAGTGCATGATGGGAACAGGGCAAACCAAACTACAAAAGCCAATTCTTACACTGGGAAGGAAACAAGCTTCCGGGGACCGGTTTCTGGCATTACAGCCGTCTTCGGCCCGGCTTGCTTGAATCCTGATGGTGCAATGAGCAAGGGACTCATGTCTGAGTATACCCTTCCACGCTTAGGGTGGACAAAAATATTTACAACAAGGGGTGGTGAGGGACAGAGTCTCTGAATTAAGCAGAATACTCTCACCCAGTCAAAAGATCAGGGCTAGATCCAACACCGTTTTTTAGCTCATTGCACCATCCCAGTTTCAGAACCTGTCTGTATGCAAATTAGTCTGTTCCTGTCCCAGTGCATGATGGGAACAGGGCAAACCAAACTACAAAAGCCAATTCTTACACTGGGAAGGAAACAAGCTTCCGGGGACCGGTTTCTGGCATTACAGCCGTCTTCGGCCCGGCTTGCTTGAATCCTGATGGTGCAATGAGCAAGGGACTCATGTCTGAGTATACCCTTCCACGCTTAGGGTGGACAAAAATATTTACAACAAGGGGTGGTGAGGGACAGAGTCTCTGAATTAAACAAGCCCTTGTTGTAAATTATTTTGTCCACCCTAAGCGTGGAAGGGTATACTCAGATGTGAGTCCCTTGCTCATTGCACCATCAGGATTCAAGCAAGCCGGGCCGAAGACGCCTGAAATGGCAGAAACCGGTCCCCGGAAGCTTGTTTCCTTCCCAGTGTAAGAATTGGCTTTTGTAGTCTGGTCTGCCCTGTTCCCATGATGCACTGGGCCAGGGACAGACTAATTTGCATACAGCCAGGTTCTGAAACTGGGATGGTGCAATGAGCTAAAAAACGGTGTTGGATCTAGCCCTGATCTCTTGACTGGGTGAGAGTACTCTGCTTAATTCAGAGACTCTGTCCATCACCACCCCTTGTTGTAAATTATTTTGTCCACCCTAAGCGTGGAAGGGTATACTCAGATGTGAGTCCCTTGCTCATTGCACCATCAGGATTCAAGCAAGCCGGGCCGAAGACGCCTGAAATGGCAGAAACCGGTCCCCGGAAGCTTGTTTCCTTCCCAGTGTAAGAATTGGCTTTTGTAGTCTGGTCTGCCCTGTTCCCATGATGCACTGGGCCAGGGACAGACTAATTTGCATACAGCCAGGTTCTGAAACTGGGATGGTGCAATGAGCTAAAAAACGGTGTTGGATCTAGCCCTGATCTCTTGACTGGGTGAGAGTACTCTGCTTAATTCAGAGACTCTGTCCATCACCACCCCTTGTTGTAAATTATTTTGTCCACCCTAAGCGTGGAAGGGTATACTCAGATGTGAGTCCCTTGCTCATTGCACCATCAGGATTCAAGCAAGCCGGGCCGAAGACGCCTGAAATGGCAGAAACCGGTCCCCGGAAGCTTGTTTCCTTCCCAGTGTAAGAATTGGCTTTTGTAGTCTGGTCTGCCCTGTTCCCATGATGCACTGGGCCAGGGACAGACTAATTTGCATACAGCCAGGTTCTGAAACTGGGATGGTGCAATGAGCTAAAAAACGGTGTTGGATCTAGCCCTGATCTCTTGACTGGGTGAGAGTACTCTGCTTAATTCAGAGACTCTGTCCATCACCACCCCTTGTTGTAAATTATTTTGTCCACCCTAAGCGTGGAAGGGTATACTCAGATGTGAGTCCCTTGCTCATTGCACCATCAGGATTCAAGCAAGCCGGGCCGAAGACGCCTGAAATGGCAGAAACCGGTCCCCGGAAGCTTGTTTCCTTCCCAGTGTAAGAATTGGCTTTTGTAGTCTGGTCTGCCCTGTTCCCATGATGCACTGGGCCAGGGACAGACTAATTTGCATACAGCCAGGTTCTGAAACTGGGATGGTGCAATGAGCTAAAAAACGGTGTTGGATCTAGCCCTGATCTCTTGACTGGGTGAGAGTACTCTGCTTAATTCAGAGACTCTGTCCATCACCACCCCTTGTTGTAAATTATTTTGTCCACCCTAAGCGTGGAAGGGTATACTCAGATGTGAGTCCCTTGCTCATTGCACCATCAGGATTCAAGCAAGCCGGGCCGAAGACGCCTGAAATGGCAGAAACCGGTCCCCGGAAGCTTGTTTCCTTCCCAGTGTAAGAATTGGCTTTTGTAGTCTGGTCTGCCCTGTTCCCATGATGCACTGGGCCAGGGACAGACTAATTTGCATACAGCCAGGTTCTGAAACTGGGATGGTGCAATGAGCTAAAAAACGGTGTTGGATCTAGCCCTGATCTCTTGACTGGGTGAGAGTACTCTGCTTAATTCAGAGACTCTGTCCATCACCACCCCTTGTTGTAAATTATTTTGTCCACCCTAAGCGTGGAACGGTATACTCAGATGTGAGTCCCTTGCTCATTGCACCATCAGGATTCAAGCAAGCCGGGCCAAAGACGCCTGAAATGGCAGAAACCGGTCCCCGGAAGCTTGTTTCCTTCCCAGTGTAAGAATTGGCTTTTGTAGTCTGGTCTGCCCTGTTCCCATGATGCACTGGGCCAGGGACAGACTAATTTGCATACAGCCAGGTTCTGAAACTGGGATGGTGCAATGAGCTAAAAAACGGTGTTGGATCTAGCCCTGATCTCTTGACTGGGTGAGAGTACTCTGCTTAATTCAGAGACTCTGTCCATCACCACCCCTTGTTGTAAATTATTTTGTCCACCCTAAGCGTGGAAGGGTATACTCAGATGTGAGTCCCTTGCTCATTGCACCATCAGGATTCAAGCAAGCCGGGCCGAAGACGCCTGAAATGGCAGAAACCGGTCCCCGGAAGCTTGTTTCCTTCCCAGTGTAAGAATTGGCTTTTGTAGTCTGGTCTGCCCTGTTCCCATGATGCACTGGGCCAGGGACAGACTAATTTGCATACAGCCAGGTTCTGAAACTGGGATGGTGCAATGAGCTAAAAAACGGTGTTGGATCTAGCCCTGATCTCTTGACTGGGTGAGAGTACTCTGCTTAATTCAGAGACTCTGTCCATCACCACCCCTTGTTGTAAATTATTTTGTCCACCCTAAGCGTGGAAGGGTATACTCAGATGTGAGTCCCTTGCTCATTGCACCATCAGGATTCAAGCAAGCCGGGCCGAAGACGCCTGAAATGGCAGAAACCGGTCCCCGGAAGCTTGTTTCCTTCCCAGTGTAAGAATTGGCTTTTGTAGTCTGGTCTGCCCTGTTCCCATGATGCACTGGGCCAGGGACAGACTAATTTGCATACAGCCAGGTTCTGAAACTGGGATGGTGCAATGAGCTAAAAAACGGTGTTGGATCTAGCCCTGATCTCTTGACTGGGTGAGAGTACTCTGCTTAATTCAGAGACTCTGTCCATCACCACCCCTTGTTGTAAATTATTTTGTCCACCCTAAGCGTGGAAGGGTATACTCAGATGTGAGTCCCTTGCTCATTGCACCATCAGGATTCAAGCAAGCCGGGCCGAAGACGCCTGAAATGGCAGAAACCGGTCCCCGGAAGCTTGTTTCCTTCCCAGTGTAAGAATTGGCTTTTGTAGTCTGGTCTGCCCTGTTCCCATGATGCACTGGGCCAGGGACAGACTAATTTGCATACAGCCAGGTTCTGAAACTGGGATGGTGCAATGAGCTAAAAAACGGTGTTGGATCTAGCCCTGATCTCTTGACTGGGTGAGAGTACTCTGCTTAATTCAGAGACTCTGTCCATCACCACCCCTTGTTGTAAATTATTTTGTCCACCCTAAGCGTGGAAGGGTATACTCAGATGTGAGTCCCTTGCTCATTGCACCATCAGGATTCAAGCAAGCCGGGCCGAAGACGCCTGAAATGGCAGAAACCGGTCCCCGTAAGCTTGTTTCCTTCCCAGTGTAAGAATTGGCTTTTGTAGTCTGGTCTGCCCTGTTCCCATGATGCACTGGGCCAGGGACAGACTAATTTGCATACAGCCAGGTTCTGAAACTGGGATGGTGCAATGAGCTAAAAAACGGTGTTGGATCTAGCCCTGATCTCTTGACTGGGTGAGAGTACTCTGCTTAATTCAGAGACTCTGTCCATCACCACCCCTTGTTGTAAATTATTTTGTCCACCCTAAGCGTGGAAGGGTATACTCAGATGTGAGTCCCTTGCTCATTGCACCATCAGGATTCAAGCAAGCCGGGCCGAAAACGCCTGAAATGGCAGAAACCGGTCCCCGGAAGCTTGTTTCCTTCCCAGTGTAAGAATTGGCTTTTGTAGTCTGGTCTGCCCTGTTCCCATGATGCACTGGGCCAGGGACAGACTAATTTGCATACAGCCAGGTTCTGAAACTGGGATGGTGCAATGAGCTAAAAAACGGTGTTGGATCTAGCCCTGATCTCTTGACTGGGTGAGAGTACTCTGCTTAATTCAGAGACTCTGTCCATCACCACCCCTTGTTGTAAATTATTTTGTCCACCCTAAGCGTGGAAGGGTATACTCAGATGTGAGTCCCTTGCTCATTGCACCATCAGGATTCAAGCAAGCCGGGCCGAAGACGCCTGAAATGGCAGAAACCGGTCCCCGGAAGCTTGTTTCCTTCCCAGTGTAAGAATTGGCTTTTGTAGTCTGGTCTGCCCTGTTCCCATGATGCACTGGGCCAGGGACAGACTAATTTGCATACAGCCAGGTTCTGAAACTGGGATGGTGCAATGAGCTAAAAAATGGTGTTGGATCTAGCCCTGATCTCTTGACTGGGTGAGAGTACTCTGCTTAATTCAGAGACTCTGTCCATCACCACCCCTTGTTGTAAATTATTTTGTCCACCCTAAGCGTGGAAGGGTATACTCAGATGTGAGTCCCTTGCTCATTGCACCATCAGGATTCAAGCAAGCCGGGCCGAAGACGCCTGAAATGGCAGAAACCGGTCCCCGGAAGCTTGTTTCCTTCCCAGTGTAAGAATTGGCTTTTGTAGTCTGGTCTGCCCTGTTCCCATGATGCACTGGGCCAGGGACAGACTAATTTGCATACAGCCAGGTTCTGAAACTGGGATGGTGCAATGAGCTAAAAAACGGTGTTGGATCTAGCCCTGATCTCTTGACTGGGTGAGAGTACTCTGCTTAATTCAGAGACTCTGTCCATCACCACCCCTTGTTGTAAATTATTTTGTCCACCCTAAGCGTGGAAGGGTATACTCAGATGTGAGTCCCTTGCTCATTGCACCATCAGGATTCAAGCAAGCCGGGCCGAAGACGCCTGAAATGGCAGAAACCGGTCCCCGGAAGCTTGTTTCCTTCCCAGTGTAAGAATTGGCTTTTGTAGTCTGGTCTGCCCTGTTCCCATGATGCACTGGGCCAGGGACAGACTAATTTGCATACAGCCAGGTTCTGAAACTGGGATGGTGCAATGAGCTAAAAAACGGTGTTGGATCTAGCCCTGATCTCTTGACTGGGTGAGAGTACTCTGCTTAATTCAGAGACTCTGTCCATCACCACCCCTTGTTGTAAATTATTTTGTCCACCCTAAGCGTGGAAGGGTATACTCAGATGTGAGTCCCTTGCTCATTGCACCATCAGGATTCAAGCAAGCCGGGCCGAAGACGCCTGAAATGGCAGAAACCGGTCCCCGGAAGCTTGTTTCCTTCCCAGTGTAAGAATTGGCTTTTGTAGTCTGGTCTGCCCTGTTCCCATGATGCACTGGGCCAGGGACAGACTAATTTGCATACAGCCAGGTTCTGAAACTGGGATGGTGCAATGAGCTAAAAAACGGTGTTGGATCTAGCCCTGATCTCTTGACTGGGTGAGTGTACTCTGCTTAATTCAGAGACTCTGTCCATCACCACCCCTTGTTGTAAATTATTTTGTCCACCCTAAGCGTGGAAGGGTATACTCAGATGTGAGTCCCTTGCTCATTGCACCATCAGGATTCAAGCAAGCCGGGCCGAAGACGCCTGAAATGGCAGAAACCGGTCCCCGGAAGCTTGTTTCCTTCCCAGTGTAAGAATTGGCTTTTGTAGTCTGGTCTGCCCTGTTCCCATGATGCACTGGGCCAGGGACAGACTAATTTGCATACAGCCAGGTTCTGAAACTGGGATGGTGCAATGAGCTAAAAAACGGTGTTGGATCTAGCCCTGATCTCTTGACTGGGTGAGAGTACTCTGCTTAATTCAGAGACTCTGTCCATCACCACCCCTTGTTGTAAATTATTTTGTCCACCCTAAGCGTGGAAGGGTATACTCAGATGTGAGTCCCTTGCTCATTGCACCATCAGGATTCAAGCAAGCCGGGCCGAAGACGCCTGAAATGGCAGAAACCGGTCCCCGGAAGCTTGTTTCCTTCCCAGTGTAAGAATTGGCTTTTGTAGTCTGGTCTGCCCTGTTCCCATGATGCACTGGGCCAGGGACAGACTAATTTGCATACAGCCAGGTTCTGAAACTGGGATGGTGCAATGAGCTAAAAAACGGTGTTGGATCTAGCCCTGATCTCTTGACTGGGTGAGTGTACTCTGCTTAATTCAGAGACTCTGTCCATCACCACCCCTTGTTGTAAATTATTTTGTCCACCCTAAGCGTGGAAGGGTATACTCAGATGTGAGTCCCTTGCTCATTGCACCATCAGGATTCAAGCAAGCCGGGCCGAAGACGCCTGAAATGGCAGAAACCGGTCCCCGGAAGCTTGTTTCCTTCCCAGTGTAAGAATTGGCTTTTGTAGTCTGGTCTGCCCTGTTCCCATGATGCACTGGGCCAGGGACAGACTAATTTGCATACAGCCAGGTTCTGAAACTGGGATGGTGCAATGAGCTAAAAAACGGTGTTGGATCTAGCCCTGATCTCTTGACTGGGTGAGTGTACTCTGCTTAATTCAGAGACTCTGTCCATCACCACCCCTTGTTGTAAATTATTTTGTCCACCCTAAGCGTGGAAGGGTATACTCAGATGTGAGTCCCTTGCTCATTGCACCATCAGGATTCAAGCAAGCCGGGCCGAAGACGCCTGAAATGGCAGAAACCGGTCCCCGGAAGCTTGTTTCCTTCCCAGTGTAAGAATTGGCTTTTGTAGTCTGGTCTGCCCTGTTCCCATGATGCACTGGGCCAGGGACAGACTAATTTGCATACAGCCAGGTTCTGAAACTGGGATGGTGCAATGAGCTAAAAAACGGTGTTGGATCTAGCCCTGATCTCTTGACTGGGTGAGAGTACTCTGCTTAATTCAGAGACTCTGTCCATCACCACCCCTTGTTGTAAATTATTTTGTCCACCCTAAGCGTGGAAGGGTATACTCAGATGTGAGTCCCTTGCTCATTGCACCATCAGGATTCAAGCAAGCCGGGCCGAAGATGCCTGAACTGGCAGAAACCGGTCCCCGGAAGCTTGTTTCCTTCCCAGTGTAAGAATTGGCTTTTGTAGTCTGGTCTGCCCTGTTCCCATGATGCACTGGGCCAGGGACAGACTAATTTGCATACAGCCAGGTTCTGAAACTGGAATGGTGCAATGAGCTAAAAAACGGTGTTGGATCTAGCCCTGATCTCTTGACTGGGTGAGAGTACTCTGCTTAATTCAGAGACTCTGTCCATCACCACCCCTTGTTGTAAATTATTTTGTCCACCCTAAGCGTGGAAGGGTATACTCAGATGTGAGTCCCTTGCTCATTGCACCATCAGGATTCAAGCAAGCCGGGCCGAAGACGCCTGAAATGGCAGAAACCGGTCCCCGGAAGCTTGTTTCCTTCCCAGTGTAAGAATTGGCTTTTGTAGTCTGGTCTGCCCTGTTCCCATGATGCACTGGGCCAGGGACAGACTAATTTGCATACAGCCAGGTTCTGAAACTGGGATGGTGCAATGAGCTAAAAAACGGTGTTGGATCTAGCCCTGATCTCTTGACTGGGTGAGAGTACTCTGCTTAATTCAGAGACTCTGTCCATCACCACCCCTTGTTGTAAATTATTTTGTCCACCCTAAGCGTGGAAGGGTATACTCAGATGTGAGTCCCTTGCTCATTGCACCATCAGGATTCAAGCAAGCCGGGCCGAAGACGCCTGAAATGGCAGAAACCGGTCCCCGGAAGCTTGTTTCCTTCCCAGTGTAAGAATTGGCTTTTGTAGTCTGGTCTGCCCTGTTCCCATGATGCACTGGGCCAGGGACAGACTAATTTGCATACAGCCAGGTTCTGAAACTGGGATGGTGCAATGAGCTAAAAAACGGTGTTGGATCTAGCCCTGATCTCTTGACTGGGTGAGAGTACTCTGCTTAATTCAGAGACTCTGTCCATCACCACCCCTTGTTGTAAATTATTCTGTTCATATCCCAGCAACACCCTAGGCGAGCACACAGGCTCTGTACAGAGTAGGAAGGGTACCCCTATTTTGGATTTTGGAAGTAAGATTCATGGTGGAATAATTGCTGGTCCCTACCATAAATCTGGCACCACTAAGCACCCCCCTCACAACACTCTCTGGACCTTTTGAATAACTGAAGGAATTACTGCGTCAGACTCCACCTGCTGTTTGAGACCTGTGAGGAGATCTGAGGGGCTAGTCCTGCTCCCACTTGCAACTAGGACAAAGAGGTGGATTACAAGGGTCATTTGAGTGACATCCAGTGTGTCTACAGGGACACAAAAGGCTTTTTCCTGAAGAGAACACCTGACCAGTTGCAACTGGACCTTTACTGGAATCTTGCAGGAGACAGTCTTGAATCCTAAGAGCTGTCCTTGATGTCCTGAAACACTTCAATATGCCTAGCAGGAGTTCTCCTATGATCTCTGAAAAACTGCCTGACTCCCAGTGCTACAGGGTAGGTACCAACCACCCTAATCGATCTGTCCAAGGTGCGACTTCATGGGCTGAATAAACCAGTTTCTCCCCCTTGGAGTTTCTCCACAGCAGCAAATCCATCTCAGCAGGCCCTCGGTGAAAAGGTATCTGGCCTCATGGAACTCATCTTCAGATACAGCCTTCGGACTTGCTTTGCAGAAGGATTCTGAGCGCCAAAAAATACCCTAATTCCGAACACAGAAATGTTGACAGGACGTAGCCATGTAAAGCATACGGCCTATGAAAGAACTCCCCTTGGCATTAATTGTGAACTTTTCCCACTCTAAGATTTTCATGACAAAAACAACTGCCAATGTCGTCCAATGGCAATCTGGCTTCAAGAGGATGTTTTTGGATACATTCTGAAATCTTGCTCAAGTTCTGAGGTAAAACCTTTGACTAGGACGAACTTGATTAGAGTAGCGCAGCAAGCTGCATCGTGGTCAGCCTGGAATCTCACGAAGGCACTGGTCAACCACTAACATAGACTGTAATTGACACTTTTTCTTCGAGCTTTCTACATTAAATCGTCTGAATTCTGATCTCCAGTTCTTCTTCTAGGATTCTTGTCCTTTTGTTTTCATTTTGTTTATTAACTTTGTATTCTAGTTCTCAAATTGGAGTGGTATTTATATTTATTCTTGTTTTGTGTTGTTGAATTTTTAACTGTTTTGGTACTTCTAAATGCTTTAGACATGTTCTTACTGTTAAGAGTTTCTGGAGTCTCTTCTCTGTGGGATACCTACATGGAGTTGAGCTCAGGTGTGAATTACTTAAACTTTTGACTGTGTCCTTGCAGGTCAGTGACTTTACTCTTGACTTCTGACCTTCTAGATCTGTGTTAAAGAAAACCATGGTATGTTCAATACAGCAGCATTACGACTACGATATTTGTTAGCACTACATCTAGATAATTGCTATTGCATTTCTACATTAATATCTAGTTAATGTGTAGGTGCCTGGCTAAGTAAAATATGACTGTTTTTTATTTGTTTTTCAAGTTGCAATATCAAGCTGATGACGTACATGTTAATAATTATACATGTATTGTTAACAACGCTGAATCATAGATGTAATCTAATTTATCTCCTAAAATGTGCATATTCATTAATAGATTTGTAGCTGGGGATTAAAAAAGTGAACAGAATAGCAACATGTAAGTAATAATCGCCAGCTTTGCCAGAGTACTGTGTCAGCAAATTGGAGCTTTGGAAAGTGCATTCTAGCTCATTGTTAAATTATCTTTTTTTAATACAGTTGTCTTCACTTAGCACATGGCAACTTTGAGTTTTTTCACAAATTGGATGAGTGCAAGGGGACTTCTTATTATACAGTGTGGGTCCGTCAAAGAGGCTTGAGGCAAGAAATCAAAATACATCAATCCATCAAATACAATTAATGCGGCATAGTCACTTTATATTGTTTAATCTATACAAAACACATTGACGTTATTAGCCACTACACACATGCGCACACACCCTAGCCTTTGACTGCAGTGAAGTGCTTATTTTTAATTCCACATGCGATTTGACAATGGAACTAGAATAAGTTGTTATTGGACCAATTTTAACTGCATGTCTGCATGTCAATTATTCTGATACATTGCTCTAAAATACTTACTCGTCCTAACACCGGTGACTTTCGCATACTATGTCTGTGATTACCAGCACTATGGCCTTATTCTGGGTCACGCAGAGTTCCAGAGATACTACCCCACGTAGATCTGATATTTTCCAAGAGGGGACCCCACCAGTAACGCCAAATGCATTTCCGCTTAGCAGGAGGAACATATTTTAGGAAAAGGGCCCGGGAAGGAGAAAAGAATTGACATGGCATGTCTGGTCTCACATGCTATTTCACTTAAATACCAGTGAACTCATGATTGTCAGTTTGTGGGGTCGACATACTGGTTAGAATCAGTAACTTCAGGCCCGGTATCTCTGCCTCCATTGTTTGGCCGTCTATCAGTGAGGGCCTTAGAGCACCTGCCCATTCATTCGCACACATAGACACAGAAACACACACAATTGGCAGTTAGCAGTGGCCTTTTTGCACTGATGCTCCCTGGCTCTGACAACTGATGTAAATTTTAGATGTGTCCAATAAATAGGGGCTTGGGTAGCATCCCTGGCAGTCTGCAAGCATCCTGCAGCATCAGCGCAGCTGGAGTAAGGATGCATCTTGTAGATTTACATTGATATATATAATTGGGTGTTACAAAGATGGAGGTGTGCAGCAAGAACAATCACTGAAGTTGAGTTCCTCAGAAGCTGCTTGCAGAAACGATCAAGTAGTGTGGCACAGATGTACTCTTTGGGTGCAATGATGTCATGTTGCAGCCTTGTATTACAAGTCAAGCAAAGTAATTAAGGGCCCAACCAAGGCATGCACTCCTATGTTTTCATTCACACCTCCATGGCAAACCTTTCAGATACCTTCTTTACCTGGTTCGGTTGGAGATGCAAACATTGGATAGCTTGGCTTATCGCACTGTCTCCTTGCTTACTTCCTATGTGCAAACCTCAAATGAGAGTAGCTTCTGTGTCATGAACGTGACTATGGCACATTTGTTTGCATCCATGGTGATAGCCGTTCCAACTGCATCCTCTCCTCTTCGAATGACATAGTCATTGATCTGTGTGTACTGCTCAAACTGATTTTGCAACATGTAAAAGGTTGTGTTCCAATCAGTTGGCACCTCCTGTATCAGGGCTTAAACAGGTGCTCTATTTTTACGCTAAAATATCTGCAACTGCTTCCGGACTTTAATAGTATGGCTGAAATGAGTACAGATTATTCTGCAGGTGGTCAGTATGTTGCTGACTATGGGCCATATGTAGGTGAGGCAATAACGGTCGGTAACGGTGAAATTCTGTAAATTTCACCGTTACCGACCGGTATTTAGGGATTTGAGATGTAGGAGGCAGGTTTCAAGGATTCATTAATTTACCGAATTGGTAATTTAAGGAATCAGTAAATTACCGAATTCTTAAAATTCCGATTCGGTAAATTACCGAATCCTGAAACCTATGTAGGAGGCACTCAAGCGAGTGCATTTTTGCACTCAGGGGTCGTTATTTACCACCAACTATAAGTTGGTGGTAAATACCAAATACCTAAACAAGCAATTTTTTGCTTTTTAGTCAGTGCCATGTGGCAGACATACATGCCCTTAGGGCATGTATGTCTGCCACATGTGCACACATGCACGATTCAGGGGTGCAACATTGTGTCAATGTGACACCCTGCCACCCTTGGATATGTTCCCCCTATTACCGATTCGGTATTTACCGAATCGGTAATAGTGAATGGCTTCCCATTCATTCCTATGGGCCTCCAGGACTATAGGAATGATTGGGAATTACCGAATCGGTAAATACCGAATCGGTAATACCGAATATTACCGATTTAGTAAAATTTATCGAATTATTACTTACATATTATTTACTGATTTTCAAATACCGAATTGGTAAAATTTGGTATTTAAAAATCTGTAAATAGTGATTACCTACATATGGCCCTATGTCTCTTTTTTTTTAGGAAGTCTTGCACCACCAGGTTGATGCAATGGGCTATATACAGGACCCTGAATTAGCCTCCATCTGACATGGCTTTGACTGTGTTACTGCCAGTGTCCATGGCAACAAATTCAATTCTGAGACCTCTGGATCACAGCCATTCGTAGGCCTTGCTGTAAAATTCCTCCAAGATGTTTACAGATGTATATGATTTCTTCATGGCAAACATGGCCACTGTTTCATGCCAAAAAGAATGGGCCAGAAGGCAACTTGACTGCTTGGACACAGGTGCACACACCAAAAAATGATATACAAGCTATAATATTTGAAGACGTAAGTTAAATAGTTTCAAACAAAACACAATTTAGTTATGTTAGAACATTGAATTTTCAATTAAAAAGAATCCTTAATTTTCCAATGATACAAACAATACTGTGATGTTATTACAACCACTTTTTGAATATTCACAATTTTAGAACAACATTTTCATGGTTAAGCATTAGTCATCTTTATACTACATTCATTAATACAATGTGTGTTCCTTCTCCACAGTGACTAATAGGTGTGCAAGAATGTATGTTCATAGGATCCAGTTATTGTTTTGCAGAGAACCCCTGAAGAAGGGACTATAGAAGTCCAGAAATGCAATGGGCTTATTTCTTTTTGTATTATGCTTAACCATGAAAATGTTGTTCTAAAATTATGAATAATCAAAAAGGGTATTGTATTAACATCACACTATTGTTTTGTTTCATTGAGAAATTAAGGATTCTTTGAATTGAGAATTCAACGTTCTATCATAATTAAATTGTGTTTTGTTTGAACCTATTGAACTTACGTCTTCAAATATTATAGCTTATATATCATTTTTAGTTGTGTGCACCTGTGTCCAGCAGGCAAGTTGCCTTCTGGTTCATTCTTTTGGTTAGTTTGACATGGTGTGGTAGGTGTACACCATCAGGTGCAGCACACTGATCATTTAAAAAAAAGAAAGAGGTTTTTTGTCTATTAGTGAAAGTTAGGAGTGCGTAGTCCACACAGCAAGACAGGAAAATCAAGAAGATAAGCTCAGGAATCCCACAGCATATTAAGTATTTAGTTAAGTGGTGGGCAGGTCTCTGAACATATGGGATGCAGTTGAGAAAACAGAAAAACAAGACCGTGTGCAGTCTTGTTGCACTAGACCGAGTCAAAGTCCATCCACAATTCATTTTGCAGGATCAAAAGTACAGGGCCTGTGTGCAAGCCTCGGCTCTGGTAGGAAGTTGGGGAGTCTTGACGCTGAAAGTGAGAAAACTCTGATCTGACAAAGTCCTATGTTGCACCACAAGAAAATGTTGTTGTTGTCTGGCTGCTGCTTGGCGCTGGTCCTGGTAAGTTCCTACACAGTTGGGCTTAGAAACTTTGCAGGATGTCAGGATACTTTCAGTAGGACAAGCCAGCAAGTTGCGTTCAACCAGCAGGTGAATGTCGGTAGCTGTGGCTCAGCAGTGGTCCGGCAGTAGCCTTTAGTTCTTTTAGCAGAAATATCAGATTAAAGTTTCTATGTGCCCAGTTTGGCAATTTTGGAGGGGGAAGCATACACTCTAACACTAACTAAGGGTCCAGAACATTTTGGGTATCATTTGGGTATTATAACTCAATCTCCCAGAAATCAGCAGCAGGGTGCAGGACAAATCCAGTTGGAACTGATCAGCTGAGATTGAGGCAAGATGGCGGCCACGCTCTTGGCCGAGTGAGCCGGTACTCGTGTTCTCCCCCCCCCGAAAAGCTGCTAACCTGGATTATAGAGCGGGGCTCTACCTTGCTGCTGATGGGAGATGCTTTGGCGGATCGGCTGTTTACGTCGGGAACCCGGGTTCTGGATTCCTGTGGCACGGCGTCTCTCGAACAGCCTGTTTGTGCTCCATTTCGTCCAGCGCCGCCAGCCTGCCCAGCCTAGTCAGGCTAGTCTCCACGTTGTGATGCCTCCCAAAAACCAAACGAAGACTCTCCCCCGGGCTGCAGCGGTAGCGGCAAAGACCACAGCTTCAGTCCCGGTCCCTCCATCAGCTCAGCCCATATCGCATTCACTCCACAATGCGAAAAATACTCAGGCACTTACCACGGCCGGCAAGAGTTCAAAGTTGGTTTAGGCCCCGGTACCTGCAATATTCTAACCACGGGGGAGTGCAATTGGTAGAAGTGCTCAGAGTCCTGCAGTTGGGAAATCTTCTCACCTCCCTCATGCCGCTCTCACCGCCATCACAGAATCACTAACCGGTAAGACAATTGCTGCTCCCTTATTCTCTTCTTCGGCAGCTGTGCTTAAAACTGCTGATGGGGACACCTCCTTGAATATTTCTGCGCAACCTGCTGTGGAGTTTGCTGATAATCGGTTGAATGACGTTCCAGGTATTAAGTCCTCACTGGACCAGGTTTTATCACTCAGGGGGCTGCTGGGAGATGTAGTTCCTCCAGATCCAGTCCTTAGTTTACTAACTGAAGCATCTCAAAGTTCTCATGCGGAATCACTTCAGACTCCAGTATCCGTGGTCCCACTAAACACTGATGTTGATAAGGACGTAGATAATTTCTTCTCCCTATCGGAGCATACGGGTTCTTCGGTTGATGACAACGGTCTGGATAAGGACTGGACTGATGATGATGGCAGCGATATGGGTGATTGGCGCACTAATGACGTTTTGAACTCTATTGGCTTTAGTGTTCCTTCTACAGTACGAAAGGCATCTCAAGAGCCTGGTTCTAATGTTGGTTCTTTGGACTGGGACTATTCTTTTTCCACTCAGCCTCCAGCTTTGGGCACTCATCCAAATGCAGTCACCAGTACTTTGGAATCTAACACTGGTTCAATTCCCGGTGTAATGACGCTAGCCATAATATATCAAACAATTATGGCTCACCGTGAGGCGACTCACCAGGAAAGTGCCCGCACACAGGGGGCATTCCGCAGGGTCCAAAATTCTTTGCGTAGAGTAATTAAGACCTGTACAGATATTGCATCCCGGGTTACGGAGGCGGAAACTCGGATTCCTACGCTCGAAGATGACTTAGTCACCCAAAAATCGACCCTTGATGCAATTCAATCTCAAAGGGTCGATATCCAAGGACAACTGGTTGATATGGAAAATCGGGGACGACAAAAGGGTCAGATACTCGTCAGTTTGTGGTTGACCTCTTCACAGAGGCATTTCCGGAGGTTAAGGAATGGGATTGGTGGCTAGAAATCCAACGGGCCCACCGCTTTCCTTTCAAATTAAAACACTGCTCGGGTCATACAGAGAATAGACCCGGGCTATCCTAATTTGCTTACACAATTTCTTAGCAAGAGAAAGGATCTATGACCTAGCCAGGCCTGATAGGCAAAGGTTAGGAAAAGGCTGTCAGTTTTTTGTCAGGCCGAACTTTTGTCCAGCCACAGTTGAACGGAGGTGGCAGCTCCGTCAGCTGATTGCCCCTTTTCAATCTAAGGGGGTGCAGGTTTTTCTGCTTTTTCCATCTAAACTCAACATCATCTATCAAGGCCAGACTAGATTTTTGAGTCAGAAATTCAGGCAAAGGCACTTCTGAATTCACTATAATGGATGTAAAAACATGTAACTAAATGTGTACAATGCTGAGAAAGAGGAGAAGAAAAAGAGAAAAATATTTTTTTTTCTCTTCTTTTCCTCTCTTCTTAGCAATCAGTCGGGTCTAGGCTCTCCTAGGGGGTGTACTCTTTTTCTCTTTTGTATTTTACTTCTGGGTTTAATACTGTGCACCTCTGGAGGCCATAGTCCCCTTTTTTGATGTTTTTGCTAAGTTGGCAGTGACCCTCGGGGGGGGTCTCCACTCATACCAGCTCCTCCATCACTGGGACTTCGGTCCTGTTGCCTTATTCAGTGGGTGGTAGAGGTAAGGGAGGGGGGTGGGTGGTTTGCAGGGGTGGGTGGTGGTGTGGGATGGAGCGCATTAAAAAAAAGCGTGAAAAATGTTTCTTATCATGGCAATTATGGATTAAATCAGAGAATTATCATAATTCTGATGTTTTTTTTAAAGATTCCTAATGGCGTCAGTTAGGGTATGCATTGCTTCATGGAATGTCTGTGGTTTAAACAATGGGAAAAAGCGCGCCTTGTTTGCACGAGTTATTCAAGCTGTGCATTTGGAAGTGCTGTGTCTGCAGGAAACCCATGTTCCCTGGAATAAGAGGGAGTGCCTTAAAATCCCTGGGTTTGACTAAATAGTATGCTCTCATCAGTCCTCTATGATACGAGGGGTGGCTATATTAATGAAACGTGGGTTGCGTTCCTGTTTAAGATCTAGCCAAGACATCGGGGGAGATGGGCAATTGCTGAGCTTTTGATTAATGGTTCAGCCCTGACGGTCTGCACAGTCTATAGTTCAAACTTGGATGACCCTGCTGTGCTAGATCACTTATATGTAGAATTGGCCTTATGGCCCCAGCCTATCTGTCTCTGTGGGGATTTTAACATCAATCTACCTGCACATTTTAACGTAGAGGGAGGACAGAACTATGTGGGCCAGAAACCCAGAGTATATAGAGCTTTACAAGGTCTAGTCCAAGAACATCTTATGACTGACCTTTGGTTCCACCATTGCAAGAACATAGATGGTTCTACATATTTTTCTGCCCCCCATAAAAAAAATGGTTTGGCTCGATTATTTTTTTATTTCAGATCAACTGGCAGATACCACATCAATTTCTATTTCCCCCAGAATTATTTCAGATCATAATCTATTGACTATTAAGGGCATTTTGACTGGCTCTGCTAGAATCCCCAGATCTTGGACCTTCGAGACGAAGTTGTTACTGGAACCTCCTTATCTAGACCATATGAGACCTTGGGTAACTGAATTTTTGAATATAAATAGAGGATCAGCCCCCGGTAATATAGTCTGGGATTCGCTTAAGGCCGCAGTTCGCAGTGAGACCAAAAGTTGCTCAATCTTTCATCAGAAGCAAATTAAGGAAACAACTAAGTTGCATATTGATGAATTGCGACACGCAGAGGTCCAGCTTACAACTGAGGGTTCTGACATACTCCATATGCAGCTACATGCCGCACACATTAAAGCCTCTCTGCTTGAGTTTTTTGCCCAGGATCTTGCTGCTAAATATTTACAGTATCGCTCGACGATGTTCGAGTACGGTGAAAGATCTGGCAGGGTCCCGGCCAAGCGGCGTCATCAGCGAGGTTTGGCTAATCGCATTGTTAGGATTCAGGACTCTCAGGGATCTATTCAGGATTCCCCTGAGGGTGTTTTGACAGTTTTTACTGAATTTTACCATTCTTTATATACTAAGGAAGTTAGCGCTCATACGGTTGATTCTGAGTTTGGCCCTTTCATTGAGGTGCTCAATACCTTAAAAATTTCGGATCATCAAAATGCGGTTCTTGCCGCACCCATTGCGTGGGAGGAAGTAGATGCACCACTGGTCAACAATTTGTTACCAAAAGACGCTTCCCACAGCGGACCGTGATTAACACATCAGACGCTGTCACAATGCCGCACCCTTGAGAACCTACCATTATTTAATTTAATTTAACGTATTGCCCTATCACACCAACTTAAGATCCATTGCCCCATTCTTCATATCCCCCGTCCTGATGAAGACCCTCTAGCAAGGTTTACACTACGCCTGCATCTACTTGGGTCGAAACGTCGACACTTCCTCCTGTGTTCAGCCTCTTCCCTGACTTATCATTTGTGATTCTATTTTATGTTGAGGCATGATTACTTAATCAATTGCTAAGTTATTGTTTTCCATTGTGTTAACTTATTATTATTTCGGATGTATTTGGGTCTTAGTGACCGCTCTCTGTAATTCCCATACCTTCACCATCCCACCACTAACCTTCCTCTATCCCAACTTTCAGGGGCATTATATGTGATTTACTATGTATCAATTTTTATGAATTATTTCTTACGATACACGTTGTGATTAAAACAATGTTGTTATAAATGTTTTTGTATTCACTTATGTGATTTTATTTCTGAGTTAATTGTTTGTTCATCTGGGACCACTTTGTCTGTACCACAAGGAGTATGAGGCATTGCCTGAGATGCCTCCATGTTGCTCTGGTACATTATAGAACAAAAAGAATGCCAGTACTGTTTCTTTTATTCCTATTCTTATTCCTGAATACATGTGAATTAAACACCATGTACTTTGACCATTAATTGAACAGATTTAATCACTTTTTATTTTTATTTTACTTCAGATTCATTATTTTGGTTGAGTTTCACCGATTTTATATTTCAGAACATCTACATCACAAAATACACACAATTAATGTACATTCTCATAAAAAATCACCATCTAAGCATTCATATCTTTTACAAACTCTGCAATCTCATACATTCAACAATCAGTCTCACACATTCATATTCTCCACAAATATATACAGCATAATTACAACTTTACAATATTCCCAAAAAGCCATAGACAATTGATCCGAGATTTTTTTCTCTCATTTGGAGCTCTTTTTTACACAATGTTGTCAACAACTTATGGCTCAACAAATATGGTCTACACGTTTCAAACTTGAGTTCTCATCAGGACCGAAGCTGTGAAGAAAACGAAAAATTATTTCTTAGTGATTTTGCACTCCTACTTGTAACTTGCCTACCACACTTTTCACTGTCCCCCTCTTACCTTCAGTGAAGGAAGCTTTGAATAGAGTTTCTCGACACTCGACCTTATAATGCAAAGACACAACACAATAGTACCTCTTATCGCCTTTGTGTTAATCACAACAACAACCAAGCATTCCTTATCATACACTTCTTTCTGACTTACTTTCTAAGTAGTCTGTGATTGCGCACACTGTGTGTTTTTTTTTCCAGAGCCCTGTGGAAAATATAGTAAGTTTACTCCTAGGTTTGAGTCTGTGTGAGACAACTTAGGCATTTCAATAGAGGGTTCTGGCTTACCAGAAAGGGTGGCCTGCAGAGTGTGCCGGTCTTGGGAATGCTGATACTCGCTGCTAGTCTAAAACCAAAAAATCCAAGTGTTACAGTCCGCTTGTATTTGGTGCAATGGCTCCTCCAGGACAACTCTTGTCGACGGAGAGGAGGGCTCACCTTTGTTATGTAGATGACGGCAGGCCGGTTCAATCTCCCAGCTCCTAGCATGAGAAGCATGAAAAGTGTTTCGGGCTTCTAAGGTGGCGCACGATGGCTGCCTGCAAAAAAGGAATCGTAAGGTTCCCTCTGCTCGTGAACGTTTGTAGCTTAAAAAGATAGATTGCGTTGATCTAAACACCATTTCATATCTATTTTAAAGAATCGGGAGCATATTCCGGTTATTACATGGGCGCCATCTTTGTGCAGGGCACACAGCATGTGCTGCTATGTTGTGTTTGATTGTATATGCTTGAATTGGGGACCCCCCTTTTATTGCGATCTTCTTATCTTGTCTTGTAACGGACTATATGTTGTTTGTTGGCAATAACTAATATAACCACAGTTCATAGAAGCTGCTCATTGGCCCTTGTTGTCATTACTTGTGTACGTGCCACCTACTGTTTTGGGGTAATTGCTGGGACATGCTTATGATGTCCCTTGACCTCAGTCAAAGCCTTTTGTGTCAGATGTTGATGTCTACATATCTATGAACCTATTGAATGCAGGGACTTCGAATGTTGTTTCTTGTCTACTTGTTATGATGGTTCCAGTATTAGCTCAATTTGTAGATCTCAGAAAGTTCATTTAAACCATCCACTGCCGAATTAAATTTCACTATGAGAATTTCTTCCCTTCTGGTTAGCTTAGCATCCAAATCTCCACCTCGAATGTCAGGCTCGATTTTAGATACTACTGTCCATTTGAGTTCCAATTCAATATGATTGTTCAAACGCCAATGGTTCACCAAAGGTGCTGTTTGCACATTCTTTTTAATTCTTGACTTGTGTTGTGAAATTCTAGTTCGAATTTCTTGGTTTGTCTTGCCAATATATAGCATGTTGCATGGACATCTTATTCCGTATACAACATACCTGGACTTACAGTTGGAAAAGGTCTCATGTTTCCAAGAGATATTGTTATGTTTGAATGCAGATTCTTCCTCAGTAGTGGCGCAGCACACACATGTTCCGCATTTATGGTGGCCT
Source organism: Lissotriton helveticus (assembly GCF_964261635.1). Lineage (NCBI taxonomy): Eukaryota > Metazoa > Chordata > Amphibia > Caudata > Salamandridae > Lissotriton > Lissotriton helveticus. The sequence goes on along the minus strand of NC_136063.1, from coordinate 478,805,927 downwards.
ATGATTGGTGGTAGGCCAACTAAGGTTCTGATTGTCATTTGTTCCATTTGGGGGAGTGCTGCCCGTACTAATTGGTTTGCTATACTGAGATCTTTCCTGAATGCAAAGAGCGGTACACTTTTTAAAGAATCATGAAGATTTTTCATCAGGTGCCAATTGCGATGGATGACTTTTTTTGGGCAGTATGTTGACACAAACACAATTCTGTCTATTTCTTTTATAGTTCGTTTTTCAAGGAGACATTCACGTGGTGTCCACCACGCTCTCTTCATCAATCTCTTCAGTAATTTTTTAGGATAGCCTCGTGCCAACAAATTTTTAGTCAGTTTCATTGCGTGTATTTGATATTCATCTTTGAATTGGCCATTGCGGCGTATCCGGAGATATTGCCCGTAGGGTAAATTTTCCTTCAGACTCCGGGGGTGATTGCTCGTGAAATGCGATGATTTATTGCGGTCAGTTGGCTTTTTAAAAAGCGTTATTGCTAGACCTCAGTCTGAGGGATACACCTCAACGTCTAGAAATAGCATTTTGCTTTTTGAATGGCTTAAACTCAATTTGATTGTTTGTGTCCTATTGTTTAGCCAATCGTGAAATTTGAATAGATCTTCCCCACTTCCGGTCCAGACGAAGAAAATGTCGTCTATATAACTAATCCAACTTTTGATCCATTGCACAAAGGGATTATTTTGATAGACAAAAGTTTCCTCGTATCTAGCCATAAATAGAACTGCCAATTGTGGGGCGGAGGGGCATCCCATGGCAACTACGCCAATTTGAAAATAAAAGTCGCCTTCGAAGTTGAAGTAATTTCTTTTCAACTCAAAGTCCGCCAATTTAACAACGAATTTAGTTGGTACCAGTTGAGGTTTATCACGGGTTTCTAAAAAGGATTCTAATACAAGTATCCCTTCTTCTTGGGGGATTTGGGTGTATCAGGACACCACATCCATGCTCACTAGCCAGTCGGTCTTTTCATCAAATTCTATGTCTGTCAATTTGTTGATGAAATCAGTCGTATCTCCTATAAAGGATTTGACATTTGGTAAAAACGGTTTCAGGAAAAAAATCAACAAATTTAGCAATTGGTTCCATCAGTGATTCGCAACCGGAAACAATCAAAGGGAAGTATTAAGAAGACCAAGATATATTGTTCAGAACGAAAATTCGGGAACAAAAAATGTGAAGATCGAAAAATACGGATGAGTAATCACATTACGTCACCCAAGGTCATGAGAAAAATCTTTGAGATCCAAACACAAGTCAGCAACCTGTCACAGGATTTACTAAACACCCTAAAAGGGATAGAAAAACGACGTGATATTACAGAAAACACACACTCCGAAGTAGAGCACATCCGAGAGCTATTAAATACAAAGTTAAAAATAATAAGAGGGCGATGCCATTTTCAAATAGACAAAACCGACCGGATAGGAATCAAAATTATTTAACGGAAGAAGAAATACTATCACTACTTCGGGATTATGAGCCAACGGACCGCATTAGGGGGGTGGAAATCAAAAGAGTACCGCTAGACGCCAACAGAATATCCAAGAGGAATGAGAGGAACCCAATCTCAACATCTTACAACAAATCCAACTAACCACCGATTCGTTAAACATGAACACAGATAGAACAGAGAAATCATTAAAATGCCTACTGCTCAACTGTCGATCTGCAGCGAAACATGCTTCTGAAAATAGCCGACATCACTATCAATCAGGAAATAAACATAACAATCCTTACCGAAACCTGGCTATCTGAATCCTCGCTTCCAGTCATGGACCTTCTGGTGCCCCCGCACTATAACATAATGAGACTTGACAGACAGAAAAAGACAGGAGCTGGTATTGCCTGTATCCACAGATCGAACTTAGAAGTTGGCCAATTTCAATCCGACCCTCTCAAATCATGCGAATACCTAAGGCTCAATATAAGATCGGCTAACAAACAGATTTGCAACCTACATGCCTTGTATCACCCACCGGGAAATAATATGAGCTTCATTGACCAGCTAATGGAGATCATCACAGCTAACGCTAACACCGACACTAATAATATATTTTTAGGTGATTTTAATCTACACTGGAACGACATCAACGACAAACAGGTCAACGCATTTAAAGACTTCTTAACTGAACTAAACCTATCCCAAGCATGCCTACAACCAACACACTCGAAAGGAGCAACATTGGACTGGATTATCTCGAAAAATATTGACATCTCAATCCTCACAATAGAGCCATGCGACTGGTCAGATCACCACGCCATAACCTTCCTAATACCCTCACGGGTGAAGATAAAAACCACTCAATCTAGCAAAATGAAAAGATGGATGCGAGATACCGGAGACTCGAATATGGATCTTCTAATTGAAAGCTGCAAGAGAGACCTAAACCTACCTGACAACATGCAGAGTGTGAATGATCGAACAAACCACTACACTACCTCAGTAACGAAAATAGTCAACGCCACCATTCCACTTAAATTGAAAAGAGTTACGGAGAAGATTAAAAACCCATGGTTTAATGGAATATTGAATGAAGACAGGCGAAAACTGAGACGTGCAGAAAGAAAATGGAGACAACACCCATCATCCCCTGAGCTGAAATCCCTCAGAAAAATCAGAAATGCATACAACAAAAAGATCCTCAACTCTAAAAAGGAATTTATCAGAACAGAACTGGTTAACGCCAAAAACAGACCACGGAAACTGTTTGAGATTATAAAACAACAATCAAACAAGCTGGCAAAATCTGCCCAAGAAGTCACCAAAACGCAACTAAATTGCGAAGAATTCTCTACCTTTTTCACCAACAAAAGCCAACAAGCTGGAAAGAGAACTTAGGATCGCAGCAGATAACCTTGACTACAATACACCATCATCACAATCTGCTTCGAAATATGCGAATAGTGCGACAAAAAACAAGGCACACTGGGACACCTTCAAAATATTGGACCATAATGAGATTGCTAAAACGCTATCTGACACTAAACCCAACAATCACTATAACGACCCACTACCATCAAAATGCCTGAAAGAAATCATCCATATCGTGATCCCAATAGGGACAGAAATTATAAATGCCTCACTTTCCCAGGGGGTCCTTCCAGAATGCCTTAAGACAGGACAAGTAGTCCCGATCATCAAAAAACAGAATCAGTTGAGCCAGCACATCGACAACTTCTCACTGTTAGATGACTGCCAATCGGGATTCAGAACAGGTCACAGCACAGAAACAGCAATCCTTCACATTGTCGATGATGCACTTCAAGCACTAGATCACAATCAATCTTGTCAACTCATCCTCCTAGACCTGTCTTCAGCGTTTGATACAGTTAACCACGAAAAACTACTGAACAGACTTCATGACAGGATGGGAATTTCTGGCAATGTACTGAAATGGTTACAGAATAGAACTCAGAGATTCCTAGTAAACTAATCACTTTCACCTTCATGCCCAAACACAATTGGAGTACCCCAAGGATCTACTTTATCTCCATCACTGTTTAACTTGTACATCGAACCCCTTACAGAAATTCTGCGAAATTCCAAAATATCTTACCACATGTACGTGGACGACACGCAGACATACATCAAGATTGCGCCCCTGGAAGACATAACGTTAATGAATGAGGCCCTCAAAATGACGTAAAATGGCTAACTAGCAATCATCTCAAGCTAAACGCAAATAAAACAGAATTCTTACTTATCACACCACAAAATAATCAATCAGAAGTGAAGGAATGGTCCAAAATGATCACAGCGTTAAATTGCACCCCTACTCTAGTTGACTCGCTGAAATCACTCGGAATCACACTGGATGAGAACCTTGATATGAAAACCCACATTAAAGTAATGGCAAAAAACGCCCGTTTTCAATCGGAACTACTTAAGAAAAATGAAATCATTTTTAACGGAGAAGGACCTAAAACTAGCAGTGCAATCACTGGTTATCTCGAGGATTGAATATGGGTGTACAACGCTAGCAGGACTACCAAAAATGTCTATGGCACCACTAAAAGCATGCCTCAATGCAGTGGCAAGACTTATTACAGGAACGAGGAAATTTGACCATATCTCCCCTCACCTGAAAGCTTTAAACTGGCTACCTTACGAAGCTAGAATACAGCAAAAAATGGCATGTATCACCCATAAAGCGATTCACTACAACACACCTAGATACCTTGCCCAGAAAATAGAAATTTTAGGAGGAAACAGACCTGCCCGGAGTGCCAATTATCTGCTGCTGAGACCACCTTGTCTTCAGGAAGAAAAAAACCTATGAGAGGGCATTCTCAGGAGCGGCCCCCAGAATCTGGAACTCTCTTCCCGCGAACATCAGAAAAATTACAAACACTGCAACATTTAAGAGGGAAACTAAGATCTTTCTTATGAGTAAGTTCCTTCCATAGGCAAGACAATTCACCATCTAAGACTTAACATTGAGGTGATTATTAGATAACAACGTAGGACATATATAGATAATCACCAACAATAAGATGACACCGGCGATTGGCACGAGACTAACTATGGGACTGGGGAAGATAGAGTCCTAAAGAAAAGTCTCTAAAAACAATCGGATACGGAAAGACTTTGTACATCTATATAATATAATTAGTACCTAAACTACCTCAGAACATTATATATTCGTGTTTAATCATGTACTGGTCCTTTTTATCGTTATCTTTACATTATCTTCCTATGGACTAGGTATAGAAGTATTACTAACTAATTTCTTTACAGTCATATTGTTTTTTAAATACATTGTGTTTTAACTTATGCCATTTGTTGTTAAGCGCTCTGATACCCAAGGGTCATGTTCGCGCTATAGAAAACTGTCAATAAATAAATAATTATAAATAAATGAAGAACAGTTGTTTTTTTTACTCCAACGTGGGATCCTTCTTAATTTTTCTGTAGGATGATATATCATCTAGCTGTCTTTTCACTTCCGTGATGTATAAGGTTCGATCCCAAACAACAATTGAGCCACCTTTATCGGCTTGCTTTATCATAACCGAGGTATCCTTCTTTAAATTCATTAATGCTTCCGACTCGGGTTTTGTTATATTATGCTTTATCCATTTCTTCTTTTTCTCCATCTCTGTGATGGCAGATAAGATTGTCCTCTCAAACGTTAAAACTTCTTTCAGGATTTTGTTGGTTGGTAGGCAAAACTGTGATTTGTTTCTTAAACCTGTTGTCTCTACTGTTGGTTCATATGAGTGTTCGGAGAAAAACTTTTTCAATCTGATCTCGCGACAGAATTCTATCGCTTCTGTTTTTAGCTTGGCGAAGTCGGTCATTCTAGTTGGCACGAAGGATAGTCCTTTTTGGAGCACGTTTTCTTCCTCTTTAGTCAACGTTTTTTTAGAGAGATTAAATATTGGTGACACGGTTAACTTTTGTAGTTGTGTCTGCGTGTTGACATTTCCCACGGTTGGTAATTGTATCGTACTTTGCCTCGAGCCTTCGTTTGGCCTCGTCCTAAAAAAGGTACCTGTTGTGGTTGTTGATAAGTGCCTCTCCTGTTGTTATTTCTGCAAGGTTCTGGGTTATCTCCTTGGCTACCACTTCCTGAGGAAGATGTATCTGAAAATGTAATGAAATTGTTTGCCGCTATATACACCATCAAAAGTTGTGGGGTGGACCACACAAAAAGGGCAATTTCCTACAACATCCCAAAAAGATATTTTTTTTTAATTAAATGATTTTTATTGGCAATTCATATATATAATTACAAGGCACAAACAACAGGCGTATATTTGTATTGCATCATCTGGTACAAAGCCATGGCATCTGAAACTGTATCATTTCGGATTCAATGCAAATAGTTGTTAACATATGTATCGCCTTGTTGCAAGCAAGGAATTATTCTAGAAGAACAATCAAGTCCCTAGTGCCCAGTTATACATTCTATTACTCATTGTACGCTTTGTTCGTGTTTTTCACATGGGCGGCCGTCACACTACGGTATAACAATACTATCCAAGATTAACAAATCTACTTTTAAAACTTCCAATTAGAAACTTAAACCTGTGCAGAAGAGTGTTATATAATAGGATTCCACAGTTCATACCTCAGGTGTTAGAACCTCAGGTGTTAGAGCCTCGGGGGCCCACAGAGGAACATCCAAGAAAGATATGTTTATTATTGGAGCTAAACAAGGAACCACTGGCTTATTGGGTTGATAGTTTATTTAAACACACAAATAGAAGTAAAAAGAAGAAGGGAAAATGAATAGAAAGAAACAAATCTTTCAGATTGTGAGGTATTAATCACCAACCCTGGCAATGAAGTGTACTTCTTTTAGGGGGATGTGTAAATATTCCATGTAATCAGGACAAAGTTCTCACTTACAGCGCAAGACAGCCAGTGCCTCAATTGAGATGACTCATTGCATCCATGCTGCATGCTATTGTAGGAAGAAGCAAATTATGAATGGGTGTCGAAAAACCAATGGGTGTAAAAGGCTGAACCAAAACCCATTTATATATCTGAGTTGTATTTTTTTTAATTTATGGTTCCATGGGTGGGGAGAAAAAAATGAAAAATTACTGTTTTGGGTGGGGAGATAAAAATGGAAAATTACTGTTTTGGTTGGCTTACTGGCCGTGGGCCAATAGTATTCCAGAGACTATATATGCAGATGATCAGACCCACTTCCCCTCTTCGGCCATAGCACAAGCCCTTGCCAGATACAACACCTCACTCTGTGTGACTTTCCCACGCTTGGAGGAGCAGACAGCCGCTCCTCTTATAGGTGACATGCCGCTGCCCTGTCACTTGAGTTCTGCGCATCCGGATCTGGAGGAGCATACCCCATAGAATTATATGCCAAATATTGTGACTTTGTTGACCCACACCTCTTGAGCCATTGCAAGGAAGCTGCAAAAATAGACTCCTTCCACAGAGCGATTGACCATGCCATGATTGCTGTCATACCTAAAACACCTCTTCCATTGACCTCTTGTGCAGACTACCACCCTGTATCGCTAATACATTGTGAAGCAACACTTTTTACGAAGATCATGCCTCCCCACTCCACAGACTCCTGTGCTCCTTAATTCATCAGGACCAATGTGGTTTTATGCCCACAAGGAGTATGAGGCATTGCCTGAGATGCCTCCATGTTGCTCTGGTTCATTGGCACCTCTTGTCCCCTCCTTTAGCACTGCTGTTAATCCAACTTGAAAAAGCTTTTGATACTGTGGACTGGGCATATCTGGTTGCACTATTGGAGAAGGAAGATTTTGACACCTATTCTGTGGCCTAGTGCTGTGGCACCCACCAGAACTGTTGCCTCCTCCCTCCTTTTCACGTTGACCATTTATCCTCTTTCAAGGCTCATACATTGCGGCACACAGGTGCTGGGGTTGGAATGGGCACTGGGTCATGAAGACCGCATAGCGCTTTATGCCTATGACGTCCTATTATGTCTGGCAAACCCGTAGCCCGCAATGCCTCCAGAAACTGAATCTTTTTGCAAATGCGTCGGGACTGTGGGTCAACCCTATTAAATCAGTGATGGTACCATTGGCTTCATCATGGAGCTGTGGGGATTGGCAAATGTCCATCTTCATACGCCGTTTTTACTTCCATTATTTGGGTATCCAGGTCACCGTAGAGCCGGCACTGACACGGTCCCTTAATATTAAACTCCTCACCCGTAAGGTAAAATAAGACCTGAAAAAGTGGCAAACACTCCTGTTATCTTAAATAGGAGGAACCAGGAGCTTTATTAAGCAGGTCCTGCACACAGGCTCCAAAGTAATAGTGACAAACACGAGGGGTGGGCAGTTCATAAGGTTGGAGGGGGAAGGGAGGTTTTTCTAAAAAGTGCCCTCACACACCGAAGGATATCATGCTTCATCATTGGGCCTTGCTCTTCGTCGGGCCGGCACTGCAATGCCTGACGGGCACCCATGAAGGGGCTCTTTGGCGGAGATCTTTTTGGTGATGAAGCCATAGGGTGAGTGCTGGTGTGTGGGGGCTAGGTAGTGTGGTGCGTGTGAAGGTTAAAATAGGTCACGGGCAGCCCTAACTAATGTCTTTATTCCCAAGGGGCACTAGTCTAACTACAAAATGTGAGCCCCAGCTGGATGTCATGATCCTATAGGGCTACTGTGGTGCATAGGGTCGACATGTTTCATGCCAATTTAGCCCCTAACGGGTCTGTCAGCACTTTATCAGGACCAGAAAAGGGTGATTAAAAGGTACTTTAGCACTACCGCAAAACTGGTTCAGAGATTCCTAACTAGTAACCAGGTGCAGTCGAGCACCCCGGGTCATTAGATCCTATGGAGGAAGACCTAAAGGAGAAGGAGAGGGAGAAATAAAAACAAGAAAACCAAGGTCTACTTAAGATAATGGTAAGAACATAATCGTTGCGCTATTGATGCCAGACAGTACAATAATGGATATGCAGTATGTCAGATTTCCATATTTGTACTTTCACAGCCAGTGATAGGGGTGGCTTCCAACCTTGACTATAATAGTGCTCGCAGTGGCTAGGGTCATGAGGAAAGCTAGGGTAAACAATTTTACCATCAGACAATCATCCAATTTGACATTGCGGCATAAGCGTTGTCATAAGATCACCTGGCGTACATCAAGAGAAATGTATGACAAGTACAAAGACACAGGCATTCGTGCGGTGCAAGCACAGCATTTGACAATGTCAGGAATTGCAACAGGTGATTCTAGACAGACATTAGAACACCAGATTTAATCATCCATCTAAGTAATAAAAACGGTCCCACTTTGGGTGAGCTGGTAATCAAAGTATAGAAGGGCCCATGGGGCCGAGACCGGACAATGCCGTCAGGCTTTTAGTATACGAGTGGGAACTCACCCCACAAGATAAGGGCTTGTGCTGATGGGGATAGCAGAGCACGTTGTTGCTCTGATATACGAAAAAACAGTCAACACAATTATCAGTTACTGAAGAGCTTGTTTCTTACCAGGAGATCACCGTGGTTTCTGCTCACGAAGATCAGTATACTCACGATGAGGAGGAGGCAAAGGGAATACTCAATGTAAGGAGGCAGCGCAACTAGCGGCCATCCTACCCTTGCTCCTGTCCCCATGATGCGTGCTTCCAGATCTGCCGTCTTAGAGGATTTTCACGTGTCACCCTGGTGCATGGTAAACTGGACTGTAAACGTCAGTGGACATGTTGGGTGAGTATTTTATTAAATATTGTCCCTGAACAGGCGTGGAGCCGGTAGAGAAGGCATGCGTACTCTCTGGCAAGTTCTGTTAAAGGACCCATATGTCACTTAATAAAATTAAATAAAAATCCATATTGGTGGCTGACATTGTCAAAAGTATGTTTCCTAATAAAAATTTATTTTGCAGAGTTATGTTGAAAATATGTGAAAAAGGTGAAAAAATTGTTATTAGATGCGGATTGGTTTCTGGGTGCTCAAATAGCATCGGTTCCTTGGCATAGAGTCTTGTGGGACTGGGTGAAAAGGTTACTTGTAAATGTGGGAAGTGATGTAATGTGGGCTAGAATAAACAAGAATAAAGAAGCTGGTTGTATGTATGTGAGAGTATCTGGACCCAGACGGTGGGTGCAAACAGCTTACTATACGTGAGCATAGGTGGTAATATAGCCTCACCCATAAAGACAAATAACTGCTCATCTCCATAGTGTCGCCTATTTAAGGAGGGGTCATCTGTATGTGGGTACAAGTTGGAAGAGGCATGACATCTAAACAGTATTAGAGGGTCAGAAAATAAAGCAATCATGGGTGGTTTAGCTCAGCCCAAGGCATATCATCATTTAGGCCCTGTTTGTGTGAGGAAAGTTTAAATACCCAGCTCTGTTCTTTCCTAGGATGGGCCTCTTTCGATATTTGTGGGAACGCTTTCAAAATGGTCCAATTTAAATTCATTAGTTGCGTGGTTGAGTTCAACAAAATAAGTACACATCTTTCTGTTTGTTTTTTTTAACCTTATATTTAGGCTGTCCTGTTTTCAGTTTCTATTTTTGGTAAATTCTGGTGGAGTTTTTTCAGTGTTTTCAATTTCTTAAAAAACAGTTGTTATCAGTGGTTACACATTTTCACGCCACTAAAAACAACAGAAAAAGTGTTTTTCCGGTGTTTATGGAAAGTTTTACTTTTATCATTGCTTGCTTTCTGCACTGAAATAACTTGGTATATAGAAAGTGTACTTATAGTGTATATGAGGTCCAAAGAGATTTTTGCTAATTAATCTTATTGTAGTACACCATACAATACTTCTTCAGTGAGTCTTTGGTCATGTGCGCTCACGCTTTCCTTCCCATGTAAACTTCTGTGAAAAGGCCCTCTCCGCATTCATAACCCCTTGGGCTGAGAACCGTCAGCTAAGGGAAACAGTTTGCATGACTCTATCTTTGATGCCACATAAAGCACAAAATGATAAATATTTGCGTTTTAGTTCCTGGGCATAAGAAAACAGTGCACCAGAATGGACTAATAGTCAACAGCATCCCTCATTAACTCTGAAGATTGTAAAGATGCTTTCAGCATACCATCTAACAAGTGGCAAGGATCTCCTACAGGGAATCACTTCAGCTCGAGTATCAATTTTGACAGGTCATCACACACATTTTTTATATACGTAGTTGAATCACTACAAATACAAACACTATCACTCCAATCTATGTTGAACTTGGAAATAACCTTTTTTGCAGAGCATAACAAGTGACACTGCATTCCATGTTTTCCAAATGTCTGGTGTCACATTTTTACCACTATCCCAGATGTTTGATGATATATATACATGTCACTATACCTTAGATTTAATGTTTAAAGCCTGAGGTGTTGGCAAGTCACCTACCATCAATACTGACCCACTAGAAACTATGGTCTGATGTATTAAGGGTTTTTACACATTCTCTGTGGCAAATGTGATGACACATATTAGGAAAGATTTTTATGAAACTAGCCATTTTACCTATCAGTGAAGGAATCAAATGCAGCCAAAATATCAAATATGAGTTTGATATGTCCTGATTCTCTACAGTTTATAAAATAATTAAACTAAACCTAAAACGTGAAACTAAACCCTGCATCTTTAGACCAAAGGCCATAAAACTGAAAAAAGTAAAAGGAAGAAGAAACAATATTTTAGTGGCATCCCTAAAGAACAAAACTCAAGCAGAATAATGTTAGCTCAGTCTTTCTTACAGCTAGCTTGCATAACAAAGTTACATGTTATTGACCCCTTCAGTAAGAACAAAATGACTCTTTCACTTTCTTTTTCCTTTCTTTGAATGGCATTTAGTTTGTGGTTGTGCAGGTGTTTTTTCAGTGTTTATATGTTTTCACCGGTGAGGGCTATTTTTCTTTCAGTGGGGTTTTATCAGTTATTATAGGTTTAAACCTAAAACCCCACAGCCTACTTATATTACTTCTGTGCTGTTATTCTGGTTCTTATAGGGAGAGTGGTCATGCCTATGTATTGCAGCTGGCAAGGGCAGTTGATGAGATAAATACAACTGCGGGTATTACAGTTAGTGTGTTTGTTTGTCAGCATGTTAAAGTGTTCGTTAATGTGATTGTCTTTGTTGGCTTTGTCAAGGGACAAATTCCACACTGTCCACAAAGGAAGTGCCCCTTCATCAGGGGTATGTTCCACAGGGTATTTTGCATTGTTAAACATCATAGGAAGGACAGCATTGTACAAGATGGTAGTCTTGCCATGATTTCTTTATCTCCTCCAGAACTTTCTCCTTATGATCTCCCACCACTGGTTTCGGGAGATGGATTCTGTAGCAAACGTATTCATCTGGCCAAACTCGAGACCCCATTTGGCATTTGGGACATGCCAGTGTGTGCCTTATGATGGCATCTTGGGCATGTCTAACCTCTACTTATGTTACCTAGCATCCCAACTTCTGACTATCAACAATTGGTTTGCCGGTGGTTGGTCCAACCCAGCTTTTAAACTGGAACTTTAAATGTTAGGTTTTCCCCGTATCATGTCAATGCTCTATAGCAGCACCATTCCCACCTTGATTCCCCAAGTAACTCAATCGATATTTATTGGAGGGAGGGAGGCCCAGCAACACACTCGGTGGTGGTCCAAACTGATGGAGCAGATACCCTTATGGGATGGTACGTATTTAAGAGAAGTGGTTTTGCTGAGGGGTTTACCCACTGGGTTGCCATAGATATTACTCTACTGGGCGATGTATGGAAAGGCGCCCAAATGTCTTCCTTTCAGAAGCGCCAACAGATGTACTCCTTGTCTGGAACACAGTTTCACAAATACTGACGACTATGACATGTATTGCGAGTACATATCTCTTTGGAACTCCACTCCTGGAGTTCAGCCCAGCGGAGGCAAAGAACATGAGGGTGTCATTAGGTAAAGGAGCGGTGTCCCAAATTTATAGGATGTTAATCATCAATGCCCTAGACAGATTGATAGCACGGAGGACGGGATGGCTAGGTCCACTGGATGATCCAGAGTGATGTGATGTGTTGATGGTTTACAAATTACTCACCATTTCAGTGCGCTAGCACCTTGTGCAAACACATAACCTACATACTGTTTATCTTTCCCCAGTCAGGCTGCACAAGGCTTTGCAGCTTCCCAGCCCAGAATGCCTTCATTGCTCCCACATTCCTGTTGATTTTTACCATATGACATGGTTCAGTCCTACGATTGCCGATTACTGGGAAAGGGTGATTTCCAACCTTTCTTATGTCCTCAACATCGACATAGAACTCCACCCACTGTTAATCCTACTCAGAGTACTCAAGGGTGCAGGGGGAATCTGCACCGATCGGGCACAATTGGGTGCTGGTAGCCAAACCGGATATTGAAGCTAGATGAAAAGCTTCCAGGTCCCCCATGTTGGTGCAGTGGAGACGAGGGGGTTGACTAGTGTGCCCAGAAGGAGAAGCCCATCTAAGAGGCAAAGGGGTCCCCGAGTAAGCATGTTAAAATATGTGGGAAGTGGTATGGGGTAGTGAAAGTGGACCTGCTTTGAAGGGGAGCTGTGAGATCAATGTCATGCTGATATATGAGATGATGCTAACTGTTTCTGTCGTAATCCTACGAATATCTACCTCGATTGAGGCAGTTTGTCAGTTCAATGTGACATGTTACATTTGTAAAAAAAATAGTTAAAAAAACAACACAATTAAAAAAACATGAAAGGGCACTAAATAACCACAGAACAACACAACATCATCACATTGCAAATAATGCAACATGAAAGTACAACAGCACCATAAGAACACAACTCGTCACCTCAACAAAATGACATTGTTCTCAAACATTGCCACCTCTAGAAATCTGCTTTCATAGTAGGGTGGTAAAAGGTGTTTGCACTTTTTTTACATACCACTAAGGACCTGAAATATCGCCAGACAAAAGAGTTTTGGGATCCGCCCCTCAAAGTCCTCTTGTGTAAACGGCAATCTGATTTACTTAGATATGTTTCACAAAAAAGCACAGCCATTTAAATGTTGTTTGACTATTCAGCGAGTAGCATTAGAGGTATGCATTCTGTAGTTTACTAACGAGAACCAGCGGACGAGTAAGACAAATGCTCAAAAGCGTAGATGGTAAAATGTTAGGGGCATACTTATAACAAAGTCACATTGCTGCGCTGCTTGACAGGGAAGGGATGTTTCTATTTAAAAGAATATGGGGTAGCTCGTGGAATGGCATATCAAGATGGCGGCCGCACTCTAAGAGTGCTTCAGACCCCTCCATCATATGTGCCACAATCCTACACCATCAGCACTTACCCAGCCTTCTAATCTGTAGCTGCCACACTTACTGAGATCGGTGTTGCACGGCTCTGCTGAGAAATCCGTTTTCCTCATCTGCAGAGAATGTGTCCTGGCCCCGAATTCTGGCACGCTCTAATCCAAGATGGCGACACCTGCACCTTGGACCCCTGCACCCTAGTTTTCTCCCGGCACTGTGGCCCTGAGCCATATCACCAAGCGGACCTATCGGCATCTCTGCAGAGAGGAGACATCGGACTGCACAGCTCTCGTTTGCTCCCGCTCCTCAACTATTGCCACACAAAATCCCCTGCGGGAGTGACCTTCTCCCCATTTTGGCCGAGTCTTTGCCACTGCCGGGGAGGTCTGCAAGGTGAGTGCGGAGACCAGTGATCTGGTGTACAACGACCTGAGGATAAGCTGTCTTGCCGGTTAGCGGGGTCTCAGCGTTTGAGTTCCTTCCTCCCCCTGGTCCAACCCAGCCCGTGGCTGATTGTCAGCGGCGGAAATGGCCTACCTGTGAGCGGAGCTTCATTCATCCTGCATCCGTGGTCCTGGTGGCATGCTGGTGGAGGTGGGGACATAGCTGGGGATCGGTGCTCGTTCCCATTCCTGGTGCCTCGATCGCACATCCCACTGCATGGCCAGGGTGCAGCCTCCTGCCCCCGGCTGAGCCGCCGCTGCGGCCGCATATCTCCAGCTGCTACCATGGAGGCTGTGGCTACCGTGACTCCTCCCAAGTGATCCTACGGTGAGTGGACCAGGCCCGTTGCGGTGACTGGGCCGGGATGCGGGTGGAAGACTGAACGTAGAGACGGGCATACATACCGCCTCCAGGCTGAAGTGGGCGATACTCCTAGCTGCTCCCGGTGTTGGTCTTCCCTGGGCCCCCCCAGTGATCCAGTTGTCTCCGGTGGGCCTAAACCCAGAGGCTGTGACTACCCCTACCTTCCCGCTGTGGTGCCTACTTGCTTCCTGGCTGCCGTGGTCCCTCCTAGTTCTCCTGAAGGAGGTGCCCCGCACACTGCTGGATGCCCTCCTGGGCCCCTGCGCTCCTGCTGCAATCCTTCAATGTGGGGCTGAACAGGGTAGAGGTAGTCAGGAGGACCCACTGTGACCCAGAGCTGTGCATGCTCCGCCTTAAGGCTGAGGAGAGGCCTTGTGACCACCCATTGCCTGCAGTTGCACTCCCTTGCGGGGGTCTGGTACTTGGCCAGGTGAATTTGCTGTAGAGGTCGCAGGCTCTCCGCCCCCCACTGAGCTTCGGCCAGATCTCCTGAATGACTGTGGTCCCTACTGGGTAACCACACCCTGACCTCAGGCCCTCCACAGTGGGAGTCACTCTAGGGACCTCCTCTTCTGCCATATACCATCACTGCGGATCCGGACTTGAAGAGGGGGACAAGGGACAACCAACACGACCTGGGGCTGTGCGCGTCCGCTGCAGACCTCCTTGCATGGCACATCAGACCACTCTGACTTGACTCCCCATCACTGCACCTATGTAGGCGTTCACCGGCGGCTTTCTGTGCTCACACCTGGGCGTCATTGGTCAGCTGGGACCGGAGTGCCCGCGTGGTGGCCAAGCCTGGGGCTGACTTGAGGCCTGCTCCAGGGCCACTCCCATTGTTACTAAAAGATCCGCCTGGAGGCTCTGGGGAAGTTCGGACTGTGGGAACCGGTTGCCTTGTGGACAGTCCTTCCGCTCGCCACCAATTAGTGGATGGCCTATACCACATCCTACACATCCATACTTGGTGAATTCCTATCCCATCTGATGCCATAGCTGCAGAGACATACATCCCTCCCCTTGGAGAGATACCGAACTTTACCCTACGACGCTACGGGCACCTAAACCTCCCCCAACGCAGGCCAAGATGGACCAATTTACGACCTACAATCCAGGACTGGCTAGTGGGTCCACGGAGGCACCACCCTCTCCGGCTACTGATCTCAACACCATCCTGCAGGCAATCAATACTTCACAAACCTCGGTCGACAATTAAATCGGTGAGGTTCGGGTTGAGATCACCCTCATTCACCAGGACCTTCGCAACACAACAGCCCGGATTGCGGAAACTGAGCCTTGCATCTCTACGGTCGAAGAGATGTCTCCCAGCTGAAGGACCAAGTCACACAACTGCAAACCCACACCAAGGAACTGCAACGCAGAGCAGAAGACGCTGAATACTGCTTGTCATGTAATAATCTCTACCTGGTGGGATTTCCGGAGAGCTCGGAGCATGGCCAGATGAGAGCCTACATCGAACAATGGGTTAAATCCTGGATGCCGGAGGGCTCCCTCTCCACCTGGTTCGTGAATGAGTGTGTTCACCGCTCTCTTGTTCCAAGACCCCTGCCAGGAGCACCAAACAGACACATCATCCCCAGAGTTCTCAACTTCAAAGATAGAGACCTTATCCTTACTGAGGCGCACAACCAAAAAACTGTATCCTTTCAAGGCCAGCCAATTATGATCTTCCCAGACTACACAAGGGAGGTCCAAACCAAGCGGCGATCTTTCACTGAGGCGAAACAGAAACTGCTTGTGCTGGGCCTCCAATACCGACTGCTCTACCAGGCCTGCATGCGAGTGTTATTCCAAAACAAGTCCCTCTTCTTTGACTCTCCGGAGGCAGACTGGACTTGGCTGACTAAAGAACTCCCATAATGATTAAATCCGCCGGCTTCACAATCTGGAGCTCGGGAGATCGGGTGACATCTATCCGAGATCGCTTAAATCCAGTGGAGGACGAGCACGCTCCCCTAAAGGAAAGAGAATGGGCCAAGCTAGATCAGACTCCCCAGTGAGCCCTGGGTTGTTCCCCAGAGACTCTGCCCAGTTGGCTGGACCCTGCTCTCTCCACAGATCCGAATCGATGGCCCGCTCGGAGCCTGATGTTGCCTCACCTGGAGCTCTCCAAATAGACTCCACTGACTCAGACCTCTCTCGCAGCCCAGTGCTCCTGGGGTGAACACTTGCCTCGCCTGTAGGCCATCTAGAGACGCTCTACAGCAGCTGCCTTTGATGGCTGATGTTTGTTACAATAATGTATAATCATTTCACAATGCAATGTTAGTTATCCTTATGTAAGGAGGGGTCTTCCACGCAAACCCAAGCGTTTTAGTATGTTTTTCTTCTCTTGGTTTCCACTTAGGGCTACAGATGCTTCTGTTCCTGAAGTATAGAGTGGGGGGAGTGTTGGGGGGACTGTTGTCCTGAGATCCAATTATTACATGATGGTCACCACGTTTTAAGTTTAGAGATTTAGGTTTAGGGATTTATAAAGCACATGGCTACCCGCAGGCATCCCAGCGCTATAACAGGTAAGGGCAACTATCTGGAGGGAGAGTTAGGGGAACAGCCATGTTTTAAGTTTCTTTTTAAAGGACTGTTTGTTTCCAATCAATTGCAGCTCTGGGTCCATACTGTTCCAAAGTTTGGGCACAAGATGAGAGAACAATCTTCCACTCCACCTTGACCTAATAATTCTGGTGGTGTTCATCAGAAAATTCGAGCCTGATCTAAGACAGCGGCTGAGTGAGTAGTGGGATAGCAAGGTTTGTAGTGTTAAAGATTGGAGGGATTTGTAAGCATGAGCTGAAAGCCATTTTGTATTTTGGCAGCCATTTCAGTTAGACATGTGCTCGCCATGTGCTGTTTCCCTCTTCAGAGCCTTGCACATGCTCAGAAGGGCCTAGCTAGTAGAATGCACCTATTCCTAATATACAACTGTCAGGCTATTTTTGCTGCTGTATGGAGAAGTAACTCTCATCCCACTTTGTTGAGCAAGCAGATCTTGCATGCCCATATTAGGCATTTTGCATGCTTACAGGAGCCAGGACCTCCCCTTGGTCTTATGTTGACTATGTAACCCTAAGCATATATAAGGCCCCAGTTTTCTGTACTCCTTAGACTGCCTCATTCATTTGCTAGGGCTTCTGTGTGATGTAGTCTCCCTCATTTGAGGTTATTAAAGATGTTACTTTTATATTACAGCTTCTGTGCCAATTTCTTCTTTGTTGGTTTAAAAGGACCAAGTATCAGTGAGACCCCTGTTCTTCAAATGGCGCTCCAATGTGGACCTCATCAGAGAAGTGGCTATCTAAGGGTGTGATCTTGTCAGGAGACATAAATCTACTGAGGTGGACAGGACAGGATTCTACTAAGGAGGTAGTCTGTGCACGGAGATTCTGGGAATTCTCTGTCTCTGCAGCCCAGTATATTTCTGATCTTCCTGATTTTGATCTTCCACATGATTACCACTCCTGACTGAGACCCTTTTTGGTGTGAGTATTCTAAAGATGAGACCCCTGAGAAGGTTTCTATGTTCTTCAGTGGCATGGCCGGGCCTCTCCCATACAGGCTCCATGTGCCAGGCATACAGACTTAAATTTAATCCTGGTCTGAACGGGAAGCCAGTGTAGCTTTCTCAAGGATGCTCTAGCTGACTGATTCTTGGGTATCTTAAGGAGAAGTCTAGCTGCCGCATTCTGTACAACCTGTAACCTATTAGCGATGTATTTAGATGACCCAAGGTATAGCGAGTTTCCATAATCAAGTCTTGAGACAACCAAGGCTTGCACCACCGTCCTTCTCGAGTTCTCTGGGAGTAGGCTAAGGAGTTTCCTGAGCATCCAGAGGATGCCAAAACAAGTACCGGACAGCTTTTTGGCTTGCTTCTCCATCGTTAAGTTCTGATTGAGCCACATACCCAGGTTTTTTATGGCACATTTAGGAGTTGGGGTAAGGCCCCAATTTGCTTTCCAAGGGATCTCTAATCGAGGGTTGAAGTTTCCGACCAGGATCATAAGCTAGGTTTTGTCCCGTTCAGCTTAAGACTGCAGTCAGCCATCCATGTTCCTATTTTTCCAGACACTGGGTTAGTTGCCTATGGTCGAAATTCAGGGAGTCTGCTATTGACACCACTAGTTGGGTGTCATAGCATATGACACAATGGAGAGTCCAAAATCCTGGACTATATGAGCTAATCGGCACAAATAGACATTAAAGAGAGTTGGACTCAGAGAGGATCCCTGAGGTACTTCACAAGGGGCTGAGAGGGTATCTGACAGAATGACGGCCTCCATGCACTGAAAGAATCTGTCACTCAGAAACGAGGCCACCCAGTGTTTGGCAGTACCTCTAATTCCAATGTTTTCGAGTCTATTGACAAGGATTTTTTTGTCTACCGTGTCAAAGGCTGCGCTTAGATCTTATTACACAATCGCAGCCGCCCTTCCCTGATCTAGTATGTTTTTAAATTTTTCGGTGACAATGAGTAGAGCTGACTCCGTATTATGCTCCGGCCGAAAACCCATCTGGGTCTGATGTAAAAGACCATGATCTTCCAGAACCTGTGAGATCACACTATTCACATGTTTCTCTTCGATCTTTCCCAAAATGGGCAATAATGAGATTGGGCGATAGTTGTCATGACCGTGGGGTCTAATTGAGTTTTTTTTAGCAATAGTTTTACAATGGCATGCTTCCACTCTTTAGGTGCTATCCCTTTTTCAAGAGATAAGAAGATAAGGCTGGTAAGTTGAGTTAAAACACTGCCCCCCCCCTGAACAAGAATATGGGGTGATACAGAGTCTATAGGGGACATCTTCCTCCAGCTCCTCTCTAGTTTTCATATACCAGCAACTTCTCTTCACAACAACACTTTCTTCCATATTACACGCCATCCAGGGAAATGCTCCCGGCCCTACTACTCACCGACAAAGCGAGCAACACTGCACTCAGGCCACACCATGCTATTTTCCACCTGCACCTGTACCCATCATGATGAACTTGCATAACGCTGGAGATTTTCTCCGCATCCTTTCATGGAATAGCAACGGGTTGCTAGACAAGTTTAGGCGGCCAGCAGTCCTGCACGATGCCCAGCACCACATGGCCGACATACTGCTGCTCCAGGAAATACACCTTCTGGGCATCAATTGTCCCTTTCTGGTGTGCTATGACTACGGCAGGGCCTGGCACTCGGGGTTCACCCGGGGTTCCGGGGGGGGGGTGGCAATTCTCATGCGTCGCAGCCTTCCCTTCACACTAACTATGGTTACTACTCACCCCCAGGAATGCTTTATAGCCCTTAGTGGGTACATGGGTGGGGCCACTCTTAACTTGATATCCATATATTCCCCTCCATCACTGCTCTCTTCAACCCTGAAGCATACCTCCAACCTGATTGCCTCGCTTCCCCTGGACTGACAATCATTGGTTGGGATTTCAATGCAGTTATGCACCTGACCCTTGACGCCTCAAGCTCACTGAACAGCACCAGATCCACCCATGTGTGGCTCCACACTAATTGAGCAGACACACTTGCATTGTGTGATGCCTGGAGAATATAGCACCCCCAGACCAGACAGTACACCCATCCTTCTGCTGCGCATCACACACACACACACGTATAGACTACATGTTCATGCCAGCACTGGACTGCCAAAAAGTCAGACACATTGCTATCCTTCCTAGGGGCATCTCTGACCACTCGCCGATACTCTTGGAGGTGGGAGACCCTCCTGGCATACTTTGTCCGATCTGGAGGTTCAATGCGTGGTTCCTTCATGATAAAACCCTCAAAAAGACAGTGGGCGCTGAGCTCAAACAGCATTTTCTGACCAATTGCGACTCGGTCCCCTCCCTAAATATTTTATGGGAGGCCCATAAAGCTACTATTCATGGCTTTGCCAAGGGCCAGCTGAAACACATGCACAGTCCTAAGAAGCTCAGGTCACTCTCTTCGAGGCCCAGGCGACTCTGCTTGGAGCCCAGACTCCCTCTCAACCAGACGAGGCATATGATAGGCAACTCATACATCTGCGAGAGGAATGAAACAACATTCCTTTGAGGGTGCCAAACTGTTGTGGAGATCCTCTGTGGCCAGGGTATATGGTTGAAGAGATAAGAACAAGAAACTCCTGCATCATCTGGCCACATACCCTAAGGGCAATTGGATCATTCCGGAGGTCGTGGAACCAGAGGGTGTTACCCACTGCGTCCGCTCAGAGATAGCTCTGACCTTTCCCGCTTACTACTCCAGACTTTACTCTAGGCAGGAACCTGAGCTCTCTCGAGTCTGATCACCCAAACACATATCCATCTCCCACTCTTAAGCCAAACAGATGCTTTAGACCTAAATATTCCTGTTACCCAAGAAGAGATCAGCAACACTATATTGCGTTCCACCCAGGGCAAAACACTGGGTCCCGTAGGCCTCCCTCAGGAATACTATTCAACCTTCCGAGAGGTACTTGTCCCACATCTGCTGACTGTCTATGCAAAAGCAGTCAAAAACAGCTTGTTTCTACCCAAAACAGATGCTGCCACTATTTTGGTAATCCCTAAAACACAACCTCCCTCACAGCACTGCACTGAGTATCGCTCCATCTCCCTCCTAAACACTGCGGTCAAAGTCTTTGCTTCGAATCTTGCTCACCGACTGAAACTGCATCTCTCCAAGTTGGTTCACACCGAGAAATGTGGATTCCTGCCTTCTCGTGGCACCAGACACTGCCTTAGAAGTCTCCACGTTGCTCTAGTGCATCACCACTCCTTAACTCATTACTTTGCGCTCCTCCTCCTCAACTTCGAGAAGGCGTTCGATTCCGTAAACTGGAAATACTTAGACAATGTCCTCATTGAGAAGGGTATGGGCCAACACTTCCGGAATATTCCCGGCCACATGCACGAGTCTTAGTCAACGGGGTACTCTCAGAGCTATTCCCCATTGAATAGGGGACGAGGCAGGGCTGTTCCCTTTCGCTGCTCCTGTTCGCCCTGGAGGTGGAGCCCCTGGCATGCCTGGTGCTCTCTTTCGATCGTATTCAAGGCTGGAGATGGCCCAATGCTGCGGAGGGCAAAATCGCACTCTATGCGGAAGAAGTCCTGCTTTTCTTAGCTGAACCAGCCCAATCTGGCCCTCGCTGCCTTCGGACTCTGCACCTCTTTGGGCAAGTCTCTGGTCTGAAGCTGAACTCCAGTAAATTGTTCTTAGTCCATCTTCATCTGTCAAGAGACTGTTTTGACTGGCAATCTACGATCGCAATCAGAAGACAGTCTTTCAAATATCTGGGGATCTGGGTGGCCCCTGCTCCCCGACCTCGCCTGGTTGCTCAATATCACCCCGTCAATAAAAAAGCATGGGCCGATCTCCACAAATGGCAAATGTTACCGCTAAATCCCCTGGGAAGTGTCGCCCTCTTTAAAATGATGATACTCCCCTGGTTCCTCTTTGTGATCCAAAACACCCCCTTCCAATTCCCACGAACATGGTTCAAAGAACTTGACAGCTTGACTATTAAATTCCTTTGGGTCGGGCGGAGACCTCGCTTGGCCCTATCCCAGTGCCGGATCCCGCCCTTTGATGGTGGCATGGATATGACCGACCTCTATCTTTACTATTTAGCAACCTGCCTACTCACACTGCATGACTGGTTTAACGGGGACTGGTCGGACCCAGCATTCAGGCTGGAATTGGATGATCTGGGCCTATCCAGGATTCAAGCATGCTTCCCTGCGCCGTACAAAATGGACAAACAAACTGACCCAATAATCTCCACTATGGCAAGGGACCTGGCTTCGTGAGGTAGGTGGCCTAGAGGGATTCCAACCTGGGGCCTTATTGGCATCTCGCAGCTTGGGGATGTGTGGGCGGGTGACCACATGCGTACCTTCCAGGACGTACAATCCCGCTATTCTCTGCACCCCTCACAGTATTATAAATATTTGCATCTACCCCATGCCCTTTACACACATGTACGCTAGGGCACATCACTCCCAGGGTATAGCCCCCCTGAGGTGCAGATTATGACAGGCAACCTGGGGAAGAGGATGTCTCTCATATTTACAGCTCTCTCACCAACAACACTCCAAACACACTAGACCGGCTTCAAAACTTATGGGAACAATGGGTGGGACCCCTCAAAGAAGAGGACTGGAGAGATGACACTGATGGCGCAGAGGACAGTTACCTCCCCCGCCTGGCTCCGACTGGTTCAACTATGCTACTTACATGCTACCTACTTAACGCCCAAACACCTCTTCCAGGCTAGTTTTAAACCAAATGCCTTCTTGTGCACGATGCGCTCATGACCCGGCGGACTTCTTCCATATGGTATGGGTCTGCCCAATCATCACGTGCTACTTGGATTCCATAGAAAAGGAGCTCACGGAGGACCTGGGCTGGGAGATCCTACATAACCCCCTAAATATAGTCCTGGTAATCACGGATGGCCTTGATGGCTCCCGGGCTCCCAATCAATTCCTTATCACACACCCATAATGGTAGCCAAGCAAGACATCAAGACTAGCAGGATTAGTCCGAAGCCCCCTGGCATTTCGAGATGGCGCAAAGGCTTAGTCTGGTGTGCTGCAAGAGAGAAACCATTGTATAAGGGTGTCCAGCGAAATACCGAAAGGTCTGGGGCAAATGGCTTGGGCAGATAGATTAAACGTGTCTGCCTGTAAATGTATAACTATATAAGACTTCCAGGACTGAGTAATGTAACCTTGTCTCCCTGTGCATGTAAAAGGTAATCTCAGATAAAGGTTGTAATATATTGTTCTTGACTGCTGCTGGTAGTTTTTGTTTAAAAAACAATAAAATTGTTTATTAAAAAAAAGAATATGGCTTATTCTCGCCTTTGTCCCTGCGCTTGGGCTGCTTTGGCTACCTAGCGCCAATGCAGGATTCCTTGCACCATGGTTCTACAGCAGAGGTCTTCAAACTTTTGAATGCCGATTCCCCCATCGACATTTTGAGGTGTAAAGACCCCCTCCTGACAAAAATTTCTAAACCTGTAGGCAGGGCTACTGGAATTATGAGGCAGGTGATGACCAAATTATGCGACAGGCTTGACTAAATTGTGTGGGAAGAAAATGTAAATGATGTTATGTGATGCCGTGTATTTTGGGATAGCATTGCCTCATTAATTTGAAATTATTTTTTTACACACAGTAACACTGAGGAAAGATTTCACCCCATCAGTACCTGTTTATAACCAAAATACAGCAATTAACATCAGAAAGATTTTTGTGAAGGGCCTTCCACTCCGCAGGAATACGTGCTGCCACATTAGAAGCTCACCTGGCCCTGGCCGGGAGAAGCAGGGGTCCCTTAAAACCCTGGCGGTTTTGTGCAGAGTTAAGCAGTTTATCCATGTAGCTACAAATTTTTAAACAAGGGCATCAACCACTTTTAGTAACAGCCAGAGTCAAGGTGAGAAGCATAATGAAGAAAGGGGCAATTAGTTACTCATCTGTCTTCCTAGTACCAGAATTTGTGGGCTCAAACATGAGTTTCCCACCACACTGTAAATGTAAACTCAATTCACAGCTACACAAATCACAATAACACAGAGTTTGTCTCACGAGAAATGCGCATGCGCGGCCGCCCGCTCATGCGCATTGATTAGTAGACGGCGCCATGAACGAGCAGAGGGAGCCCCAGGATGCCGCCGACAAGGTAAGTGTATTTTATTTATATTTTGGGGCCCATTTAATTAAATTAGGTATGTTCGGGAGGGCGGGAGGGAGGCGGGTGGCGGGCAACTTCGCTACGCCCAAGGAGTGGGCGTACTGTTGCCTGCTTCACCTACTTTGCAAAGGGCGAAGTAGGCAACACTACGCCCACTTCGTGGGTGTAGCGAAGTTGCCCGCCCAGGGTTAATACTAAGACAAAAGACAGAATCAAATAATATATTCATTGGTTCCAGTGAGTGTGAACACACCTTCCTAATTACTGGGGGTTAAAATTGAAATCTGTATTTGTAAAGCGCAAACTACTCACCCTTGTAGGTCTCAGGGCACTGGGGGCTGTCGTGTAAATTAAGTGAGCTATTGCACACAGTCACATGGTGCTGAGCTGAGCTGCCGCCGGAGCCGGAGATTGAACCGTGAACCCTGTGCTCCAAAGTCAGCTGTCCTTGGCCGCTGCACCACACCTCTTCATTAATAGCTGGTACTGATCCAGTTTTCCCAGTAGTATATTTTGTATGTGATAAGAATGCTTATTATAAATTGCCTGAACATTGGTATAGATGTTGTTGTATGGGTATTATTTTCCCAAACATATACCAAGTGGATGAACATCATGGAACCAATGAAAATAAACTAACACAAAAAAAAGGGAAATAAGTGTGGCAGAAATTGTGGGTGATATATTTGGTGCGATAATACTTTTATTGGGAGTGATTTGCACATAAAATGAGAAAGCTGTCTACAGTGGTTGATCGTGATCAACGGATACCACTGGTGGGTTCTTAGTGATACTGAAATGGTTGGTATTAGATCAATGGTTTTGCATTACCGGCTTACGTTGGATGTATTGTTGGCAAAACAGGGCGAAGTTTGTTGCATGCTGAAAACCAACAATGTTGCACTTATATCCCTGACAAAAGCATGTCATTATTAAAGTGCATTACTCTATCTGATTCTAACAAGACTGAAAATCCATATCTCAGTATTAGCTCTCTAAGTAGCAGTTCAGCAACAGTAAAGCTGTCATTTCATTGTGTAGGGAATGCCACAACCCAACGTGAGATTAAACATACAATCACAAGAACATATTTGAATCCATTACAAGTTGGCATTTTCTATGAAGTCCATCGGCATTTGAGTAAATAGACCACCTACTCTTCCAATTCGACCCAACTTAACAAATGTTTTTCTCCCTGCATTTTGTTGATAACACATTACACATCTTTGGCACAGACTCTCTGCAATGGCTCTGAACTTGGCATTGTACCATGTCTGTTTAAACAGTCTTATCATAGTATCTCTGCCTACATGAGTTGGACCATGGCAAACTCAAACTCGTGCCATTGGTGACAGTAAACTATGGCAACACAGGTCTCCCTTCTGCATAAACCTACACTTCGTCTTCTGGTCTTCGTGTCCATCCTGCTTTGATCCACCCTTCATTTTCTGCCTCACTAACTGACTCTTATAATTCTCTAATCTCTTCCTATGTTTCAACAATTGAAAATATTAGTCTGCATTCAGATTGCTCTTTCAATGATTCCCCATTGGTTTTATATGAATTTAGAGTACAATAGCGCACAATTTGTCAGCATATCTATTGACAACTGTGACAAAGTCAGAGCCGGATTTATGAGCTGAACATTTTACCACCACAATTTGGGCTGGCAGCTGTAGTGCCATCAATAGGTTCTTTACACACTCTGTTTCGTATTGGTGAACCCTAAGAGGTAATAAGGCCACATTGAGACCACAACTGCCCGAAATCATGCACCACCCCAAAACCATCATGACTGTCTGTAAATATGGTAATTCACATCTGTTCTGTAACAAACTCCATCACTGTACAAATTGAATATGTGGCTCGCAAGGTACCTTTAATGTCTCTCAAGAATGGCCCATCCACAAACAACACATGATCAGATTCAGTTAATGGAGTGTTCTGTATATCAGGTCTCGGTTTTGTACACAACTCAGTCACATCAACCACTTCACAACTGGGAAGTAGCAACAAAGTAGCTGGATTCAGAGTTGTGCATTGTGTCACAGATACATTTTCCACACCCAAAATCATCTGTTCATATTTTTTTAAGTGACTGCTTGTAAGATGCTTTGTGCAAGTTTGTGTTAACAAAATCTCAACCGAATGCGGCAAATACACTTTCAATGGATGTCCCATCACAATCATTTCACGTTGTTCCAAGCTCACACATGTAGCAGCAACTGCTTTCAAACAACCAGGTAAGGCAGCAGCTACTGGATCCAATGTGGCTGAAAAATATGCCACTAGATGGCGTGCTTCCGTGCTTTTGCGTCAGAACTGAAAGTGCATAAGAGTACAACATTTTTGTTGAAGTCGGACATTCCCAATGCTGGTGCTCGGCTCAAATTGCTTTGGTTCAAGAAATTAACTCATGCATTCTTCATCTAGATGAACAGGATCTGACACATCTTTGTGTGTTAGCCTTTGCAATGGCTTGGCTATTGGTTAAAAATGTGGGATCCACTGTGTGCAATATCCGACTATTCCCAGGAACATTCAAATCTCCGTTTGTGTACTCGGTGAATTTGAAAAATGTCATTGATCCGAGCTTGAGACAATTCTTTGACTGCTTTCTCAATGTTATGTCCCTAATAAAGGACCTCTTTTTGACAAAGTTTTAACACTTTATGCCCACCTACTGGCAAATGGTTCAGCGGAGCAATCGTCCCCAAAATGCAAGCCTCTTTGGTACCTGATGCAACTAACAAATCATCAATATATTGCTCTAATATTGAATTATTAGGCATTATCAATGACTCAAGACTTTTTTCAAAATCTGATTGAAGATTGAGGGGCTTTCAGTATACCCTTGTGGTACTCGCCAGCTTGCCAAGACATGGTTTCCGAACTGGAACGCAAATAAATATTAACTATCCGGATGCAAGGGTATAGAGAAAAATGCTTGACACAAGTCAATCACTAAAAACCACTCTGCTTCACACGGAATTTGGTACAGAATCACAGCTGGGTTTGGCACTATTGGACAACAGGGTATCACAATCTGATTGGTTTTTCAAAGGTCTTGAACTATTCTGTATTTCTCATTAGGTTTGCGAATTCCCATGAGAGGGGAATTGCATGGACTCCATAAAATCTCTTTCAGAATACCTTGTTCAATCAAAATCTTAATCACAGGAGTTACTCCTCCAATTGTCTAAGTACTCAGTACTTATTTTGTAAGCTGGTGTTCTTAGGAATTCTGCATGTGGTTTTACAGTAATCCGAATTGGTGCAACATCTTTTATCAGACCAATATCTTTTCCTGAAAAATCCCAAACATCAGTCAACAGTGTATCTTTCAATTCAACTTGCAAATCATTCGCTGTAAATAAAGGATAAAGACTATTCACTTACATGTCCTGTCGTGTCATTTTAAAGACCACATCCCCATCTTCTGTATGAAATGCATTTCCATCAGGTGCACAATAAATGGAACAGTTCATCTTGCACAATAGGTCTCTACCTAACAGGTTAACTAGACTAGTGTCACACACCATACAGTTGGGTAAATCTTCAAAACCTCCAATTTGTATTTTTATGGGTTTGGTCACTGGGGTTCTAATAAATTTGTTTGAAACTTGTACAACTTGGATATTTTCTCCTGAGAGGCGTAGGTTAGGGATTGTCTCAGTTCTCACAGTGGAACGGCTGGCACCAGTGTCTACGAGGAATGTAATAGACTTTCCATCAACCTTGCCATCCACTTAGGAACCTCTCTGGTCTACCATCAAGGATGCACCAAGCACGCATTCTTCCTCCCCCCCCTCAGGTACCGTCATTGAGATGTATCTGAATTGCTCCCATCCAACTCCATCAAGTACTGTGAAGACAACTGCATATTTGAATTCAATTGATCATTTGTATAGAACCCCACATTTGTATTGTGCCTTTGCACTTGACCATTCACATTGTGCATACGAGCTTGGGGCATTCTCTGATCCTGCCCTCTGTCAACTGTCATCTGCTGATTCTGATTCTGTTGATTCATTATCTCATTATTCATTTATGTATTTGTCATTCCATGTACTCCTGTGTTTATCAACTGTAAACTTGTATTTCCAATGCCTGAATTTGCCACACACATGACATAGAAACTTCATAATGTTCTCCAAATTACCACTTCAACCACTCGCTTCTTGTATCAAATTTGACACAGTATTTGTCACTACTACTCTCATTCCAGCAGTAGACTGACCATTTCCCTGATAAGCACCTGTAAAATCCGTATTCAAATTCATGAAGCCTCTTTTCTTTGTTGCTTTCATCTGAGCCAACATCAATTTCTCTTTTAAGTTTTTGTGACACAAATCAATATTGTCTCCACAATATTCTGCATAATGAAGAATTTCATCAATTGACTTGCTTTGCCAAAAAATCAGATGCTGTTGAATCATGGCACTTATTTCTGACCTCAAACCGTCTCATATCTTTCTCAGAAACATTCTCAATACCAATATACTGTTTATGCCTGCAAAAGCCTTTCATATTACGCATGAACTGACTCCTTCAAATCCTGAGTAGACCTGTCCATTTTCACCCAATCAGTTACTTTTGGCAAAAAATTCCCCTTCAAAAAAGTAATAACATGATCATATTTTTCATGACTTCTTCTGATGGAGCTCCTCTTTTTGGATCTCTCGGATAGTCTTCTTTTGGCCAGTCTATAGCAATTTTTCACTTGATCCACAAATCAGTCGGAACTACAATATCAAACAATGCATCCAGATCTTTCTATAAGACTTTAGAAACCTTAACAAACCTCTCCACTTGTTTGTACCACTCTATTGGCTTCCCTCTCTACCTCGGGAACTCATCTGTAAATGATAATATATCCTGCCTGGACCAAGGTACATGAACAAACCCACCTCCGGGTACTTCTTCATAAAGACTGGTGCATTCGCTTCTCCAGTTTCTGCCTCCCTCACAGGATACAGAGGTAAAGTTACTGTCATGCCCTCTTTCCTTTTTGCCCTATGCCTTCCTATCAGTCCACTTCACCCCAACACTTTAGAGTGTAAATCAACTCCTTTATCTGCAAACGCTTTCCTGAAACATTCAAACTCTCTAAATCCTCGTCACTAAAATCCAATCGATACATCTTTTGTAAAGCTTTGGACTTCTGTATGGCAACTCCATACTTTTGAGCAATCTCAGCAAATCTCTGATGTGTATTTCTCATTTTCCGGGTAATATCCTTACACATAAAAAGTAAATATTCATCACAATAATTAGCTAACCTCTTAGCTAGTTGTTCCCAGTATTGTTTCATCTATTTTCACCTTTAATTTGCTCACATCTATGTTCGTCTCTCGGGAAGAACAATTATTCTATTTGCTACAACCAAGTGCAATCTCTTTTATCAACTCATCTAACTCTTCTGGGGAAGATCCTAAAGATGTACCCTGTCCTATCTCTAATTTCTTCACTAACTCCACCTGTCTTTGACCCTTCTGATGACAATGCCATCCACCTCTCCTTCTGCAACATCTTTCTCAGATCTATCTGTGAACCTTTTTTCAGAGTTTCAACTGTTGTGTCTGAAATATGAATCAACGGTTATAACTCTTCTCCCATAATAGCATTGGCTCCATTATGCTCATTTGACCCATTCCTGTTTGTCATTCCCTGATTTCTCATACCTGTTCCTTCCAAGATGGTGTTAACTCCCTTCATATTTCTATTAGGTACTGTTAAAGTATGAACTTGCGAAACTCTTTGTTCATTATTATATTGTATATATTATATAATGGAACAATTGGACCTATAGTTACTGGGACTGATAAAGCATCTGGGTTAATTGATGTCATTATTTTTGGCGACTCTTCTCTAACTGGAGTCTGAACTAATGATGTCTTCTCATGTGCTGTATCTACATACACTAAGGGGGCATTTGGTTGCTAACCAAGGGGTCTTGACTCCACATGTTTCTGCTCTTCATGATAAGGTGGAGGTCTGTTCACAAGTCATTCATTCAAGAAATCATCACCTATAGCTTCAGCTTCCTCAACTATTAAATAAGTGTTTTTAGACTTCAATTCCTCAACATGCTTCTTCTTTTCTTTATATTTCTCCCCTTCACTGGTCTCAGCTACCATGACCGGAAACATTTGTTCCCCTTCAGCTATATCCTTCCTCAACATTTTCTTCTGTGCATTCCACTTTGCCTCAGCATGTCGGCTCCCAGTATTCCTGTACCTACTCTGATGCTTTTCTCTTTTATATGCTTCCTGTTCCCACTCTTCAGGAGCTTCATACTGCATAGATCTAGGATGTGGTCTCAAGCTATTCATTTGATTCCTTACATTTTCTAAAATTCTAGTATTAAAAGTTCCATTCTCTGGATATGCTAAACTACCATCTTGCTCAGTATATTTCATCCAGTTCTCCACCTATGTACAAGTGCAATAGCCCTTCTCCAATGACATAAAGGAAGCAGAGGTTTCCCGAGCCACAGGAACTCCTCCTCTAAATGGTATTGGCTCATCTTTACTAAACAGGGTTTTTATCAGTTTTCAAAATGTCAGTATTCTCTACGCTAAAAGTCAAATCTTTACAAGGAAAATCTTCAACAATTTATTTTTCCCTGTTATGTTTCTCTGCCACCATTCTAAGCTGATCACGCTGTCCAATACCAGCGTGGCTCCATACCAACCAACCAATACCAGCGCGGCACCTGATGACAATTTCTTACCACCAACCAATACCAGCTCAGCACCTAGTGACATCAGTTTAAATCCTGCTACTGACCCTCCCTTTACAAAGACATTGTCGTCTTTACAAAGTCTTTAACAAAACAAACAACATAAAGTAACTTGTCTGCTCAGCTGAAAGAAAAACAATAGATGCACACAATCTGAGAATTTCTTTGGCTTCCAGCAAAATCTCGACCAGCTCAATTTCACCCTCACTTAAATAAGGATTTTCAAGATCTCTCCAAATGCGCTCTTTTGAAGAAACCTCAAGAATCTCCACTTGTCATATTTTAAGTTCCCTATCCTAACACCAACAAGGCTTATGCACAAACTCCATCCACAGCAGACAATACACGCTTAGTGCATGCCAAAATAATACCACCCTTAGGCTTTATCCTGGGATCTTAGGTCAACGATGGACCAGTTTACTTTCGATTAAGGTCAATGATGGACCACAACATTAAACACAAAAGAACTGATTTTTCTATAGTCCCCCAATATCTCTTAACTCCGTCACTTCATTACCTAGTATTTTTTAGTCAAAATAACCATCTGATTATGCTACCAGAAAACCAATCCAGCGGAAGTGATGTAAAATTTGTGGGCTCAAACATTACTTTCCTACCACAACGTAAACTCAATTCACAGCTACACAATTCTCAATAACACAGAGTTTGGCACATACAAACTCTACAAACACTCACAAACTGCAAGGTCCTCTGATAGATCTTATAGGAGCTAATAGGGACTCAGATACCAAGAGAAGGAAAGTCACTCCTTCATGAGGACATGTAAAAAAGAAGTGCTTAGCTAATAGCAATATTCATATAATATCAAAAACATCATCAATAAGTAAGGACAAACTCATGAAATAGTTATCAAGATACCTTTATCAAACTTCAAGATGAATGGTCAAAGCACAAAAATACATTAGAATGATTTAGTAACGGTTATTCATTTGTATATAGGTAAAATTCACAAACATTACGGTTCAAAGCAAATACATCACAAATTAAGTACCTGGACCTGCACCTTCCTGCACATAAACAATCACTACAGGCATGTTCTTCTTTCAATGTGTGCTGTGGAATGTAGAACGCATTGAAAGAGGAAAAAATGAGGCGAAATTAAACATTGGTCCTTGTTGCGCCTCCCTACGCCACTCCTAGGTGGGCGCAGCATTCAGATGCATTTCCAGATTCACGATTCCTCGTAAATCTAGAAATGTGACCTGTTCCGTGGGTGTTGCGTGGGAACACCCACAGCAACAGCCATGAAATGCCCCTTTCATGCAAAGTGTTGCCTGTAAAGGGGCCATATTTACAATGACAGGAAAAGCCACACAGGCTGGCTTTTCATGTCCTTGTAAATATGCAGCAGTAACATGCGCCACCAGGACGTCACAAAAAGTGACGTACTGGTGGCGCAGGGGGCTTGTAAATCTGCCCCACAGTTCCTACCTACAAAGTAACTTTTGTGCTGTTTGCATCATTTCTAATGGTCAAAATCCGTAGTACGATTGTGGTATGATCATTCTCTAACCAAATCGTCCGAAACCCACATGTAATACCTTTGTTTAGTGTTCACCATTTTCTCGGAATGTAAAATATCACTTCCCACCGGAAAATACACTTGTAACTTAGTATGTCCGATCCACATGCTCTCTTCCGAACTTGCAACAAGGTTGACACAATTTATATAAACAGATAGGATGTCCATAAGCCAAACTGTAGGAAAGAAATTTCAGCGATAATACTCATAGTTACAGTACAATCAGGTCAGCATTATCTAGTATATTCGAAGGAAATAATCAACGATAAGATACATTCCTTTCAGATTTAAATAAGGGATCTGCCTTAAACCTCCTCCTGTACTTTCTGTTTCATATATAACAGACAACTGTTTGTTATTTGTGCAGGTGACTGAAAACATATTCCCCATATTTGTTTGAACTGTTGGCCCCTGTGTCCCTGCTCAGGGGTCTGACATATCAGATCTTTTGCTGCATTTCTGTACGGTCATGGAGAACTTGCTTGAGTGCTCCCCGACACAGCTACCCCCTACATTTTAATGACACTGCCCTCTGTTTCCTTGTTCCTCCCATCTGATTGGTGGTATTTGTATGGGATGGGTGGTCAGTGAGGAGGAAGGATGAGTGAGTCATTAAAATCATGCTCATTGTGAGGAGCAGGATGTGGTTTGTGTTCTGCTTCTCCTTCGCTAGACTGTACGAATACACAAACTTATGGTGTCTATTCCTGGAACCTCTTTGAATTTGAACTTCTTCGTTATTTTTAAACTGGAGTTTCTGAAAGTAGACTACATTACCCAGGTGAAACACTTGTTCCTCAAGGGTGTATCATGGAGCACCACTAAGTTCCAGCAAGTGGTACAGTAAGGAGACTGACTGCACGGGGCTATGAGCTAACCATTCAGACTCAATTTCTGGTTTAGGCCTGCTCTCAAATGATGCTCTCAAATTGTATAACTTAATAAATCCAGCTGTAAAGACTGCTATCAGTGTCTTGAGAGTCCTCCTCTTCTGAAGCAAACCAAATAGGCAGCTTCTCCTGACCCAGATAGAGATGTCTCTGAAGAAGAGATGAAACAATGGTGAAAGTACATGATTTTTGGAAGTTATTCAGCACCTTTGCAAAATTCTAGCCTTCCTTTTCTTTTCTTCTCTAGCCTTCCAGCTTATGAAACATATTTTTCAAGCATTGTTAGAAGAAAGAACCTGAGCATATTGCGTTGAATAAGGCTACAATTCCATTAGGAATTTTCATCGGTTGTTACGGTAGATTTATTAATGGGAGGTATCACATCCCAACTTTGGTTTCTCGCCCATACATTCAGCCTTTCTATTTAGCATTGAGCACCACAGTCTCATAAACTCTTGTGAGTGTCCACAAAATTGTGACTCGTGGACATCTGACCTGGAGTGGGTATAAATATTGCACCCCAGCCACAAGGCTGATCCTTGGCCTCGAGAACTCTAACTGAGAGCAGGGGCCTGTGATCTCTGCTACTTACCTTGTGCTCAAGAAACCTGGAACCACAAGACTTCTGCTTTTGGTCGCACCTGGAAAGAAACTAAGAACAAGATTAAGATACAATTCACTGATCACCAAATGTTTCAAGAGAACAGATTAATACACTAACCCATGGACATCATTGTAGTGCGCACAAACTCTGACAATGACTGAAACAGTTCACATTGGTAACAATTGCTTCTAGAGAATTCCACAAACATTCTTAGATTTGATAAAGACCTCGGACCATTGTGTTGTGAAGTCAATAAACCATAATGGGCTTGATAGAACAAAGGTTAGACCCTAGGTTGTGAAACCAGCAATCTTTGTTAGATACTTGATATCCCGACAATTGAAGAACAGAACTGATAGCTGAAAGACAAAGACCTTAAGAAAAAGTTAGCAAGGAAATTGTGTCATCTAGAAACAGTTGATGTGCTAGGTAATATTGTAATTTTCATGTCTTCAAGTGGCTCCTTTGTGTTTACATTCAGGGCATAAAGACAGAAGTGTGTTACCCCCCATTTAGAAGGACAAACTAGCACATCCCCAAAGACTCTTTCTCTGAGTCCCCAAAATAGGGTCCTTCCCTGAGTCCCTTAAAGACGACAAAGAATCTCTGTCTCCTTTCCTAAAACCTACTTCCCCCTGTGTAACTTTACTCTGCTTACATACCTCAGTTTGCAAAGTGAGAATTGTTTCAACGAGGATTGGGCAGACTTTCTCTTCTTCTGCAGTGGTCGAACAAAAACCAGGTGAGAGGAACAGTGTAGCACTGGATGGGAAGAATTTTCAGTGCACAGATTGCTTATCTTGATTTTCTATGATGAAGCAACACGTCAGACTTTTATCCGGAAATTCTATGGATTGACTTTGTGTTGTAACTTCCACTTCTTGTTCCTCAGTTGCAGACACACATTATTTTTGGATGTGGACTTGGAAAGCAGTCAGTTCTGGAAGTTGTCCTAAGTCCTCTCCCCTTGTTAAAAGTCCTTGAAAAACATGACTGATAACTGAAAACTGATTATTCTGGTTCACCCTTCAAGTAGTACAGTACAGATGCCACAGGTTCTTTTGTTCTTCTCAGTGTTCTGATCCTCTGCTTCAAGGCATGTTTTATGGCTGGAGAGGCACCTGTGCTTACAAAACCTCCCTTCATCATAACATCAGCCTATAAACCTGCTCCTCTCAACTTCTGACTGTGTTGAGAAAGTGAGGGTAAGGCCTCTGCACTCCTGAATGCCCTAGCAGACCTTTTTCTTAAACACTTGGGTTCTTCAAATCATCTTATATGATATCAGATTAAATTTCTAGTAGATCACAAAGGACTATTTTATTGCAGCACCAGGGACTCTCAGAGTCTTCTGCAAGAGTCAATCTCATAAAGGGCACCCGTATAATAATATTTGAGGCTCTGAAATGGGAGAACACACCATATAAACAAATACACTAGTAAGAAATCCCACTTAACCTGTATAATTCTTATAATCCTCAATAGGCACGGACCAACAATATTCACAAAATCATTTTTTATTTTACTGCAGAACAATGTTTGTTACATTCATATCACTTTTAGCTAATTTACAGTATACAACAAAACAATATCAAATTTCTCTACATTACAATACATCTCTTAGGGCCATATGTATCAACATACCCTTTTGCAATTTCTTAATAGCGATTTTTAAGGAATCGTTATTTAGAAATCGCAAAATGGTATGTATGTAGAAAATCGCTTTTTTTTTGTGATTTCTTAAAATTCCCTAATTGCGATTAGCAAATTGCTAATCGCAATTAAGGAATTATTTCCCATTCATTTCTATGGGCCAGGAGGCCCATAGGAATGAATGTGAAATTATTCTCAATTTGCGATTCGCAATTTGCTAATCGCAAATTGAGAATAATTTCAAGGGTGCAGGGGTGTGCAAAGGACACCCTGTTGCACCCCTGAAATAAGCATGGGTACACATGTGGTGCACATACATGTCCTAAGGGCATGTATATGCATCACATGTAATGTAATGTAAGCACACATTTTTATAGCGCAACTATCGCTCCAAGGAGCATCTTGGCGCTTCACACCCAACCCTGCTGAAATAGGTTGGAAGACAGAAGGCAGTATCACGCAGTACAATCACTACACCAATGCTCTGCAGGCTACATCAGAGAGCGAGAAGATCCATGTTTTCAAAGATCTCCTGAAGTCATTCTCCTTGACTATACAGCGAAGCTGAGCTGGCAATTTATTCCAAGCTCTTGATCCCAACACAAAAAAAGATTTCCCTCCTTTGGTGGCTAGTCTAAATCTGGGTACAACGAAAAGGTTTTGATTGGCAGACCTCAGGCAGCGTGTTGGCATATAGCGTTGAAAGCCCCTCAGAAAATATCTGGGGCCTTGAGACTGAAAGGCTCTAAAGGTAATCACAAGAATCTTAAATAATACACGCTTGTGAATAGGCAGCCAATGTAAAGCTTTAAGCG
Organism: Lissotriton helveticus; assembly: GCF_964261635.1. Taxonomy (NCBI): domain Eukaryota; kingdom Metazoa; phylum Chordata; class Amphibia; order Caudata; family Salamandridae; genus Lissotriton; species Lissotriton helveticus. The sequence goes on along the minus strand of NC_136063.1, from coordinate 478,769,444 downwards.
CCGCCGAGGCAGATGATCTTCTCGGCCAGCGGAGTACCAGGCGAGCTGCAGCGTGTTGGACCATCTGCAGTCTATGCAGCACCGCTTTATTGGTGCCTGCATAAAGACTGTTGCAGTAGTCCAATCTAGATGTTATAAGGGCCACTGCAACAGTCTTTCTGGCTGCCAGAGGAAGAAGATCAAAAAACTTTCTCAATGATTTGATGATCTGAAAACACGAGCCCGCTACGGCTACTGCCTGCTGTTTAAATGAAAGTTGGTCATCAAATTTGACCCCAAGATTTCGCGCAGAAGCAATAGTATTAGGGGGAGCTTCTGCGCCTTCAGGCCACCATTGTGAGGGGGAAAACGCGTTTAGAGATCCAAAAGATATTATCTCTGTCTTCCCCGAGTTACATCTGAGGTGATTGTTAGTCATCCACTCAAATGTAGCCCGGAGACAGTTCATCAAATTTTCTTCTGCCCCCGGCAGCTCCCTATCCAGCACTAAAATCAGCTGGGTATCGTCAGCGTACGATATGACTTCAATCTGGTAGGACGCAATCAACTCGATCAAGGGGACCATATAAAGATTAAATAGAACAGGACTCAAACTATCGCCCTGTGGGACCCCTGAGTTGATGGTCTTTTCCTCAGATTTATAGTCACCTAGTACTATTACCTGACGACGCAGAGATAGGAAATTAATAAGCCATGCCAGCACCATTCCACCCACACCTGCGTTCTTCAAACGGTCGATCAAGATTGAATGTGCGACCGTATCGAAGGCCGCCGATAGATCAAGTAAAATCAGGACGGCCTTCTTCCCTTGGTCCAGTGCCATGCGTAATGTCTCGGCTGAGAACAAAAGAACGGACTCAGTCGAGTGCTTGGACCGAAACCCTGATTGATTGGAGTGTAAGATGTTATTCTCCTCTAAGAAACTCGTCAGCTGGTAATTGACGAATTTCTCCGTCAGTTTAAACACTGCCGGGAGTAGGGAAATAGGACGCAGGTTAGACAGAACGGTTGGGTCTGATAGGGCTTTTTTTTGCAGTGGCATAACCGCTGCACATTTCCAATCATCTGGGATTACAGCAGTGGCCAGCGAAGAGTTGATGATACTATTAATCATTGGATTTAGCTCCGCAGCCAAAGTTCGAAGGACCATGGGCGGGCATGGATCAAATGGGGATCCAGATTTTATGACCGAAATGGCCTGGTACGAGTCCTCCAGAGAGACCTGCGCAAATGATTCCAAACGAGAGGTATTGGGTGTCAAAGCATCTGTCCTCATTTTATCCGGGTTAACCGGAATGGAGGGACTCAATGGGAAATCCCTGACAATGTCCTGAATCTTCTTGTCAAAATAGTCGGCTATATCATTACAGAGCGAGCGCGAGGGGGGCATCTCCTGGGAGAGTGCAGTGGGATTAGTAAAACTCTTAACTATCTTAAAGATCTCCTTCTGTCCCCTTTCCGAGGAAGAGATAGCCTCCAGATAGTAAGTTTTTTTTGCCAGCTTAATTGCGGCATGATAATTCTTACGTGCCACTTTATAGATGTCACGAGCAGCGAGCTCATATTTCCTTCGCCATCTGCGCTCCAAGGATCTTACTGCACTTAGTTCCATTTTCAAAGCTAATGTGAACCAAGGGGCGCTCTTTTTATTTGTGGAGCCATGTGTGTTACCACGCTTCTTCCTTACATCCAAGGATGAGCCGAATGTTGCTAACCATTCGCAATATTGCTGGTTATCTGTTAACGTGCACCCTGTTAAACCAGGTTTGCTTGCCCTCAACTTCTCCATGAGCTCCGGACGTGCTAGGGCAGTGATCCAATCTGGCTTGTGGCCGGCCGTTTGTAGGTCTGCATTAGAGATCGGAACCTTCTGTTTTACCAAAAGATGAAATGGGATGAGTTTGTGATCTGACCAAGTCAAGGTGTATGGAGCCTTAACTGACAAACCATCCATATTAGTACAAATGCAGTCCAGGACATGGCCTGCTGCATGAGTGGGTTCCGATGTCAGCAGGGTAAGGCCGAGTGTGTTTATAATATCCATAAAATCACTGGTACCTGGCTCTTTAATGGAGTCTAGATGAAGGTTAAGGTCTCCCATCACCGTACAATGTGCGAACCTAAGAGTAAGCTCGCTCAGAGTGTCTCCCACACTTTCCATAAAATTTGTCCGAGGGCCAGGTGGGCGATAGATTAGGGCACCGGAAAAGGAGAGGGAGTCATGGATGGTAAGGCAAAAAGCCATAGCCTCCGCTCCTTTGATGTCAGGCAGTTCAAATGTTGTACATTTGATGGTGGTGCGATAAATAATTGCCAGGCCGCCTCCCCGCTGCAATGGTCTGTCCAATCGTTGGATTGAGAAGGCATGAGGGAGAGCCACAGCTAAATCAGGATTGCACCATGGACGAAGCCATGTTTCGGTGACAAATAGGAAATCTAAGTCCATTTCGATGATCAAGTCATGGACATGCTGGGCATTTTTGCATAGCGACCTGGCACTTTGAAAAATGCTGAAATGTGCATTTTTCAAAGAAATCGCAACTTACCACCAACTAGTAGTTAGTGGTAATTTGCGATTCCTTAAGGGCATATTGCAAATTTTTTGGGCTTCATACATTGCATTTAAGGAATCGCAAAATTTGCGATTCCTTAAATGCAATTGCAAAATAAGGAATGGTAATTTTTGCGATTCCTTAGTTTGCATGAAGATTTGTGTGATACATACCATTTACCGAAAATGCGTTCGCAAACGTTTGCGAACGCATTTGGGCTTGATACATATGGCCCATAATTTCATGAACTTACCGAAAAATATAGTGCCCGATTCACAAAGAAAATTGAGATGAAAGTTTAACTTTATGACTTTCGGTATTCACGAAGCGCATTTACTACTCATAAATGCCCTTTGTGAATACCAAAAGTCGTAAAGTTGGACTTTTATCTAACTTCACCTTTGTGAATCGGGCCCATCGTATTTAGGCATCACAAAACCCACTTCTTTCTATTATTCACATCCCATGCCCAGAATCACACACACAGTTAACACATACAGTTATACTATGCGGAAGTGGCGAGCAGTATCCCAGCCGAAACATCCTTCATAGATGCTAAATCAATAATCATATAAAAAAATACTGGAGCGTTCCAACAATTTGGGGGCAAATAACCAGAAAATTCAGTCCATAAGTCCAAGGTCATCTGCTATGTTTTCATCATCTTGTGTTTACACGCATCCACCCAAGTACATGCTCATTAGCCAACAGGTGTTTTGCTCCAAATGCAAATTTTCAGAGCATGTGACTACAAACTGTATTTCTTATTCCTCAAACAATAATAGATGAAGTAAGGTGACATAGATCTTCCCTTGTGTCAGATTGTTGGTGGTCAATTTCTGCTATGCAGTTATATATGTCCCTAATTACTGGCTTGTAAAAAAAGGTCTATACTGTTTTTCGTAGGAAGTGAAGGAACACATTTTGATGTAGATTTTAACCCACTGTCTGTGGTGAGTTGTGAATGTATATCTAGTTCGGAACTTAGCTGGGGCATGCTGACAGTACCACATCCCCTGTCAAGTAGGGAAATTAAACGTTGCATGTGTTCTACATCTTTGATAGATCTGTTACAAAGTGAGGTAGAGGAAGCAGGTTTTGGGGTCTACTCACTTTGTAACCGATCTAGAAAGATCTAGAAAGCTGATTAGGTACTGTCAGCATGGCACATTACTTCCTCGGGATAAGAGTATAGAACTTTTCTACAAACAAGTAACTAGGGAGCTATCTGAGCAGAGGAGTGTTCAGAACAAAATAAGCTACAATTGTTATATAGAGGAGAACAAGGTCTTAAACCTTAAAAAACCTTGGGGCATATTATCAAGGGATTTATCTCCGCTTTTTTGGCTAAAATTATCTCCCTATTACCTAGCTGTCGCTAGCACCAGTTAGCGACAGCTAGTTGGAGATAGCGAACATCTTGTGCCCCTCTTTGCATGTCAGAGATATTTATCACTAATGACATGCAAAGTGGGCATGCCAAGATGTTAGCGACTGGAAACAGTCGCTAACATCGCTATCTCCTATTACCAACATTTGGAGATATTCGCGCTAAGCGCGAATATCTCCAAAAGCTAACACCTGCCCTGAGCAGTTCTTAGCCATGTTATCCAATGGGAGGTGGATAACATGGCTAAGAGCATTAGCTCGGCAATGCATGAATATTATTGAATTTACAGTGATATTCATGCATTTTGGCCGATTTTTATCGCTTAGGAGATAAACCATGATAATAGCAAGGCTCCTAAGTGATAAAAATCGCCTCAAAACGGCGATAAAATTATTGCCGCTAAGCCAACATAGCGATAATTATCGCTAGTTGTTGGTAATATGCCCCCTTGCCACTAACTCCAATATCGAAATAAAAGAAGTAGATAAAGGCAATAATATTGTGGTAATGGACAGAAAAGACTACATTGCAGAATTAGACCACCAAGTCTCTAATGCAAGGGAAGAAACTCACACTCTGGCACCTATATCATCTTACTTTGGCTATTATTGTTAGAGGAATAAGAAATACAGTATGCAGTCACACGCCTTTAAAAAAGTCCCATTGGGACAAAACAGGAGTCAGTTGATGATCCTGTGCTTGGTTGGAAGCGCGTAAACACAATAAATATAACAAAAATATATCACATGACATTGGGCTTAGGGACATATGGACCGGCTTTTTTCGTTATTTGTCCACAAACAGTGTTATTTAAACAAATATTGGAGTCCTCCAGTATATTGTTTTATGATTTAGTAGTTTGTTATTCTCTGAAGTCACACTATCATTGCCTTTACAGGGAGTGGAGTGTATAATATGGTAGCACCAGTCTTGGAACAAGTATTATTTCTGCAGAATTTCTACTCTGACCAGTTGAGTACTGTGCAACATCTTTTAATTATTGTCACAGCTACCTATATGTATATAACATCCTTTATGTATGCCTTGACGATCCTGAAACTGACGACTGCCCTAAAAGTTTCAGTGGATCACAAAATCACACTTGAGAAGATATTGAAGACAATCAAAGTATTGCCCTCAGTGAAACCACCTGGTGAGGATATCCTCCCAATTGATTTTTCCTCAACTAAAACCTCATCCTTCTTCTTGGTCAAACTCTTCAAGAAAGCTGCAGACATTGGTATGCAGTATCCTGAGTCTAATAAGACTAACATATCCTTATTTCCAAAGCCAAGTAGAGACCCTCTCCACTTCACCAACTATTGAACAATTTTGCCCCTGACCTGCAGCATAACATTTCTGGCAAAGATATTTGCCAATCACCTGAAAAGGTGTTTCCACTCCTCATCCACAAGAACCAAGTTGGTTTGGTGCCTGGCAGATCTTTGAGAAATCTCCTCAGTACCTTGCTATACCTCCTCTGGCAGGTGCAAAATGACGAAAATGACTCTCTCCATAGATGCAGAGAAAGCATTTTAACAAGTCATGGACTTCACCAAGCTGTTCATCAAAATAGTACGGATTCTGTACACTAACATGTCAGCATAAATTGATTGAAATGGATTTCTCTCAGAGACGATCCAAATTGGCAGAGGTACTCAGCAGCGTTGCTCACTCTCCCCTTTACTCTTCTTGCTTGCCCTGGAACCACTGGTGATTGCAATCCAACAGACAGTTTACATTGAGGGGACGCCAACTTCTGCTGGGGAATTAAAAATCATGCTATATGCTGATGACATTTTGCTAACTGTATCCTCCCTTGACTCAATCCTCCCCTGCATAACTCAATCTCAGCCTTCGGGCTACAAAATCAACTGGATGAAAAGTGAGGCCATGCCGATACCCAATTCTAACATGATCCACTCTTTGGATGGCCTCCCTTCCCAGTGAGTGGGTCCCTTCCAAACTTAAATATTTGTCTATCCTGTTCAATAGGGACTTCCAGTGGATGGTGCATGACAACAGTACAGCCCTAATTGACCAGATGCAACATGGATTTCTCAATGGAAACATCAAAACCTCTCTCTGTGGGAATGAGTTTAAACAGTTAAAATGGCCATCGCTCTACAATTCAACTATGTATTGGGCATGCTTCCATTGGTTATCCTAGGTTCAACCTTGCTCACTATTGACCAACAAATAAAGAACTGCATAGGGGATAGCATGAAGCCCATGGCTTCCTAAGCTGGAGCATTATTATGCAGCCCATCAACTACTGAAGCTCGCTTTCACCTACCACTTTCAGGACAACCTAGAAACCCCAGACTGAGTCCAAATTGAAAGATCACCGCAAAATGAGGCTAAAGGTTCACAGGTTACTAGAAAAGCAAAATGGTGATCATGTGAGGATGACTGCTCCATGCCCTCCCCTTTGCCTGACTCATTAATCCCAAAATACAGGCCCCCCACTCTGCTGAGGAAAAATTCGACCAGCCAAGAAACCATTTGGATTTTGGGCTGGACTCTGGAACTCCATTGTGAGACACTCAATTGAGGCTAATCTTAGCTGGAGGCATATCAGCAGGCAGGGATCAACTATGCTGTTGCTACGGCTGCCGTGGGTGGAGTGGAGCAGGAAGATGGATTGGTGATATCTCTGCTGATGGTTGCAAGAGGATAGAGAAGCTGCTGCGGCAGCGCTTCGTAAATGGAACTGGGCTCTGATCGCCCGAATGCTCTGCTGCTATTAAAGTAGACAGCAGAAAAGAGGATCAATCAGCAGCATACAGAACAATGAGCAGTCTATCAGTGTGAACAGCCCTGAGCCACCACACTCTGAGGTATAAACTATACTGGTAAGCACGACTGATGAAAGTAAGCGGCTAGATAGAGAAGGCTTACCACGTCGACATAACAGTGGACAGGTGACCTGGTTGAGGCAGAAAGCAGGGCTGACCCCAAATGAAATGCACAGTACGCCCCTGTCAACAAAAAAAGAAGGAGCACCTGTTGTTAAATAGGGGCAAGATGGAGATACATTTTTTTCACTGTCAGATATTTCTGACTGGTTGGAGGGGGAGAGCCATAGCCAGGAAAGCAAACCAAGCAGTGGAGAGGACAAACAAGGTAAAACCATCAATGACACTGCTACAGTTAGAAGGAAAAAACAACATCATGGGAAAGATCTAATAAAATTGAAGCAATGGTGAGGGGAACCCATTGGGACTAATCTATCTCTCCAGTTTTGATGGGGGATGGTGACGAAAATTGTAATTTTGCGCAAGGGGGCATGGAGGATGTCTCGTTAGAATCTACATATCAAAGCATTATGGCTCATAGGGAAGAGACACACTCAGAAAGCCCTAGAGTGCAGACTGCATTCCGAATAATACAGACGGCTCTCTGTACTGTCTCTAAGATGTGTACCGAGTTCACCGAGAGAATGTGGGTAGCAGAGAATAGGATTGGAACCTTGGAGAGTGAGGCCTCAACACACAGAGAAATAAGACACCTTGGAGAACAAAATGATTGACACCCAATGGAAATTGGAAGTTTTTGAAAATAGACTGAGACATAATAATCTTAGAGTCCTGGGTATCTCAGAGGGTGAAAATGTGTTGAAATTTGTGGCTGACCTTTTTAAGAGTGTTTTCCCTGTTTTGATGAACTCGGATTACGATCAGGAGATTCAACGTGCTCATAGATTCCCATTTAATCAGAGAGTGTCTACCTCACGGAAAGGGAACAAACCTAGAGCTATCCTGATCAATGTTGGAAACTTTTTGATGCATCAAGCAATTTTTGACCTGGCTCAACCAGATCACAGTACTCCTTCAATGGTTGTACATTTTTTGTCAGGCCTGAATTCTATCACTCCATGGTAGAGCTCAGTTGATGTTTATGCCAACTGATACAAACATTTAAAGTAAGGGAGCTCAGGCATTTTAATGAACCTAGCTACGCTGAAAATAGTATGGCGGGACACATTTCACTTTTTTTCATCAGAATTTAAAGTCAAAGAATTCTTGCAAACTCTGGTATAAGGCAATCTAAGTCTAAATATGCGAATGTAGGTGATTTTATTTGTTTGGGATCGTCACAGGTATATCTGTGGGTGGTTTTTCTTTACTACTTCTGGGTGTTGAAAAAAGGAGGTAGGGTTTTCTAAAGTTGGATCAAAGGCAAGCATGCAGGAGCAGCAACACTCCATCACAGGTCCTGGCTGCTCTGTTTGCTTTGAGAGGTGGTGGAAGCAGAGATCCGATGGGGGACAGTTGTTTGGATGGGGCGGGGGAGAATGCATTTTTTTATTTCTTGTACTAAATGTCATAGCAGACATATTTCTGATTGGAGTAACAAAAATGATATTGAAGCAATCATTATATCAATCAGCAGCAGTTGGAGAACATGGTAAATCAAATCTGTTTGTTTAATGTCTGTGGTCTTAATGATAAGAAGAAAAGGGGCAAGGTATCTAGGAGTCTACGATTTATGCAGGCAGATTTGGTGTGCCTTCAAGAGACCCACATATCCTGGAATAAGCCGGGGTGGCTGAAAGATATAGGATATTCCATACTGGCCCGTACTTGCCAAGGGACAATTTAAAGAGGGGTGGAAATTTAGCAAACAAGGTGATTGGTCCCAAAAAATGAGTAAAGGAGGATAAACTTGGGTGGTGGATTATTATTGAATGTGGGACTTGGGCTGTAGGTATCAACTTCATGATCTGTTCTATATACGGTTCTAATATAGATGAGGCTGAGGTGCTGGATTTTTTTAACATTGAGTTAGCAACGTGGCCACACCCTCTAATCCTCCGTGAGTACTTAAATATACATGTAGATATCCAAGACGATCTTAGGGGAAACCAACCGTACTCAGGAAAGAAACTGAGGGTCTATAAGGCAATTCAATGCATGGTGAGGGGCTATGAGTTGGTACATGAATGGGCTAAGCATAATGCACCCGACATAGGCTTTACGCTTTACTTGGCTCCACACAGTAACCTGGTATGGCTTGATTATGTTTTTATTTCAACTACACTGATGGGACAGGTTAGAATTGAGAGCCTCCCGAGGGCTTTGTCGGACCGTAATCCCCATGTTTAGAACTCTCAACCACAGTGGCTGTTACGGATCAATCATCCTATACTTTTGAGACAAAGCTCTTGTTTAACCAGGCATATAAGGATCACAAGTTAAAGTGAACACCAGAATTTTTCAAGATCAACTGGAGGACAGCAACAGATATCATAGTCTAGGATGCTTTCAAAGCCAGGATCAGAGGGGAAATCCTGAGCTTTTCTCGCTATCACCAAAATATAAAGCAGGCAGAGATTTGTGGTTGGTACAAGCGACTAAAGGTGATAGAAATTGAACTCATGCACAACATGGTTGGGGGGATGGATACCCAGGAGAGTCGACAAGAAAGCAATCCTGAAACATAAAAATAATCAGTATTTTGGGGCTAATGTAGCAAATACATGGTTGCAACATAAGTCAGAATCCTATGAGCTGGGATAGAACACAGGAGGCCTATTAGCAAAACGTATTTGGCAGAAGGAAGTGATGAACTGAATCTAAAAAATTAAAGACCAGGTAGGACAAGTACATGAGACTACACCGGGTGCTCTCTGGGTTTTCGAGGAGCTCTATGGGCAACTCTATGCTGCAGAAATCAATCTCTTGGTCGGTGAGGCTGGGAAATGTTTAAAGATTTGGTCATGGCTAAGGCTACAGAAGAACAAAGTGACAGGTTGGCAGTCCCGATAACCTTGTACGAGCTAGAATCTGCTATACATTCTTTAGCCATTGGTAAGGCCTCTGGACCTGATAGCATTCTGTTGGAATTTTATAGGTCATTTTTCCAGGTACTGCAACAGTATTTGCTGCAGACAATCGTGCAAGCTCAAGGGGGGAGGTCTTACCTATGTCTTGGCAAATGAATACCATTGTGGTGTTTAAAAAGAAAGAAAAGCCAGAAATGGTGCCTGGCTCATTTTGGCCAATCTCCCTTAATCTTATCTTATCTTATCTTAAGGGAGACTTATATAGCGCTCTGTCACCATAGGTTTCCTGGCGCTAATTGTGATGGTAATATCTTTTTCAAAATACCCGCAAGCCAACTGGGGGAATTTATTGTTCCCCTAGTGTCAACCCACCAACATGGCTTTTTCCCAGGTAGAAGCAAGACAGATCATGTTCTCCATGTCATAGCAATATTAGACTGGGCACAAGCTACAAAATCGCTATTGGGGGTAGTTTTAGTCATGGCATTTTTTGCTGTCAATCTTACGATGGAAATGGTATTGCAAAAATTTTTTGGGGGTAATACGAGCATTGTAGTATGCACCCATGGCTTCTATTCGTATAGCGGGACAAGGTTCAGAGGTATTCGATATTACAAGGGGCACTACTCAAGGGTGCCTGTGCTCCCCGCTATTATTTGCTTAATATATTGACCCATTTTTAGAAAAACTTGAGAAAAATATTATCATCAAACCAGAGACACTTACCGCTGTAGAGTGTAGTGTCTTGGTACATGCTGATAGTATAGGGGTAGCCATTACTGTACTGCGCTCCCTGAGACTGAGACCCTAGCTATGCAGTTTGGGGTTTGGTCAGGATACAAATTAAATATAAACAAAACGCAGATTTTGTGCAAAGAAAGTTCACAATGTAGATAAACATGGGTGGCTTCTGATGTAGATAAACATGGGTAGCTTCTGAGGTGGGCTATCTCAGGGTAAAAATTACAGATGTCCTGGACTAAATTTTCGATTTGAACATGGCTTCAATGTTAGATAACACCAGAAGGGAGTTGATAACAATGGATCATCTCCATCTCTCAATGTTCGTTTGGAGCAATGTGCTGAAAATGTCAATCTTACCTAAAGTTATGTATGTTTTTAGAGCCATCCCTTTGGAAATCAGTTTAATTTGTATATCGAGCTTGGAAAGGATCTGTCTCATGCTTTTATGGGACTATCGTAAACCCAGGAGGGCATCTAAATGGATGATTTTGTCAAGACAGCGTGGTAGCCTGGCAATTCCTAGATTATCTCTGTATTATCGGGCATGCATGCTGCAACATATGAGTGTCCTGATCTCAGAGAACCCAGTAAATATTAATGATGCAGACAAACTGACTATCTATGAATTAGTATTGAGGAATGAGGTCAGGTTTTGTTTTGTTAAGATACTAGAACTCCATTATTATAATACGACAAGATTCAAAATTCTAAAAGCAGCATACCGTGTATGTATGCAGGTGAGACGAAAAATTCCTAAATTAAATATTCATACGCCATTGATGTCACCAGTAACTCTTACGTTGTTAGTCGAGGATCAAGTAACATTCAGGTTTGGGAAGAAGGGTCTCAAAGCCCTGGGAGATATGTATAGAGATGGGCAACTAGCCTCCTCTTTAGAATTTCAGGAGGTATACAGACTAGAAAGGGGAGATTTTTTCAAATATTTAAAGCTGCAGTGTTTCCTAACCAGAAATATGAAAGATATAGAATCAACTAGGAAAGTACCATCAGATGAAGCAATTAAAAATAAGGCTTGGATCAGTAAAATATATGAGATATTGATCCAAGCCTCGTGACAATGTTGATGTACGAAATGCAAAATGGGAAGCCAGGTTAGGAATGGAGGGAATGTATGGAGTTGGCAAATAAGGTCTTAATAACAGGGAGCCTGAAGAGCCAGCATTTTATGTGAATGTTAAATTTTTACTACACACCTGCAAAAGTGTCCAAGGGGGCACCAGTATGGGGGAGAATGTAGCAGGTGGGACTTACAATCAGCTGATTGCCTGCGTATGTTCTACTCTTGCCCCAGATTGGATATTTTCCTTCAGGATATTAGTGAATTTCTGGGAAAGATTTATGGTGTACCAATCTCTATTACTTCTATTTTAATGATTTGGGGGGTACTAGCTAGTACCGAGCTGAGCGGGGTGGTAAGGTTTGACGCATATTTTCTATTTTTAGCTATGGCAATAGCTTGGCTATGTATCACATCTCAATGGTTAAGGTCAGATCCCTCAACATTTTTTATTTGGAGAGTAAGGATGTCGGCTTTATATAATATTAAAACTCCCGGAAGAAGAATATGGGATTAAGGATATGAGCCCCCATCACTGCATGGATTAAGGACAATGAGGGCTAATTAGATGATTAGGTAGCCCTCGCTCTGTAGGCCTGTATTGGATGGGCAAGAGCTATCCTCAGAGAAAGTTTACCTAAAATGTGCACTTTAAGATCTTGGGGGAATATTTAAAACTGTCAGGGGATATCTATGCTCACTGTTTTGGGAGAAGATGTGTATTATATCATATTATGTACATTAACCATGTGTAATCTGAATTGCTAGTTCCTAAGAAATCATTATCGTATTTTGGATTCAAAGGATGGAAAGTCACTTTTTACTTATGAAAATTGGAATATCTCTAACGTTCCTGCTGAATAGGAATAGCTATATGTTTGTATATGTAGGAAAATGTATGAATATTAATGTGTATTTTAAGGCTGTATAATGAATTATGCTCTTATGAATTATGTCAAATCTATTGTAAGGACTGCTATAGACATGTAGAATGTGATTTTGTGTAGAATAAAAAAAAATAGGTTCACAGGTCTTGTATAAGCAACGTAAGGGCTCTAAAGATCCCCTTTCGCTGAGGTCAATGCAGATATGGAACAAGCATGGCACAACAACTACAACAGGATGTTCTCTATAATCCCAATGTCCCATTATGGCCTATCTAATCATAAATAACACTCCCATCTTTTGAGTGAATTGGGCTTCAACAGGCATCCTTGCAGTTCAGAACTTATTAGACACAGACACATTAAAATCATTGTGAGAGTTATAAATTGAATACAGCTTTGCTGGCAGACAATATTGGCATTATTTAAAGATACAAAGTTGCATTACCAAGAGAATGGGGAGACGGACCATCTCGCCAGCGACATGCCTTATTCATAACTATCTTATCAAATGAGGCACATATAGGAAATTAAACTCAGGCCTAAAGGCCATCCTCATTGATTAACTGCACTCCAAAACCACCAAGACGTTCCTAAAATGTATTTGGTTCAAGAAATGCCAGAGACTTCAAAGAGGATGCCTGGACAGAGATCCCCTCACCTTATAACAGTGGCCTCTTTGAAGCTTGTCTCAAATTTTACTACTTTAAGATATTCCACATTGGACCGCCCCTTATTGCTGGCATTATGACCATCGGAATGGAAATATCCCTCACAATTTTGGCCCTGTCCTGTCTCCCTGGAACCGCACTGGTTTAAGATATGTGACATTGCATGTAATGCTCACAATGTATGTCTCTGACTATCTATTTACTTAGGGGCAGATTTACAAGACCCTAGCACCACTTTTACGCCGCCGTTGCGTCACTTTTGTGACGCAGCGCAAAGCCAGCACCATGCTGTGGTGTATTTACAGCGTGACCCATCTGGGAGCTGCGTCACGTTGTAAAGCCCTGTGCCACATTTGGGCGTTCTGGCACAGGGGGGGGGTGTGCCGGCACAGGAACGCCTCCTAAAAGTGGCTGAGTGAAATCTACAAGATTTCACTCAGTCACTTTTAAGCCCATGCTGCGTCAAAACTCTGCGCCTGCTTGAAGCAGGAGTAAGGATTGACGCAGCATGTTAGGGATGGGGCATTCCCGAGCCTTGCTGGAGCTGCGTTGCGCTTGCGACGCAACTCTAGCAATGCGCCGCCTTTCCGATGGTCGATGCGACATCAGTGGTGGCGCACGGGTGTGCAGATGAGACGCAACTTACCTTTTAAAGTCCGTAATCCATACATTACTACCCCCCACCCTGCCCCTCACCCTCCCCACGTCACCGCCCGGCCGGTACTCCCACCACCGGCCGCGGCTGCTGTCCAGTAAAGCATGTCACCTTCCGATAGCAACATAGGTAGTGAATGCTGTACAAGTTTGTGGATTGGTGATTAACTTGACCAATGTGCCCTACAATATTACCAATACATAAACAATAAGGATGATCAATCGATGAACAGTTGCGAGTATCGATGACTGTGTATTGCCCTATCTTATATTTCATTGACTGCCCTCATATCTTTGTACAGAAATCTTTATTTTAGCAAAAATGGCCAATTCCAATTTGATTTAATATGTCTTCTCAAGGCATCTCAAGTGGTGACAAAGTCAATTCTCCTAAAGTGCATACTTTTGTACCCAAGCAAATATCTCTCTCTCGCTATCGCTCTACTATATGTCTCTATATCCAGGTCTCTATCGCTAATCTCTTTTCTCTTTCTCTCTCTCACACATACATATACACACTTTCTATTGCTTTAGAAGTATCTCAAAATGTGTCTGGCTCTCTCTAAACCCCTTTATCATTCTCTCTCTCCCACACGCACACTCTCTCTCACACACACAAAAACACATGCTCATGCATAATAGACACCTCAGCTATTATCACAGCTTCTTTACTAGAAGCATCTGCCAATGCAGTACTTCTGTCATATTACATTTGCATTGGCCAGCTTTCTACCAGTTCAAGCAGGTCTTCAATTGTACTATGAACATTTCAATTTTTGTGCACCTTCTTGCCCATAAGATCTTGCTGGTGCAACTTTCAGATTATTTTGTATAAATTAGGCCTACTTGGAGTGACAAATATACTCTGCCATGCTCCGAGGAGTTCTGCAAGCAGCAGAATGAGGTAAGTCATCCTGCTCGCACTGATTTTTAAGTGGGCACAGCTTCTTTCTGCCTCTTGGTAGCTTCCTCAACGGCAGATTTCTCAACTGCCAGCTGTATCGCCCTGCCGCAACCGCCCTAAATCTTGATGGGTGGTGGTAATTGGATTTTCTCCCATCGCACTCACCACCTTAACCATGGTGAACATCTCAACGCAGAGTTCAAAAAGTTCTGCAAACTGGAGTGGAATTTACCACCCAGGCCTAGAATAAATGGGTTTACAAATATTAAGCAAAAGACAGCCTTGAACCATGTGTTCGTCGCCCACATGTGTATAGGTCACTAATCACATGCTTGACGTCACTAATAAGAAGCTTGACAACGAATTATGTTATAGATTTAACAGCATCCTTGTCTAAAAGGGCGCTTGCAATTGAAAGAGCGACTGCAGTCTTCTCTGTGGACAGCAGTACATCTATCCTAAAGGCATGTGTTATACATCTCATTAATCACACAGTCCACCTGCAAGAGCTATAAATAAAGACATTCACATAGTAACGCAAACCCTGCAATGAATTAATGAGGCACTCACGCGAAACAGCAGCTTCTGTATACCTCGGATTTGTAGTGTCTCAGGTGGCCATAGACTAAATTACAATGGTGAAAAATGTACAATCGTGCCGGGGAATTATTTTGGGCGCTTGATTCTTTCAGGCGTGTATTTGAATTGCGGAGTCTTTTTTTTCTTTTTCAGCTCACATCGTATCCTGTTTGAAACAAAATGAGATTACCCAGTGTTTGCGGAGAGGACATTTTGAGAGGCAGCCTGCTAGTCAAAAATAATTTACATACTTGTCAGTCCACGTACGGCTTTTGACAGTTCCTGGAACAGTGAAGGTTAAACTATTCCAATGTCGTCCCACATTGATAAATGGTGTGCAGCTCGATGTATATGTTAGATCTGGGCGCAGTAAATACTGGTTCCATTTATCACTGGCACAACGTACCGGGAAAAAAAACACTTTACTTCAGTTATTATTCAGCCCCAGAACATGCAAATGTGTCACAGATGTATGTATGTATCTGTTTTCTTTCCGGTCAAATATAGCTATTCCCACGGTCTACCTTATCCAAATGAAATATGCTCATTTAGGGAGTTTTGTAATATGCAATCAAAGCACTGCAATGGTGCTCTTTGCATATACATTCACTCATCGATATATATATATATATATATATATATATATATATATATATATATATATTACATAGTTAAATGAGGAGACAAACTTTACTATAGCTCTGAGGCGCCACCGTTTGACAGTGTTTAATTGCAGCCTGCTTGTAAGGCTTCACTGCTCCGAAATCAGCATCTGCAACGAAAACAGACATCACAAACCTGTTCCAGGAATATTCGTGGAAACCTGCGTGGCAGAGCTTTCCAGGTATACCGTGAAAACATTGCCGGTTCCTAAAAATCTTAAAAGTACCTTCTCTGAAATCTCAGAACACACTTTTAGGCTTTTTTGTGCTTCGGAAAATGTGGGAACTGAACCCTTCGAGCTGTGACTAAGCAATCAAAAGCTTGGAGTGGGAGGGTGTTTAACCTTATCTCTTGCATAGGAACAGATATTTTTAAGAGAGGAGTAGCAGGCATAATGAATCCATAATCCAAATACATATTTCATCAAGGCAAATGAATACTCCCCCGAAAACAAAAGAAAAATAAAGGAAGCTTCTGAAAATCCCATACAGTTCTGACAACCAATTAAATATTAGAACAATTAAATGCAGTTTGCAAATGTTTTGCAAGGGAGAACATTTTGGTTTATATATTTTGCAATTCCTGAAACTGATAATGTTCAAATATATTCAAAGCCAAGATGCTTTTTATTATTATTAATGTACTTTTTTATTGTTTATATTTAACTGATAATAATTAACAGCACAATAAAAATTGAATTCAAAATACTCATCCTCTCCTTCCAGTAAAAATAACACTTACCCCGATGGCAAGCAAAAATACAGGCAATAACCGTGATGTCATACAAGTGCAATGTGCGCTATTTATGAAATGGGCCTGATGCTGCATAGAGACTGCTCATTCTCTGCACGACACATAAACCTATAATGAAATGGATGTGTACATTGCACGTCTTGTGAAAATGACAATGATCATGAGAAAAATGTAGTAAATGCATTATAAAAGAGTACTTAAACTGTAGAAATATTGAAGAATCATATATTGTGCATTTTACGTATAGTTCTAAAACATCTTCTGAAATTAATTATTAAATTCTTCTTTAGTTCGCTATATTTCGATGGCATAAATAACAAATCCATGCCTTCCAATAAGATATTGTACCATATAATATATTAATAAAACAATTCAACTCCTAAAAATCACTCTGAATTAAAAGAAAAGGAGGGAAAGTGCAGGTGCGAAGATAGAGTTAAACTTCATAGACATTAATAATCAGATCCCGGCCCTACCGTTGGGATCTCCTGCTCTTTAATGAAGACCGTGAAAAAGATGCTAAGCAATAACATGTAAATGGGTCAACCATCGTTTGTAAAAAATATAATGCTGGGCGACATTGCCTGAATTTATATTTATGAATGAGCAGGAGGATATATCTTTTCTTGTGTGCCAAATAAAATTTAAATAAAAAATGATATTCATATCTGATTGTGAGTATATACCATCACACGGGCTTCAATGGTTTAATTGCCTGTTGGATGGCCCATCACAACTGGAATATAGTTTAGTGGGAATCTTACTAAGAAGAATCGATGTTGCGGATTTGTCATAAAAGTTATTTTAAAAATAATTTTTATTGAATAATTTAGAAGTACCAAGGATACACGTTGCGTAAGAAAAAGAAATAACATGTTAATAAAAACAGCAAAAATACAACCTTATTTAAAAGATTAAGGGAGAAAGGAGTAAAGCACCTGTTAAGGCACCTGTTGGACCCTTACTCTGGGACATGCACAGGAGTTTAGGGTGGGGGAAGCTTTGGATTTCTCCGCATTTTCTATTGAGAGCCACGTTGTAATATCGTTCCCCTGGGCCTCCAAACTCTTTTCTAAAAACTTTTGACAAAGCCATTATGCCTAAAGCCCTACACAATTCTAACTATCTACTGCTCGGCGATTTCAATATTCACTTTGATTGTAGAGAGGCTTCCGACACACGCACCCTTTATGAGTCCCTGGATCTGGCCCAATTGACCCAATGGATCAACTCCCCTTCTCATAGTGGAGGACATACCATTGATGGGGTATGTTCCAACTTCCCTCCAGTAGTTCAAGATCCCCTTCCTGTCTCTTGGTCTGATCATTTTTTAATTCAATTCTCTTGGACCATTGAGCTATCCCATTCTTCCACTAAGACTTTCGAGTCTAGACCCGCTCCCCGTAATGAGCCTGATGCCTTTGGCCGAGTCCTGGCAGATACCCGCCCGGGTACCTTCGGGGGCCTGTTGGAAGCAGTGGGCGGATTTAATACTTGGGTGGCCAAAGCAGTGGAGCATTTCTCCGCTCCTCTGGGAAACAAAAGAGTGAGAAAATCTCCATCCCAACCCTGGTTTTCAAAGGAGTTAGAAGAACTAAAAACATCCTGTAACAAGCTTGAGCGCTGTTGGAGACAGGCTAAAATAGCGCTCAGGAAGGCTCAGAACAACTATTACTCCATGGTTAAGTTGGCCAAAGGCCACTTTCTTGCAGAGCGTATTGCCCAATCAAACAAAAATTCAAAAGAAATATTTGCAATCGTTCAAAGCTTCCTGAATCCATGCGCGGAACTGATGGCTTCGCCTGTCTCTAACGATTGGTGTGAGCAGCTCTCTGGATTTTTTATTGATAAAATTCAAGCCATATAGGATAGTTTCGGGACTGCTATTCAAATCAGACAGCCGTAAACTCTGATCCAGTCCTCCCCTATTTGACTACATTTACCACTATCCTGCTGGCAAATATTTTAGCAATCCTTAAATCGCTTAAATCAGGGTCTCCTACGGATCCCCGTCAAGCAAGGTTATTGACGGCAGTAACCTGGAAGTAAACAAAATAGTCAATCTGTCCCTCTTGACCGCAATGGTACCGCCTGAGTGGAAACAAGCAAAACTCCTCCCTTTGTTGAAAAAACCTACATTAAATCCCACTACCCCGGCTAGTTACCGCCCTATTTCAGTCCTCCCGGCTGTGGCTAAGGTGTGTGAGAAGCCCACTCACAAGCAGTTCTCGGAGACTTCTGGTGCCCTTCATACCGCCCAGTCGGGTTTCAGGGCCTCTCATAGCACTGAGACAGCCCTGGTCGAGGTGGCGCAGGCGATTAGGGAGTGTCTGGATGCTGGCGGCAGAGCAGCTTTGGTGCTATTAGATCTCTCCGCCGCGTTTGACACCGTGCCACACCACCAACTGTTGGCGCGGTTGTCTCACATCGGCATCTCCGGTCAGGTGTGGGATTGGATTGATTCTTTTCTTACCAATAGAACTCAGCAAATATGGCTGCCTCCTTGCTCCTCAACTCCGCGAAGTATGACCACGGGGGTTCCTTAGGGCTCTACATTGAGCCCTCTTTTGTTTAATGTCTATATGACGCCCGTTATCTACCTGGCGGAGGAGCTGGGTGCTAAGATCATAGCTTATGCTGATGATATCCAGCTCCTCTTCTCGTGGAAGAAAACTGATTTTTCTCCACCCATGGCTAAAAACTGTCTTGCGGAAGTCTTTAAATGGTTAGCACAGGCCCAACTGAAGTGCAACGAGGAGAAATCAGAGGTGCTCCTTCTCAATGGATTTTCCCCCACATTTCAGAGAGGACATCTGGCCTGTGGGTTACCCCTTGCCTAGTTCTATGGGTAGCCCAGCAAAAAATCTGGGGGTCTGGTTCAGGGAGGAATTAAGATTTCTGCCTCAGATTAATATATTTGCCGGTGTGTGCTTCGGCACACTTAAACATTTAAAGACGTTCCCGCCCCTATTGCCCAAAGGGGCCAAAGAAATGGTGACCCACGTGCTCATCCTGTCATGACTGGACTATGCCAATTGTTTCTACATTGGTTTCCAGGCATATCAGCTAAAATAGCTGCAGATTGTCCAGAACGCAACAGCGAGAGATTTATTGGGGATCCCTGGTAGGTCTAGCGTAAGGCAGTTGCTATGGGATCTGTACTGGCTTCCGGTTGACCAACGGATTCTGTTTAAGCCTCTTACACTGGCCCATGGTGCCCTCTACAAGGCAGGGCCACAGTATTTTAGGAGACGCTTCACGTTCTATATGCCACCTAGACATTTGCGCTCCACAGGCCAATGCCTCACTGTGTACCTAGGTACCGTTTGGCTAGAATGGGCGGCAGCTCCCTTTCTGTCAGAGCGACCATGGTGTGGAATGCCTTGCCCTTCGAACTTCACAACATCGGTGACCTCAGGCTGTTTAAAAAACATTTAAAAAATCTGTTATTCAAGTAATACTTCAGGCTGGTCAGCTCCCTTCTCTCTCCATCCTTTGGCTTCCACACTAGGACACTTACGAGTAGCTGTGCACGTTATAAATGGAGGTTAACATAACATAAAATAATAAAATAGTTATTGATATAATTTTTTTAAATATAGGAAAGAGAGAAAAAAGCAAGAAAAAATAAAAAGAGAAGAGGAAAGAAGGAAACAAAAGAGGCAAAAAGAAAGAAAAGAGGATGTTTGTATAGTTATTAGTGAAGAGATGAGTGTGTATGTAGATAGGAAAGTAGTAAAAGGTAACCATAATAATCATTTTTAATATTTTGAGACAATGATGAAGATGAAACGGTAGAAATTCTATGTTCATTGCAAATAAAATTCCACCATATTAGCATACATATTTTAGAGTTGCTTTTCCAGCAAGAAAGAATGAATTTAAAAGCAAGAGCAACAAAAAGGTCAAATAATTTTAACTTCAACGAGGTGTCATGGAAATCAGCAGACATAGATCCAAGAAAAACATTATGAATTGATAATGGAATACAAATAGAAATACCTCAGAACATTTAGTCCATATGGATTTCCAAAACTTGAAATCATTAGGGCAATGATATAACAAATGAAGTAATGTACAATTAGAGGAAAGACTTGACCAACAGAGAGGAGAAGAAGGGTTGATTTTATGTATAAATATGGGTGTCCAAATGTCTCTAGTGTATAGGAAAAATAACAATTTAATGATATTAGCAGCTCTAGCGGTGGTAAAACATTTGTGCCATAGTTTGTCCCATTTTTTAATTGAAAAAGACATCAAAAGGTCTAGTAACCATGCTAATTCAATTGATGATTTTGATCTTTCAGAATTAGGAGTAGATAGAAGCTTATATATAAGAGAAGCTTTCTGCTAAGAATCAGGAGGGATATTATACAAAGGAGTCAAGGGAGTAAATGGACGAACTTGAGAGAGACATTTTTGTTTGTTATAAATGATTGAAGTTTCTGTGATAATTGAGAATATTGGGCTAAGCAATAGAAGGGTAGATCATAGCCATCTTGTAATGTGGTAAAGGGTAAAACGGAATTATGTGAAACAAGTTGGTTAACATATATAATATTATTCTCTTTCCAGTATTTGATGTAGAAGGATTCATGAAGAAACATAATAAATGTATTATACCAAATAGAGGAGGCAAGAAAAGCTTGGTAAAAATTAGAGCCATCTGTGAAAAGTGAGTGTATCAGGTGTTGGGAGTATTTAAAAATAGGATTTTGAAATAAAAGTGCAATTGGGCATACAACAAGTGTCATAAAAAGAAAATGTATGCAATAAAGATCGTTCAAAATTGATCCAGCTAGGTATTGATTCATCATGGTATTGCCTGCTCAATGCGCAAATTAAAAAAGGGGTGTGGAAATCGTACACCCCCTTCGTTTTTTGATTTGATTAATTTAGAGCAATATGAGCAGGTTTGTTGTTCCAGAGGAATTTAGTACAAAGGGAGTTGATTTGATTAAAATAATAATTGGGGATTTTAAAGGGTAACGTAGAAAGTAAGAATCGGGTGAGTGATACAATCATCCTTTTGATGATATCAAGTCTACCCAACCAGGATAGAAAGAGGGGGACCAGGAAGAAAATAAGTTTAGAATCTTGGTTTTTAAGGTTTTAAAATTGTGGGAAAGGGTTTGAGAAATGATAGAGGAAAACCAAACACCTACATATTTAATTTCAGAAGGACACCATTTAAAGTTTGTATCAGAAAACATAAATTGATAGCATAAGGAATTTAAGGGGAAGATCTCAGTTTTAGAGAAAGTCAATTTATAGCCAGATACGTTAGAGTATAAGTCAGTTTCCTGTAGAAAAGAAGATAAAATAGTTAAGGCTTCTGAAAGTTAATGAAAATATCGTCTGCATAAGCGGATAACTTAATTTCATGGGAGTTTTGTTGGAAGCCTGTTATCAAAGGATTACAGCGAATGTGTTCAAGAAAAAGTTTGAGACATAAAAGGAATAAAAGGGGTGAAGGACAGCCTTGACTAGTACCCCTTTGCAAGTTAAAATAAGGAGATAAATAACCGTTAACAGAAACACATTCACAGGGGTCTGAATGCAATAATTTGATGAAAGAGATACTGTGTAGAGTTTTGAACATAAATTGTCAGTTTATACAGTCAAAAGCTTTTTTAGCATCAAGGAATAATGCAGCTAGAAGATCTGGATTTTGATTCGCCATAGTAAGGATATTGGATAACATTCTAGCATTATCTGACATAAGCCTACCCTTATCAAAGCCAGATTCATCAGCTTTTACCAGTAAGGGAATAACATCAAATCTGGAAGCGAGGATTTTTGCAAACATTTTGCAGTCATAATAGATTAATGAGATTGGACGATCATTTTGACAAAGGGAGTGATCTTTATCAGGTTTGGGAATAATTACAATGAGAGCATCAAGGAAGGATCCTTCAGGTTTGGAGTGTAATAGAAAAGAGTTAAATAGCTCAAGTAAGTGTGGAGCAAAAATGGATGAAAGGAGGAGATAAGTTCAATAGGAAAACCAGCAGGGCCAGGAGCATTAGCTCTCTTAAGCGATTTAATTGCATCTAGAATTTCCTGAAGTGTTATATCTTTTTCCAGGAGGGCCATAACATCCAGTATAGAATGAGGAGGAGGGAGACCATCAACACATTTCTGAGTATTGTTTTCGGTGGGATGGGTGTCTTCCATATATAATGAGTGATAGTGGGACAGGAATGCATTGACAATACCTGAGTCAGAATTTAGTAAAGTGTTAGTACAGGTATCATGTATAGCTCCAATATTTTTTCTTTCAGTTTTACCTTTGAGATAGTTGGCAAGCATTCTACCCACTTTGCTCTGACCCTCATGGTTTTCTGATTTTATTTTAAGTGGAATATTACAAGCATCAGTTGTAGCTAGTTTGTTTAAGTCAGTCATAGCCTTGATGAGGTCTTGAAAATGATCAGAGGATTTAGAGGTATATTAAGCATGTTCAAGGGTTTTGATATGTTTTGGAATGGAAAGGTATTGGGAATTTAATGTATTTTTCTTTCTGGCAGCATAGGCAACGATAAAGCATCTGAAAGAATATTCAAAGGCATCCCATTTATTATGAACAGAGGTCTCATGTGGCCTGTTAAACTAGAAAAATTCTATTATAAAGAAGGTAGCATCTAAAATATAAGTTTGGTCAGGATTTTTGAATCTCCATCTAGCATGTTTGGGTACAACAAGGAATAAATCAAAAGAAACTGAAATAGGGGGATGATCAGAGATACAAATGGAGCCAATCTCAGAAGTTTGGAGTTTGGGAAGTAAAGGTTTCAAGATCAAGATGTAGTCCATGCGTGACATAGTGTGATGAATATTTGAATAATAGGTATACTCTTGTTTATCAGGATTACTGGTTTTCCATGCATCATGGAGTGGATGAGAGGCGATAGCAGCTTGAAATGCTTTGGGTGCTTTACCTGGTTTAAATTCTCAATCTGATTTCCTGTTGGAAAAGGGGTCCATCCAGTTATTGAAATCACCAGCAACAATAATACTGGGATTAGTGATTGAGAATAATTTGAATTTAATAATATGCCAAAAGTCTGGATCAGATTTAACATGTCCATAAATATTAAAGAAGGGGACCTGTTTATTATGAACCGCAGTATTAAGTATTATCCACGTTCCACTCGCATCATTTTCGTTAGATACAATTTGCAATTTTAAAGATTTATGACAGAGGATGGCAGTAGACATCTGGAGAAAAACCAACCTGACTCACCCATTGATTTTTAAATTTGAGATATTCTACATCATTGCAATGGGTTTCTTGCAAAAAAGCAATCTGGCATTTAAGTTTTGATAAATGAGAAAGCACCTTTTGACGCTTGACAGGATGACCCAGACCACGAACGTTCCACGATACAACATTGCTGATGTTTAAGAAGCAGGGGTGCAGATACAATGATGACAAACTGCAGGGATAACAATGGGAATAAAAACACACCAATCATCATAAAATGGATATACGTGATGAAATTAATAGGCACATAAGGAGGTACAACAAATATGCACTTGTGTGAATAAAAGGACAGGAGACAGAAGTAAAGATAGAATAAGGAGAGTGGGAGAGAGGGAAAAGGGACAGAAGGAATGAAAGGAGAGTAGAAAAAATTAAGAAAAATAGGGGCAGATCAAGGACAAAAAGCCAGATCTGAAGTAAGAAGAGAGAAAGACATGAAACGGGCATCTTGACACTTGGAAACAAGAAGAACAACGGAGAAAGAAGGAACTAAAAGAGGTAACAAAATAAAGATAATCAGATAACTAGGCCTCAAAAACTATATTTGAAAGTACAAAGAGTAAAAATCACAACAAGAGATGAGGAGTCTAGGGGCATTAAAAATTTAACAATTTAAGAACATTAAGCATTTATGTTCATAGCTGCTCTAGTGATGGATTGCAAAAACTGTTTTAGTTTAGATGGATCTTCAAAAGAGCGAGATATACCTTCATGTGTAATTTTACAAAGACAAGGGTGTAATATGCCATAGCGGAGGTTCAAGGTTCTTAAATGAGGACGAAGAACTAGGAATTCCCTGCGTCTGGCAGCCACGGCCGGTGGTAGGTGTAACTGCAGGGCGGTGACGTAGGGAGGGGGAGGGTTGTAATGTATGGATCACGGACTTTAACAGGTAAGTAAACATATAACTAAATAAAACGAATGTCATTGTGTGCACTGCATCGCATTTGGTGATGCAGTGCACACAACGAAATTCGTTTTATTTATTTATATGTTTACTTACCTGTTAAAGTCCGTAATCCATACATTACAACTCCCCCTCCCTACGTCACCGCCCTGCAGCTACACCTACCACCGGTCGTGGCTGGCGTCTGGCATTGGTTGCATTGGAAAGATTACGTGAGATGAAGATACTACGACCAGACCATACAAGACAAGGTTTTTCTCTGGCAAATGTTAGTACCTGCATCAAGTCAGTGAATTCTAAAAAGAGCATTATGATACCACATGGTGTGCTGGATTGAGGTTGAAGTTGACCAAGATGATGTGCATGCTGGATATTGAGAGAAGTTGAGGATTGAAGTTTAGGAAGGTCAGACAAAAATGTCTTTAAAAAGCTAAGAAGATCCGGCCCCTCAATATTTTCAGGCAAGCCATACAATCAAAGATTGTTCCTTCTACTATGATTTTCTAGATCCTCGGTATGAAGTTTAAGCTTATGAATTTCCTGTTCCAGCAAGGGTACTATAGTCACTAATTTCTGCAGATCGCGTATACGTTAATCCATTTCGGACATTTTACCCTACATCTTAATCCGTCTGTCCTCAATCAGCTGTAATTTTTCATTAGTGGTATTCAGGAACGGTTTTAGAGCATGCAATGCATCTACAATTGAGTCCAGGACCGGATTTGAGGATGATTGGACCAGTGATGGAGGGTCATTTTTGGCTCTTTTTGGTTTAGTGCCAGCTGAAGATGTTTTTGTGAGAGGCAGGGAGTCACTTGCAATCTTGATGATATGAAATCATCGTTGAGGGAGTTTTTTTGATGGTGGAGGTCCTGCCCATAAAACAGATGATCAATGATATAGGTTTCAATGAAGATATGAAATGTTCAATCTCTGTATTTAAAGAATGTCACAATCAGTTCCAGTTGACAGAATTATATCACTTTAGCAAACTATATAGTAGAGAGTAGTAAATGAGTCCACAAACTTGGAGACGAATAGGAAGCCGAATGTGAGGCTGAGGTAAACCTCAAAACATATGAATACTTATCATCAAATTAATGAGAGAATTAGAATGGGACTGCTTCAACAATGACAATATGATGCATATACAAGTCGATTACATGGGCTCTGCAAACATGGCTGTGAGCAGTGAGACAAGTGCAGGCCCGACCTGATAACAAATGCCTCACTCAGCAACACAGTGGGCAGTCTCCAGGAATGTGACACAGAATATGCTGACATGGGGACTAAAGCAGCTGGCAGATTTTCCTGACAGGTAAGTTGATATTCCTGTTGATGTAACCTTGCTGTCATTGGAACTGTATACATTTTTTACATGGTGTAATAGTACCAATTATCTTAAGTTAACACCATGATTATGTCTACCTTTATTATAGCTTTACATGTTTCTGCTTATTTGAATAGTGCAACAGTATTGCTGATATTACTTGCAGCTAGCTGTGCTTGTTGGTTGTAGCGATTATTATTTGCAGCTAGCTGTGCTTGTTGGTTCTTGTGCACCGCACAGTTAATTCTCTTAGCCTTCCTTACGTGTACATACCGTTAAAACGGTTCCTGGATTTCACGTGAGGAAGCACACGTCCTAATTTCCTTGTGCACCAAAAGCTATAAATACTGCACTGACACGCGGCGACGCTTTGCTTCGTTCCTGAGCGTCACCGCGAGTGTTCCAGACGTCCGATTCCGCCCTGTGAGTCTTTCCCGGTCCTGTCCTGCATTCTGCGCTCCAGAGAGGCCCGCTCCCGCCCTTCCTCCTCGGCTCCTCTTCACCTCTCCACCTACCTTCATTGCGATCATCCGAAGCCCTGGACGGTTCCTTCTTCCCTTTCCTCCCGGCACAGGTCAGCTTGGATTGACACTCAGGGTGACAACTGCAAAAATAACAATTGATAGACCTAATGCAGAACAATGTCATACATTCACCCCAGTACAGAGATCTGGGCCTCAATCCATCATTTTTTTGCACCCCATCCCAATCAGTTTGAACCCAGCTGTATGCAAATCAGTCTTGACCCTGCACCCAATGGGAACAGTCTAGCCCGAACTGCCAGGCCAGGTCCTCCCTGGACTGGAAACAAGCATCCTAGGACTGGTTTCGGGGTTTCGCCCCTCATGAGCCAGGATAGCTTGACTCCAGGAGCATAGAGAGCATGGGGCCCACGTCTGGGCATACCTGTACCACTTGGGGTGAAAAATGCAAAAAGAACAATTGATGGACAGAATGCAGAACAATGTCATACATTCACCCCAGTACAGAGATCTGGACCTAAACCCATTGTTTTTTTGCTCCCCATGCCATTCCAGTTTGAACCCAGTCATTTGGAAATCAATCTTAACCCTGCCCCCAATGGGAACAGTCCATCCCGAATGGCCAGGCCAGGTCCTCCCTGGACTGGCAACAAGCATCCTAGGACCGGTTTCGGGGTTTTACCCCTCATCAGCCAGGATAACTTGACTCCAGAGGCATGGAGAGCATGGGACCCACATCTGGGCAGACCCGTCCCACTCTGGGTGGCAAATGCAAAAAGAACAATTGATGGATAGAATGCAGAACAATTTCATACCTTCACACCAGTACAGAGATCTGGGCCTGAATCCATTGTTTTTTTGCTCCCAATGCCATTCCAGTTTGAACCCTGCCATATGGAAATCAGTCTTGAACCTGCCCCCAATGGGAACAGTCCAGCCCGAACGGCCAAGTCAGGTTCTCCTTAGACTGGCAACGAGCATCCTAGGACCGGTCTCAGGGTTTTACCCCTCATCAGCCAGGATAGCTTGACTCCAGTGGCACGGAGAGCACGAACCACACGTCTAGGCATACACGTCCCACTTGGGGTGACAAATGCAAAAAGAACAATTGATGGACCGAATGTAGAACAATGTCATACATACACCCCGTACATAGATCTGGGCCTAAATACATAGTTTTTTTAATCCCCAGGCAGGCCATTCCAGTTTGAACCCAGCCATATGCAAATCAGTCTTGACCCTGCGCCCAATGGGAACAGTCCAGCCCGAACTGCCAGGCCAGGTCCTCCCTGACTGGAAACAAGCACCCTAGGACCGGTTTTGGGGTTTCACCCCTCATCAGCCAGGATAGCTTGACTCCAGGAGCATAGAGAGCATGCGGCCCACGTCTGGGCATACCTGTACCACTTGGGGGTGAAAATTGCAAAAAGAACAATTGATGGACAGAATGCAGAACAATGTCATACATTCACCCCAGTACAGAGATCTGGACCTAAACCCATTGTTTTTTTGCTCCCCATGCCATTCCAGTTTGAACCCTGCCATATGGAAATCAGTCTTGACCCTGCCCCCAATGGGAACAGTCCAGCCCGAATGGCCAGGCCTGGTCCTCCCTGGACTGGCAACAAGCTGCCTAGGACCGGTTTCGGGGTTTTACCCCTCATCAGCCAGGATAACTTGACTCCAGAGGCATGGAGAGCATGGGACCCACATTTGGGCAGACCCGTCCCACTCTGGGTGACAAATGCAAAAAGAACAATTGATGGATAGAATGCAGAACAATTTCATACATTCACACCAGTACAGAGATCTGGGCCTGAATCCATTGTTTTTTTGCTCCCAATGCCATTCCAGTTTGAACACTGCCATATGGAAATCAGTCTTGACCCTGCCCCCAATGGGAACAGTCCAGCCTGAACGGCCAAGTCAGCTCCTCCTTAGACTGGCAACGAGCATCCTAGGACCGGTTTCAGGGTTTTACCCCTCATCAGCCAGGATAGCTTGACTCCAGTGGCACGGAGAGCTCGAACCACACGTCTAGGCATACACGTCCCACTTGGGGTGACAAATGCAAAAAGAACAATTGATGGACAGAATGTAGAACAATGTCATACATACACCCCCGTACATAGATCTGGGCCTAAATACATAGCTTTTTATTCCCCAGGCAGGCCATTCCAGTTTGAACCCAGCCATATGCAAATCAGTCTTGACCCTGCGCCCAATGGGAACAGTCCAGCCCGAACTGCCAGGCCAGGTCCTCCCTGACAGGAAACAAGCATCCTAGGACCGGTTTTGGGGTTTCACCCCTCATCAGCCAGGATAGCTTGACTCCAATGTCATGGAGAGCACGGGACACACGTCTAGGCATAACTGTACCACTCGGGGTAAACAATGCAAAAAGAACAATTGATGGACAGAATGCAGAACTATGTCATACATTCACCCCGTACATAGGTCTGGGCCTAAATACATCGTTTTTTTGATCCCCAGGCCATTCCAGTTTGAACCCAGCCATATGCAAATCAGTCTTGACCCTGCTCCCAATGGGAACAGTCCAACCCGAACTGCCAGACTAGGTCCTCCCTGGACTGGACACAATAGTAACCTGGCCTGATCACTAGAACAGATGCACATGGAGCTAATATCTATCTTTAGCTGCCACAATTTCGTGTGCTACTTGAGCAGTGAATCTCTCACTGTCTTCCTCTATAGGTCCCTGTTCTATATTTAAAAGAAAAAGTTCCCTATCAGTGCAACCCAGTGCTAAGTGTGATAAATGCAATCATACTCCTAGAGGTGAGTGCCCATAAAGTGACAAATGTATAGAAATATGTGTGAGGGTATGGGGTGCCTCACGGAAGTAACACCATGGGAGTCCACTGGTTCTTTCTCACCAATGGACTCAGGTTCTCATCATCAGCACACCCGTACCTTAAAGGTAACAAAAGTGTAAAGACAAATGAATAATGGTGATGGTGAAATGCACGTGTGGTGCATGTGCAGTGAAACCAGTCATAGATTTACTGGTTATGAGTACTAAAGTGTTACTCTACCTGCTCTAAAACTGACCCCATAAAGTAGATCCTACAATTTAGGAACCTACTTTATTATGTTAAAAACGAGCTATAACCAACACTAGCTAATCACCTTTATTCTATGCTGTGGGTTTGCTCACATTAAAAGGACGCTCTGCTGCCTCTTTTCATCATAGAGAGCCAACATGTTTCATTGCATGGTACTTTAAAGGCAATTTCTTCAGGGCAAGGGTCAGTACCACCACTCTTTTTTTCTTTTCACAAATGAATGTATTCCTAGGGAACAATTAAAATTCCATACAACAGATAATTAGCAACACAGAGACACATCTCCTATGAACCATTGATCTGGCGTCCAAGTCCCCCATAGTTACCGCTTTGGTGCTCAGTCCGAGCATACCAGTGACTTCCTTTTTCTTTTTGTCACTGTAGCGTTTATGCCCCCGACTACTGATGTTAGCCTGCAGGGAAAGATACTTGCATTACCTTCGTATATCGGTGTTGGTGTGTTGGCTCAGTTATAGCCTATCTGACCGTCCCCCGTTGTTTGGCGTGTGCATTAGAAAAGCCACCCAACCATCAACAACTAACTGAACCAACAACTGTTACAAAAGCAAAAGGTTATCGGCTCTCGCAGAGGCAAAGAATCTACACATGCAAAACTCAGAGGCTACTTCAAACCAGTCACAGAGCTTGACCAGCGGAATGCACACACTTCTGCAATCTTGGCACAGATATTGGGCAAAGTCCCCCAGTGTTAGGGCCATAATTTGTCATTGAGCAGTGACAGGGATCCTACACCACTGAAGACCAGAAAAGAAAAGTATTCTGTGCTCTATGGTTTGGATTGCTTACTGCTAACACATCTTTGTCATGTCTAAGAACTGGAGCTTGTGAGTTTTACATCCGGACAGGCAGAGCTGCTTTGATACCATCCTAATGTAAGTGGTCTGCTAATCACTGTATGAGGGGTGCTGGAGGTAACACTGCTTGATACAAGTCCGCCCTGTTAAGGAGAGTCATGTGGAGGTGAGCATTAAGAACTGATGTTGACCTGCTGTTGCCCAGGAAGGGATCTGCACTGCCATGTCATGTGGTGAAGCTTTGTTACCCTGCTCCTCCTAATTGTGCCCTGCAGTGAGGCGACTTGCTATCTTAATCTGTGCTTGCAAATAGGCACAAGGAACTCTATCTCAATTACAGAAAGGTGGCATGTGAGAGAAAAAGTAACTGCAAAAGACAGACTCAACAACATACTCAAAGTGAAAAATCCATATAACAGCTTAATGCTCAGTTGGGGCCATGTTTAGCAATGTTTATCACCTGAAGACAAACTGTCTGTGATGGCTCAGCCTAGAAGAAATTAAAATGCAGTCAGCAGTTGTCAATTGACAAGAATCATCACTGTGACTTGAGGTGAGAACATCACTTATCTAATGGTGGGCTTGAGTTTGGGCCAAGAACAATTCAGTGATGAAGATTTTGTTTCCATTGCACTAAGGTCAAAGGAGTAGCTCTCTGCAATTCTGTGCCCACATTGCCACATCACAGGAGCCTGCTGGTCCAGGCCCTAGTCAGCTGCGCTGTTTTCCAGAGTCCATGTGTGAGTGAATACACCAGTGGCAGGAGCACCTCCTCTCTAGCCGACATGTGCAACAGAGTAATACTATGTCATCCTTTCAAGGTATCGATTGCTGCCAAGGTTTGCTCAGATGCCAGGACAGTTACATGGGCAGTGTAAGGATAGCCATACTGTCCCATTGTTAGAATTGCAAAAACAAGAACCTTGATGAAAGTAAAAGGAGATTGTACTCTTCAGCCTGGTGGTGGAATGACTAAATATATTATGCCCTGAATTTGATTTATCACTTGCAAGAACCAGTGAATAACCTACCATTAGAAGAGACTTACTTACCTTTCCACATTACCCTATGTATTATGTGGATTATTTTTGTCCTGCACAATCTCCTGTTTATTATTTAGCCTTGTGTTGTTACTAAAGTACTTTTTCTTTATTTCTGAAGAAGAACTGGCTGGACAATGATTTATTGATGGTTATTACATCCTAAAGTTCTGAGTCTTTAAGCACAGCCCAACTCCCTGGATAAGCCTTGACTCTTCACCCTCAGTACCCTGAGAGTCAAGTACTAAAGGGGTTTTGTGGGTTAACACATTTGGGCCCAACAGAAAGGTGAAGCCATACGACAAAACAGATAAAAGGCTATCAATTTTACAATTTGATCTAGTAACTCCTGATTGCCATATCACTTCTGAAAATGTTCTCACATATGGCCCATTTTGCTTTTTTAAAAGGAGATAACGATTGAATCTTAACAATTGCCAAAAGGTTTTACAAAACTTGCTACATTTTAGGGCATACAGTGATTGGCATAAAGGTTGCTTCAATATTACTTTTGAACAACTGAACATTGTAGTAGAATGAGTCTATATTGTATATTGCACATTGTGGATACTTTTTTTAATTAATATGTTAATCAGTAACATAACTTAAGCTACATAAATGTATAATGTATTCCAATAGATTTCCATGAATAGTGTACCTTTTGCAAACATATTTGTTTTAACGATTATTTATGCCTGCCAGGTATTAAAGCATGAGTTCCTGTGAGGTGTAAATTTGAAGCGGGCGTACCAAGGCATTCTTTGCCTTGGAACTTTAGGAATGTCTACAAAGATGTACATTTTTTGGCATCACTAAATTTTGATCCGATCTCTTCCAATTAGGGAAACAGTGGGTGATTTTCTCCCCCACCAATAGGTAAAGGGTTGTACTGAGTTTGTAGTAGGAGTCCTTTTTCTATGAGCAAAACTTTTTCCCAGGTGAGAAAAATTGTCAGTTTGTGGATGAGGCTCCATTCCCCTTGTGTGGAATTCAGTGCTTTGCATATTTCTAAGCGTAGAGGGTATAAGAGACCTTGGATCATGTCACATGAGATCCTCACTAGTACACCTGGAAACCTGTTCCTACTGCAGCTATCCAGGTGAACTACTAAGGTTAACGTTTGTGCACATAGGAAAAAAATTAATTTCATGCAGAGATGCAAATTTCTGCCCATACTTAAATTATTTTGTTCTTGAATAAGTCTTCATGACTTTTTCTACTCCATAACTGTCACACTAAAGACTCATGAATGTGAGCTAAGGGATTGTACTGAATACCCGGTACATGTGATTTGTGCACCTATCCTAACGTATTAAGATTTACGAATAAATGCGTGGCCAAGTGAGTATTCCCTACACAGTATACAGGTACTTAAAGTCTAACCAAATTACTCTGTACTGGGCCAAATCCATAGATATATTTGCAGCGGCTGCTAAAACATTTTGAAGATTGGTTAAAAATAAAATAAAGAGGAGCTGAGCTATAAACCTATCTCAAACTGGTGTAGAACACACATTCTACAACTTAATGTGCCACCCATCTTTGCCACCAGGTATTTATATTAAATGAAAACAGGTAGGGCCCGATTCACAAAGGTAAACTGAGATGAAAGTCTAACTTAAAGACTTTCAGTATTCACAAAGGATATTTATGAGTAGTAAAGTTAGACTCTTGTCCCAGTTTTGGTCTCAGTTAATCTTAAAAGCAAAACGTAAGTTTAATTGAGACAAAAGTCTAACTTTACTACTTGTAAATGCCCCTTGGGAATACCGAAAGTCATAAAATTAGACTTTTGTCTCAGTTTACCTTTGTGAATCGGGCCCTTAGCCTTTATTTAATTAAACTTTAGGCCAGATTCACAAAGCTAAAGAGAGACAAAAGTCTAACTTTATTACTTTCGGTGTTCACAAAGGGCATTTACTACTCATAAATGCCCTTTGTGAATACCGAAAGTCGACCTTTACAACTATCAGTTTTCACAAGGGGCATTTAGAGTAGTAAACGCCCTTTGTGAATACCAAAAGTCGTAAAGTTAGTCTTTCATCTCACTTCACCTTTGTGAATCTGGCCCTTTGAGTTTAAACCAAACATTCTGTGTCTAATTTTTCAAGTGTCGTAGGGAAGTCAACAAAACAACAGCAACTGCGGAATTGAGATTAGGATTGGGATTATAATTGGGAGTTTGCAATTGGGGCTTGGACCTGGACCGGTAGTGGGACTGATGATGCCTTAGTGCAGCCTCTGGTACATGGAATATGTGTCACGCATACATTTTGAATCAGGAATAAATAAGTGACATGATTATATATATTCCTATCGGCCAGTGACCAATTGGTGTGTCATGCTAGGAACATCAGTGTACTGTACACTTCCTGTAAATAATGGGCTGCAACAGCTCCTTGAAGAACAGCTTTACATACTGCATGTACATGACCAACCAGCGTGAAGGACAGCTTAACATCTCTATAGCAGAATGTTACAGCTGAATCATATTATGGACATATGCATCATATAGTCCAGCGGAGTACTTTGCATTCTTGTAATTCTATTTGCATTTCTATGATTACTTAGGCAGGACATTATGAAACATTTCAATCACTGCAAAGAATTAGAGAGGATTTTCAATCCGAAATCAACGGATACATCATAATTTTACCTTGCTTTGTTTTTTATTATGTTTTGGGAGTGTAGAGGCTCAAATGTCAGTATTCAACAAGGGCACCACTGCTTTAACAGGGTACCGGGACAGAGAAAACAATCAACTAAAAAAAAAAAACCTCCGTCTTACTCTAACCGTTTACTAATGCATTCAAGTCTGAAATGTTAACATGAATTCAAAATGCATTAAAAAAGTCTTCTGCGTACATATTCTGCATACAAAGGCTGAATTGTCAACATAATTTAAAAATGCATTTCAAAGGTCTTCTGCATACATATTCAGGGACAGAATGTGCAGCACTGATCAGGACTGGGTGTAGTCATCATGTTTACTATTGAAACATTACATTGCTCTATTTTTCTATGTTCCTTGCAGCTTACAAGATTTTGTGCCTGGTGTTTCTCATTGTGACTTGACTAGATGTTAGAAATGGGAGTCTCTAGTAGTCAATGGTTTGCACCTTGACCAAGTAGGACCCTCGCTTCTAGTCAGGGTAAGGGGCATACATGTCTAAAATAACCCCTGCCAACCCCCTTGGTAGCTTGGCACGAGCAGTCAGACTTATTTCAGAGGCAATGTGTAAAGCATTTGCACATAACTCACATTAATACAGTGAAAACACTACAAAAGTACACCACACCAGTTTTAGAAAAATAGCCAATATTTATCTGTTCAAAACAAGACCAAAACGGTAGAAACCCAACATACTGTTATCCAAAATATTAATAATGCAAAATGTACTTTCAATGCAGTTCCTTGAAGTTGATAGCTCCGTCCGGGGCTATTGTGGTGTTGTGAACACACACATCTAATGTTCGGGCCGGCTGCGGTGTCGGAAGACCTTCAAACAGTACCTTTTGTTCCGGTCCAACTGTGTTGTCTTTGCTGTTCCTGAGACTTCTTGAACAGGGGCCAAGCTCCACTTCAAGTCC
Source organism: Lissotriton helveticus (assembly GCF_964261635.1). Classification (NCBI taxonomy): domain Eukaryota; kingdom Metazoa; phylum Chordata; class Amphibia; order Caudata; family Salamandridae; genus Lissotriton; species Lissotriton helveticus. The sequence continues at coordinate 478,734,266 of NC_136063.1, read as the reverse complement.
TTAGAGATACTCAGAAGAATCTGTAGAAAGTTCAGGCCAGTCCTTTCACTGCCCAAGACTGAAGCAGCCACTGTAGGCCAACACAGCAGAGCACATAGCAAAGTGGTAGTCTCTGCTCACAGCTTCTCCAGCTATTCTTCTTAACAGGTTTCTTGATCCCAAAGAGGTCCGGCCCCAATATTTCTACCACATTTTCCTTTGAAGTTGGCGCAAATAAAGTTCCACTGGCATACATGAACCAGTTCTGCCTGGCTCATTCCAGGCTCACTCCAGGAGGGGAGATAGCTTTGTGGAAGGCAGCCACAGTCCATTCAGATGCAAGCGGCAACTCCTATCACTACTCTAAATGCAGTCAGGACATTCCTCAACTCCCTCCTTGTGTCTGTCTAGTGTGAATACACATCCCCTAATCCTGTCACTCTGAACCCAGATGGGGAATACACAAATGGCAGAGGCAAACAGAATTGTTAAGTAAGAAAATGCCCACTTTCTAAAAGTATCATTTTCAAACATACAATATAAATATTATATTCCCTAACCGATGTATCTTTACATTCTGAGTTAAGGAAGACTAAACTCCATTCTCGATCTTGTCCCAATGGAAAGTTATGATTGTAGGATCTTACAAAAAAACTTCCATGTTAGCTTATGAAAGAGATTGCCTTTCACAAGTGAAAACGAAATTGGCAGATTTTACCTATCAGGACATGTAAGACTCTCCAATACATGCCCTACATTTCCCATACACTGCACCCTGCCCATGGGGGTACCTTGGGCTTTTCTGAGGGGTTTCTGACATGCAAGAGAAGGGAAGCTTAGGGTCTGGCAAGTGGGTGCACTCGCCAGGTCAGCATGGCAGTAAAACTGCGCGCAGACACTGCAGTGGCAGGTCGGAGACACCTTTGAAAGGTTACTTCAATTTACATGCCCTGGGCACACACAGTGCACTGTACTAGAGACTTACTAGGAAATGAAATTTCCGAATCATGGAAAACGAAACATAAAACAATTTACAGTAGACTCACTTGCACTTTAGCACTGATGAATAGCAAATAAAAAGTGCGCAGAGACACTAAACCAGAAAAACAAAGTCCAGCATACCATCAAAAATAGGAGGTCAGAAGGCAAAAAGATAGGGAAAGCATGCCAACAGATGCCAGGTCTAACACTAGATATATGTGCTTGTTTTACTGTATAAGCAATAGTGGCCTTTCCTATGTAGAAGATCTTTTAATGTATACAAGTGACCTTTTACAAGCCACAAATTCATTTAAGCTTAACGCTTACAATTTCTCAAGTCTACTTCAGTAGTAAAAGTAGATTTGAATATACTGCAAAAGGAGCTTTATATTCAGCTTTGTGCTGCCTGTTAGCTTCAGTAGTAATCGATTCAGTTATGTTAGGCTAGTCCGCCCTGCCAATTATTAAACCTTTATTTGTCCAGAGACATTAGAGCAGGCTCGGGGATCAGGAAGGCTTGGAGGAGTAATCATGAAATGTGGCTGAAAGGAGTGAACAAGAAGGCAAAGTACGCAAATAAGGGTTACCCCTTCTTCCATGTTGAAACTAGGCAGTGATTAGTATTAGGAAGGTTTTTGAAATGGAAGCTCTACTAGACATTTTGCACTTGCTCACTGTAGTGGAGAACCTTGTTTGATAATCAGTCTGGTAGCTTTGGCAGGGGTGGAGGTTATGTATCAGAATAACAATAGCACAAAATTCTTCTGACAAATATATTGTGCCCTAATTATTGTTAACAAAATACCATTCATATGGGTGTAAGATTTCTAATGACAACTCTCAAAGGGTGATATGTTTGTAAAAAGTATTTGTGAAATAATATTTCTGTCTGAAGATATTTTTGTTACAACACATTAGGGTGGATCATAATTTACTAAGGATACCCCCTAGGTAGAGTTTAGGGGCTCTGGACAAAGGAATATGTCATGCCATCTTAAAAGTCTCAAGAGCAATGCAGTTTGACACAGCTTCTAGTAGAACAAACAGAAACTGCTACAATAATAGACCATTTGGACTGTGGGAATTATTTTGACATTGGATCATAGGTTGTCAGCTACCCATCACCAGAACCTGTGAAACTGTTTCCAATTGTATATTTTGTGCACTAAAAATTATGGATAATATGTAATTGTTTACATGATCCTTTATATATAGCCTGAATTAAAACAGTTTTAATTGAAACCAATTTCATATTATGTATTTAAGTGAAGTTACGAAATGTGTTATCGCTAGTCCACATGCACCTCATAAATCTTTATTTTGAACAAGTTAGATGCTTTCTCTGTCATTCACTCCTGCTTTCCGTCTCTCCCGCACACATCCTCCCCACTAGGCTGTGCAGAGCACACAGTTAGGCAGATCACATAATGGTTTATTTCCACAGCAGTAGTTGCTTTGTTAGTGTTGAATTTGCCATGGTGCAAATGTAAGATTGCAACCCGTATTTATCTCATCTGATTCTTCATTGGATTCATTATTTGGGAGACAGTCTTATTGTATACATTTTTCATGTTTGTTTGAACATCTCCAGATGACATTAGTATAGAGGGTGTTAAATATATGTTTTTTAGGAATACGATGGCATTTATGCGTTAGGTAATGATGTGTAGAACTCTTATGTTTTGATTTACTAAATAAATAATATTTTTGTTCACACTACAAAGAGTTTGCAGCTTTCCTAATAATTTTATGGAAATGTGTGTATAAACACTCCTTCTTTTAAGGGTGAGGCAGGGAGAAGTCTTTCTTATTCTATAAAGGAGTAGTGTCTAACGTTGTTATGATATTGCTGCCTATTGAGAATTAGAAAATTTTCTAATTTAGACATATTCTGTTTAATGTTGCATCTGAGAGTCTTCATGGTATGGATTCAATTTCCCCTTAATTTGAATTCTTGTATTAAAACCCTTTAGGTTTTTATCGATCTAGCACTCACTTATTGAGCGGACCCCATTACGTAATGAACTGTTTTACCCTGCTCTATGATGTATTGGGAGGTACCATTATGTGGGGACACATTGCCTCATTAAATTGAAGAGAAACCCTGTCTCCAATCCAGTAAACTGTGGGCAAACAGAATTAGGTAGATTTATGGGGGGGTCCAAATTTTGGGGTATGGTTTGGCTTCCACAAATCTTGGTAGCAGATGATGGTTTGCACATTAAAAAGCACCTAATTTTGCTAAGAGACCTATGTTTTTTGTACCCCTTATGCTCAGTACAGGAAAATAGTGTTTTTCCTGGTGAGGTACGTGGTGTCTAGATTTTGCTGAGAAGTCTGACCTGTAGTACCTGGATGGAATGCTTCTGTGAGTTGTGTGTTTTTGAGTTGTTTGTGGTGTACTGCTGATTTTTCGTGTTTGTGAGATTGAGTGTTAGGCTATATGTGACATGTTTGTTTATGTGATTTTGATTTTAGGCTCAATTGGTTTGATCGCAGTTGTGCCGATGTATTATTCATATTTATGAATATTGTTTAATAAACAATGTGTTTTATTATTCATTGGTTTGGTTATTGGATTTGTGGCGAGCCAGGATCTCAAGATAGTGTGGTTTACTCCTCTACATAAGGCAGTGTGTGGTACAAGGCATTGCGTTTGTACGATTTGGGGATTCTGACTTAGCAAGTTTTCGTTTCAGGGTTGCCTGTTTAATAAGGGTTGTTGTGCTTTGCTCCTAAGTGCACTAGAGTAGGTGTATTAGTCAGGGTGGACTACAGCTAGACTGGAGTCTACCTAGTGTGAACTGTGACTCATAATGAAGGGTGCTGTTAGTTTTGTTCTTGTGTTTTTTTAATGTGAGATTTGTCTTACCTTAACTTGCTGATTTTCTTCTTAATTAGGTTGAGTAGACAACATGTATTTTGTGTATATCTAAGTGGAAAGATTGTGATGTGATTGGTCAGTCAATGGGGCAGCTGCACTGGGATTGGTAAAATGTCTCAGCAAAGCTGGATTGTTATTTGTTGGCTAAAAATAATGTCTGTTGTTGAAAATCCTAAAGTTTTGGTTGTAGATTGTGTTGCGTGTCAGAAATTACCTGCCGAGGAAAGGTCTGCCTATGAAAAGACGACAGGCATTGGATTTTATAAATGTGCCTGGATTCCAGAATGACATGAGTATACCGCTTCTGATAGAGATTTAGGGCCCAATTCACAAAGGTAAAGTTAGATCAAAAGCTTAACTTTACTACTTTTTGGCATTCACAAAGGGATTTTCGAGTACTATCTATAAGACAGCGGAATCTCCACCCCAAGTGTGGGATCTTCACAGTCTGGGTGGAAACTCCGCTCTTGGAATGGAGACTCCACCAACGGGTTGGAACACTACACAGTGAAAGAAAAGGGCATTCATTGGTGTATGTCCCAACACATATGCCTGGATACACACATCATGAGATCCATGACATCTAGTTTTACAACCAACATAGCACAAAATACCTCACTTACGACAGAAAAGACCTACATGTAGGCACTGGATTGTTAAATATGTGTATGTGTATGGAGTGTATTGGAGGGGTAAATGCGATGGCAAAACACACACTCCTAAAACAGTGTAGAAACATCATGTAATAAACAATACCAGGAGCCTATATATGTGTCCCTTCAAGTGGCAACCAGAACATCACAAGTTTGGATTATACAACATCCCTACTGCAGTTGCACATTTACCTATTAGTTATGTGTCACATAATAAAATATTCTACAAACAGCCCAAATGTGAATGTAATTTGCAAGTCAAAACCTCTAAACACACCTCAGATTTCTAAGTTTCTCCCAAGCACACCTGTACCAGTGTATGCCATCTCCTGACCCAGATCCAGCTGGAACTTGCGAGACCAGCAGCTAATCCCAGCCTGGCTGCATACATAAAATCAGAGATGCATCACACAAACAGTTTCAGACCTTACAACATGTTGCTAAATGTGTTTGTCAGATTGCCCCTTGTGATGCAACAGAATGATAGGAGGAGAAGAGCTGAGATGATCTTCAGACCAAGAATAAACCTCTTTGGGATGCCACACCAAGATGTCACCACCAGATTCCGTTTTTCCCCAGATGTTATCTTGGACCTGGTTTCTGAGTGGGAGCAGGATCTTGACTCTGAGACTGCTACTCCAACGCTGTCCCAGCCTATTTCAAGATCCTAGCAGCTCTCCATATCTTTTCTACTGGGTCTTTCCAGGGGGTGTCCAGTGGCATTGTAGGCATTTCACAGACAAGACAGTCAAGATGTGTGTGCCAGGTTGTGAGATGCGTAAATATGAGGGTGCATCCCTACATACTTATGCCACATATACTGTCAGGAAGGCAAAGGGTTGCTAGGGATTTCTACATCTAGTCCTTCTTCCTAAGTGATGTAGGTGCAATTGATTGCACTCATGTGATACTTCCGTCACCTCGCCACAATGCACAGATCTTCTGCAACAGACACTGCTGTCACTCCATCAGTCAGCAGGGTGTGTGTGATTCCAGTGGTTGCTTTATTGATTTGCATGCAGTGTTTCCAGGCAGTATACATGACAGCTACTTATGCTGCAGGTCACCTCTTGCCTGGTGGCTAGCATCAGGACATTTTTGGTAAAATGTGGCTTCTGGGTGAGTACTCAAGCACCATACAAGTCTGAAATGTAGAAATGTTGTCTTAAAATACGCAACCACTATAAATGAAACCTTCTTGTGACACAAAAATGACACCATCAGATACTGCATGTATTATTTCATATATTATGAACTCTACAGACACAAGAGGAACATGTACAACTATTTCCTCATTTTCTTCCTCAGGTGATGCTGCATATGCACTCTCCCTTCCTCTCCTCACACCTTAAAGGTGTGCAATCACTGTACACTAGCATAGGCGCAATATGGCACACATACGTACCAAGCCATCATAGAGCACACTTTTAGTCTCCTAAAGTCACAATTCAGTTGTCTTGACCATGCAGGTGAAGTTTGCTGTATTCACAAGAATTGTATGCAAGGTAATAGTAGGCTGTTGTGTCTTGCACACAATTGCAGTAAATTATAGCTTACACATACCTCTGAACCATCACCTTAGTCAGAATCCAGGAAAAGGAGCCATTGTACAAAACAGGCGACAGGGTAGGCAGGTGCATGACCAGCTGGTTGATACTTTTTTTCTCTTGAGCAATCAGTTGCGTTACGAACCTTATGTGGTTTCACAGTCTGTTGTCAAGGAGAATTGGTGGACATTTAACACTATGTTCATAAATTCCATCCTGGGTCTGCTCTGTAAGTCCTACATATTATATGTAAACAATAGCTGTTGCCAGGAGTCAAAAGATTGGCAATGCAACACATTTTGTGCACATGTTAGTGGATGGTGTAGACAATGTCTCAAAGGACTCTATTGATTTAGGGGATTATATGTCAAAGCATGTGCCAGTTTAAAGCACAAACAAAGCAGTCTAGCCATGCAAAATGTGGCTCTCACCATGTAGAATGTCGTATGTTGTCAAAGAATATGCCAAACTTTGGAATCACAACTAAGCAATTGTCATTTCCAAGACATTGTTCGCACATGTACACCAAAACTAGCATGTATGTTGTCTTTCACTGTGCTACACAACAGATGAAACTTGAAATTGATTGAATACCTGTTGAGACTGCGCATTACAGGATAAACATGGATCCACGCTTAGGTGTGGAGATATCCAGACAGTATCCTATATCCACTTGTAAAATTACATTGGCAGGTAACTATGTATACGCGTTAGGTACCTCAAATTACAATAATGCTAAAGGGGAGGATTAGTAAATACTGAAGAGTATACTGACCAAAATTGAGAAAAATGTTAATGTGTAAGTAATTTCTTGACAATAGAGTGACAGTACACCTACCTTTGGATCCAAGCTACATATTGGTTAGTTAGTGAGCACTGGCTTTATGTTGTCTTGACCTTTATCATTAATTGCACACCAACTACATAATTGTTTGTCTTCATTTTCAGTGCACCAGGCTGGCCAAGAGATAATTAGAACAGGAACTGGGGCACAGAAGGACATCCTTTGCTCGTCAGCAGGGATTCCCTCTTTAACACCAACCGCAGAGGAAGAGGAGGGAGACCAAACAACAGACTGAGGTAGTGCGCCTTCCTGGACAGATCTAACAACAGCTACATCAGCAGCTCCGGTGGAGAATGAGGAAGCTGAAAGGGGAGACATTGAGGGGGCACCCCAAGCCAGGGGAAAGATGAAACTGTGTCTCTCCCTAGCTCACAAGAACTTGATATGGAAATAGTGTCCCTCAGTAGATCCGAACACCATCTGGGGCTGCTACCACCCCTCCCTAACTATTGAGGTCCCATTCCATCAGGGCCTTCAGCTGTACCATCTGCCACTTCTCCCCCTCCATGGGCCTGCCCAGTAGAGCTGAGGGAGACTTCTTCCCCCAACACCTCACACCCATCATGTTCGACCCAAACCCCTCCATATGCTGTACCTCCTATGGCTGTGTCCCAGGAAGTGATGGTGCTAGTTGAGAATGTGAGGACTGTGGACACTCTGGGCTTTCAGGAGCTGAAAGATGAGATAAAGATGTTCTAAAAGTCACAGTCCAGACATTTTGACAACCTTACTGCTTCCATTACATCCTTGGGTGCAGCCATATTGTCTGTGTTGGCCCACTGACCTGCCCAGACCACCGTTGTTGTATCCCCAAGTGAGTCTTCCAACTCTGTTTCCCCTGCTACCCCTTGTACCGCTCATGTTTGCCGCTTCCATGAGGTGTGTGGTCCTGCCTTAGCAATATAGAGTGACTTCAAATGTGCAAAGGATCTCAACATTGTGGTGAAGAGGGACAGTGAGGATGATCAGTGACTAGGCAATGTTTTGACCATGGGCATTTATTTTACTCCTTGTGCATAGACTGTTTCCCCTGGCTCTTCCTGATGTGTTTAATTTATTTTGCCCATCCTCCTCCAAGTTCCCTTGCCCCATCTGTCAGAAGATTTGATTTAATTTCTTTTCTCCCTTTTCAACAGACAGAATTTTATTTCATTTTAACTTTCTACAATATATACATTTATCTTTTTCTACACCATCTTTCAGTCTTGTGTTTTTTAATATGTATGCTGGATTTAAAGTGTGGAAGTCTATATCAGTAGGTGTTTAGCTAGGCTTTAAGCATGATACATTGTTACAAAGATGGTCCTACATATTTATATTGTATATGTCTTGTTCACACACATGTATCATCACATATATGGCCTACAACCAGAGTCATCATATGACTATCATCAACTATTAATCACCTCAGTATTGAAGTATTGAATTGTGACAAAAACGTCTCATTTAGAAATATTTCAGAGGGTGCCTGCACAGTTTTTGGTTGTGCCTGTACATAGACAGAAGCTGCATGCATAGTTTGTAGTAGTGCCTGTACAGGGGCAAAGGTTGCTGGCAGAATTGGCTGTGCCTGTACAGGGACAGAGTGTGCCTGTACAGAGAAGAGACGTACCTGTCCAGGTGGGGTATGTGCCTGTGCAGGGGTGCATGACTGTTCAAGGGGGGGCATGTGCAGGGCTAGGTGTTTTGACCTGCGTATGTAAGGGATGCCAGTGCAGGTTGTGATACAAGTGGATGGGTGGGGTGGGGTCCCTCCATGTGATTATCAGAAAGAAGACTTTGAAACAGTTTCATTATGTCCTCTATAATATTCATGGCCAAGGCATTGTGTCTTACACTCTCTCCCTACAGATTGATATTAGGTCTTTGTGCCTCCTTGATACGTCTTGACGAAATTCCTCAACCTTGTCCAAAACATGAGTCTGCCTGTCAATCATCTGAGGGATATCCTTTGGCACGAATATCCTGCTTCACATCAGCCTGTTTCTGGAAAACCTCAACCTCCTACTGGGCAACATGAGCATTTGCAGGCCCCCTCTACCTGGGATGCCTTCTGATAAGACTGTCAGCTCCACCTGCACAGGGAGGGGTGTCATGTGGTATGCTGTTGGGAGGAGATGGAAACCTGCTCCTCATTAGGGGTGTTAGGTCCTTTAGTTGCTTGAAAGGAGACCTGGGATGCACTGTCATGGGAGGAGTGTGTAGAAGAAGCAACACAATAAGCTTTGACACGAGGTATGTGAGGAGGTGACGATTGTGTTGGGGTAGGTAAATGCTGTTGCTGGTTGGCTGACTGCTAGGACAGGGTAATCCTCAGAGGGGAAGTGGGAGGTACAATGCTGGCTGGACCTGATGTAGGCTTCAGTCTTTTGGCCAATGGGCCAAAGGTGCACTTCTTGTCATCCAGGTCCTCCTCAACAACCAGCACCTGCTCATCTTCCTTTCTCCTCATCCTTGTCTTATTGAGCAGTGCAGGCCGCTGACATTGCTGCTTGGAGGAGGATTGGATTCTCTCCTTGGATTGTCTGCCGCCCTCCACTGGTGGATGATTCTGTTATATTCCATATGGGTACCCTATATAGGCACAGGTAACATTGCAACCTTTCACCTATATTCTTTCCTACATTACATATATAACGGTTCTTAGGGACTGACCTTTTACCTAGACACGGCACTGCATTCAGAACGAAGGTTTTTCCCTAGTTCGAATCTCATACATTATACAAGGCTTCTTGGATGCAAAGCAGGACTAACATCCCCTGTATATTATCTCTGTATAACTTCAGGCCCAACATCATCCTTTAGGCTGACACAGTAATACAGCAAGGTAGGACCTCTTGGAAGACCTATGGGTATATATGCATCACATCTTGCTTAGAAGTGAAGAGGAGACCGAGACTTACCAGTTGGCACACTGACCAGAGACGCTGAAGTTCCGGCATGTAGATACTCCAGCTCGCTGTGGTCTAACAACCCCCACGGGGTGTCCAACTCGAGACAAGGACGGGGTCCTATATTCTCACACTGTCAGGTAATGGGGTTGACTAGATCCTAGAGGGATTCTTGGCATAACACCTACACAGATGCTAGGTACATTTAGGTACATCTAGTTAGGGAGGCATTGTAGGAGAACACATTTTTTTATCTTGTATTTTTTGTATATATTCATGATTACCGCATAATGGTAAAACTATGCAATCCCTTTACTTTCGTAGTACTTCTAATCATATATCTCAGCTACTGTCTGGTTGTTGCAGCTCATCTATTCTTCACTAGAATAACAACTATTCAATAAATTCTTATTGAAAACACACAGCCTGTTTATTCTGTGTATCACTGAGACAAACTAAGTGAGCACAGGTGACTGAGTGAAAGATAGTATATTGTTTTCACGATTCTGAGAGATCAGGGTTGTTATGTTCTGAGGTTGTCTAGAACTATTCTCTCCACGATAAGAGGAGATTCTTGTGGCACTGTGAGCTAGCTGATACAGACAGGCTAACATACCCAGTGGGGGTGCATGGAATCAGTCTGCCACCAGTCCCACAGTTTATGATATCTAAACGTGCAGATCCTGTATAGGTCATATAGGAACTACCCGACAATTCAGCTTCATCAGGTGGCTCATTGTCCTCAGCACTTGAAAGACAGAGGTTGCAACATGATAAGTATTTTCCATAGTACATCATGTGCTACAATACAAGGGTTGGAACACACATTCTTTGCCTCTATGTTATGTTCCACATCAGACTTGATTTGAGTAAACCTACATGTGATAACAACACCTTAATTAAGGTTAAGCATTAATTATAAGTGAACATGCATGATTAACACAGACATCACTGATTGTGTTGGGAAAATATCACACAGCAAGATCGGATGCTTCAAAAAAGGGGCAATATCTACTAATTTCCTTTCAGAATGATTTGGTTATTCTGAATTATTTCGGAATTAATAGTTTACACCACTATTTGACACACTTACCTGATGAATGTTTGTTAGTGGGTCTGACTGCTGTAGCCAGAATGTCTCACAAATCCACGGATGAGCTCCTTTAGAAAACGAAGGAACTCCTGACAGCAGCTGTAATGTACAGTACCCTACATACCCATATTTCAATACAGAGGATCATGTGAATCATTGTATTTGTATATGTCACTAGCAGCCCGTCCCGACGTTGTCCAGGGCAGAAATAGAATGTGTGGCACATCACTTACAATCCGCTCCCTGTGACATACGTGATTTATAATGAAAGTGTGAGCAACTGTGCCTCTAAAAGCCTTTTCATTGTAGTCATTGGAAAAAAGTAAACCGTGAGGTTAGCAGCATTCGGTAAGTATCACAAAATGTAAGATTATTTTGGAGCGTTATTTATCATTGAGCTTACATGTCATTATGTACCTGTTTACTGAAGTTGGTGCTTGAGCCCCCGCCTGAGCACTGGAGCAGTATGCAAAGCTTTGTGATCCCCGCTGTTAGGCTGAGTGGCTTGAGCCCCCGCGTGAGCACAGTAGCAATGCCGCGGCCCGTGAAGCCTTGCCCATTGGTGTTTGGCCACGCCTCTCTGACAACGTCCAGGAGGCACGCCCCGTGAATGCGGCGTCCATTCAGGTTTTGCCACACACCTCTGACAACGGCCAGGCTCACAACGGAGTAATGTGAAGGTTTTTGTTTACAATGTTGTTTTCTCTTTTACCAGTAATGACGGGGAATGGCGCGCCCCGTGCCCCGTGAATGCCGCACCTATTGGGGTTTGATGTTTGTCCACACCCCTCTCACAACGCCCACACCCACAAGGGAGTCCTGTGAAGGTTTGTTTGCCGCGCCCTATCGCTGACAGCACAACGCCCACGCCCACAAGGGACTACTTTACCCCTAAAGTTGTTTTACCTTTGTAATGTATATGGTGGCCACCTGTATAGCCTATGTCCATCTGCTGCAACTGTCCTTTCCAAGGCTGTATTGGGTGTTGTGATTGGTGCTGTGGTTCCTGAGATTACCCGTCTCAAAGGTTTGGGCTCTCTCTTTATTATATTAGTATAGATAGCTAGGTATACACTTTAAACACAGTTGTAGCTACTCCTCTTTAGATAAGGCAATGTAAGCAATTTGGTACATACTGTATTATTTCAATTAAAATATAGAGTAATCCTTTCATTAGCTAACAGGTTATTAAGTAGTATACATTTTTGACCCATAGCTGCGCATCTACGACAACACATGCCATTGCAACACAGTAGTTACATTGAATACCTTTACAACGCAAGTCAGAACAACGTAAGCGGGCAGAAGGTGTTGGATTTAAAATCCAACTCCTTACCTACCGTTGCAAAGACTGGAGTTGGAATAGTAAATTATACTATTTCAACTTCCAGCACCCCCTACACCAAGTCGATGTTCTGACTTGCGCTGTAAAGGTGTGAGATGCCACAATGTGGTCATTGTAATGACCGCATTTTAATGGCATGCGTTGTAAATGCATGTGGACTATCGTGATATATTCCCTCATGACGTTGCCTTCCTTCAAGTGCATGGACCTCTGCTCCAATGGGTGTATCTATTCTGGCTGTTTGTGGAGATCAAATGTAGAAGTCCAACAAATGATGATTATGTACAACGTTTCACATGTTATGTTATTTCCATTTTTAAAGCGCACAGCTGCCCCAGCAAAGGGGCGTCCCGGCGCTGTATCTGGAAAAGAAACACAACTCAGTCAGGGCGAGAAAAGAAACCAAGCAGAGAAACCCTAAGAACCAATGAGAAAGATGAAGGTCTTAACGGCTCTCCTAAATGCCAGTAACTCATCCAGGGCGCGAATATAGGCAGGAAGAGAGTTCCACAGCTTGGGTGCCAACACTCTGAAAGAACGACCACCTGCTCTGCTTCTCTTAAAACGTGGAACAACGGCCAAATTTTGCCCGAATGACCTCCGCTGCCGAGAAGGAGCATAAGGAGTAATAAGATGCTCCAGTATCTGAGGCGAAGATTGTTTCAGAATTTTAAAAGATAGACATAAAGTCTTGAATTCAATCCTCTGAATCAGGGGTAGCCAGTGAAGCTTACGGATAGTTTCTTTGGCCGAACAAAATCTAGGAAGGCCAACCAGAGCCCTGGCAGCCGCGTTCTGAACGCGCTGCAACCTGGTAATTTCCGCCAGGTTAGCTCTGAGCAAAAGTGAGCTCGCATAATCGAGTCTAGATACTATGGCAGCCTGAATTATCAGCTGTCGAGTAGGGGCGTCAAAACATTTCAGTATCGGCCTAAGACCGCGTAAGATCCCAAAGCAGGTGGCTGCTACTTTTTTTGTATGGATGGAAAAGCTAAGGGAGGGGTCTAGCCACACCCCCAGATTTTTCACCTCAGCTGCCAGAGTGGGAATAGGGCCCAGTTCTAACGGCCACCATTTGTCGCCCCAAAGATTGCTCTGCTTGCCCACGATCAAGACCTCGGTCTTTTTAGCATTAAGCTGTAAGCAATTGGCCGTCATCCATCCTGCCACTGCACTGAGACCCTCACGAAATCTGGTAGCCTCAGGGTCGGAATCCCCACTAAGTGCGACCGCCAGCTGCGTGTCTTCAGCGTAAGAGACCATAGTCAGGTCCCAACGCTTGGCGACAGCAGCCAGCGGCTGCACATAAAGATTAAACAAAGTGGGGCTAAGTGCCGAACCCTGCGGGACTCCCTGCTCAATGGTATAGGGTTTCGACTCGAATGGTGGTGTAGCGACCCTAAAGGTGCGATCGGTAAGAAACGAACAAAACAAGCCAAGTGCCACACCATTAACACCAGCTTCTCCCAAAAGCTGCAGAAGTATTGCGTGCGATACAGTGTCGAACGCGGCACTGAGGTCGAGTAGTACCAGTGCCGCAGTTTGACCCGAGTCCAACACGGAGCGCAGATGTTCTGTCATGGAGAGAAGTGCGGTCTCGGTACTGTGACCAGCACGAAAACCATTCTGCGAAGGGTCTAGAATGTTAGCAGACTGAAGATGGTTAGACAGAATGCCATTCACATGGGCTTCTGCTACCTTCGCGACCCAAGAGAGAAGGGAGATGGGTCGATAGTTCTCCAGTTTGAGAGGGTCCAGTGCAGCTTTTTTCAAGATGGGAGTGACATAAGCTTGTTTCCATTTGGGAGGAATTATGCCCGAGGAAAAAGATAGATTTATAAGTTGGCGTATAGGGGGTAGGCATAGTGAGGCTGATTCTTTAAATTGCGCTGGTCTAAGGGGATCCGCAGGTGACCCGGATTTGACTTTGGCTACCAGTTTGTCAAACTCCTCCTCCGATAAGTCAGGAAGTGTGGATAGGGCCAGGTTAGCACTAGGAATGGAGCACTGATCCTCCATTGTCAGTCTAGTACTAGGGAAAGAGCGATATATATTGGACACTTTTTCCACGAAGAAGGCCGCCAAGATCTTCACATTGTGAAAGTGAACAGATCTCAGCCACAGGTACTCTGTTGGCCGTAAGATCTTTTAACACTTTGAAGATCAACTTCGTGGGATTAGAGCTAATATTTAATTCATGAGAGTAGTAGGCTGCCCGCGCCCTACAAATAGCTCTATGATAGCTCTTAACTTTTGCTAAATAATAGGTTTTTTGCCCAGCCTCATAGGTCTTACGCCAAGCTCTTTCAGCTTGCTTACACGTTATCTTTAAAAGCCGAAGAGTGTCATTATACCAAGGGCTAGGTTCTAACAAGCGACTCTTGCTCCAAGCTGCAGGAATCAAGGAGTGAAGGGCTTTAGTGACCCATTCACAAAAAAGGTCTATAGCTGCCTGTCACGTTTCTTCAGAAAGTTCCTAAACGCCATGATGCAGAGGATGGAGCACTACATTGAGTTCCCTGAGACACCTGCAGAACTAGCAAAAGGACAAAAACCGAATTCTATCAACTTGCACAGTTCCTGCACATAATGGGCTGCATCGATGGAACGCACATCCCATTATGCCCACCTGCAGCAACTGAGCACATTTACAGAAACCGGAAATCCACACATTCAATCAATGTGCAGGTGATCTGCAACGCTAGCAACATGATAACGGACATCGTAGCCAAATATCCTGGGAGTACCCACGACTCCTACATCTTCACCAACAGTGGCATATACAGACGCCTTGTTGCTGGTGATTTTGGTGATGGATACCTGCTGGGTAAGTATGTGTGAGACACTTTGACAGTTCATGCAGAAGAAGCACTCCTGAGCATGTGAATAATCTTATTATCCTTTCCCACCCAGGTGACAGTGCATATGCCCTGCGTTCATTTGTGCTCACCCCCTACCTGAACCCATCCACCAGGAGTGAAAGGCGTTATAACCTGGCACACAGAACAACACGTAGCGTGGTGGAACGTACATTTGGGCTGCTGAAAAGTAGATTTAGGTGCCTCCATAAGAGTGGAGGTGCACGGCAATACACCCCAATTATCTGTTGCAAGATAATTGCGACCTGCGCCATGCTGCACAATCTTGTCACCAAGGATGGCACTGAGATAGAACTCACATATCATGGGGACATTGATGATGGGACAGTACAAGCAGATCACAATGCAGCAGGAGGAGCACCAGCAACAGACGGTCGACTGCGACGTGCTGAAATTACCAACAGATACTTCTAATTGAGCGATGACACACAGCCATGTCCAGTGATTGGAACACTCACTTTAATGTACACAACTGCACCTTCCAAAAAAACAATAATCAAATTAAATGCACCTTGCACAATGTATTGCCAAAGTTTCCTCACTTTGACCTGTCCTGTGTGCAATAATTATTTCAATGCTTGCGCTTACGCATGGTGTTTTGCGAGGCACGGGGCTGGGGGTCTACATGTGAAGTGGTGCCGGTGTCTTCGGCATGGAGTCTGCTGCTCCTACGTATGTCCTGAACAGGCGTGCTGGACCCACTCCTGCTCATTGTCTCCTCAGTGTCCCCAACAACCATGTTGCCACCTGTGGCTGTCAGCTGGGTCAGCATTGCCTCCATTGCTGAGGTCACCCTCCCCATCCCCCGGGACAAGTCACTGCAGCAGTGAACAATGTCAGTCTGCAGATTTACAGAGCGGCGACACTGCAGGGTGGTGGAGGTTGCCAAGCGGTTGATCGACTGATTGAGCAGCCTGACCTCCCGCCTATACCTGCGCCTCTCTTCTTGGTCACTTTGCAGCCTGTCACAGAGGATGCCCATGCGCTCCTCCATGCCCCTCACCCCCTCTGCCATGGACTCCATCCCTTTGCCCATTGCCTCCATCCCTTTGCCCATGGCCTCCATTCCCCTTGCCATGGCACCTATCCCCCGATCGATGTCCGACATCCTGGTATTCAGGATGCGCACCTGCCGGTGCACAGCCATGATGCCTCTGGCCTGCATACGCTGGACTTTCACCATTGTGGCTTCAAGCCCAGCGAAGACACCCTGCACATCCTGCCCCTCATCCTGCTCTCGTGCCCTACGGACACGGTCACCTGCACGGCCAGATCCCTGTGAGCCAAGTTGTCCAGCGTGGCCAGACATTGTTGGTGTAGTAGGTCTGGGAGCCACTATCACTTCCTCATCGGAGCTCTCCAGTATCCGTAAAGGTGGGATATCCTGCCTCCTTGGCCTCACGCGCACAGGGGACCCTGAGCTGGGTGTTGTAGCTCCTGCTGGTGCTGGCTGTGTCTGTGTGTCAAACAGCAGGGGCGAGAGTGGCTGAGCAGTGATGTCGTCCTCCATTGCTGTGGGTGCCTGGGGTGTGGATGTTTCGTCAGGGACAGTGGTAGGTCCAGCAGTGTCTTTTGCATTCTCCCGCGCAGACGATGTTGTGGCACTACACTCCCCTCCCAGCGCTGCTCTGCGCGATGACTCTCCTGTGAACAGACATGGACAATGATCAGCTGCCTGTTTTCCCAACACTGATTCCTAACACACATTAGCATTTTCTTAGACTGTTTGTGCAAGGGGAGTGTGGCATGGCATGCAGGGTTCGGTGTTGGCAGCTTTGATGTATGTACCTATGACTACAACTACCATGATGCATTGCTGGGGACTACAGTCATGTGTGCTGGATTGTGAGTGAATCACCCACATTGGGGAAGGGGCCTGGGAATGGGTGGGGTACATGTCCATGCATCTTACCTTTCTTACTTGCAGCTTTGGCTGAGCTATCAGCATCCCGATCCCATGTATGCTTTCATGCTCCATGGTTGATTCCACGAGCTACTCCAGGTCGGTGAGGCTTGGGGCACGGCTCTTCCCCCCACCGGTTGCTGCTGATTCCTTCCTCTGGGTGGCTAGTTTTTTCTTGATGGAGATCCTCAGATCATACCACCTCTTCTTCATGTCGTCAATGTCTCTGTGGGTCCCTCCTAGAGCATTGACCTTGCTCTGTATTGCCAGCCAGGTGGTCCGCTTTACAGACTCTGCAACATGCAGAGACTGTTTCCCAAACAGCTGGCTGTAGTGCTGCACGACCTCCTCCACCAGCACCTGGAGCTCTGTGGGGATAAATTTCATCTTTCTCTTCCTGTCACCTCCATCCTTTGGTGCCTCCTGGGACTCCATGCTGTTTCTCTAGGTCTCACTGCTGCCTGCTCCTCTGTCTCCCTTCCAGCTCTCTCTGCAGTTCTGTTGCTCTGCACCTGCATGGGTGTGGCCACCTCCAGGTACTGGGGTGTGGTACTTACACCTGATTGGCTCAAACAAAATTATTGCCAAGAAATGCCCAAAATCAGTTAATGGGTTTATACAGGGGTTATGTTCGATATGGAAGTAAGTGAGTGGATAGAATGACTCAAATGCACGGTGCAGGAATGGGAAATGGGTCAATGCAAAAGAAAGGTGGTAGAAAAGGATGGCGAATAATTGTAGAATGAATACAAATGTTGAAATGTTGAAGAGGAACACTGCTTGTCACTTCTCTGGTAAAATGGCAATTGGAAACAGAAATGCAGCAAAAAATCCTGATAGAATCCAGAATGAGTTTTGTTCCTAAGATGCAGAATTGTATTTTATGGTCCCTACCAAAGCAGCGTCTGTGCAGTGTATGTATGAGAAGAAACTGTTTCACATAACAATGCCTTCCACCCCAGTGATGCAGTAAAAATATCAAAAATAAAATGTCAGAAAGTCAACAGAGTCCACTGATTCTTAGTAAGATTCTTCTTAGTTTTCTCCAGGGAGTATTTCACAATGACTGAGCCTGAGAGGGAAGGAAGATTGTTTATTGGATCAGTCTCTTAGAAGTAGGCCAAAGTGGCTCTTATATTGATGGTCAAGTCAATAGACAACTCCTTTAATTTGTATTTGATACAGGTGATACCCTTTCTATAGTTCGTTCTGTGGAAGTTCTAAACTTACCCCCCTTGAAAAGAAAAGTCCAAGTTGAAGGGATCAGTAATAAAGACATTGTTTATCAGGTTACAGATGATGTTTTGTGTTATTGAAATCCCATGAACATATTGGGTAGGGACTTGCTATGCAAAATTAATTCTGTATTTACTGCTCACTGAATGGTGTTGCTATTGAACCACATGAGGATTATTCAGTGTTCTAAGATCAAATCACAAGATTTGAGAGTTAACTTGTTTACAGTTTTACCAATAAATGACCTTCCTCTGGATTTAAGACATGCAATATAATATGAGGTCTAGATTTCTCTGGTCAAGAAATAGGGCTGATAAATAGAGCTGAACCAGTTAAAATTAGAATAAACCTTGTTGCCATTTCCTCCAGAATTAAGCAATATAAACTTTCAAGAGAGGCAGAGAAAGGAATGAACCCAGCTATTGAAAATAGGATTGAGAAATGCTTAACAGCCCTTGCAATTCTCCTGTGATGGGGAGAAAGAAACACAGTGGAAAATGGTGCACTGCACAAGAATAAGTAATACAATTGTCTGTCATTCCATGTTTTGGGTGGTGCCAAATCCACCAGTGATTTGTCCCAAATTACTTTAGATGCAGAATGGTATACAGTTATTACTTTATGGCAAGCATTCTTCTGAATTCCTCTTCATGAGAAGAGCCATTTCCTTTTTGTGTTTCAATTCCAAAATAAAGTTCCTGTGTGGTGGAGAATTTCATAAGGCTGTACGGAAAGTCCTTTATTATTTAGCCAGATTCTAAAGAAAGATCTACAAAATGTGAGGTTGCCCTGTAATTTAGTCTTAGTGCTGTATAGAGAAGATCTATTGGTCACATCAAAGACATAATAGCACTGTAAACTTGATACAACTGCTTTGCTGAATCATTGAGTTGATTGTGGTCATAAAGTTTCCCCAGCAAAGATTCAGTATTGGAAGAAGAAAGCCATTCATCTTGGTCACCATTTTAAGAAAGGTGTAAGGAAGTCTCAAAAGTACTTGTTACTGCAATTCAGAAACTTATTCCCACTACCACACAGATGAAGGTGAGGATGTTTCTAGCAATTGTAGACTACTGTCATCAGTGGATTCCACACTTTTACTTGATTGTTAAACCTTTAAGAAGGTTAACGTACTGTCACGGTCAAACACATCTACTCCACTCCACTATGATACACCAAAAGAGGATAGAGAGGAAATGGCCTTGTTTTATATGGTTAGCCCCCAATTGTTGCCCGATGTCTGCAGTGATTTCAAACTGTAAGTGCACTGGGCCCCTGCTAATCAAGTCTCCAGTGCCAGAACTCTTTCCCCAAAACTTGACCACAATTGGCACAACTTCATGTTCTTCTGTAAGTCCCTAGTAAGAGGTATATCTGGTACCTAGGGCATGGAACCTAAGAGGGTCCTCTGGAGTTGAAGCACTGGTTGTGCTACCCCTGGGACTCCTCACCAAGGCAATGCACTCTGCCATTGCAGGCTGCATGTCTTGGTGCAGAGAAATCTAAAGAGTTGACATGGTACACAGCACTGTGTGCGATGCCTCCAATACACTAAATAGGATATAGGTATGTCACCCTAGAATACAAGCCTTTAGCTCTAAGGCTCTAAGGCAAGGTGAACTATACACTATGTGTGGGTATATCAGCATTAGCAGATATGTCCCTACAATTTCCAGTCCATTCTGAGTTTTTGTAAGTGCACAGGGAAGACATGAAGAGCACATGGGCTGGATACATGTCAACACGAGATTCCTAGCTCCATGATGACTTCACTGATTTCTAAGGTGTTTGGTACCAAACATCTTGTCATAATAAATCCTCACTGATGCCAGTGTTGGATTTATTAATACATTCTCACAGGAGATCCTTTTAGAGGATCTCTTAAAAACCTACTAAGCAATGGTGTGGTTCCAGACTTGAGTTCACCAGCATGTGACTCTCAGACATGTTTCTGACCTCATGGGGTGAGATCCAGAGCTCTCAGAGGAAAGAGACAAAGGCTGCTCTGGTAGGAGGTGCTTCACACATCCTCCACGACAGGAAGCCTTCCTGTGTGGGAAGCTTCAAAGGCAATGCCACCTTTGAAATCTAACCCAGGAACCTCCAGATAGTGGGGGAGGCCAGGTCCCCTTTCCTGCTCCACTTTTATTTGGAAGAAAGGCAGGAACATTAGTTACATTAGGAGAAGGGTCCCCAATTAGCCTACACCACCCCTAGGGTGGGGTTGGAGAGATGAACCCCTCTCCTGAAATTCTACCATCTAGGGATGGTGAGAAAACCTCTTATCAAGGTTAGGATAGTAACACTTTCCACAGGAAGTGGTCACTAGAGGGTGTAGAAACCCTAAAGTTAAGTAGCCCATTGGCTTCTATCTGTCCCCCCTTGTAGCGCCCTTAATTCAGTATTTAGGTGGCACCACAAGACATGAACATCATATTTGGCAGACAAGAGAAGACCAAGACAAAGGAGACATACTGCTTGAGAACTGAAGCCCTGCTGCAGAAGAAAAAGGCGCTAAACCCAGCCTGCTGCTCCCAGGACTTGACAATCGCTGCTCCTGTGTCATCCTGAAACCTGAAAGGACTCCAAAAACCCCTGGGCACCACCAGCCTAAAAGAAATTTCAATGAAGCTCCCTTGAAGTGAAGGTATCATTCCCTTCACACCATTGGCACCAGTACCTTGAAGTCCGGTGTGTCAAATTGCTGCTCCTCAACCACCTTGATGCAGCACCAAAGCAAGAAAAGGTATAACAGCTCTGGAGGGTCATACCTGTCTCCCCACCACGTTTGGAGATACCAGGACATACTAGAGTTGCGGCGTACTAACACCCAAGGTACTAGACCCCCATAAACAAACACCAAAATGAAGAGTCCATTCCGGACCTGAAGCATCAGAAGCAAGCACCCATTTAGGAATGTTGAGGTACTGAGACCCACTTCCAGAGTGACCCACCTGTCCCTAGATCGCCGTTCCAAGTTGGTTGCTCCTGGCTGCGAGGACCTCAAGATGTTCTTACCTTAGAGCTGTGCTTGAGGTCTTAAAGACTATATATAAATTGGGATTATTTTTACAAATTGGTCTTGGATTTATCCTCGATTGTTTGTCTCAAATCAAATCAAATGAATCTTCATTTGAATTTTTAAAATCTGTTAAAGACAAATGGAAAGGAAAAGGAAACAGGAAACAAGTTTGAAATACACAGATTATTACATTCGCAAATGTCAACTGTCCCTAAAATGATTTCCATACATAATGTAGAAACAGGTATGAAAGGGATGGATGCCAATTGTTAGAATAAGCAGCACAATCAATGTCATATTAAAATGTAAAAAAATTAAAATATTATGAAAGGCTTAGAAAGTCTAAGCAGGATTCTTGTGCAAATGTACTTAAACAATTTCATAGGCCAAGCTATCATACATAGTAAGTGACTTTCTTATGGTGAAAGCACAAGTAATAAAAATTGAAACAGCATGGCAGATGTTATCTGACTCAAGAGTACACAAAATGTATAGGCTTTCCTATGAAATAAGAGCCTCTCTGATATAAACAATGGTGACATAAAACGTTTTCTAATATCACAGTAAAACTTGCAGAAGAGGATAACATGCATTGCTGATTGTGTAGCTTTCCCAGCACATGGGCACTTTGGCAAGTTTTTGAGCCACAGTTCTCTTTTTGGAAGTGCAATAAGTTGATGTAAAATACCCATTTGAATTCATTCTTATAAGGAAAAATCTCTTCTGTACGTCAGTAGTCTGTATAAGGAAAGTAGGCAAACCTTGGGATAATGGCTGTTCCAGATATCAAGACGCGGTTTGTTTTTTCATCTATTTTCTCTCTCTCTCTCTCTCCCTGAATCACCTTTGTTGGTAAAAATCAGTTTGAGCTCCCTTTTAGTGTGCTGCAAGACACTAATGGGGCATTCAAAAGAAGCAGTTTCATTCATTTCCTTAAGCAGTCTGTTAACATGTGCCAACCAGGGTATCTTGCCATAGCGGCAAAGTGCAAGTCAATCATGAATCATTAATTAAATCCCTTGTAAATTTGGTCCCAGCATTGCTCTAGATGTTGTGCCACCCTACTAAGGCACATTGATCTTAGGTGTCATCAAGAAAAGTTGTGCCCAAGTCTCTGTGGATGATATACAATGGCACAGACCAAGGTACTGCGAAGAGTCAACACAGGAACAAATGTTTTTTTCAAATCGAATGCCTGCCAGGCCCTATAGGAATGCCCTACATGTAGCTGTGGGGATGCACTTACTCCTGTACAGCTGCTGCATCTCGCAAATTGATTTATTTCAAATTTTAGTAGCAAATCTAAACACTGCCTCTATTGTCATTTTAAGTTTAAGGTTAGCTAACTTTATATGAGGTACCCAGTAGCAAGAACTCGAAAACAACACTCCAAAGTAAAAGACATTACGAACCTCTTCCAATTTAAGGCCCCTCACATAATGACACCTTCCCCGTCCCACTTACCATAACAAAGGTTTATTGCCTCAGTGAGTACAACAAATGCCTAACACTACCCTCTGACAAGCCTAACTGCTCACCCACACTACCACAAAAAGAGAGTTAGTATTATCTACTTTCACCTCTTTCAATGTTTTCTAACAGTCTCTACATAGGGTGCTTCATTTTAGTACACTATACAGAGAGGTGGTTTCCTACACACACCAACTCACAGACTCATACAGCCACTCATACACCCAAAACACTGCTCACACACTAATACAGCTACTCATACACCCACTTACAGATCCATACAGCCACACACAGACTGATACAGCCACTCACACAACCACTCATAGATCCATAAACCCAATCACACACCCATTTACAAAGGTTACAGTTAGGAAATGAAATTAAAACAAAACCTTCGAAATTCACAAAAAAACAAAAGTCATAGTAGCGTTATAGTTAAAAAATAATATTACAAATATTTACCAATTCTGTAAAAAAGCCAAAGGTTACAGGGATGTTATAGTTAGGAAATTACATTAAAAAACTGTAGAATTCTTGGAAAAAAACAAAGGTTACAGGGACATTATAGCTAGGAAATAGAGTTGAAAAAAATCTTAGAAATTCATTGAAAAAACAAAGGTTACAGGGACATTATAGTTAGGCTCAGATTTCACTCATACAAAACCTGTAAAATTCAGCAGTTAGAGTTACTTGAGCTAACTATAACTTACGTCCCCAAAATCCAATGCTTATGACCTCATATATGACATCACTCATTACATGGTCAGTGACATCACTAATGACATCACTGACAACATTTCAAATGGCACCATCTACAGACACACTCACATACCAACACAACCTCTCACACACCTACTCAAACACCCATATAACCACTCACACACCAACGTATTCATTCACAGAGCCACACACACCCACTCACACACACACATACAGCCACTTATACTGCCATTCCCTTGTGCATATACCTACTCAGGCAGTCACCCGCTCACCCAATAACTCACACACTACTCACTCAACCATACAGCCACTCACACACCCACTCACCTACTCACTCACCCACACAGCCTCTCATACACCCACTCACTCACTAATAGAGATACTCATACACCCAGTCACTCACCCATAAAGCCTCTCAACAGAGCCACTCACACACACACCACTTACATACCCATGAACACATCCATAGAAGCACTCACACATCTACTCACTCACCCATACAGTCATTCGCCAGTCACTCTCTAATACAGCCACTCCCACACCCACTCATTTAACCAAACACCAATTCAAACTGTCACTCACTTACCCATAAAGCCACATACACACCCAGTCAATCACCCATACAACCATTCACACATCCACTCATACACTCATAGAGCTACTCACTAACTCATACAGCCACTCACTCACCCATACAGCTTCTGACACTCCCACTCACTCACCAATACAGTCATTCACATAACCACTCACTCACCAATACAGCTACTTACACACATATGTTTATACTCAGACAGCCTCTCACTCACTCAGCCACTCACACACCCATACATGCACTTAGACACTCACTCACACACACATACAGTCAGTCACACTGCCACTCACAAAATATATGTTAGAAATAGTATCACTCAGTAGTAAACAAAGTATACTAATTTAATCTTTAGTACATATGTTTAACACTCATAAACATTTCGAAAACACTCACAAGCACTGGGTGATGTCATCAGTGATGTCACTTGAGATGCCATCAGTGATGTCACCGGCCATATTATGTGTTATGCAATATGTGAGGTCATAAGCAGTGCTTTACGCAGCCGTAAATATAGTTATCTCAGGGAACTATAACTGTTAAATTTCACTGATATATTATGATTGAAATCTCAGCCTAACTATAACGTCCCTGTAACCTTTGATTTTTTGGGGGGTGAATAGATATTTATATACTCACACAGAATACTTAGTACAGGTTTAGTACTTCCATATACACTCACCAATATGTACTCAGAAACAGCACTGTTTGCAAGATCTGATATACAAATATGCACATCTGGTCTGGGAATATGCTCACTTTCTAAGTGCGATTTGCATCACCCTCCCCAGTCTACTCCAATATTGCTCCCTTACAATTCCTTGCTGTGGGTCTGTTGTTCCTCATTTTGTGACTCACATTTTTCCACCACACCTGAATCATCACAGCTGCAGAATAACTGCAGTAGTAGTGAATTTCCCACAATCATATTTCTTCACATCGAAAATCACACAGAGGTTTTCCACCTTTTCTGAATAGCAGAATGTTGGGCAGTGTATACCTTCAATTTTTAACGTGGTCCTATTTAATTCGTGACAAAGTTGTGGAACACAAATCTAAGAGTAAAGCAGGAAATAACAACCACATGCTCATGAAGAAAATAAAAGATACAGTAATGTTTGGAAAACTGCTTATATTGCGTTCACAAAAACTGAACACGTGAACTAAGTGGCTGGATTTATGGTTAAAAGTTAAGAAGCTCAAGTGTCAAAAGCAGCCGAACTTTTGATTGTTTTAGGAGAAAAAATGATCTTGATTACTGAACTAAAGTAGATTGCTGAAGACAGATGAGAGCAGTTTCATTAGCCTGACCTAATTAAAAAATCAGACTCTGCCGTGTGCGCAAGAAAGGGAATGCGCCCTGTAGGTGAGAAGAAAAGATTGTGAGATATTTTTAGCAAGGCTTTTTATGGATGTTTTTAAAGAAGCAAACAGGAGTGAGGGTGAAGTAAAAAACATGACAGCATTGAGTGGGTTGAAAGAGAGTATTTGTAGCATAGGTACCATTTGGGAATGTAGAGGTTGATAAAATAATAGCAAAGAACCATAAAATGGACAAGGACATTGTGTAGGAGAAGCACAGAATGAGGATAACATGGGGTTTTGACCGTAAGGTGACATGGTTGTAACTGGTATATATTATGAGTGAAGATCTTTTGGTAGATGAATAACTGATACAGTGAAGGAAGATGTTTTCTCCACATATCCCAATTACTGGTCATTATGCAAACACCTTACCCAGAGGCTGATCGCAGCTCAATGTTTTGTATTGGGAGCAGGCAGTATCCACTTCTGTGCTGCATCAGTTTATAGAGTGCTTCGCAACAGTAAGGAATTGCTTGCAGTGTGGTGTAAATCACCTGCATCATTGAGATTAAAATGGCACAGCTACCAATTTTTTTATTTGGCCTATGTGTGACATTTCCCTGTTTTTGGTATGCTTCGTGTGACTTTTTCTACCTTGTTTGTGACAGTTTGGGTACCATTTTATCATATTGGCAATTGCATCTTTTCAGCAAAGTAATGGCATTGGAAACAAATTCCTAGAATGAAAAGTCATTCTGGCTAAAATGCAATGAGTGGCAGAAAGTACAAATCACACAGGCCACTCGATAGCTGTGCCATAGGCTCCAAACAAACCCATGTGTGCCACAAGGTACTCCCTTGGGCATGAGCGGAGAGACAGTTTGTGGTCTTGCTGATGGTAGTGAAATAAATAAGGGAGCAGGGGTCCCTTTTGTGTTGATTCGTCAGCACCTGGAGCAGGGATTGGCCACTGAAAACAAACATCCCATGTCCTCCCCTAGCTCACCTCAATCACCAATAGCTTAGCTGACTCACTCAGATGATGGTTTTGTTGATGTGTGCCAGCAGGGGTCAGAAGGTGAAGGGAGGGCAAGGAAGGGGCCTAAGGGGGGGCAAAAAACTTCACCCACCATATCATAATGAGGACTAAAACCACTTTAAATGGCAAATCAGAAAGAAACAAGAAGGCAGGGACAAGGACAAGGCTGGAGCAGGATGAGAAGGGAGCTGCAGTTGGCATAACCTTAATGCACAGAGCTCCATGCATCTCTCAGAAAATTGGTGCCTTGAGCCTTGGCTCAGCTCTCCCATGCTAAAGACCGGCCCTGCTGGCAACATTACTTTGCATCCTGGGACACATTGTTTTCTTTTTCTTCTTTTAAGGTGTACCTAAGTTTCTGCATTCTAGTGTTATTGGCTTGCGAGTACGATTTTCCACCTAGTGTTAGATCTCTGTTGGTAATGTTAATATATTCTTATGCATTTTGATAAATACGGAGAACAGTATGCGTATCTATATTCTCTGGAAAAAATGTGGAACCTAACATACAATATTTCCCTGTAAATAGTATGTGGAAGGTAAAGGCCTGCAGAGTACTGAAAGTTATTTGAAATCTCCTAGATCATTTGTGGTTCTTACAGGAAAAATCGTTTTTTTACATTATTCCCTTCAAAATATTAGAGTCTGTTAACAACCTGTCAGGTTAGTGCTGCATGTTTATACAGCATCCTAAGCATTGACAAAACATTAACTTTCCAGTCTTAGAACACTCCTATCAAAACAATATGTCTAACATGGTACATTTTGCAGGCCTTCTTCAAAGACCAGATGCCAAACCTCCAACTAAAAAGAGCATATCAAAACAGGGCAAACGACTACATCAATAATTAAGCAATACAACGCATCTGTTTGGCTGGTGGCAGCAGCCTGGCCCTCGTGAACCCTGCAGAACATTTCTTTAGCAGCGCAGTCATTTTTCTGAAACGGTTGTTGCTCTAGCGCGAGTTAGGCGCCAGCGCGACGAAAAATTTTAATATTCATTTTAAATTCACTAAAGCATTGTGTTGTCACCACTTACTGATTGCACTGTTGTTTTTTTCTGTTGCCCGCCCTGTTCCATCGCGGCTGGTGCCGTTTGTGTGGAGGGTGAGGCGTGCCGCCATCTTGGGTGTAGCTGGACCGGACCTAGCGGTCTAGTTATCCCGGGAGGCAGGCCATAAAACACTTCCTGAATCAGGGCCATTCGAGAACGCTTGGCTGGTGGCAGCAGCCTGGCCCTCGTGAACCCTGCAGAACATTTCTTTAGCAGCGCAGTCATTTTGCTGAAACGGTTGTTGCTCTAGCGCGAGTTAGGCGCCAGCGCGACGAAAAATTTTAATATTCATTTTAAATTCACTAAAGCATTGTGTTGTCACCACTTACTGATTGCACTGTTGTTTTTTTCTGTTGCCCGCCCTGTTCCATCGCGGCTGGTGCCGTTTGTGTGGAGGGTGAGGCGTGCCGCCATCTTGGGTGTAGCTGGACCGGACCTAGCGGTCTAGTTATCCCGGGAGGCAGGCCATATAAACAATGTGTATTCAGGAGCGCAGCGGACGAGCGCAGCGGACGAGCGCAGCGGGCGCGACGAATGCACGCCGAAGTCGCGCACAAGTCAAGCCCGTCTGCGCCCGTCCGCGGCAGACCGGGGCTCGGGGCTCGGGGCCAGAACCCCTGGTCAAATTTATAAATACTCCTCCGCATTGTTGCTGTCATTAAGACTCCCTGACAGCGCAGGACTCCCCCCACCCGCTCACATTTTAAAACGTGCCGCCACTTATGGCATCTTGAAGCCTGAATTCTCGCTTGATAAGGCTTCTAAATCCATACCACGGTCCGCTCCCTTACCTCCGTATGACTCTGAGACTACCCTCAAGTGTCTATACCTTAATACCAGGTCCATGGTAAAACACCATTTGGACATCTTTCTCCTGCTTCAGGCCGAACAACCAGATCTTTTATGTTTATCTGAGACCTGGCTTAATGAGGGATCCTTACCCGACATTCTGGCTGCAGTTCCCTCGGATTACTATATACTGCATGTTGATAGGCCAGCAGGTAAAAGGGGCGGAGGGGTTGCAGCGATTATTCGCAAAATCCACAAAGTCTCTTCCCTACCATCTTTTGATTTAATAGGATCAGACAACCTGATTTTTAAAATGGAAGTGGAGACTGGATCACTACTTGTGATCCTCATATATCGCCCCCCTCAAAATATGCCTTCCTTCATTGCATCCCTAGCGGAACAACTTGCCCCTCTGATAATTTCCCACAATAAAATTGTGTTGCTGGGCGACTTTAATCTTTGGCTGGATTCGGTCGAGTCTGACTCTCAGGCAGCTATGCTGAAAGAGACCTTTCTGGATCTGAATCTCATCCAACACATTCACCTTTCTACTCACGAGAAAGGGCATAGCCTAGACCAAATTTGGTCTCAAAACATCTCTTTGGCTATCAAGTCCATCTCACCCTGTATCTGGTCGGATCATTTTCTGATCGATTTCACTATAACCATCGTAACAAGTAGAAAGCTTATGTCCCAGCGAGGAGGTAAGACTAGAATGTGGAAGAATGTTGATATTCCGGCTTTCATTGGTTCCCTAACCTCCTCTCGCCCCTCACTTGATCAGGACATAGAAGAATCAGAAGAAGCCTT
This sequence comes from Lissotriton helveticus, assembly GCF_964261635.1. Classification (NCBI taxonomy): domain Eukaryota; kingdom Metazoa; phylum Chordata; class Amphibia; order Caudata; family Salamandridae; genus Lissotriton; species Lissotriton helveticus. The sequence goes on along the minus strand of NC_136063.1, from coordinate 478,705,233 downwards.
CTCCGAGTGGCTACTTCAGGCAGCTGATGCCCATGCTCCTTGTACCAACTTTTCTCGCTCCCGCCCCAATGACGCTCACAGGTGGTTTACACCCCATCTGAAAACCCTTAAACTTAAGGTTCGTCAAATGGAGCGAAAGTGGCGAACAGCCTACTTAGAACATGACAGAGCTAGTTACTGCAAGGCTCGTAGGGACTACCAAAAACTTATTTTGAAACATAAAACTAATTACTTTTCTGAAAAAATTCTTAAGGCTCAAAATAAGTCGAGAGAGTTGTTTAATATTGTGGAAAACCTTAGCACCAGTGACAGAACCTCTCTCCCGATGGTCCCCACCCAAGAACTTTGCAACTCACTTAATTCTTTTTTCTTTGATACAATTTGCACTATCAAACAAAGCATTTCTATTACTCAGCCCCCTCTTCTTTTTGCAGACACTTCTTACAACTTAGTCACTCTGGATTCCTACCCCCTCATTGAAAATGTTAATCTACTTAAACTCCTTACTAAAGTTAAATCTGGTTCCCCTGATGACATCTGTCCCCCCCATATTCTGAAATAAGTGGGTACCAGCCTTCCTGAGTGCTTACTCTCCATATTGAATGGATCACTTAAACAGGGCAAAGTCCCAAATAATCTTAAAAAAGCCCTTCTCATCCCCCTCATAAAAAAGGCAGGAGCCAACCCGCTAGACCCTCTCAACTATAGACCTATATCGTTGCTGCCATACTGTGCCAAATTGTTGGAGTCACATGTCTGTGACAGCATCTCCACCTTTTTGGAAAAATCTGATTATCTGGCACCCAATCAGGCTGGTTTCCGCCCGTGCCACTCTACAGAGGCATTCATCCTTTCGGTGCAGAACACTCTGAGGCGGAACGAGGACGCAGGAATCCATCAGGCTCTGGTGCTATTGGACCTCTCTGCTGCGTTCGACACGGTCGACCACACCATCTTGGTCGACCTTGTCGAGCAGGCAGGTCTTAGGGGCCCCGCACTGGGCTGGATCCGCACATTTATCACTGGTCGAACACAATCGGTCAGACTGGGCCCCTTCTCGGCTCCCAGTATACCCACTACCTGCGGGGTACCACAAGGTTCCTCGTTATCCCCCCTGCTTTTTAATGTATACCTACGCCCCCTTCTGTACTCCCTTCGGAACGCAAAGGCAACCATTTTCAACTATGCTGATGATTTGCAGCTCATCTTTCCTCTTAACACCAAGGACTCTGTGGTTGAATTTCAAAGAACTATGTCCCACATTCTGAGTTGGATGAGCTGCAATCATTTGAAACTAAATCCAGGCAAGACCGAGCTGGTCCTGCCTGGACAGAGCATACTTAGTTGGAATCCTAGCTTTTGGCCCCTCAGCATGGGCGCTCCTCCATCTAAGTCGCCTTCGGTTAAGAGCCTAGGTATCTTTATCAGTGAGGACCTCTCGTTAAAAAGACAGGTTGGAGCAGTTGTATCCTCCAGTTTTTTTCAGCTGAAGAAAATAAAAAAAATTGCCCGCTTCTTTTCTTCAGCCGCCCTTACACAGATAGTCATCTCCTTGGTTCTGTCCAGACTGGACTTCTCTAATAGTCTTTACCTCGGCCTCCAAATTGGAGAGCTCAAACGTCTCCAGCTGGTTCAGAACCAAGCAGCTAGGCTCCTTCTGAATATACCCAGGAGGCAATCTATCAGACTCGGCCTGAAGCAGCTACATTGGTTGCCGGTCGAGCAACGTGTGGCTTTTAAAGCCGGGTGCATTCTGTTTAGGTCTCTGAATGACACTGGCCCGTTATTCATTAGAGACTTATTTAAAAGATACAGTCCTTCCCGCCATCTCCGGTCTGCCTACAAATCACTTTTGACTGTACCTCCGTATAAAAAGAAGCGTCTCGGAGGCAGCTGCTTTGACCATCTTGCAGCTGTCCTCTGGAACTCTTTCCCCCTTCATCTAAAGTTGAATGATAGCATCCTCAGCTTTAGACATTCTCTGAAAACCTGGCTTTTTTCTCAAGCACACTACTGAGCTACTCCAGCTCCACTAATTGACTGTCGCGCCTGGTTCTTTCCTATAGCGCCATGAAGCCCCCGGGCGTACGAGCGCTCAATAAATGCTGACTAACATTAACATTAACATTAACATCTGTTGCAAGTGTTGCCTACCCTGATGCCAAACTTCAAAGTAGTGTGACCTTCCCACAGGTGTTTGTGAGCCATGTTTTTCAGAAGATAAGAGCGCAATGGCAGATGAGTGTCAATATAGAGGTCCCATTTTTATTTTTAGTACAGTCGGGTGACAGAATTTAGAGTAACTTGAAAGATGGCAATGATATTTCCAGTGGTGGCTGCTTGGGACCCAAAGCAGTGGTTCAGCAGGGGATACAAAAATAAGCACAAACAAAATAAAAAAACATTTAACTTACCTGCCCCTCTCCCGATCTTGATCCTGGTCCAATCTCCGGGCTGGTCACATTGTGCAGGCTCCCAGATGCTAATTCCTGATGCTGCTCTCATGCTGGAATACTATTCCCGGTACAAAAGGGGGTGGTGATGGACAGAGCATCTGAACCAATCAAACACTCACACCCAGTCAAAAGATCTGGGTTTGATCCATCACCGTTCTTTAGCCCACTCTGCCACCCCAGTTCAGACATGGCTATATGCAAATCAGTCTGACCCTGTGCCTCATGGGAACAGTCCAGCCCGAACTGCCAAGCCATGCCTTCCCTGGACCAGAAACAAGCTTCCGAGGACTGGTTTCTGGCATTACAGCTGTCTTCAGCCCGGCTTGCTTGAATCCAGTTGCAAAGTGAGCAAGGGACTCACATCTGAGCATACCCTGCCACACTTATGGCGGCCAAAGCGGTACAAAAGGGGGTGGTGATGGACAGAGCATCTGAACCAATCAAACACTCACACCCAGTCAAAAGATCTGGGTTTGATCCATCACCGTTCTTTAGCCCACTCTGCCACCCCAGTTCAGACATGGCTATATGCAAATCAGTCTGACCCTGTGCCTCATGGGAACAGTCCAGCCCGAACTGCCAAGCCATGCCTTCCCTTGACCGGAAACAAGCTTCCGAGGACCGGTTTCTGGCATTACAGCCGTCTTCAGCCCGGCTTGCTTGAATCCAGTGGCAAAGTGAGCAAGGGACTCACGTCTGAGCATACCCTGCCACACTTATGGCGGCCAAAGCGGTACAAAAGGGGTTGGTGATGGACAGAGCATCTGAACCAATCAAACACTCACACCCAGTCAAAAGATCGGGGTTTGATCCATCACCGTTCTTTAGCCCACTCTGCCACCCCAGTTCAGACATGGCTATATGCAAATCAGTCTGACCCTGTGCCTCATGGGAACAGTCCAGCCCGAACTGCCAAGCCATGCCTTCCCTGGACCGGAAACAAGCTTCGAGGAATACTATTCCCAGCATGAAAGAAGCACTGGATTAGTCTGGGCACTCAGACAGGGACTGGGAGCCTGTGGCATTTCTCCACCCAGCTGTACAATACAACTGGGTGGAGAAATGCTAAGTGTGCATGACGGTTTGGCGGGCTAAGATGGCAGGCCAAACCGTCATGCACACTTAGTAGTCTCTATCACTCCTTCTCAACACTGCTGTTACACATAGAGTGCATAGCCCCACCCCCTTCTCTGACAAGCTTTCTGGCAGCCTCAGGGAGAAATAAAAATAAAATGATAATATTATGATTTTATTTTTCAAGTGTTTATATCTCCTGCCACCTAGTGGGTCGACGCTCCTCAGCCATAATGGAGGAGCTGCACCTGGATATTTCAGTAGAAGCCACTGACATAATATTTCACAGTCCTTACAATCCACTGACATTGGCTCTATTTTAATCTTGGATCATGCCCCAATTTCTATCCTATTGGACATTCTCAACAAACCCAATCTATCCAATCGTAGGCGCTTTAATAATTCCTTAATTCTTGACCCTAATTTTACCTCCTCTTTTATCTTCTTTGTGCATGAATACTTTAAACTCAATGAATCGGATGAATTTACCTCTTTACATTTTTTGGGATACCTTTAAATCAACAGCAAGAGACTTCATCATTAACTGCGTTTGCAAAAAGAGACACATCACCCAGAAAAAATCTACTGATCTCTTTGCAAAAATACAGAAATTGGAACACTCCTACTGTACTTATAGGTCAAAGACTTTATGATACCAAACTCAAATTCAATAAAGAATTTACAGATAATGCCTCATTATATCTTCTAAAATCCAGTGCAAAATTCTATGGGGGATAGAACAAATCAGGCAAACTCCTTGCAAACTACCTTAAAATTAAACATAATAGCCTTAACGTTGAATCAATTCTAGATTCATAACATACTCTTAAATATAAGGATTCTGAGATCCTAGAGGAATTTCATCACTTTTATAAATCTTTATATAAACCAGATACCTCTCCCTCAGATTCTCAAATTATAGATTATCTCTCTGCCATCACAAAACCTTTTGATACACAATTAAATCTTGATCCATTAGCGTTGTATATCTCACAAGACGAATTACATAAAGCATTGCTTACACTCAAAAAGGATAAAGCTCCAAGTCCAGATAGATTCACTGTAGAATTCTCAATTACTCAACCCAAAATTGTCTACTTATATCTTCTTTCTTACAAAATGGCAACGCTTCTGGTTCTTTACTTGAAGCCCTGATTTGCCTCATTCCTAAAAATGGTAAAGATTTGCGCTACTGCAAGAATTTCAGTCCAATTTCTTTAGTGAACATAGACTATAAAATCTTCTCCAAAGCCCTGACTTTGAGAATGGACTCTTACCTCCCAGGTCTTCTTGTCAGGGAACAGTCAGGTTTTGTTAAAGGATGATACATTACGGATAACAGCTGATTATTCTTTGATACTCTTTCTAAGTCTTCCCACTCCTCCGTTTCTCTAGCGTCAATTGCATTGGACGCTGTGAAAGCATTTGACATTCCTTTTTAGTTTAGGTCTCTGAAACGGTTTGGATTTGGTCCAAGAATTATTTCTTTGATTTTGCTCCTTTATTCAAATCCTAAAGCAGCAGTTTACGTTAATAACACTTCTTCCCCTTACTTTACCTTAGGCAGAGGGGTGAGGCAAGGGTGCCCCTTGTCTCCTTTTCTCTTAATTTTAGCCTTAGTGCCCAACTATTCAAAATATGCCAAAATCATGAAATACATGGTTTCTAATCTAGTACATTACAAGTGAAGCTAGCAGCGTTTGCTGGTGACATCTTAATTTTTATCTCAAATCCTCAATCTTCCCTTCCCGCCTTTTTACAAGATGTGAATTTATACTCTTTCATCTCTGCTTATAATCTAAACAATGATAAATGTGAGAATGTAAATGTAAATGTAAATGTAAATTGATACTTGTATAGCGCACTATTCACCCGCAAGGGTCTCAAGGCGCTTGTACGAATACCGCTGTGGAACCCATCCTGGCTTTCCCTGTGAGGTGTCCACTCCTGGGCACCCCCAAGGTGGAGGCCAGGCATCCTTAGCGTTGTGGGGGCCATTGTGGAGATTAAGCAAGCTATTGCCCAGAGTTGCAGAGTGGGACTCCATGATTGGAATAGGCACCGAGGCGAGAATTATCAGGTCCGTGGAATTTTGAGCCCAAGACCCGCCGAGGCGGGGAATTTAACCCTGGTCCCGGGCTAGACCTATGCATCAGGGTCTGCCGCTCTAACCATTGAGCCACACTTCTCCACTCCAGAATCTACCATTTACCAAATTCACCTTCAAAGAAGACTTTATCAGTACTAACTTTAATAGGAATCCCAAACATATAAAACATTTAGGCATATATTTTGCTTCGTCAATTAAAACTTGATTTCCACGAATGTAGAGAAATGTTAGTCAAAATTGGCTGGCTTGACGAGCAGGTGGCATCCACTTTATTTGTCGTGGTGGGGATGCTTAGATACTATCAAAATGATACTTTCTCCTATTATTCTTTATCCTATTTCTAATATTCCACTTGCTATAGCCTCTAAATCCTTCGGGGAAATAAATTCTACACTTTCTTCTTTTCTCTGGAACAACAAGAAAGCTTGTATGTCTTTATTAAAACGTATGCGCCCAAAAACAGAGGGAGGTGTTAATTTTCCTGATTTTTCCAAATACCATAAGGCATTCTTAATTATTACGTCAAACCTCAAATTGGATATCTGATTCCTTATGAGCTCCACCTCTCTGGGTATTGCATTTGTCACCCTGAGTGGGATGGATATGCCCAGATGTGGGTGGGTCCCATGCTCTCTATGCCACTGGAATCAAGCTATCCTGGCTGAAGAGGGGTGAACCCCCGAAACCGGTCCTAGGATGCTTGTTTCCTGTCCAGTGAGAACTTGGCTTGGCAGTTCGGGCTGGACTGTTTCCATGAGCCACATGGTCAAGACTGATTTGCATATGGCCAGGTCTAAACTGGGGTGGCATGGTGAGCAAAAGAATGATAGATTTAACCCAGATCTCTTGACTGGGGGTAAATTTTTTGTTTTGTTCTGCATTCCATCCATCAATTGTGTTTCTTTTGCTTTCTCGCCCTAAGTGCGCCAGGTATGCCCAGACATGGGTCCTGGGCTCACTGTGTCACTGGAATCAAGCTATGTTGGCTGAAGAGGGGTGAAACTCCGAAACCGGTCCTAGGATGCTTGTTTCTGGTCCAGTGAGGACTTGGCTTGGCAGGTCGGGCTGGACTGTTCCCATGAGGCACAGGGTCAAGACTGATTTGCATATGGCCAGGTCTAAACTGGGGTGGCATGGTGAGCAAAGGAATGATGGATTCAACACAGATCTCTTGACTGGGGGTGAATGTTTTGATTTGTTCTGCATTCTGTCCATCAATTGTGTCTCTTTTGTGTACTCTACTTTAACCAGCTTGGGCTCAAGTGCCTCACGATATTACTAGAGAGTCCATACACAGTATTATATCCCATCCATATATATCATTTAGATTCTATTTGGTCCATATTCCATCTGTTTGATGGAACTATTGTGGCTTTCTTGAGAAAGGCGTCCTGCATGCCGAAACACACGTAGAAGATCCATCACTCAGCCACTGGATGAAATTATGGTTCATTAGAAAGATTGACGGTATTATATTCAGACTTAATTTTGTATTATAAAAAACATTTGTTTCTTGTTATGTTTAGTCAATATGCACATGTTTGTCTTATGTATATCCTTGTTGTTGTGCTTATCTTGTGATGAACATTGTAATACAGTTCCGTACCCTATATATGTGGAATTATTTATATATCTTTTACGATCAGATCACATGAATTTATACTAATAAAATAAAATGAAGTTTTAATGGATTTTTGTGTACACTGAGTGTCTTACATCATACATGTGTTAGATTAGGTCTTAATATTACTTAGACCAACTGTTCCCTAGGGATGTTTTCCTCCATAGTGAGTCAAGGCAGTGTAATTCGCAGTATTGGTTTACTTTGCTCCAGGCGGGCATTTCAGGGTTCTTGTAGTGGGCATTACCATGCAACACCCATAGATATTTCCCCTGCCTCAGATTTAATTACTGATGTAAACCTTCTGCAGGGCCAAAACCTTTTGTCTCCCCGGAGCAGGTGTAACGTGGTGTAATTGATTTGTTAATTCTCGTTCTTACCTCGTCCCATGAGTGGTGCATTATGCAGCACACATAGAAAATGGAAAACACCCCTTGTGACTGTGAATTGTGCAGGAAGGGCCTCTTCTTTCACAAAAAAACAATCCTGTTTTCAACACAGACACCCTTGCACTGTGCTGCAAGAGTTCCTATGCTGGCCCAAGGCATCAAAATATGTGGTGATGAAAGGGAAAAGGACAGGCCTACAGCATAGTTCACAAAAACTGCAATTTTCTACCACTTACAGATTGGCACAATGCAGCAGTGCTGTCCTATAGAAATTACCCATAAAAGTGGGCTACAGTAAGTCACAGATGTTTGCCAATTACCATGTCTTGCGTCTGTAACATTTGCATGCTGCACCTATATCTGCAAAAAAACAAGTAAGTACTTCACAGCTTGCTATGTTCAACCAAGCATGAGACGAACAGAAAGACATAAGTATATTGTTAACCTTTCAAGGACACACAATATGTCATTCCATTTCATATTAATATGTTATGTTTTCTAGTCGCCACACCATTAACCCCTTACATGCGTTGGATTTGCAGCAGCAGTCCAACGCAAAAGTGCTCATGAACGTCGGATGGTTCTCACGTGTCAGACGGCATGGCACAAGAAATCCCTGTGAGGCAGGCACCAGAGGGATTTGCTTTCAGTCAAAACACACTCTGGAGTAGGGGAATAGATTCCCCAGCTCCCCAGGGTGTTCTGATACTTTTTCCGAAATGACGATCGGTGCGCATGTTGTGCTGATGTCATTTTGGAGAGACCGAAACTGAAACCCAGTTTCTGTTTTACTGCCTCGGTGCTCAGGGTGCTATCTCAGCCCCCTGAGCAATGAGGCGGAGAGGAGAGGTGCCATTGGAAAGGGGAGAATCTCACCTTTCCAATGGTACCCTTCCCTAATGCATCCCTGCTTAGGGATTGCCTCAAGAGGGCGATCCCCAAGCAGGGATCAACCCACAAGGCACCAGAGAGGTGGGAGCGGTGCCTTGGGCAAGGGATTAAGCTCCTCACATATTTTTGAGCCAGATCAGTCTTTCTGCAATAGCCCCCGATCTGCCCCCCTGGGGCGAGAAAGCACACTAGGCACTAGTGTTTTTGTTTTGTTTATGTATATAGGTGTGGGGACTGCTCAAAATTGGCATGCCAATGCCCCCACCACCCAAAAGAATTCCACAGTGTTTCTGCCACCCCCAGGAGGCAGATATGGGCAATAGCCAGCCCACTAGGTACCAGGGTTTCCTTTATATGTATGGTGGGGCAGCACAGAATGGGCATGCCAATGCCCCCAACCCCCCACAAAATTTGCCACAGTCTTTCTGCCCTCAGTGGGAGGCAGATGGAAGCACACTAGGCACCCAAGATTATGTTTTTTATTATACATTGGGATGAGGGTGCCCAGAAGGGTCATGCCAATGCGCCCACCCCCAAATAAATTAGCCACATGCTTTTTGCCTCTTCCAGGAGGCAGATGGGGCAATAGTCTTTAATCTGCCCCCAGGGGGCAGAAAGCCCACTAGACACCAGGGGTTATATTTGGTTTTATACATAGGGGTTGGAGCTGCTGAGAATGGGCATGCTAATGCTCCCACCCCAAAAAGTATGTTTCCCTCCGCAGAAGGCAGATTGGACTAATAGCCCCTTATCTGCCCCCAGGCGGAGCAGAAAGCCCACTGGTCACCAGGGATACACTTATGGATATGCCAGGGAGAAGACCCTTAGTCAAGGGTCGCTCTTCTGTTTTTAGGCATTCATTTTGGTTATTACAGTGATAGTTTTACTCCCAAGTGGGGCATATAATCACTAGAAACCAGGGAGAGTTTGTGTGTGTGTGAACTTGAGTTTGGCTGAAGATGTGCATGTACTGAACTTTGGCTGGAATGTTGCTGGTGGTGTGTGTAGACCTGCACTTAGTTGTGTGTGTGTGGACTCATGCTTGATGGAAATGTGGGTAGACTAACCCTTGCCTGGTGGTGTGTGTGTGTGGAGAGGCGCTTGGCTAGAGTGTACGTTGACTGGTGCTTGACTGACTTTGTGCATGGATGGTGCTTAGCTGCAGGGCCGGACTGGGCGCAGCGGGCATTGGGCATTTCCCCTGGTGGCCGGAGGGGTGGAGGCTGGATTTCTGGCTGGGGGCCAGTTTTGTCACTGGGAGCCAATTTTACAGCAGTGCTGGAATATTGGCCCCCAGTAACAAGATCAGGAGCTGTGTTTTTTACTAGCACCCCCTCCCAGGGTCGGTTGAGCTTGTTGCTGTTCCCAGAAGTCTGCAAGCCTGGAATCAAAAGCACAGTTGCCCACCTATCTCTCACAAAACGATCTGGTTTTTCAGGAGGGTCACATGCGTTTTTGGTCGAAGGCTCAGCAGCCATCTAGGGAAACCTACCAAACCCAGACATTTCTGAAAACTAGACACATAGGGGAGTCCAGAGAGGTCCAGCTTGTGTGGACCTCCCAACATTTTTTTACCCATAATCCCCGGCAAACCTCAAATTAAGCCAATAAAATCACATTTTCCTCACTTTTCTGTGTTGAAAAGTTGTGGGATTACCAGGCTGCCACAAATTTGCTTTGACACAGCATTTCCCCAGGCCTTCTGATAGAAATGGCACCTCACTTTTGTGGGTGGGCCAAGTACCCTCGACAGGCAAGGGTCCAAAACGTATTGTGAAGACATCAAACTTACCTATCACAAAACGACCTGGTTTTGCAAAGGGGGGGTCACCTGGGTGTTTGGCCCCAGGTCGGCGGCCATCCAGGGAAACCTACCATACCCACACATTTCTGAAAACTAGCCACCCGGGGGAGTCAAGGGAGGTATGGCTTGTATGGACACCCCAACATTTTCCTACTCAAATCTAGCTGAAAAAAATCACATTTTCTCACGTTTCCGTGTATGAAAGTTGCAAGATTACCGGACTAACACAAATCTCCTAGCACCCAGTGTTCCCCCAGGCCTCACTTGTGTCGGTAGTCCAAGTACCCAGTGCAGGAAAGGGCCTAAATTGAATTGTACTGTGGATACATCAAATTTACCAATCACAATACAACCTGGTTTTGCAAGGGCACCTGTGTATTTGATACTGGCTCAGCAGCCATCTAGGGAAACCTACCAAACCAAAACATTTCTGAAAACTAGATACTCAGGGAAGTCCAGGGAGGTGTGGCTTGCATGGATCGCCAACATTTTCCTTCGCAGAATCACATTTTCCTCACATTTCTGTGTGAGATCACAGTGGCTGCACAAATGTCCTACCACACCGCGTTCTGCTTGGTCTCTCAATGAAAACCCATTGTAAGGCGCTGCTCAGTTATTGGCTCTGGGTATCTGGGGTTACTGGTGAAGACCTATATATCACCACAACCAGTGGGGTCCAATAGATGTAACGGTATATAGTTTTAAAAAATCTGCCACAGTTAGAAGTTGCTACAGGTGAAAATGTTAGCACAAATTGCAGTTGTTTTAGGTCAATTTAAATATTGTTTTATTTCAACTGTTTCTATAGGAAAACCTTGAAGGATTTACACAAATGACCCCTTGCTAAATATTTAATTTTGTCTACCTTTCTGAAATGAATAGCGTTCCGGAATCCATTACTACTTTTACGCCAATTTTTACCACTACCTGGAAGGAGGCTTGAAGCACAAAAAATAGTAAAAACAGGATATGTCCCATTAAAATGGCAAAATTGTGTAGAAAAGTTTGGTTTTCTGATAAAAGTCTGCCTGTCCCTGAAAGCTGGAAAGATGGTGCTTTCAGCACCACAAACCCTTTGGTGATGGCATTTGCAGGGAAAAACAGATGCTTTCTTCTTCAGCACTTGTTTTCCATTTCCCCTCCCAACAAAATGTTTCTCTATTTTGGCTAATTTCTGGGTCCCCTCCAGGGAAATCTACACACCCTGGATACCTTTGAAATCCACAGGATGTTGGAAGAAAAGGACGCAAATTTGACATGGATACCTTAAGTGGACAAAAGGTTTAAGGGGCCTAAGTGCGAGCTGTCTCAAATAGCCTAAAAAAGGCTTAGCACAGGGGAGGAATGGCCTAGCAATGAAAGGGTTAATGCAATCAGATACACATATGTGCCTTGCTGACATACACATGCAACACATTCCAAATCGTCAAGCATGTCAGCTCAGAAATTTACGAGCAAATCACTGATCCCTGCTTTGCATAATACAATAGACTGTAAAACACACATTTGGCCAATTGAGTCAATTTCAACACTCATTAGCCTAAGTCATGACGAATTACAACAATCGCATCATCCGGAAGACACACATCCATACCAGAAGAATTGTTCATTGACCTGCTTTTTGCGCGAATCACACATTATCTAATTTGGCAAGGATGAATCTGAATAAACAATGCTTTTTGGGAAAACATCCACCCAGGATATGATTCAATGGCATTCACATTCACATTCCCCTACAGTCTTTTTGTTTGTGCCGGCTGGTGGAGGTGTTTTTTTGGTGCTGGGAAGTTTTGTACAGTTACTTGGTCTTGCTTGTGTCTGTACTGTCCCTGTTGGATCCCAAAAATGTCATATTTGTTTTGTAATTGTATTTAGTGATGCTTTGTGTAGTGTATTGTTGGGTGTTTATTTAAATAGGGGTTTATAGTGTTAGGGGGTAATTGTAGGTTTGGGTAGTTTGTTGTTAAGGCTGTATTTTTGTGTGAGGAATATGTCTGGAATTGCCAGGACACGTAATCAGTCAGAGGACATGTTTGGGGGCCTCCTGTGGCTGATTGACCAGTTCCTACCCAATATTATAGCCACAGAGTGTAGGGTTAGCCAGGGGAACGCTGCCTGCCAGAGGAAGGAGCATTAGATGAAGGTGCAGGTGCAAAAGACGATTAAAAATGCATAGATGGGCAGATGTCGTCAGCCGGGAGGCTGATCTAATACTTACTTACTTATTAAATCTTTATTTCGATCACAGATCCTAAAAGATGTACATTCAATTCAATATAAAAAAATTTAAAAAAACATATTAAACAACATAGTGATCATATTAAGACTAACATTTTAAAAAGTCACTCAATTTTTTGGGACTAGTTTGCAGATTCTTAGCACATCGTTTTTATACGTCGACATCAGGCATACCACATAGAAGTTAGAAATTTAGATAGCGCAAAGACCAGGGAGGGGGATAAGTCTGTTTTAAGGATTCTGTACGCGGGTAGGAAAGTTCTAAATCCCAAGTTCCTAAGCAATGGAACTAGCCAATATTTTCTGCTCTTTTCATATCCCCTGCAAAAGAAGACAACATGAATGTCATTCTCCTTTGAGTGGCCACAAGCTGGACAAGTTTCTAAAGAGAAGCAAGAGGACCAAGATGCTGTAAATGATGCTAGAGGAAGCGTTCCATATCTCCATTGGAGAAATAATTTCCTCGTTAATTGCGAAGACATGGCATCTAGGACGCTTTCAAGTTGGTAAAAGTCTTTAGTTTGTATGAACTTATTAGACAGCGAACCCTCACGTGTTCCATCCATGGTTCCAAGGAGCATCTGCTCATAATAAGCTCTCGCCAGTGCCTTTTTTGGGATCCTGGGGCACATGTTGAGTGGGTCAGTCCACAATTCGTGTAATCCAATTGCCTCCAGCGTTTTCCTGATGTAGATCAACCATGGCATTGTTTTGGCACCGGGAAGTTCCAGAAATTCCTGCAGCTCAGCTCTGTAGATTTGAAGATCCGGACTACTCCATATTCGCCGCCAGAATGTCAGAGGCTTTAAGCCCAGTACCTCCGTTATAGGTCGAATATCCAAGTCCAGTCTGAGCGGGAGTAATGGTGTACTCTGTGGGAGGGCAACAATCTGTCTCAGAAATTTGTTTTCTGTTATCAATAATTTAGATGATAGAGTGTGCCCCCACAGCTTACCCCCATATGTGACAGCACCCCGGGCTTGAGCTTTATAAATGTGAATTATGGGGCTTAGTGGGCGGAAGGGGGATTTTTTAGCCAGTCTCATAGTGCCTCCCGCCAACTGTGCCAGTTTGATATTTGCTTTCGCCTGGTGGGGTGACCACGTTAGATGTTCATTAAGAGTAATCCTAAGGTATTCGATTAAATACACCCGCTCCAGTTGGACTTCTCCTAGCCTTGGGGAGGCACGATTATGTGGCTTAGGGTTGAGGATCTCTGCCATAGACTTGGGGATATGTTGGGCTCAATGGCTGAGGGTAAATCCTCTGACCCGTTTGCGACCATGCGCCAAAATTTACGTGAGTCTCGAGTAGTTAATGAACTTAGAAGGTTTTCCCAATATCCCTGGTCCCATTCGGCCTTTGCATCTACCAGAAGTTTCCTGTAGGATCTTCTCCTGGCTTGGATTTCCTCTCTATTGGTTCCACTCTTAATGGCCAAAAGCAGTTCGGTCTTAGCTGCCCGGCAAGTGGCATTATACCAAGTCGTTTTGCCTAGGGGTCCTGATCTTTTTCCCTGCGTTGAGAATAGATCTATCTCTAATGTGTTAATTAACTTAGCATGTACATGAGCGAGCTTTTCCCTATTAGCGGGCCCTTCTGCCTGTTTCCCTATTTGGAAAGCATCCTCCAAATACGGAAGGATCCTTGCATAGAGATTGGGTAATCCATCGCTCCTAGTGACTAATTTCTCCCATTTAACTTTCCTCCGGTTGTTTTCTAAAAGGAGCCCAGACTTATTATTGTCCATACTGGGGTAGGGAGTTCATTCCCTGGTGAGATGTAAAGAAGTTCCAGGGCGTTATGGTCACTATCTCGTCTCTCGATTACTTTTAGATCAACTACCTTTGACCACATAAATAACTTGACAAGAATGTAATCTATTCTGGATTCCCTGCCAATTTTATTGTAAGTACAGGCACTAGGTGTATCAGAGATACAACGGCCATTGCAGGCCCTTAATCCCTGATTTAGGGTAAGGGCAGTAATCTGCAATGCCAAGGGGGTCCAGGCTCTTGGGGGAGGTGCCACAGTCTTGGGTACGCGCCAACGAGTGTCTTCCTCAAAGGAGGGACCTTCGCGTAAACCTACTAGTGGTTCATACTGTGAATTTAAGTCACCTCCCACCAGACATGCAAGTTCCCAAGGGATACTGTCAAGGAACACAGAAAGTTGTTCTATGGTGGTAGATTCCTTGCCTATTTGTGTTGGCCTTGAGTATATATTCACAATCACCAGTTTGGATGAATTTGGCCACTCCAATAGGACGGACAAAATATCATCTGAGTTCGTTTCCAGGTGGTTAGCCTGGCAACCTAGATCTGTAGCTATCCAGGTCGCGAGACCTCCCGATGGCCTTCCTCTTCCACCCCACTTAGCTGGTTTGGAGAAGGCTGCAAAGCCTTGAAGCGAGATTTCATCGCGTGACCAGGTCTCCTGGAAGAGTACAATGTTTTTAGAATTAATAAAGGAGATCCAGTCAGGCGAATCAATCTTACTGACCAATCCCGCAACATTCCACGAGACCAGTGTTAGGGGGCATAGTTTGATGGGAGATGAACCCATAGTAATAACGTTGTTAAATTCCCTAATCTCCGGAGTAACCGGCTGTGTTGGGGATGATTGTGCCTGGTCATAACTTAAATTAGTAATGTTCGCTTTTGGAGCTACTGGAGAGGACACTATAGGTAGGTTTAATTCTATGGTTTTTTTTAACCATAGGCGTGAAATGGGTAGTAAGACTGAGCTGTTCACCGTTTCTTCTAAGGCTATCCTTTCACACCCCCCATTGTTTTCGCGTCAGTCTACCATCTCCAGACTACTATATCTGTTATAAACTGGCAGATGGGCTGGATAGTGCACTCTATGTGGCCCTTGGATACCTCTTGTGAATCCTCCCCTGGGGCCCCTTCTCCTTGTAATGTTTTCCCAACCCTCATCCTCCTCAAACTGTCTAAAGTGATCAGCGGGTCTTCCCCTGTAGTTTGGGGGGCCGCTTCTCTCCCTACGGCCACTTCCCCAGTCATCCAAGAGATCTTGGTGGTGCCCCCATCTTTGATCCTCCAAGTTATAAAGGCTTGAAGGATAAAAGAATGAGAGAGGGAGAGCTTGGATACTAGTAGCCAGATCCTCGGGGTCCCAGGCACAAATATATGCAGCTGTGCCTGGTTCCCCGAAGGTAACCAAGATGCAGTCTCCCCCTACTGATTTTTTGGAGTACCCCACCCAGGAAACCCGCCTGACCATAGAAATATCGCTGGTAATCCCTCTTGGGAGCGGTCTATATGTGGATAACCAGCTGGTGACTTTATTTCTGAGTGATGCTATTGATTCTGTAGTTGTGTGTTTTAATTCCGGAACCCCTGCCAAAACTAGCGTATAAGGGGCAGCCTCTGGTGGGAGATTAACGAGTTTGGTTTTACGATTGTAAATAAGTTTCTCTCCCGTAGTTGTTTGGTCACCCTTGGCTTTGGACTGAGTTGATGGAATATCCTTGGGTGTAGGAGTAGTGGTCAGTAGGGTTGTTGTGGTTTGTAGATTTGGAGCTGATGCTTTCTTAGGGTTTGTGTTGGGCAGGGGAAGAGGAGTTTGAGCCGCAGTGGGTACTGGATTTTGTGCAGCAGTTAATGGTAGGTTTTTCCTAGTAGCTGTGGGTACATTGCCCTTTTTGGATTCTAGATCGGGGCCTCCTTGTGTTGTTTTGGCTGTGTTTGTGTCAAGTTTCTTTAAGTCAGCTAGTTGGACTGTTGCTTTTTCGATATTAACTAGCCTTGCCTCGATCTTAATTAATCGAGCTTCCAGCGGGCTCAATACTGATCTAAGAAGTGCGCTGATATCCTCCAGTGTAATATCATCACTGGAGTCATCAGGTGGGGTAGCTAGTGTGGCCTTTGCTAGTGCCTTGGTAGAGGGAGTTGAAGGGGTCGTGGTTCTACCCTGCTTTCCTGGGTTAGAAACCATGGTGTCTCCTTTAGCCCCTTTTCCCCTTGGAGATTTAAATATTGGGGATTTTATCTTGTTCACTACTTTGGTAGAGCCCCCCCTCTTTTTTTGTATGGCACCTTCCCTCACCCCCTTATCATTATCAAGATTAGACTTTTGAGTGTTAATTACCGTAATCACCGGGTCACAAGGTGGTGGTATAATTACAGGTAGTGTCTGAGTTGGTTGGGTATTTGGAAAAGCCATTATACTCAAGTCATCAAAACCGCTAGGGACATCAATTGTTGACTCCAGTTCACTAGTATTAAAGTTGGGGGGGGGAGTGTTACCTGGTTAGTCTTATCTTTAGTTGTAAGTTCGATCCTTCCCTCCGGTGTTCTAGCTTGAGCTATTGGACCAATTGAGGATCTTCTAACCCAATCTATTTCTTGTGAGATTCTTCTTTCCAAGACCTCAATTTCTTCAATTAGTAGAGATCCGGCTTTAGCAAAGTAAGTGTCAATAGGGCCCTTTACAGCTCCTGCAGCAACTAATGTAGATTTGCTTCTGGTTTCTCTGGTACACATTGTTCCGTTGTAAGAGAGGGGCAGAGGTAACAGTTAAAGAGGGGGGCCCGGGCCGGGCTCTCACGTACTCGAACGGCCTCAAACGGCCCGCTCTTTGCCCGGTCTTCGCCCCGGTCGCTCCCGCGCGCTCCCGCGCAGCGGATACTCCGCCCTGTAAAATAGGGCAGGGCAGGGGGCGTTGCCGGCAGGGAGAGCGGCCACAGGTGTAGCACGCAGGGACTCCTGGACAATGGAGTCCCTGCTAGGCTGCTCGCAGCCCTGCCGGTGGACAAGGAAGTTTCAGAATATAGAGCTCCCCTCCAGCGCCCCACAGGGTATCCTCTGGCGCAGCGGGACCCGCGCAGCGGGTCCGGCAAGTCGTCTGTGAATCCGGTGACAGGCAGCAAAAGTCGAGTGAGCCTCCAGCAGTGCTCAGTCAAATCCAATAAGGTTTCCCGCTTGGCAGAGGAAGCGCTGCACTTTTAATCAGCAGTCAGGGGGCGTTGCCGGCAGGGAGAGCGGCCACAGGTGTAGCACACAGGGACTCCTGGACAATGGAGTCCCTGCTAGGCTGCTCGCAGCCCTGCCGGTGGACAAGGAAGTTTCAGAATATAGAGCTCCCCTCCAGCGCCCCACAGGGTGTCCTCTGGAGCAGCGGGACCCGCGCAGCGGGTCCGGCAAGTCGTTGGTGAATCCGGTGACAGGCAGCAAAAGTCGAGTGAGCCTCCAGCAGTGCTCAGTCAAATCCAATAAGGTTTCCCGCTTGGCAGAGGAAGCGCTGCACTTTTAATCAGCAGTCAGGGGGCGTTGCCGGCAGGGAGAGCGGCCACAGGTGTAGCACGCAGGGACTCCTGGACAATGGAGTCCCTGCTAGGCTGCTCGCAGCCCTGCCGGTGGACAAGGAAGTTTCAGAATATAGAGCTCCCCTCCAGCACCCCACAGGGTATCCTCTGGCGCAGCGGGACCCGCGCAGCGGGTCCGGCAAGTCGTCGGTGAATCCGGTGACAGGCAGCAAAAGTCGAGTGAGCCTCCAGCAGTGCTCAGTCAAATCCAATAAGGTTTCCCCAATAGATAATCTCAGCTTGCAAGTTGTTGAGCCTATCTGTAAATACAGATATACCAAGAGCTCATAGATGTGTCTACTTACCAAAAATCTGTCAGTGATGTTTTGACTCGAATGTCAGATATGTTTTGGTGTTAGTATGCCATGCTATAGGCCAACTCTGTTAGGTAACAACCATACCATAGAGGAACATTCACTGTGGCCTAGCACTAGCCCAAACATCCCATACAGTTCAGGGGAGACCCAAAGGTGCTAGGGGATCCATCCGGCACTGTGCATGGAGTGTTGTCACCTGGCCTGGTAGGGTATTACTGGGTTCGAATTGTATGTTGCAGGGGAGAACACTCACATGACGTCACATTAAAGGTTGGACAATTGTACCTGTATGTTTCTTTGTAAAATGTTTAATATTCCTCAATGAGCCTGTACAGGGCCATATTGGACAATGTAGTGACAAGTAATAATTGAAGAGAAGAGAAGCCAAATAACAAGCATGGCTACTGTCTGCTGTGTGTAGCATAGTAAAGGACGTATTGATGTGAGAAATTGCCAGCAAAATAGTTATACTGCAGAGTGTGGCCTGTCCACTCAATTGGTTCACATAGCCATCAAAGGCAGTCAAGCTTGCACCATGTCACGATGAGTGATGTTTTGGAAATCGGCGGCTTATTTAGAAGTCCATATCTCTGACAGTGCGTCACTTTTTTTGATTCACCGGTGGCACCAAGTGCAGACCAATATTTACGAGACCACGCAAAGCCACTTTGCTTGGCTTTTCATTGCCTCTTAGCTATGGAGTAAGGCACAGCAGCATAAGTTGCTGTGTTGCCTTACTCTGCATAAAAGAGGCATTCTATGGGCGTTGCGGTGGGTGTTCCCACAACACCTATGGATTTTGACGCATTCCCAGATTTGTAACGACTTGTAATCCTGGCAATGTGTCAAAAGCTTACACCTCTTCAGGGAAGGTATACCAAGTAGAAATATCTTTATTTCTCCTCGTTTTTTCCACTCTCTATGTGTGCTGCGCTCTGAAGCACACATAGAAGGAGGAACACCTCCATTGCTTGTTTCTGTGCAGGAAGGTGTCACTTACTGCACAAAAACAATGATTCCTACAACACAGACACCCTTGCATCGTGGGGCAAGGGTCTCTGCATTGGTGAAAGGCAGCCAATTGTGTGCCAGCACAGTGGAAGAAGACAGGAATGCCCTGTATCTCATAGATACGGCATGTTCATGCCCTTTTCTTTTGATGCAGGGAAGCAAAGGGACTTGCTGCACCGCCCTGCATCAAAAAATAGTCAATGAGGCAAATGGTATGCACTCTGTGCAGCTGAGATGTTATTTCCCTGGTATTACCTGTAAACACTGCAACATGGCACACCTATGTTCATCATTAGGCCATATCAACTTTGCCGTATCCAACATATATGGGGACTCATTTATGTATTTTTGTCATAGGACAGTGCAGCAAGACTACCTGTGGGCTGCCCAACGGCAAAAGAAAAGGGAAGGATTGCACTGTATCTATGAGATACTACTCATTCCTGTGTTTTTCCCTTGCGCCAGCGCTCAATAGGCTGTTGTATGCCAACGTAAGCAACTTTGCACCATTGTGAAAGGGGATGATTGTTTTTGTGCAGGAAGGGAAACCTTCCTACACAAAAACGATCACAAGAGGCTTTTTCTATGTAGAATGCAGCACACATAGAAAAAGATAAAACAAGGAGCAATAAAGACATTGTGCCTCCCGTGGGGAGACCTATGTTTTTGACTCTGCCTCAGATTTACAAAAATCTCATAAATCTGGGGCAGTGTCAAAATGCCATGGATGTTGCTGGGAATGCCCCCAGCAACACCCATTGCACTCCCTTTAAAACAGAAAACTGCTTTAAAGGGGACAATATTTACGAGGCAGCATTAAGCCAAAAAAAGTGGTAGAGTGCTGCCTCGTAAATATGGAGCAGGCTCCTGCGACACAGATTGTCACAAAAGATGAGATTTCAATGGTGCAAGGAGCCTCATAAAAGAGTCCCCTAATGTGCAGATTTTAGGAGACGTTTGTGACGTAAATGTACTGTGCTTTGTTTGTACATAGTGTGCCTGTCCTAAGTTCACAGAGCATTGTTCCATGTTTTTGTGTTGTAGGTGGGCCTGACACATACACAGCGAGAGGTGTGGTTACATTCCAGGATCCCAATGCTACCAGTGAGTGTCATCTGAATGTTTTCTGTGCTCTGTGAAGATTGTGTGTGATTGTCCTTGGCAAACATGCACTTGGATACACTTCTTATACTAGATGTATCCTGATATGTGTGAACTATCATCCTGCATCATGGGTACCAGAGCATCCCTGAGATTGCTGCATATCAGTGAAACGTGAGAAAAGGAGGCAGAAGATGAATGTGCAACATGCCTTTGTTTATTTATGCTATTTGACAGTAAGACTATGTGAACCTGCCTTTGGATGAGTTAGCTTCAATCTGCCTGTCTTTTGGATGTTGCTAGTGTATTTGTACACATGGAAATGTGTGGTCATGTTCTGGGTCAGAGCCACACAGAATGTGAGGCTTCCTACCTCAGTGCAGACAGATTAGGTATGACTAGATATGGCACATGCCACCCTTCCACAAAGGTTTAAGCAGTTAAAGGCCTGACTCACGTCCTCCTATACCCAATGACCTACGAGCAACACGTGACCATACAATTCTAATATTTTTAAAAATTATAGGACAATGTGTACAAGAACACATTCATGTCTGCACTGTGTGGTTTGCATACAGGCCATTACACACTCCAAGTACTGGTTGCGTTCCCCATACTGGATCATCATGAAACATGTAATCTTTTATTTACTCCAAGAAAAGACATGCAAGGTACAGCATAGGATACTCATACATATGAGAACTGCGGCATTCATGCACATACTCATCACATGGCTGTGGATTGAGGTAATGTGAATCAAGGTTACAATCCAAACTGTCTTCTTTGGGAAGACACCAGGGAATGTATAGGGCCATGTGGCTTTGCTTGTATTTCAGTACTTGGTGCCTGTTATATTGTTCCATGTATTTACATGTGTCAAGATTGGAGATGTGCGCCACAGGCAACATAACGGGAGGATAGCTAGGCACACTCCATCTATGTTTCAACCCCATTGCAAGCTGCTTGAGTCACCCCTTTGAGTAGCTTGTGTGACCATGTGCTATTCCTTGTGTACATAACATCACGTTGGCAAATCTGTCTCAGTAATATTATGTGTACAGGTATATTTGGGGATAAGTATCTTTGGGAAAAAACAATGTGTAAAGCTATTTAAACAATGCACACCCAACAAACTCATTCAATCCAAAAGAACTGCATATTGTTTCTTGAGAAGATAAAGTATGTCATAAAAGTAGTTCTTAAGTTGGCAACACAGGCCCATATTTTCAAGTCATTGCGTTGTCCTTGAGTCACTCAAGGGGAAACATGGACAACGCAAAGGCTTCAGTAATATTTACTAAGCCACACCTTCTAAATAAATGTAACGCAATGCAACTGCTTGTGGTGCATTTTGTTATTTTTCAACTTGGGAGGCATTACATAGGTGGAGTATGTGCATTCCCATGCATCCACCAAAACCCATGGATTTTGGGGCATTCCAAGACTGACTAAGCCAGTAAACCTGTGAATGTGCCAAAATGCTATGCCATCCCCAGTGAGGCATAATGAGGTGAAATATCTTTATTTCTCTGTGTTATTTTTTCTTCCCATGTATGCTGCACTCAACAGCACACACAGAAAGAAGAAAATGTCTCTGAGGATTGTTTTTGTGGAAAAAGGTGTCCCTTCCTGCCCACAAATAATCCTGTCTGTAATGCAGGCAGCCTTAAACCATAGTGCAAGAGTGCCTGTGTTGGTGCTAGACAGCATAGTGCATAAGGGCAAGGAGAGAGCAGAAATGCTCCATATCTTTTTAAATATGGAGCATTTCTGTTCTCTGCCTTTCAATCTTTGCTTACTGCCTTGCTTTGTACGAATGATAAGCAAACAAGCCCATACTGTATATGATGTTAATCCGTCTTTAGTTGTGTTGGCTGTGTATCCCTATAGCATTGCATTTGAGCTGTGACTTATGGTTTGCATTGCGCAGGTCAAGCTTGGTTTAGTAGCCATAATTTCCTTTTAACTGTACTTATAAAGAGCAGGGGAATCCCAAAAATATACAAAGTGTTCTGAGATTTTTTTTAAATATGTGCTTGATATGACTTTATTGTGTCTAATTCCCATTGTGCACTTCCTTCGGCCATCTGCATGGGGATTCGGCTGCAGGACCTGAACTATTATTATTATTATCATCAAGGCCCTTTGCCCAACTGCCCATGAATTCATTTTCTATGGCCCTTCAACTAGCTTCCAACACAGTCAACTATCAATCAATCAATCAATCAATCAACATTTGATAAAGTGCACAACTGCTTCAAACGGTGCTCAGAACAGACAACGGAAAGCTATCTGTGATATCTTACAAAATGTAGACAGTATCAAAAACCCAGACTTTGAGTTTCTCTTTGAAAATGGCCAGTGACTCAGACTATCGCTAATTGGATGACAAAATGTTGCATAATTTAGCCATCAGACCAGTAAAGGAATATCCTCCATGGCGTGTATTCAAGTATTTTTGAATCCGTAGTAAGCGGCTCTTGTTCGACCTAAGTACTCTCTCTTGCGTATAGGTGGTCAATCTTAATGTATGACCTTACTACACCATACATTACCACGCAGTAGGTTACAAAGCGGACGTTACATCGTCCGCGTTGTTACCACACATGGCTTTACATCGCAAGTCATTTCTACGACTTACACTAGATGGCGCGCTGGATTTAGAAATAGTATAAATTACCATTCCTACTCCAGTCAATCAATCAAGCAATCATATCATTTGTAAAGCGCACTACTCACCCGTGAGGGTCTCAAGGCGCTGGGGTGGGGAATGCTGCTACTGCTCGAAAAGCCAGGTCTTGAGGAGTTTTCTGAAGGTCAGAAGTGCTTGGATCTGCCGTAGGTGGATGGGGAGGTGTTCCAGATCTTGGAGGTGAGGTGGGAGAACGATCTGCCACTGGAGGTTGCTCTTCGGAAGCGGGATACTGTGGTGAGGGCAAGGTCGGTGGAGCAGAGCTAGCGGGTGGGGGTGTAGAAGCTGAGTCGTCTGTTGCGGTACACTGGTCCGGTGTTGTGGAGTGCCTTGTGTGCATGGGTGAGGAGCTTGAAGGTTATCCTCTTGTTGACCAGGAGCCAGTGCAGGTCTCTCAGGTGGGGTGTGATGTGGCTGCGGCGAAGGATGTCGAGGATCAGGCGTGCAGAAGCGTTCTGGATGCGTTGGAGTCATCTCAGGAGTTTGGCCGAGGCTTTTGCATAGAGGGCATTTCCGTAGTCCAACCTACTGCTGTCGAGGGCCTTGGTGACCTTTCTTCTTGTTTCAGTGGGGATCCACTTGTAGATCCTGCAGAGCATGGGGAGGGTGTTGAAGCAGGAAGAGAAGATGGTGTTGACCTGTTTAGTCATGGAGAGGGTGGGGTCGAGGATGACCCTTAGGTTGTGAGCGTGGTTGTTGATGTTGGAGCGGTTCTCAGTGCAGTCGGCCACCAGGAGTCGTCCCAGGCCGAAGGGGTGGATCTGAGGATGAGGACCTCCGTCTAGTCCGAGTTCATCTTTAGTCTGCTGTTCCTAATCCATTCAGTGACGGCCTTCATTCCTTCGTGGAGGTTGGTTTTGGCAGTGTGGGGGTCCTTGGTGAGCGAGAGGATCGTCTGGGCGTCGTCTGCGTAGGAGATGATGTTACGGTCGTCGTAGGTGAGCGGTGCCATGTATACGTTGAACAATGTTGGGCTGAGGGATGATCCTTGGGGTACGCCGCAGATGATTTCGGTGGCTTTGGGGCGGAAGGGGGGGAGGCGGACGCTCTGGGTTCTCCCAGAGAGGAAGGAGGTGGTCCAGTCTAGGGCAATCTCTTGGATTCCGGCTTCGTGGAGGCGTGCTTTTAGTGTGCGATGGCAGCCTGTGTCGAAAGCTGCAGACAGGTCCAGGAGGCACTGATGAGGGCAGTTTCGGTGCTGTGGTTGCCACGGAACCTGGACTGGGACGGGTCCAGGATGTTGTTCTCTTCGAGGAAGCTGGTCAGTTGTTTGTTGACGCCCTTTTCGATGACCTTCGCCGGGAATGGGAGCAGGGAGTTGGGTCGGACGTTCTTTAGATCCTTGGGGTCTGCCTTGGGTTTCTTGAGTAAGGCGTTGATCTCTGCGTGTTTCCAGCTCTCCGGGAAGGTCGCTGTCTCGAAGGAGATGTTGATGGTTTTCTGGAGGTGGGGTGCGATGGTGCTGCTGTCTTTGATGAAGATGTGGTGTGGGCAGGGGTCTTCTGGGGATCCGGAGTGGACCGTGTTCATGATCTTGATGATGTCGTCACTGTTGATGTTGGTCCAGGCGAGCAGGCGGTTGATGCGGGTGGTGGTCGTGGGAGCGGGGGTGCCGGCAGTTGCCGGGGTGCTGACGGCATCGAAGCTGTCGTGGATGTCTGCGATCTTGCGATAGAAAAAGGTGGCCAGCGAGTCGCACAGGTCTTGTGACGGTGGGATGTCGTTGGTGTTGGAACTGGGGTTGGAGAGTTCCTTCAGAATGCTGAAGAACCCTTTGCTGTTGTGTGCATTGTTGTCTATGCGGTCTCTGAAGGTGGTCCTTTTGGCGGATCTGATGAGTTGATCGTGTCAGCGTGTGGCGTTCCTGTGGGCTGTGTAGCTTTTTGGTGTTCTTTCGTGGGTCGATTTTTTTTTCCAGTTTTCGGCAAGTTCGCTTGGAGGCCAGGAGGTCTTCGGTGAACCAGCTGGCTTGCTTGCTGGTCTGGGTGTTGGAGGGTTTCTTGAGGGGGCGAGGGTGTTGGCGCAGTCATCGATCCATTGTCTGAGGTTGTGGGCTGTGGTGTCGAGGTCGGTTGGGTCTGCG
The DNA here is from genome assembly GCF_964261635.1 of Lissotriton helveticus. Lineage (NCBI taxonomy): Eukaryota > Metazoa > Chordata > Amphibia > Caudata > Salamandridae > Lissotriton > Lissotriton helveticus. Next base: position 478,680,117 of record NC_136063.1, on the reverse strand, counting down.
GGTGGGCTCTGGGCAAGGGTGGTGGTTAGCTGGTCCTCGGTGATCTTGCCCCAGCTGCAGCGGGGCATCATCTGGGTGCAGTGGTGGGTTTCCGGAAGGTGAAGTGGATGCAGCGGTGGTCGGTCCAGTGGAGTTCGGTGGTGCGGTCAAAGTAGATGTGGGTGCTTGCTGAGAAGATGGGGTCAAGCGTGTGGCCAGCGGAGTGAGTGGGTGTTGTGATGAGTTGTCTGAGTCTGAGGTTGCCGAGGTTGTCGATCAGGGTGGAGGTGTTGGAGTCGTTATTGTTCTCGATGTGGAAGTTCAGGTTCCCGAGGAGAATGTAGTCTGTGGAGGCCAGGGCGTGTGTGCTGATGAAGTCAGCAATGGAGTCGCTGAATTGTGGTCAGGGTCCGGGGGGTCTGTGGATGAGGGTGCCGGTGCAGGTGTTTGGCGGTGCTGAGGGTGTCATTGGCGTCTGTCGAGATTTTGAGGATGTTTCTGTGGACGATGGCAATTCTTCCACCTACTCCGTTGGAGCGGTCCTTGAGGGTTATCTTGTAGCCTTCTGGGATGGCTATGGCGATGTCGGGCGCCGTGGTGGGGGTCAGCCAGGTCTCCGTCAGGAAGACAACGTCTGGGGCGTTGGTGTCAAGTAGGCCCCAGAGTTCGACTGTGTGTTTGCGTGCGGAGCAGGGATTGAGCAGGATGCATCTGAGGAAGTTGGGTTCTTCGATGTGTGGGTTGGCGGGCCAGATGCTGGTGAAGCTGCAGCTCCGGCAGGAGAAGGGTCCTTGGGTACGCTTCGGGGTAGCCAGGCAGCATGTGCGTGACCGTCCGGATTTGAGTACGTGGAGGGCACTGGAGTCGTAGCGGCAGCAGCGGCTCAGGGCACACAGGAGGGCTGTGTGGTGGCGCGGGGAAGTGACCTGCCTGGTGAATGAAAACCAAAACTTCAGTTTTATCAGAATCTAGTTTCAAGCAATTTGTCTCCATCCAGGAACCAACTCCTCTGAGGCACTCTTTAAAGTTGTCAAAAGCTGCTTCCAAATTGTCTTGGAAGGAAAAGAGCAGTTGAATGTCAGCATACAACCCTACCTTTAAACCCCAGGCCTCGATCAAATCCACCAAGGGGGAAAGGTAGAGCAAACTTAGGGCTGATCCCTGCTGAGTTCCACAAAACAGTGGTTTGGGTATTGAAGAAAAAGGGTGTAAATACACCCGTTGGGATCTGCTCTCAGGAAAGATTTGATCCACAAAAGATCCTTCCCCTGAATGCCTAGGTGACTGAGTTCAACAAGATGAAATGTTACACCGTGTCGAAGGCCACTAACAGATCAAGAGGCAGAACCTTGACAGTTATCTTACCAAGATTCTCTTCAACAAACTACACTACCTCCAGGAGAGCCATCTCCATGCTATATTGTGCACGGAAGCCTGACTAAGAGTTGTGGAGGAGGGAATTGGTTTTCACAAAAGTGTGCAATTGTTGATCAAACAATCAATTTCTCCAGAATTTTGACAGGTCTAGGAGAAGAGATATGAGCCTGTAATTACTCAAGACACCAGGGTCTACATTCGGCTTTTTAAGAAGCGGCAGAAGCAACGCCAGTTTCCAATGCATGGAAAAATCAATGGACATCAATGAGGCATTCCAGATTTTATTAAGGAAAAGGTTAAAGTGCTGGGTCGTTAGTCTGAAAATGTCCGGGGACAGACGTCATCAGGGGAGCCAGACTTACATTTTATTAGCTCATTTAGGGAGATTTCTCCAGAAATAGGGGCAGATTTGGAGGAAGATGACTTGAAACAAAGGGGAGTAGTGGTGAGGGTATTCCCCACATAAACTGGACTGGAAACTGTAACACTATTAGGGGTCTCTTTGAAGGTGGATTAAAGATTCTGGATCTTTTTGTCAAAGAGACTGAGGGTCTCTCACAAAGATGGCAGTTTTGGCCCCTTCGGGGCAGACAAAGAAATTGCAATTTTAAACAGTTCCTTAGAAGAATTAGCCACAGTCTCAATATGATGTGCAAAGTATTCTTTCATTGCATTGTGTATTTTCTTGTGGAAGCTACTAAGCAGCACTTTGGGGAGGATTTTAGCATTGGAGTCATAAGATTTCCTGCAATTGTGCTCTAATTATTTGCACACACTTTTCTCAACCTTTAGGTCAGTGGAAAACCAGAGAGCAGAAGGCCTACATCTTTTTTTCACAAACATTTTCAGAGGTACAAAATGGTCTGGGGAGTTAATGTTCTATTTATCAAACAGAGAAATACCAGTCAACTATCCCTTGAAGAATCAGTGGGGAGAAGCTGAGGGACAGGGCAAAAGATTCTTCCAAGAGATTCTGCCGTTTCTTTTTCATTTCCCAAGAACGGATGATGCTAATAGGTGAGCAATATCCCTGTAACGTAAATACAATTCTAAAATGATCAGGCCATATAAAATGCTGTAGATCGTTAACCTGCATGCTAGGTACAGTAGAGAATATCAAGTCTAGTATACAATCAGCTCTATGAGTTGGGGCCTTAACATGTTGGGTAAAATTCAAAACCACCAACATTTGAATGAGCTTTGTGGCTGGCTGGGTGAACAATTGGGATCCTCTGTATGAACATCAAAATCTCCCAGGATGGTCATATCAGCATATAGAAGAGATTATTGTGTGATGCTGTCAAATAGTGCAGGAGACCTATAAAACCAAAAGGCCAGGGAAGGAGTGAAGGAGGTTAAGACTGAAGATAAGACCCTCAATATTTCCACACTGGCTTAGCAATGTGGTTGATGCTTCAAATATGTCCCTAACAATATTAGCACCCCCACCCCCACCTCGTTGGCTGTCAGTATACATCGACATGGCAAGGTCTGGATTAGAGTTGTCTTTCAGCCATGTTTCAGTGAGGAATACAAACTCTCATGTGTTGTCGGACAGAAAGATGAACATTTACGAAAAATGTTTTGCTAAAGACCTGCAGTTGATGAGGCAAGCCTTATAGCCCACTGGGACTTGTAATAAAGCGGGTGCTGAGTTCAGTGGCAGCGAAGGTGCGCCAGCCTCAAGGATAATCTGCCTTAGCTCAGTAGTATCCTTGATATTTAATTTTAAGCCACAAACCTCACAAGAGTAGACAATCTTAAACATACAGAGTAGAGAAAGTATATTCTGAGGGCAGTATGGGTCGATATTTAAGTCAGGGAGAGTCCCTCTGGATTATCTGCTGACCTGTAGCTGCATGGTTGGCACTGGCCTCCGACAGGTTGTGGACAGGCGCAGACGGGCTTGCCTTTGAAATGCCTTAGACCCACCTACTGCGCACCTGCTGTGCATCTGTGGCATGGTCTGCTTTATATGGGGGAGAAAAGGATCCTGACAAGTTTGACCGCAAGAGCTCTAACCCAAAATGGCACATCTATGCAGCACTAAAGAAAGAGGAAAGATGGCTCTCCTCTCTCAGTGAGTATCAATGAGAAATTAGAGTTTCTAATTTGGCTTACAACTTCATCAATTCCCCCCAAACTCCAAAACAAGTGCACCCCCCAAAATAAAGTGCAATTGTGCCTGCAGTGAGAGAGGGAAACTATAGCTCTCTTTAAAACAGCAGGCGACGTAAACAGTATATCCCACAGTATTTCAAACTCAATTTCAAAGTAAAACAGCAAACACAATAGTACATAGAATTAAAAGCAATTTAAAAAGATGACTGGCAGCACATTACAGTACGCCTAATTATGGATGTGTACAGCTTTTAGCCCTGTCCTGTTCCCAACTTTCCACATGAACAAGCACCTTGTGCACGTGGCCTTTGGATATGCAGAGAGGGGATTAACTGCTTCCAGCAAAACCCTTTATCCAACCTCCTGTACACCTATTACTCTCTACTCATCATAACAGAAATGCATGCATTTGGATATTTTTTTATTTATTTATTGGCATTTCAACAACTTACAATCAAGGAGCACAGAGTTGGCACATGTAAGACATTAATAGCACAATAACTCTTTGTCATGGACACATTAATCAGAGGCTAAGGCATTACCCCCCAATCAGGCGGCAATGTTGACATATATACAATACACTTCCTCATCTCAGGCCTCTTCAGTACTCCCCGCTCCCACCCTGCAGTCAGCGGCAAGAGACTCATTCCGCATTCGTTAAAACAAGGGTCTCCACGCCAGTGTGTTGTGATGAGTCCTCCTGTGTACCCCTGTCTCCAAAACTGAGTGTGTCTCACTCGGATCACCGTCACCCTGTACAGACCTCCTCTCCAGGTACAGCGCCCAGTAGTTTTTAGGGCAGTTACGGGGAGGGAGCAGTTCACTATAGAGTTCCGTTTGTGTACAGCAATAGAACATGTCAATAGACCATCTAGCTAGCGTCGGGGCGGCCCTCGCATCCAGGTGAACGCGACGCATCTCTTGGCAACTAAAAAGGCCATGTCCTTAGAATACCCCAGTAGAGCCAATAGCGGAGAAGGGGTCAACAACAGATCAGTGACTCTAGTCACCTCGTCATATACCGCACGCCAGAAGTCTGCGACCTTAGGCCACAGCCAGGCTAGATGCAAAAAATCTGCAGACTGTACCCTGCATCTTTCACAGCCAGGGCTCTCTCTTAAGCCATATCGGAACAAGCGCTCAGGGGTGTAGTAGACCCTATTAAGGAATTTAAAGTGCAATAGACAGTGGCGGCCATTAAGGGACACTCTCTTAACATTAGCGCAGCAGTATCTCCATGTTTCCTCAGGGAGGTCAGTGGCTAAATCAGTCTGCCATGCTAGGCGTGGCTTAGCATAATACGCTGTCCGCTCTGCAAGTGTGATGTAATATAAGCTCGTAATAATTAAGCCAGCGTCTTAGCAGTGACTACAAAGTCATACGTCAAGACCGTTTGGGGCTCTCTCATGTCCTCTCCTAGCAGCCCCTTCAAGGCATGCCTCACCCTGTGGAACTGGAAGCGTGGGAGAAGCAGAGTTCCAGAGTCTTCCTCCGGATCCAAATCTTCCCAGGTGCAAGCCCTACCGTCTGTGAAGAGGTCACCCATGCACGCCTCTATCCCTACAGGGACTAAGCCAGGAACACCAGGCTAATTGCGCTCCCGGGGCATTTAGCAGCGAGCAAGCCTGAGCGTCCATAAGGTGATGCCAGGCATGCGTCATGACGTTCAGAGAGTCTAGGATGCCCGTCCGACGGTCTTTGGGTCAGGGCATCAGCGCCGGCAGCGGGGTCGGAGCGGCCAATATTGCTTCAGTCCGCAGGTGCGGCGCGTCGGCCGGGCGGTGTATCCAGCCATACGCATGCGCTCCTTGAGCTGCTCGATAATATAGCTCAAAGTCCGGAGCATGCCGGCCGCCCTCTGCGTAGGGGCGGATGAGGTTGTCCCATGCCACCCTGGGCTGTTTCCCAGCCCACGCCAGACGTAGCACCAGAGCATGGAGCTGCCGGAAGAATGCTCCTGATAAGACCATAGGAATATTACTGAAGAGGAATAAAAAGTGGGGAAGAACTATCATTTTCAGCAACGATATGCGGCCCATTAGTGACAAGGGAAGCCCCATCCATTTATTCACATCATCCTCCAACTTAGAAATAGCTACCCCGTAATTCTCCCTGAGGACCACTTCTGAGTCCGTATGTAGCCGGATACCCAAGTAGCGGACCGAATCAGTAGTCCACTGAATGGGATAGTCCGAATCAACTCTCCTGGTGGCAGGGGTAAGCGGAAACATTATGGTCTTGCTCCAGTTCACGTGTATCCCCGAAAGCGAACTAAACAGTACCCCCTCTCTCAGCACCGTCGAGAGGTTATCTTCTGGTTGCCGCACATAGAGCAAAGTGTCATCCGCGTACGTGGACACTATCAAGTTGTACGTGGGGAATCGGATACCACAATGACTGTGGTATTCGCGCAAAGCGCAGGCTAGAGGCTCTGCAACTAAGGCGTACAGGAGGGGAGAAAGGGGGCAGCCCTGTCGGGTGCCACGGCCATCAGAGAAGGACTCAGTCATAAGCGAGCCTATGCGGACCCTCTCTGTTGGGGAAGCATAAAGCGTATTTAGTAGCTGGAAGAAAAGGTCACCCACCCCAATGAGACGTAGCACCAGGCGAAGGAAAGGCCATTCGACAGAATTGAAAGCCTTTTCCATATCCAGGAAAACTGCTACCGCAGGCACATCCTGGCACGTATGCTGGAATGCCACAAACACGGTCCGCAGGTTTTAGGTTAGATTGCGGTTGGGGACAAAGCCCGCCTGCTCAGGGGCCACAAGCGTGGGGATCAACGGACTGAGGCGGTTAGCAATGATTTTCACGAATATCTTTGCGTCTACGTTAAGCAGCGACAGCGGCCGGTAGGAAGCGTAGTCTTCAGGGGGCTTCCCAGGCTTAAGGATAGCTACGATAATAGCTTCCCGCATCTCCTCCGCCTCTGCCATCTGCTCGACAAGCGTCAATAATTTGGGTATCAACAAATCAGAGTACGTTTTGTAAGATGAGGCCGGGAAGCCATCGCTGCCTGGGGAGCTGCCAGCCTTCATTGACAACAAGGTCCAGACAACTTCTTCTCTCTCAAAGGGACGAACCAGGAACTCGCGATGTGTGTTGGTCAACCAGGGTAACTGGATATATGTTAATTAGTCTTAGATGCGTTCCTCCGGAGCCGGCCCCCTGGAGGCATATAGTTTAGCGTAATAATCCCTAAAGCGAGCCACCACCTGTACATCAGGCAACTCCTCCCCGGTTTGTGGGGATCGCAGTACAGGCGACGCTGCGCAGTGTCTACGCTGCTTCGCCAGTCATGCCAACACCGCCCCGGGAGCTCCCCCTCACCATATGATTTGGCAATGGCATATTTCCCCAGGGGTTTTACCTCGGCGTCCACCTCTTCATGATATTCGCGAATCATCTGAGCCAAGTCCCGAGTCAGCTCCGCTCCAGAGTCATGGAGGCGACGCGCTTTGATATGTTTTAGTCTAGTTTACGGTAGGGACAGGTGGCCACGTATGGATTTAAGGACACCCGCATGTTTAGAGATAGCAATTCCACGTAAATAAGCCTTAAAGGCTTCCCAGGCCGTCAAGAAAGAATCCACCGAGCCCACGTTTTTGTCAAAGAACTCCTCAATGGCTGTCGCTAATTCCTCCCGAAAGGCATAATCCAACAGCGAGTATGGAGGGAGATGCCAGGAAAAAGGAAGAGGTCGTCTTGCCGGGGCCCTAAGGGTAACAAGCACCGGGGAATGGTCAGAATATGTGCGGGGCAGCGTCCCACATGACTGTACCATAGAGAGGAGGAGTGAGGTGAGCAACCAATAATCTATGCGAGTGTGGATATCATACTGTGCTGAGTAGTGCGTGTATCCCCCTTGTGTCGGTATCTAGTTCGCCACACATCCTGGAGTCCCAATCATGTCATCTCAGCCTCAAGACCTCGGGCATAGGCCGAAGGGCGTCTGTCGGGGCCATCTGACCTGTCAAGCGCAGGCTGTTGGACCATATTAAAATCATCACCCCACAAAACGTGCTCCCCGCAAAAGTCCGGTACCTTAGAGGCCAAAGTCAAGAAGAAGGAAGGGCAGTCGAAATTAGGTCTGTATGAGTTAACTATGTGTAAAGTCATTCCATTACCGACACATTTCGTGATAACATACCGCCCCTCGGAGCCCGTAGCAACTGGGGTCAGTGTCAAGGAGGCCTTAGGGTTCACCCAGGTTAGAATGCCCCTGGCATGAGATGTGAATCCAGCAGCGTGTATGTGGTTATGCAAACCCCTATAGTTTAGTTTCAGGCTGTCAGGGCGCAAGTGAGTCTCCTGAAGCAGTGCTATATATCTATTGCATGTCTCGAGAGGTACTGAAGAACACGCCTGACCTTTCTGTGGTCATTTAGTCCTCTAACATTCCATGTCAGAAGTGTAAGAGTGTCGGTGTCATGCGTTTGCTGTGTCATGGCAGGGGGTATGGAGAGGATAAGCAATCAGATGGAACTGTCCATGTCATTGACCAATGTGTCCGTCATTTCGTGCTCTCGCCAATAAAACTCCATTTTGAACAAACAACAACGAAACAACCCCACCTTCTCGCAATCAGCAGCAAAAGATAAACATGTGATTTACCCAAACCCCCACCCATGCCTGCCCATCCCCAACTCGGCCACGTCCCAGCTCCCCTCCCAGCCTATACCCTACCACAGCCCCCTCTGAACTCCAAATCCTCCCTCCACCCTCTTCTCCCCTCCCCCGACCCTCAAATCAAAAACAAATTCCAAATCACAAATCAAATCAAAGAGGAAAAAAGACCCCCAATTATGGGAGCCTCACAGGAAAAAGTGTTCCACACGTAGGGGTGTAGGTAGCTTGCTTACGATAAGCCTATAACAATGTCCCTCAATAAAGCTCGCTGCAACGCCCCGCTCCCCCGCCTCTAAAAGAAAACAAAAAGTAATAGCAAGTGCCCTCCAAAAAGATAATAATTCTCCTAAGGCAATGGAGGACATCAGCACATTATAGCAGACCGTGCCACCTCCCCTCAATATCAACTGTCTCGGGCATCAACTATGTCTCATACAACTCATCACAGATAAGAAGCTAATAGCACTATGGATCATCAGGCCCAGATGTGTCATCCCATGGCATCTACATGACTCCAAACGCTATACGTACAGCACATTGGAGGGTTGAAGGGCAGTTAATGTGACATTGTAAACGTGTCGTCAATAGGAAAACACCCCTCCCCCTTCCACACATCCTATCCCGCCGCTGACCCACAGCGACTCGGCAACCTAAAGAAAAATTAGAGCCCAGGAGAGTCAGCAGCCCAATGCAGAAACATTAATGTCAGGGGCCAGAAGCTGGGTCTCTCAAATTCACAGTTCCCTAGGACCAGAGTACCTCACCCAATCGCAGTCCACGGTCTCAGTCTTGTTCTTCCAGGGAACCACCTGAAGCGTCGTCAGTCCGTCCGTCTTCCGGCTGTGTTTCCCTACGCCAGCCCTTCATGGCCTTATGAAGCGCTCTCGGATCAGTGAAGATTGTAGACCTCCCCTGCCTGTTGACTCTTAACTTGGCTGGGTACAGCATGGGATAATCAACTCCGAGATCGCGAAGTTGCCCCTTCATTGGTGCGAACTGGCGTCGCGCCTCGTGCACCCTCGCCGTAAAGTCCGGGAAGAAAGAGAGCGTGCTGCCCTCATAGGTCAACGGCTGTTTCTCCCAAGCGAGCTTCAGCGCAGTATCACGGTCTCTATAATTAAGGAGCTTGGCCATAATGGGACGCGGAGGGACCCCCGGTTTAGGTCTCGGGGCCAAGGTACGGTTCGCTCTTTCAATGACAAACATCTCCTAGAAGGCTGTCTCTCCCAGCAGCTTTTTCAAAAGAGCTTCCACAAATAGTTCCATGTTTCCCGAGTGCGTACTTCCCAGCAGGCCCGTAATGCGTATGTTGCATCTACGAGACTGCACCTCTAAGTCTTCTGCCTTGTCCTGTAAGAGTTGGATCACCTTGCCAATTTGCTTATGCTCAGCGTCTAAAGTTGTCTGCGCCTCCTCCACCTCACCTATGCGTCGCTCCGACATGTCAATACGTTCGGCGTGTTTGTCGAGCCGCTCCGCCATCCGGTCCATGCGGTATGTGAGGGCGTCCATTTTGGTCCCTAAGGAGTTGATGCCACCTTGTAAGTTATTTTCCATGGCTAGCAATATGCAGCGAATGTCCGGTTCTGCCGCGTCTCCCTCCACCGCGTTCCCCGCTCCATCGTTCTCCTCGCACTGCGGGGGGTCGGTGGATTTGGATTTTTTGTTATCGAATGTCAATTTAGGCTGCAACCGGTCTGGGCGCCCTATGGCGACACAACTGTCCTCTGTCTCAGCCAGGTCCAGGTCACCAAAGCGCTAGGAGCCCTCCAATACCAAAAGCAGGGCGATCACAGCCTCAGTAGGCAAAGCAGCTCAGGTAGCAGAATGTGAGCCAGAGTCCTCCAGCGGCTCAATCTAGGCCCCCAGAGCTGCAACTCCAATCACTTGGTCTGGGAATCAAAGGGGCCCCTGCCTACACTCAACCCCCACTTACTGCGAGGTCTGTGCAGGGCAACTCCCTCTGTGGCTACACTTGTTCAATGGCAGGGAAGTCCCAGAGTAGAGGAACAGGCCCACTCTGCACCCCAAGACACCTGGGCAGGATGTCTGGGTCAAGACCTCAATATTCACAACGAGAGGTCAAGTCTCACTCCAGCAAGTGGATAGCACCTCCAGGTGCAGTTCCCGCTCCTCACCCGGGTAGACGTCCCCTCCGAGCCACTAGGTCCCTCTCAGCCCAGGGTGCACCGCATAACCAGGCTCCGCGGCACGACAATCTCAACCTTCCGGGGTAATGATGGGGGAGGGAACGCCGAACACCCCCCCAAAGAGGGATGCTTCTTTCAGCACCCACATCCCGCAGTTGTCAGCCTCGCTTCCCCACCTCAAATCCAGCCAAAAAAGAGGGGGTGGGGGTGTCCCGGGCCCTTGGCCTATGGTACTGCCCCCTCAGTATCAAGTGTAGGAAGCGCTCGCAGATCCCTCGAGGGCTCAGGGGATGTCAGGGTGGCTTCAGTCAGCCCGAGCCGTGCTCCGCGCCGGCCGCGCCCAGCAACGAGCACCCGGGAAGGCGATAGACCCAAAGGCCCAAGCAAAGCCGGGCGTCAATTAGGGTGCCGCGGCCGTGTCAAAACGCCTCAAGCGGCGCGGCACACACAGCGCGGCACCCACGCTCACGGCCTCTCCCAGGTCCGGGGTCTTCCAGTGCGCTCCGCAGCCTCAGAGCAGGTGCGCTGCCTCGACTGTGATTCAGGACCTCTTCGGTGTTCCGTCGTGCCTGGGGTAGCAGCAACTTGAGCAGCGGCGCTCAGTAGGCCGCACCGCCACTATTTGCGCCACCGGGCCAGGCAGGCCAGACCAGCGCTCTCCGCTAGCGTATGCGGGTGTAACTCACCAGGCAGATGCCCCAGCCATTCCGGAGCACAAAAGCAGCCTTCCGGTTCTCGGACGGCACTGCAATCATAAGGATAATTGTCAGGATCGTGTATGAAGTGGAGGAGCTAACGGCTCAGACGGCCATCTCTGTTGCAGGCTAGCTCCGCCCCCCATGCATTTGGATATTTGTAGTGGGCCCTTTGCCAGTCTTAGTACTACTAAATCAGCTGCACACAGCCTTCCACTGTGCCTCGTCCCTCTATTTCGCCTGAGTCATTTTTATGGATGCGTGCTTTGGCACCTGGCATCCTATAATACCCACAACCACACACATTTTAAGTTGCTTCCATCAAATCAGATCATCCTATCGTGTAATCCACTCAGGAACAGTAAACCATACATTAGATGAAAGGAAAAAAATACTTCATCTCTCATCAGATTTATTAATTTTTCAAATGTATGTTTCTAAGAGGATATGAGGCTCAGAATCCCAGAAGGATTTATGAATTCTTGGTATAGATGGACCAATTTTGAACCCTTTGAAGCATGCTTGACACCATTTTGTAACTCAAACTCTACTTCTACTGAACGGATATACAGCAGAATATTCAAGGCACTACTCTGAGTAAAGTTCCTGTATAATGCAAAATTTCTTCTGATAATTCCAGTAATTTAATTGTGCTAAACATGTTTTACTGCAGCAAGTAGCACATTTTCTGATGGGAGATACAGTAGAAATCACAGTGTTTTAAGCCACTCTTTATTCTTCACCCCACAAATTGTTTGCAGGGGCACCTTCCTGCACAAAAATAATCACCTCAGGCATTTTCCTCTTTCAGTGTGTACTGTAGAATGCAGCACACATTGAAAGAGGAAAAAAGAGGAGAAATGCTGGGGAGGAGTAACATTCACATGCATTTCTAGATTTACGAATCCCCGTAAATCTTGAAATGTGTCTTGTTCCATGGCTGTTTGCTAGGAACACCCACAGCAACACCCATGGAACACCCCTTTCACGCAAAGTGCTGCGTGTAAAGGGGTCATATTTCCAAGGACAGGAAAAGCCACACAGGGTGGCTCTTCCTGTCCTTGTAAATATGGAGGAGTAGAATACGCCACCAGTATGTCACAAAAAGTGACGAACTGGTGGTGCAGGGGGTTTGTAAATCTGCCCCAAAGTGTTTGTAAATCTGGGCTCTTGTGTCTCATAGTTGCGTAGTGCACTGCTGAAAAATGGCGGTAACTAGTCTATGGAAAATGTAGCAAGACCTGAGTAACATGGCGAAGGCTGCCCTCTACCTGTGTTCTATGCCTGACTATAACACTGCTGCGGTTAAAAACATATGCTAATGACCTTTATGCTGCTTATTTCATGCAGCACTACACTCTCACAGTATTTTATTGTTTTGTAATTGCAATTGTATTTATATAATGCCGACCACCCCAGCCGAGGCGTCAAAGTACTTTTTGGCAATTAGTAGGCTACTGCGGAACCCAAAAACAGTGGTGGATTAGTATAGTGAAAGTTGAGTTAATTTGAGCGGTGGACATGTGAGTCTGTTCGTTGGATTGTAAAGGATAATCAGGGGATAGAAAAGGGAAGAGTATAGAAAGTGTTTATTGGCAGATCATAGTAGTAAGATGAGGTTTGTGATGAGTAAAGGAGTGATGGACGAGGGAAGAATTTCTAAAAATGGATTAGGTAGATAATAGTAATAAAATTAGTTTTGGAAAGAGCAAAGGAGGGCTAGGTGAGGGAAGAATTTATATGGGTTGTTTGGGAGATCATAGTAATAAAATGAGGTTTGGGGGGGATCCAGAGAGGGGTAGAGGAGGGCAGAGTCTAGAATGGGTCATTTGGGGTGATCCTAGTAGTAGAATGAGGTCTGGGTTGAGTCAGAGAGTGGAGGTAGAGGATATATTGAGAGAGGTATAAGGTGAAATATAGGGTAGTGCATTAGAGACAACATGGCTAAAACACATTTGCAAAGACAATATCCCTTGCATAGGCTAGACCTATTGGCTTTGCCAACGCTTTTTTAATTTAACTTTATGGTCCGCTTGTATTATGGTGAGAGCATTGGCCCTTTTTACTTCACTCTCAATTGTGCCATTTAGAGGTGCCCTATTGGAAGTGCGCTCTATCCTCTTTGCCAGTTGAGATATGTCACCAGTCCATGCCCTATTTTAGACTGTTATCAGTGGCATAGCAAGGAGGGGTGGGGGTGGTCCGCCCTAGGTGGCATAAGTTTTGGGGACGGCGGCCTCTCACAATCACCCCAATTCTTACCTGCAGCCTGGGGCAAACTCAGGGGCCGTCACTGGCAGCAGCAGGTCTAGCTATGCCACTGACTGGCAGCGGAGAGAGGCATGCTAAAGGAAAGCCTGTCTGCATCACTCTATGCCAAGACTGTGTCCAGGATCCGAAACACCGCCCAGTCTTTTTTCTGCAGACAGTAAGCAAGGACTTAATACTACTGTAAATGATTTGCACCTGTGTAGCATCAAACCTATTAGTTTGAAGTGCTTCACTAGTCCAACCGAATATCTAAGATGCAGCACACACAGTTCATCTTTAACCTCTCCCCTTTTACCTTATAGAATTTCTATATGAACTGTATCATACTTGTTGGCATTCCAATTTAACATGCATTCTAATTAATGTCTGTTTGATGGCCCCTGATTTTACATTCCTCCCGGTTATCTTTTCAAATTAGCCTTCGGGCCCTTGTGCTTTTTTACAAAAATAATGTGTTTGTCTCCTTACAGACTCTCAAGTCACTTTCCTTTACAGAATATATTCCTAATATTGCTCATTCAAAATCTCAAGCAATAAAAATGAATCCAATAAAATGGCATTAATTTACAGACTCTATGGCCCTCTAAAGAACATTATTATTTCAATACTGGAGTTGATCTCTCTAGTCAAGAAACTAATAATTGTATCTTGCTCTAAGATCTGAATCTCCTTGTGGACATGGAATCTGACATGGAAACAACAGAAATGCTATTTATATGGCTTTGATTTACTGTAACTTATACAAGGGCCAATTCACTTGGCAGGCCATATTCTTGCCCAGAACTGACATAGATGGACCACAAAGCGATTTTTTTGTCAAACAAGAAGAGAGGCCAAAATGAAAAACAATGAGTCGTCCAACATTTCTGATCACTGCGTGGGACTTCCTGGAGGTAACGGAGGGGTACTTGGCCCCCAAGGACCCTCAATAGCTAAGGGGACTTTATCCCCCTATGAGTATTGCACCAGGAGGCATGTTTGTAGAGTGGTGGAGAAAGGGAGCATGGCCTCCTATCGGGTCTCAGCAATCCTGCTATGTGGGACTTACTGGAGGTAATTGGGGGGGGTAATTGGCCCCCAAGGATATCCTCGGGGCCAACTACCCCTCCTGTTGTCTCCATTAAGTCCCACAATGCAGGATTGGTAAGAGGTCTTGGGAGGCCATGCCCCCTTTCTCCACCACTCTGCAAACGCAGCTCGTGCTGTACTACTGGTTGGGGAATGAAGTCCACTTTAGACCTGAGGGACCTTGGGGGCCAGGAATTCCTCTTAGTACCTCCTGTAAGTCCTACATTGCATGATTCCTGAGAGCTGGTCAGAGGCCCAGCCCCCTTTCTCCACCATTCTGCAAATGTGACTACTAGTTTTTTATTTATTTGAAAAGTTTTATATCAAGCAAAAAAGAACTTCTTGGGTCTCAGAGTGCTGAAGATTAAAGCAGGGATGTTAAGCTGGTACAGACAAAAATAATAAACTGAATAAGAGATTACACTGGAAACAAGTTGCTTAGTAGGAAGGTAAACCAAAGCTGGGGACAAAATGTAAATGTTTGCATGGGAGGCTACAGGTCTCTAGTCACAGTTAGCTGTTCAGGAGCAATCTTTTGACTTCTATTTTTAATGCAGCTGTCAAGGCGTACGTTCTGATTTCAGGAGGGGCAACATTCCATATTGTTGGAGCAAGACCAGAGAAGGAGTGGTTGTAGGTTGTCTTTTTTTCTTAACTTTTGTAGTTTCACAAGTCGAGTGTTGGAACTTCTAGGAGTTCGATTTGCATCAGATCGTTCAGTATTTTGTCAAATAAGTGGGAGTGTTATGATGCACCACTTTTTGTGTTAAGCAGGCTATCTTGTACTGGATCCTTGCATTGAGGGAGAGAGCAAGTTGAGTTGGATTGGATCTCAAGTGATGTGATCACAGTTGCTTGATCCTGTGATGAGTCTGGTAGCTGAGTTCAAAGTGGCCCCTTAAGGGGCCAGGTTAGCTTTGGGTATCCCAGCCAGGTCAAAATTCTGTAGTCTAAACCAAAGATAACAAGGGATAGGTCAGCTAGTTTCATGTCCTAAGGTGGTAGGAACGGTTTGACTTTCCTAAATGTGTTGAGTTGGTGATTGGCTCCTCTCCTTGTTGCACTGATGTGGTATTGCATATTTAGGCATTTGTCCAAGGTTATGCTTCAGGATCTAGTTAGGTTAACAACATGTGGTAAGTTATTGAGGTCCGTTAGTTGTTATGTGTTTTTTGTAATATTTTCCTATGGATTAATCAGGCTTTCATAGAATTATGAGTTGCATTATTCTTGTTTATGCATCCTGTTGTGTTCTTGAGGCAGTATTTCTTTTATGTTTGTTCACACTTGTGCTATTTTTATGGTTGATGGGGCACAAAATACAAATGAGGCAGTGATGAAGGCCTGCTGAGGTTGAACCGTGTTGCCAAAAATCAACTAATTTGAAAGTGGAATCCTGAGAGAAATTTCCTTGTGCCCCACTGATCAATGAGGCACCACTTTGACACACACACACACACACGCACACACACACACACACACACACACACACACACATATATGTATAGTGATTTTTATAGTAGTAATTTTAAAGTATTTAAGAAAAGAATTGATATTATGTAAAATATAGATTTTTAATAAGTGTGTTACATTATATTTATGTATGTATAAATTGTGAACAAGGCAGGTGTGCCGAAACACGTCAAGCGGAAGAACAATAAACAACTAGCTAAATGGCAATGTTTATTCCTGTGTCGGAGTCCGATTTTTAAAAGTGAAGTCGGGAGTGGTTGGAATATATATATATATATATAATTTTCTCCACCTAGTGCTCCTTCTGAGATACTGGGACCCAGGAAGGGTGGCGTACACTCCGGCGGAGCGTCCTGGTTTATTAACAATATCAACAACTAAAAGTTCATTTTGTAAGCTCTCAGGAAGAATACAGGCAAGAGACAATGTAGATCGTCAAGATTTAATCCACACAACGCGTTTCAGCCGAAGCCTTGTTCACGTGTGAAAGTGCACAAAAAAGCAGGTACTGATAAAGTTACAAGATCTCACACAGTTCATCAAAATAAACATAGGACCAAATCCTAGCACTGCCAGCCCGATGTTGGTGGCCATCTTGTAATGGGTAAAAATACCAATCTGTGATGTTGCCTCTAGAACAGTGTATCTAATGCATATGAAATACATTATAATTGCCTAGCAGTAACAGTTCAAACTGTGTAAAATCACACAGAATTCAAAATCTCTGCTTGGTGAACATAAATTTACCATATCAGGTATAAATATGTCATGTTCTGATAATTAAAACATATACAACAGGTCACATATATAGTCAGTTATAACATAACATAATAAGTCGTAGATGTCAGTGATACTGGAATTGTAAATGTATTGTGTGACAGGTATGTAAAATGTGATGTATGTGTGTTTACGTAAGTAAATATAAATATATATATATAGTATGAAATAATAGTGAGATTTATTTATTTAACATTATATGAGTGGTATATATTAACTTTTCTAAGATTTACTACTTTAAACTATATATATATATATATATATATATATATATATATATATATATATATTAACGAAGAATACTTTGTTTATTTTGTTTTAGCAATAGCAGTATGAAAAAAACATTTATTTTGGTATTTTGTACTTTATTAAAAGGATAGGGACACAACATTTTTGTAAACAATATTTTGGACGTGATGTTTACACAATATTTATTATATATATGCATCCCTTTTCTCATACTCCATTCACAGCAGGGAATGTTTGGCACCATAAACTGCAGGTTTCCACCAAATGTTTGTTTTTGTAGCTCACCAATGCAAAGATAGGAGAAAAAGACGGTCAATGCGTTTCAGCTTCTTGCCTTTGACTGAATCATAGAGTAGAGAAACTACAATGCCTGTATTATCACAGCGTGAAATACAGTCAAATATATGTCACCATTTTACCTTTTGACTATAGATGGCTTACATTTCTGTAAATTACACAATCTGTTAGTTCAATAGTCATCATTGTTACACAAACAAGATCATACATGGGTTTCAATATAGGCATCCACACACACTAACCCCAGACCTTGTTGGTGGTGGGAACTAGATGCACAGGGCCTAGGGACTAGCCAGCCTCCAATCTAATATATATACACAAAAATGGGCTGCCCCTAGTGTGGGTTCCTACAGTTTCCTACAGAGTTATCTTGAGATGCGGCACCAGTGGGGGCATCTCATAAAAAGTTACGGACTGGCCTCACACACCGCCTGGTGTCATGCTTCAACATCGGCTGTCCTCACCCTCTAAAAACTTTGTTTAATAGAGGGCGGGCATACACCTAGAGACAGGGATGCACTTACATTTGTCAATAGACTGTGTTTATTCGAGGAGCAAATGTATGGTATTAAAAGAGGTGAACGGTGATCTGGGACGTTATTCTCCCTTCACCAAGTTAAGTGTGGTCAACATGTTTCTGCATTCGTGTCCCCGACGGGTACGCAGCATTCGTCAGGACCAAAGGGTTCCTCACTATGGGCGCTGCCTTTTCGCATCTAGTGCAAGAAGGACCGGCCACTAAAGGGACTGGGGCTGTGGGTTTTAAGCTCCCCGATTGGTGTAATACCAATGTAAGTGATTCTGTAGGAATAAAGGGAAACAAAAAAGAGACATACAAACCAGACATGTGAGTATATTTACAAGTGGCAAACTTTGCCATCCAAGCAAAATCACACCTTTTGCGTGCGTGGTGTCATTTTTATGAGACACATGGAAGGTATTCGTGTCATCATACAACTAATGAAATAATAGCAATCCATTTCTTACCCTAAGATACTATCCTATTTGCTCCATGGGTGGGCGAGGGTGGAAGGGCCTACTGTGACTTTCTGTAATGGAGAGTTACAGAGAGTTAGAGCCTATTTGTGTATCCACAGAGCTGTGACACAAAAGGCCAACACACAATATTATGCAGTTAAAAGTTGTATGCCCAGTGTAGGCAAGACACACACATCCTTTCAGCAGAAGGTGAAACAAAACTTTCACTTTCACAACCATACGTGGCACTCATACTCTTACTGTCTGAATTCAGTGCTTCCAACCGTTCCATCTAGGCGTCCTCTCGGTCTTCCCATCAGTGGAGAATGGTGTCAAACCAGAGGGTTTAAATACTGTGGTCAAGTGGTTAATTAATTGTTTAATAAGCGCTAATTGGAAGTGCATGGGGTACATCCTGTGTCCCGCTTGGGCTGGGTCCGGACGCCTGGTGTGGGTTGTGTCTAATTACGCCTGCTCACATTGGATGAAAAGGAGATTTCTCCACCTAGTCGCTAGTGATCCCAGGGTGGTCACGCACTTCTAATTGTAGAACACACATGGCAAGGCCCTTGTGACTACGGTGTTGGATATTGTGGCTGCACATGCGCATGTGCTAGTGTTCATGCTCTGCGCATGCACGTTATTCTCTTAGAGTCAGCATCACATTCTTGGATCCTAACTCATCATTGCTGGGTATGCGCTGCAATCAATATCCAGGCTACGTGCATGCCCGTTACTCTCCATATGGTCAATGTCTCATTTGTGAATGTGAATTCATCGTTACTATGTACCACTAACTGTGCATGCGTGTGGTGGGTTCTGCTCTGGTGTAACACTGTTGTGTAATCGTGGAATATACCAAGTAGTCTCTCCCTTGACAATCATTGGTTATACAGGTGGGGGCCTGGGTGCAATGATCTCTATTTATTTATTTGCATGTCGTGTGTTTGAGCCAGTTTCCTTCTTCTGCGGGGTTCCACAGTAAGGCGTATCTAACCCAATCATATTATGCTGAGCGTCAGCCCGCGTTTCAGATATTTAGATAATACAATGGTTTGATAAATCTAGCTGTAGCTGCTATTTACCCCGTGGTGATACCTTAACCTATATTCATATTTACGTGGACTGCCCACGTGTGGCCTTTTTCTTAAATGTCGTGGTCCTAGAGCCCCTCTGTGATGGTTTACAAATGTGTGAATAAATGATGGGTCTGTACATTGGGTAAGGCCTGGGCACTTTGCCAACTGTAACCATGGTATTTCATCATTAAGGCCTCTCTTCCATGTGTGTAGCCTGTACACCCACCATTGTTCCCGGATGCGTAGTTGTCTGCCAATGTCGTTTTTTTGTTTTTTCATTACCTCCAGAATGACTCAATGTAAATCCGAATCACTATGGGTTTTCTCTGTGAAATGTTTCGTCAGTTTTGTGTTTGTTTTCCTGCACCGGATGGTGCTGCTGTATTTCATTATCGGCAGATAGATTAATTTTAAAAGTACAAAACATTTATCAGTGAACTTGTTACAGGGTTCCCACATTACTTCCTGTGTAAGGACATGAAAACGATATTATTGGTTGCTGGTAATCACAATTGCTGTTAGACAAAGTGAGGAGGAGTGAACAACTGATTAGACCTGTAAAGGTTGCTGATGCATATGCAGTTTAACTGGGATTTTTATGAATTTCTTATACTGGGTTAAAGATCCATAAAAGTTGTTATGCTGGTAAAATCATCCATGAAAATATTTATACTAATTAAGGTCTTCCAATGCATTTTCATGTGAGCACATTTGCAGTGCAAGTGCTTTTGTTTATTCTACACACAAATTTGGCAGCCACCAAAAAAGATGTGGGCACTCATGGAGTGCTGATGTTAGCATGTTTTTTTGGGGGAAACTGACCACGCTGCTCCTCCGATGCGTTTCAACTGTTAACAGCCTTTGTCAAGGTGAACAAGCCCCACTACCTTTCAACATAAATGCCTTTCTGGCATGCACACAGAAGAAGCACTTTATGAATCTAACATTCCATGTTTTTTCCAGCTTTAAAATGTAAAAGAGTAATTTCTCCGTGGTCACCCACAATTAAGAGTGATATTAAAAATGTACCAAAACACATACATACATTTAGGCAAACTATACAAATCTTCAAAATTTCAATTCATGATTACAACTTCATACTTATAGTAATTTCATTCAAATTAAATTGCAAATTACTCCCAACAATGTAGTTTTTTTTGTGTCGTCGGAGGAAGCATAAAAAAATATTATTTCTACGTTTTGCATATTATATATTATACACAGCTTCCAGGAATAAATTACCTTGAGTAAATGAATAATTACATAATACCCAGGTGAAATACATTTTTCATTTATTCAAATACACTCACTCATGTATACAGTCTCTCACAAACCCACTAACTCTTCTATACACCATATACACATCCCACTCACTCAACCATAAAGGCACTTCCACAGATACTTACCTTCAAATATATATTTAACACTCAGTAACTTCTATAAAAATACTCTCAATCAGTGGATGACATTTGAGATGTCATCAGTGATGTTATCAGTGATGTCACTGGCCATATCACGAGTGGTGTAACAGGAGATGTCATAATCAGTGCATTGCAGCACGTAAATTATAGTTATTACAGGTAACTATAACTGCTGAATTTCTGTGGTTTTGTACAAGTGAATTGTAAGCCTAACTATAACGTCCCTGTAACCTTTGATTTTTTCAGTGAATTTCTAAGGTTGTTTTGATTGCATTTCCTAACTAAAATGTCACTGTAATGTTGGGTTTTGTCAGTGAATATCTAAGGTTTTTACATTGTATTTCCTAACTATAACATCCCTGTATCCTTTGTTTTTAGTGAATTTTAATGGTTTTTAAAATGTTATTACCGAACTATAACTTGATGAGGTTTAATTTCTGTGAAATGAACATTGTGCCAGAATAAATTCTGCCCTGCTAATTTATGCAAGAAAAGGCCACAATTTTGTGCAACACCTCTATTCAACTGGAGTACGTTCTACTAGCTAATCTCATTGGGTAAAAATATAGTGCAATATCTACACTACTGCTGTGTAAAGACACCTAGAAAATGTCTCCGGTGACCTCATATGTCTGTGACTTTGCCAATGTGGTTGTTGCTTGAGCGTCTTACACAGATACCTTTACAAGGTGGAACTTCAAAGTAAACAACCTTGGATAATTTTTACATTACAAAAGTAAGTACTTCTTTTTTTAATGGAGATGCAATAGTATTCCTAGACATCCATCTCCACAATAGGCGGGTAATGCACTCGGGGAGCCTTTTAGTATGCTCTCCTTCATTCTGGGAAATGGGTGGGAGGAGGTTGCATATCGCTAATGTACATAGGGTAAGACCAAATGAGCGCGCTTGTATGCAAGTGTACAGACTTCTAGTTTTTAAAAGTTTAGAATAAAATCTCTGGTCTCTGCAGCAGATGACAAGAAAGAACCCCCTCGTTACAGAGACTATGAGATATTGCACCCGAGAAAAGCAAGTATGCAAACACTTCCATCTTGGATGACGGCTAACTTTTTGGAGGAAACAGACTTGATTTGCCTTAGCCATGCATGAAGTTAGGATGATCAGCACTTTACAGCAGTAGAGTTTCAACTCAGGCACCTGCTTTTTCTATATCTGTAAGTGCTTCCAGTTGAGATTTCAATTCTGTGAAATGAACATCATGACAGAATGAATCCTGTCCTGCGTATTTATCCAAGAAGATGCCACAGTTACGTGCGACACCTCTACCCAACTGGAGTACTTTCTACTGGCTAATTAATAAGTGCTACCTCGTTGGATAAATGTATAGTGCAACCCTTACACTACAACTGCGTAAAGGACGCCAACCCATTTGTACTATGGGTAGGGAACCACATGGACACCTTCCCTGGGCTGATGGGAACTAGCATTGCTCTGACAGACTTAGGGCTACTGAAAGGCAGCTTCCTGTCTCTCAGGGCAATTTTTCATCTGTTTCCCTGCAAGCATATTTAGCACATAGCAGGAGCTGTCCCTGGGGGGTAGCTTTTCCAAGGGCCATCTATGGCTTCAGGATGGGGGCCGCATGGCACCTTTACTTGCTGGTGGTCCATAGGGCTGTGGGGGGACATGCACCCTACTTTAAAATTTCAAATTTTGCTCCAAGGAAGTGGTGGTCCCTGGGGCAGCAGGAGTTTCCCAAGGGTCCCCGCATTATTTCACTTTAGCCCCTGGAGGTGACAGTCCCCAAGCTGCAAAGGGGCCCCTTCACTGTAATTCAACATTTTCCCTGGGGAGTTGGTGGTCCCCAGGGCACAGGTGTTGCCCAGAATACAACCCCCACTTAAAATATGCACAATGCCATAGGGAGGTGGAGGTCCCCAGGGCTATATGAGTAATAGGAGTGGGGCCCGCACTCCCTCCTCCTCCCTGTCTTCTAAATGCTCCAGGAAAGTTGCCCACCTAAGGGCTTCAGATTACAGAAGCACTGGAGACCAAGCATATGTTTTTTTAAAACTTTCAGTGTGATCTGCTGATTCAGCATGACTCCCGATAAAAATGATAAAAAAAAAGATTTTTGTCCCTGCAGGGTCCCCGTGAGTCCCCCTCAAGGGGCAAAGGAGGTCAGGGTGGTTCTACTTTGCCCCTTTTCATTATTTCTTTTTTTTCTGTGACTCGGTTCAACTGAATCACAAGATGGATGTCAACTCTTCCTGGTTTGAAGTGTTGGTAGCCAATCAGATCTCAGCACGAGATCGTGAGGGGTTGCGGATCCTCTGTGTCCCTTTATATACAACTGGAAATGTATTTAAATAACTTTGCAACTACTAAATGGATTTACACCATTTAACAAAAAGGGCGCTATCTCGATCAACACCGTTTTGTTGAATTTGGTGTAATTCCATTTAGCAGTTCAGCTGTCGCCGTGTGTAAAGTTCCTATGCAAATTAACATGGGACATTTTTTGGGGGAACCCCTGTTTTCTTGGCCCCGCTTGATGGATCACCCCAAATTGTTCAAGATAGCAGCTGAAGTGAGTGGCAAACTAGTTTTGAACATTTCTGGTGAGTTATTGGCATATAAAAAATGCTCCTCCTATGGAAACTGCATCCTAACTATAACTACCTACTGGCAACTCCAAGTAGGCAATATATACACACATATATATATAATAACCATTCATATCCAAAAAAAGGCATTTACAATATTATAAAAAGTTCAAAACAAATTGTAATATAAACAATGATTATAAAATTGCAATAATTAACAAATATTAATAATAAATGCATTTAATCAATGTAGGGAAATGTATTGGCATAATAGATATACTATTCCCACTCCATTTTATGCAACTGTAGGAAAAGCGTTGGACTTCGGAAGGGTGACATTTATTATTCACACTGCAGTCTGTGCAATAGTAGGAAAAGCCCTGGCATTCAAAAGGATTACATTTACAATCCCCCCTACAGTTTCTGCAACAGTAGGGAAAGTGTTGAACTTTGGAAGGGTAAGATCTACTATTCCCTCTCCAGTCTGTGCAACAGTAGGGAAAGTGTTAGATTACAGAAACGTAAAATGTACTATTTCCACTCCAGTCTGTGCAGTAGTAGGGAAAGCATTGGCATTTGGAAAGGTAAGATTTACTATTCCCACTCCAGTCTGTGCAATAATAGGTTAAGCATGGATTTCAGAGAGGTAAGATTTACTTTTCCCACTCCAGTCTTTGAAACAGTAAGCAACACGTCTAAGCAACAATAGGTAATCTACTTCACTTCAAACACATTACATAGTTGAATAGCCATATTAATTTAGAAAAGAATATAATATTTTCATATAAATATTATTACTTAACATAAAACACACACATATATATATATTTATAAGAAATAAAAAACTATTAACCAATTTACAAAATTCCCAAACAATGTAATAATTAATGTTCAATAAAAATATTTATGGTTATTAAATTATTACTTAATTCACTTGGCACCCTATACCCCAACAAACCTAGAAACCCACACCTAAAATATTACTAAATTAAATAAGTATAACACAATTTAAATAATTGATAATCAATTAAATAACTAATTAACAATTCATAATTAATACTTACCTACCACCCTACACCCCTTCAAACCCAACATCCTGCATATAAAAATGTATCTAAAACATATAATTATCACACAAATTAAACAATTAATATTTAATAATAAGTGAATTATTGCCTAATTAACTTTCTACCCTATTCCCCTACTAACATAGAAATCCACATATAAAATATAAGTGAATTAAATCATTATTACATAGTATAAATATGTAATATCATTTAGATACGAAAAAATGAATTCATTAATAATTAACTATGACTTACTTAACTTCCCATCTATCTCTCTACCAACCCAACATCCCGCTATGACACAATATAAATTACTATTTATTCGACTCAACCACTTAAAATTACAAACTATAATAAAAGATCAAGAACAATAATAAAAACAATAGTAACACATAATGTTAACATATGAACTAAAACACATTAAAATAAACAATATTATTTAAAACCATATTAAAAGCAACAATGTTCTTAACAATGAGATTACTTTTGCTCCCAATATTTCTGTTTCCTGATACTTACAACTAAATACTTTGTCCTAAAACGCTTTTGAGACCACATCTGAATGTCAGGGGGGACACAGACGCTGCGTGGGGAAGACCTTGATCCTCACCTCACCTACACCCTTACCGGAGTTTGCCTGCCGCACCTGGGGCCCCGACGCTGTTGGTCTCCCCTGCCGCCGCTGCCAGGACCACCGCACGGCCGCAGAGGGTGGATACTACAGCTCCCAGGTTGCCTAGAGGTCCCGCCTACAGCCCACAGCTGAGCAATCTCGCGCCCGGAGGCGCTTAAAGAACAGAGGCTCCCTCGGTGGAGCGGGGGACACAGACGCTGCGTGGGGAAGACCTTGATCCTCACCTCACCTACACCCTTACCGGAGCTTGCCTGCTGCACCTGGGGCCCCGACGCTGTTGGTCTCCCCTGCCGCCGCTGCCAGCACCACCGCGCGGCCAAAGAGGGGGGAGACTACAGCTCCCAGGTTGCCTAGCGGTCCCGCCCACAGCCCACAGCTGAGCAATCTCGCGCCCAGAGGCGCTTAAAGAACAGAGGCTCCCTCGGTGGAGCGGGGGACACAGACACTGCGTGGGGAAGACCTTGATCCTCACCTCACCTACACCCTTACCGGAGCTTGCCTGCCGCACCTGGGGCCCGACGCTGTTGGTCTCCCCTGCCGCTGCCGCCAGCACCACCGCACGGCCGCAGAGGGGGGAGACTACAGCTCCCAGGTTGCCTAGCGGTCCCGCCCACAGTCCACAGCTGAGCAATCTCGCGCCCGGAGGCGCTTAAATAACAGAGGCTCCCTCCGCATCGCGGGACACGCGCGGGTGGTGCCAGGCTAAGCCCGGGCAATGGGCGGGCCGTCTGTGGCCGTCCGGGGCTGGCCAAGGCTGGTCTGGGCCACCCCTCCAACATCCCCCAGGACTTGTCCAGGTACTGTTGACTCAGACTGTGTACTAGAAACATTGGGGAAAAGAAAAAGTACTGAAGGGTGCCTAAATGCACTGATTAAAGTTAAAAAGCCAAAGAAGTCCACGAAAGCCCTAAAGCATGCAGGGGAAAATTGTGTAATGACCCGCATTGAAGGGTTGGTGGAGGAATGTGGGACTCTACTTATGGCAGATGACCCGGTAAATTGGAATATTACTGAAAATGCGGGGGGAGTGGCTGAAGAGTAAAGGGGGGCTGGTAAACAGGGCTCTATAGTGGTCCCTGATATGTTTTTAGGGAGAAAGCTCTGTAACAGTGTTGCTGGTAAAGTGAATGATACCCTAAGTAGAAATGAGACTGGTAATACAGATTCAGAACCTGGAGCAATACGTCCACCAGTAATTGAGCCCACTATAGTCTGCAAAAATAGGTTTTCTGCGTTAGCAAATATTGATACCCCTGATACTGAGATTGTGGCCCACCCTTATCAACCATGCTCCCCATATTCTGTTTTAGGAATTGACGATATGGCACAAGGGGGGCGCACTGATCCCTCTATTCTTTCTGTTGCTTCGGGGGCAATAATGCTGCCCTAATTAACGTAGTAAACCAACTGTGTAAGATAATAGAGAAAATGCATCTTAAGATTGAAGTTCTTACTAGCACAGTAAACAAAGTAATATCTGGGATTGGTACATGCACAAATTGTCGCCTGCTAATGAATTTAGGGCCTGATAAACCGTTAGCCCAATGTAAGGAGCCGGTTACTAGCATCATGACTAAGGGGGGAAATAGTAACAATCTGAGAAAGGCTGGTGTATCGAATAGTGGGGTGGTTAAAAGTAGTAAGGGGCCTCAGCTGGCTCCGCCCAAGGAAGTTGCTGGGCACCCAAATATAAAATTTAGAGAAACGACAAGTGCCCCCAAACCTGGACAAAGCACCAACACCAACACATCCCCCCCTATTGTAGGTTGACTTTTCTTGCCACCAGAGGCAAATAACCTAGTGGTAGTTCTCACTGGTGTACCACTGCTGAAAGCCAATACCCACGAACCAACTGAGGAACCAGTGAGAAAAACAAAATATTGGCTAGATTGTACTCAGTGAGAAAATAGCCTCAAAGTATCGCCTCATATTATCATGGTAAGACGCATAGCATGGGTAGGACCAAACCCAAAGGAAATTGAGGGCGATTGCGTTGTTTGTAAATTTTAATAGAACTGATTGAGCAGGAAAGATATGCAGGACTGCCCACCTTGGGGTTCAGGGGGGTATAAAAGTTTTCCCCTTGGCTTTTTTCTATCCACCAACTAAAGGGAAAAATCTAAATCAAAATACTGGGGCCCCCAGGGAAAAGTCTGGTCCAGGGGGCGCCTTACCAAGATTCAGTCAATTTGTAAACAACACAAATAATGGGGGAGTAGTATCTGGCCCTCAACTTGTAAGGAGTATAGTAAATGTGCAGGGGGGAGTATCCACCCAGGGGATGCCAAGTGCAGCGGGTCAAGAAAACCAGAACGTAACTAGATTATTACCACCAACTACCCTCGACGAGAACGATTGACTGGAATCAGGGATTTCTAGCCAGATTAGTCACCCAGAGAACATTAATCCCCGAGGGTCAAGTGATCTAAGTATGCCCAAGTTTGTCATCCTGAGCTGGAATATCGCTGGCCTAAGAGCTAAAAAAGATGACCCAAAGTGGCTAGAACTGATTAATTCATATGATATTGTGGGGCTTCAGGAAACCTGGAACATGGAGGGAGACTGGTGGCTGGACGGTTATACATCTTTTTATGGAGCAAAAAGCTCACATTTTAGTGATCACAATCCGGTTGTGCTGGAACTTAATAATGAGTGTGGTCTGGTGCAACCTATGCATCATATGAGGGGAGAGGTTAGTATTAAACCTATTGATCAGGGGAGAAGGCTAAGATGGACAAAGATAATTCCGGAGATTTTCTTAGATATACTTCTCCTGTCGGTACAGGCCATGCTGAATGTATGTTTAGATATTACTTCTGGGGGCACAGCTGTTATTGAGGCCTTCACGGCCATTTGTAAACAAATTTCTCTGAATTTAAAAGCCCCGGTAAAAAGGGGGCAACAAATGGCCGAGAAATGGTTTGATAGCACCTGCTCGCGGGCACATAGCCCTCTAATGAGTGCTATTAAACAGATCCCACAAAATAAGTCCAAATTGGCTGTACTTAGAAAGGATTACAAGCTAGCGGTAAGGGCCAGGAAAAAAGACATTAGAAAGGAAGCTTGGGAGGCCTTGATGTCAGTTGATGTTCTAAAAAACAGCCGCAGTTTTTGGGAAATTGTAAATAATTTTTTTTTTCCGAAAATGGTAATACTGTGGTAGAATGCAACATCACAGAGGCACAGTGGCTAGTACATTTTGAGGCAATATATGAGACTCCCCCATCTTCTGACCCTATCCCCTGGGTTGTTCCAACAGATCCAACCCCGTCGTTGAATTTTAAAGTGGAGGAAGTAGTTCTGGCCATGTCCAGTAATAAGGCTCCAGGTACAGACGGTGTTCCAGCTGATTTATATAAAGCACATCCCGTTTTCTGGGCACAAGTTCTAACCAAAATGTTTAATACTGCAGTAAAGGGAAACCACCCACCCTCCTGGGACACGTCTATTATAGTCCCCATTTTTAAGAAGCGCAACAGAGGAGATGCCCGATGTTACAGACCAATCTCCTTAATTGATTCGCTGTAAAAGTCTTGGGGAGGGTGGTCTTAGGCAAATTGACGGGATGGTTAGCTGAGAATAATATAATATCAAATTCTCAATACGGTTTTAGAAGTGGCAGAGGGACTCAAGACCAGTGCCTCAATTTATCATTGTTAATTGGCAAATACACCTCAGCCAAAGGGGGAGTACTCCAGCTGGCATTTATGGATTTATCTTCAGCTTTTGACCTGGTAAACAGGTCAAAGCTCTGGATGGTCCTTCTAGAGATGGGGATGGAAAAGAGTCTCGTTCACTTCTTAGCCGACCTGCATCAGAACCTTTCTGCATGGGTACGGATAGATCAGGATGGAAATTGCACTAGGCACTTTAGTTCTGGGCGTGGAGTCCGACAGGGTTGTATTTTAGCTCCTTTACTTTTTACTCTTTATATTAATAATTTGTGTACGTTTTTAAATGTGGTCAGCTTAGATGTTCCCAAAATTGGTCAGGAGTGTTGCCCGGTGCTTCTGTACACCGACGATGCTGTCTTGTTATCGCGTACAGCAGTCAGCCTACAGAAGCTGCTGGTGGGATTTGGAAACTTTATGAAATCCCTGGACTTAAGGGTAAACATAGCCAAATCACATGTGATGAGTATAGGCCGCCAGAGTAAACGAAATTGCCTTTTTTTTATTGTGAAGGCTCCGAAGTTACCAGGGTTACTTCTTTTATGTACCTGGGGGTGCTTTTTGATGATAATGGGACATGGGCTGCTCAACACAAGACTAAGGTTAATGGCATGGCTAGGGCAATTGCGGCCGTAAATGGGTTTGCAAAATGGTTGGGGACCAAACCTGTTGAGGCAATATTAAATATTTATAAATCCAAATGTATTGCAATTGCCACATATGGCTCTTCTATCTGGGGGCATAGACCCATGGAAGGGATACAGCTAGAGGAGAACAAATTTTTACGGGGTATATTATCGGTCCCACAATCAACCCCAACCTATGTTGTCCATCAGGAATTGGGGATGGGTTACATAACGGATACACTTAGGCTGGATCCAGTTAGTTTCTGGCTTAAACTATGGCTTAACCCCGAATTAGATCTTAATCATAGACTGATTAAGGATTGCCTCATCTTGGATTATGTGTACAAGATTAGGTGGCTTGTTTATGTAAGGGAAACACTGGCAACAGTTGGTAGACAGGACCTCTTTGATGACCCCGAAACAATCACAAGAACGGATCTCAGCTGGGTGAAAAGACAGCTTTTAA
Source organism: Lissotriton helveticus (assembly GCF_964261635.1). Taxonomy (NCBI): domain Eukaryota; kingdom Metazoa; phylum Chordata; class Amphibia; order Caudata; family Salamandridae; genus Lissotriton; species Lissotriton helveticus. The sequence continues at coordinate 478,650,519 of NC_136063.1, read as the reverse complement.
ATTTATGGGCAGTACAACGGGAAGAATTGGAGTTGACAAAAGTAACGTTAAAAGCGTATTACCTTTTAAAAACTTCCCCTTCAATGGAACCCTACCTGAAAATTGTTACCAGGCCTTTCCATCGTGTACTTCTCACACGTTTTCGTTTTATTCTAATTCACCTTTCGTTGGGAATTCCAAGGGGTGGTGTAGACTGAATGAGTTAGGGCCATGTAGCTGTGACAACTTTTCAGTCCAGGATACAATGCACCTAATAATGTTTTGCGATTTGTATAGTGACATCAGAAACAGGATTCTTTTCCCATTATCAAAAAGAAAGGGTTTTATCCAAGTAAAGCCAGCCTTATTATATTTACAGCTATTAAATGACCCCAATGAGATCTTCTATATAGCCAGTTTTCTTATGGCAGCTGTTAGGTTGAGAAATAGCCGCAAGGATAGCCCATAATTAACGAAGTTTTTGACCATTCGTTTTTATCTTCTTATACATTTTAATGATTGAATATTTTTTATGAGATATTTTCAACGAGGTTGATATCAAATTTCTTGGAATGCACTGTACCTGATTAGTACTGCATTGCGACTTTTGCACATAGACTGCTACTGCCGGATTGCATTATATTGTTGACACTGTATTTTGTATTTTTGCACATATATGTCTGTATTTTTGTGTTTGTACTTTTATGGTTTTAACTTAACCGAATAAAGTGGTTTGATGATAATGATGATGATGATGATGAATGTCAGGTGAAAACGCTCTTAGCATACCTGACAAGTGTTAGTTTCTACACTCTTTTGTAACACCTGTTTTTAAATGAGAGCTGAGACTTTTCCTTGCTGCCTTAACATCCTTAATACTAAGGTCTTTAATGGGTGTGAGCTTGTATAATCTTGTTTGTGTGGGTATGTGTGCGAGACTGTCTGTGCTTTGGTGTGCATACATGTGTGGGTTTCAGTTGCAACCCATTTATAAATAATGTGTAGATGTTAAAAATATATTTCAAACACAAATTGAGTTTGCTTTTAGAAATTGTTAAACCATTTCAAAAGTTTTGTAATGGAGCGAAATCAAAATGTATGAAAAAAGGCAAACAAGTGACATTGATAAGCAATTGAAATTAGCTTTAGATTGAGGTAACTAATTACATTTAATTCTGGACAATATTTAAAAGAAAATAAGCTTATTGGGACTGCTCTCGATTTATTTAGCAAATAACCTCATTCCAGTTTTCAAACAATAGCTCAGACCTCAAGTGCAGACAGTGGCAGATAAGATGTTCACTCTTGTACATGGTGATAACATAATAAAAGAAGCATATTTCCAATTTCCATGAAAAAACACAATTGGAGAGAACTGGTGCCTCTAAGGATGTTTATGAATAATTTATATATGAATTAGCACCTCATCAGTTAGGAACGTGTGCCATTTCCTGTAATGCACAAAGTTCTCTTCCTTTGAAGGGCGCTCTAATTTCTCTATTATTTATAAATAATTATGATATTTTGTTTGTGGGGCATGAACTGCTGTTATAAATCATTTAAAAATGGTCTATGCCGTTAAGACATTAGCATAGACGCTTCAAAAAATGGTAGGTACCAAATGACATTTGATTGAACGTCTTGCAAATGATCCATTGTTTAGGTGAATAACAAGGGTTTGCTTTATTTATGGTATTGCAGATTTGCGGTAGTTACTATTGAATTAAAGTTAGGGTTATCAGATATAGGAATTCCTCTGATTTCCACCATTAATTACTTTGCAACCGTTGTACGAATCGCCACAAAACCCAGCAGCCCTATTCGTCCTTCTACATTGGAGGATAATGCAAGGTTTTGCAGTGATTTGTTCAAGGGGATGCAAAGGTAAGGCGTGGTGTCTCGAAATGCGTTTGTCAACCAATGCATTTTCCATAGACATTTGTATCTGGAATTGCACAAAAGTGGCTGAACAGATTTACATGAAATTTAGCAGGGTTAGACATTATGGTGCGCAGATGATCCTTTTGGGCACTACAGGTCAGTAGGGTAAGCACTGTCTGAGTTGTCAGGCATTTTAACTCAGTGATATCTGTGGCAACTGTGTTTTCACACATTTCCACATTGTTTCACAGAAGTACTGTGGTACATAGTAATGAAAAGTCATTATGTGACTTGCCTTTACAAAAGTTAAAAGCAGCCATGTTATTTTAGGTACGGCTTCCCTGTGTTTTGTTCTGTGTTTTACACTTAGATGTAGGTACATTTTAGGTTTCATATATTTCCCCTACCTATAACCATTTTATTAAAGTGACAATACGTAGGGAAAAATATGTATGAGTTTCTATATATTTTTTTTAAATGTACGGAGTACCACTGTACTGCTTCTATGCCACTCTACTTTACCCAACTCCAGTGTGCGCTATCCCACTGTATGCCACTCTAGTATATGTCATTCCACTCTATGCCACTCCACTCAATGCCAGTTCACTCCACACACTCCACTGTACACCACTCAACTCTATGTCAATCCACCGTACCCCACTCTACTGTCTGCTATTGCACTAAACGCCACTATACTCTAGCACACTCCAGTATTTACCACTGCACTGTACACCACTCAACTTTCTCCTTTCTACTGCATGTTGCTCAACTGTATGACACTCCATGCCACTCCACTGTACACTACTACACTATATGCCAATATACTCTACACTATTCCACTGTACGCAACTCTGCTATACAACACTCCACTCTATGCTGTTCCATTCTATCTCTCTCCACTCTATGCCACCCTAATATATGCTATTCCACTGTATGCCACACAACTGTATGCCACACCACTCTACACCACTTTACTGTACCCCACTCCACTCCATGCTACCCTACTCTGCACCACTCCAATCTATGCCACTCCTATTTGCGCTGCTACACTGTACACCACTCCACTATATGCCATTCCACTCTACGACAATCCTCTGTACACCATTACACTTTACATCACTCCATTCTAAACCACTCCACTGTACACCACTCCACTTTATCCCAATCCACTATAACCTACTACACTCTACCCTGCAACACTGTAAACACTCCATTCTATGCGACTTACTGCATGTTATTCCACTATATGCCAATCCACTCTACGTCACTACACTGTATGCCAGTAACACTCAACACTATTCCACTCTGTAGCATTCCACTGTCAGCTACTCAACTCTATGCCATTCCAATGTATGCCAGAATACTGTGCCTGACTCAACTCTATACCAGTTAACTTTACAACACTCCACTATATGCTACTCCACTCGAAAAACACTCCACTCTATGCCGCTCCGCAATACACTATTACACTGTACACTTATACTATATCCCACTACACTTTACCCTGCTCTACTCTACAACACTCTACTGTATGGTATTATACTCAACAACACTCCACTCTATACCATTACGCTCTAAGTCACTCCAGTATATGCTACTCCAGTCTACAGAATTTGACTGAATACCACTACACTGCTCCTTACTCTTTTCTATACCGCTCTACTGTCTGCTACTCTTCTCTACACCACCCAACTGTATAGTATTCCACTCTCCGCCACTCCACTTTACGCCACTCCACTCTATCCTACTCCAGAGAACACAATTCAAATGTGTGCTACTCTAGTGTACGCCACTCCACTCTATGCCACTCCACTCTATGCCACTCCACTCTATGCTATTCCACTGTACATAGCTATAATGTACCATACTCCACTCTATGCCTGTCAACTCTGGAACACTCCACTGTATGCAACTTCAGTCTCTGCCACTTCACTCTATGCCACTCCACTCTACGTTAATCTACAGCACGCCATTCCACACTAACCCATACGGTGTACGCTGCTACATTGTATACCACTAGACTGTACACCAATTCTTTATGCACTAATATGCTGTATGCAAGTCTATTATACGATGCTCCACTCAATGCTACTCCACTGTAAGCCACTCCACTGTTCATCACTCCACTTTACGCCACTGTAATATATGGTACTGTACTGTATACCACTTCACTGTACACCACTGCACTGTACACTACTACACTGTATGCCAATTCACTGTGCATTATTCCACTTTACACAAGTCCATTATACAGCACACTGCTCTATACCATTCCACCATATGCCACTCCACTGGACGCCACTCTAATAGATGGCATTATACTGTACGCCACTCCACTCTACACCTCTCCACTCTTTCCCAGCCCACTCTACCCTACCACACTTTATCCTATTCCACTGTGCAACACTTGGTTCTACATCATTCTACTGCCCTTTATACCAGTATATGGCACACCACTCTATGTCGCTACATGGTATGCCAGTAACACTCAATGTTATTCCACTCTACACCACTCCATTATATGCTACTCCACTGTATACCACTCCACTCTATGCTATTCCAATGGATGCCACTACACTGTACCTCACTCCACTTTACACCAGTACACTCTACAACACTCCACTGTACTCCACTCCACTCTAAAACACTCCACTCTGCATTACTCCACAGTACACTATTACATTGTACTCTACTACAGTCTACCCACTGCAGTCTACCTTGCTCGACTCTACAACACTCCAATGTATAGAATTCAACTGTACAACACTCCACTCTATGCCACTTTACTTTATGCCACTCCAGTCTATGCTATTCCACTATAAACCACTACACTGCAATGGCAGGGCGGGTGCTCAGCTCCCGCCCTTCCATTGCAAACTCTGCTTCGCTTCATGGAAGTGAGAGCAGAAAACATGCTCTTGCTTCCATGAAGCAAAGCAGAATTGCTTTTGGACAAGGGGAGCTGCATGTTATCAGCACCCCTTGTCCAAAAGCAATGCCGGCTCACGCAGGAGGCGAGGAGCCAGCAGGGACAGCGGGGGCATTGGGGCTCCACTGTGGTCCCCATCAAAGAGGCCAGGCCCGGGAGATGGGGTCCCCAGGGCCAGAAGTAGCCAAGGGAAGGGGGGCATACAGCCCCCCTCCCGTAACAATAATAAAATATAAAAAAAGTAGAGGCAATGCCCCGGGGGATGGGGTCCCCAGGGCCGATAATTGTCCTCAGGAGGGGGGCCACGTGTCCCCCCTCCAAAAAAAGACCAAGGCTGGCCAGGCCCCAGGAACGGGGGCCACGCGGCCCCCTCCCATAATTAGATTTTTTTCCAGACAAGGTCAGGCCCGGGGGGATGGGGTTGCTGGGGAAAAAATATATATATAGATTTTTTTTAAAACAAGACAATTTCCCAGAAGATGGGGTCTCCGAGGCCGAAATCAGCCTCAGGAGGGGGGCCACGCGGCCCCCTTCCCGTATTATGTAAAAAAAGTTTTAAAAAAGGGTCAGGCCCTAATACTAAAAGAAGGAGGGCCACACAGCGCCCCTTCTAAAAATACAAAAAGAAAAGAAAAGCCGGCATCTTGCCGGAGGCCCACCCCCTCCCTGCACCACTATTCAAATGCTCATCCTGGTGCTTTCTGGGTTGGGGGATTAAGTCCCCTTGAATGCTAAGGGTCCTTAGGGGCCAGTTAGCCCACCAGGTACCTCCAGAAAGCCCAACACAGTGGGTTTGCTGAGAGATGGTCCGAGGCCATGCCCTTTTGTACACCACTCTGCGAACGCACTTGTTGGTACTCTGCTGGTCGGGTGATGAGGTCCTCTTGTGTCCTGAGGTCCTCGGGACTGAAGTGGACTTCATCCCTCAAGGAGCAGTTTGCAGAGTGGTGTAAAAAGGGGGAGTGGTCTCAGACCACCTCTAAGCAATCCCACTGTGTGGGGCTCACTGGAGGTAACAGGTAGGCTAGTTGGCCCCTAACCACCCCACCATCAAAGTGCGCCCCAGGGAGCACGTTTGCAGACTGGTGGGCAAAGGGGGCATGGCCTGCTATAAGAACCTACTAATGCTGATGTGTGGGACTTCTAGAGGTAATAGGAGGGGTAGTTGGCCTCCAAAGGTTTTCCTTTGCAAACACACCACCTGGCACACTATGGGCTGGGGATGAATTCCATTTTTCTCCTGAGGTACTTTGGGGCCCAAGAAGCCCTCCTAGTATCTCCTGTAAATCCTACACAGTAGAATTCCCGAACGGTGGTTGGAGGCCCAGCCCCCTTTCTCCACCTCTCTGCAAATGCGACTACTAGTAAAAGAAGCATTTGCACTGTAATAGGTTCTGCATGTGCAAGAGTTAGAGCTATTGGTGTCGTGAATGTAAAAGTGTTTTTATTAATGTTTCTTGGAGTGGAGTGGATGTAGGTTGTGTGTAGTGGAATTATGTGGTATGTTGTGCAGTGAAACTGTGGATCGAAAGTATGTGGTATTTAGGGTTTACGAATTATGTAGATTGATTGTGTGGTATGATAGTCTGTGTTGAGGAGTGATAACCTCGGGTTTAGTCTTTATCGTTTCCAGAGAATCTAAACTATTCACTCAATGAGACAGAAAAAAAGAAGGAACCACTTCTGGACCTAGCAAGAGGTATGAGCAGGGCCACTGGAATTATGTGCTTGGCTGCACTGACTTTTGCACAATGAAATATTTATTGCATTTGTCACATAATCCATCATCTGCTGCGTAATCTGCAGATTTATTTTTTCAAAAACCTTGTTTCTAGCTCAAACGGCTCAAACGTTACCAACAATGCAGCGAAAAGTGTTACAGCTTGGTAGAAGGCCCTTTGCAAACCTAGAAGGGTTACCTGTTATTTATTGCTAAATGTGGGTATTACATTGGTACTAATGGTGTGCAAACCACTCTTGCTTCTTTCTGTACCTCTCTTGCCTCTTTCTGTATTTCTGTTGCTTCTTTCTGCAACTTCTTTCTTTTCTGCACTTCATTTGCCTTGTTCTGCTCATCTCTTCCACTTTCTGCACCTCTCTTTCCTCTTTCTTCAACCCTGTTGCCTCTTTCTGTACCTCACTTGCTTCTTTAAGTACCTCTTGCCTCGTTCTGCACCCTTCTTCCCTCTTTCTGCACCTCTCTTGCTTCTTTCTGTACCCTTCTTCCCTTATTTGCATCCGTCTTGCCTCTTTCTGCAGTTCTCTTGCCATTTTCTGTACTTCTCTTTCTTCTTTCTGCACACCTTTGTTGCTTCTTTCAGCAATTCTCTTAACTCTTTCTGCACTTCTCTTGCTTCTTTCTACACCTCTTTTGCGTCTTTCTGCACCTCTGTTGCTTCTTTCTGCAACCCTCCTTCTTCTTTCTGCACCTTTCTTCCCTCTTTCTGTATCTCTGTTGCTTCTTTCTCTTGTAAATGTCTTTATCCCTTACCTCTTTTTGCACCCCTGTTCCATCTTTATGCACCTTTCTTGCCTAATTCTGCACCTCCTTTTCCTCTTTCAGCACCTCTGTTGCATCTTTCTGCACTTCTCTTGCCTCTTTCTGTGCCCCTTTTGCCTCTTTCAGAACCTCTGTTGTTTCTTTCTGCACTTCTCTTGCATCTTTCTGCGCCCCACTTGCCTTTTTCTGTACCCCCTTTGCCTCTTTGTGCACCTCTCCTGCCTCTTTCTGCACCTCATTTGCTTCTTTCTGCACTTTTCTTGCTTCTTTCTGTACTTCTCTTGCCTCTTTCTACACCTCTGTTGGTTCTTTCTGCACTTCTCTTGCTTCTTTCTATAACTATGTTACAAATTTCTGCATTCTTATTGCCTCTTTCTGTACCCCTCTTGCCTCTGTCTGCATACCTGTTCAATCATTTCACACCCCATTTACATGTTTCTGCCACTCTCCTGCCTCTTTCTGCAGTTCTTTTGCCTCTTTCAGCACCTCACTTGGCTCTTTGTGCACTTATTGTACCTCTTTTTGCACCCCAGTTCCCTCTTTCTGCACCTTTTCTGCCTGTTTCTGTACCTCTCTTGCCTGTTTCTGTACCTCTGTTGCTTCTTTCTGCACTTTTCTTGCCTCTTTCTGCACCCTTCACACCCCTTTCAGCACCTCTTTATTTATGCTTGCACTTTTCTTTCTTCTTTCTACACCCCTCCTGCCTCTTTCTTTATCCCTCTTGCCTCTTTGTGTACCTCCCCCACCTCTTTCTGTACCCCTCTTGCCTCTTTTTAAACCTCTGTTGGTTCTTTCTGCATAGCTCTTGCATCTTTCTACACCATTTTTGCAAATTGCTGCATCCATCTTGCCTCTTTCTGTACCCCTCTTCCCCATGTCTCCACTTTTCTTGCTTCTTTCTGCACTTCTCCTGCTTCTTTCTGCACTGCTCTTGCTTCTTTCTGCACCTCTTTTGAAAATTTCTGTATCCCTCTTACCTCTTTTTGTAGCCCTGTTCCATCTTTCTGCACATTTCTTGCATGTTTCTGCACCTCCCTTTCCTCTTTCGGCACCTTTGTTGTTTCTTTCTGTACTTCTCTTGCCTCTTTCTGCACCCCCTTGCCGCTTTCAGAACCTTTGTTGCTTCTTTCTGCCCATCTCTTACTTCTTTCTCCACCCCTCTTGCCTTTTTTCTGTACCCCTTTTGCTTTTGTGCACCTCTCCTGCCTCTCTCTGCACCTCTCTTGCCTTTTACTGCAGTTCTCTGTCCTGTTTCTGCACCTCATTAGCTTATTTCTGCACTTTCCTTGCCTCTTTCTGTACCTCTGTTGGTTCAATCTGCACTGCTCTTGCTTCTTTCTACACCTCTGTTGCAAAATTTTGCATCCTTCCTGCCTCTTTCTGTATTGCTCTTCCCTCGTTCTGTACCTCTCTTGCCTCTGTCTGCATACCTGTTCCGTCTTTCTTCACCCCTTTTGCATGTTTCTGCAACTCTCCTCCCTCTTTCTGCAGTTCTCTTGCCTCCTTCTGTACCTCACGTGCCTGTTTGTGGACTTCTCCTGCTTCTTTCTGCACTCTTCTTCCCTTTTTCTGCACATCTCATGCCTCTTTCTGCACCTCTCTTGCATCTTTCTGCACATCTCTTTGTTCTTTCGGCACTCTTCTTTCCTTTTTCTGCATCCCAAAGTTCTCTCCTTCTTTATTGCATAATTTACGCGTCACCCTATGCCTGAAAGGGTTTTGTTTATATATATATATATATATATATATTCAACCGGAGTGGAAGGCAAGTTGCACGCGTGGGAAATAAAGCCTTGAATGAGGAATCTGGAGTTGTGCGCGTTCTCACTTTTTTGGACGAAATCTTGATGATATAATTCGGCTGTCCCGCCAAGAGGTATGCTGCCGCCATAGTAACAAAGGAATGGAGCTGCAGGGTCATCGAACTGGTCATCGCCCCGTTGCAGCAACTACAGAGAAGCAGCCTGTCTGACATCCCGGGAAGCCCACTGGAGGGCTTGGTATAAGGAATTCCTAAAGAAATGAATCCTTAGTAACATACAGGGAATCAAGGGATGCGTCAACAAAGCACTGCAACACTCAAATTCCCAGAATGCAACACGCCACAAACTCACCTAGGAGCGCCCACCGAGGGGCGTGTAAGCAACATGAATAAAATGAGGGTGTTGCAGTGACTGTGGAGCACCGGGTGATTCCAAAGTAGAACCTGTGAGCAAGGGACGAGACAGACCCGAAATGCGTCAGGCATTAAAATTCAACCGGGGTGGAAGGCAAGTTGCACGCGTGGAAAATAAAGCCTTGAATGAGGAATTTGGAGTTGTGCGCGTCCTCACTTTTTTGGACGAAATCTTGGTGATATATTTACGCTTATTCTCAATACCCATGAAAACGATATTTCTCGGTATTTGAATACCCAGTGTCCTTGCTGCTGCTATTCGCATATGGCTAGACATACAGTATATTTAATATATAAAGCAGGATGTTTCAGGTTGATCTTTGACAATGATTGGGAATATTTATGTTTTAAAACATTTATGTATTTATTTGTTTTAATATTATTCTAAATTGCCATCGTAATTTTACCTGAATGTGTGCACTGATACCGATGGGGTTGTTATTTATATATTTGTATATTTATATATAGATACAGTGACTTGATTTCACACTTACCTCTGTTCTAAAGTCTTTTTACACATTATGTGTCAATTGTGTTAGTAACTTTACCATGTCTATCGTAACGGCTATTTTGCACTTTAAAAATGGTACACCAGCCCCCATGACGGTGTCATGTGATCAAGGCTTCGTTAAGCCGAAACGCGTCATGGCAGATTGGTGTAGGTCTAAAGAATAAATAATTTGCACCAACTTTGGGTCTCGTTTCGTCTAAAAGGCTTATTTGCTGACTAGCTGATTTGCTGAACATTTGGACGTTCACGTACCGCAAATATTTTCGGGAGTGCTTCCCCGGAATCAGCGAGACCCCTCCACGTTAAGGGCAGGCACGGCTAGAAACAGCAGTTCAGTTTTTTGGAACAATTCCTCAAAATACTCCGAGAAGGAGTCGCCATCGGAGCCCCAGAAGAGTCGGAAGCTCTAACAACAACACAGGGAAGAACTGAAGCGGTTCCGGGTCAGAGGTCGGCATTGGCTGGTCGAGGACGGGAGCTGCGGCGGGAAACCTGAGACGCTGTTGGAACTCCGCGGGAAATCCTGTGTGGAGTGTGCAAGGAACCTTCTCCCCGGCATTGTTTTGAAAGGAGTTTGGTTTTCCGATAACAGACTTGCCCAAGAATTACACACCATGTCTGCAGACACGGTAAGGGGGAGTGTGGAGGCCTTGAGGGGTATGTTCTCGGATTCCCCGGCTGGGGAAACGCCAACTAACACAGTTTCAGGTGCACTGCCGGAACCTACCAATAGTGCCAAGGATTTGTTCAAGGCGTTGGACAAATGTTGCAAAGGGGAGCAGGCGAAATGGTGGGAGCATAGCTCCCTGTCAGGGTATTTGGAGGTGGGCAGGGTGCCCCGCGGTTTAAGAATAATGCTTGCCCCCTCCTATGAAAACCCAGACCCCCTAATGCTTACCGCCTGGGCACAGTGCAACCTTGACTCATCGCGGCGTTTAATTGAAATCCTCATTCAGTTTTCAGAAAGTGATAGAAACAAACTGCTGGCGGAAATAGATAGAATCAACGGTGAAATTGACAAATTACCCAGCTCACCCGCTATAACTAAGTACAGGGAGGATATGGTCGCGAGACTCGAACGTGAAGAGGACATAATCAAAAAACGCAAGGCATTTAAATTCCAACGCGATCGACTTGATTACGAGCATGGTCAGATATTCACGTTTTCCAAAAAGTATGACAACATAAAATCACGCCAACAACAACAAACGAACATTGTCAAAACAAATCCCTTGGCACCATCTACAAGCATTGAACAGGCGGAGGCCTCGTCAATATCTGAAGAAAGCTCACAGATTGATAGTGAATCAGACACAGTGTTAAAACGCTGTCAAAGGTCGGGGTTTCGCAAATTCACCCCGGGACAAGAGTTAGAGGTGGTCCGACAGGACCGAAAATTGACCCTCCGCTCAGGTATCCATGGAGCTGCCGCAAACAAATCCTCAACAGGAAGCGCACCGAAAGGAGAAAATGCAATAAGAGGAGGAAATGCGAGAGGAAGGCAGAAGAGACAAAGGGGCAAGTGGCCACAAAAATAAGCACTCAAACAATAGATGCCAAAACTGTGGTAAATTTGTCGGACGTAGTCCTTACCCCAGGAGAAACAGCCATTCTCTCGCTGGGTTTAACCTACAGCGCTCGAGGGGATTTTGACTATGCCAGCACCAAAATTGACCTATTTAAATATGTCTGTAAATTGAAATTGAAAAAATACCACAGCTCGCGTAAACCCAATGAAGAAATTCCGTACACATCTAGGACCACGGCACCTAACAGTTCACCAATCTTAGGACAAGCATTAACTCAAGAACTTATGGAACTCCAAATAAGGAAGGGTCTAATCAACCGGTCCCCGGCTGGTGGCCAATTACAGTAATAGAAAAGACTCTGTTTAGACCCAAATCCAAATTTTGTCCCATGATGTTAAAGGACAATTTGGACCTGTTCCATGAAAGAGTATCTTCAGAATTAAAGAACTTGCAAATAAAGATTTAAAATGCAACAAGAAGACGCAACTACCGTGATATGGAATACCACAAATTAATAAAGAAACTACGAACCAACAAGAATTTGGTCATTCGTCAATCCGATAAGGGTGGTAATGTGATCCTATGGCCACGAAAAATGTACATGGAGGTGGCACTGAGTCAATTAAACGACCACGAATGCTATAAAAGAATTAGCATCAAGGAAGTACAACTGGCCAGTAACAAAATTAATTCCAAATTGTTGGCATGGAGGAGCAAAGGATTATTGACTATGGATGAATATAAGTATTTAAAAACTGATTGTCCTACAACACCTGTCATATACTTTATTCCGAAAATCCATAAGAACAGCCAACAACCTCCTGGCCGACCAATCATCTCTGCCCGGAACAGCATTTTGGAAAATGTAAGCAGGTACATAGACTATTTTTTGCAAGAACATGTCTAATCGCTGTCCTCATTTATCTTGGACACAGGTGACCTGCTTAAAAAACTGTTGAACTTCAAATGGGAACCTGGTTATTTACTGGTATCACTGGACGTTACATCCCTATATACCAGCATCTTTCACAGGGATGGTATTAGAGCAGTCCAGTACTTTTTGAACAAAATACCCATTTGCTTACAGGAACATACCAAAATGATTGTCTCTATGATCACTCTGTGTTTAGAGAACAATATGTTTTTGTTCTCTAATCAGTTGTTTCTGCAGACCAGGGGAGTGGCTATGGGGGCCTGCTTCTTGCCCAGTTATGCTTGCCTTCACCTGGGCTACTGGGAGGAGCAGGTCCTCATGCCCAACTTCGATAGTACTATGAAAAACAAGGTAAAAACCTGGTTGAGGTATATTGATGACCTCTTTTTTACTTTTGATGGTTCTGAGAATGAAGCTGCTGAGTTTATTGATCAACTTAACATGATCAATCTGAATTTACAATTTACAAGCAGTATAAGTTCAAATTCCATTGTCTTCTTAGATGTTGAAATTTATGTTGAAAATGATCAGTTGGAGACGAGGCTCTATCGGAAACCTACGGCAGGAAACACGGTGTTGCATGCCACTAGTCACCACCCGGCACATCTGATAAGGAGCATCCCCAATGGGGGAGATGTTACGCATCAGAAGAATTTGTAGCAGCGACACAGAGTTTTTAAAGGCACAAAATCAATGTAAGATCAGATTCCTGAATAGAGGTTATTCAACAGACTCCGTCAATAGTGCTATCAAAAGAGCTAACAGATTTGGTAGACTGCATCTTTTGGTTCCACCCAATGATAGTGTAAGTGTGTCTAAAAAAACAGAGGCCAATGAAACACGCTTGATAATTGGATTTAGCAATCAACATCAGGCTATACATAAAATTGTCAAGAATAATTGGTCCCTGATTACCAGTGATCCAGTTGTAGGCACTATGCTAAGCAGGTCACCCAGCATAACTTACAGAAAAGCGAGATCCATGCAGGATAGTCTGGTCTCAAGCAGTCCTGAAGTAGTCACGGGCTCGTGGCTAGATGGCAGTAATGGCTTCTCGAGATGTTCCACCTGCAAAGCCTGCAAAAATGGTGTAAGTAGATCAGAGTATCTGACTCCACTATCTCCTAATCCCATTAAGATTATAGAAAAATTGAATTGTAGGTCAGAATATGCAGTATATGTGTTACAATGCCCCTGTGGTTTAAGATATGTGTAGTATCCTCGTGCCTGCTCGTGCTTCTTCCTGTGCTCCTCTCACCGCATGCTCTGGAATGTGGAATCCTGTGCCTAGGTATTCCAGGGATTCCAGTGCAGCGGTTGGCGTGGGCTCTTGATGTCTCTATCTCGCTTCCTCAATAAATCCACACTTACCACCACATCCTGAGCTGTCTACTTCTTTCCTCGATGGATACTTCACTGGCGACTTGGTGAGAACGAACCTACGCGACTTGAGAGCCTGCAGCCCCGGTATCTCCGGACCAAGATTACCGTTGCCGTCATAGGATGATGAATTCCCTCTGTTGTATCTGCGGAGCCTTCGTGATCGAATACATGTCAATTTGCTGAAAATCCCGCTTTTTCCACGTTAAGCGGTGAGAATAACTTCATTTATTTCCTTTTTTTGCCATTTAAACGCTTTGTCTTCCTGTGCGCGAGTTAACGCGTGCGCACTGTCTCGCGTTTGGAAACTTCAGCGCGAGCAAACGCATGCGCTCAAGATTCTCCGCATTCAATTCAGGCAGCGTCAGCACAAGCAAACAACGTCTGTACTATAATATTATCGTCCTGTCTGCAATTGTGACGTCACAAAGCCCCTCTTCAAGGAAGTTCTCGAGTTGTTCTTCAAGAAATAGTTCCTTTCAAGAACTCTTTACTACTGTTGTTTATGACATCACAATACTTTATTAAGACAATTTCTACACACTGTTAAAGTTATAATTTTCAGTTTTTCCATTTATTCTCCTACATCATAATGGAAAGTTTCAATGCCCCTCTGCCATTTTTGGCAAGTCCCGGTGAACCACCATTAGAATGGAAACAATGGCATGAAGGATTTGAGGCCTATCTAGAAGCCATTGGCGGCGAGAATTTCACGGACAAACGCAAACTCGCCATCCTTAAGCATTCACTTGGTGCAGAAGGAAGGCAAATTCTTTCTCATCTTCCTCCAATAACCTCAGATAACTCATCCGAGGAAGAAATTGATGTCTATGAAAATGCAATTATGCAGCTCGATAAACAATTCATAAAAAAGGTCAATGAAGTGGTAGCACGTCACAAGTTTCTTAGCAGACAACAACTTCCCGTTGAACCAATTGATTCTTTTATCAAAGATTTAAGGATCCTAGCTGCCAAGTGCAACTATCAACAATTCCAAGATCAAATGCTAAGGGACCAGCTTGTGCATAATGTTTCTGATGTGAAACTTCAAGAGAAATTGCTTGATGCAAAAGACTTATCGCTTTCAAAAGCGCTTGACATTGCACACCGGTTTGAAGATATGAGGCTTGGCATCAAAGAATTGTCCGAAAAAAAAACTAAAGTATCCTCCTCTGAAAATTCAAATATTTCTGTAGTCCAAAATATCAAGAAAAACCCATCTGAATCTTCTTCCAACAAACCTATGTTTGCTTCTGCATCACATCAAAGTTTCAGGAAAGATGTTGTCTGTTTCAAATGTGGTTTTCCCGGCCACGTAGCTACAGACAAGAGATGTCCCGCCATAGGACAGTTCTGCAACTATTGTAAATCGAGAGGTCATTTCGCCAGAATGTGCAAAAGCCGCAACAAATCGAGATACTCTAATCCTAATTTTAAACGTCCCAAGGTACCTGAAGTTCAACCAGTGGACATTGATGACGATGAATACGATGACATCTGCACCGTCTACGAAGTTGGAGAAGAAAAAAAGGACTCTCCTTTCTGTATGCTTCAGATTGGGTCCAAATCCATAAAAGTCATGGCAGACTCCGGTGCTAAGTACACATTAATTGGTGATGATGTGTTGTTAAAAGAAATTTCCAGATGTCATGTCTTTGTTTCCTTCTGACATAAAATTAAGGGGTTATGGTAAAAAACCCATTGAGGTATTCGGATACTTTCCCTCTATCTTATCGTTTAAGGGCAAGTCAACACATGCCAAAGTATACGTTGCCAAGGATGGCTCATGCTTATTGGGTTGGCCACAGCAAAGAGAATTGATGATGAAACTGGATCCTAACCATCCTGATCAGGTTTTGGGATATTCTGATTTCATCAATTCTGTTGATGTGTCCACCGACAACAAATGGGAAACTAATTTTCCAAAGGTCTTTTCCCCTAACCTAGGTTTACTTAAAAATTTTAAACACAAAATCGTTCTTAAACACAATGCTGTTCCCAAGGTACACAAAGTACGCAACATACCTTTAGCCTTACGTGAATCTGTAAAAAAAGAACTTCAGAGATTATGTGACTTAGATGTAATTGAGGAGATTGAATCCTCTGAGTGGCTTTCGCCCGTAGTCGTTGCCCACAAACCCAATGGGAAAATTCGTTTGTGTGTAGATATGCGCGATTTAAATTCCAATGTGTGGGTTGATAGACACCCCTTACCCAACATTGGTGAAATGTTCTCCAAACTTAAAAATGCATCTATTTTCACCACATTGGATTTATCTAACGCATATCATCAGATAGCTCTTCATGATGATAGTAAGCATCTTACCTCGTTCATAACCACTGAGGGTGCATACAGATATAAAAGGATGCCTTTTGGGTTAGTGTCTGCATCCTCAGTGTTTCAGCGAGTAATGCACAACATGTTTAAGAATGTCCCTAATGTACTATATTTTCAGGACGACATATTAGTTTTTGGCAAGGACGAAGGCGAGCATTCTGAAATTTTGTTTAAGGTTCTATCCATCTTGCAAGACAATGGTCTTACCCTCACTAAGGAAAAGTGCAAATTTGAGAAAAATTCGGTAGATTACCTGGGCCACTCCATCAGTAAAGAGGGCATTTCTCCCAAATTTAGTTTAATTAAAGCAATTGAAAATGCACCTGAACCTACCAATAAAGACCAGCTCAGGTCTTTTCTCGGTTTAGCCGAATATTATGCCAAGTTCATCCCTTCCTTCTCAGATAAAACTTCTTACTTGCGTAATTTAATGAAGAATCATCAACAATTCATTTGGGATGACAATTGCAAGTGTCAATTTAACTTTATCAAAAAATGCATAATTTCTGCTCCTGCCTTATCCCCGTTTGACACCAATTGCAAATCATTTATTGTTACGGATGCAAGCAACGTTGGCATTGGTGCGGTTCTGATGCAGAGGCAAAACAGCGGGTTTGTTACTATTGCCTTTGCATCAAGACCGTTACGGGGTGCTGAAACAAAATATTCCACTCTCGAAAAAGAAACGTTAGCTTGTTGGTGGGGGATCGAGTACTTTCGAAGATATGTATATGGTACTAATTTTATTGTACGCTCTGACCATCGTCCCCTTGTAGAACTTTTTACGACCAAAGGGTGTGGCAAAGCCACTTCCAGAATTGCAAGATGGCAATACAAATTACAAGACTTCCATTTTTCAGTTGAATACATCCCTGGTGCAAAGAATGTTCTTGCTGACTTCCTTTCAAGGTTACCTGTAGAAGATGATAGTCATGTTGCTCCCGATGATGATCCAGACAAGGTGGTGTCAATTTGTGAAGTCTCTAATGGTTGCATTCGTGAAGATAATTGGGTTTTGGCTTGTAGTAGTGATCGTGATTACTGGGAGGTTGTATCTTATGTCAAAAATGGTTGGCCTTCCAAGAACAGCTTATCTCCTAATATCTTACCTTACTTTCAAGTTGCTCAAGAACTTTCCGTTCAGGGAGAAACTCTTCTGAGAGGTTTACTTTTGGTTGTTCCTGATAGCTTAAGGAACACAGTGTTAGACATGGCTCATGAGGGTCACCCTGGCATGTCCAGTATGAAGAGAAGGATAAGAAGTGAATTTTGGTGGCCTGGTGTCGACAAATTAATCGAGAAAAAAGTTAGATTATGTGTTGAATGCTGTGTGAGCGATAAGTCACAAAAGCCAGTTAAATATCATCACGATTCTGTCTCCAGACCATCAAAGCCTTGGGAGTGTGTTTCTATTGACTTCGCTGGTCCGATGTCCTTAGGTCAAGGTCCAGTCTATGCCATTGTTTTGATAGATCAGTTCTCCAGTTGGCCCGAAGTAAAATTTGTTCCACATGTATCTTCTAGGGTAGTAATTGACTTTCTCAATTCTGTATTTGAAAAGGAGGGTTTCCCTACATCAATTCTTACAGACAATGGCACACAGTTCACCTCTACAGAGATGAAGTCCTTTTGTTGTAACCATGGCATTTTACACAAACGCTCTTCTGTCTATTACCCCCAAGGAAACGGCATGGTTGAAAGGTGGACTAGAGTGCTCAAGGAGGGTCTGCAACTTGCTGTGTGCAACGGTGAGAATTACTATGAGTCTGTCAGGAAACTTCTGTGGAGTTATCGGAATACTCCAAGATCTGATGGTGACCTGTCCCCTTTTGAAAAAATGCGAGGGAGAAAGGGTGTATGTAACCTAAGCCAGCCCTGGATGCGAGACCTTATAGATGGTAAACGTAGTGGTTGTGGCGCTCCTGTGGAGTCTCCCATTTCCAGCAATCCATGCAAGGTTGGTGATTGGGTACGGGTGAGAAAGTCTGTTTTTCTTAGATCTGGTGTATCACGTTTTTCTGACCCTTTATTAGTTATTAGAGTAGGTAGGCAAGTTGTTGAACTGTCAGATGGCAATGTTTGGAGCCTCTCTAAGGTTGTCAAAGTTCCGCCTCTCCTTAGCAGTTCCTTTTCTTCTAACCAGTCCGGGATCACTTCTTCCAGTTCCAACTCACGTCACCTTCCTGTTTCTCCTAGTCCTCATCAGTCCATTCCCACTCACTCCCCTCGTTTGAGTTTTCCCCGTCTGAGGAAACCTCCGCTTTGGCACAAAGACTACAATGTTGAAGTATGATTTTCTTCCTTCAAAATGTTTTGAATTTACATTCATTATTTTGCTTGTATGTATTTCATGTTATGGTTAATTCTTTTCTTTTCTAGAAAGGAGGATGTGTAGTATCCTCGTGCCTGCTCGTGCTTCTTCCTGTGCTCCTCTCACCGCATGCTCTGGAATGTGGAATCCTGTGCCTAGGTATTCCAGGGATTCCAGTGCAGCGGTTGGCGTGGGCTCTTGATGTCTCTATCTCGCTTCCTCAATAAATCCACACTTACCACCACATCCTGAGCTGTCTACTTCTTTCCTCGATGGATACTTCAATATGTAGGGAGCACTAGACCACAGGTGTATAAACGGATCCTGCAACACTTAAGGGCAATCACTAATGCTGATCCATCTTATCCCGTAGCTAGGCATTTTGAACAAGTACATGGGAAAAATGCCTCCGGGTTACTATATTATGTGATTGATACTGTACCTCCACAGAGAAGGGGTGGAGACAGGAAATCCCTTTTGAGTAAGTTAGAAACTCGCCACATCATTATGCTTGACTCCAAAATGCCTAATGGGCTCAATACCAGTGAAGACTGTCACACTTACCTGGTATAGGCAGCACCACTTTTGTATTTTACTGATACTATTAACCTGAAACTTTGTATTTGAAATAAGGAAATGAACTATGACCCTTGCCCTCTACTTGAATGAACAAACATGATTTACTGTTAATCGTTCACTATTTTTACTTCACAGGTAGCACGTCAATTTTGATCCGTTACTTTGACATGAATGTTGTTGTATTTTGCACAAAGATATTCTTTGCACATATAACATCCACCCGCCCACTTGGGCTGCATTTACGCTTATTCTCAATACCCATGAAAACGATATTTTTCGGTATTTGAATACCCAGTGTCCTTGCTGCTGCTATTCGCATACGGCTAGACATACAGTATATTTAATATATAAAGCAGGATGTTTCAGGTTGATCTTTGACAATGATTGGGAATATTTATGTTTTAAAACATTTTATGCATTTATTTGTTTTAACATTATTCTAAATTGCCTTTGGAATTTTACCTGAATGTGTGCACTGATACCGATGGGGTTGTTATTTATATATTTATATATTTGTATATTTATATATAGATACAGTGACTTGATTTCACACTTACCTCTGTTCTAAAGTCTTTTTACACATTATGTGTCAATTGTGTTAGTAACTTTACCATGTCTATCGTAACGGCTGTTTTGCACTTTAAAAATGGTATGCCAGCCCCCAGGATGGTGTCATGTGATCAAAGCTTCGTTAAGCCGAAACGCGTCATGGCAGATTGGTGTAGGGCTAAAGAATAAATAATTTGCACCAACTTTGGGTCTCGCTTCGTCTATTAGGCTTATTTGCTGACTAGCTGATTTGCTGAACATTTGGAAGGTTAACGTACCGCATATATATATATATATATATATGTATTAGAAGGAACCAGCGCTTCGAAGTGCACTCTCCATCACAGTCATATTAACTGCTTGGTGGCTACGGCTCTGAAACGCGTAAGGCAGATGACAATTACCCGAGGGAAGGGAAGCCGCCGAGCAGTTAATATGACTGTGATCGAGAGTGCACTTCGAATCGCTGGTTCCTTGTAATACAAATGTTTGGCGGCAGTCCACTGTCGCGAATCTGCACCACCCGAATTGGGGGCCGTGGAGACACTAGGATTGCAGAAAGTCTCCGTTTGGACAATCCAGTCAGCTTCATTGTCGGAAGCCCCCTAGAGGGCTACTTTTAATTTTTGTAATCCATGAAGACGCGCCGGACCCACTATGGTGAAGAAAATACAAAGGGGGCACTAAGCCTACTACAGGAAGCCTACTAGAGACTCAAAGTACCAGAATGCAACACTATATTAATTGGTGCTAATTGGTAGTGAAATAAAAAACGTGCTACCAAAATGCCTCCTTTGTTCTCCTGCGCTCGTCATGAATGCCTGTGACCAAGGAGTGCTATGGCTCTTAAACGCGTAAGGCAGATGACAATTACCTAAGGGAAGGGAAGCCACCGAGCAGTTATTGTGACTGTGAAATTGCCCAAAATTGCGTGATCCGCAGCTTTGTGGAACTTTTTGCTTGTCAAAATGTATGTTCGCAAGATATTTCCCCCCGAGCACACAAACAGCGTTTGCGTACAGGAAAAAAGCATCACGAACGGGTGGAACAAGCAATTCCGCATGTTCGCAGAACTTTTGCGTGCAGAGATTTTTTACCATTTCGCGTAGCTTTGCGTAGCTCGACTACGCAAATTCCACCCACCCCTAATATATATTTATACACATATATATATACACATATATATACACATATATATATATCCATATATATATATCCATATATATATATATATATATATATATATATGCAGGCTCCAATTTCAGAAAATACCCAGCCGGGTTTACAGAAAAAACAGCACTCACACGGGCAGCAGCAGTATTTTCAGCAGATCGGTTTATTCAACAAAGGCAAACAGACGCGTTTCGGGAGTAAAATCCCTTCGTCAGTGTTATCGTTTGAGCGCCAACATTTTTACCCTTATCACTGTTCATGCCCAATGGCGACACAAACAAAGGACTGATGCATTTGCGTACATGTGGCGCGCCATCTTTGAACGCCTACAAACTATACAAATTCGTCTGTATGAGATATAACAGTTCACAATGTTTTAAATGTGTGACAGCGTCTTAAAAAGACGTAAGTGTGTTAACACTTGAAACAATCTCGCCGTGAATCGGCAAATTTTAAAGCAGCCATATGCCTGAGAGACAAGGCATTACCAAGAATGCATCATCAAAGCGAAAAATCGCTACCTTCAACATAAATGCTATACTAAGCAAAATCGTCTCTAATATCCCTTATGGGGAACTCTTACGACTAAAACGCAACTGTACCCATAATGAGGATTTTGAAAAAGCTGCCACTGATAGCATAGAGAGTGCTGTTTTTTCTGTAAACCCGGCTGGGTATTTTCGGAAATTGGAGCCTGCATATTGAACGCGAACACCATCGCGTTATTCGGCACCCGCCCTGAGAGTGACTCACATATGTGGTGTTGTGGAGCTTGCATATATATATATATATATATATATATATATATATATATATATATTCACTGAAAAAACCCATAGGTTTCAGACATGTTATAGTTAGGAATTAGCATTTAAAAAACCTTAGAAATTCACTGAAAAAACCATAGGTTTTAGGGGTGTTATAATTAGCTGGACATTTCACTCGTACAAAACCATCGAAATTCCTCCAAAACTCACGAGCCTGCAATCCACTGCTGATGATGTCACATATTACATCATTGATGACATGGTCAGTGACATCACTGATGACATCACTGATGACATCATCCATGTGACAATCTGATACATCTGATCATACACTAGTATAACCTTTCAACACTCATTATAAATTATGGAGTACCATATTTGAAACCATTGACACACCAATACAAGTTTCTAAAAACCCAGTCAGTGATTCGTACATCTACGCAAACATCTAAATACTTACCTATAGAGACACTCATACATGCTAACAAAGATCAATAGAACACTATTAAATATACTTATACAGCTACATCAACATTACACACCAGCACGCATCCTATTCACTTATGCAGTCATCCTACTCAAATATGCAAACAATTGATCATACTTATATTTACTAAGCTACACACTTATACAAACACCACTTTATTCATATAGATAGCAACTCATACTTAGTGTGTTATAAAATCAACAGTATCATTGAGAAATATATTTAATCATCACCACACCCATAAAGAGATTCACTCACCCAAACAACTGTTTCCATGTGCAGTCTTAACCTCATATACCTACTAAATCAACTATTTACACATCTTTGGACAGTCACACACCTCCCACCCAACCACACACACATTCACTATCCCATACAAATACTCACTTAACTAATTAATACTAATATAAACTTTCACATAGCTGGTAACCAACTGATGTAGTAGTTTACACAACAAGAGATAGAGTGATACAGATACTCACACAGTTTAATCACTATCCCATATATTTAGCGAGACACTTTAAATTAGTCACTTAGACAGTCAATCACAGTGCTACTAAATCCTCCATCCAGACACTTATACATCCACTCAGTCTTCAATGCAGATTGCTATACATTTAATACTTATTTAAATATCGAACTAAACCACATTCACTGGATGATTTCATCAGTGATGTCATCAGTGATGTCATTTGAGATGTCATCAGTGATGTCACTGACCATGTCATGAATGATGTAATATGTGACATCATCAGCAGTGGATTGCGAGCGTGTGAGTTATAGTTAGTACAACTAACTATAACGGAGGAATTTCAATGGTTTTGTAAGAGTGAAATGTCCAGCTAACTATAACACCCCTAAAACCTATGTTTTTTTCTGTGAATATTTATATATATATACATATATATATATATATATATATATATATATATATATATATATATATATATATATATATATATATATATATATATATATATATATATCAAAGCTGCAACCAGGAAGGGTCCTTCCGGGGTCCCGCTCCCATTGTCGGGTGGCGCGTATCCATCAAAAACAAGTAGGACTTGTGGGAGAGCCAACCGGCAGATAGATTTTTCTCTTGTGCTGGATGACGAACATGCAAGCAGGCATGCAGCAGGACCGGAGCATCCCTTTAATTAAACCTGCCAGACGCGTTTCGGGATTGTGTTCCCTTTCTCAATGGCAAAGAAATGCTGATACCAAACAGCGTTCTCCAGCACCATTTTATTTCAAAGATCCCGCCTTGTTGGGCGTGGCCACTGCAATGGCCTTGTGGGTCTCGTAGTGCTGGTTCGTCCCCTCAAGTGAGTCTGTTTGAATAAAAGCATCAGTGAAAATCCGTAGTGAAACCCATGTGGGTAGATGCAGCGTCCGGCTGACACTGCCTGTTCTGCTTTGTTGTGGGTCATCAAACAAACTGCCTCCCGTAGTGCAAATGACGCTAACCTTACGCGGGCCCGCTTTCATGCAGTGAGCTTCTCCCACGGCCGGCTTGGCCGCAAACACTCATCAAAAACAAGTAGCCCTTGTGGGAGAGCCAACCGGCAGGCAGATTTTTCTCTTGTGCTGGATGACGAACATGCAAGCAGGCATGCAGCAGGACCGGAGCATTCCTTTAATTAAACCTGCCAGACGCGTTTCGGGATTGTGTTCCCTTTCTCAATGGCAAAGAAATGCTAATACCAAACAGCGTTCTCCAGCACCATTTTATTTCAAAGATCCCGCCGTGTTGGGCGTGGCCACTGCAATGGCCTTGTGGGTCTCGTAGTGCTGGTTCGTCCCCTCAAGTGAGTCTGTTTGAAAAAAAGCATCAGTGAAAGTCCGTAGTGAAACCCATGTGGGTAGATGCAGCGTCTGGCTGACACTGCTTGTTCTGGGCCTGCAATGGCGCCAAGCGGTGTCATTCAATGGGAGGCAGTGTTCACAACGGCCATCTCGAAGCGGAACAGACATTGTGCAGTGATACTTTGCCCCTGCCCACATGGGTAAGAATGATGCCTTATTCAAATGTTAACTTTGTAACGGACTCACATGAGTAGAACTTTCAAGCACTACAGCATCCAGAAGGCCATATTAAGCGGCCACGCCCACTGGGGCAGGAAGTTGGTTTTATAATTGGTGCAAGTACTGCAGTTTGTTAACATGCTGCCACAGAAGAAGAGAACAATTTCTAGAAATGCGTCTGGCGAAGCTATTAACTTGGAGGCTGGTATTCACGCTCATGCCTGCTTGCAATTTGGTTGTTAATAAAAGTTGAACTATTTTCTGCCGGCTGGCTTCTCTCATTGGGGCTACCTTTTGGAATGGATTAGTAGCGGCTGAGCCCAGCCGCGAGAGAAGCTCACCACTTGAACGTGGGCCTGCAATGGCGCCTAGCGGTGTCATTCAATGGGAGGCAATGTTCACAACGGCCATCACGAAGCGGAACAGACATTGTGCAGTGATACTTTGCCCCTGCCCACATGGGTAAGAACGATGCCTTATTCAAATGTTAACTTTGTAACGGACTCACATGAGTAGAACTTTCAAGCACTACAGCATCCAGAAGGCCATATTAGGCGGCCAGGCCCACTGGGGCAGGAAGTTGGTTTTATAATTGGTGCAAGTACTGCAGTTTGTTAACATGCTGCCACAGAAGAAGAGAACAATTTCTCGAAACGCGTCTGGCGAAGCTATTAACTTGGAGGCTGGTATTCACGCTCATGCCTGCTTGCAATTTGGTCGTTAATATTTTCTGTCGGCTGGCTTCGCTCATTGGGGCTACCTTTTGGAATGGATATATATATATATATTACCTACTGGCGGTCGCCAGTAGGTAGTTATAGTTAGGACCTAGTTTCCATAGGAAATCATCAACATTCTATTTGGATTAACTTTGGCCCTGGTGGATGAATCTTTGCGAATTTCTCAAAGAAGATGGCTCGGTCCGCTGCGCTCCTTCCCTGAAAATTTGGGGGGGATTGGTGAAGTGGGGGCTGAGATAAAAGGGGGGTCCCAAAACGTGTTTTCTCCATGTTATTTTCCATAGGACGTTTAGACACGGCTACAGGTCGAACGGCTGAATGGATTTATAGGAAATTTGGCAAAACTGTAGAGTCCGGCTCGCAGATTACGCTTTTTGTGGAATGGTGTAAATCCGTTCAGTAGTTGTTGAGAAAATTTAAGTTAAAGTCAATTATATATCTATAAGCGCGGACGGGTGCGCACACTCAAGCGGCTGCGCGCGCGCGGAATTTTTTTTTGCTGCGTGACGTCTGTTAACGTTCGATTCGAAGGAAATCAGGAAGTGTTGACCGCCATTTTGTCACTGCGAGTAAATATATTGTCATTTCAAAGCGTTGGAACATGGAAAGGGGAGAAGGTAGAGATTGATTTGCTGCGTAGGTTTTCTCAGGGTGTGCAGTAAGGACCTTAAACGCGAAAATATATATATTTTTTTTTTCGAAAAAAGTTGCGGGGTGCGCGCGAGTAAATATATTCTTGTTTCAAAGCGTTAGAACATGGAAAGGGGAGAAGGTAGAGATTGTTTTGCTGCGTAGGTTCTCTCAGGGTGTGCAGTAAGGCCCATAAAGGCGAAAATATATATATATATATATTTTTTTTTTTTTAATTGCGGGGTGCGCACGAGTAAATATATTCTCGTTTCAAAGCGTTGGAACATGGAAAAGGGTGAAGGTAGAGATTGTTTTGCTGCATAGGTTTTCTCAGGGTGTGCAGTAAGGACCTTAAACGCAAAAATATATATATTTTTTTTTTCGAAAAAAGTTGCGGGGTGCGCGCATTCGGGCGCGCACAACTATTTACAAAAGTGTGAAAATGGAGATAAATCAGAAGTTTGAGTGCTTTGATATAAGGTGGCTCTGAAAAGAGCCCTTGTGTTAATTGAGTTGTTTCTGCATTTATAAGTAAGTACCGATGCAGAGTCTGATATAATATTGTTGGCAGCATTTTGAAAGGAAAGACAGGGGCCCATTTTCTGGTTAACAGGCGACCAGGCCAACTTTTCACGCCAGGCCCATTCCTGCAAAGTCGACCGCCATTTTTAGGAGATCTGCAACCACCGGCAGTCACTGGGTTGCAGGAGCAGATGGACTCAAGCCTGTCGGGCGAAGCATCGTTGCACCGCCACAGTGGACGAGACCCAGCTGGGTGAGTGGAGCGTCGCTGTACCGCAACAGTGGGCGAGTCCTTTGCTGGGCTCGTGGAGCGTCCCTATACCGCCACAGTATGCAAACCCTTTGCTGGGCTCGTGGAGCGTCCCTATATCGCCACAGTGGACGAACCCTTTGCCGGGTGCGTGGATCGTTGGGGGTGCAGCTGAGGGGCCTCCACCTGGGGAGGCGGGAGAGGCTCGTCCGCACCGCCTCTCCCTCCCAGTGCACCCCACGGCGTCTTGCTGACATTTGTTATGGCCGGACCAGGCGATGAAGAGAGGGGGGGGGGTCGGAGGCATATGCAAGACATTCCCCCCTCGTGGCCTGCAAGGCGCTGAAAAAAGAAGAGAATGGGAAGACAACTACATCTCGGGTAGGGCCCATGCCTTCTCTGGCCGATGGCGGCCGGCCGCTCTTTGCCACGGCCCCAGGAACGGATCCCTTGGTTCATCCTGGGGACAGGCCTTGGCGAGTGGCGTCGCCTCCGGACTATTCACGTAATGGTTCTCCACCCCAGGCCGTTGCCGACGAATTTTGTAGACTTTCTGACGCTCAAAAACCCTACTAGAAAGCAGCCCAAAAGTAGCCCAACATTGCTACTTTGGGGAAGGAGGGACAGGGACGGCGTCAAGTAGACGGCGAAATGCATTGTGGGTTTGTTGCTGCGGCCGTTTGTCATGTAAATAGTTGTTTTAATATATTTTTGTTCAAGAATAAAAACGTTTTAACCTGTTATTTTGCTGTTGTGTGGTATATTTCTAATATTTGTCGCTCTGATGTCGTTTCCCCTCCCAAATGTAACATGTGATTGTAATCCACAGCCGGACATTCCGACAGGACATGAGAGCAAAAGGGGGGGGTCAGATCTGAAGTTATTACGCTTTTTGTGGAATGGTGTAAATCCGTTCAGTAGTTGTTGAGAAAATTAAAGTTAAAGTAAATTATATATCTATAAGCGCGGACGGGTGCGCGCACTCAAGCGGCTGCGCGCGTGCGGAATATTTTTTTTGCTGCGTGACGTCTGTTAACGTTCGATTCGAAGGAAATCAGGAAGTGTTGACCGCCATTTTGTCACTGCGAGTAAATATATTGTCATTTCAAAGCGTTGGAACATGGAAAGGGGAGAAGGTAGAGATTGTTTTGCTGCGTAGGTTTTCTCAGGGTGTGCAGTAAGGACCTTAAACGCGAAAATAGATATATTTTTTTTTTCGAAAAAAGTTGCGGGGTGCGCGCGAGTAAATATATTCTCGTTTCAAAGCATTGGAACATGGAAAGGGGTGAAGGTAGAGATTGTTTTGCTGCGTAGGTTTTCTCAGGGTGTGCAGTAAGGACCTTAAACGCGAAAATATATATATTTTTTTTTTTGAAAAAAGTTGCGGGGTGCGCGCACTCGGGCGCGCACAACTATTTACAAAAGTGTGAAAATGAAGATGAATCAGAAGTTTGAGTGCTTTGATATAAGGTGGCTCTGAAAAGAGCCCTTGTGTTAATTGAGTTGTTTCTGCATTTATAAGTAAGTACCGATGCAGAGTCTGATATAATATTGTTGGCAGCATTTTGAAAGGAAAGACAGGGGCCCATTTTCTGGTTAACAGGCGACCAGGCCAACTTTTCACGCCAGGCCCATTCCTGCAAAGTCGACCGCCATTTTTAGGAGATCTGCAACCACCGGCAGTCACTGGGTTGCAGGAGCAGATGGACTCAAGCCTGTCGGGCGAAGCATCGTTGCACCGCCACAGTGGATGAGACCCTGCTGGGTGAGTGGAGCGTCGCTGTACCGCAACAGTGGGCGAGTCCTTTGCTGGGCTCGTGGAGCGTCCCTATACCGCCACAGTATGCGAACCCTTTGCTGGGCTCATGGAGCGTCCCTATATCGCCACAGTGGACGAACCCTTTGCCGGGTGCGTGGATCGTTGGGGGTGCAGCTGAGGGGCCTCCACCTGGGGAGGCGAGAGAGGCTCGTCCGCGCCGCCTCTCCCTCCCAGTGCACCCCACGGCGTCTTGCTGACATTTGTTATGGCCGGACCAGGCGATGAAGAGAGGGGGGGGGTCGGAGGCATATGCAAGACATCCCCCCCTTGTGGCCTGCAAGGCGCCGAAAAAAGAAGAGAATGGGAAGACAACTACAACTCGGGTAGGGCCCATGCCTTCTCTGGCCGATGGCGGCCGGCCGCTCTTTGCCACGGCCCCAGGAACGGATCCCTTGGTTCATCCTGGGGACAGGCCTTGGCGCGTGGTGTCGCCTCCGGACTATTCGCGTAATGGTTCTCCACCCCAGGCCGTTGCCGACGGCTTTTGTAGACTTTCTGACGCTCAAAAACCCTACTAGAAAGCAGCCCAAAAGTAGCCCAACATTGCTACTTTGGGGAAGGAGGGACAGGGACGGCGTCAAGTAGACGGCGAAATGCATTGTGGGTTTGTTGCTGCGGCCGTTTGTCATGTAAATAGTTGTTTTAATATATTTTTGTTCAAGAATAAAAACGTTTTAACCTGTTATTTTGCTGTCGTGTGGTATATTTCTAATATTTGTCGCTCTGATGTCGTTTCCCTCACAAATGTAACATGTGATTGTAATCTACAGCCGGACATTCTGACAGGACATGAGAGCAAAAGGGGGGGGTCAGATCTGAAGTTGGGCAGGCGATAAGATCACGTTTTGCTATGTGGGGCTATCTATGTTCGTGATGGGGCCTAAAAGGGGGCAAGATGGCGGGGCCACTGTGCCGTGACTTTCGCTTTAACTCCAACAGTGGTGAGGGTGAACACAAATGAACGCCGCTTATGTACATATACATTTTCATTTTCTACACCACACGAAACCTGCGTCAGGTTTCATATAGGCGTTTTGTTGCAGGTGGGCATTCATTTGCATGAAAGCCCTGTAAAACTAACACAGTGAAATTTAGAAGATTTCACTGAGTCAGCTTTATAGCATTCCTGAATCAAATCCTTACGCCTGTTTGAAACAGGCATAAGGAGTGATGCACCATGCAATGTGTGGCTTGCTCCTGTGCATTGGAGTAGACATGTCGTGCTTACGACGTGATTCCTGCAATGTGCTGCTTTTGCGGCACAGGTGCGTGACGCATCTGTGTTGTTTTTGCTCAATGGTGCTCCACATTGTAAATGCGGCACACCATGGGTGGCAGAGCAGCGGTGCACATTAACTGGTGCATCTCTGGGGATGCGCCAGTTAACATAAATCTGCCCCTTTACATTTAAGTATGAGCAGGGGACACAGTTTTGGTGAGGCTTATCCAAGGTTAAAAAGAGATGAGTCCTGTTCACTGAAAACTTGGACATAGGACTCACCTCCTCAGCATCGCTGGACATGGCTAAATAATAGCTGCAAAATGTTACTCTTGTTAAAAAAATTTACTATTATAGTCTCTGAGATTTGTCTCTTACTCTGCAACATCTCATTGTTGTTCTCTTTCTTTAAAGATAACGACAACATTAACCATGAGTGATAATAAGCAATCCGTTGATCTCGATCTTATCGTTGAACTTGTCATTGAAACGTCAGTGGAAGTGGATCCCTTAGATGAATTAAATCCTGAGGATGATGAAGAACATGATGAGGATGCCGATTTGTCAGAATTGTATGACATAGGGTGGGAAGCTGACGTGCTTCAGCATATGGAACTATAAACATTTATTTTTAAAATGTACTGGAAATAAAAAGTGAAAATGTAAACCGTTTCATTTAAAATTAAACATAACTTGAAAAACAGGTTATGTGTAGTGTTTTTAATAAAATAGTCAAATATGCTCATAAAAATATTTCTAAACCAATGAAAAGCTTTATTAACAAGTCATATGACCTGTTATGCTTACGTTACGCGCTCCGCGCCGCGCCCCGGATTGTTGGTCATTCAAACTGAGGCTGGCGTCAGCATGAGAGCACCAACGTCTCGTGGCTACGCCATTCAGAAAATATTGTTGGCAGCATTTTGAAAGGAAAGATCTGCAACCACCGGCAGTCACTGGGTTGCAGGAGCTGATGGACTCAAGCCTGTCGGGCGAAGCATCGTTGCACCGCCACAGTGGACGAGTCCTTTGCCGGGTGCATGGAGCGTCGCTGCACCGCAAGAGTGGACGAGTCCTTTGACGGGTGCGTGGAGCGTCGCTGCACCGCAAGAGTGGACGAGTCCTTTGACGGGTGCGTGGAGCGTTGGGGGTGCAGCTGAGGGGCCTCCACGTGGGGAGGCGGGAGAGGCTCGTCCGCGCTGCCTCTCCCTCCCAGTGCACCCCACGGCGTCTTGCTGACATTTGTTATGGCCGGACCAGGCGATGAAGAGAGGGGGGGCGGAGGCATATGCAAGACATCCCCCCCTCGTGGCCTGCAAGGCGCCGAAAGAGGATCGTCCGCGCCGCCTCTCCCTCCCAGTGCACCCCACGGCGTCTTGCTGACATTTGTTATGGCCGGACCAGGCGATGAAGAGAGGGGGGGGGTCGGAGGCATATGCAAGACATCCCCCCCTTGTGGCCTGCAAGGCGCCGAAAAAAGAAGAGAATGGGAAGACAACTACAACTCAGGTAGGGCCCATGCCTTCTCTGGCCGATGGCGGCCGGCCGCTCTTTGCCACGGCCCCAGGAACGGATCCCTTGGTTCATCCTGGGGACAGGCCTTGGCGCGTGGTGTCGCCTCCGGACTATTCGAGTAATGGTTCTCCACCCCAGGCCGTTGCCGACGGCTTTTGTAGACTTTCTGATGCTCAAAAACCCTACTAGAAAGCAGCCCAAAAGTAGCCCAACATTGCTACTTTGGGGAAGGAGGGACAGGGACGGCGTCAAGTAGACGGCGAAATGCATTGTGGGTTTGTTGCTGCGGCCGTTTGTCATGTAAATAGTTGTTTTAATATATTTTTGTTCAAGAATAAAAACGTTTTAACCTGTTATTTTGCTGTCGTGTGGTATATTTCTAATATTTGTCGCTCTGATGTCGTTTCCCTCACAAATGTAACATGTGATTGTAATCTACAGCCGGACATTCTGACAGGACATGAGAGCATAAGGGGGGGGTCAGATCTGAAGTTGGGCAGGCGATAAGATCACGTTTTGCTATGTGGGGCTATCTATGTTCGTGATGGGGCCTAAAAGGGGGCAAGATGGCGGGGCCACTGTGCCGTGACTTTCGCTTTAACTCCAACAGTGGTGAGGGTGAACACAAATGAACGCCGCTTATGTACATATACATTTTCATTTTCTACACCACACGAAACCTGCGTCAGGTTTCATATAGGCGTTTTGTTGCAGGTGGGCATTCATTTGCATGAAAGCCCTGTAAAACTAACACAGTGAAATTTAGAAGATTTCACTGAGTCAGCTTTATAGCATTCCTGAATCAAATCCTTACGCCTGTTTGAAACAGGCATAAGGAGTGATGCACCATGCAATGTGTGGCTTGCTCCTGTGCATTGGAGTAGACATGTCGTGCTTACGACGTGATTCCTGCAATGTGCTGCTTTTGCGGCACAGGTGCGTGACGCATCTGTGTTGTTTTTGCTCAATGGTGCTCCACATTGTAAATGCGGCACACCATGGGTGGCAGAGCAGCGGTGCACATTAACTGGTGCATCTCTGGGGATGCGCCAGTTAACATAAATCTGCCCCTTTACATTTAAGTATGAGCAGGGGACACAGTTTTGGTGAGGCTTATCCAAGGTTAAAAAGAGATGAGTCCTGTTCACTGAAAACTTGGACATAGGACTCACCTCCTCAGCATCGCTGGACATGGCTAAATAATAGCTGCAAAATGTTACTCTTGTTAAAAAAATTTACTATTATAGTCTCTGAGATTTGTCTCTTACTCTGCAACATCTCATTGTTGTTCTCTTTCTTTAAAGATAACGACAACATTAACCATGAGTGATAATAAGCAATCCGTTGATCTCGATCTTATCGTTGAACTTGTCATTGAAACGTCAGTGGAAGTGGATCCCTTAGATGAATTAAATCCTGAGGATGATGAAGAACATGATGAGGATGCCGATTTGTCAGAATTGTATGACATAGGGTGGGAAGCTGACGTGCTTCAGCATATGGAACTATAAACATTTATTTTTAAAATGTACTGGAAATAAAAAGTGAAAATGTAAACCGTTTCATTTAAAATTAAACATAACTTGAAAAACAGGTTATGTGTAGTGTTTTTAATAAAATAGTCAAATATGCTCATAAAAATATTTCTAAACCAATGAAAAGCTTTATTAACAAGTCATATGACCTGTTATGCTTACGTTACGCGCTCCGCGCCGCGCCCCGGATTGTTGGTCATTCAAACTGAGGCTGGCGTCAGCATGAGAGCGCCAACGTCTCGTGGCTACGCCATTCAGAAAATATTGTTGGCAGCATTTTGAAAGGAAAGATCTGCAACCACCGGCAGTCACTGGGTTGCAGGAGCTGATGGACTCAAGCCTGTCGGGCGAAGCATCGTTGCACCGCCACAGTGGACGAGTCCTTTGCCGGGTGCATGGAGCGTCGCTGCACCGCAAGAGTGGACGAGTCCTTTGACGGGTGCGTGGAGCGTCGCTGCACCGCAAGAGTGGACGAGTCCTTTGACGGGTGCGTGGAGCGTTGGGGGTGCAGCTGAGGGGCCTCCACGTGGGGAGGCGGGAGAGGCTCATCCGCGCTGCCTCTCCCTCCCAGTGCACCCCACGGCGTCTTGCTGACATTTGTTATGGCCGGACCAGGCGATGAAGAGAGGGGGGGGCGGAGGCATATGCAAGACATCCCCCCCTCGTGGCCTGCAAGGCGCCGAAAGAGGATCGTCCGCGCCGCCTCTCCCTCCCAGTGCACCCCACGGCGTCTTGCTGACATTTGTTATGGCCGGACCAGGCGATGAAGAGAGGGGGGGGGTCGGAGGCATATGCAAGACATCCCCCCCTCGTGGCCTGCAAGGCGCCGAAAGAGGAAGAGAATGGGACCACAACTACAGCTCGGGGTTGGGCCCATGCCTTCTCCGGCCGATGGCGGCCGGCTGCTCTTTGCCACGGCCCCAGGAACAGATCCCTTGGTTCATCCTGGGGACAGGCCTTGGCGCGTGGTGTCGCCTCCGGACTATTCGCGTAATGGTTCTCCATAGTTGTTTTAATATATTTTTGTTCAAGAATAAAAACGTTTTAACCTGTTATTTTGCTGTCGTGTGGTATATTTCTAATATTTGTCGCTCTGATGTCGTTTCCCCTCCCAAATGTAACATGTGATTGTAATCCACAGCCGGACATTCCGACAGGACATGAGAGCAAAAGGGGGGGTCAGATCTGAAGTTATTACGCTTTTTGTGGAATGGTGTAAATCCGTTCAGTAGTTGTTGAGAAAATTAAAGTTAAAGTAAATTATATATCTATAAGCGCGGACGGGTGCGCGCACTCAAGCGGCTGCGCGCGTGCGGAATATTTTTTTTGCTGCGTGACGTCTGTTAACGTTCGATTCGAAGGAAATCAGGAAGTGTTGACCGCCATTTTGTCACTGCGAGTAAATATATTGTCATTTCAAAGCGTTGGAACATGGAAAGGGGAGAAGGTAGAGATTGTTTTGCTGCGTAGGTTTTCTCAGGGTGTGCAGTAAGGACCTTAAACGCGAAAATATATATATTTTTTTTTTCGAAAAAAGTTGCGGGGTGCGCGCGAGTAAATATATTCTCGTTTCAAAGCGTTGGAACATGGAAAGGGGTGAAGGTAGAGATTGTTTTGCTGCGTAGGTTTTCTCAGGGTGTGCAGTAAGGACCTTAAACGCGAAAATATATATATTTTTTTTTTCGAAAAAAGTTGCGGGGTGCGCGCACTCGGGCGCGCACAACTATTTACAAAAGTGTGAAAATGAAGATGAATCAGAAGTTTGAGTGCTTTGATATAAGGTGGCTCTGAAAAGAGCCCTTGTGTTAATTGAGTTGTTTCTGCATTTATAAGTAAGTACCGATGCAGAGTCTGATATAATATTGTTGGCAGCATTTTGAAAGGAAAGACAGGGGCCCATTTTCTGGTTAACAGGCGACCAGGCCAACTTTTCACGCCAGGCCCATTCCTGCAAAGTCGACCGCCATTTTTAGGAGATCTGCAACCACCGGCAGTCACTGGGTTGCAGGAGCAGATGGACTCAAGCCTGTCGGGCGAAGCATCGTTGCACCGCCACAGTGGATGAGACCCTGCTGGGTGAGTGGAGCGTCGCTGTACCGCAACAG
Organism: Lissotriton helveticus; assembly: GCF_964261635.1. Lineage (NCBI taxonomy): Eukaryota > Metazoa > Chordata > Amphibia > Caudata > Salamandridae > Lissotriton > Lissotriton helveticus. The sequence continues at coordinate 478,616,133 of NC_136063.1, read as the reverse complement.
TGGGCGAGTCCTTTGCTGGGCTCGTGGAGCGTCCCTATACCGCCACAGTATGCGAACCCTTTGCTGGGCTCATGGAGCGTCCCTATATCGCCACAGTGGACGAACCCTTTGCCGGGTGCGTGGATCGTTGGGGGTGCAGCTGAGGGGCCTCCACCTGGGGAGGCGAGAGAGGCTCGTCCGCGCCGCCTCTCCCTCCCAGTGCACCCCACGGCGTCTTGCTGACATTTGTTATGGCCGGACCAGGCGATGAAGAGAGGGGGGGGGTCGGAGGCATATGCAAGACATCCCCCCCTTGTGGCCTGCAAGGCGCCGAAAAAAGAAGAGAATGGGAAGACAACTACAACTCGGGTAGGGCCCATGCCTTCTCTGGCCGATGGCGGCCGGCCGCTCTTTGCCACGGCCCCAGGAACGGATCCCTTGGTTCATCCTGGGGACAGGCCTTGGCGCGTGGTGTCGCCTCCGGACTATTCGAGTAATGGTTCTCCACCCCAGGCCGTTGCCGACGGCTTTTGTAGACTTTCTGACGCTCAAAAACCCTACTAGAAAGCAGCCCAAAAGTAGCCCAACATTGCTACTTTGGGGAAGGAGGGACAGGGACGGCGTCAAGTAGACGGCGAAATGCATTGTGGGTTTGTTGCTGCGGCCGTTTGTCATGTAAATAGTTATTTTAATATATTTTTGTTCAAGAATAAAAACGTTTTAACCTGTTATTTTGCTGTCGTGTGGTATATTTCTAATATTTGTCGCTCTGATGTCGTTTCCCTCACAAATGTAACATGTGATTGTAATCTACAGCCGGACATTCTGACAGGACATGAGAGCAAAAGGGGGGGGGTCAGATCTGAAGTTGGGCAGGCGATAAGATCACGTTTTGCTATGTGGGGCTATCTATGTTCGTGATGGGGCCTAAAAGGGGGCAAGATGGCGGGGCCACTGTGCCGTGACTTTCGCTTTAACTCCAACAGTGGTGAGGGTGAACACAAATGAACGCCGCTTATGTACATATACATTTTCATTTTCTACACCACACGAAACCTGCGTCAGGTTTCATATAGGCGTTTTGTTGCAGGTGGGCATTCATTTGCATGAAAGCCCTGTAAAACTAACACAGTGAAATTTAGAAGATTTCACTGAGTCAGCTTTATAGCATTCCTGAATCAAATCCTTACGCCTGTTTGAAACAGGCATAAGGAGTGATGCACCATGCAATGTGTGGCTTGCTCCTGTGCATTGGAGTAGACATGTCGTGCTTACGACGTGATTCCTGCAATGTGCTGCTTTTGCGGCACAGGTGCGTGACGCATCTGTGTTGTTTTTGCTCAATGGTGCTCCACATTGTAAATGCGGCACACCATGGGTGGCAGAGCAGCGGTGCACATTAACTGGTGCATCTCTGGGGATGCGCCAGTTAACATAAATCTGCCCCTTTACATTTAAGTATGAGCAGGGGACACAGTTTTGGTGAGGCTTATCCAAGGTTAAAAAGAGATGAGTCCTGTTCACTGAAAACTTGGACATAGGACTCACCTCCTCAGCATCGCTGGACATGGCTAAATAATAGCTGCAAAATGTTACTCTTGTTAAAAAAATTTACTATTATAGTCTCTGAGATTTGTCTCTTACTCTGCAACATCTCATTGTTGTTCTCTTTCTTTAAAGATAACGACAACATTAACCATGAGTGATAATAAGCAATCCGTTGATCTCGATCTTATCGTTGAACTTGTCATTGAAACGTCAGTGGAAGTGGATCCCTTAGATGAATTAAATCCTGAGGATGATGAAGAACATGATGAGGATGCCGATTTGTCAGAATTGTATGACATAGGGTGGGAAGCTGACGTGCTTCAGCATATGGAACTATAAACATTTATTTTTAAAATGTACTGGAAATAAAAAGTGAAAATGTAAACCGTTTCATTTAAAATTAAACATAACTTGAAAAACAGGTTATGTGTAGTGTTTTTAATAAAATAGTCAAATATGCTCATAAAAATATTTCTAAACCAATGAAAAGCTTTATTAACAAGTCATATGACCTGTTATGCTTACGTTACGCGCTCCGCGCCGCGCCCCGGATTGTTGGTCATTCAAACTGAGGCTGGCGTCAGCATGAGAGCGCCAACGTCTCGTGGCTACGCCATTCAGAAAATATTGTTGGCAGCATTTTGAAAGGAAAGATCTGCAACCACCGGCAGTCACTGGGTTGCAGGAGCTGATGGACTCAAGCCTGTCGGGCGAAGCATCGTTGCACCGCCACAGTGGACGAGTCCTTTGCCGGGTGCATGGAGCGTCGCTGCACCGCAAGAGTGGACGAGTCCTTTGACGGGTGCGTGGAGCGTCGCTGCACCGCAAGAGTGGACGAGTCCTTTGACGGGTGCGTGGAGCGTTGGGGGTGCAGCTGAGGGGCCTCCATGTGGGGAGGCGGGAGAGGCTCGTCCGCGCCGCCTCTCCCTCCCAGTGCACCCCACGGCGTCTTGCTGACATTTGTTATGGCCGGACCAGGCGATGAAGAGAGGGGGGGGCGGAGGCATATGCAAGACATCCCCCCCTCGTGGCCTGCAAGGCGCCGAAAGAGGATCGTCCGCGCCGCCTCTCCCTCCCAGTGCACCCCACGGCGTCTTGCTGACATTTGTTATGGCCGGACCAGGCGATGAAGAGAGGGGGGGGGTCGGAGGCATATGCAAGACATCCCCCCCTCGTGGCCTGCAAGGCGCCGAAAGAGGAAGAGAATGGGACCACAACTACATCTCGGGTCGGGCCCATGCCTTCTCCGGCCGATGGCGGCCGGCTGCTCTTTGCCACGGCCCCAGGAACAGATCCCTTGGTTCATCCTGGGGACAGGCCTTGGCGCGTGGTGTCGCCTCCGGACTATTCGCGTAATGGTTCTCCATAGTTGTTTTAATATATTTTTGTTCAAGAATAAAAACGTTTTAACCTGTTATTTTGCTGTCGTGTGGTATATTTCTAATATTTGTTGCTCTGATGTCGTTTCCCCTCCCAAATGTAACATGTGATTGTAATCTACAGCCGGACATTCCGACAGGACATGAGAGCAAAAGGGGGGGGGCAGATCTGAAGTTGGGCAGGCGATAAGATCACGTTTTGCTATGTGGGGCTATCTATGTTCGTGATGGGGCCTAAAAGGGGGCAAGATGGCGTCCAGCTCTGTTTCTCTCACTAGTTTCATATTTCTCATGAGGGGTTGTTCCCAATGTTTCTATTTTAGCAAGGTCAAAAAGAGATCCTATCAGTGGCCTACTGATTTTGTTCGATTCCTTTTGTTTTCTCTAACGATTTTTAAGTTAAAGTTTGCTAGTACGATACAGCGGCTAGTCCGCATTTTATATATATGTATTTTTTATTAGGGGTGTCCTCCGGTGGAGTCGGACGATTTACCTCTAATAAACGGTAAGTGTTCCTCTGAAGGAATGCGTCTTGAAAGTGGCTGACTGTAATGTATGATATTTCACTCAGTGACTTTCAGGCCCATGCTATTTCAAAACTGTGCATGTGTTTGAAGCAGGCGTAGGTATTGACGCAGCATAGAAACTACTAGGAACCAATTGGAAGTGTTGTTTTCAAGTCACATGACTTCACATGCGCGTCTCAGGACGTGTACGTGGTGATAGTATCTGGTTGGAAGTAGCGGTCTAATTCAGGGAAGTTTCAAAACGTGAAAAGGAGTAAATCTAAACACATCCGGATTGAATATATCTTCTGAGTAGTATAAGTTCTATGATGGGTCTATGAAGAAATTTAATAAGTTACAATCGTGAAGTTTTCCCGAAATATATCGGCGGGTGCGCGCACACGGTCGCGCACGATCGAAAGCCAAAAACGGGGAGATAAACGCCCTTTATAATATGCTCCTGGAGCTGTTTTTGGTACAATGAGTTAGTTCTGAAAAGAATTTTTTTTTTTTAAAACAACTGTTATGTTGTTTTTTAAATGAAATGAAGAAATGTATCTTTTCTCGGGGCATTTATGACTCTCAATTTTTAGTTTAGTAAGAATGAGGCTCTGCTCTCCGTACAGAAGAATTTCTCCACACTCGTTGCATTTCATGTGCACCTTTGCAAGATATGGTCTCAAGTCCATCACAGCACTCGATGGAGATACAGGTCGTCCACCAGAAGATGTGCTGGCCACCTCTGATGGTAATAGCGTGGCCAGGGTTCTTGTCGATGCCTTTGCAAATTCCACAGGGTGCACTTGTTTGACATGCCGCATCATGGTATGTATGGAAAAGGAATATTTTTTTCTTGGATTTCCTCTTGAGAGAACCGGTCAGTCAGTCAAACAAAACTTTATTTGATTTGTTAAAACCTTAAAAGTACATTCCACTTTCCGTGATAAGAGAAAGGACAACAGAAAACATGGTAATATTCAACAAGAAAAAGAGCAGCAGCATAACAAGATAATATTAAAACCACAATTACACCTCAAGATACTTAAAATTAACTTCTCTTATTCCTTTTAAAACGGAGTACTATAACATTATTTGTTAAAATCGCTAAAATTTCCTATATATACCTTCTTCAGAATGCAGTTTTTACTACTATTGTCCCTTAGTATCTCTACCTTTATTCAGGGATAAGGGCTACACTATACATGTTCTTCTGCGCATTTGAGGAACCACCTAACTTTATTCATATATTTCCCCAACGCGCAGGCTATGTCTAAAGTCTCCATTTCCACCAAAAGAGTGGCAGCTTGCATTCTGTGCGTAATCTTATATTTTTTAAAAATCGGACATAAAAACTCCTTTCGAAAGTCTAAAAATCTCGTACAATCTAATAAAATATGTGACATATCACAAGTGGTTCCTAAAGTGCAAGTGCATTTCCCATTACTTCCTATCATTGAATTTCGAACCCCGTTATTTGCATAGCATGGGTTTATGCCAATTCGCATTTTCAGGACTTCTCGCCTCAGACTATGGCTGGGTAACCGGTCCACGTAAGGGAAGTGTTGACTGCTCTCCCAAGCCACTTTCATGTGTGCTACCGAGGTCTTTTGAGCAAGGTATTCCTGGTCATAACTACGGGACATATTGACCCCCTGAGTCTTTAATTCTTTTTTCCCAAATATTATGGGGTCTTGTGGCAAACATACCCTCAAATCTAGCACCCCATAAGCCTTGCTTATTGAGGCTCTTACCTCTTTTGCCCAGGGGAGCTCACTATTGATAATTTCCTCCTTAGCCCATTGGGAGATTTTAGCAAATTCCCCTACTCCCAACCGCTGCCAGAAGCGTACAAGGCTCATACAAACTGTAATAGCCCAGGAGGTTATTCCCAGCTCCAGTCGTGCTGCCTGCACCATAGAGGATTTTGGCAGAGCGAATAAGCTTTTTAATATATTTCCCTCTTCACTATCCCAGGAGGTCTTGCCACTGAGATAAATAACCTCGGCTCCATACAGAAATTGTGGGGGGACCATTGCTTGATAAGCTTTTAAGACCGGTCTATCTGACCTTTCACCATAGGTGTTATTAAAGCTTTTTAGGCCTTTGACCGATGCCAATGCCCTTATTTTTAGTGCTTGCAGGTGTGTATGCCATTTCAGGTTACCTGAGAACCACATTCCCAAATATCTATAGTTGGTCACCCTCTCAAGCAAGGTTGTGCCAAGATACCACGAGAACTTCACTTTCCTTCTCCCAAAACATACTATTTTGGTTTTATCCATATTTACCACTAGTTTTTTACTCGTACAGTAATCTTTAAACCTATTGAGTTTTCTCTGGAGGCCTATCTCTGTTTGATCCATTATTACTAGGTCATCGGCATAAAGGAGGCACGATATGTGCCTTCCTCCCAACTTCGGGTTCGCCCCTCTGACATCTCTTAATACTTGGGGTAGGTCAGCTAAAAACAGGGAAAACAGCAGGGGGGCTAGGACGCACCCCTGTCTTAAGCCGTTTCCAATAGGGATTCTCCTGGTCAGTCCTCCATCCGTGTCCAATATTATCTGTGCCCAATTTTCTGTATGTAATGCTTGGACAAGGGCCAGCAGGTCGTCCTGTAGTTCATACCCTGTTAGTGTTGACCACAGCTGGTCCCTGTCCACAAGATCAAAGGCTGCACGGAAGTCAACGAAACAGCAGAATAGGTTACTCCTCTGATCAATTGACTTCCGTGCGATGGACCACAGGGCAAAACAATGGTCAATCGTTGAGTGGCCTTCTTTGAACCCCCCCTGCTCTGGGGGTATTATCTGTTTGTCTTCCACCCACTCCTTTAGAATCCCTAGGATTACCTTAGAAAAAACCTTTTCGCCTATATCCAAGAGGTTTATTAAGCGGTAATTTTTAGGGGTGTTTACATCACCTTTTTTATGGATTGGCCTAACAATAGCCCCTTTCCAATTTGCAGGGAATTCACCTGAATTTAGGATCCATAAAAACATATTTGAAAGGAACTCTGCCCACCATTCTATGTTTGTTTTTATTATGACAGCTGGCAGGTTGTCAGGGCCGGCTGCCCGTGTTAGGTTTAGTCTAGATATTATGGTTCTAATTTGATCTGGGAGAAAATGGGTCTTTAATTCTTCACTTATTCCTGGCCAGGCATTTACCATTATTCCCTCCCTCATTGGCCATTTCCCATAAATTTCCTCTAGATAGGCCAGCCACTTGTCCTCTGGTACTGCGCACTGCATGGTCCCTTGTGCTTTCCCCATACAGTCCTGTATTAGCCTCCAGAAGCCTTTCACATTTTTGTCTTCAATTGTCACGAGTAAATTATCCCAACATTTGTCCTTAAAACACCTTTTTTTATCTCTAATAACTGACTTATATTTTAGCTTCATTTTTTTGAGATCTGATACCACTTCCTCACTATAGTTACCTCTGAGTTGTCTTTCTTGTTTCCTAATACCGGCCTTTAATTTCCGGCATTCGGCATCAAACCAGTGTTTGTTATTATTAGGGTATAATGTCGCATTATTTACTGGTTTTTGGATATTGCACTTTAACTTAATCCGGAGGCATTCCACCAATTGCCTTATTATGCCCTCGTACCAGGCTATACTTCCTTCTGGTACAAGGTTACCCAAATTCACAGTTAGCTGATATGCACTTAGTTTCTGTATATATTCCTCGGTGATTCGTGTTGTTAACCGCTTGGGGTATTCTACATCTACTGATAACACTTTTTGTCTTTGCGGGTGGCTATTTACCTGAAGTTCAACCTGCAGTGGATGGTGATCACTACCCTCCACCCCCAAAATTTCGAACTGCTTGATAAGGTGGAAATGCCAGGCCTGTATGAATACATAGTCTATGGGGCACATTTGTTGCCCTACCTTAAAGGTGCGCTTCGCAGGCCTGTCTGCTTCCTTTCTACCGTTGGTACATACAAATCCCATAACCCCCAACAGTTGCCCGAGCTTATCATCTTTACTTGAGGTTTCACAGCTGGGGAATTGTGCCTGCTCTATTTTATATGCATCCAACAAGTCCTTCAACCAAGAATCCATTGATTTAGGATTCAATTTATGGTTGAAGTCTCCCAATATTACGAGCACATCCTTTGGAAACCGGTTACACACCCCATCTAGGTCAGTTTTTAAGTGTTCCAAGTCTGCCTTATATTCATTTACTTTCCCTTTCTGAATATATACATTTATAATGCATAGGCTTTCACCCCCCAACATGTTTGTTGTTCGCACTCTATTGCCCAGTGCCCAGTTACACTGTAGTTCCAGGGGTTCAATGTCCTTGGCAATCCTTGTAGAAATCAGAGTCATCAAACCCCCTGAGGGTCTGCCCACCGTGTTCCTTTTAGCGGCTTTTACATAATGAGTGAAACCTACCGTAGCTGGGATTTCGCCACACAGCCAAGTTTCCTGGAGGCAAACGATATCGTTTTTCCTCAAGATATTTTTAAAATTTTCCTGTATCGCTATTCTATTGTACCCATTTATGTTCCAGGTCATTATTGATAGGCTGTGCGGCGCTCCTGCTTCCTAGTCGATCTCACTCATAAAACCATCTTCCTCACTACTCATATATGCCAGCTCTCTGTATCTGTTCCCAGCAAGTACTTCTTCCATGTCCCACCTTTGGTCGTTGGGTCTTATCGTGATTTCTAGGGCGTCGTTGGTACCTCTCCCCAGATTGATCATTTTTATTTGTCTGTCCCCTAGAGCTGCGTGATTTCTAAGGAAAGGAGTCCCTAACTTATCCGAGAATACATCCTTCCTTTTTAGTATTCTAATGCCTTCCCTTAGCATCTCGGACTCTGCCTTTTCTATAGCATCCTTTATTAGGGCTGAGTGGAGTAAAACCTTAGTTATTTCCTCCCCCTTACTGTTTACTGTGAACCCCACTTCTTTTAGATCTTTAGTGCTAACATTTCTTAGACTGGGGCACTTCCCAAATGAGGATAGTAGCTGGGAGCGATTCAAGGGGTTTAATTTCTTAGTTCTTTTCCCCCCTTTCGCCTGTCCTATTGACTCTACAAATATCCAAGTGTCAGTGGGTAATACTGTCTGTTGATGTTGGCGATTCCCTCCTATTGTTACTCCCCTTGAGTGCCAACTAGCTTCTTCTCCTCCCCCTTTTTTGACCCCTTTCCAGTTACTTGGGTGGGGTCCCTCCGCACTTGGGGACATCTCCCTCTCCCGCTCTACTCTTACACTCTTTTTCACCCCTGGGGGATTTCTCCTATTAGCCTTTTTGTTCTCTCCCATATCCCTCCTCATTATCCCCTTGCGTTGTACCTCATGTCGGCTGCTATTTGCCCCTTTCTCTACGATATCTAACTTTTTAGATCCTTGCCTTGCTATCTTATTTATTGACTTATATATTGGCGTTTCCCCCCCCCTGTGATCCTGGTACTTTTTAGAGTAGCAGCTGGGTCGGGCCTTAATTCCTTTCCTTCTCCTTGGTATATTAGACCTTCTATATCTCTCATCCCCATACCTCTTTATAAGCATGGGGCGGTAGGATACATATTCTGTTGGTTCATTCTCTGGGGGGCTAGTCACCTCTTCCACTTCTTCCCCCCTATCCACTTTATTATCCTCCTTTGTTTCTACAGGTCTTACAATTGAGGGCATCAAGTTTTTAATCTGTGCTAATTCCCCATTTATGCCCTTAAATTGATCACCATGTCTTTTCAGAATGTCATTATTTAATACTGTAACCTCCAGAATGCCCTGCAGAGTCTTCTGGAGCATTAGCATTACTTCGAGCATGGATTGGCCGTTAGAACCCGTCACCTCCAGGCTACATAAGGATATGCCGGATGCATCTAATCCCACTATTTTTGGGGATCCTAGACTCTCATGATCCTTTTGACAGGGAGTCTCCCCAGTAATGTTCCCTTCTCCCAAGGAGTCACTACAGACTACTCGTTCTTCGTTCGCCATATCTGCACCTAAATCCTGGGTGCAAATCGACTGAAACATCCTTGGGGAAGATGAAAGACGCGGTTCCATTGGTATCTCAGCGATATTAAAGTCAGTCTGATTCAAGGCCTCTGTGCTTGATGCGGCCGGATCCTCGATAGATTGCGTGGTCTCAATTTCAATTGTGTCCTTTTCTGCTCTCTCTTTCCCCATGAAATGTTTACCGATAAAATCCTTAATGGTTTTTGATACCACCGACCCCCCTTTTGCGCCTGTTGACCTGGCAGATGCCGGCGCTGGCTGCGGGGTTGTGCTTGAGGAAGGGGTTGCTCTGATGGATATTGTTCTGCCAGCAATCGGTGTTACCATCTCATTATTTACCATCTCATTATTTACGTCAGCCAAGCCTTTGGGTGAGCCTGTCGCATTCACTGTTCCCGATTTATTTGCAGTTTTTTTACTATTTCTTACCACTCTGCGTGGTTTAGTTTTCCCTAGGGCCATTGTTTTTCCTGTGTTCTTACTTTGCGTTCTTCTTCTCAGCTTCCCGCAGGTTACGGAGGGGTTTCCTTCACCTTAGGGCTTCCACCACTTATTTGGTGCACAGCAATCCCCACTCCGCACAAGCTTCCCCTGGATAATTATTATTTATATATCTATATGTTTATAAGGGGAAGTACAATGTTAACCTCACTTACCTCTGTTTCTATGAGCCAGCACTCTTTCCTCCTCCTCCTCACTTAGGCTCCTATTGGTTATTCCATAATGTTGCCAATTTGCAGCAGCAGCAGCTTTATATTAGATCATATGCTCCTCTCTGCTCCACTCTCAGTTCTGGACCAGACGTTGCCCCTTCTTGATGGAGGCACCCAGTTACTTCCCTGGATACTGTTCTGGGCACTCTCCTGGGGGTCACCACGTCTTATGCGCGACTCCTCACGCTGACCTGGGCCACACACAGCCTCTAAACGGCCGCTGGAGGTGCAGCGCTGCGCTCCCTCGGATCCTCGGCAACCACCTTTCACAGCTCCAAAACTTGCCGCCTCCCGAGGGATCCGACAATCTACCAGGGCTCCAGCTGTGCCCCAAATGAACCCAGCACCACTCCGGCACCGGCCGCGGCGGCAATGGCGGTAACAGCAACGGCCGAAAAACGGCCGAAAAACGGCCGGTAAACGCGCCCGCGGCAACCCGAAATCGGAAGTCCTGGAGCGCCACCTGCTGGTGATTGGAAGTGAGGACGGGAGGATCTGCAGGTGCTGGTACGAGTGCTTACAATCGGCTCAGAAACAGAGGTTTCCCAGAGAGAACCGAATTGCATATCGTGCAGGTAACTTTTGGCGCATTTACTTTCTTTAATTCTTCAGGATTAGTAAAAAATGTCCAAATAAAAGATTCCTTTTTTCTTTTTAAAGGTAGTCGCTCATTTCCTTCAGATTCGGAAGATGAATGCGGGGCGGCAGCCATTTCAGCAAAGTCTTCCGAAGGGTGTTGAACGTTGTTCTCTTTTGAGAGTACAAAAGATAGTGAGGGAAGTGGGTGGAGTCCTCCGTGTAAATTGCAGAATAGAAACTACTAAGAACCAATTGGAAGTGTTGTTTTCAAGTCACATGACTTCACATGCGCGTCTCAGGACGTGTACGCGGTGATAGTATCTAGTCACGTACGTCATTTGGAAGTAGCGGTCTAATTCAGCGAAGTTTCAAAACGTGAAACGAAGTAAATTCAAACATATTCGGATTTAATATATCTTTTGAGCTCGATTCAAGCATACAATTGTTAAAGTATAAAACCTTTTATATATTTTTTTAAAATACCAAGGTGTGTACATTCGGTCACACACGAAAGTTTAAAAAGACATTCGGCTCCATTTAATGAAAATTTTCATAATATTAAAAAAGAAGCCTAGGTTTAGTCTATTTGACGTATTATAAGTTCTTTGATGGGTCTATGAAGAAATCCAATAAGTTCAGATTGCAAAGTTTTCACGAAATATATAGGTGGGTGTGCGCACATGGTCGGGCACGAAAGCCTGGAAATGCGCTATCCATTTTATTGAGAACTGTTGCCGAGAGTGCGCACACCGGGTCGCGCACGAAAGTTTAGAAAGGCTATTTTTATTTACAGACAAATTTTAATGCGTTGAAAAAAAGGCAAGGTACAGACTTTCTAATTCTGTATCGCTTTACAAGGATTCTCTATGCAACTTGAACAGTGAAGAAAACGGCTTGTTTCCGAAAAAATATTGCCCGAACTTTATGGACAAAAGTATAGGTTGTATACACGAGATATTTTTGAATTAGCATTTTAAAAACCAATGAAATTCACTGAAAAAACCATAGGTTTTACACACGTTATAGTTAGGAAGTAGCATTTAAAAAACCTATGAAATTCACTGAAAAAACCATAGGTTTGACACCAGTTATAGTTAGCTGGAAATTTTACTGATATAAAACCAATGAAATTCCACGTTATAGTTATTTGGACTCACTATAACTTGCGCGTGTAATGCACTGCTGATGACGTCACATATTACATCACTCATGACATCACTGATAACACCATCCTTGTGACACAGTGACAGACCTCCTTTCACTCTAATCTAACCCTTGAAACGCATATTCAAAAATAGAAACTAAAATGTTCAAAAAAATGGAGATACTCATACCAGTTACAACAACCAATTCAATAATTCCACCATCTATATACACATGCACTAATTCACCAACAGTTCTATATAGTCACTCATACATATATTCACTAATCATATGTAGTGATACACCTACACATCCTGTTACACACCGACAGTCATCCAAAAGTTATTCACACACATACTCACACATGCAAATAAACTATTGAACATCCATTTATTTGCATAAACAGCTATACACACACTACCACTTTACTTCTAAGGAAACTTACACATACTTACTCTCTTAAAAATCACTTATAGAAACACATACTAATTTAAACAGGAACTCTTACAATACCTAACTCTCACATATAGTCACTTATATACATCAATATTCACATATACTACATTAAAACATATGTAGTTACTGATAAAGACACTAATAAGACAGTCATTCACTCACTAACACAGACATATGCACACTAATCCACCCATACAGTCCTGCACATATGCTGTCTTCAAAACACATACAAACAGAGACTCAGTCATTCTTGCATCTATGTACTAAGTAATACTCCCACCAAAGCATGCAAACACTCATACTGATACTAAGAAAAACATCTAATAACCTATATACATACACATGTATTTACTCATCAACCCATGCAGCCACTTATACACAAAGTGAAACACTAATACATATATTTAAATATTTAAGCATTACTCAGTAATATATGTATTCACTAAGATATTCAATAATATATACATATGTAACACATATTTATTTTTCAGAAAGACACACATTCACTGGATGGTGTCATCAGTGATGTCATGAGTGATGTAATATGTGATGTCATCAGCAGTGCATTACACGCGCAAGTTATAGTGAGTCCAAATAACTATAACGTGGAATTTCATTGGTTTTATATCAGTAAAATTTCCAGCTAACTATAACTGGTGTCAAACCTATGGTTTTTTCAGTGAATTTCATAGGTTTTGTAAATGCTACTTCCTAACTATAACGTGTGTAAAACCTATGGTTTTTATATATATATATATATATATATATATATATATATATATATATATATATATTCACTGAAAAAAACATAGGTTATAGACCATATATAGTTAGGGATTAGCATTTAAAAAACCTTATTTTACTCACACAAAACCATTGAAATTCCATATATAGTTAGTTGCACTAACTATATATCGCGCACCCGCAATCCACTGCTGATGATGTCACATATTACATCATTCATGACATGGTCAGTGACATCACTGATGACATCACTGATGACATCTCAAATGGCATCACTGATGACATCATCCAGTGACTGTGTGTTTCTGTAAAGTTTAAATATGTTTTACATATTGAAGAATGAGTAGATGTAGAAGTGTCTGGATGAAGGATTTAGTAGGTGCGTGACTGACTGTATGAGTGAGTGATTAAATGTGTCTCACTGAGTGCATGGGTTAGTGACTAAACTGTCTTAATTTGTGCATCATTATGTCTGTTGTTCTGTAAACTGCTGCATGTGTTGGTCAGTAGCTATATGAGTAACTATATGGGTTATTGATTGATTGGCCAAGTATTTGTATGGGAGACTGAATGTGTGTGGCTGGCTGGGAGGTGTGTGACTCTGTGCAGATCAATGTGTACTTGTATCAATGATTGTATAAGAGAGTAAGTATGTGTTAGTATATGTTTCAAAATGTAAGGTGCTCTATGTTTAACTGTATAGATTAGAAAATGGAAGTGTGATTGATTATTTACAGGACTGACTAGGTGTGTGAGTAACTCCATGGATGAGTGACAGAGTGTGAGAGCCTGTATAGGTGTATGAGTGCATATGATAGTGTTGTAAAGATGAGTGATTGTATGTATGAATGATTGTATGGGTAAATGAGTGAATGTGTGTGTAAACATAGGAATCACTGAGTGCGTATGTAGTAACTAGTATTGGTGTGTCAATGGTTTCAAAAATTATACTCTGTATTTAACACTGGGTGTAACAGAGATTATATTAAAGTGTGAGGAGATGCATTGTATTGTCACATTAATGATATCATCAGTGATGTGGTCATTGATGTCAAATGAGATGTCATCAGTGATGTCATCAGTGATGTCATTTGAGATGTTATCAGTGATGTCATTTGAGATGTCATCAGTGATGTCATCAGTGATGTCACTGACCATGTCATGAATGATGTAATATGTGACATCATCAGCAGTGGATTGCGGGTGCGCGATATATAGTTAGTGCAACTAACTATATATGGAATTTCAATGGTTTTGTGTGAGTAAAATAAGGTTTTTTAAATGCTAATCCCTAACTATATATGGTCTATAACCTATGGTTTTTTCAGTGAATTTTCAAGGTTTTTTAAATGCTAATTCCTAACTATATATGGTCTCTAACCTATGGTTTTTTCAGTGAATTTTAATGGTTTTTTAATAGCAAATATCATAAGCTGTCGAATGTCAAGTACGTGGTAAGTAAAAACATTTTCGTGTTTATGCACACTGATCTGCTTTGAATGCTGCCCCCCCCCCCTCATTTCTATTAGGAGTACTCTCTCTTTGCAGATAGTGAAGGGTAGTTAACGCAGGCCTTTGCCCCCGTTGTAATCCGTCGTGCCTGCTTCTCTCTCCATTTGATTGATTGTTATCCAAGCATTTACTGTTTTAGAATTGGTTCTCTTTGGTTCATTCTCTATTTACAAACAAGCACAGAGTCCCAATACTCTGTTTAGTCTTTGCAGATAGCGAAAAATCGTGTAAAAAAACAAAAGGAATCGAGCAAAATCAGTAGGCCACTAATGGGATCTCTTTTTGACCTCGCTAAAATAGAAACATTAGGAACAACCCCTCATGACAAACACGAAACTATTGAGATGAACTGAACTCCACACCATGATGGCTGCAATACAGCTCGGCTCCGCCACCCACCCCGCACAAAATAACGATAAACTCTATGCAAATATTACAAATATATACAACACACCAGCAAAGTAACAGGGTAAAACATTTTATTAAACAACTATTTACATAACTATTTTATACTTTTTGTTGCCCGATCCGGCTAGCTCAATCGATCGAGCATGAAACTCATGCACTCTGATGGTTCAAAGTTTTGAGGAGTGCTTGTAACACTGTCTGAAGCCTATTTGCACTTGCTTCAGCTTCACTATTCTCAAAGTAAAGTGGGGGCTGTTTGAGGACGTGACTGCATTTGTGAACAATGTAATGCGGTGCCACCCTGAACCGCTTGACGGAGGCCCCCGAGGGACGGTGTGATGGCGCGGACTCGGAGGGGGCGCTTGGCTCCGGCTCCCTCCCCAAGTCGTGTTCTCCTGGTGTAGCCTGAGATCGCCCCCGACATAGGTGGCCGGCTCCCGGGATCAAGCGGAACTTTTTGCCTTTTGGTAACTCTTCCATTCTTGACCTTGTCCCACAATCCGTTTCACCTAAAGACACGCTGTAGTGGGGCGCCCCTTTACCATTTCAGTTGCCATTCCGCCCGCTTTTGCTACACTGTGCCTCTTCCGCTATTCAGCTGTTTACCGCCCGCTCTTTCGACTACAGCGTCTCCCTCACCATGTAGTTGAGTTGCTCCCGCTCTTGCGGTGCAGCGATAGCCGGCTGCCACAGTACTCTCAAAATGGCGGCGGGCTCTTCAGATTTGGCCGTGGTCCACTAAAATTGCCCTGCGACACCTTGGAACTCGGACGCTTGTCTGCTAGAGATTGGGCTCCATTCTCGAAAGCGTCCCCTCAGCCTTGAAGATTCTACAAAAGTCTTGGGGGCCCCCGACTCCCGCAGGCTTCTGGTGGGGAGCGGCTAGCATTATTGCTCGTCGAATGGCCACGACGGAGCTACGAAATGGTGGTGCTCTCATGCTAACGCCAGCTTCAGTCTGAAACATCCAGAAACACTGTAGACTACCAATTCGATCAGTTCCGGTAGCGCCCCAACGTGACCCGGTAGAGAAGAACTAGCCCTCCCCTCTTTCACTGATGGTTCTTGTTGCCTGTCCCTTCTGTTGTCATTTAACAGAACTATTTAGCCTGCTGAAAGGGGTTGTGTTCCGACCGCTGGTTGGTGGAGACATTTTGACTATATTCTGGACCTGCGTTGTCACGAAATGCGTCATATGACGCGCCGCGTTAGCGCATCCGGAAGTGATCCGGGGCGCGACGCGCAGCGCGTAACGTAAGCATAACAGGTCAGGTGACTTGTTAATAAAACTTTTCATTGGTTCATTTTACTTTTCTTATTCTAATGATGAAAGGCTTGGTCATATGACCTAAAAATTACGCTTTTTATTACTTTCGAACATTATTTTTTCTTAAATATATGTTATAATGTTCCAGGCTAATGTACTTTCCCGGAAAATTTACAACTGTCCTGCAAGTAAAATATATTCCTTTTTCGAGAAACGGGCGTTTCTTCGTCCCATGACGGAGCCGTTGAGCAAAAGAGGGACGGCCTGCTGTCTTAGTCGCCGATACGCCTGAATATGAGATTCTTATCGATCACTTTATGTTGCAGGAGTAGAAAACACAACAGCCCTTGACCATTTATCTTTACTGCGTTCCTGCGTATTATACCTTTTACCCTTCATGTAATTGGTCTGCTTTATTTCACTTGCCTTTTACTGATTCTAAAACAGTGACTATTATTAAAAACTTTACCAATGTATATACTACTACCATGTTTTTTTTTTAAAAACCTTTATTGTGAAAATGTCATTATACAAATACGGGCCTATAACCACGTGGGCCGGCCACGGAGCAAACTGTAATCGTATATGATGAGTAGACATTTACACTGTAGAGGAACGTAACGGGCGGGCCATTAGGTTGCAAGAACTAAAGTGTCTAACAGTTGCGGAATCGGTGGACGTACATTTTATAATTAAAATACGACAGGGCCAGTTACAATAAAATTATCTAGATATACATTTGCGGGCAAGTACCATGGGTGACGTTAATTCGAACTTTCAATAGTACAGTAATCAATAACACATCAGAACTTAATATCAATAGGGATATCAAAATATTCAATCTATTCTCGTCCCCGCCCGCCATGTGCTTCAAAACTGCATACGTATCTCGTGATATCAAGGTTGTGCGACCAGTACACAACAAGGAGGTACGACTCCCATTTATTCTGGCGCCATTTTGGGCGAGGACGGGCAGGTCCAGGATATAGTCAAAATGTCTCTACCAACCATCGACTATGATGATGTTCATATGCTGTATTTATTAGAGTAACACTCATCTGTCCACATGAAATTAATTTGCCACAATCTAAACATGTCATTTTAATCTTTCCAAAGTTCTTCTAAATATTTGGGACCGTTTCCCTTGCCTCTGATGCTGTCAGTGCCACTTCTTTGATGAATGTACTGGCAGGTCGGGGGTTCTCCTCCAAATCTCTCTTTTATGCAGCACTATAATTAATCGGTGCCACCTCTCCATATGACGATGCATGGTATAGTTACCATAACTATATTTTTTTTCGGTTCCTCTGGAGAGTACATCGTGGCAGATGAAGCGTGTAACGTACCGGGCATTTACCTTTTTTTGCATGTAGAGGAAAGGAAAAAAAATTCGAGCGTCCGAGTTCTAAGGTGTCCCAGGGCCATTTTAGTGGACCAGGCCCACATCCAAAGAACAGGCCGCCATTTTGAGAGTCCTCTTGCAGCCGCCTGTCGCTGTAGCATCAAGAGCGGCCGAAACTCAGCTGAATGGCAACTGAAACGGTAAAGGGGCACCCCACTACAGCAGACGAGCCTCCACCTAGGAAGGCCCGTTCACGCCACCTCCCCCCCCCCCTTCGGGCACCCCAAGCCGTTATTCGGAGCAGGATTGTACGATGGCCACACCAGTACGGCAACTTGCTAGACACCACCTCGGTGCCTACCGAATCTCAGCGCCTTGTGGTGTCTTCTATTCAGAAAACATTGTTGTGCTGCCTTCGACCTATTCGCCGCAAGTACGCACGCAACTCAGCTGCATAGCTTGCTAGACACCACCTCGGTGCTAACCGAATCTCAGCGCCTTGTGGTGTCTTCTATTCCAAAAATATTGTTGCGCTGCCTTTGGCCCCATTCGCACATCGGTCCGCTACTGATGCCATCTCACAGGCCAACGGGGCGCCCCACGCCGACTTTCAGCATTGTAGGATGGCCACACCAGTGCGGCAACTTGCTAGACACCACCTCGGTGCCATCCGGATCTTGGCATCTCAGCGCCTTGTGGTGTCTTCTATTCAGTAAATATTGTTGCGCTGCCTTTGGCCCCATTCGCACATCGGTCCGCTACTGCCGCCATCTCACAGGCCAACGGGGCGCCCCACGCCGACTTTCAGCATTGTAGGATGGCCACACCAGTGCGACAACTTGCTAGACACCACCTCGGTGCCATCCGGATCTTGGCATCTCAGCGCCTTGTGGTGTCTTCTATTCCGAAAATATTGTTGCGCTGCCTTTGGCCCCATTCGCACATCGGTCCGCTACTGACGCCATCTCACAGGCCAACGGGGTGCCCCACGCCGACTTTCAGCATTGTAGGATGGCCACACCAGTGCGGCAACTTGCTAGACACCACCTCGGTGCCATCCGGATCTTGGCATCTCAGCGCCTTGTGGTATCTTCTATTCAGAAAATATTGTTGCGCTGCCTTTGGCCCCATTCGCACATCGGTCCGCTACTGCCGCCATCTCACAGGCCAACGGGGCGCCCCACGCCGACTTTCAGCATTGTAGGATGGCCACACCAGTGAGACAACTTGCTGGACACCACCTCGGTGCCATCCGAATCTTGGCGCGTTGTGCTGCCTTCGGCCTATTCGCACATCGATCCGCTACTGACGCCGCCTCACGTGCCAACGGATTTTCTACGCTTTTTATACCCTATGCCGCATAACAGGTCATGTGACTTGTTTAAAAAACTTTTCATTGGTTCATTTTACTTTTGGTTTCCTAATGATGGAAGGCTTGATCATATGACCTAAAAATAACACTTTTCATTGGATGAAAACTATTTTTTTTTCCCAAACGATGAAAGCCCCACCTTGTTTCTGGATGTTTCAGACTGAAGCTGGCATCAGCATGAAAGCAGCACCATCTCGTGGCTCCGTCGTGGTCATTCCGCGAGCAATCATGGCAGCCGCTCCCCACCGGAAGCCTGCAGGAGTCAGGGGCCCCCAAGACTTTTGTAGAATCCTCAAGGCGGAGGGGACGCTTTCGAGAATGGGGTCCAAGACCTAGCAGACAAGCGTCCGATTTCCAAGGTGTCCCAGGGCCATTTCAGTGGACCAGGCCCAAAAAGGAAAGAGCCTGCCGCCATTTTGAGAGTCCTGTGACAGCCGCCTATCGCTGCACCGCAAGAGTGGGCGCAACTCAGCTGAATTGCGGATTTTGACACAGTGGACCAAAAGCGGACGGAATGGCAACTGAAACGGTAAAGGGGCGCCCCACTACAGCAGACGAGGCTCCACCTGGGGAGGCCCGTTCACGCCGCCTCCCCCCCCCCCTCCGGGGCGCCCCACGCCGTTATTCGGAGGGCGGCAACTCAGCTGAATTGCGGATTTTGACACAGTGGACCAAAAGCGGACGGAATGGCAACTGAAACGGTAAAGGGGCGCCCCACTACAGCAGACGAGGCTCCACCTGGGGAGGCCCGTTCACGCCGCCTCCCCCCCCCCGGGGCGCCCCACGCCGTTATTCGGAGGGCGGCAACTTACTGGACATCACCTTGGTGCCATCGTTCTGCTGCCTTGGAACTATTCGCACAACAGACCGCAACTGATGACCCACCCCCCGCGACGCCCCACGCCGGATACCGAAATCAGTGCGGCACCCAGGCAACATCACCTGGGTGCCGTCCAGAAATCTGGATGTTGTGCTGCCTTGGGACTATTCGCACAACCGACCGCTACTTCCTTCTTTTTCCCTAAAAATGTTTAAATGTTTTTACTGTTTTTGTTTTGTTGTATATATTTATAAGTTATTAAAGTTTTATAATCCTACTACTTTGTTGGAGTGCTATATATTTTTAATGTGACATATAATTGTAAAAACTTTGATGTACAAAGAGTCATCCCTTGAATCTTCCGCTTCAGGCTCGGTCCCCTCCCCAATCACAATACAGGATGGTTTTCAGATAGTAGGAACGCGTGTGGTGTGACGGATCTCATCGGGTGTGGGCCTTGATCTACTATAACTCCTTTGAAGAGGGGTGATTCTTTACAGCTGGGGCCATAAACTACATCTGCAGGGCTAGCTGATAGCCTGGGACCGGCCTGGACAATCGGACACAGAGGAAGAGGAGTGTCAGGGGGTGCGGTAGTGAATAGGGCGAAAGGGAGGTGTCGGGCGGGCACAGGGTGTGATTCTCAGGGAAGAGCAGCGCAGATGGGGGGAGGTTTATTGCCCATGCATAAGACAGAGAGCGGGGGTGACCAGTGCCTGGGGGAGATGCTTGCGAGGGTGGGGAGCCATGCTAAGGATCGACAGCATGCAGAGAGTGGGTCTGGTCAAGTCATCTAAAATGGCTGCCGTGCACGACAAAAGTGTGGCATTTGAAAAAAGGCAAGATGGCGCAGACAATGTTTTTCAACACTTCCTGATTTCCTTCGAATCGAACGTTAACAGACGTTGGGGCATATTACCAAAGTTAAGCGATATTTATCCCTAACGATGCTTAGCAACGAATTTTTTACCGCTAAGCATCGTCAGAAATTATCGCAGATAAACCTTGCTATTATCAAGGTTTATCGCAAATGCGATAAAAAACGGCCGCAATGCGTTAATATCGCTGAAAAGTCAGCGATATTCATGCATTACCGAGCTAATGCTCTTAGCCATGTTATCCACCTCCCATTGGATAACATGGCTAAGAACTGCTCAGGGCAGGTGTTACTTTTTGGAGATATTCGCGCTTAGCGCGAATATCTCCAAAAGTTGGTAATAGGAGATAGCGATGTTAGCGACGGTTTCCAGTCGCTAACATCTTGGCATGCCCACTTTGCATGTCATTAGTGATAAATATCACTGACATGCAAAGTGGGACCCAAGATGGTCGCTATCTCCTACTAGCGGTCGCTAACTGGTGTTAGCGACAGCTAGGTAATACGGAGATAATTTTATCTCCGCTTTCTTGGCTTTTAAAGCCAAAAAAGCGGAGATAAACCCCCTTGATAATATGCCCAGTTATCTCTCCCACACTACCAGTCCCCCTGGGCTTAAACGCCGAGATGGTAGGGACTGCATCCCGTGAAGATAGGCCGAGACGTCACTCAGCAGAAAAAAAAGTTTAAAAAAAGTCTATAAACATACAATAAGTTAAAAGTCAATCATTCTTCATTCCTTGTAGTACGCTCCCCAGTCCGCTTCCCGTTACGCTAACCGGGCGCACCCCACCAAAAAAATGATTTTTTTTTTCTTTTTGCCCCGCGGAGCCCTTTTAAAGCCTCCACATCAAACCTAGGGGGTCAGGGAGGATCTACTATGCCCCCTTATGGTCATTTTCCCCTTCGCTTTGGCCTCCTCTTGTCTCTCGATCCTACCGAGAGACAAGATGGCGGCCGCTACGGACTGGTTGGAATGTTTACAGACGCCGGAGAACCAATCAGCTTCGCTTCACAAAGCTCCATAACGCGAAAAGTACGCGAACTGGAGCGCTGCCCGGTCCGCTGTTACAGATATATATCTTTTTTTGAACGTTAATTTCTCAAAATCCACTGGAGCACATATATTGAGACCTAGCAAAGGCACATCGGGCTACCAGTCCCTACAATTTTGCCAAGTTTCGTGCAAATCCATTCAGCCGTTCGGGCTAAAAGTGAGGCCAACCGCCCTATGGAAAACTCAATGTTAAAAACACGTTTTGGGACCCCCCTTTTTTCTCGGCCCCCCCTTGACGAAACCCCCCCAAATTTTCAGGGGCTGCTCAGAAACAAAATGTTCCATTTTCCTGAAGATTTCAGCCAATTCCGTCAACAAACGCCAAAGTTATTAGACATAGAATTTTCAAAAATCCCATAGAGAAAAAATCCTAACTATATATACCTACTGGCGACCGCCAGTAGGTAATATACATATATATATTCACTGAAAAAACCATAGGTTATAGACCATATATAGTTAGGAATTAGCATTTAAAAAACCTTATTTTACTCACACAAAACCATTGAAATTCCATATATAGTTAGTTGCACTAACTATATATCGCGCACACGCAATCCACTGCTGATGATGTCACATATTACATCATTCATGACATGGTCAGTGACATCACTGATGACATCACTGATGACATCTCAAATGACATCACTGATGACATCACTGATGACATCTCATTTGACATCAATGACCACATCACTGATGATATCATTCATGTGACAATACAATGCATCTCCTCACATTTTAATATAACCTCTGTTTCACCCAGTGTTAAATACAGAGTATAATTTTTGAAACCATTGACACACCAATACTAGTTACTACATACGTACTCACTGATTCCTACGTCTACACACACATTCACTCATTCACCCATACAATCATTCATACATACAATCACTCATCTTTACAACACTATCATATGCACTCATACACCTATACAGACACTCACACTCTGCCACTCATCCATGGAGTTACTCACACACCTAGTCAGTCCTGTAAAGAATCAATCACACTTCCATTTTCTTGTCTATACAGTTAAACATAGAGCACCTTACATTTTCAAACATATACTAACACATACTTACCTTGTTATACAATCATTGATATAAGTACACATTGATCTGCACAGAGTCACACACCTCCCAGCCAGCCACACACACACTCAGTCTCCCATACAAATACTTGGACAATCAATCAGTAACCCATATAGTTAATCATATAGCTACTGATCAACACATGCAGCAGTTTACAGAACAACAGACATAATGATGCACAAATTAAGACACTTTAGTCACTAACCCATGCACTCAGTGAGACACATTTAATCACTCACTCATACATTCAGTCATGCACCTACTAAATCCTTTGTCCAGACACTTATACTTCCACTCATTCTTCAATATGTAAGACACATTTTAACTTTACAGAAACATACAGTCACTGGATGTTGTCATCAGTGATGTCATCAGTGATGTCATTTGAGATGTCATCAGTGATGTCATCAGTGATGTCACTGACCATGTCATGAATGATGTAATATGTGACATCATCAGCAGTGGATTGCGGGTGCGCGATATATAGTTAGTGCAACTAACTATATATGGAATTTCAATGGTTTTGTGTGAGTAAAATAAGGTTTTTTAAATGCTAATTCCTAACTATATATGGTCTATAACCTATGGTTTTTTCAGTGAATTTTCAAGGTTTTGTAAATGCTAATTCCTAACTATATATGGTCTATAACCTATGGTTTTTTCAGTGAATTTCATTGGTTTTTTAAAAGCTAATATCTGTAGCTGTAAAATGTATTCTTCTTTAAATCCAAACATATATTTTATATGTTTATTAATAATTTTTTTTTTAATACTTTTTTTTTGTAAGCTCCCGGGGCGCGGACAGGTGAACGCACGGGTAAGCGCAATCTTGCGGCGCGCCCCGGGGCGCGTACTAATACGCGTCCCGGAAGCGCTATTGCCGCGAACGAAAACAACATCGTGACGTATCGCGTAGCCGCCACGCCTTGCGTAGCCGCGAGATGCGTCTTATGACGCACCGCGTAAGCGCACCTGGAAGCGCATACGATCGCGCAACGTAAGCGCCCCGATGCGCTTACGATACACGCCCGGGGCGCGCCCCGGGGCGCGTAGCGTAAGCGCGTCAAACCATGTGACTTTAAAATAACACTTTTCATTGGTTCAGAACTTTTTATTTTCCAAATTGTGTGAAACCCACCCATTTCTCTCACTATTGCTTTGTACTTGGAGAGAGCAAGAGCTGTTCTATCTACTCTATCTCCTACTTTTCTGATCTCCAGCAATGGCTGCAAGAGAGTCATCCAGCAGTGATTCAGATGGATTTTTAGATGAGGACCCTCCTCAGCAAAAGAAAAAAACCCATTTCATCTGGAAATTTTACGACATCCCTGAAGGACAGAAAAAAGTCAACGCTCCCAAAGTAACCTGCAAAATATGTGGGAGTAGTTTATCCAGAGGCAATCCTCTGAAAAAATATAGTTTTGGGAATGCTAATTTGATCAGGCATGTGAAAAGAAGACACCCTAACAACTTTGCCAGGGAGAGTGTCAGAGAGCTGGCACGGAATGTACCAACAGATGGCGGCAGCACCTCCACTGGTGGAGCAACACCTTCGGGACCACCCCGTGGAAGAATGGTCCCTAACATTCAGCCGGTGTTTGCAGGCATCAAATTTTTGTGCACGGAGTGTGACGAACTGCTCTGCTATGGGGAGCAGAGTGTTGAACTGATTGCCCTAAAGAAGCAGCAACACTGCTGCTCTGCCAGTCCCTAAATTTTCAAATTTTTTTGCTCCTGTTGAGCAGTTTTGCAATCCCTGTTTTTGTTTTTCCCTTGACAAAAATCCAAAAAAAATATAAAATTGTTTTAAAAAGTCTAAAAAAAATATAAAACAACAAAAACAAAAAAAAATATATAAAACAACAAAATCAAAAAAAAAGTTCTTTTCAGAACTACCTCCAATTTATAAAAAGAAGCTTTTTTTTTTTTTATAAGTCTGTCATTTTTAATCTCCATGGTACGCTCCCCCGTAAGCTCCCCGGTGCGCGTACCGGGCGCTCCCCCCCGCGAAAATCGATTTTTTTTTTTTTTTTTTTCACCCGCGGGAGCCTTTTATGGCCCCCACATCAAAAGTAAGGGTCAGGGGGGTGTACCCTGCCCCCTTTTGCTCATTTCGCCCCTTTGATTCTTGCCACCTCTTGAGTCTCAATCCCACCGAGACACAAGATGGCGACCGCTGCGGACTGTTTCGAATGTTTACAGACACCCGAGAACCAATCAGCTTGCCGTGCGCAAGTCGCGTGGCGCGCCTGGAGCGCTCCCCGGTACGCGTACCGGGCGTGGCTCGGGCGCGGCTCTAGATATATATCTTTTTTTAAACCTAATTTACTCAAAATTCACAGGACCACATATCTTGAGACCTAGCAAAGGCACATCGGGCAAACAATATCTACAATTTTGCCAAGTTTCGTGGAAATCCATTCAGCCATTCGGGCTAAAAGTGAGGCCAACCGCCCTATGGAAAACTCAATGTTAAAAACACGTTTTGGGACCCCCCTTTTTTCTCGACCCCCCCTGGACGAACCCCCCCCCCAATTTTCAGGGGCTGCTCAGAAACAAAATGTGCCATTTTCCTGAAAATTTCAGCCAATTCCGTCCACAAACGCCAAAGTTATTAGACATAGAATTTTCAAAAAACCCATAGAGAAAAAATCCTAACTATATATACCTACTGGCGACCGCCAGTAGGTAATATATAGTCCACCACGCAGCGAAGTAAGAAGTATGACGGTGTGGAAGCCTGTGTGCACCACGTCGGGCGGGTTGAATGCATGACCTGCCCCCGTCAGAAAGGATTCCTGGATTGCGGTGGTTGGAGCGGTATGGGGACTGAAGGTAACACACGCTGCGCATTTGTGTCTTGGGAACATTTGAACATTACAAACAGACTTTAAAGTACATTTTCCTTCCCCTTCATTAATGCGATACCTACCAGCATAACCATTGCATGCTGGACCTTGTGGGCGCTGACAATTAGGCGGACTACAGGAGGTGTATGCACAGAAATGTAAGCGAAGGGGGAGGTGCTACAGTCCGTTTGAGAGAAGGCAGACTATTTCAACCTTGCTCACGCCCGTTCACTCAAGCACACACACCTGGCGCTGAAGAGGCAGAGAAACGCCGAAATGCATCCACCATAACAAAGGAGAACATTTTCCCTGATGTGCAGCTAAATAAAGTGCTACCGACTTGTTCCCCAGCTGTGGCCTTACTCTTTTTCGAATGAAAGGAGCGGAGTATGATAATATCGCGGTCTCCAGTAACGCGCTTCTAAGGCTCCCGTTTCATCAAGAGGCTCTGGACTTACTGGGACACTGCTTGCAGTATTGGTCTTTTCCGGGGTACCGGATTTCCAGAGTCCACCACGCAGCGAAGTAAGAAGTATGACGGTGTGGAAGCCTCTGTGCACCACGTCGGGCGGGTTGAATGCATGACCTGCCCCCGTCAGAAAGGCTTCCTGGATTGCGGTGGTTGGAGCGGTATGGGGACTGAAGGTAACACACGCTGCGCATTTGTGTCTTGGGAACATTTGAACATTACAAACAGACTTTAAAGTACATTTTCCTTCCCCTTCATTAATGCGATACCTACCAGCATAACCATTACATGCTGGACCTTGTGGGCGCTGACAATTAGGCGGACTACAGGAGGTGTATGCACAGAAATGTAAGCGAAGGGGGAGGTGCTACAGTCCGTTTGAGAGAAGGCAGACTATTTCAACCTTGCTCACGCCCGTTCACTCAAGCACACACACCTGGCGCTGAAGAGGCAGAGAAACGCCGAAATGCATCCGCCATAACAAAGGAGAACATTTTCCCTGATGTGCAGCTAAATAAAGTGCTACCGACTTGTTCCCCAGCTGTGGCCTTACTCTTTTTCGAATGAAAGGAGCGGAGTATGATAATAGCGCGGTCTCCAGTAACGCGCTTCTAAGGCTCCCGTTTCATCAAGAGGCTCTGGACTTACTGGGACACTGCTTGCAGTATTGGTCTTTTCCGGGGTACCGGATTTCCAGAGTCCACCACGCAGCGAAGTAAGAAGTATGACGGTGTGGAAGCCTCTGTGCACCACGTCGGGCGGGTTGAATGCATGACCTGCCCCCGTCAGAAAGGCTTCCTGGATTGCGGTGGTTGGAGCGGTATGGGGACTGAAGGTAACACACGCTGCGCATTTGTGTCTTGGGAACATTTGAACATTACAAACAGACTTTAAAGTACATTTTCCTTCCCCTTCATTAATGCGATACCTACCAGCATAACCATTACATGCTGGACCTTGTGGGCGCTGACAATTAGGCGGACTACAGGAGGTGTATGCACAGAAATGTAAGCGAAGGGGGAGGTGCTACAGTCCGTTTGAGAGAAGGCAGACTATTTCAACCTTGCTCACGCCCGTTCACTCAAGCACACACACCTGGCGCTGAAGAGGCAGAGAAACGCCGAAATGCATCCGCCATAACAAAGGAGAACATTTTCCCTGATGTGCAGCTAAATAAAGTGCTACCGACTTGTTCCCCAGCTGTGGCCTTACTCTTTTTCGAATGAAAGGAGCGGAGTATGATAATAGCGCGGTCTCCAGTAACGCGCTTCTAAGGCTCCCGTTTCATCAAGAGGCTCTGGACTTACTGGGACACTGCTTGCAGTATTGGTCTTTTCCGGGGTACCGGATTTCCAGAGTCCACCACGCAGCGAAGTAAGAAGTATGACGGTGTGGAAGCCTCTGTGCACCACGTCGGGCGGGTTGAATGCATGACCTGCCCCCGTCAGAAAGGATTCCTGGATTGCGTTGGTTGGAGCGGTATGGGGACTG
This sequence comes from Lissotriton helveticus, assembly GCF_964261635.1. NCBI lineage: Eukaryota > Metazoa > Chordata > Amphibia > Caudata > Salamandridae > Lissotriton > Lissotriton helveticus. Next base: position 478,588,538 of record NC_136063.1, on the reverse strand, counting down.
AAGGTAACACACGCTGCGCATTTGTGTCTTGGGAACATTTGAACATTACAAACAGACTTTAAAGTACATTTTCCTTCCCCTTCATTAATGCGATACCTACCAGCATAACCATTGCATGCTGGACCTTGTGGGCGCTGACAATTAGGCGGACTACAGGAGGTGTATGCACAGAAATGTAAGCGAAGGGGGAGGTGCTACAGTCCGTTTGAGAGAAGGCAGACTATTTCAACCTTGCTCACGCCCGTTCACTCAAGCACACACACCTGGCGCTGAAGAGGCAGAGAAACGCCGAAATGCATCCGCCATAACAAAGGAGAACATTTTCCCTGATGTGCAGCTAAATAAAGTGCTACCGACTTGTTCCCCAGCTGTGGCCTTACTCTTTTTCGAATGAAAGGAGCGGAGTATGATATATATATATATATATATATATTACCTACTGGCGGTCGCCAGTAGGTAGTTATAGTTAGGACCTAGTTTCCATAGGAAATCCGCAACATTCTATTGAGAATAACTTTGGCTCTGGTGGACGAATCTTTGAGAATTTCTCAAAGAAGATGGCCTGCTCCGCTCCTTCCCTGAAAGTTTGGGGGGGATTCGTCAAGTGAGGGCTGAGATAAAAGAGGGGTCCCAAAACGTGTTTTCCCCATAGGACGTTTAGACACGGCTACAGCTCGAACGGCTGAATGGATTTATAAGAAATTTGGTAGAAAGGTAGAGTCCGGCTCGCAGATTACGCTTTTCTTTGAATGGTGTAAATCTGTTCAGTAGTTGCTGAGAAAATTAACTTTGAAAAAATATATATTGGGCTACATTGGGCTATATATATGTTAGAGCCCAAATGTAGCCCAATGTAGCCCAATGTAGACCAATGTAGCCCAATGTAGCCCAAAGATGGCCACCAGAGACAAAAAAAACAAATGTAGCCCAAATATCAGCCAGATGTAGCCCAACTATAGCCCAATGACAGAATGTCCCAGAGTGTTCTAAAGAACAACTAGAGCGCTAACAGTCTTACTTATGACTTGACAAAAGTATGGCACACCTGAAGTCATCTTGATTGGAATAAAGTGTTAACACTTAAAACATTTAATTTGCAAAGGAACAAAATGAGGGGGTTCATTTTGCCATAGAAATTATGATTAGTGCTGAAGAAAGAAAAATTAGGGCACATTTTGAGTGACTTCTCAAATCCTCTTATATTTCATTAAAAACATTCTGATATGCAGTCTCCCAAGATGGCCACCAGAGACAAAAGAGCCCAAATGTAGCCCAAATACCAGCCAGATGTAGCCCAACTATAGCCCAATGACAGTAGTTAGGACCTAGTTTCCATAGGAAATCCGCAACATTCTATTGAGAATAACTTTGGCGCCGGTGGACGAATCTTTGCGAATTTCTCAAAAAGATGGCCTGCTCCGCTCCGCTCCTTCCCTGAAAGTTTGGGGGGGATTCGTCAAGTGAGGGCTGAGATAAAAGGGGGGTCCCAAAACGTGTTTTCCCCATGTTATTTTCCATAGGACGTTTAGACACGGCTACAGCTCGAACGGCTGAATGGATTTATAAGAAATTTGGTAGAAAGGTAGAGTCCGGCTCGCAGATTACGCTTTTCTTTGAATGGTGTAAATCTGTTCAGTAGTTGCTGAGAAAATTAACTTTTAAAAAATATATATTGGGCTATATATATGTTAGAGCCCAAATGTAGCCCAATGTAGCCCAATGTAGCCCAATGTAGCCCAAAGATGGCCACTAGAGACAAAAAAAACTAATGTAGCCCAAATATCAGCCAGATGTAGCCCAACTATAGCCCAATGACAGAATGTCCCAGAGTGTTCTAAAGAACAACTAGAGCGCTAACAGTCTTACTTATGACAAAAGTATGGCACACCTGAAGTCATCTTGATTGGAATAAAGTGTTAACACTTAAAACATTTAATTTGCAAAGGAACAAAATGAGGGGGTTCATTTTGCCATAGAAATTATGATTAGTCCTAAAGAAAGAAAAATTAGGGCACATTTTTAGTGACTTCTCAAATCCTCTTATATTTCATTAAAAAAATTCTAATATGCAGTCTCCCAAGATGGCCACCAGAGACAAAAAAGTCCAAATGTAGCCCAAATATCAGCCAGATGTAGCCCAACTATAGCCCAATGACAGTAGTTAGGACCTAGTTTCCATAGGAAATCCGCAACATTCTATTGAGAATAACTTTGGCGCCGGTGGACGAATCTTTGCGAATTTCTCAAAGAAGATGGCCTGCTCCGCTCTGCTCCTTCCCTGAAAGTTTGGGGGGATTCGTCAAGTGGGGGCTGAGATGAGAGGGGTGTCCCAAAACGTGTTTTCCCCATGTTATTTTCCATAGGACGTTTAGACACGGCTACAGCTCGAACGGCTGAATGGATTTATAAGAAATTTGGTAGAAAGGTAGAGTCCGGCTCGCAGATTACGCTTTTCTTTGAATGGTGTAAATCTGTTCAGTAGTTGCTGAGAAAATTAACTTTGAAAAAATATATATTGGGCTACATTGGGCTATATATATGTTAGAGCCCAAATGTAGCCCAATGTAGCCCAATGTAGCCAAATGTAGCCCAAAGATGGCCACCAGAGACAAAAAAAAACAAATGTAGCCCAAATATCAGCCAGATGTAGCCCAACTATAGCCCAATGACAGAATGTCCCAGAGTGTTCTAAAGAACAACTAGAGCGCTAACAGTCTTACTTATGACAAAAGTATGGCACACCTGAAGTCATCTTGATTGGAATAAAGTGTTAACACTTAAAACATTTAATTTGCAAAGGAACAAAATGAGGGGGTTCATTTTGCCATAGAAATTATGATTAGTGCTGAAGAAAGAAAAATTAGGGCACATTTTGAGTGACTTCTCAAATCCTCTTATATTTCATTAAAAAAATTCTGATATGCAGTCTCCCAAGATGGCCACCAGAGACAAAAGAGCCCAAATGTAGCCCAAATATCAGCCGGATGTAGCCCAACTATAGCCCAATGACAGAATGTCCCAGAGTGTTCTAAAGAACAACTAGAACGCTAACAGTCTTATTTATTTATTTTATTTATTTATTAGCATTTATAAAGCGCAGCATATACCCTGGGGTGTCTTGGCGCTGATAAATTTGCTAGCTTGATGACAAGTAAGCTGCCATGCTCAGAACCTCTATTCTATACCGTGATCTTATTTATTAAACAGCCAGGTTTTTAGTTTTTTGCGGAATTGGAGCAGTGTGGGACATGCTCTGATTTCCTGGGGTAAAGTATTCCAGAGCTTGGAAGCTGCTACCACAAACCGTCGGTCTCCCCACAACACTGTTCTAGTGCGAGGTATCGTTAGTTGGTTGCTGTTAGTTGAACGCAACTGGCGTATAGGTTGGTAAGGACATAGATGGTCTTGAAGGAACTGCGGGCCCTGTTTATTTAGTGCTTTGTAAACAATGCACTGTGATTTGAATCTGGCTCTATTTTGAATCGTCAGCCAGTGTAGTTTTGAAATGGCATCAGAGAGAGGGGCAAACTTAGGAATTCCCAGAACAAGACGTGCTGCCGCATTCTGTATGGTCTGTAGTTTTTTTATCACTCTAACTTGGGAATTAATAAAAAGCCCATTGCAATAGTCAAGGGATGTCAAGACTAATGAGCTCACCAGAGTTTTGATGGCAGTGGTAGGAAGATAAGGACTTATTTTACGGATCATGCGTAGTTTATAGTGGGCTATTGAGGCCACTTTGTTAGCATGATCCATGAAATTTAGATGGTCATCAAAAAGTATTCCTAAGTTTCTTACTTTTGTAACTGGATTGGGGGGGGCACCAAAAGATTGGGGCCACCACGAGGCAGGCCATTCTGGTGAAAGTTGTCCGAAAATCATTACCTCGGTTTTTTCCGAGTTAAGTTTTAGGCAGTTCACTGCCATCCACTCGCCTATTTCCGTCAAACCTCTCTGGAATCTTTTAGCTACTTCTTCTCCATCACCAAAATACTATGGTCGACCGTGTCGAAAGCTGCTGAAAGGTCCAGCAGTACCAACACCGCTGTACCACCTTGATCTTTTATTATTCTTACATCTTCAGATGCTTTAATAAGGGCGGTTTCAGTCCCATGATATTTACGAAAGCCATACTGAGTGTCGTCCAGCTTTTTATGGGTTTCTATATACTCAGTCAGTTGTATGTTCATGGCCTTTTCCACCACTTTGGCCATGAACCGAAGACTGGCAATGGGTCGATAATTTTTTAATTCTAACTTATCGGCTCCTGGTTTTTTTAATTGTGGTTTGAGCAGTGTGGTTTTTAAATTAAAGGGATATATCCCTGATTGCAGGATGGAGTTGCAGACTTGTGTCAGGACTGGTATAATCGAATCCATCACCGGTAAGAGTGCTGACAGTGGACAAGGATCCAGCTTGGATCCAGCTTTGATTGTCGATACAATTTTTAGTACCTGATCTTCTGTAAGTGGTGAGAAATTAGAAAAAGGTGTTGTTTCTGTAGATCGTGGGGCCTCCTGAGTAATGTTGGAAACCTTGGTCTGCATGGTTTTAGCCATAAAAGATTGATAAATCTCATCCACCTTAGAGAAGAAAAAGTTGGCCAGGGCATTACACATGTCCTCGGTTTGAGGTGGGGTCAGATCGGGGGTGTTACCCGAAAGGGCTTTAGTTATATCATATAACTTTTTGCTAGAGTTCTTTGCCTGCTCGATTTGCGTCATGTAGTACTCTTTTTTTGCCTTTATAATCAAGGCTTTATATGTTGTCAAAGCATCCTTATATTTGGTTTTGTTTATTGGATTATACGACTTTCTCCATTGTCTTTCCCAGTATCTATTCTGTTGTTTTTGTGCTTTTAGTTCGACCGTATACCATGGTGCGGTCGGAGTGGACCTGTTGTTAGATAATTTCTTAATAGGGACTAATGAATTCATGGCATGTCCCAACCAGTCATGGAATTGTTGTATGGCCAGGTTGGGATTATCCGAAATTAGCGGGCAAGTATCATCTAGGTGGTTTTTTAGGTCCAACTGGTTGACATTATGCCATGCTTTAAAAGATATAGACTGGGAAGGGGAAGTCACTGTTACTGGTCTTTTTTCCATGACCATGGTACAGAGAACCGCATAGTGGTCTGTCCATGGAAGCGGACGGATGTCGCATACGTGTAGCCCCCGGACATTTGAAAATATGGCATCTAGAATGTGTCCAGCTTGATGAGTAGGTGATGTCACCAGCTGTTGTAACCCCAGGGCTTCCATATCCGCAATGAGAGCTTGAGTCTCCTTATGGTTGGTGTCATCTAGGTGGAAGTTCAGATCACCTAATACTGTGATCGAGTCCTCTAGAGCTAAAGATTCCAAATGTATACTAATACTCGTTAAAAAGCCAGTTTTACCTCCTGGGGGCCTATATATAAGAAGCCCTTTAAAGTTAAATTGTGGATTTAATTTGATAGAAAACATCAAAGCCTCGCACGACATGTCCTGTATTTGAGTCACTGTTACCTCCAAATTTTCTCTAGCTATAATGGCGATCCCTCCACCTTTCTGTCTAGGTCTATCCTGTCTGTAGGCTTTGTAGCCTATAGGTGTGGCAATGACCACGTCCAGGTCGGACGAGTCATCTGTCCAGGTCTCTGTAATAAAAAGTAGGTCCAGTTTTGAATCTGTTATCAGGTCGGCAATTTCCTGGCTATGTTTACATAAGGACCGTGCATTAATGAGGGCTATGGCAACATTATTCGATTTAGGCTGTAGTTTTAGGGGATTATTCTTGCCCTGACGCGATGCTGTAAAAAGGCAATGCGGACAACATTGTTTGATTTCTTGCGTTTTATAGAAATCTAATATAGTACAGGCATGATTCTTCGGAGTTCTTAGATTAAGGAGAGCGTCCTCCGTGTAGACCATAATGGATTCTTTAGAGTTAGGGCCAGAGGTCGTGGCCCTCGGCCCGGTCCCGGCGCGGACGGGCGCAGACGGGCTTGCCGCCGGCGCGCCCGCTGCGCCCGCCCGCTGCGCGGACGGGATGGTGCCATGTTTTTATTCGTGACTCAACAGAGGAGGGTGGGAGGGTGCTATCGACTGCAGCGCTGACCTTCCCTCACCAAGATGGCGCCTCGGGAGGGTCAGGTGAGGTCAGGGCGCCTTCTAGCAGCGCGCTTTGCCCAGGAACAGCACGGAGACCTCAGGTGAAGTAATCTCACCCACGAGGTAGTGTCCAGTTAAAAAAGCACAGTTTAAAATATTTTACAGTATTTTAAAAAATCGTCGTTTGTAGTCAGCGACTGAGTGCAAAAAAGCAGTGTTAAAGGTATAGATAGATTCCCCCGGCTTTTCGCCTCAGGGGAGAGCAAAATAGCAAATTACCTTCCCCGACCCTGTCCCTGCTTTAAATACCTGGGAGGGCGGGAGGGTGCTATCGACTGCAGCGCTGACCTTCCCTCACCAAGATGGCGCCTCGGAAGGGTCAGGTGAGGTCAGGGCGCCTTCTAGCAGCGCGCTTTGCCCAGGAACAGCACGGAGACCTCAGGTGAAGTAATCTCACCCACGAGGTAGTGTCCAGTTAAAAAAGCACAGTTTAAAATATTTTACAGTATTTTTAAAAATCGTCGTTTGTAGTCAGCGACTGAGTGCAAAAAAGCAGTGTTAAAGGTATAGATAGATTCCCCCGGCTTTTCGCCTCAGGGGAGAGCAAAATAGCAAATTACCTTCCCCGACCCTGTCCCTGCTTTAAATACCTGGGAGGGCGGGAGGGTGCTATCGACTGCAGCGCTGACCTTCCCTCACCAAGATGGCGCCTCGGGAGGGTCAGGTGAGGTCAGGGCGCCTTCTAGCAGCGCGCTTTGCCCAGGAACAGCACGGAGACCTCAGGTGAAGTAATCTCACCCACGAGGTAGTGTCCAGTTAAAAAAGCACAGTTTAAAATATTTTACAGTATTTGTAAAAATCGTCGTTTGTAGTCAGCGACTGAGTGCAAAAAAGCAGTGTTAAAGGTATAGATAGATTCCCCCGGCTTTTCGCCTCAGGGGAGAGCAAAATAGCAAATTACCTTCCCCGACCCTGTCCCTGCTTTAAATACCTGGGAGGGCGGGAGGGTGCTATCGACTGCAGCGCTGACCTTCCCTCACCAAGATGGCGCCTCGGGAGGGTCAGGTGAGGTCAGGGCGCCTTCTAGCAGCGCGCTTTGCCCAGGAACAGCACGGAGACCTCAGGTGAAGTAATCTCACCCACGAGGTAGTGTCCAGTTAAAAAAAGCACAGTTTAAAATATTTTACAGTATTTTTAAAAATCGTCGTTTGTAGTCAGCGACTGAGTGCAAAAAAGCAGTGTTAAAGGTATAGATAGATTCCCCCGGCTTTTCGCCTCAGGGGAGAGCAAAATAGCAAATTACCTTCCCCGACCCTGTCCCTGCTTTAAATACCTGGGAGGGCGGGAGGGTGCTATCGACTGCAGCGCTGACCTTCCCTCACCAAGATGGCGCCTCGGGAGGGTCAGGTGAGGTCAGGGCGCCTTCTAGCAGCGCGCTTTGCCCAGGAACAGCACGGAGACCTCAGGTGAAGTAATCTCACCCACGAGGTAGTGTCCAGTTAAAAAAGCACAGTTTAAAATATTTTACAGTATTTTTAAAAATCGTCGTTTGTAGTCAGCGACTGAGTGCAAAAAAGCAGTGTTAAAGGTATAGATAGATTCCCCCGGCTTTTCGCCTCAGGGGAGAGCAAAATAGCAAATAGCAAATAGCAAATCTTACTTATGACAAAAGTATGGCACACCTGAAGTCATCTTGATTGGAATAAAGTGGTAACACTTAATACATTTAATTTGAAAAGGAACAAAATGAGGGGTTTCATTTTGCCATAGAAATTTTATATTACCTACTGGCGGTCGCCAGTAGGTATATATAGTTAGGATTTTTTCTCTATGGGATTTTTGAAAATTCTATGTCTAATAACTTTGGCGTTTGTGGACGGAATTGGCTGACATTTTCAGGAAAATGGAACATTTTGTTTCTGAGCAGCCCCTGAAAATTTGGGGGGGGTTCGTCAAGGGGGGGCCGATAAAAAAGGGGGGTCCCAAAACGCGTTTTTCCCATGTTAATTTCCATGGGGCGGTTGGCCTCACTTTTAGCCCGAACGGCTGAATGGATTTGCACGAAACTTGGCAAAATTGTAGGGACTGGTAGCCCGATGTGCCTTTGCTAGGTCTCAATATATGTGCTCCAGTGGATTTTGAGAAATTAACGTTCAAAAATATATATATATCTGTGACAGCGTCCCGGGTAGCGCTCCGTTTCGCGTACTTTTCGCGTTACGGAGCTTTGCGAAGCGAAGCTGATTGGCTCTCCGGTGTCTGTAAACATTCCAAACAGTCCGTAGCGGCCGCCATCTTGTCTCTCGGTAGGATCGAGAGACAAGAGGAGGCCAAAGCGAAGGGGCAAATGACCATAAGGGGGCATAGTAGATCCTCCCTGACCCCCTAGGTTTGATGTGGAGGTTTTAAAAGGGCCCAGCGGGGCAAAAAAATAAAAATAAAAAAATCGAACGGCTGAATGGATTTGCATGAAACTTGGCAAAATTGTAGGGACCGGTAGCCCGATGTGCCTTTGCTGGGTCTCAATATATGTGCTCCAGTGGATTTTGAGAAATTAACGTTTAAAAAAAGATATATATCTGTGACAGCGTCCCGGGTAGCGCTCCGTTTCGCGTACTTTTCGCTTTACGGAGCTTTGCGAAGCGAAGCTGATTGGCTCTCCGGTGTCTGTAAACATTCCAAACAGTACGGAGCGGCCGCCATCTTGTCTCTCGGTAGGATCGAGAGACAAGAGGAGGCCAAAGCGAAGGGGCAAATGATCATAAGGGGGCATAGTAGATCCTCCCTGACCCCCTAGGTTTGATGTGGAGGCTTTAAAAGGGCTCCGCGGGGCAAAAAATAAAAAAAAATAAACGTTTTTTTTTCGTGGGGTGCGCCCGGTTCGCGTAACGGGAAGCGGACTGGGGAGCGTACTACAAGGAAACAAGAATGATTGACTTTTAACTTATTGTATGTTTATAGACTTTTTTTTCTGCTGAGTGACGTCTCGGCCTATCTCCACGGGATGCAGTCCCTACCATCTCGGCGTTTAAGCCGAGGGGGACCGGTAGTGTGGGAGAGATAATGTCTGTTAACGTTCGATTCGAAGGAAATCAGGAAGTGTTGATAAACATTGTCTGCGCCATCTTGCCTTTTTTCAAATGCCACACTTTTGTCGTGCACGGCAGCAATTTTAGATGCCTTGACCAGACCCACTCTCTGCACGCTGTCGATCCTTAGCATGGCTCCCCACCCTCGCAAGCATCTCCCCCAGGCACTGGTCACCCCCGCTCTTTGTCTTATGCATGGGCAATAAACCTCCCCCCATCTGCGCTGCTCTTCCCTGAGAATCACACCCTGTGCCCGCCCGACACCTCCCTTTCGCCCTATTCACTACCGCACCCTCTGAAACTCCTCTTCCTCTGTGTCCGATTGTCCAGGCCGGTCCCAGGCTATCACCTAGCCCTGCATATGTAGTTTATGGCCCCAGCTGTAAAGAATCACCCCTCTTCAAAGGAGTTACAGTAGATCAAGGCCCCCACCCGATGAGATCCGTCACACCACACGCGTTCCTACTATCTGAAAACCATCCTGTATTGTGATTGGGGAGGGGACCGAGCCTGAAGCGGAAGATTCGAGGGATGCCTCTTTGTACATCAAAGTTTTTACAATTATGTGTCACATTAAAAATATATAGCACTCCAACAAAGTAGTAGGATTATAAAACTTTAATAACTTATACATATATACAACGCAACAAAAACAGTAAAAACATTTAAACATTTTTAGGAAAAAAGAAGCAACAATGGTCAGTAGCTGTGTTTTGTGCGAATAGTCCCAAGGCAGCACAACGTGCTGAGTTCTGGACGGCACCCAGGTGATGTTGCCTGGGTGCCGCACTGGTTTTGGGTATCCTACAATGCAGCTCCGAAAAACGGCGTGGGGCGTCCCGGGGGGTGGCCTCGTCAGTAGCGGTCTGTTGTGCGAATAGTCCCAAGGCAGCAGAACGCGCTGAGATGTGGATGGCACCCAGGTGATGTCCAGTAAGTTGCCGCACTGGTTTTGGTATCCTACAATGCTGCTCCGAATAACGGCGTGGGGCGTCCCGGGGGGTGGCTCGTCAGTAGCGGTCTGTTGTGCGAATAGTCCCAAGGCAGCAGAACGCGCTGAGATGTGGATGGCACCCAGGTGATGTCAAGTAAGTTGCCGCACTGGTTTTGGTATCCTACAATGCTGCTCCGAATAACGGCGTGGGGCGCCCCGGGGGGGGGGGTGAGGCGGCGTGAACGGGCCTCCCCAGGTGGAGGCTCGTCTGCAGTAGTGGGGCGCCCCTTTACCGTTTCAGTTGCCATTCCGCCCGCTTTTGGTACACTGTGCCAAAATCCGCCATTCAGCTGAGTTGCGCCCACTCTTGCGGTGCAGCGATAGGTGGCTGACACAGGACTCTCAAAATGGCGGCAGGCTCTTTCCTTTTTGGGCCTGGTCCACTGAAATGGCCCTGGGACACTTTGGAAATCGGACGCTTGTCTGCTAGGTCTTGGACCCCATTCTCGAAAGCGTCCCCTCAGCCTTGAAGATTCTACAAAAGTCTTGGGGGCCCCCGACTCCTGCAGGCTTCCGGTGGGGAGCGGCTGCCATGATTGCTCGCGGAATGACCAGGACGGAGCCACGAGATGGTGGTGCTTTCATGCTGACGCCAGCTTCAGTCTGAAACAACCAGAAACAAGGTGGGGCTTTCATCGTTTGGGAAAAAAAAAAAGTTTTCATCCAATGAAAAGTGTTATTTTTAGGTCATATGATCAAGCCTTCCATCATTAGGAAACCAAAAGTAAAATGAACCAATGAAAAGTTTTATAAACAAGTCACATGACCTGTTATGCGGCATAGGGTATAAAAAGCGTAGAAAATCCGTTGGCACGTGAGGCGGCGTCAGTAGCGGACCGATGTGCGAATAGGCCGAAGGCAGCACAACGCGCCAAGATCCGGATGGCACCGAGGTGGGGTCCAGCAAGTTGCCGCACTGTTGTGGCCATCCTACAATGCTGCGCCGAAAGTCGGCGTGGGGCGCCCCGTTGGCCTGTGAGTTCGCGTCAGTAGCGGACCGATGTGTGAATAGGCCGAAGGCAGCACAACGCGCCAAGATCCGGATGGCACCAAGGTGGGGTCCAGCAAGTTGCCGCACTGGAGTGGCCATCCTACAATGCTGCGCTGAAAGTCGGCGTGGGGTGCCCCGTTGGCCTGTGAGGCGGCGTCAGTAGCGGACCGATGTGCGAATAGGCCGTAGGCAGCACAACGCGCCAAGATCCGGATGGCACCGAGGTGGGGTCCAGCAAGTTGCCGCACTAGTGTGGCCATCCTACAATGCTGCGCCAAAAGTCGGCGTGGGGTGCCCCGTTGGCCTGTGAGGCGGCGTCAGTAGCGGACCGATGTGCGAATAGGCCGAAGGCAGCACAACGCGCCAAGATCCGGATGGCACCGAGGTGGTGTCCAGCAAGTTGCCGCACTGGTGTGGCCATCCTACAATGCTGCGCCGAAAGTCGGCGTGGGGCGCCCCGTTGGCCTGTGAGGTGGCGTCAGTAGTGGACCGATGTGCGAATAGGGCCAAAGGCAGCGCAACGCGCCAAGATCCGGATGGCACCGAGGTGGGGTCCAGCAAGTTGCCGCACTGGTGTGGCCATCCTACAATGCTGCGCCGAAAGTCGGCGTGGGGCGCCCCGTTGGCCTGTGAGGCGGCGTCAGTCAGTGGGGGCTGTTTGAGGATCTGACTGCATTGGAAAGCAATGTGATGCTTTGCGTCGCCCCCAAGATGAAGGTTCCTCGGCTGCAGTGGGGCGCCCCTTGGTGTTTCACTCGCTATGCAGCTGAGTTGCGTGCGCACTTGCGGCGAATAGGCCGAAGGCAGCACAAAAATATTTTCAGAATGGAAGACACCACAAGGTGCTGAGATTCGGTTGGCACCGAGGTGGTGTCTAGCAAGTTGCCGCACTGGTGTGGCCATCCTACAATGCTGCTCCGAATAACGGCGTGGGGTGCCCGAAGGGGGGGGGAGGCGGCGTGAACGGGCATCCCCAGGTGGAGGCTCGTCTGCTGTAGTGGGGCGCCCCTTTACCGTTTCAGTTGCCATACAGCTGAGTTTCGGCCGCTCTTGATGCTACAGCGACAGGCGGCTGCAACAGGACTCCCAAAATGGCGGCCTGTTCTTTGGATTTGGGCCTGGTCCACTAAAATGTCCCTGGGACACCTTAGACCTCGGATGCTCGAATTTTTTTTCCTTTCCTCTACATGCAAAAAAGGTAAATGCCCGGTACGTTACCTGCCTCATCTGCCACGATGTACTCTCCAGAGGAACCGAAAAAAAATATAGTTATGGTAATTATACCATGCATCGTCATATGGAGAGGTGGCACCGATTAATTATAGTGCTGCACAAAAGAGAGATTTGGAGGAGAACCCCCAATCTGCCAGTACATTCACCAAAGAAGTGGCACTGACAGCATCAGAGGCAAGGGAAACGGTCCCAAATATTTAGAAGAACTTTGGAAAGATTAAAATGACATGTTTAGATTGTGGCAAATTAATTTCATGTGGACACATGAGTGTTACTCTAATAAATACAGCATATGAACATCATCATAGTCGATGGTTGGTGGAGACATTTTGACTATATCCTGGACCTGCCCGTCCTCGCCCAAAATGGCGCCGGAATAAATGGGACTCGTAACTCCTTGTTGTGTACTTGTTGCACAACCTTGATATCACGAGATACGTATGCAGTTTTGAAGCACATGGCGGGCGGGGACGAGAATTGATTGAATATTTCGACATCCCTATTGATATTAAGTTCTGATGTGTTATTGATTACTGTACTATTGAAAGTTCGAATTAACGTCACCCATGGTACTTGCCCGCAAATGTATATCTAGATAATTTTATTGTAACTGGCCCTGTCGTATTTTAATTATGAAATGTACGTCCACCGATTCCGCAACTGTTAGACACCTTAGTTCTTGCAACCTAATGGCCCGCCCGTTACGTTCCTCTACAGTGTAAATGTCTACTCATCATATACGATTACAGTTTGCTCCGTGGCCGGCCCACGTGGTTATAGGCCCGTATTTGTATACTGACATTTTCACAATAAAGGTTTTTAAAAGAAAACATGGTAGTAGTATTTACATTGGTAAAGTTTTTAATAATAGTCACTGTTTTAGAATCAGTAAAAGGCAAGTGAAATAAAGCAGTCTAATTACATGAAGGGTAAAAGGTATAATACGCAGGAACGCAGTAAAGATAAATGGTCAAGGGCTGTTGTGTTTTCTACTCCTGCAACATAAAGTGATCGATAAGAATCTGATATTCAGGCGTATCGGCGACTAAGACAGCAGGCCGAGCCTCTTTTGCTCAACGGCTCTGTCATGGGACGAAGAAACGCCCTTTTTCTCGAAAAAGGAATATATTTTACTTGCAGAACAGTTGTAAATTTTCCGGGAAAGTACATTAGCCTGGAACATTATAACATATGTTTAAGAAAAAATAATGTTCGAAAGTAATAAAAAGCGTAATTTTTAGGTCATATGACCAAGCCTTTCATCATTAGAATAAGAAAAGTAAATGAACCAGTGAAAAGTTTTATAAGTCACATGACCTGTTATGCTTACGTTACGCGCTGCGCGCCGCGCGCCGCGCCCCGGATCGCTTCCGGGAAGCTTCGCTTTGCGCACCGGAGCACTTCCGGATGCGCTAACGCGACAACGCAGGTCCAGAATATAGTCAAAATGTCTCCACCAACCAGCGGTCGGAACACAACCCCTTTCAGCAGGCTAAATAGTTCTGTTAAATGCCAACAGAAGGGACAGGCAACAAGAACCATCAGTCAAAGAGGGGAGGGCAAGTTCTTCTCTATCGGGTCACGTTGGGGCGCTACCGGAACTGATCGAATTGGTAGTCTACAGTGTTTCTGGATGTTTCAGACTGAAGCTGGCATCAGCATGAGAGCACCACCATCTCGTAGCTCCGTCGTGGCCATTCCACGAGCAATCATGGCAGCCGCTCCCCACCAGAAGCCTGCGGGAGTCGGGGGCCCCCAAGACTTTTGTAGAATCTTCAACGCTGAGGGGACGCTTTCGAGAATGGAGCCCAAGCCCTAGCAGACAAGCGTCCGAGTTCCAAGGTGTCGCAGGGCCATTTTAGTGGACCACGCCCAAATCTGAAGAGCCGGCCGCCATTTTGAGAGTCCTGTGGCAGCCGCCTATCGCTGCACCGCAAGAGCGGGAGCAACTCAACTACATGGTGAGCGAGACGCTGTAGTCGAAAGAGCGGGCGGTAAACAGCTGAATAGCGGAAGAGGCACAGTGTAGCAAAAGTGGGCGGAATGTCAACTGAAACGGTAAAGGGGCGCCCCACTACAGCGTGTCTTTAGGTGAAACGGATTGTGGGACAAGGTCAAGAATGGAAGAGTCACCAAAAGGCAAAAAGTTCCGCTTGACCCCGGGAGCCGGCCACCTATGTCGGGGGCGATCTCAGGCCACACCAGGGCAACACGACTTGGGGAGGGGGCCGGAGCCAAGCGCCCCCTCCGAGTCCGCGCCATCACACCGTCCCTCGGGGGCCTCCGTCAAGCGGTTCAGGGTGGCACCGCATCACATTGTTTTCAAATGCAGTCACGTCCTCAAACAGCCCCCACTTACATTGAGAATAGTGAAGCTGTAGCAAGTGCAAATAAGCTTCAGACAGTGTTACAAGCACTCCTCAAAACTTTGAACTATCAGAGTGCATGAGTTTCATGCTCGATCGATTGAGCTAGCCGGATCGGGCACCAAAAAGTATAAAATAGTTATGTAAATAGTTATTTAATAAAATGTTTTACCCTGTTACTTTGCTGGTGTGTTGTATATATTTGTAATATTTGCATATAGTTTATCGTTATTTTGGGCGGGGTGGGTGGCGGAGCCGAGCTGTCTTGCAGCCATCATGGTGTGGAGCTCAGTTCATCTCACTAGTTTCGTATTTCTCATGAGGGGTTGTTCCTAATGTTTCTATTTTAGCGAGGTCAAAAAGAGATCCCATTAGTGGTCTACTGATTTTGCTCGATTCCTTTTGTTTTTTTACACGATTTTTCACTATCTGCAAAGACTAAACAGAGTATTGCGACTCTGTGCTTGTTTGTAAATAGAGAATGAACCAAAGAGAACCAATTCTAAAACAGTAAATGCTTGGATAACAATCAATCAAATGGAGAGAGAAGCAGGCACGACGGATTACAACAGGGGCAAAGGCCTGCGTTAACTACCCTTCACTATCTGCAAAGAGAGAGTACTCCTAATAGAAATGAGGGGGGGGGGCAGCATTCAAAGCAGATCAGTGTGCATAAACACGAAAATGTTTTTACTTACCATGTTCTTGACATTCGACAGCTTATGATATTTGCTATTAAAAAACCATTGAAATTCATTTGAGATGTCATCAGTGATGTCATCAGTGATGTCACTGACCATGTCATGAATGATGTAATATGTGACATCATCAGCAGTGAATTGCGGGTGCGCGATATATAGTTAGTGCAACTAACTATATATGGAATTTCAATGGTTTTGTGTGAGTAAAATAAGGTTTTTTAAATGCTAATTCCTAACTATATATGGTCTCTAACCTATGGTTTTTTCAGTGAATATATATATATATATATTCACTGAAAAAACCATAGGTTTTAAACACGTTATAGTTAGGAAGTAGCATTAAAAAACCTATGAAATTCACTGAAAAAACCATAGGTTTTACACACGTTATAGTTAGGAAGTAGCATTTACAAAACCTATGAAATTCACTGAAAAAACCATAGGTTTGACACCAGTTATAGCTAGCTGGAAATTTTACTCGCATAAAACCAATGAAATTCCCACGTTATAGTTAGTTGGACTCACTATAACTTGCGCGTGCAATGCACTGCTGATGACGTCACATATTACATCACTCATGACATGGTCAGTGACATCAGTCATGACATCACTGATGACACCATCCTTGTGACAGAGTGACAGACCTCTTTTCACTGTAATGTAACCCTTGAAACACATATTCAAAAATAGAAACAAACATTTTCAAAAAAATGGAGATACCCATACCAGTTACAACAACCAATTCAATAATTCCACCATCTATATACACATCCACTCATTGATCAACAGTTCTATATAGTCACTCATACATATACTCACTCATGATATGTAGTGATACACCTATACATCCTGTTACACACCGACAGTCATCCAAAAGATACTCTCACACATATTCACACATGCAAATAAACGATTGAACATCCATTTATTTGCATATACAGCTATACCCACACAACCACCTTACTTCTATGGAAACTTATACATACTTACTCTCTTAAACAATCACTTATAGAAACACATACTTATCTAAACAGGAACTCTTACAATCTCTTTCTCTCACATATACTCAGTTATATACATCAATATTCACATATATTAGATTAAAACATATGTAGTTACTGATAAAGACACTAGTGAGACAGTCATTCACTCACTAACACACACATATACACACTCTTCCACCCATACAGTCCTGCACATATGCTGTCTTCAAAACACATACAGAGAGAGAGTCAGTCATTCATGCATCTATGTGTTAAGTAATACCCCCACCAAACCATACAAACACTCATACTGATACTAACAAAAACATCTAATAACCCATATACATACACATGTAGCTACTCACAACCCATGCAACCACTTATACACAAACTGAAACACTAATACATATATTTAAATATTTAAACATTACTCTCTAATATATGTATTCACTAAGATACACCTAATAAACCAGTTAACCAATCAATTTTTTTTTTTTAAAACATCCAAGTAATCACTTATTTAAACATTTATTCTTCTATCAACTTTTACATATACATATATAACCCATATTTATTTTTTAAAAAGACACACATTCACTGGATAGTGTCATCAGTGATGTCATGACTGATGTCACTGACCATGTCATGAGTGATGTAATATGTGACGTCATCAGCAGTGCATTGAACGCGCAAGTTATAGTGAGTCCAACTAACTATAACGTGGGAATTTCATTGGTTTTATGCGAGTAAAATTTCCAGCTAACTATAACTGGTGTCAAACCTATGGTTTTTTCAGTAAATTTCATAGGTTTTGTAAATGCTATTTCCTAACTATAACGTGTGTAAAACCTATGGTTTTTTCAGTGAATATATATATATATATATATATATATATATATATATTCACTGAAAAAACCATAGGTTATAGACCATATATAGTTAGGAATTAGCATTTACAAAACCTTGAAAATTCACTGAAAAAACCATAGGTTATAGACCATATATAGTTAGGAATTAGCATTTAAAAAACCTTATTTTACTCACACAAAACCATTGAAATTCCATATATAGTTAGTTGCACTAACTATATATCGCGCACCCGCAATCCACTGCTGATCATGTCACATATTACATCATTCATGACATGGTCAGTGACATCACTGATGACATCATCCAGTGACTGTGTGTTTCTGTAAAGTTTAAATATGTTTTAGATATTGAAGAATGAGTAGATGTATAACTGTCTGGACGAAGGATTTAGTAGGTGCATGACTGAATGTATGAGTGAGTGATTAAATGTGTCTCACTGAGTGCATGGGTTAGTGACTAAACTGTCTTAATTTGTGCATCATTATGTCTGTTGTTCTGTAAACTACTGCATGTGTTGATCAGTAGCTATATGATTAACTATATGGGTTATTGATTGATTGTCCAAGTATTTGTATGGGAGACTGAGTGTGTGTGTGGCTGGCTGGGAGGTGTGTGACTCTGTGCAGATCAATGTGTACTTGTATCAATGATTGTATAAGAAAGTAAGTATGTGTTACTATATGTTTGAAAATGTAAGGTGCTCTATGTTTAACTGTATAGACAAGAAAATGGAAGTGTGATTGATTCTTTACAGGACTGACTAGGTGTGTGAGTAACTCCATGGATGAGTGGCAGAGTGTGAGTGTCTGTATAGGTGTATGAGTGCATATGATAGTGTTGTAAAGATGAGTGATTGTATGTATGAATGATTGTATGGGTGAATGAGTGAATGTGTGTGTAGACGTAGGAATCAGTGAGTACGTATGTAGTAACTAGTATTGGTGTGTCAATGGTTTCAAAAATTATACTCTGTATTTAACACTGGGTGAAACAGAGGTTATATTAAAATGTGAGGAGATGCATTGTATTGTCACATGAATGATATCATCAGTGATGTGGTCATTGATGTCAAATGAGATGTCATCAGTGATGTCATCAGTGATGTCATTTGAGATGTCATCAGTGATGTCATCAGTGATGTCACTGACCATGTCATGAATGATGTAATATGTGACATGATCAGCAGTGGATTGCGGGTGCGCGATATATAGTTAGTGCAACTAACTATATATGGAATTTCAATGGTTTTGTGTGAGTAAAATAAGGTTTTTTAAATGCTAATTCCTAACTATATATGGTCTATAACCTATGGTTTTTTCAGTGAATTTTCAAGGTTTTGTAAATGCTAATTCCTAACTATATATGGTCTATAACCTATGGTTTTTTCAGTGAATTTCAATGGTTTTTTAATAGCAAATATCATAAGCTGTCGAATGTCAAGTACGTGGTAAGTGAAAACATTTTCGTGTTTATGCACACTGATCTGCTTTGAATGGTGCCCCCCCCCCCTCATTTCTATTAGGAGTACTCTCTCTTTGCAGATAGTGAAAGGTAGTTAACGCAGGCCTTTGCCCCCGTTGTAATCCGTAGTGCCTGCTTCTCTCTCCATTTGATTGATTGTTATCCAAGTATTTACTGTTTTAGAATTAGTTCTCTTTGGTTCATTCTCTATTTACAAACAAACACAGAGTCGCAATACTCTGTTTAGTCTTTGCAGATAACGAAAAATCGTGTAAAAAAAAAGAAAAGTAATCGAGCAAAATCAGTAGGCCACTAATGGGATCTCTTTTTGACCTCGCTAAAATAGAAACATTAGGAACAACCCCTCATGACAAATACAAAACTAGTGAGATGAACTGAACTCCACACAATGATGGCTGCAAAACAGCTCGGCTCCGCCACCCACCCCGCCCAAAATAACGATAAAGAGCGGCTGCCATGATTGGTTGCGGAATGGCCACAACGGAGCTACGAAATGGCGCTGCTCTCATGCTAACCCCAGCTTCGGTCTGAAACATCCAGAAACACTGTAGACTACCAATTCGATCAGTTCCGGTAGCGCCCCAATGTAACCCGGTAGAGAAGAACTAGCCCTCCCCTCTTTGACTGATGGTTCTTGTTGCCTGTCCTTTCTGTTGTCATTTAACAGAACTATTTAGCCTGCTGAAAGGGGTTGTGTTTCGACCGCTGGTTGGTGGAGACATTTTGACTATATTCTGGACCTGCGTTGTCGCGTAATGCGTCATATGACGCGCCGCGTTAGCGCATCCGGAAGTCATCCGGGGCGCGCAGCGCGTAACGTAAGCATAACAAGTCATGTGACTTGTTAATAAAACTTTTCATTGGTTCATTTTACTTTTCTTATTCTAATGATGAAAGCCTTGGTCATATCACCTAAAAATTACGCTTTTAATTACTTCCGAACATTATTTTCTCTTAAATATATGTTATAATGTTCCAGGCTAATGTACTTTCCCGGAAATTTTACAACTGTCCTGCAAGTAAAATATATTCTTTTTTCGAGAAAAAGAGCGTTTCTTCGTCCCATGACGGAGCCGTTGAGCAAAAGAGGGTCGACCTGCTGTCTTAGTCGCCGATACGCCTGAATAAGAGATTCTTATCGATCACTTTATGTTGCAGGAATAGAAAACACAACAGCCCTTGACCATTTATCTTTACTGCGTTCCTTCGTATTATACCTTTTACCCTTCATGTAATTGGTCTGCTTTATTTCACTTGCCTTTTAATGATTCTAAAACAGTGACTATTATTAAAAACTTTACCAATGTATACACTACTACCATGTTTTCTTTTAAAAACCTTTATTGTGAAAATTTCATTATACAAATACGAGCCTATAACCACGTGGGCCTGCCACGGAGCAAACTGTAATCGTATATGATGAATAGACATTTACACTGTAGAGGAACGTAACGGGCGGGCCATTAGGTTGCAAAAACTAAGGTGTCTAACAGTTACGGAATCGGTGGACGTACATTTTATAATTAAAATACGACAGGGCCAGTTTCAATAAAATTATCTAGATATACATTTGCGGGTAAGTACCATGGGTGACGTTAATTCGAATTTTCAACAGTACAGTAATCAATAACACATCAGAACTTAATATCAATAGGGATGTCGAAATATTCAATCAATTCTCGTCCCCGCCCGCCATGTGCTTCAAAACTGCATACGTATCTCGTGATTTCAAGGTTCTGCAACCAGTACACAACAAGGAGTTATGAGTCCCATTTATTCCGGCGCCATTTTGGGCGAGGACGGGCAGGACCAGGATATAGTCAAAATGTCTCTACCAACCATCGACTATGATGATGTTCATATGCTGTATTTATTAGAGTAACACTCATCTGCCCACATGAAATTAATTTACCACAATCTAAACATGTCATTTTAATCTTTCCAAAGTTCTTCTAAATATTTGGGACCGTTTCCCTTGCCTCTGAAGCTCTCAGTGCCACTTCTTTGATGAATGTACTAGCAGGTCAGGGGTTCTCCTCCAAATCTCTCTTTTATGCAGCACTATAATTAATTGGTGCCACCTCTCCATATGACGATGCATGGTATAGTTACCACAACTATATTTTTTTTCGGTTCCTCTGGAGAGTTCATCGTGGCAGATGAAGCGTGTAACATACCGGGCATTTACCTTTTTTTGCATGTACAGGAAAGGAAAAAAAAATAGAGCGTCCGAGTTCTAAGGTGTCCCAGGGCCATTTTAGTGGACCAGGCCCAAATCCAAAGAACAGCCATCTCACAGGCTAATGGGGCGACCCACGCCGAGTTTCAGCATTGTAGGATGACCACACAAGTACAGCAACTTGCTAGACATCACCTCGGTGCCATCCGGATCTCGGCGCCCCACTGCAGATGAAGTGCCTCTCAACTATGAAACCACCACGGTGACATCCGGATCTTGGCGCGTTGTGCTGCCTTCGGCCTATTCGCACATCGGTCCGCTACTGACGCCATCTCACAGGCTAATGGGGTGACCCACGCCGAGTTTCAGCATTGTAGGATGACCACACCAACTTGCTAGACATCACCTCGGTGCCATCCGAATCTTGGCATCTCAACGCCTAGTGGTATCTTCCATACAGAAAATATTGTTACGCTGCCTTTGGCCCCATTCGCACATCAGTCCGCAACTTAGACATCACCTCGATGCCATCCGGATCTTGGCATCTCAGCGCCTTGTGGTGTCAGTCAGAAAATATTGTTGCGCTGCCTTTGGCCCCATTCGCACATCAGTCCGCTACTGACACCATCTCACAGGCCAATAGGGCGCCCCACGCTGACTTTTACCATTGTACGATGGCCACACCAGTGGCACAACTTGCTAGACATCACCTCGGTGCCATCCGAATCTTGGCATCTCAACGCCTAGTGGTATCTTCCATACAGAAAATCTTGTTACGCTACCTTTGGCCCCATTCGCACATCGGTCCGCAACTTAGACATCACCTCGGTGCCATCCGGATCTTGGCATCTCAGCGCCTTGTGGTGTATTCTCTTCAGAAAATATTGTTGAGCTGCCTTTGGCCCCATGCGCACATCCGTCCGCAACTTACACATCACCTCGGTGCCATCCGGATCTTGGCATCTCAGCGCCTTGTGGTGTCTTCTACTCCGAAAATATAGTAGAAAATATTGTTGCGCTGCCTTTGGCCCCATTCACACATCAGTCCGCTACTGACACCATCTCACAGGCCAACAGGGCGCCCCACGCCGACTTTTACCATTGTACGATGGCCACACCAGTGCCACAACTTGCTAGACACCACCTCGGTGCCATCCGGATCTTGGCATCTCAGCGCCTTGTGGTGTCTTCAAATCAGAAAATATTGTTGCGCTGCCTTTGGCCCCATTCGCACATCGGTCCGCTACTGACGCCATCTCACAGGCCAACGGGGCACCCCACGCCGACTTTCAGCATTGTAGGATGGCCACACCAGTGCGGCAACTTACTAGACACCACCTCGGTGCCATCCGGATCTTGGCGCGTTGTGCTGCCTTCGACCTATTCGCACATCGGCCCGCTACTGACACAAACTCACAGGCCAACGGGGCGCCCCACGCCGACTTTCAGCATTGTAGGATGGCCACACCAGTGCGGCAACTTACTAGACACCACCTCGGTGCCATCCGGATCTTGGCGCGTTGTGCTGCCTTCGGCCTATTCGCATATCGGTCCGCTACTGACGCAAACTCACAGGCCAACGGGGCGCCCCACGCCGACTTTCAGCATTGTTGGATAGCCACACCAGTGCGGCAACTTACTAGACACCACCTCGGTGCCATCCGGATCTTGGCGCGTTGTGCTGCCTTCGGCCTATTCGCACATCGGTCCGCTACTGACGCAAACTCACAGGCCAACGGGGCGCCCCACGCCGACTTTCAGCATTGTAGGATGGCCACACCAGTGCTGCAACTTGCTGGACACCACCTCGGTGCCATCCGGATCTTGGCGCGTTGTGTTGCCTTCGGCCTATTCGCACATCGGTCCGCTACTGACGCCGCCTCACGTGCCAACGTATTTTCTCCTAATTTTACACCCTATGCCGCATAACAGGTCATGTGACTTGTTTATAAAACTTTTCATTGGTTCATTTTACTTTTGGTTTCCTAATGATGGAAGGCTTGATCATGTGACCTAAAAACAACACTTTTCATAGGATGAAAACTTTTTTTTTTCCCCAAACGATGAAAGCCCCACCTTGTTTCTGGATGTTTCAGACTGAAGCTGGCGTCAGCATGAAAGCACCACCATCTCGTAGCTCAGTCGTGGTCATTCCACGAGCAATCATGGCAGCCGCTCCCCACCAGAAGCCTGCAGGAGTCGGAGCCCCCAAAACTTTTGATGAATTCTCAAGGCGGAGGGGACGCTTTCGAGAATGAGGTCCAAGACCTAGCAGACAAGCGTCCGATTTCCAAGGTGTCCCAGGGCCATTTCAGTGGACCAGGACCAAAAAGGAAACAGCCTGCCGCCATTTTGAGAGTCCTGTGACAGCCGCCTATCGCTGCACCGCAAGAGTGGGCGCAACTCAGCTGAATTGCGGCTTTTGACACAGTGGACCAAAAACGGACGGAATGGCAACTGAAACGGTAAAGGGGCGCCCCACTACAACAGACGAGACTCCACCTGGAGAGGCCCGTTCACGCCGCCTCCCCCGGGGCGCTCCACGCCGTTATTCGGAGCAGCATTGTAGGATACCAAAACCAGTGCGGCAACTTACTGGACATCACCTTGGTGCCATCGTTCTGCTGCCTTGGAACTATTCGCGCAACAGTTTGCTACTGATGACCCACCCCCCGCGACGCCCCATGCCGTTATTTGCTGGGTGGCAACTTACTAGACATCACTTTCGTGTCATCTAGATTTCGGCGCGTTCTGCTGCCTTGGAACTATTCGCACAACAGTTTGCTACTGATGACCCACCCCCCGCGACGCCCCACGCCGGAAATCTGGACGTTGTGCTGCGTTGGGACTATTCGCACAGCCGACCGCTACTTCGTTGTTTTTCCCTAAAAATGTTTATATGTTATTACTATTTTTGTTTTCTTGTATATATTTATAAATTATTAAAGTTTTATAATCTTACTACTTTGTCGGAGTGCTATATATTTTTAATGTGACACATAATTGTAAAAACTTTGATGTACAAACAGTCATCCCTGGAATCTTCCGCTTCAGGCTCGGTCCCCTCCCCAATCACAATACAGGATGGTTTTCAGATAATAGCAACGCTTCTGCTGTGACGGATCTCATCGAGTGTGGGCCTTGATCTACTATAACTCCTTTGAAGAGGGGTGATTCTTTACAGCTGTGGCCATAAACTACATCTGCAGGGCTAGCTGATACCCTAGGACCAGCCTGGACAATCGGACACAGAGGAAAAGGAGTGTCAGAGGGTGCGGTAGTGAATAGGGCGAAAGGGAGGTGTCGGGCGGGCACAGGGTGTGATTCTCAGGGAACAGCAGCGCAGATGGGGGAGGTTTATTACCCATGCATAAGACAGAGAGCGGGGGTGACCACTGCCTGGGGGAGATGTTTGCGAGGGTGGGGAGCCATGCTAAGGATCGACAGCGTGCACAGAGTGGGTCTGGTCAAGGCATCTAAAATGGCTGCCGTGCACGACAAAAGTGTGGCATTTGAAAAAAGACAAGATGGCGCAGACAATGTTTTTCAACACTTCCTGATTTCCTTCGAATCGAACGTTAACAGACGTAGACGTTGGGGCATATTACCAAAGTTAAGCGATATTTATCCCTAACGATGCTTAGCAACAATTTTTTTACCGTCAGAAATTATCGCAGATAAACCTTGCTATTATCAAGGTTTATCGGAAATATGATAAAAAACGACCGCAATGCATTAATATCGCTGAAAACTCAGCGATATTCATGCATTACCGAGCTAATGCTCTTAGCCATGTTATCCACCTCCCATTGGATAACATGGCTAAGAACTGCTCAGGGCAGGTGGTAGCTTTTAGAGATATTCGCCATTATCTCGAATATTTCCAAAAGTTGATAATAGGAGATAGCGATGTTAGCGACTGTTTCCAGTCGCTAACATCTTGGCATGCCCACTTTGCATGTCATTAGTGGTAAATATCACTCACATGCAAAGTGGGGCCCAAGATGGTCGCTATCTTCTACTAGCCGTCGCTAACTGGTGTTAGCAACAGCTAGGTAATACACATATAATTTTATCTCCGCGAAGCGGAGCGCTGTTACTGATATATATCTTGTTTCTGAACGTTAATTTCTCAAAATGCACTGAAGCACATATATTGAGACCTAGCAAAGGCACATCGGGCTACCAGTCCCTACAATTTTGCCAAGTTTCGTGCAAATCCATTCAGCTGTTCGATCCTACCGAGAGACAAGATGGCGGCCGCTACGGACTGTTTGGAATGTTTACAGACACCGGAGAGCCAATCAGCTTCGCTTCGCAAAGCTCCGTAACGCGATAAGTACGCGAAGCGGTGCGCTGTTACAGATATATACCTTTTTTTGAACGTTAATTTCTCAAAATCCACTGGAGCACATATATTGAGATCTAGCAAAGGCACATCGGGCTACCAGTCCCTACAATTTTGCCAAGTTTCGTGCAAATCCATTCAGCTGTTCGATTATTATTATTTTTATTTTTTTTTGCCCCGCGGGGCCCTTTTAAAACCTCCACATCAAACCTAGGGGGTGAGCGACAATGTACTATGCCCCCTTATGGTCATTTGCCCCTTCGCTTTGGCCTCCTCTTGTCTCTCGATCCTACCGAGAGACAAGATGGCGGCCGCTACGGACTGTTTGGAATGTTGACAGACGCCGGAGAACCAATCAGCTTCGCTTCACAAAGCTCCGTTGCGCGAAAAGTCCGCGAACCAGAGCGCTGCCCGGTCCGCTGTTACAGATATATATCTTTTTTTAAACGTTAATTTCTCAAAATCCACTGGAGCACATATATTGAGACCTACAAAAGGCACATCGGGCTACCAGTCCCTACAATTTTGCCAAGTTTCGTGCAAATCCATTCAGCCGTTCGGGCTAAAAGTGAGGCCAACCGCCCTATGGAAATTAACATGGGAAAAACGCGTTTTGGGACCCCCCTTTTTTCTCGGCCCCCCCTTGACGAACCCCCCCCAAATTTTTAAGGGCTGCTCAGAAACAAAATGTGCCATTTTCCTGAAAATTTCAGCCAATTCCGTCCACAAACGCCAAAGTTATTAGACATAGAATTTTCAAAAAACCCATAGAGAAAAAATCCTAACTATATATACCTACTGGCGACCGCCAGTAGGTAATATATATATATATATATATATATATATATATATATATATATATATTACCTACTGGCGGTCGCCAGTAGGTAGTTATAGTTAGGACCTAGTTTCCATAGGAAATCCTCAACATTCTATTTGGATTAACTTTGGCCCTGGTGGATGAATCTTTGCGAATTTCTCAAAGAAGATGGCTCGGTCCGCTTCGCTCCTTCCCTGAAAGTTTGGGGGGGAATGGTGAAGTGGGGGCTGAGATAAAAGGGGGTCCCAAAACGTGTTTTCTCCATGTTATTTTCCATAGGACGTTTAGACACGGCTACAGGTCGAACGGCTGAATGGATTTATAAGAAATTTGGCAAAACTGTAGAGTCCGGCTCGCAGATTACGCTTTTTTTGGAATGGTGTAAATCTGTTCAGTAGTTGCTGAGAAAATTAAAGTTAAAGTCAATTATATATCTATAAGCGCGCACGGGTGCGCGCACTCAAGCGGCTGCGCGCGAGCGGAATTTTTTTTTGCTGCGTGACGTCTGTTAACGTTCGATTCGAAGGAAATCAGGAAGTGTTGACCGCCATTTTGTCACTGCGAGTAAATATATTGTCATTTCAAAGCGTTGGAACATGGAAAGGGGAGAAGGTAGAGATTGTTTTGCTGCGTAGGTTCTCTCAGGGTGTGCAGTAAGGCCCTTAAATGCGAAAATATATATATATATATATTTTTTTTAAGTTGCGGGGTGCGTGCACTCGGGCGCGCACACCTATTTACAAGAGTGTGAAAATGGAGATAAATCAGAAGTTTGAGTGCTTTGATATAAGGTGGCTCTGAAAAGAGCCCTTGTGTTAATTGAGTTTTTTCTGCATTTATAAGTAAGTACCGATGCAGAGTCTGATGTTGCAGAGGAAGATTCTATTTCCCTCATCCGTGAAATGAACACCATCTGTCCTATAGATGTCTTGCATGTGGTAACGCAAGTTGTTGTGGTAAATAGAACCCATGCTATAATCTCTGAGGAAAGCAGAAACAGATTTATTAACATGTCTCCTTGCTTTCTCAATTTGTGCACAATGTTGATTGGACCAATTCCATTTCTGTCTTTGGCATATATTGGAATATACCAAGGCAGTTCGAGGAAAAAGTGTCATCAATTGTCGAAAGGTGTCTTTTAGAAGCATTTCCAGACCTACCCCAGTCAATGTGCCTAGATCGTTCCCACCACAGTGCACAATTATAAGGTCTGGTTCTGGGAGATGCATAAAAGTTTTCACCAATGGTATTAATTGGTGACATCTTAATCCTCTTTGCCCAATCCACGTTATCTGCACATTTGGTAAATCAAGGTTGGAAATTCGTCTGCTTGCTGCATATTTTCCACTGCAGTGAATATAGCTGTGTCCTAAAAGCCAAACCTTCATTTTCAAGGCAGATGCCCTCGTACTCCAATGGGTTCTGGAAGTGGAATGGCAGTTAGAAGCTGAAAGTCAGGATAAAAAAATGGATGAAGCTTGGTGTGGTTGAAAAACGAAAAATGATTGGTTGATTCTAATACGTGAAGATTGAAGACTACGTTGCATGTTAATGTTATGTAAAAGAAAAAGTAGTATTGGGTGTGAAAAAAATGACATGTAACAGAGCTGTGGATAGGCAGGTGTTTCTGGAGGGAAAACAGTGTTGTTAGTTTGCTGTAGAACGTTGAGATATGAACTTTTGACCTGTGCCTTCAGCCAGGTGCAGAATGAGGTGTTACCATGGAAACAGCCAGAGATGGCAGTGGGTGATGGGTGACTTTTATGTGACATTGAAAATATTGTGAGGGACAACCAACTGAAATGTAAATTTGAATACAAAATTTTGCGGGAGGAAATATGATTGGCTGAAGAGACATATATGAGTCTGTATTGACTGGATATCTGTGCCATTGAATTTTGGTTGCAGTGATAGCAGCATAATTGAGACTTCCGTCAAACGAATATCTATTTTGTGACTGTCACTGTTGTACATCGTACAAAGCATTGGTAAAGGGAAGTCTGTAACTGTTTGTTTTGTCATGTACCGTAAAATATGGTTTACTCACAAACAATGATTGCTTTTCCTCATAGTTTGAAACTAAACTCATTTTTGGCTGTCACAATGTGTTGTATTTCTAAAACTATTTTTAATTTAAATGTGAAATATGAAGTTTAAAATATGTTTAATATAAAGAGTAATTATTTGTGTGATTTTGAAGCCTTTATATATAATGAGAGAAGTTGTTTATGAAGTGAAAAAATGATATTAGCAGAGAGACAGATAATGCAGATAGAGAGAGAAATGGTAAATTACATGTGATACCGTCGTGAAAAAATGTTAATGGTTAATGAATTCGTAAACTTTCTGTCACACGACAAAATTAGAGTGCGGTTTCTGGACGCGGCCTGCATTGGTGGGTGTAGGGTGAGAGGGGCAGGTGGTTGAGTGAAATAAAATGAAAAGTTGGTATATTACATGTGATACCGTGTTGAAAAAGTGGTAATGTTTAATGAATTCTTAAAGTTTGTGTCAGACGACAAAATTATAGTACGGTTTGTGGCCGCGGCCTGCGATGGTGGGCGTAGGGTGAGAAGGGCAGGTGGTCGAGTAAAATAAAATAAAAAGTTGGTACATTACATGTGATATCTTCTTGAAAAAGTGGTAATGCTTAATGAATTCTTAAACTTTCTGACAGACAACAAAATTACATTGTAGTTTGTGGCCGCGGCTTGCACTTCTGGGGTGAGAGGGGGAGGTGGTCGAGTAAAATAAAATGAAAAGTTGACCATGAGGTTGTACACAGATTTGTGCAGTAAATGTGTTTGTAAATTGAGGTACCAAACGGAGTATAAAAATATCTCTCTCACTCCTGCTGTTTGACTGCATCTTCATCTCCCTTCTGTTTTCCATCTCCGTTGCCCTGTGTTATCTTATTGTGTGTGTGTCTGTCAGTGTCTGCCTTCAGTCCGGGTTGAGGAACTTTGCTGTGGAGGCACACACAGATAGTCTCATCAAAGTAGTTGGAACGTTTTGAAAAAACTATTTATATAATTGAAATGCTTTTTTGAAGCGCTAGTGAATGTTTTCTTTCACAATTACCACTCGGTTGTTTCCATAGAGCAGAGGGTATGTTGTATTTCACTACTTAGTGCCTCTGCATCTGCACTCTGTTCTCTGGTGGCTGGCGGAGAAGTGTTTGTTATTGTGGAGATTAAAGCGTGATAAGGAGTGAAATATGACATAGCGTCTGGTCTGTAGAAGCGTGGGAGCAGTGATTAACACTGAGAGAAGCGGAACTGCGATAGTGCTTGGTAAGAGTAATAAATTATTTTTTTACAGAGGTACAACTGTCTGCATGGTGCGCGACCTACTAAGAAAGGGTTCACAGGCTGTTATAGGCCTGTGGGTTCTAGTATGAGTAAGTCAGGTCGACAAAAGAAAATATTAAGTTAGTACAGCTGAAGTTACGTGGAACACATGAATACTGTTTCAATATACAATCATTTTAGTTGAGATTATGGATTAAAAGAGAGAACGTGTATATTTGAAATGTTTATTCAGAAATGCACTGTTTTCAAGGCAAGTTTCTTATCGAATACGAGTACAGACATTGCAAAAAACAAAGTAATCGGTATAGCCACTAGTACATAAAATACAAACGGTATAGTTGATGAAAAATGAATATGGTTTAGCAAAATTAATTATACACTCTTATGAGGAAGTATATTGGGGCAGATTTATGAAGGCCTTGCGCCGCCGGTGCGTCACTTTTAACATGGGAAAAAGTGACACACCGGCGGCGCAAGGCCTTCATAAATAAGGCTCATTATATGTTAATAAATGGAAGAAGGTCTCTGGCCTTTCAGTTTAGGAACGATACATGAAAATGCTAGTGGTTAGACAATATGTCTTTATCAATGAGCTCTCTGCATGCGAAGTACTATCACGTTTCTGTTATGCTATTGTGTAAGGGAAAAAAAACGCGCCAAAACCGACAAAATGGCGAGAGGTGCATGTATGTAATGTGTTGGATCGTTCGCAAATCAGTGTTGAGAAGAACTACTGTATTGAGATATCTTTTGAAGGTTGCAGTATTGCATTTGAAGTACAGTACGAAAAACAATGGAAATATTATTGAAAGAACATATTTTTCTCTTATGTATTAAAAAATATTTTAGTTTATGGAAAATTAAAGGAGCAGAGGTGTGTGAGGCGGAAATAAGCAGTTCAAATGCGAAATGGCATTTACAGTTATAAAAAACTCATTCTATATTTACACATTAATTAGGGCACATGTAGCATATATTACCGAGTTTTGCTTTGAGTACGTTTGAAAGAACATAAGATAAGATATACAATAGAATTGTTGAGATTAGTCTTTAATAAAAAATAAAGTTCAAAATTGAGTAGCTGAAGAAAAAAAATTTTGTCCACAGAAAAGATCCAAATTTAACCAGCAGGAAATCATAATGTCCACTGTTAGTAAAGCCAATAGGTCTGTTCATGTTAAGAAAATATCCAAGAAAACGTGAAAAAGATAGGGAGGCAAAACGAAATGTGGACGTCAATGGCTTGTATAACAGTCATCCAAGTATTGTATAGGCGAAGTAGGCAGCAACTGCTTCTAACAGGAAGTCACTGTTATGATCCGAAAACATGTCAGCCATCCAATTGAAAAGAGGAAAGCAGCATTCATGATCTGTTATTATCGGAGCCTCTAGTACCATCAGAGGACAGCTCGTGGGTTTTCAATGTAGCTGTCTGTCAGGAAATCTTGCGCCGCTGCGAATATATTCCAATGACCTAGAACTCCTTGTATCGCTGCAAAGGCCATAATCCCTCCGTTGCAACATAGCTGTTCATGATCAATTAACGGATTCATGAGATGATTGTAATTCACTTCAGGAGGTACCAAGTTGCAGAGACATAAGTCCAGGGCCCACATGAAATCACAGCTCAGGCAATGAAATACAGGCTGTACACAGGTGAAATAGGAATATCGAAATGATAATCGATATGAAGTATTCAGAGTCGAGAGTGCTAAGATGCCGTAGTAGTCAAGCATCTTCTGGCGAAATAGTACTAAGTGTTCCGGCTTGTTTGCGAAGACAGGAGGGACATCCATTTTGAAATAAACGAGATGGGAACACAAACGTCGCAGCACTGGCAGTTCAACAGGAAGTCCACAGAAATAGGTCGCAGAGCATGGAGTGAAGAGTAGCAGAATGACTTGATATAATTTTTGGCAGTCCGGTCACTAAACCATTGCTTAGTAGTTATAAAAAAAATAGCCTGTCTTGAAGTGGAGGATGCGTTTAAAATTAAGGGAGTCACCTCAGTAAATTGTAAAGGAAGGCCACTCTTTTATAAGGAATGGTGTTGTCTGTGAATATTAGCTAAGTGAAAGATATGTTCGCGAACAGATGCTACGCTAACTTCTTTTTTGTGACAATAAGGCTGTTGTTCATGTGTTGTGATTCAAGGCCGGAATTCGCTGCCAGATGGAAACATCAAGGTTCAAATGCGTGGGGTAGATAAACTACATTCTTAAAGGGAAGCAAATGCAGAGTGATTTTTACCGCGTAAGCTTTGTCGTTTAAAAAGTCATAGTGATTTTCATTATATGTAAAAAATAATATCACTGATGAAGAATGAAAAAAAATCGTTATAATAATAGGCACTGGTGTATTTTTGGGAAGATATGCAACATTACAGGGATTCCACTTAAATAAGTCATGTAATTGAAAGTGCCTGCATGTGGACGACTAAATACATGTTTAGGCGTTTAATATGCAGCTTTGAAAAAAAACGTGTGTATGGTTTAAAAATGAAATGTAAAGGTTTAAAGCAGGAGTTTCCAAAGCGGTCCTGGAGGGCCAGATGTATGGTAGATTAAAAAAATTACTACATGTTTTTCAATGGGGTTATCTTAAACATATGTTTCTTTATCTACTGTGCAGTTTTTCTGCATGTTGCCTATTCTTTGATTTTTACTGTTGCTGTGTCTTATACATTTTCCAGGGGCGGGTATAGGGTCATGGCAGCCCTGGGCAGGGAGCGTAGGTAGGGGGCTCTGTAACAGGGGGGTTGGGCGGGGCGGAGCGTGCAGCCCACTGAATAGGGGGGGTGGATCAAGGTGTTTGGAAGTGGAACAGAGCCAGAGCACGCCAAATTCCTGCCATGGGCCGCTACGCAAATATGTATGCATCCTTAGAGGATTATTATATTAAGGATATATATTAATATGGTGGCTACTGGGGTTTGGTGGTCCTGTGCAGGTGTACTGCTTGCATATGCCCAAGGTTGGCCCTGTATTTTCTGTCTATGCACTTGTTCTCCGTCACATGGGCTTTTAGTTATGAAGGCCTTGTGTCGCTGGTGCATCAGTTTTAACATGGGAAAAAGTGACATATCTGTGGCGCAATGGTTTCATAAATGAGACATTTTGTATCTTATTGTAATGATAGAGAATCTTGGGGAATTTATCTGTTATGCTTGTTCTTTGCTATAATGGCTCTATGTTGTGTAAGAAATAAGTCTGTAATAAGTTAATTAAATTTTATTATTTTCTTTTTTACAGTGTTTGGTGGTGAAAAGCAACAACCTGCCTTCTGAATTACACAATTTGAGGAATTATATTCTTTTTTTCAGGTGAGTTGGTATTTTTGCATAGGCAATTTTTTTGAGTGCACATGAAAATAATGAAGAAGATTTTTTAAATGTTTGTAAAATTTCATTTTGAAATATGATTTTATTTTGAATTATTCACATGGGTTGTATCTGCTTATACTAGATATGTATTTTGAGATATTCTCCACTGACAGTTGAAATTATCTTTTAATCGGCTTGGTGCATGTGTTGTTTTTGATGGAGTTCAGATTTATGGATCATTGGGGTATAATTCTTTCATGTTTCCATTGAAGTACTCATGATTTTTGAAATCTTGTTGCATTATGTTTGGCAGTCTTTCTCCTTTATTTACAGAGAGGTATTATGATATGGTTCTAGGTGTGATGGGTATCTTTCCTGCATATCTGTGATTATACTATGTATAGGTATTGTTTTACATATTCATGCAGAGGTTTATTATGAGGTTGTTCTTCATGCTTAGTATGACATTTTGTATATGCTATGACATTTACATGGTGAGTATGCTGTTGAAACATAAAAGGAACTGTCTCTGTGGGAAGTAGTAATCTGTTAAGTGAATGCTATGGTTTGTATAGTGTGAGCCTTCTCTTCAGAGTGCATATAGTTTACATAGCTCTTTGTACTGGTGAACTGAAAAAATGGGTCTCTAAAAATTAATTCTACAGTTAATCAATATTTGTGATATCTAGAAAATCTAAAAAGAAATTTTACCGTAAAATGTCTTTTAAGAACAGTAATTATTTAATGGAAAAAAAAAGATCAGTGTTAATGTTTAGGGTTATATTGCCAATTTCTTTTCAAAACAAGCGGAACGTGGTATCTTAATATATATACAGTTAATAAGTTAGAAATGATAAAAATATATGTAGTTTAAAAATTAGTAAAGGTACTTTAAGTTATACACTTATGAAAAAAGATATAATTTAGTCTGTATATTTTTTTAAAAGGATACAGAAGAATAAACTGAGTCTAGTTATGGAGAATTCCTCAGAAGAGAAACAAATTCATTTTGAAATCATTAACGAAGTGATGGAGGACATTTTAGATGCAGTCTTTGAAGAGGAAATAGATGAAAATAATGATTTTATGGACATGTCTTTAGACTCAGCTTACTTAGAGATGGTAGAAGGAGATGAGGACTTTGGACTTGAAGAAGTTACTGATGACATAATGCTGGAAGTTCTACTAGATTATGAACTTTTCTATGAATACAATTTTTTTTTATAGTAAAGCATTCTTGAAGACAGTTTTCTTGTCCTATTCATCGATGATGTGCTTTATGAGCATGATAAGACATGTTCTCATGAAGTGTAAAAGAGATTGTAGTAAAAAAGGTTAAAACATCTACGATGACCCATAGTTCTTGAAAAAAGTGTACTGTTTGTATGCTTTAAAAATTAGAATTAAAAACTGTCTATAATGTTAAAACAGATATGGAGTGTGATAAAATTAAGAACCAACATTTACTACAGGATTTCCTACTCTGTTCAGAGACTTTCTGTTATTTTCTTTATTCTACTTAGAAAATGAATCTGTGGTTTAAATTTGTACGTTATATGCTAGTAGTCAACTATAATATTTGTTATGTTTGTGTTTTACAGATTGAGAATTTCATCAAAATCTTAAATTAAGATGCCGACCAGAACTGAAAAAAGAAAGCTCTATAAACGGACTTACAATTTGAAGAAGAAAGGAATTGAAGAAGTATCAAAAGAACATAGGACGGATAAAAAGAAGAGTTCTTCTGGTAAGCAAACCACAAGGAAAAAAGTATACCAGTATCGAGAAGGAGACATGGAACCAAAGATAAAAATGTTTCTGGAATCAGCAGACAGGAAAATCTGTACAGTAAAACTCGGATGAATCAATTTAGTCAAATCAGGAAGCGTATGTTTTGCAACAGAGTAGTTTCGAATTTATTACAAAAGGAGAAAGTTTCTAAAAGAAGATCTGCTTTTCTTAAGAAGAAACAATATATAGAGGGTATTGTTGAGCGCGCGTTTGAGACAAAAAGAAAATTATTTATTTTAGTACTTAATAGAATAAATACGCTAAATAAGGCAATACGAGTTTTAAAAGCTAAAAGTAAATGGAAGAGACACATAAATAGGAGTAATTTTTGTAAAGTGTTTTCTGGGAAGTGGATGCATACTTCAACTTCTGAACCATTTTTTAATGAAGAGAGTTACTTTCAAAGTAACGATTTGTTGCATGCAGTTGACACCAGTGGTCGAGGATATGAGGTGAAGGAGGGATGTGTAATTGAGAAAGAGAAAATTGTGGTTAGAAATGCAGAAGAGGTGATGGCTGGAGAAGCTTCAGGGGGACGTCCTAATGTTCCTGTTTACAGTTGGAATTGTAGTAGCATTTGTAGTGTACGACAGGATTCAATTGATTTCTTTCGCAATTTCTTACGTAAGTACACTAAAGAAAGTCTTAGAAAAAAAATTGTTATGTTGCAAGAATTAGATCATTGCAGAGTGCGAGAAAAAATAGGTCTGCAAGGTCATTCTCTGGCTTGTCTTTCTAAAAAAATATGCCAGAGTGTGTTTCATCACTTCAGGATGTTAGCAGTGCATCATACTAAAATGAGAAAATTAGTGAGAAAGTTGTATTATGCAAAAAGTCCAGCACTTAAACTTAAACAGTTAAATAGTGCTCTTTTGCATGGATGTGAATTAGATGTTAAGAAGATTTGTGCAGAAATTGAGGTAAGTTATTTTGGTCCAGAGGAAGATAATGCAGAAACTGATATAATTATAGAAGGAAATGTGTTAGAAAATGTTGGACATGTTAATATTGAAAATTTTGAACAGGAAATAATAAAGTTTAAGGTAATTGCAGGTGAGAAACCAAATTTTTCTTGTGTCTGTTGTCGACGCATTCATTACAAAAGTCAAACTAGGTTAGTTGATTTATATTTAAAAAGTGAAGATGAAAGTAATGGTCAATGGAAAGATTTTGCAACTTATTTGTTGGTGGAAAATTATTTTGATTTGGGTTTTGAGCAACGTATTTGTAAATATTGTTATAATAAATTAAATGAAAATAAAATGCCTGCTAGAGCTGTTCATAATAATCTAGAGTTGATAAATATTCCATCAGAATTGATGGATTTAAATACTTATGAGACTATTCTGATCCAATGTGTACATCCTTTTCAGGCTATTGTTCGTATGGAGCCTAAGACTGGTAAATTAAATCCTTCAGATTTACAAAGAGGATTAAAGGGCAGAGTTGTATATTTGCCACTTGATTTAAAAAAAAATATGGAAACAATTGGTGTTGAAAATGTAGAAGAGGAACCTCTAGTTATTCTAGTTAATGGTGTACCTACAAAGAGTAAGAAAATCTGGCAAGATTTAGTGGATGTTAGAAAAGTCAAAAAGGCAACGTTGTATTTAGTTCAAAACAATAAGTACTATAAAGATGTATACGTAGAAAAAGAAGATGTAAGTGAAGAAGAGGAGAGTGATTTGTCTATTGGACAAATTGAAAAAGTTGACCTATCCAGAAGTGAAGAAATTTATGAACATTACAGTGTTCATCCACTGCATTCCAAAGAAGCAATAGGGAATGCTATTGAATTATTTCAGATGAAAAAGGCGAAAGGAAATCCTATTAGTGTGTGGGAAGAAAGTTTGGAAGGTCGTTGTTTACCACAGTTATTCCCTACAGGTGAAGGTACACGATATGATGATCGACCTATGCAGATTCCTGCATCTGAATACAGGACAACAAGATTATATGCAGAAGATCCGAGGTTTCGCCAATGCATTCCATATTTGTTTCATCTTCTATTTGAGAGTGACTTATCTGGTCTCTCTTATGCAGTAAAACATATCTTAAAAAGTGGAGTTCATCTGCATAATATTTCAGCAAAGGTATTTATAGATAAAGTGCAACAGAAAGATAGTGTTTTGGATTCACATCTAATTAATTTAATGGCTTGTCAGCGTGGTACTAATGAGTATTGGTACCGTCGTCATGGAGATTTGAAGTGCATGCTTAGAAACTTAGGAGCACCAACATGGTTTTTAACTCTAAGCTGGGCAGAGTATGTTTGGGAAGATTTACTTGAATTTCTTCAGGAGGCGAATGCAAACATAGAAAATATAAACTACAAGACACCCGTAGAACTGTCTTCGTTAGATCCGGTTAATGTTTGCAGATATTTTAATCATAGATTTGAAGCTATGATGTCTTTTCTTACAAACAAGAAAAATCCGCCTCTTGGTGAAGTACTGGATTTCTTTTGGAGAAAAGAATACCAAGCAAGAGGTGCTCCTCATATTCATATGCTGTTATGGATCAAGGATGCTCCTAAATTTGGAAGAGACTCGGATGAGACTGTACTGTCTTTTATTGAACAGTATGCCACTTGTGACATACCTAATAGTACAACTGATAAGGACTTAAGAGGAAAAGTGTTACGCTTTCAAAGTCATCGTTGTGGAAAATATTGTCGGCGAAAATTCTAATCAAAGAGTAAATTCTACACCAAATGTCGTTTTGGATTTGCACGACCGGTACTTTCAAAAGGAAGAGTCAACAATTTGATGTCATCTTTGCGACATAACATCAGAAGAAGGTCACCTAAAAATACGTACAATTTAAGAAGAGGTGAAGAATCCAAATATATAAATGACTATAACCCAGTCATTTTGTCCATGTGGAATGCTAACATGGACATACAATATGTTGCAGACAACTCTATTGCTGTGGCTCGATATGTAACGTCTTACATCACAAAATCTGAAAAGACAGAACTGAAGGAGATGTGGGAAGACATTTCTCATGAAAAGAGCCTAAGCAAGAAATTGTATACGTACAGTTTGAAGATGTTGTCTCATCGAGAAATTGGAGCATATGAATGTTGTGACCGATTATCATCAGCAAGTCTTTATGCTAAATCAAGGACTATTCTCTGGGTGAGTTTGGGTCTTGCAGAAACACGAAACCGTGTTCTAAAACCTGTGCAAGAAATTGAATATTTAGCCCAGAAAGAACCAAACAGTACAGACATTCTGAAAACAAATATGTTGGATACATACAATCCAAATAGAAGTACTGTTCTAGAAAACATTTGTCTGTATGAAATACTTCAAAACTACACTTTTAAAAGGAATGTTACAGAGAACATTGATAAAGGTGTATACGCTGTAATTGGACAAGAAGGATGTCTGGTGAAATAAAGAAAAGGACACTTGATTAATCATCGGAAACTGAGTTGCGAAACACCTGACAAAAGAGAAGTTTACTATTTTGCTCTTTTGCAACTCTTTAAACCATGGCGTAGAGATGAGGAACTACTTGGGGAGTTTGATAGTTATGAAGATTCATTCAACGCTTCTAAAAGTAGTATTGAATGTCCTGTTTTTAGTAATTATCTCCAAATGTTGAATGATGAAATAGAGCAAGAAGCGACAATTGCAGCGGAGATTGCTAGAGATAGTTCACAAGATAGTCAAAGTTCTGCTTCATTAAGTCAAGATCCACTGGGACAACCAATTATCCAAAATGAAGCAGCCACCGCCATGGATGAGGTGGAAAGAGCAATGCAGCAAGGTCAAGAGGAAGCAATCAACTTAGAAGAATTAAAGAAGCAATTTAATGTTGAGCAAAGACAGATATATGATGAAGTGACAGAGCACATTGAGCATGGCTTTCGTCATGGGAGAAAAGATTGCTCATGTATGTCATTTCAACCTATTCGATTATATGTAAGTGGAGAAGCTGGAACTGGTAAAAGTTTCCTAATTAAAGGAATTACTACATAGTTACAGCAAAGAACTCAGTCAACACTGTCGTGTGTTGTTACTGCTCCAACTGGATTGGCAGCACATAATATTAAAGGTATTACTTTACATCGTTTACTGATGCTGCCAGTTGAACATGAAAATAAATTACAATATCACAAGCTATCTGGAGAAGCTTGTTTTGAAGTTTCTAGAGTGCTTAAAAAAATGAAACTTCTTATTATTGATGAAGTAAGCATGGTATCTAATTTAATGCTTGCTTTTGTGCATTTAAGAATGCAACAGATACTTAAGACAGAGTATGATGTGTTATTTGGAGGTAAACATGTCATAGTTTTTGGAGATCTACTCCAACTAACTCCAGTGAAAGGACAACCTGTATTTGAAACTGTTACGCATGAGGAGACTAGAAAGTGCCTGGGCAGTATTGGAAATGTTAATATATGGTCACATTTCAAATATACTGAACTGATTCAAAATATGCGACAGGCAAAGGATACTAAATATGGAAATATTCTTCAAGATATAAGGATTGGAAAACTAACTGAAGATGCGAAACACACTCTATGAACACGATTACTTTCCAAGCTGTTTCCTAATGAAGATAATGTACCTGAGAAAATATATAGTAAAGAGGTAGCAGATAAATCAGTGATATGCTTGATGCCAACTGTGAAAGAATGTTCAGTTTTTAATGAGAAAATGTTGAATTTAGAAAATCAAGAAATTAGGAAACTGGAAGCTAAAGATAGAATAGAGCATGAAGGTAGTACTATTGTTTTGTCTGAAAAGTTGAAGTTAAAATTGGATTCTCTTCAAAAAAGTATATCTAAAACTGCTGGTTTAGAGAAAAATCTGTATGTATGTTTAAATTGTCGGATAATTTTAAGAAGAAATTTACATGTAGAAAGAGGATTGGTAAATGGAGCAATGGGTAATGTTGTTGGTTTTGTCAATTATACAAATAGAGATGAGATTGAATTTTTAAGAATAAAATTTGATGGAATTGAGGAAGTTCAGAAAATTAGTCGCTGTTCAAATCGTTTTTTGCTTGTGAAAGACTTATATGTCCGTCGGAAGCAATTTCCAATTTGTTTGGCATATGCAGTGACTATTCACAAATCTCAAGGTTTAAGTGTAGATTGTGCTTTGGTAAATATTGGAAGCACTGTATTCAAAGAGGGTATGGCATATGTTGCTTTATCGCGAGTTAGAACTTTATGTGGACTTTATTTAATTGATTATGATGAGACAAAGATTAGTGCAGATTTAAATTGTGTGAAGGAGTATAATAGGTTAAGAAGAGAATATGCTCCAAGTTTACCTCAATATCCTTTAATTGAAAGGCGTATGGTTGGTCAGAAAAGGAAAAATGAGGAGAAATGTGCTGAAGTAGTTGAGAAACGACGAAAAAAAGATGTAGCTGTTGTTGGTAGGCATAAGAAAACGGTTAGTATTGAAGAGATTGTTGGATTTAAGTTTGAAAACAGGTCTGGTGTCAACTGTTATGCAAATGTAGTAGTTAATGTTGTTTTTTTTCTAAAAAATTTTAAGGAACAGATTGTAGAAAATCAAGAGCAAACATTTTGCTATTCCTTAAATTCTATATTTGAAAAATGTAGTAGTGGTGAAAGTGAAGTAGGAAGTGTTTCAGAACTAAGGAATGTTTTAGACATATGTGCAGGAGTAAATCAATTTTCACAGAATATTCAGCAAGATTGTCAGGAATTTATTATGTATATGTTTACAGTTTTGGAAGATGAAGGTGTAGATATTGATAATCTTTTTGGCCTTTCTTATAAATGGGAACATAAGTGTGATAATTGCTCATTTTCAAGTAGTACTGATATACACAGTGAAAGATTTATATATTTAACATTACCAGACTGTAAAGAAGTGTCTTTTAATAAACTAGTAAAAGATGCGCATCAGAACATGGTCTGTTCTCAATGTAAGTCTGAAATGTTATCAACTTTATTTATCCATAGATATGGACAATATGTAATATTAATGTTTCAACGATGCAGAGCTGATGGGAGTAAATTGTCAACTTTAATTAAAAATTTTGTGGCTACTCAAGTATCTATTTCTAGAAGAACATTTGTAACTGTAGCCATCATTTTTCATGAAGGGCCTTCCACATCATCAGGACATTATACAGCTTATTTGAAGTGTGGAAGTGGCTGGACGCTTTGCAATGATACCCAATTGACTTTTAAGAAACGTTTGCCTTTTGCCTTAACTAACTCCTATCTGCTATTTTTGGAACCCAAATTTCAGTAGAATCACTTGCTGTAGGAAGATTAATACTGTAAAGATATGAAACTTTCTTGTTTACAAATATCATGTGACTGAGGGTCTACAAATCTATAAATGAAATTTGTGTTTGGTATAGTGATAACATCAGGTAGACATTTAGTTAATGTTTGATGGTATAAAACATGTTACACATTGTTACTGTAAAGGTTCACAAAAGAATAGATAAGATTAGGATTAAGAAATTTCAGAAAAAAACTACTTAACTCATAGTATTTGGCCATGTGGAAAAATATGAGAGAAGAAAATGAGTACTTTAGATAATTATTTTAGAACATATATGGACGCAAGTTTTTGGGAGAGGTATTTAAAAGATAATGAGTTAACTTATACAATTTGGCCACGCGGAAAGGTATGAGAGAAGAAAATGTATAGTTAAGATAGATTTTTATAGGAGATACTTGCACGGTGTTTTTTTTAGATATATTTAAAAATAGGTCGTACAGTTTAATTAGTTTGTAACTGTGGAAGATGTAGTGTGCTTACTCAAGAAATTGCGAATTTGAGAAAAACATTTAAGATATGTTTTTTTCAGGTATTTATAATATGTATGGAGATTTTGGATGGGTTTTTTAAACACAATCATTTTGATTGTTTTTTTTTCCCCCGCTGTTATATGATGATTAATATTGAAATCACTGTTTATAGTGAAAATCAATGTTTTCTGAGGACAGCAAAAATAAACCATTTAATATGTTGTTTGAGTTATTTTGTTACATTGAATTTAGAAATATGTATTAAAACATATTTTTTTACTGTCTTCCACAGATATTATATTTATAAGGTAAGTACAACTAATAACATCCGAGAGTTTTCTCTGCCTCTCTCTTATTGACTCCTACTTTTTTTTATTTTATGAAATGTACATTATAATCTTATTTTTACTTTTCTTCCACAGGTACTACATTTTTAAAAGAAATTTACTTTACTTTTTTACTATTTTTTAGGTAAGTATAAAAAATAAAGAAACTTTTACATCACTGTGTCATTTCTTTGTCTATCCTGCTTAAAGCAATGTCATGTTTAATATAAGCACTTCCACATAGGATTGGGTGCATTGTTATAAGGCATGCTTTAAAAGTGATTTAATGAAATGAGCGACATTTTACTGAGTGAGTTCAGCAACACTGATATATGAAAACATTGGTGGGAAATGATATTAAATGTTACATGTTGTTCTTTCCAGGAGTTTAAGTCCTTTGCTGCGGTGGCAATTCTGCCTCAGCATTAGGGGGCCGGGGGGCTGAGTGGTACTTCTATGCTCATGATAGAGGTACTCCTTCATGAGCCACGGTTGAGATCTGTTCATGATACAGTGGTTCTGTCATGGCTCTGCTTAGTCAATAGAACGTGTCATGGAGGTACAATATTAGTGCTGTGCAAGCACAGCGGCAAGCCCATGACAAAACTGGTCTATTCTGAGGACAGCTGAGGCAATGCTCGTGATGGAGCGGCTCTGTCATGAGCATGGAAGGACTTAACAGGTGTTAAAAAAACATGAGGGGTCTCTTCAAAGAGAGTGTTGGTTGTAATTTAAAGGGCACTTTAAAACACATTGTAGCAGCTTTATGTTGACGTTGCGTCTCTTTGCGCCACAATTTCGTCAGTTTATTTAATACAATGACAGTGGAAATAATGTACCATATTTACAATGTTATGGATCTAGGAGATATGTCACATTCTAAAGCCCTGCACCATAAGGAAGTGTTCCTCTGAAGGAATGCGTCTTGAAAGTGGCTGACTGTAATGCATGATATTTCACTCAGTGACTTTCAGACCTATGCTGTTTCAAAACTGTGCATGTGCTTGAAGCAGGCGTAGGTATTGACGCAGTATTGTGAATATAGTGCATTGGTGAGCCTTGATGGAGCTGCATCACACTTGCGATGCAACTCTAGCAATGTATTACTTTTTGAGCACAGATGTGTTACGCATGTATGGTGTTTTTGTACCATGGTGCGCCACATTTCAAATGTGGCACACCATGGGTAACGGAGCACTAGCATACTGTGGTGCACATTAACTGGTGCATATCTGGGTATGAAGTAGTTAACATAAATCTGCCCCATAGGTTACAAATCCGCATTTAGCAGAGTGTTCGGCCTTTGTAGTGTTATGTTTTTTCTGTTATTCTATGTAGGTATGTAATATTGCAAGATTTTTGTCACGAAAAAGAAGCCATGAGTATTGGGTTTGTGAAAGATTGCAAGATTTTTA
Organism: Lissotriton helveticus; assembly: GCF_964261635.1. Lineage (NCBI taxonomy): Eukaryota > Metazoa > Chordata > Amphibia > Caudata > Salamandridae > Lissotriton > Lissotriton helveticus. The sequence goes on along the minus strand of NC_136063.1, from coordinate 478,545,462 downwards.
AAATTAAAAAGCAAGAACCATGGCATTGTTTAATATAGCATTGTAAATACTTATCTTTAATAATGATGAGAGAGTAAAAAAAGGTTAACCTGATGTTTTAAAGTTATTCACAGGCTTCTTTAGAGGAAGTGTTCTATATGATTGTAGCGTGGGTGTTTGACTTTTTTATAGGTAATAGAATGCATTTTGTATGCTGTAGCAGGAGGAGTACTACATACTTGAATATTCTTCAGTGCTTATTTTCATTTTGTAAGTGGTATTGAGACCGACACAGAACTTCAATGGATCGGAGGGGCTGTTCCTGTGCATCTGGAGGACTGCCAAGCCGTTGCAGCAGTGGGAGTGAGGCCTCTCACAGGGGCGTAGCGCAGCTCCTTTTGATGCTCACAACTGCAGATAACAGGGTAGAGATGTCCGTGGAATTTTCCACGGTGTTAGTGCTTCAACATCAATGGGAACACATATCTGTTAGAAAATCCTGTAATAATCTCAGTATTTCACATTATCGCGTGAAAAGAAAATCTTCCGAAAGATGTTGAATGTTGTTCTCTTTTGAGAGTAGAAAAGATAGTGAGGGAAGTGGGTGGAGTGCTCCGTGTAAATTGCAGAATAGAAACTACTAAGAACCAATTGGAAGTGTTGTTTTCAAGTCACATGACTTCACATGCGCGTCTCAGGACGTGTACGCGGTGACAGTATCTGGTCACGTACGTCATTTGGAAGTAGAGGTCTAAATCTGCGAAGTTTCAAAACGTGAAAAGGAGTAAATCTAAACACATCCGGATTTTATATATCTTCTGAGCTCGATTCAAGCATACAATTGTTAAAGTATAAAACCTTTTATATTTTTTTTAAAAATACCAAGGTGTGTACATTCGGTCACGCAGGAAAGTTTAAAAAGACATTGGGCTCCATTTAATGAAAATGTTCATAATACTAAAAAAAAAGCCTAGGTTTAGTCTCTTTGACGTAGTATAAGTTCATTGATGGGTCTATGAAGAAATTTAATAAGTTGCAATTGCAAAGTTTTCACGAAATATATAGGCGGGTGCGCGCACACGGTCGCGCACGAACGAAAGCCAAAAAGGCGGAGATAAACCCACTTTATAATATGCTCCTGGAGCTCTTTTTGGTACAATGAGTTAGTTCTGAAAAGAACTTTTTTTTTTTTTTTTTTTTTAAAACAAGTGTTATGTTGTTTTGGATTTTTTAAACTTGCAAGAACATTTTCAGTTGTGACACAGGATCAAAATGAAATGAAGAAATTTATCTTTTCTCGGGGCAATTATGACTCTCAATTTTTAGTTTAATAAGAATGAGGCTCTGCTCTCCGTACAGAAGAATTTCTCCACACTCGTTGCATTTCATGTGCACCTTTGCAAGATATGGTCTCAAGTCCATCACAGCACTCGATGGAGATACAGGTCGTCCACCAGAAGATGTGCTGGCCACCTCTGATGGTAATAGCGTGGCCAGGGCTCTTGTCGATGCCTGTGCAAATTCCACAGGGTGCACTTGTTTGACATGCCGCACCATGGTGTATATATGGAAAAGGAATATTTTTTTGTTGGATTTCCTCTTGAGAGAACCGATTTGCATATCGTGCAGGTAACTTTTGGCGCATTCACTTTCTTTTGTTCTTCAGGATAAGTGAAAAATTGCCAAATAAAAGATTCCTTTTTTCTTTTTAAAGGTAGTCGCTCATTTTCTTCAGATTCGGAAGATAAATGCGGAACGGCAGCCATTTCAGCAAAGCCTTTCGAAAGATGTTGAACGTTGTTCTCTTTTGAGAGTAGAAAAGATAGTGAGGGAAGTGGGTGGAGTGCTCCGTGTAAATTGCAGAATAGAAACTACTAAGAACCAATTGGAAGTGTTGTTTTCAAGTCACATGACTTCACATGCGCGTCTCACGACGTTTACGCGGTGATAGTATCTGGTCACGTACGTCATTTGGAAGTAGCGGTCTAATTCAGCTAAGTTTCAAAACGTGAAAAGGAGTAAATCCAAACACATCCGGATTTTATATATCTTCTGAGCTCGATTCAAGCATACAATTGTTAAACTATAAAATCTTTTATATTTTTTTAAAAAATACGAAAGTTTAAAAAGACATTCGGCTCCATTTAATGAAAATTTTCATAATAATAAAAAAAAAGTCTAGGTTTAGTCTCTTTGACGTACTATAAGTTCTTTGATGGGTCTATGAAGAAATTCAATAAGTTCAGATTGCAAAGTTTTCACGAAATATATAGGTGGGTGTTCGCACACGGTCGCGCACGTGAGCCTGGAAATGCAATATCCATTTTATTGAGAACTGTTGCCGAGAGTGCGCACACCGGGTCGCGCACGAAAGTTTAGAAAGGCTATTTTTATTTACAGACAAATTTTAATGCGTTCAAAAAAAGGCAAGGTACAGACTTTCTAATTCTGTATTGTTTTACAAGGAGTCTCTATGCAACTTGAACAGTGAAGAAAACGGCTTGTTTCCGAAAAAAATATTGCCAGAACTTTATTGACAAAAGTATAGGTTGTATACACGAGATATTTCTGAATTAGCATTTTAAAAACCAATGAAATTCACTGAAAAAACCATAGGTTTTACACACGTTATAGTTAGGAAGTAGCATTTAGAAAACCTATGAAATTCACTGAAAAAACCATAGGTTTTACACACGTTATAGTTAGGAAGTAGCATTTACAAAACCTATGAAATTCACTGAAAAAAACATAGGTTTGACACCAGTTATAGTTAGCTGGAAATTTTACTGATATAAAACCAATGAAATTCCACGTTATAGTTATTTGGACTCACTATAACTTGCGCGTGTAATGCACTGCTGATGACGTCACATATTACATCACTCATGACATCACTGATGACACCATCCTTGTGACACAGTGACAGACCTCCTTTCACTGTAATCTAACCCTTGAAACACATATTCAAAAATAGAAACTAACATTTTCAAAAAAATGGAGATACCCATACCAGTTACAACAACCAATTCAATAATTCCACCATCTATATACACATGCACTAATTCACCAATAGTTCTATATAGTCACTCATACATATATTCACTAATCATATGTAGTGATACACCTGCACATCCTGTTACACACCGACAGTCATCCAAAAGTTATTCACACACATACTCACACATGCAAATAAACTATTGAACATCCATTTATTTGCATAAACAGCTATACACACACTACCACTTTACTTCTAAGGAAACTTACACATACTTACTCTCTTAAAAAATCACTTATAGAAACACATACTTATTTAAACAGGAACTCTTACAATCCCTCACTCTCACATATACTCACTTATATACATCAATATTCACATATACTACATTAAAACATATGTAGTTACTGATAAAGACACTAATAAGACAGTCATTCACTCACTAACACAGACATATACACACTAATCCACCCATACAGTCCTTCACATATGCTGTCTTCAAAACACATACAAACAGAGACTCAGTCATTCTTGCATCTATGTAGTAAGTAATACCCCCACCAAACCATGCAAACACTCATACTGATACTAAGAAAAACATCTAATAACCTATATGCATACACATGTACCTACTCATCAACCCATGCAGCCACTTATACACAAAGTGAAACACTAATACATATATTTAAATATTTAAGCATTACTCAGTAATATATGTATTCACTAAGATATTCAATAATATATACATATATAACACATATTTATTTTTCAGAAAGACACACATTCACTGGATGGTGTCATCAGTGATGTCATGAGTGATGTAATATGTGACGTCATCAGCAGTGCATTACACGCGCAAGTTATAGTGAGTCCAAATAACTATAACGTGGAATTTCATTGGTTTTATATCAGTAAAATTTCCAGCTAACTATAACTGGTGTCAAACCTATGGTTTTTTCAGTGAATATATATATATATATGTGTGCTTTTTATAGTAGTACATTTAAAAAATAACAAGAAAATGTAATAGATTGTAACAGAATGTCAAATATATATTTATAAAATGTTACATCAAATATATATATCATTAAAAAACCCATAGGTTTCACACATGTTATAGTTAGCTGGACATTTCACTCATACAAAACCTTTGAAATTCCCCGTTATAGTTAGTTCAGCTAACTGTAACTCGCGCGCCCGCAGTGCACTGCTGATGACGTCACATATTATATCACTCATGACATGGTCAGTGACATCACTCATGACATCACTGATGACATCATCCAGTGATTGTGTGTCTTTCTGAAAATTAAGTATTTTTTATATATGTATATCTAAAGGTAAATGGAAATATAAATGGGTAAATAAGAGTGTGAATGGATGTTTTTTCTTGCAAAAAATGATTGCATAACTGACTTATTAAGTGTATCTTAGGGAATAATACATGAATTAGTGAGTAATGTTTAAATATGTAAATATCTGTATCAGTGTCTCACTTTGTCTATAAGTGGCTGCATGGGTTGGTGAGACGTACATGAGTGTCAATATGGGTTATTAGTTGGTTTCTTGAGTATCAGTATGAGTGTCCGTATAGTTCGGTGAGGGATATTACTTAGTGCATAGATGCATGAATGAGTGACTCACTGTTTGTATGTGTTTTGAAGACAACATGTGTGCAGGACTGTATGAGTAGATGAGTGTGTGTATGGGTGTGTGTGTGAGTGAATGACTGTCTCAATAGTGTCTTTATCAGTAAGTTTGTTTTAAACTAGTATATGTGAGTATTGATGTATATAAGTGATTATATATGAGAGTGAGAGATTGGAAGAGTTCCTGTATAAATAAGTATGTTTTTCGATAAATGATTGTTTAAGAGAGTAAGTATGTGTACGTTTCTGTAAAACTAAGTGTAGTGGTGCGTGTATAGCTGTATATGCAAATAAATGGATGTTTGATAGTTTATTTGCATGTGTGAGTATGTGTGTGAGTAACTCTATGGATGAGTGTCGGTGTGTAACAGGATGTATAGGTGAATGAGTACATATGATGAGTGAGTACATGTATGAAAGCAAAAATGGCGTTTAAGCTTCTAATAAACCCATGAAAACTTAACATGGTGTAAGTGCAAGGCTCAGCCTCACGGCACCCTTCCTTGATCGAAGCACGTGATGTAAACGTGGGCGAATTAGGAACGCAGAGTCCAAGCCTGAAAAGCAGAGTCAAATTCAAATTTGCAAAAAACATTATTCGCTGTTTCATAGAAAGCAGTAACAAAATAATAAAGAATAGGTAGAAAAATCAAAGAGTCTTATTCCAACAGCGTATAAGCACAGTATGTAGCAACAGCCTCCAAGAGGAAGTCATTGTTCTCATCTGAAAACATTTCAGCCACCCAATTCAATAGTGGGAATGAACATACATGTTCCTCAACGACCGGAGCCCCTATCTCCATCGGAGGAAAACCCGGGTCATCTTCAATGTAACTGCATGCCAAGAAAGTCATGCACTGCTGCAAAAACATCCCAACGCCCCATTATTCCATGTATTGCTGCTAAGGCCATAATCCCGCCGCCTGAACAGAGCAACAGAGACACCGTACTGCAGAGACACAAATCCAGGGCCCAGTCGAAATCGCAGCTCAGGCAATGGAAGACAGGTTGAACGCATGTGAAAAAGGAAAATCAAACCGATAATCCATAAGCTGCACTCAATGTAGCCAGAGACAGCGCTCCGTAATAACTAAGAATTCGGTTGCAGACCAGCAACAGCCGAGAAATATTGTTGTGTGCTGCAGGATATGCATCCATATTTAAGTAAACAAATTAATAGAAACACACCGGCAATTAATGCGAGTATTACGGGGAATCCACCAAAGACGCTGGAAAAAATCGAATGGAAAAAATGCAGAGAACATACCAAATATAGTTTGAAAAGAAGTCACAAGGCCACTGCTTATAACTTTCAAAAAAGTAAGGTAACCCCGTGGTCGAGGACGCTTTAAAGATAGTCTGAATTAACTCCCCAAAATGCAGGGGCACGTCTGTATTTAATAAAGCATGCACTTCTGTGCGGGTGTTTGCTACATGAAGGACAAATGTTTCTCCAGCAGATGTAAGAGCAAACTCTTTTTGAGACAATAGCGCTCTTATACGGCTCATTTGGTTGACTCTGCTTTCAAGGTCGGAATCGACGGCCAGATGGAAACATCCAACTTCTCATGCAGAGGAGTAAACACAACTTTTTTATAGCAAACCACACGCTCAGTTACCGTAATCATGTAAGCGATGCCTGCTAACATCGCACAACAATCTGCATTATTTCAAAGTAAATAACTCCTGTTTGCCAGTAAACTGAATGTTGTTATGATAGTAGGTGTCGGAGTGCCTTTCAAAACTCAGGCCAAATTAGGCGCATCTTGATTACAAGAGCCATGTAATTGTATGTGTCTACAAATTTAGGAGTGATCTGGTGCTATTGTGCAATCCTCGCCATTCAGATAAACTTCTTTTCCCTCCCTCAGGCACCTATATGTAAATGGTAATAACCAAGCTTCATGGAGATAAGCGCTGCCTAAAGATCCATATCTGCCTATAGCATAGTATTTCATGCAAAGCTCAAATGTAAACAGGCTAAAAGGTAACGTTATGATACCGTGGATAAGCCACACAGCTGAATCGGATCTCCAATGAGTGACCACTTGTAACCATTCTCAAAACGCGACCTGTGCTCTGATTTGACAATAAGAGAGTGATCGCACCATAGTTTGTACTGCTGATCATTCTCAGCATACGCTACGAATACGCTTTCACGTTACGCGTCGCATCAAAGCTTCCGTGTGACGTCATGTACGGCGCCCCGTACGCCAATGTTTTTAATTGTTTAAAAACATATATTTATGTATTTAATGAACATTCTAACAGAATACATTATATAGGGTAGTTATTAAAATAGTTTTTGTACAAGATGGCCGCAGCCTAAGTGAGCTCCGGAACCCTCGAGATCCCCCGACAAAATCCGACCAGTAATCCGGCCCAATTCCAGCGCCTACTGCGCAGATTCTCTCCCCGGAACACGTCCGGACCAAGGGGCACTGACCGGCGTTCTCCGCAACTCACCTAAGGCGGAGTTACGCCGTGACGATTTCTGCGGCTTACCGACACAGCTGAAGCCGGGGACTCGAGTGGCTCCGGGACCCGGGGGCCCGCACCGCTGCTGACGGGCTCGCCCTCACAGACCGTAGGTGGGCGACCCTGACAATCCTCAGCACTTCCTGAGCGCTTTGGCTGACATCCGGACCAGACGGCACCGGGCGGCGTCCTCGTTGACCCACCTCGGCCGCAGATAAGCCCCGTGGAGATCTGCGGCCTACCAGACTAGCCGAAGCCGGGAACTCAGGTACCTCCGGGACCCTGAGCTGGGACCACTGCTGGTGCGCTCGCCCTCCCTGCCAAACTGAGACGCAAGACACAGTGGGACCTGCGGAAACGAGAGCACCTGAGGCGCCTCACACAGGGGTCTCAGCACGGGGGCCCACGTCGTGTAGACATTGCCCACGACCCATTGACCCTGCGACAGGCGAGCAGTGATCTGCGGCCGAACCGAAGCCGACTGAAGACCGCCATTCAACCGCCCATCGAGACGAGGCCGACGACGAGACACACGGCGACATGACCACAGGTACCAGCGCGACGAAGCTTCCAATCAGGGGGACATAGACCTCCATGATATTCACTGTGGCATCAGAGTGCTTGATAAAACATATCGTGGGTGGAGACCGAGGACTTGTGGCCAGACTTCTGGATACCCCCCCCTTCAAGCGGGCAGAAAGCAAGAACCGATATAGGGGCGCAGTAATATACAGGTGTCACAGACGGTGACTGCGGGACCCAGGGGTCGCGCTCCCCCAATCACCCCGAGACACGCCACCCCGGCCAACCGTGGACAGGGGACAACAACAAGCAACTAGCGGTCCACATCAGGTGGCGCCCAGAGAGGACACTAGCGAACGCCGGGCTTTGGCTCCGTGAGACCCCCGCCATGAGTGGTAGAGGAGTGCGGGGTCATTCACAGGCCCCAAGATTGGAAAAACATGCATATCATAAAGAGGGAGGTGACGCGGTGAAAGGGGCGGCATCGCAGTCTTCCGCACAGTCATCGCCCCCCCGGGGAGACCCTAGTGAAATCACCTTGAAAGATGTCATGGCGACGCTGCAGGTAATGCAAACATCGATGGGGACAATCTCTACAGATATCTCCTTCATGCGTGCGGACCTCGCAAAGGTGACGGACCACCAGGGGGAAGTGGAAAAAACGACAGCTGAACTCTCTGCTGGTACTACAGATCTCCAGAACAGACTGCACAAATTGGAACAAGACAACGCAACGCTTAAAGCAAAGCTGGACGACCAGGAAGGGAGATCCAGACACAACAATGTTATGTTATGTTATGTTATGTTATGTTATGTTATGTTATGTTATGTTATGTTATGTACGATCTCTTCTATAGCGCACGGCTACCCTGGAGGGTGTCCCGGCGCTTTGGCAAAGAGATCTGAGTCCCAAAACATCCCAACAGCGGCTTGAAAATGGTCATGGAAATCACGCGGAGAAGAGCCATGTCTTCAACTCCTTTCTAAAGGTGAGGAGGCTGTTTGCTTTCCTCAACGAGATCGGGAGTCCATTCCAATGGAGGGCCGCTAGATAGCAGAACGACCGTCCTCCCATCCGGGCTCGTTTGATAGGCGGGCCCACCATCGTGGCTAAAGTAGCCGATCGCAGCGTCCTCCTAGGTGCATAGAAAGCCATTCGCTTCTTGATGTAATTAGGGCCTACAGAGTGAAGGGCTTTAAACGCCAGAGTAAGGGTTTTAAAAATGACTCTTTTAGAAATGGGGAGCCAGTGTAGCTCTTTGAGCAAATTGGAGGCTCTAGCTCTACGAGGAAGTCCAAAAATGGCTCTTGCAGCCGAGTTCTGGACTATTTGTAATCTTGTCAACAGATATTTCGGCAATCCCGCATACAAGGCGTTAGCGTAATCAAGTCGTGATCCTATTAACGCCTGAACTACGATTTTTTTGTATTGCAGGGATAGCATCGGTAGAAATTTTCTGAGCATCCTCAAGATGCTGAAACATTTCCCTGATAGCCCATTGATCTGGGCTCTGAAAGAGAGGTCGACATCACAGATCACACCAAGATTTTTGGCTTGCGTCGACACTTTCTCGGGAGGGAACATGTCCTGAGGCCACCATGATTTCCAGCATGGATCAGGAGCACACCCGAAAAAAAGCAACTCAGACTTTTCTGAGTTGCATTTTAAGCTATGCTGTTGGAACCACGCAAAGACAGAACTGAGACAGTCCCGGATTCTAGCCCCATCAAAAGCCTCTCCTTTCCTGCAAGCGAACAGGAGCTGGGTGTCGTCAGCATAGGATATGACCTGGGCACCAAAAGCCTCCGCCACCGCCGCCAGAGGGGCCATATAGATATTAAAAAGGGTGGGGCTCAGAATGGACCCTTGAGGAACCCCCACCTCTAGCGGCGGCATTTCAGCAGAGAACGGTGGTGCCCAGATCACCTGTCGGCGGTCCGAAAGAAAGGATTTAAACCAATCCAGCACCGTCCCACGAAACCCGATCTCCCAGAGTCTTAAAAGGAGACCGTCATGTGGGACGGTGTCGAAAGCCGCCGACAGATCCAGCATAACTAATACAGCCTTGCCCCCTAGATCGAGAGTCTCCCTGATAGCTTCGGTGACCTCCAGAAGGGCAGTCTCCGTGCTATAGTTAGCACGAAAACCCGATTGTGTGTCATGGAGGATATTATTGCTCTCGATGAAGTTGGTAATCGAGAGCTGCACATGTTTTTCAACAACCTTCGCTAGAGCAGGGAGAAGGGAAATTGGTCTGTAATTAGCATGCGTCATGGGGTCAAGAGTAGGCTTTTTGATGAGTGGCAGAATCAGCGCATGTTTCCATGCCGGAGGGACCACTCCTGTGGATAGAGAGAGATTCAGCAGAGGGTTCAGCAAGCTATTAACAGCTGAGGCCATTCTACCCAAAAATTTCGCCGGACAAGGGTCCAGAGGTGAGCCTGACTGGAGCCGGGATAAAAGATCATAGGAGATGGAACAGGTCATAGAAGGAAAAACCGACAAAGTGGGCATATTCTCTTCACTCGAAGAGGGGAGAGAGATAGGTCTAAAAACAATGTGCACTTGGTGGGAGTGCCGTAGACGGAGGGGGGCCCGGCCCTTGACCTCTTCGTGGAAGAACTCATACAAAACCAACTGAAGCCTCGGGGCCTATCAAAATATTTCTCTGTGGAACGGGCCCACCGAGTATCAGGGGGGAAACCGCGTCCGGGTATACCGCCGCGGCCCATCTTGGCGCGCATCTTCAATTTCCGTGACCGCGACACCATTTTGCAAGTGGCACGGATCGCCCCTCCAATCCAAATCGACAATTCTGAAGTCACCTTCTATCCGGACTATACAGCAGCGGTGGCACAGCAACGACGTAGCTACATGGTAGTCAAGCAGGAGCTACGGAGAAGAGAACTCAAATACTCAATGATCTTCTCAGCGAGACTCAGAGTTGAATCCGAGGGAAAGGCTTGGTTCCTCGAGTCCCCGGAGGAGGCGAGGGACTGGGTGGAGGGGTGGTGACCGGCAAGATGACTGTGAAACAGAGGAGCGCCCTGTGGGGCAACAGATGCAGATGCCCAAGGATCACCAGAAGATAACTGACAGGAACTGACCCGAAGGTCTCTATCTAGCCTGTGAGGACTCCAATGGACTAATCTACTTCTCACTGGATCCATTGTTGCATTCTGTACAGGACGCACTGACTTGAATGGGAGTGAGGGAAATACTTGCTATCATTGTCTTGATATGGGCCTAGACTCTTAGCGACCTTATCTGAATACAATGGGAAGACGGCGAGAGGTAAGGACTATCGAACCTACTACGCACTGTTGGGACTGCCTCCGACTGGGGGAATGTGAAGGGTCCGGGAGATCTCATCCTCCCAAGTTATGCAAGTTACAGGGGAATGTAAGCACTCTGCTCAGTTAGGGTGGAGGTCAGGTTTGGATCCATCGGGCAGGGAGGCAGGGAGGGGGGCGAGGGGTTTCTTCAGTTCAACATTGGGACGGGGGTGGGGACATGGGTGGGAGGTTCGGACTTCGGAAGTCCTTGTTGGTTATGTTACCAGTTAATTGCTCTTCAATCTCTCCATGAATGCACAGTACTGACACTATGGGATACACCCAGGCGAACACACAGTCCAGGTCTACTGTTAAGTTTCCTATCTGTACATTTCTTCATTCCTGCAATGCTGACGGTTGTATCACTGATTCAGACACCATCCGCGCGGGTGCGTCTAGCTGGAGCTACTCCTCATTCGGCGTCGCTGCAGTGCAGGTATCACGTCTTATACACACAAGGCACATTCACACTCTATGGCAACTAACGAAGTGGTGGAACTTAGTTCCCAACCAGGCACAATGAGGTCTCCCCCCCTGCAGATCATATCATGGAATGTGAATGGACTAGGGCACAAAATAAAAAGGGGCCTGGTCCTGCAGTACCTGAAACGGAAGGCCCCGGCAATAGCGCAGCTCCAAGAGACTCACTTAATGGGGTCAACCTGTAAGGCACTGAATCGTTGGGGTTTTAAAATGGTTGTGCATGCAGAGTTCTCCTCAGGGTCACGGGGGTAGGAGTACTGATACACAAAAGCTACCCACTGATAATTAAAGACACATGGAAAGATGACCAGGGACGCTTTGCTGCCATAGCCTGTCGATGGGAGGGACGCTATTACAACATACTGTCGATATACATTCCCCCGGCATTACACCAGAGTGCATTTAGAGACCTTGGTAAATTCCTGCTCGATCTCCCGGAGGGGGAACTCATTATTGGCGGAGATTTTAACGCGGTGCTAGACACGTCCGTTGACCGCAACCCTCCCCGAGACCCCACTAGACCTAACCAGGCCTTTAAAGACTTTCTAGATGCAATGGGACTGTCGGATATGTGGAGACTTAAGCACCCCACAGAGCTCCAATACACGTTACACTCGGGAGCCCACAACAGTTTCACGTATAGACTACATGTAAATGTAAATGTAAATGTAAATGTAGTATACTTGTAAAGCGCACACCTGCCCCAGCAACGGGGCGTCCCGGCGCTGTATAACTCTGGGGAACCCGTCCTGGCTTTCCCTGTGGGATGGTCCCTTGCTGGGAGTCCCCAAGGTGGAGCCAGGCATCCCCGGAATTGGTGGGGCCGTTGTGGAGATTAGGCAAGCTAATGCCCAGAGTTGCCGAGTGGAACCCCTGATTATAGTAAGCACCGAAGCGAGAATTATCGAGTCCGCTGACCAAGGTCCACGACCCTGCCGCGTCGGGAACTGAACCCTGGTCCCGGGCTGACTTCTGCTCTCAGGCCTGCCGCCTCTAACCAGTGAGCCACACTACTCCACTGCTGATATTAGCGGTCCCCCCCGAAAAAGTGACGTCGATAGAACACCTGCCGAGAGGAATCTCGGACCACTCCCCGATACGTCTCACTTACACGACCCACCTCCCCAGAAGGCAAAGACTCTACCCTGTTTATCCAGGTTATCTCAAAAACCACAAGATAGCGAAAGCATTAACAACCGCCACTGACCACTATTTTACGGAAAACCTGACTTCAGTTAGCTCACCCTCCATCCTCTGGGAGGCGTATAAGGTGGTCATTAGAGGGCAGGCAGTTTCCACGATCACTAGGCATAAAAGGGAACAAAGGGAAACCTTGATTCTCTGGAGGTTGCGATGCAGAGAGCTGTAACAGCACACTCATTGGACCCGACTGCGATTACTGCCCACACCTTAGCAATGACATCCCGAGAATACAAAGCATACACGGAGGACATGGTTAAAAGTAGATGTACTGCCACGGTACACAAAATATACGAATTAGGGGATAAAGCGGGGAGAATGCTTGCGTGGTTAGAGCGGAGGGAGAAAGCTGACAGATGGATAGCCCAACTCACATTAGAGGACGGATCCACGACCTCTGACCCCCGGCTCATAATAGAGGAACTGGCTGCCCACATTGAAAAGATTTATACCCCAGGGGGTACGATGACTGATGAAGATTGCGGGCGATTTTTAGATACCATACCACTGGCCGCACTATCACCGGAGGATTCACAAACACTAGAAGACGATTTAGCACTGGAAGAGGTGGGAAAGGCGCTGGCGTCACTCCACTCGGCAAGGCGCTGGGGCCAAATGACCTCCCGATAGAACTTTATAAACAACTCTCGCAAAGAGTCACCCCTCATCTCCTCTCCATGTACAATGAGTGCCTATCACAAGGCACACTCCCTAGAGATCAGAGGTTGGCGACTATCGTGGCCATCCACAAACCAGGAAAACCCCCAGGACAGACGTCCTCCTATCGCCCGATATCGCTGATAAATGCTAAGGCAAAAATGTTAGCGAAATTACTGGCACTCCGGCTACAACCACACCTCACAACCCTAGTCCACCCGGACCAGTCCGGCTTTATGCCCGGGCGTAATACCTCTTTCAATTGAAGGCCCCTTAACGGGGTACTACACCGCATTCCACAACTACGGGAAGATGCGGCCATTCTTTCCTTAGACAGACCTTAGCCTGGGACTTCAGACCTGGGTTACGCTTGGATTATCCATCGCAAAGAGGAACATCGCCAAACATTGGGGTTCAGGAACGGTACCCACACTGACACAGTGGGAAAACGATATGGACGTTGCTATGGTTGCGGAAAGGGCGGTATACACACACAGGGGGTGTCCAAAGAAGTGGTCAAAAATTTGGGAGAAATGGAATGAATCCCGAGGACACGTCTGCGATCCGCCACAGCTGTCAACTGTCCATGACCATAGCCCATGAGATTATGTTATACTGATACGTTGTGCCTGGGATGGTTTGGGTGGGGATGCTGGGAGAGGATAAAAGATATCGACATTACTCCATGTACACTGCCAAAACAAGCTCTACTAACTGTTTACGGTACTCCAAGTTGTTTAAGATGTTATAAAGTTTTAACCTGAAATCCAGATGGCGCAATTATACTGCAGTGGGAGGGTGTGTCGAGGGGGGACGACGGGAAAAAGGATTGATAGCTGCTTCGGCAATAAACTGTGACAGACACTGCCTCACCTGGACACTGTAACACTCGCTGGGATAATCCCTAATTGTCAATAGAGAGAACTGTTAAGGATTCATAACATGATGTCTGCAACATGTATGTAATTTTTGAAGTGCAAATAAAAAGTAAAAAAAAAAAAAAAGTTTTTGTAAACTTTGAACAATCGTATATTACTTTTAAAAGCATTACACAAATCACGGTGGAACGTCATGCATACTCGCATCATAAGAGCACCATAAGCACAGCGTAAGCGTACGCAAAGCCATGTGACTTTAAAAGAATAGATTTGATTGGTTCATAAAACTTCCTATTCCAACTGTTGAAAGTTCCGTCCCATTTTAATCATTCTACTTTGACTTTCTAAGAAGAAGCATCTCTTCTGAGAATCTTGTCAAATAGAAGGAAGATTACTATAATAACAGCAATGGACTCATCTTCCAGCCATTCTTCAGAGTATTATTTCATTCCTGAAGAACCGCCAAAGAAGAGGCAAGAAGCTCCAATTTGGCAGTTTTTTTACTTTTCCAGAAGGGCAAAAAAAGGTTCATGCTCCAAAAGTAACCTGTAAAATTTGCCAAACAACTCTTTCAAGGGGTTATCCATCTAGAAAAATACTCCTTTGGCACAGCAAATATGGAGCGACATGTGTAAAACTTGCACCCCAACAACTTTGCTCGAGCTGCAACATGGGGGTTGCAGGACAACCCACCTGCTGCTGCACCAGCATTTTCAGCAAGCAGTCCACACGCACAAACTGATCCTGATTTTGCTAAAGTTAAAATTCCATGCATTTATTGCAATAAACTTTTGTGTTATGGGGAACAGTCTATTGACCTGATAGAACACAGGAAGCAGGAGCATCGCTATCTTCGACATTAGTTTTTCTTTTGTTCCTGTTGGACACATTTGAGTTCCAGTTAAATTTTTTGGGTTTTAAAAAAAACTTGTTGACAAAACACAAAAAAATAGAAAAGTAAAAACACCCCAAAAAATCAAAATTATACCAATCTGCTCCTAATAACCACACGGACACGGAGTTAAGAATGTGAGGATTTAATGTCCTGAGCGCCGGGAACGCTACTTGCCTATTGTTAGACTTGCGGCAACTCCCGTGGCCACCTACGTTCCCAGAATGCACTGGGCGCACGCTCTGGTAAACTAGAGCGCGTCGCCACATGAATGTTTAAGGAGCTGCAAAGGGACCCCATCCCATGGGACTCAAAAAATAACATTTAGGACCGTGTGGGGAACCCCAATACCCCCACGGTCCCAGCCAGCTCCCCGCGTCGTTCGAGAGCCGGCATTGCTTTGTCAGAGAGAGCAGTTTATATGCTCCTCTCTCTAACAAAAAGCAATCTGCTTTCCTACTTAAAAAAGATAGCAGATTAACTTGCTCTCTCTTTCAAATAGGAAAGCGGTTTGCTGTGCTAAAGTGGAAGCCGCGACGCTCCCTTCCTACCATAGCAAACAGCAGTGTCCCGGGGGTAGGCACCCAGGGACACTGCAGGAGCCGGCCCTGGTAGGTGTCGGACCCCAGGGCCATCAATAGCTCCAGGAGGGAGGCCACGCGACCCCCTCCCAACATTAAAAAGCACCGAGAGGTGGTGGTCCCTGGGGCTGGGGGGTCCGTGCCATCACGGACCCCCCTATTTTAAATACTACTGCCCCAGGAAGGTGACGGTCCCCGGGGCATGTGGGGGGGGCATACTTCAAAATAAAAAACCGGGGTGGCGTTCCCCGGGGCACCTTACAAGCCCCACATTTTAGAAAAAATTTGCCCCAGGATTTGGCCCCCCTGGGAGCTAATTAAGAGTAAAACGGACTTCTAGTTTTATTTTTCCTTTTCCACCGCGTACGAGTACCATACCCGTACCCCACGTTTTAAAAAATATATATATATATATTATTTTGGGGAAAACAGGTTTTGGGACCCCCCTTGTTTTCTCAGCCCCACTTGACAAATCACCCCCAAACTTTCAGGGAAGGAGCGGAACGGAGCAGGTCATTTTCTTGAAGAAATTCACGTAGATTCGTCCACCAGCGCCAAAGATATTCCAAATAGAATGTTGTGGATTTTCTATGGAAAGTAGGTCCTAACTATGACTACCTACTGGCGACCGCCATTAGGTAATAAATAAATATATATATAAATATATATATTTATATATATATATATATATATATATATGCAAAAAAGAAGGCGAGAACTCTGGGTAGTTCTCCAGTTTAGGTGGAAAGCAGCTCCTGTTAGAGCACTCTCAACACCAGCGACACTGATATATATGTATATATATATATATATATATATTCACTGAAAAAACCATAGGTTATAGACCATATATAGTTAGGAATTAGCATTTAAAAAACCTTATTTTACTCACACAAAACCATTGAAATTCCATATATAGTTAGTTGCACTAACTATATATTGCGCACCCGCAATCCACTGCTGATCATGTCACATATTACATCATTCATGACATGGTCAGTGACATCACTGATGACATCAATGATGACATCTCAAATGACATCACTGATGACATCACTGATGACAACATCCAGTGACTGTATGTTTCTGTAAAGTTAAAATATGTCTTACATATTGAAGAATGAGTGGATGTATAAGTGTCTGGATGAAGGATTTAGTAGGTGCGTGACTGACTGTATGAGTGAGCGATTAAATGTGTCTCACTGAATGCATGGGTTAGTGACTAAACTGTCTTAATTTGTGCATCATTATGTCTGTTGTTCTGTAAACTGCTGCATGTGTTGATCATTAGCTATACGAGAGGCTATATGTGTTATTAATTGGTTGCCCAAGTATTTCTATGGGAGATTGAGTTTGTGTGGGGGTGGCTGGAAGGTGTGTGACTCTATGCATAGATGTGTGAGCAGTTTATTCACTAGGTGTATGAGTTCAAGAGTGCATGTGGAAACAGCTACATGGGCAGTTGACTGTGTGCATGAGTGTATTGATGAGTGAATGGATATCTCAATGCTACATGTCATAGTAAGTACATATGTAAAACACAGTACATGTGAGAGTTGGCATATATAAATAACTGTACATGAGAGCCACTGAATGAGTGAGTGGTTGTATCGATCATTGTGAACTTGTATCAGGGATTGTATAAGAGAGTAAATATGTGTTAGTATATGTTTCAATAAGTAAGGTGTGTTTAACTGTATAGTTGAAGAAATGGAGGTGAGATTGTTTCTTTGCATGACTGACTGGGTGTGTGAGTAACTCCATGGATGAGTGGCAGTGTGTGAGTGTCTGTATACACTGAGTGTATCGAAGGTTATATTAGAGTCTGAAGAGGTTTATCGTATTAGCACAAGAATGATGTCAAATGAGATGTCATCAGTGATGTCATCAGTGATGTCATTTGAGATGTCATCAGTGATGTCATCAGTGATGTCACTGACCATGTCATGAATGATGTAATATGTGACATGATCAGCAGTGGATTGCGGGTGCGCAATATATAGTTAGTGCAACTAACTATATATGGAATTTCAATGGTTTTGTGTGAGTAAAATAAGGTTTTTTAAATGCTAATTCCTAACTATATATGGTCTATAACCTATGGTTTTTTCAGTGAATTTTCAAGGTTTTGTAAATGCTAATTCCTAACTATATATGGTCTATAACCTATGGTTTTTTCAGTGAATTTCAATGGTTTTTTAATAGCAAATATCATAAGCTGTCGAATGTCAAGTACGTGGTAAGTGAAAACATTTTCGTGTTTATGCACACTGATCTGCTTTGAATGGTGCCCCCCCCCCTCATTTCTATTAGGAGTACTCTCTCTTTGCAGATAGTGAAAGGTAGTTAACGCAGGCCTTTGCCCCCGTTGTAATCCGTCGTGCCTGCTTCTCTCTCCATTTGATTGATTGTTATCCAAGTATTTACTGTTTTAGAATTAGTTCTCTTTGGTTCATTCTCTATTTACAAACAAACACAGAGTCGCAATACTCTGTTTAGTCTTTGCAGATAACGAAAAATCGTGTAAAAAAAAAGAAAAGGAATCGAGCAAAATCAGTAGGCCACTAATGGGATCTCTTTTTGACCTCGCTAAAATAGAAACATTAGGAACAACCCCTCATGACAAATACAAAACTAGTGAGATGAACTGAACTCCACACAATGATGGCTGCAAAACAGCTCGGCTCCGCCACCCACCCCGCCCAAAATAACGATAAAGAACGGCTGCCATGATTGGTTGCGGAATGACCACGACGGAGCTACGAAATGGTGCTGCTCTCATGCTAACCCCAGCTTCAGTCTGAAACATCCAGAAACACTGTAGACTACCAATTCAATCAGTTCCGGTAGCGCCCCAATGTAACCCGGTAGAGAAGAACTAGCCCTCCCCTCTTTGACTGATGGTTCTTGTTGCCTGTCCCTTCTGTTGTCATTTAACAGAACTATTTAGCCTGCTGAAAGGGGTTGTGTTCCGACCGCTGGTTGGTGGAGACATTTTGACTATATTCTGTACCTGCGTTGTCGCGTAATGCGTCATATGACGCGCCGCGTTAGCGCATCCGGAAGTCATCCGGGGCGCGCAGCGCGTAACGTAAGCATAACAAGTCATGTGACTTGTTAATAAAACTTTTCATTGGTTCATTTTACTTTTCTTATTGTAATGATGAAAGGCTTGGTCATATGACCTAAAAATTACGCTTTTCATTACTTCCGAACATTATTTTTTCTTAAATATATGTTATAATGTTCCAGGCTAATGTACTTTCCCGGAAATTTTACAACTGTCCTGCAAGTAAAATATATTCTTTTTTCGAGAAAAAGTGCGTTTCTTTGTCCCATGACGGAGCCGTTGAGCAAAAGAGGGTCGACCTGCTGTCTTAGTCGCCGATACGCCTGAATATGAGATTCTTATCGATCACTTTATGTTGCAGGAATAGAAAACACAACAGCCCTTGACCATTTATCTTTACTGCGTTCCTTCGTATTATACCTTTTACCCTTCATGTAATTGGTCTGCTTTATTTCACTTGCCTTTTAATGATTCTAAAACAGTCACTATTATTAAAAACTTTACCAATGTATATACTACTACCATGTTTTCTTTTAAAAACCTTTATTGTGAAAATTTCATTATACAAATACGAGCCTATAACCACGTGGGCCTGCCACAGAGCAAACTGTAATCGTATACGATGAATAGACATTTACACTGTAGAGGAACGTAACGGGCGGGCCATTAGGTTGCAAGAACTAAGGTGTCTAACAGTTACGGAATCGGTGGACGTACATTTTATAATTAAAATACGACAGGGCCAGTTACAATAAAATTATCTAGATATACAAGTACCATGGGTGACGTTAATTCGAACTTTCAACAGTACAGTAATCAATAACACATCAGAACTTAATATCAATAGGGATGTCGAAATAGTTAATCAATTCTCGTCCCCGCCCGCCATGTGCTTCAAAACTGCATACGTATCTCGTGATTTCAAGGTTCTGCAACCAGTACACAACAAGGAGTTACGAGTCCCATTTATTCCGGCGCCATTTTGGGGGAGGACGGGCAGGTCCAGGATATAGTCAAAATGTCTCTACCAACCATCGACTATGATGATGTTTATATGCTGTATTTATTAGAGTAACACTCATCTGTCCACATGAAATTAATTTGCCACAATCTAAACATGTCATTTTAATCTTTCCAAAGTTCTTCTAAATATTTGGGACCGTTTCCCTTGCCTCTGAAGCTCTCAGTGCCACTTCTTTGATGAATGTACTAGCAGGTCAGGGGTTCTCCTCCAAATCTCTCTTTTATGCAGCACTATAATTAATTGGTGCCACCTCTCCATATGACGATGCATGGTATAGTTACCACAACTATATTTTTTTTCGGTTCCTCTGGAGAGTTCATCGTGGCAGATGAAGCGTGTAACGTACCGGGCATTTACCTTTTTTTGCATGTACAGGAAAGGAAAAAAAAATCGAGCGTCCGAGTTCTAAGGTGTCCCAGGGCCATTTTAGTGGACCAGGCCCAAATCCAAAGAACAGGCCGCCATTTTGAGAGTCCTCTTGCAGCCGCCTGTCGCTGTAGCATCAAGAGCAGCCGAAACTCAGCTGAATGGCAACTGAAACGGTAAAGGGGCCCCCTACTACAGCAGACGAGCCTCCACCTAGGAAGGCCCATTCACGCCGGCTCCCCCCCCCTTCGGGCACCCCACGCCGTTATTCGGAGCAGTATTGTAGGATGGCCACACCAGTGCGGCAACTTGCTAGACATCACCTCGGTGGTAACCGAATCTCAACGCCTTGTGGTGTCTTCTATTCAAAAAACATTGTTATGCTGCCTTCGACCTATTCGCCGCAAGTGCGCACACAACTCAACTGCATAGCTTGCTAGACACCACCTCGGTGCCATCCGGATCTTGGAATCTCAGCACCTTTTGGTGTCTTCTCTTCAGAAAATATTGTTGCGCTGCCTTTGGCCCCATTCGCACATCAGTCCGCTACTGATGCCATCTCACAGGCTAATGGGGCACCCCACGCCGACTTTCAGCATTGTAGAATGACCACACCAGTACAGCAACTTGCTAGACATAACCTCGGTGCCATCCGGATCTCGGCGCCCCACTGCAGATGAAGTGCCTCTCAACTATGAAACCACCACGGTGACATCCGGATCTTGGCGCGTTGTGCTGCCTTCGGCCTATTCGCACATCGGTCCGCTACTGACGCCATCTCACAGGCTAATGGGGCGACCCACGCCGAGTTTCAGCATTGTAGGATGACCACACCAGTACAGCAACTTGCTAGACATCACCTCGGTGCCATCCGAATCTTGGCATCTCAACGCCTAGTGGTATCTTCCATACAAAAAATATTGTTACGCTGCCTTTGGCCCCATTCGCACATCAGTCCGCAACTTAGACATCACCTCGGTGCCATCCGGATCTTGGCATCTCAGCGCCTTGTGGTGTCAGTCAGAAAATATTGTTGCGCTGCCTTTGGCCCCATTCGCACATCGGTCCGCTACTGACGCCATCTCACAGGCCAACGGGGCGCCCCACGCCGACTTTCAACATTGTAGGATGGCCACAGAAGTGCGACAACTTACTAGACACCACCTCGGTGCCATCCGGATCTTGGCGCGTTGTGCTGCCTTCGGCCTATTCGCACATCGGTCCGCTACTGACGCCATCTCACAGGCCAACGGGGCGCCCCACGCCGACTTTCAGCATTGTTGGATGGCCACACCAGTGCGGCAACTTACTAGACACCACCTCGGTGCCATCCGGATCTTGGCGCGTTGTGCTGCCTTCGGCCTATTCGCACATCGGTCCGCTACTGACGCAAACTCACAGGCCAACGGGGCGCCCCACGCCGACTTTCAGCATTGTAGGATGGCCACACCAGTGCTGCAACTTGCTGGACACCACCTCGGTGCCATCCGGATCTTGGCGCGTTGTATTGCCTTCGGCCTATTCGCACATCGGTCCGCTACTGACGCCGCCTCACGTGCCAACGTATTTTCTCCGCATTTTATACCCTATGCCGCATAACAGGTCATGTGACTTGTTTATAAAACTTTTCATTGGTTCATTTTACTTTTGGTTTCCTAATGATGGAAGGCTTGATCATATGACCTAAAAACAACACTTTTCATTGGATGAAAACTTTTTTTTTTTTCCCAAACGATGAAAGCCCCACCTTGTTTCTGGATGTTTCAGACTAAACTGGCGTCAGCATGAGAGCACCACCATCTCGTAGCTCCGTCGTGGTCATTCCGCGAGCAATCATGGCAGCCGCTCCCCACCAGAAGCCTGCAGGAGTCGGGGCCCCCAAAACTTTTGATGAATTCTCAAGGCGGAGGGGACGCTTTCGAGAATGGGGTCCAAGACCTAGCAGACAAGCGTCCGATTTCCAAGGTGTCCCAGGGCCATTTCAGTGGACCAGGCCCAAAAAGGAAAGAGCCTGCCGCCATTTTGAGAGTCCTGTGACAGCCGCCTATCGCTGCACCGCAAGAGTGGGCGCAACTCAGCTGAATTGCGGCTTTTGACACAGTGGACCAAAAACGGACGGAATGGCAACTGAAACGGTAAAGGGGCGCCCCACTACAACAGATGACACTCCACCTGGAGAGGCCCGTTCACGCTGCCTCCCCCGGGGCGCCCCACGCCGTTATTCGGAGCAGCATTGTAGGATACCAAAACCAGTGCGGCAACTTACTGGACATCACCTTGGTGCCATCGTTCTGCTGCCTCGGAACTATTCGCACAACAGTTTGCTACTGATGACCCACCCCCCGCGACGCCCCACGCCGTTATTTGCTGGGTGGCAACTTACTAGACATCACTTTCGTGTCATCTAGATTTCGGCGCGTTCTGCTGCCTTGCAACTATTCGCACAACAGTTTGCTACTGATGACCCACCCCCCGCGACGCCCCACGCCGGAAATCTGGACGTTGTGCTGCATTGGGACTATTCGCACAGCCGACCGCTACTTCGTTGTTTTTCCCTAAAAATGTTTATATGTTATTACTATTTTTGTTTTCTTGTATATATTTATAAATTATTAAAGTTTTATAATCTTACTACTTTGTCGGAGTGCTATATATTTTTAATGTGACACATAATTGTAAAAACTTTGATGTACAAAGAGTCATCCCTGGAATCTTCCGCTTCACGCTCGGTCCCCTCCCCAATCACAATACAGGATGGTTTTCAGATAATAGCAACGCTTCTGCTGTGACGGATCTCATCGAGTGTGGGCCTTGATCTACTATAACTCCTTTGAAGAGGGGTGATTCTTTACAGCTGTGGCCATAAACTACATCTGCAGGGCTAGCTGATAGCCTAGGACCGGCCTGGACAATCGGACACAGAGGAAAAGGAGTGTCAGAGGGTGCGGTAGTGAATAGGGCGAAAGGGAGGTGTCGGGCGGGCACAGGGTGTGATTCTCAGGGAAGAGCAGCGCAGATGGGGGGAGGTTTATTACCCATGCATAAGACAGAGAGCGGGGGTGACCACTGCCTGGGTGAGATGCTTGCGAGGGTGGGGAGCCATGCTAAGGATCGACAGCGTGCACAGAGTGGGTCTGGTCAAGGCATCTAAAATGGCTGCCGTGCACGACAAAAGTGTGGCATTTGAAAAAAGACAAGATGGCGCAGACAATGTTTTTCAACACTTCCTGATTTCCTTCGAATCGAACGTTAACAGACGTTGGGGCATATTACCAAAGTTAAGCGATATTTATCCCTAACGAAGCATTGCAAAGATTTTTTTACCGTCAGAAATTATCGCAGATAAACCTTGCTATTATCAAGGTTTATCGCAAATACGATAAAAAACGACCGCAATGCATTAATATCGCTGAAAACTCAGCGATATTCATGCATTACCGAGCTAATGCTCTTAGCCATGTTATCCACCTCCCATTGCATAACATGGCTAAGAACTGCTCAGGGCAGCTGTTACTTTTTGGAGATATTCGCGCTTATCTCGAATATTTCCAAAAGTTGATAATAGGAGATAGCGATGTTAGCGACTGTTTCCAGTCGCTAACATCTTGGCATGCCCACTTTGCATGTCATTAGTGATAAATATCACTCACATGCAAAGTGGGGCCCAAGATGGTCGCTATCTCCTACTAGCCGTCGCTAACTGGTGTTAGCAACAGCTAGGTAATACAGATATAATTTTATCTCCGCGAAGCGGAGCGCTGTTACAGATATATATCTTGTTTTTGAACGTTAATTTCTCAAAATGCACTGAAGCACATATATTGAGACCTAGCAAAGGCACATCGGGCTACCAGTCCCTAATATTTTACCAAGTTTCGTGCAAATCCATTCAGCCGTTCGATTATTATTATTATTTATTTTTTTTGCCCCGCGGGGCCCTTTTTAAACCTCCACATCAAACCTAGGGGGTCAGCGAGGATCTACTATGCCCCCTTATGGTCATTTGCCCCTTCGCTTTGGCCTCCTCTTGTCTCTCGATCCTACCGAGAGACAAGATGGCGGCCGCTACGTACTGTTTCGAATGTTTACAGACACCGGAGAGCCAATCAGCTTTGCTTCGCAAAGCTCCGTAACGCGAAAAGTACGCGAAGCGGTGCGCTGTTACAGATATATATCTTTTTTTGAACGTTAATTTCTCAAAATCCACTGAAGCATATATATTGAGACCTAGCAAAGGCACATCGGGCTACCAGTCCCTACAATTTTGCCAAGTTTCGTGCAAATCCATTCAGCCGTTCGATTATTATTATTATTTATTTTTTTTGCCCCGCGGGGCCCTTTTAAAACCTCCACATCAAACCTAGGGGGTCAGCGAGGATCTACTATTCCCCCTTATGGTCATTTGCCCCTTCGCTTTGGCCTCCTCTTGTCTCTCGATCCTACCGAGAGACAAGATGGCGGCCGCTACGGACTGTTTGGAATGTTGACAGACGCCGGAGAACCAATCAGCTTCGCTTCACAAAGCTCCGTTGCGCGAAAAGTACGCGTCCTGGAGCGCTGCCCGGTCCGCTGTTACAGATATATATCTTTTTTTAAACGTTAATTTCTCAAAATCCACTGTAGCACATATATTGAGACCTACAAAAGGCACATCGGGCTACCAGTCCCTACAATTTTGCCAAGTTTCGTGCAAATCCATTCAGCCGTTCGGGCTAAAAGTGAGGCCAACCGCCCTATGGAAAACTCAATGTTAAAAACACGTTTTGGGAACCCCCTTTTTCTCGACCCCCCCTGGATGAACCCCCCCCCAATTTTCAGGGGCTGCTCAGAAACAAAATGTGCCATTTTCCTGAAAATTTCAGCCAATTCCGTCCACAAACGCCAAAGTTATTAGACATAGAATTTTCAAAAAACCCATAGAGAAAAAATCCTAACTATATATACCTACTGGCGACCGCCAGTAGGTAATATATATATATATATATATATATATATAAACCAAAGGTGCCCAAAAGCAACAAGAAGTCACTCCACGGCGCTCTCACCAACCGGTTTTTCAGCCTTGCTGCTGGCACCTTCATTTTCAGATGCCTTTATTTAGTATGTTTACCCTGAGTGGGCGTGGCAACATTCATTAGCACATTGGTGTGCTGGGAGAGGTAGTCCTTTGAAGGTGCATTGTTTGTTAATTCACTTCGGTAAGTTCAATGCATACTTGTCTCTATTTACAGTTATTGTATCATACCTTCTTAGGTAGGGAAGTGAAAGAGTGGGCTCATTTGCAGTAAAGCGCCGTGCTGTCGGAACAGGATTCGTTCCTTTTCCACAGCCAGTATTCCCAATCGTAGTGGATCCCAGCCGGGTACAGTATCACGATCGGGATCTATTCCCTTTTGGTATAATCCAATTTCACGATTAAGTGTTATATCATAGCAGACTGGCTCATGGGAGACAAGTATACATGTCTTCTGTAACATTCAATCCAGCTGGTGCCTTAGTGTCAAGTAAGAGGATATATCGGGTTTCCAATTTTCTAAGCCTGGCCTCCCTGTCACCCCCACGTCTGCTGGTATTAATGGTGTCTATCACAAAGTATTTGAGTGAGGTGTTATTACTTTAGTGGTGGTCACGAAAATGTCTGGCCACGGGATAAGTATTATCCACATTTGTGATAGCTCTCAAATGTTGGAGGAAATTTCGTACTCCCAACGTATTTTCAGAGGGCAGGGACATTGCAAAACATAAATGGCATATTCAGTTTTACAGGTTAATACCTGTGTTATTGGATGTTGTATTTCACTGAAGCCATCTGTATATGTTTTGGTATTAATTCCATGGTTGCAAGCTTTGCAAGTCTTGCATTTGAAGAACCCCTTGTTGTTTTGCCACCATGTACTTTTCATGATGGGTTCAGGATTGGTATCCACTATTTAGTCTTTGAGGGAGGGAGCCCTGCTGTACGTTAAAGATATCCTTTTTGGTAAATCTGCACCAATAATGGGGTAACTTTTAACTATAGGCCAGTGTTTGTTGACAATTCTATAAATTTCACGATGTTGTCTACTGAAGCCCGTGATGATTCTAAAATGTGAGGCTTCCCCTGACTCAAATGCCCTTTCTTTTACCTTGCTGGTACTACTGACCAGGAGTTCCTCCCTGGATGTTTGCATGGATTTGACCTAGGCTTTTTCAATTGTATGTATCGAATATCCCCTTTCAAGGAAACGTTCCTTGCTTTCCAATTGGGCTTTTTCTAAGTCTGTAGGATTGCTGCACACACGTCTCATCCTAAGCATCTCTCCATAGGGGATGCTTGATATGAGATGCATAGGGTGTGCACTGGCCGCATGTAAACTGCTGTTTCCCGCAGTAGCTTTGTGGAAGATTCTAGATTCCAGTCGATTGTTCTCAATATACAACTCCGTATCTAAAAAAGTAACTGTGTCCTGACTAAGTGTGGCAGTGAATTTGAGATTTAACTCATTCTGATTGATATCATTTATAAAGGTTAACGCTGCTTCCTCACTGCCCCTCCATATGACCAATAAATCGTCAATAAAATGATACCAAGCAATCCCATTGTTTCTGATAGTATGTTGGTGTGTATATATATATATAGTTATATATTACCTACTGGCGATAGCCAGTAGGTATATATAGTTAGGACCTAGCTACCATAGGAAATCCGCAACATTCTATTGGGAATAACTTTGGCGCCGGTTGAGGAATTTGCGTGTAATTTTCTAAACTTTTGGCCATCTCCGCTGCGCTCCTTCCCTGAAAGTTTCGGGGAGATTTGTGAAGTGGGGGCTGAGAAAAAAGGGGGGTCCCAAAACGTGTTTTCCCCATGTTAATTTCCGTAGGACGTTCTGACAAGGCTACAGCCCGAACCCCTGAACGGAATTACACCAAACTTGGCAAATTTGTAGGGGCTGGTACGCAGAAGTGCCTTTGCTATATTTGGTGAAAATTGCTCCAGTGGTTTTTATGAAAATTAACTTCAAATACACATATATATCTGGGCCGAGCCTAACCACACATCTCATCGTGAGATCTGATTGGCTGTCAGCACTTCATCCAAGAAGTGTTGGCAGCCATCTTGGGACCAATATACATGATAGCACCTCATTAAAAAGCATTGTAGTTAATAGAGGGTTTTAGGACTTTAGTTACATTATAAATCATTTGTTGATGGTACCATACTCATTTTAGGAATTGTGGTGTGTTCTAAGGTGATTTTACCATGTGAAAAAGCCTTCTGCTGGGATATCATGAATCATGTTTGAAAGAAAACTGTTATCTCATGCTTTTCCCACAGTGGTTTGGAAGGGGATCTATAAGCTAAACTGAAAGCATATTTTCTGTAAATTCACATTATCTTTCTCAGTCATGTGAGAATGAAGTCTGACATTCTCAGTAAAACATGTACATCCAACAAGGACAGAGACTGTCAGTTGATTCCTTTGTGTTCTACTGCAGCCTCCTAGAGTGTTCTTTTTTTTTTTTTTTGCATAATGACATGGGTATTTTTAATATACGCCTGTTTTAATAGTGTACAGTGGAACCAGTGTACTCTGACAGGCTTCAAAACGGTTTTAACACTACTTAGTCATCATTATCCAGTTTCTTCAACTTGGACTTATGGCGTTCAATTTCTTTATGCAGTAGTTCAATCTCTTTCTTGTGATGATCTATTTCTTCGTGGTGATGTTTCTTCAAAAAGGACAGCTGCTCTTTTTCTTTTTCCCTGAAATATCTTTCTTCTTCTGCAGCTTGTTTTTTGCCTAAAGCACCACCAGCCTCTCGAATGGATCCACCACCACCTCCTCCCTTACCAGCACCTTTGCCAAGCTCTCCCAACTGGTCTGAGTAGGCCCGGCTCTGCGAGGCCATGACTGTGCGCAACGCTGTCCTCGTCAGCCTCCCTGCGGCCGCCATGCTGCTGACGCTGCTCCGGTGAATGTCGATGACCTTCAGCGAGGGGGCGGGTTTCCGGGGTTACAGTGGGGCTCCTGGAAGTGAAAGAAAAGGCGGGACCAAGCTAGTGAAGACGGGCGCTGCACGGGCTTTTAGGGAGTGGTTGCTTTTATGGGAGTGGCTAAAAGGGTGCGAAGGGAATGGGGTTGGGCTCTTTGAGCTGAGGCGGTTGCCTCCTAGAGTGTTCTAAAGAACAACTAGAGCGCTAACAGTCCTACTTATTACAAAGGTATGGCACACCTGAAGCCATCTTGATTGGAATAAAGTGGTAACTCTTAAAACATTTAATTTAATAAGGAACAAAATGAGGGGGTATATTCTGCCATAGAAAGTATGATTAGTGCTGCAGAAAGAAAAATTAGGGCACATTTTGAGTGACTTCCCAAATCCTCTTCTATTTCATTAAAACATTCTGACATGCAGTCTCCCAAGATGGCCACCAGAGACAAAAGAGCCCAAATGTAGCCCAAATATCACCCAGATGTAGCCCAAGTATAGCCCAATGACAGAATGTCCCAGAGTGTTCTAAAGAACAACTAGAGCGCTAACAGTCTTACTTATGACAAAAGTATGGCACACCAGAAGCCATCTTGATTGGAATGAAGTGGTAAGTCTGAAAACATTTAATTAAAAAAAGAACAAAATGAGGGGGTTCATTTTGCCATAGAAAGTATGATTAGCAGCAGACTTCCCTGGTGAGCAGTAGCTTTACCACAGTGATCTAATGAGCAACTAGAGTGCTAACATTCAGAATTTATGGCAAATGTGTGACACATCTGAATGCCTTCTTGATGGAACCAAAGTAAACAAGCATTGAAAATGCAATAGATCTCGCCCTCGTTTAAGTTAAAGCCATTCTGTTTGTAATGAGGTGGCTTTTTAGCTTTGCTTTTATTAGTGTTTTTAAAACTTTCATGTAAATAACATGCATATGTATGCATATATGTATATGTATGCATGCATTTATATTTGTATTTATATAGATATGCAGATTATATATGTTTATATATGTATGTATTACCTACTGGCGGTCGCCAGTAGGTATATATAGTTAGGATTTTTTCTCTATGGGATTTTTGAAAATTCTATGTCTAATAACTTTGGCGTTTGTGGACAGAATTGGCTGAAATTTTCTGGAAAATGGAACATTTTGTTTCTGAGCAGCCCCTGGAAATTTGGGGGGGGTTCGTCAAGGGGGGGCCGAGAAAAAAGGGGGGTCCCAAAACGTGTTTTTAACATTGAGTTTTCCATAGGGCGGTTGGCCTCACTTTTAGCCCGAACGGCTGAATGGATTTCCACAAAACTTGGCAAAATTGTAGGGACTGGTAGCCCGATGTGCCTTTGCTAGGTCTCAATATATGTGCTTCAGTGGATTTTGAGAAATTAACGTTCAAAAAAAGATATATATCTGTAACAGCGGACCGGGCAGCGCTCCGGTTCGCAGACTTTTCGCGGTACGGAGCTTTGTGAAGCGAAGCTGATTGGTTCTTCGGCGTCTGTGAACATTCCAAACAGTCCGTAGCGGCCGCCATCTTGTCTCTCGGTAGGATCGAGAGACAAGAGGAGGCCAAAGCGAAGGGGCAAATGACCATAAGGGGGCATAGTAGATCCTCGCTGACCCCCTAGGTTTGATGTGGAGGTTTTAAAAGGGCCCCGCGGGGCAAAAAAAAAAAATAATAATAATAATCGAACGGCTGAATGGATTTGCACGAAACTTGGCAAAATATTAGGGACTGGTAGCCCGATGTGCCTTTGCTAGGTCTCAATATATGTGCTCCAGTGGATTTTGAGAAATTAACGTTCAAAAAAAGATATATATCTGTAACAGCGCTCCGCTTCGCGTACTTTTCGCGTTACGGAGCTTTGCGAAGCTGATTGGTTCTCCGGCGTCTGTAAACATTCCAAACAGTCCGTAGCGGCCGCCATCTTGTCTCTCGGTAGGATCGAGAGACAAGAGGAGGCCAAAGCGAAGGGGCAAATGACCATAAGGGGGCATAGTAGATCCTCCCTGACCTCTTAGGTTTGATGTACCATTTTGCCAAGTTTGGTGTAATTCCGTTCAGCCATTCAGGCTGTAGACGTATGTAAATGTCCTATGGAAAATTGCATGGGGAAAACACATTTGAAAGTGTTGAAATTTAGAACCAATTAAAATGTTACTTTGGTTTTGTATTTGTGTGTGATGAAAGTTAATTGGTTATGTATATATCTCAAATGAGAGGAAACCACAGCCATTTTGTGATACTACTGTCTGAGGTACATTTGTGAGGAATTTTTGGTGGTCAATTTTTGGTGTTTGATTTACACAGTACTAACACTTCTCCTACTTTTAAAAAGGTGAGTTGTTAATTTGTAAGGGGAACTATGTTGTACACTTTAAGATAATTTGAAAAATGTTTTCTGTTATTTATTTGCAGTCCTTCTGTTATACTAAATACTTGATAAAGTTAGTTTTATATTATGTATTACTAAAAACGATAAATGAAAGTGATTATTTTTTTCTGCAATTTACAGCAAGCAATTTCAAAATAAAATGGCTCACAATGAAGAGACCGTGGCAATTTCTTTTGAATTATCCACTACATTGATTGAAATTGACAGCACCAATAATGAAATATTGTCACAAGGAGGAGATGACATGAATGATTTTTTTGATCAATCTGTTGATGGCGAATTTATCGAATGTTTGGAGACCATAGAGTTACAAGAATCATCATTGCAGACTTTTAATGAGGAGATTCCAGATGAGATGATTGAAGAGGAAATTCCTGATGAGGACATGTTACTAGTTCTTTCAAATTTAGGAAATTCAGAAGAATACATTTATATTTAGAAATCAAAAATAGTTTGAGACATTATTCATTTTTATTTTTAATTTATGAGGTTGTAGCGAAGTGATTGTAGTATAAAATGAGACTTATAGTATAGAGTGCAACATTTTTATGTTACATGGTAAGTTTACTCATATTTACTTCCCTTCTACCACTATATTATCTCCAATGTGTATTTGACATCTCTTCTTCATCTCCGGCCTCCTTTCTCTCACTGTGTGTCTCTGATGCATCTTATCGCTGCTATTTTGTGTAATTACAGAAGAGAGTAAAATAAAATAGTTCGGAACGTGAAAAGGGGGCAAAGTAGAGTACCCCTCACCCCCTAGGCCTTCTCAGGCGGTCCCAAAAGGATCAGTTTCTGCTTTCCTGAGAGATTATGGTATGAGTTCCATATACCACAGTAACTTGCATTACAACATGCAAGATATATATCTCCTATTACCAACTTTTGGAGATATTCGCGCTAAGCGCGAATATCTCCAAAAACTAACACCTGCCCTGAGCAGTTCTTAGCCATGTTATCCATGGGAGGTGGATAACATGGCTAAGAGCATTAGCTCGGTAATGCATGAATATCGCTGACTTTTTAGCGATATTCATGCATTGCGGCCGTTTTTTATCGCATTTGCGATAAACCTTGATAATAGCAAGGTTTATCTTCGATAATTTCTGACGATGCTTAGCGGTAAAAAATTCGTTGGTAAGCATCGTTAGCGATAAATATCGCTTAACTTTGGTAATATGCACCAACGTCTGTTAACGTTCGATTCGAAGGAAATGAGGAAGTGTTGAAAAACATTGTTTGCGCCATCTTGCCTTTTTTGAAATGCCACACTTTTGTCGTGCACGGCAGCCATTTTAGATGCCTTGACCAGACCCACTCTCTGCACGCTGTCGATTCGTAGCATGGCTCCCCACCCTCGCAAGCATCTTCCCCAGGCACTGGTCACCCCCGCTCCCTGTCTTATGCATGGGCAATAAACCTCCCCCCCATCTGCGCTGCTCTTCCCTGAGAATCACACTCTGTGCCCGCCCGACACCTCCCTTTCGCCCTATTCACTATCGCACCCTCTGACACTCCTCTTCCTCTGTGTCCGATTGTCCAGGCTATCAGCTAGCCCTGCAGATGTAGTTTATGGCCCCAGCTGTAAAGAATCACCCCTCTTCAAAGGAGTTATAGTAGATCAAGGCCCACACCCGATGAGATCCGTCACACCACACGTGTTCCTACTATCTGAAAACCATCCTGTATTGTGATTGGGGAGGGGACCGAGCCTGAAGCGGAAGATTCCAGGGATGACTCTTTGTACATCAAAGTTTTTACATTTATGTGTCACATTAAAAATATATAGCACTCCAACAAAGAAGTAGGATTATAAAACTTTAATAACTTATAAATATATACAACAAAACAAAAACAGTAAAAACATTTAAACAACGAAGAGACCGTGGCAATTTCTTTTGAATTATTCAATACATTTATTGAAATTGACAGCACCAATAATGAAATATTCTCACAAGGAGGAGATGACTTGAATGATTTTTTTGATCAATCTCTTGATGGCGAATTTATCGAATGTTTGGAGACCATAGAGTTACAAGAATCATCATTGCAGACTTTTCATGAGGAAATTCCTGATGAGGACATGTTACTAGTTCTTTCAAATTATGAAAATTCAGAAGATGTTGCCTGGGTGCCGCACTGATTTGGGTATCCGGCGTGGGGCGTCCCGGGGGGTGGATTGTCAGTAGCGGTCTGTTGTGCGAATAGTTCCAAGGCAGCAGAAAGCGCTGAAATCTGGATGTCACGAAGGTGATGTCTAGTAAGTTGCCGCCCAGCAAATAACGGCGTGGGGCGCCGCGGGGGTGAGTGAGTCCAGTAGGCACCACAGCTATTCTTACCGGCATTGCAGAATTACTGCTGGGGACAATGCCTGTGCTGTAGCAGGGTCACAGCAGAAACAAAAAGGATTCTGTTGAAGATGTTGTTGGTTTTCAATTTGAAAACAGTTCTGGTGTCAACTGCTATGCTAATGTAGTGGTTAATGTTTTGTTTTCTCTAGAAAATGTAAAAGAGGGGGAGGCAGTCCAAAGTTCTGGTAAAAGGGCAAAGGAAAGGATCGGTGGTTTGAACTATCAGTCAAAAAGGGGAGTGGGTGCAACAATTTTTCCTACCGGGTCACAGTGTGCTTTCACCGGAACTGAGGTCTGCAGGATTCTAGTCATTCAAAGTGAGGCTGGCGCCAGCATGGGAGCGCCGACGTCCCGCGGATACAGTTTCGTCACTCCACGGGCGATCATGGCAGTCATTCCCCATCGGGGGTGTCTGCGGGGGTCGGAGACTCCCGCGGCTCCTCTAGAATCTTCAACGTCGTGGAGGACTACGGTGGTGGAGTCAACCAGTGACCGGGCCATTTCTTTATGCTGGGCCCGCTCTTGCCAGGTCGACCGCCATTTTGAGAGTTCGGTAGCTACTGGCGATCGCGGGGTCAAATGAGCGGACGGGCTCCACCCTGCCGGGCGAGACGTTGCAGCATCGCCACAGTGGAAGAACCCTTTTCCGGGCGCCTGGAGCGCTGAGGGTGCAGGTGGGAAGCATCCACTGGGGAGGCGGGAGAGGCCTGTTCGCACCGTCTCTCCCTCCCAGTGCACCCCACGGCGTCTCGCTTGAGATTTGTTATGGCCGGACCAGGCGATGAGGACGAGGGGGGGGGGGTCGGAGGCATGTGCAAGACATCCCCCCCAGTGTTGTCAAAGCCATTATTGAAGAAAGAAGAAATGTCCCGTCCGTCTTCGGGCCAGGCTTCCGGTGGATGTCGGCCGGACGCCCCTTGCTCTGGCCCCATGAACGGGTTCCTTGGTTTATCGGCTGCAGCCAGATCCCATCGGCCCCGGCCGTTGGTGGCCGGACCGGTAGAGAATGTGGCGGGACTACCTGCAACTGTCAAGGGCCACCGCGGCCGGACTGGGAGAGAGAGGGGAGGGTCGAGGACACGGACATTCCCCCCCCTGCAACTCTCCAGCGTTGTCAATCCCCCTGGCCGGGTCCCGCTGGCCTCGGCCTCTCCTCCGGCTACACCCTACGTGATGATCTCCTGGCCGAG
Source organism: Lissotriton helveticus (assembly GCF_964261635.1). Taxonomy (NCBI): domain Eukaryota; kingdom Metazoa; phylum Chordata; class Amphibia; order Caudata; family Salamandridae; genus Lissotriton; species Lissotriton helveticus. The sequence continues at coordinate 478,511,437 of NC_136063.1, read as the reverse complement.
GCGTGGCAGCAGGACCCGCCTTATATGTGTTGCTTCCGGCTGGGCGTAGCCGAAAACCTGTTGCCCTTTGGAAGTTTCTAGAATGGGGCGGATGTCTGCTGACTTCTATCTTTCCCAGTTTGCCGTTATTTGGCCGTGGCAGGCGGTGGGACAGACAGGTTTTGGGGCAGTGAGGGGCGATGTTTTCAGGTTTCTTATTACAGGCTTACTTCTAACGTTTCTTGTTTCTAGGACAATAATAGGTTTTATCATTACGTATTGTTATCGTTTCTTTGTTTGTTATTTAATAAAAAGTTAATCAGTGTCCTACTGATTTTCGTTTTCCTATTCTTTTCTTTCCAGGTTGTTTCATGCTAAAGTTTCTGTTAACAGGATACAGTGATCACTTCGTTATTATTGCATATGTCCTTTTCACTAGGGGTGCTCTCTGGTCGGGCCAGATGACGTATCTCTAGTAAATGGTCCGGGTGAAACAGGTGCATCAATCAGTGGGGAGTAGATAGGCATGACAGATTACAACGGGGGAGAAAGGTCCGCATTACCTACCCTTTCACTACTTGCAAAGATTTTCCTACGTATATTTGCAAACAGGGAATACCTCCAAAAAGAACCAATTCCCAAACAGTCAATGTTTGGGCAAACAATCAATCAATGAGGAACGAAATAGGCACAACGTGTTAAAGGTTTGCGTTACCTACCCTTCACTATCTGCAAAGGGAGAGAGAATATTCCTATTCTTCCTCGTTTGCAGGCAGAGAAGATCCTTAAGAGAACCAACTTCGAACAATTCAATGCTCGATTCAAACAATCAACAAGGGGTACTGTGAACACAAATGGACGCCGCTTATGTACATACACATTGCTATTTTCAACAGGTTGTTCTTAATGTTTCTATTTTAGCGAGGTCAAAAAGAGATCCCATTAGTGGCCTACTGATTTTGCTCGATTCCTTTTGTTTTTTTACACGATTTTTCGCTATCTGCAAAGACTAAACAGAGTATTGCGACTCTGTGCTTGTTTGTAAATAGAGAATGAACCAAAGAGAACAATCAATCAAATGGAGAGAGAAGCAGGCACGACGGATTACAACGGGGGCAAAGGCCTGCGTTAACTACCCCTCACTATCTGCAAAGAGAGAGTACACCTAATAGAAATGAGGGGTGGGGGGCAGCATTCAAAGCAGATCAGTGTGCATAAACACGAAAATGTTTTTACTTACCACGTACTTGACATTCGACAGCTTATGATATTTGCTATTAAAAAACCATTGAAATTCACTGAAAAAAACATAGGTTATAGACTATATATAGTTAGGAATTAGCATTTACAAAACCTTGAAAATTCACTGAAAAAACCATAGGTTATAGACCAGATATCGTTAGGAATTAGCATTTACAAAACCTTATTTTACTCACACAAAACCATTGAAATTCCATATATAGTTAGTTGCACTAACTATATATCGCGCACCCGCAATCCACTGCTGATGATGTCACATATTACATCATTCATGACATGGTCAGTGACATCACTGATGACATCACTGATGGCATCTCAAATGACATCACTGATGACATCACTGATGACATCATCCAGTGACTGTGTGTTTCTGTAAAGTTTTTTCAGTGAATATATATATATATATACACATACATAAATGCATATGCATATATATGCATATATATTTGTGTATATGTGTGCGTGTAGAGAGAGGTAGAGAGGTAGAGGTGTAGAGGTAGAGAGGTAGAGGTAGAGAGGTAGAGGTAGAGAGGTAGAGACTAGTAGAGAAAGAAGTAGAGAGAGGTAGAGAGAAGAGAGTGAGTAATAGAGTAGAGAGTGAGTAGTAGAGAGTAGTCGAGAGCAGTAGAGAGAGTAACAGAGAGTGAGTAGTTGAGAGTAGTAGAGTGAATAGTAGAGTGAGTAGTAGAGAGTAGTAGAGAGTGAGTAGTAGAGAGTGAGTAGTAGAGAGTAATAGAGAGTAAGTAGTAGAGTGAGTAGTATAGAGCAGTAGAGAGTGAGTAGTAGAGAGTAGTAAAGAGTGAGTAGTAGAGAGTAGCAGAGAGAGATAATAGTAGAGAGTAGTAGAGAGAGAGTAGTAGAGAGGGAGTAGTAGAGAGTAGTAGAGAGTGAGTAGTAGAGAGTGAGTAGTATAGAGTAGTAAAGAGAGAGTAGTAGAGAGTAGTAGAGATGAGAAGTAGAGAGTGAGTAGTAGAGAGTAGTAGATAGTGAGTAGTAAAGAGAGAGTAGTAGAGAGAGAGTAGTAGAGAGTGAGTAGTAGAGAGTAGAGAGTAGTAGAGAGTGAGTAGTAGAGAGTAGTAGATAGTGAGTAGTAGGGAGTGAGTAGTAGAGAGAGAGTAGTAGAGAGTAGTAGAGTAGTAGAAAATGAGTAGTAGAGAGTGAGTATTAGAGAGTAGTGGAGTAGTAGAGAGTAAGTAGTAGAGAGTAGTGGAGAATATTCCAAAGTTTGGCACAGCACCACTTGCACAATAAGTCCAATCAAATCATATTACTTAGAGTCCTTATTGAAGCGCTGAATCTTGGTGTATATTCAAATGCTTTTATTTTCCTTAAGTTTATGTACCACAGCCAGCTGACGCATTTCGTTCTGTACAACAGAACTTCTTCAGGGCGTTCTTATTTCCTTCAAGTTATGTCGGTATCCTGTTGTCATATTACTAGATATTTCTTCCAAATGTTAGACGAGACGTAAGTACATTCTTATTCAAAGTGACTAGGTATCCATTTTACCCACACAATTCGGGCAGACTTGAGTAATTTATAGCATCCTCAAAGTCAGTCTTTCAAAAATACCAAAGTATAGGACATGATAATCCAAATCCAAATGTTTCTCAAGAAAAGTCATTTTCAATCGTTCGGAATTTCGGCGTTTGGGCAGATATGACCCAGGGACCCCCAGTATGCAAAGGGAATTAGTCCCCCCTCTGCAAACGCGCCAGTGGCCTGCGTTGCAGAGAGGTGTAAAAAGAGGCATAGCCTCATTACACCTCTGTGCAATGCAGCCCCTTGGCGCATACTGGAGGTTCCAGGTGGGCTACTTGGCCACCAGGGACCCCCAGTATGCAAGGGGAATTAGTTCCCCCTCTTCAAACATGCACGGGGGCTGCGTTGCAGAGAGGTGTAAAAAAGGGTGTGGCCTCAGTACACCTCTCTGCAATGCATCCCCCTGGCGTATACTGGAGGCTCCTGGTGGGCTAGTTGGCCCCCAGGGACCCCCAGTATGCAAGGGGAATTAGTTCCCCCTCTGCAAACGCACCAGGGGGCTGTGTTGCAGAGAGGTGTAACAAGGGGCATAGCCTCATTTCACCTCTGCAATGCAGCCCCCTGGCGCATACAGGAGGTTCAAGGTGGGCTAGTTGGCCCCCAGGGGCCCCCAGTATGCAAGGGGAATTAGTTCCCCCTCTTCAAACATGCACGGGGCTGCGTTGCAGAGAGGTGTAAAAAGGGGCGTGGCTTCATTACACCTCTCTGCAATGCAGTCCCCTGGCGCATACTGGAGAATCCTGGTGGGCTTTAAGGTCTTACATAGTTAGGAATTAGCATTAAAAAAAACTTTGAAATTCACTGAAAAAAACATAGGTTTCAGGCCTTATATAGTTAGGAATTAGCATTTAAAAAACCTTTGAAATTCACTGAAAAAACCATAGGTTTCAGGCCTTATATAGTTAGGAATTAGCATTTAAAAAACCTTTAAAATTCACTCAAAAAACTATAAGTTTTAGGGGTGTTATAGTTAGCTGGACATTTCACTCATACAAAACCATTGAAATTGCTCCTATATAGTTAGTTGTACTAACTATATTTTGCGCACCCGCAATCCACTGCTGATGATGTCACATATTACATCATTCATGACATGGTCAGTGACATCATTGATGACATCTCAAATGACATCGCTGATGACATCACTGTTGACATCATCCATGTGACAATCACATACACCTTTTCATACACTAGTAAAATCTTTCATCACTCTTTGTAAAATACAGAGTATCATATTTGAATCCATTGTTACAGCAATACAAGTATCTAAAACCCCACTCAGTGATTCATAGATGTATACACACATCTAATCACTTACCTGTAGATTCACTCATACATGCTGGCAATGAACAATAGAACACTATCAAAAATACTTTTACACCTAAATAGACATTACACACCAGCACACATCCTATTCACATATGAAGTCATCCTACTCACTTATGCAAACAATGGATCATACTTACATATTTACTTAGATACACACTTATACAAACACAACTTCATCTATTCATTTAGATAGTAAGTCATACTTAGTGAATTATAAAATCATTATTACAAGTATAAAGTTATCCATACAGTCACTCACACAATCATTGAGTCTTATGTATACTTATTAATATACAACTGACACATACATTGCCTTTTATTTTTCTAGTTTGTTGGACACGTACCATTGAGAAATATATTTGCTCATCACCACACCCATAAAGATATTCACTCACCCAAACAACTGTTAGAACATGTAGTTTTAACTTCATATATCTAGTGAATCAACTATTCACACATCTTTGGGCAGTCACCCCCCCCCCTCCGAACCATACACACATTCACTCTCCCATACAAATACTCAGTTAACCAATCAATAACTAATACAGACTTTTACATAGCTAGTAACCAACTGGAGAACCGGTTTACACAACAACTGACAAAGTGATACAGATATTCAAACAGTTTAGTCACTGTCCACTACATTTAGAACTAGATCACAAGATGGCCGCAAGGAGGGAGTGACTGGGACCAGCTCCGGACCTAGGGATCACTTTCATCCCGGCCGGAGCGACCCCACCGAAGCCCCCCGCCACCCGGTTCCAGACATCAACCGGCATCGAGCGTCCTGCTAAGGGAGAGAATCTGATCGAGAGACTCCTCCTGCCCCTCCCGCCATTGATGACCAGGCTCCCCGGCGACAGAGACCCTCGTCCATCGGAACCCCGCCCCGCTCCCCCACCCACAACAGCAACTCTCCGGTAGCGAGTTGGCCCTTTCTCTCACCTGAGTAAAGAAATACGACAAGGCTCCCAGTGACGACGACGCCGCCGGACATCAGAACTCGGACCAACAGGAGCAGTGCGGAACGGGGTGGCAGCGGAGGCCGAGGGTCGCCTGTGCTCGTCGTCGGACCCGGTGAGTGACCAGCTCGCCCACGAAGGGCTATGGGCCCCGCGCCGGTCTTGATGCTCCTTTCCCCCCGGAGCTGCCTGTCCCAAGATGGCCGCCAGCTCCAAATGAAAAGAGACCTCGTCAGAACTGAGGATCCCATTTAACGCATAAAGGCCCCCCGCCATCGGAGCTGGGAAATTAAGAATAAAAATAAAATAGAAAAGCATCGACCAACTATGTCGCTCCTCCCAATGCCTCCACATTATCCACGCTAAAGGCCGCCTGACCCTAAAACGGCCGCCACCTGGGACACCTAATAGAAAAGGAAAGCAGACTCCAGTGATGACAACTGATCCATAACTGCAATTCCTTGCAAAGGGGCAGAGGAGGCCCCTATTTACAACGTTTTCCTCACAGTTAACCGAGTGAATTAAGTAAATTAAGTAATTTAAGGAACCAATTTCCCTTAGTGATGGGTCCCTGGAAACAACTATCGACAACACCCTTCATCCAAGTATTCTGTTGATCGCCCACCTCTGGGGAACTACAAACCTGCTAGACAATTAAGGAGGCCCCTATTTACAACGTCTTCCTCTCACTTAACTTAACGAACCTATTTTATTAAAGGAACCAGCTTCCCCAATTGTAGGGACTCTGGATACCCTTTTTATAACATTGATCTTTCTAGTTCTCTGGTGAGCATCTACCTTGGGTACTACAAATCTGCTAGCATATCAAGGAGTTTCCCTTCTCTAAGCACTCCATTACGCAAGCACGACGCCTAGACCCAAGGAGACAAACGCAGATCTCTTGCTCCACCATAATGCCTCCGTCCCAGCGCCTAGACGTTCACCCCAGCCCTGCACCCAACCAGCTATCTCCTATGGGACAGAATACCTACGCCATTACCTTCCCACATAGTATCTCCTTCAAAGCCAAAAAACGCCTCAAACAGAATTTAATCAGACAACACCCTGAAACTCTTATCGTGGACTCCTACCATTGCTCAACGAGAGGACTGAGAAAAACAGACTTCATTTTCCATACCACCCGACCAGACGCCTGGGTCACCACCTTTAATTCTCTCCTTCCAGTCTCCAAAACCACCGTATCAGAACACAACCGGAAACTAACGATCTCCCCCCTGAACCAACAGTCCCTGACCGGAGACATCTCCATCTCCATCTTCAAGAATGGCACCATTCTAATCCAGGCGAAAGATGACAACCTCGATTTCTTCGACTCCCTCTTTCACACTCTTAAGACGGCCACGGCTCTCTACCCACTACATACAGGCCCCACCTCCTCCTGTGACCCTCACCAAACTTCCAGCCCGCAGAGCATGCCTCACCCACCACATCAATATCCTCCCCTCGTCCTTAATCACGTCAACATCCACCTGTCCCTCAGAGCCCCTCCCCCCCCTATCCCACAACCCCAAGCGCCCGACCCCCTCTCCCAATATTCCAGAATCCCCCCACCCCCCTCTCACCTACATCCCCTAACGTCCTCCCCCTTCTCCCAAACTTCCAGGACTCCCCCACCCCCCCCTACCCCTCCCACCTCCCTCCCCCCTCTCCTCGTCTCCCGCACCCCCACAGGATCTCAGTCACCTCCCCTTAGAACTCCCAGTCCCCACCGTCTTTGAATCACAGCGCCCTGCGCGATCCCTCACTCCCACTGCTCACGCCATCCCCCGTAGCGAAGACATTCTCCTCCCCCAAAGAGACTGCAACCCCCTTCCCTCCCTACTCCCCGCCCATCCGAACTCGAAAGTCCAATCAGACCCCCAGCTCGATTACTCCCCCGAATAGTAACTCGCCCAGCAACCCCGCCCACCACCCTGCCCCTGACCAAAAATACGCGAAAGCTAACCCCGTGCCTCCCTCTCCCGTCTCACTTCCCAACAGTATCTCGCCCCAAACCTGCTCTCCCTCACTAGAGGTCCCACAATCGAACCCCAACCTAGACCCGGTCCCCTCGTCACAGACCCCCCCAGTCGACGTCCTGCTACACGACCTCTCCCACACCAAACCCAACTCCACCCAATCGCCCACCGACTCTACAGCACCTAAACTGTCACAACGCCTGGACTTTCTAGAAGCCCAGATCGCGACTCTGATCCTCGGCCTGAAAGAAACACTATCCTCCCTAGAGAAACTCCAGCACCCCTCCCTGAACGCCCCTCCTCCGCGCCTCCAGCCGCCTCCCGCCAAGAATGACTCTCACACCCACACAGGATCCAAGCCCCCCACAGGCTCCCAGCCTCTTCTCTCTAATCCCAGTACTGAGACTCGAATAGACAGGCCTAGAAGGACGGCTCCCTCCCTCTCGCCACAGGAAGTGACCTCCCTCATCACCTCCTTTGAAAACACGCCTAGGCAGCCTGCTCAAATAATGCCCCCTGACCACCCTCCCTTCTCCTCAATTCAAGTCATTACTGGAGTGGGAAGGGAACCGCCCCGTCGTAAAGCTGCCAGACCTCCACCCTATCTCTCTTACTTACCCAGAGCTACATCGGTCAATCATATCTCACAGGTCGACTCCCAAATAAACTGTATGCTCATCAATTGCAGATCCGCCGTCAAACATGCAACAGAAATAGCCGAAACCATCCTCGCTCAGGACCTGGACGTAGCCTTCATCACTGAAACATGGCTGAACACTCTATCCTGCCCCATCCTGGACACGCTGGTGCCGCCCGGGTTCTCAATCATACACAAAGACAGGCCCATTAACAAAGGCGGCGGAATAGCTATTATCCATAAAACCGACATCTCCATCACTGAATCTCCTGCCGTCTTCTACAACTCCTTTGAATCCCTCGCGGTCAACATCAATTCGCCCCAACACCCTTCACTCCAATGCCTTCTCCTCTACCATCCCCCGGGCAATACCTCCAAATTTGGCGCTCAGCTGACGGATCTGATCACGCAAACAGCTCTCAACAGTGATTTCAGTATAATTCTGGGCGACCTCAACCTAAGATGGAATGTATCAAAAAACCCGCTCATTCAATCCCTCAACACCCTTATTCATGACCTTGACATGACCCAGCACTGCACAGAGGAAACCCACCATAGAGGAGCTACCCTGGATGCTATCATCGCAGATAAAAAGACAATTTCAATTGACCACATCATCCCAGTAGACTGGTCAGACTATCACGCCATCCTCTTTCATATCAATCACCCGGCGCTCTCCGTCCCTCCCACACAAACATCCCCCAAATGGATCAGAAACTTATCGAGAGTACCTCTTGACAAGCTTGAAGAGGGCCTCAGCTCACTCCTCCCGACCACGACAGAACCCCTTTCAACCACAGAACTCACCTCGCTCTACCATTCCAACTTGGAGCTCGTCTTAGACCAGCTGGCACCAAGGAAACTAAAAAAACAAAGAAACATCCCCTCCAGATCCTGGTTCTCCCCTGACATCAACGACGAAAGAAGACACCTAAGATACTTGGAAACATCCTGGAGGGCCAACCCCTCCTCACGCAACCGGGACCAGCTCAAGGCAGCCCGCAAAAGCTACTATAACCACATCAAGAACAAAAAGTCGTCCTTCTTCTGCACGGCCCTTGACAATGCCAAAAACCGCCCCAAAGAACTTTTCAACATCATCAAGAACCAAACCTCCATTCCGGTAACAAGAGACATGGTAGCGTCCAAATCCCAATGTGACGACTTTGCCAGCTTCTTCAATGAAAAAATCGCGAAAATTGACCGATCTCTCGGCACGTTGCCCTCAGACCACCCCGCCTCAACTTCCCATTTAAGACCGACAATCACATCCACTCGCTGGTCCTCCTTCCAACCTATCCAGGTTGAAGTGATAAGTAATCTCATAGCCTCCGCCAAACCCTCAAGTCACTCCCTTGATCAGCTTCCCCCGAGAGTGACCAAAGACTTGAGGCTCACTCTAGCCCCTATTTGGGCCAAGATCATCAACAGCTCTCTGAGTGAGGGCTCCATCCCGGACTGCCTTAAAATAGGTCAAGTCACGCCTCTACTAAAAAAACGGGTCTTGACATACAGGATATGAATAACTTCAGACCAGTCTCGAACCTTCCACTACTATCCAAAATCTTGGAAAGATGTGTGCTGGCGCAACTTTCCCAGCACCTAGAGAATACAAAGCTTCTAGACCCACATCAATCAGGGTTCAGAAAAGGCTGCAGTACTGAAACCGCAATACTTAACATCCTAGACGATCTTCACATGTCGCTCGACTCCAACCATTGCAGCCTTCTCATCCTCTTAGACCTATCGGCTGCATTTGACACAGTCGACCATGCCCTACTAATCAATGTCCTAAAGGAGAGAGCAGGCCTCGAAAAGACTGTCCTAAAATGGTTCTCCTCCTTTCTTAACAACCGCACACAAAGAATAAAAATTAAAACTTGCGTATCAGACATTCTTCCCATCAGCAGAGGAGTTCCTCAAGGGTCTGTTCTCTCTCCTCAACTCTTCAACATTTACATGGAGCCCCTCACCTTAATTCTAAGGAAAGCTAACATCCCCTTCCACCTTTATGCGGACGACACGCAACTCTATCTGGAAACCACATCGATCTCGGACATCCACAGACTGAACCACACACTTACTGAAGTTCAGCTCTGGCTCTCTTCCAACCACATCAAACTCAATGAGGAAAAAACTGAAGTGCTCCTAATCTCTAACAAAGAAGAGAACCTCCAAATCCTTGATTGGCTCAAAGCCTTAAACGCTCTAAATGTGCCGCTTGTTCCATCGAACTCCATAAAATCCCTAGGGATCACCCTTGACCCCAAATTGGATATGAAAGAACACATCTCAAAAACCGCCAAAAGTGCCTTCCTGAACCTGAAATTGCTCTACAAACTAAAACCATTCCTCCCCACAAAAGACTTGAAACAGGCTACGCAGGCTCTGGTCCTCTCCAGAATTGACTACGGCATTGCCACTCTGACTGGAACAGCCAAATCTCACCTACGTCCTCTGACCTCTACCCTAAATGCAGCTGCAAGAATGATCACGGGAACAAAGAAATATGAACACATCACCCCAGCTCTGAAGGATCTGAAATGGCTCCCCATTGACCAACTAGCTAGCTTCCGCACAGCTTGCCTCACACACAAAGCCTTGCATACGGGCAAACCGGAATACCTGGCCAATAAGCTCAAAAGGGCCGGGCAGTCTAGAAACCTCAGAAGTTCCAACACGCTCCTACTCATTCCTCTGAAATCCCAGAAACTCTCAACATCGAGCAAATCCTTCGCGGGCAATGCTCCCAAGATATGGAACTCCATTCCCCCACACATCAGAATGACCACATCCTTCCCGAAATTCAAGAAGCTACTCAAAGGCCTCTTCCTTGAGCGCTCCGGAACCAACTAGAACTTAACCTAGACTTTATTGTTTCATGTCCTCGCTCACCCCTGAGCTGATTGACTTGCCTACGAATCTCCGCCCTTGTTCACGCTTGGCTGCTATTGTATAGAGTGTACTCACTCCTGTGTGCATTGACCTGCTTTTTGTCCGCATTATCTGTCTAACTTATGTATATTTGCTGTGAAGCGCTCTGATACCCTCGGGTCCAGCCAGCGCTATACAAAACTTTAATAAATAAATAAATAAATAAATAAATTTAGTGAGACACTATAAATTGGTCAAGTAAACAGTCAATTACACTGCTACTAAATCCTTCATCCAAATATTTATTTTTATATATCCACTCATTCTTCAAAGCAAATTGCTATATCTATAATGCATATTTAAATAACGAAGCAAACCACATACACTGGATGATGTCATCAGTGATGTCATTTGAGATGTCATCAGTGATGTCACTGACCATGTCATGAATGATGTAATATGTGACATCATCAGCAGTGGATTGCGGGTGCACGAAATATAGTTAGTACAACTAACTATATAGGAGCAATTTCAATGGTTTTGTATGAGTGAAATGTCCAGCTAACTATAACACCCCTAAAACTTATAGGGCCAGATGAAGGTAATTCTATTTTACCGATTCATAAATACCGAATTTTACCGATTCGGTATTTATGAATCGGTAAAATAGAAGGGGGGAGATTTAGGTTAATTCGGTAATTGAATTACCGAATCTGTAAAAATCGGTATTTACCAAATCGGTAAATACCGATTCGGTAATGCCCATTGATTCCTATGGGCCTTGAAGCCCATAGGAATCAATGGGCATTACCGAATCGGTATTTACCGATTCGGTAAATACCGATTTTTGCAACGGTGCAGAGGGTGTCACTTTGACACCCTCTAGCACCCCGAATACAGGCATGTGTGCCATGTGGCACACAGATATGCCCTAAGGGCATGTCTGTCTGTCACATGGCATAGGTGTGCATGCACACATGTGCATGCACACCTGGATTCGGTATTTTGCCACCCAATTGTATTGGGTGGTAAAATACCGAATCGGTAAGGCCTTTGGGACTCAGAAGAGTCCCACCTACATTTGGATTTACCGAATCGGTAAAATTACTGATTCGGTATTTTACAGAATCGGTAAATTTACCGATTCGGTAAATTTACCGATTCTGTAAAATAAATGCACCTACATGCCAATTCTTAAATACCGGTCGGTAACGGCCGAAATCGGCCGTTACTGACCGGTATTTAGGCTCCTACATCTGGCCCACAGTTTTTTGAGTGAATTTTAAAGGTTTTTTAAATGCTAATTCCTAACTATATAAGGCCTGAAACCTATGTTTTTTTCAGTGATATAGGAACTTTCTTCCTATATCAAGGACACTGGACATTTCCTTATGAAATTGAATGAGGTCAAATGGGAATCTGATTATATTCTAATGGCTCTTGATATAAGTACCCTATACACTAGTATAGAACATACAGATGGCCTTAATGCAGTCAGATATTTCTTGGACCAACGCAATATGAGTTTTAAAAATCATAATGACATGCTGATAAGAATGATACAGTTATGCTTGATGAATAATTACTTCCTGTTCAACAATGAGATTTATCAGTAGCAAAGGGGAGTGGCCATGGGGGCATGCTTTTCCCCAACCTATGCGTGTCTCCACGTTGGGTGGTGGGAGAAGCATGTCCTCAGGCACACTCCAAGTTTTCCAATAACATCATCCATTACTGGAGTTTCATAGACGATATCTGTTTAGTGTGGAAGGGGACAGAGAGTTCAGCCAGGGACTTTGTGGAAGCCGTGAATGTTAATACCCTGAATCTCAAATTTACCTCCCAAATAAGTACCTCCAATATACAATTTCTTGATGTGGAGATCTATATCAAGAACAATGCCCTCGAAACTAAACTTCACAGGAAGAGCACAGCGGGCAATTCCATTTTGCACGCCAGCAGTGCCCATCCGGGTCATTTAATAAAAAGCATTCCCTACGGGGAATTTACCCGGATGCGTAGAATCTGTAGTTCTCAGGCTGATTTAGAAGTGTGCCAGAATGAGGCTCTCAAAAGATTCTTGAAACGTGGCTACTCAGTTAAAGAACTTACAGTAGCCAAAGAGAAAGCCAATAGTAAAAACAGAGACGAATATCTGGGCAATCTAGCTGAGGGTAGCGATACAGATGTCACTGATATAGTGGTCAATGAGGAAATGAAAGTCAGCTTGATAACCACCTTCAACACAGAGGAACGCAAGATAAGGGGCATTTTAAAGAAACATTGGCCCATACTAAAAACTGACATCAGCCTAGCACCCATATTACCGGCAGAACCGTCCCTTGTCTTTAGGAGGGCACCTTCCATGAGGGACTCATTGGTCAAAACTAGTCCAGAAGTCACAAGTGGTAAGATATGGGTCTCTAATAAAAAAGGCTTCCACAAGTGCATCTCGTGTCGGGCGTGCAAATTCGGGGTTAACACCTCACAATTTTATTCTGCTTTTAACCCTACACCCATATTGATCAAGGAGTTATACACATGCCGCACGGACTTTGCGGTATATGTATTAGAGTGCTCTTGCGGGTTAAAATATGTGGGTAGCACAAAATTACAGGCCTTCAATCGTATTCTGCAACATCTGAGAGTGATTGTTAATTCAGATGTCACTTACCCAGTCGCCCACCATTTTGAACTAGTCCATGCTAAAAATCTCAATCACCTAAAATATTTTGTAATTGACGCTGTACCCAAAAACATACGGGGAGGGGATCGGGAAAAACACTTGAGGCAATTGGAAAGCAAGTACATCGTGCTTCTAGACACTAGGATCCCCAATGGATTAAACAGGGGGGAGGATCTTCAGGTCTTTCTTTAGGGATTTGCCCCTTACCCCTACCTGTGGTATTATGAATTTTTTGGGTTTGAATAGGTTCCAGCGTCATTCAACTTTCAACTTTGAATTTGGGTATCATTAGTGGTCCCATGTCACACTTAGAACCCATCACAGTAGGACGGGTATTATGTTCTCTTGTTTCAGCAGTTCAACTTTTCCTTACCTTGTATATATGAGCCCTTTTGATTACATTTTAAGATAATGTACATAATCAGATAGTAGGTGTGGGTTCTCTAAAGCCGGTTATAAATGTATACCTTGAAGACTTCTTGAATAGGACATAGGTAATTATAGTCACTAAGGCTTGAGTAAGGTTCCCATAATCAGCTTCTGTGCTCCAGTGTTTACACTTGTGTATATATATGAAATTTTAGCGCAAATTTTATCATCATAGATCATCTTGTGATGGTTTCTTTTGTATTTACTTTTTTATTGAAAATTAGTATATATTGCTCAGTCACTATGCACTTTATTTGTTTTTATGCACTTGCACTTCAATTTGGCATCAAGCACGGGTTTCTTATTTATTGACATAGAATGGAGATAAGGTTGACATTCATGTCATCATCAGAGAGAGGGTACGAGGTTTATGTGTTCGACTATGTTGTAATTACGCTCAAATGTAATAGATAATATTATTTCATCATTATGATTTTATCTATGAGCACCCACAATATATTGTAACATTAGTCTATTCTTGTTGATTCTCCCTCTCATCATTTTGTAAATGGTTTCGTATTTTTTCTATGTCATTTACCCATGTGTTTGATGTCATTCCTAATTAACACAGTATTTAGGCACTCTCATTTGTATTTTGATGCCATGTGATCAAGGCTGTTGTAAGACAGCCGAAACGCGTCATGCTGGTGGAGAGGAGAAAATAAACCACTTCATTTCACAAAACTTGGTGTCTAAGAGATCTGTACCTGTGGTAAAATTGCAGCGTCAAGGGCTGGATTGGCAGGATATTGTCTTCATATATATATATATATATATATATATATATATATATATATATATATATATATATATATATATATATATATATATATATATATATATATATACATATATATATATATATATATATATATATTACCTACTGGCGATAGCCAGTAGGTATATATAGTTAGGATTGTTTTCCATAGGGAAATCGCAACATTCTATTGGGAATAACTTTGGCGCCGGTTGAGGAATCTTCCTGAAATTTTCCTTAACTTTGCCTCGTGGCGCTCCCCTCCTTCCCTGAAAGTTTGGGTCGTCAAGCGGGGGCCAAGATAAAAGGGGGGTCCCAAACGTGTTTTCCCCATGTTAATTTCCATAGGGCGGTTGGACTCACTTTTAGTCCGAACGGCTGAATGGTTTTCCACCAAACTTGGCAAAATTGTAGGGACTGGTAGCCCGATGTGCCTCTGCTATGTCTCAAGATATGTGCTCCAGTGGTTTTTACGAAAATTAACTTTGAAAAAATATATATTGGGCTACATTGGGCTATATATATGTTAGAGCCCAAATGTAGCCCAATGTAGCCCAAATATGGCCACCAGAGACAAAAAAAACAAATGTAGCCCAAATATCAGCCAGATGTAGCCCAACTATAGCCCAATGACAGAATGTCCCAGAGTGTTCTAAAGAACAACTAGAGCGCTAACAGTCTTACTTATGACAAAAGTATGGCACACCTGAAGTCATCTTGATTGGAATAAAGTGTTAACACTTAAAACATTGAATTTGCAAAGGAACAAAATGAGGGGGTTCATTTTGCCATAGAAATTATGATTAGTGCTGAAGAAAGAAAAATTAGGGCACATTTTGAGTGACTTCTCAAATCCTCTTATATTTCATTAAAAAAATTCTGATATGCAGTCTCCCAAGATTGCCACCAGAGTCAAAAGAGCCCAAATGTAGCCCAAATATCAGCCATATGTAGCCCAACTATAGCCCAATGGCAGAATGTCCCAGAGTGTTCTAAAGAACAACTAGAACGCTAACAGTCTTACTTATGACCAAAGTATGGCACACCTGAAGTCATCTTGATTGGAATAAAGTGGTAACACTTAATACATTTAATTTGAAAAGGAACAAAATGAGGGGTTTCATTTTGCCATAGAAATTTTACATATATATATATATATATTCACTGAAAAAAACCATAGGTTACACACCAGTTATAGTTAGGAATTAGCATTTAAAAAACCTTTGAAATTCACTGAAAAAACCATAGGTTTCACACCAGTTATAGTTAGCTGGAAATTTTACTCGCATAAAACCATTGAAATTCCCACGTTATAGTTAGTTGGACTCACTATAACTTGCACATCTGCAATGCACTGCTGATGACGTCACATATTACATCACTCACGCATATATTTAAATATTTAAATATTATTTGCTAATATATGTATTCACTAAGATACACTTAATAAGCCAGTTAACCAATCAATTTTTTTTAAATAAACACTGAAAAAACCTTAGGTTTCAGGCCTTATATAGTTAGGAATTAGCATTTAAAAAATCTTTGAAATTCACTGAAAAAACCATAGGTTTCAGGCCTTATATAGTTAGGAATTAGCATTTAAAAAACCTTTGAAATTCACTGGAAAAACCATGGGTTTCAGGCCTTATATAGTTAGGAATCAGCATTTAAAAAACCTTTGAAATTCACTGAAAAAACCATAGGTTTCAGGCCTTATATAGTTAGGAATTAGCATTTAAAAAAACCTTTGAAATTCACTGAAAAAAACCATAGGTTTCAGGAGTTATATAGTTAGGAATTCGTTTTTAAGAAACCTTTGAAATTCACTCAAAAAACTATAAGTTTTAGTGGTGTTATAGTTAGCTGGACATTTTACTCATACAAAACCAATGAAAGTGCTCCTATATAGTTGGTTGTACTAACTATATTTCGCGCACCCGCAATCCACTGCTGATGATGTCACATATTAGATCATTCATGACATGGTCAGTGACATCACTGATGACATCTCAAAAGACAGCCCCTGTCACTCAAACTCCAGACAAGGAATAAACAACCTAGCTGAGGCATACTTGGATAGTTAGGCAAGAAAATACCTTCTTTCTAAAAGTGGTATTTTCAAACCCAGAATATTGAAACCAACTTTACTAGAAGATGTATATTATAATTCTGAGCTTAGGCATACTAAACTTGAATTTCTACCTAGTTCCCTGAGTCAGTTAGGATTATATGATGTTATAATCAAACTGCCCATCCTGGCCTATGGGGAACAGGTAGCTTTGCAATAGTGAAAAAACGAAAATGGCTGTAATTCACTATTAGGACAGGCCCCACACATCAGGTCATGTCTTACCTTTTACCTACAATGCACCCTGCACTTGGGTCTACCATAGGGGTGACTAATATGCAGAAAAGGGAAGGTTTAGGGACTGGCAAGTGGGTGCACTTGCCCAGTCAACATGGCAGTACCAGACTGCAGAAAGGCTCTGCAATGGCAGACCTGAGATACTCTTTGCAGGATGCGTCTGTGGGTGGCACAACCAGTGTTGCAAGCCCACCAGCAGAATTTAATTTACAAGCCCTGGGCACACGCAGTGCACTGTAACTAGGGTCCGACAAATAAAGCAAACCAGCTAATCATGGAGTCACTAATCCATACTTCTATTTACAATAGGGAGAACATATGCACTTTAGCACTGATCAGCAGTGGTAAAGTGCTCAGAGTCACAAAACAGCCAACAACAGGTCAGAAAAAAAACAGGAGGAAGGCAAAAAGTTCAGGGATGACCCTGCAAAAAGGGCCAAGTCAAATGACTTGTATCAGAGATTGTAGAAGATAGTAAGTATGTGTTAGTGTCTGTATGAATAAGTGAGGTGGTGTGTGTATAACTGTATAGGTGAGCTAATGGGAGTGTGATTGATTCTTTGCATGACTGACTAGGTGTGTCAGTAACTGTGGATGAGTGGTGGTGTGTGAGTGTCTATATAGGTGTATGAGTGCATATGACAGTGCTGTATTGACTGCATGTATGAGTGACTGTATGGGTGAATGAGTGTATTTGTGTGTAGACCTAGGAATCAGTGAGTGGGTATGTAGTAACTGGTATTGGTGTGTCTATGGCTTCGAAAATTGTAGTCTGTATTTTAGAGTGGGTGTATCAAAGGTTATATTAGGGTGTGAGGAGGTTCATCACATTATCACATGGATGATGCCATCAGTGATTTCATCGGTGATGTCATTTGAGATATCATCAGTGATGTCATCAGTGATGTCACTGACCATTTCAAGAGTATTGTAATCTGTGACTCATCAGCAGTGCATGGCGTGGGTGCTAGTTAAAGTTAGCTCAACTAACTATACCGGCTGAATTTCCCTAGTTTTGTACGAGTGAAATGTCCAACTAACTATAATGTCCCCGAAATCTGTGTGTTTTTTTCAGTGAATTTCTAAGGTTCTTTTAAATGCTCATTTTGTAAATTTAAAGTCCCTTTTTTAGTGAATATATATATATATATATATATATATATATATATATATACATATATAAATATATATATATACCTATATATATATATACATATGTTATATTTGTAAATTAAAAAAAATATTATATATATATATATGGAGTTGTGATAGTTTTAATATTCAATCTTTCAATATATTTAATTTTTAATGTTTCGTTGGTCTGCCATCCTTAGGGGGGCTTTTTTTAAAAGAAGAATTAAGCCATAGAGACCACTGCTCCTTGGCAGATATGTAAAACAAACTAACTCTTTTTGTGAAATAATTTATGAATATTTGTCTGCCTCCTTTTTGAATCCATAATTCTGCACTTTATTTATGCCAAAGTGTTGTCAAAGCAAGTTGCCTGATAGTCCAGTCACTTAGGGCCAGATGTGGGTAATCCTATTTTGCCGATTCTGAAATACAGAATTTTACCGATTCGGTATTTCAGAATCGGTAAATGGGATGTAGCTAATTTTTCAGTAAATTTTACCGAATCGGTAGGATTCGGTATTACCGATTCAGTATTTACCGAATCAGTAATTTCCATTCATCCCTATGGGCCTGGAGGCCCATAGAAATGATTGGGAATTACTGATTCGGTATTTACCGAATTGGTAATAGGGGGACCATGTTCAAGGGTGGCAGGGTGTCACATTGACACCCTGTTGCACCCCTGAATAGTGCATGGGTGCACATGTGGCACGCATACATGCCCTAAAGGCATGTATGTCTGCCACATGGCATAGTAAAAAAAAGCACAACATTGCTTTTTATTAAGGTTTTCGATATTTACCACCAACCTTTATTTGGTGGTAAATACCGAATCCTTAACTTTGCAATGCACTCATTTGAGTGCTCCCTCCATTTCAGATTCAGTAATTTACCGATTCTGTATTTTAAGGAATCAGTAATTTACCGATTCCTTAAATTACCGATTCGGTAAATTACCGAATCTGAAATTTAGCCACCTACATCCAAATAATTTATGAATATTTGTCTGCCTCCTTTTTGAATCCATAATTCTGCACTTTATTTATGCCAAAGTGTTGTCAAAGCAAGTTGCCTGATAGTCCAGTCACTTAGGGCCAGATGTGGGTAATCCTATTTTGCCGATTCTGAAATACAGAATTTTACCGATTCGGTATTTCAGAATCGGTAAATGGGATGTAGCTAATTTTTCAGTAAATTTTACCGAATCGGTAGGATTCGGTATTACCGATTCAGTATTTACCGAATCAGTAATTTCCATTCATCCCTATGGGCCTGGAGTCCCATAGAAATGATTGGGAATTACTGATTCGGTATTTACCGAATTGGTAATAGGGGGACCATGTTCAAGGGTGGCAGGGTGTCACATTGACACCCTGTTGCACCCCTGAATAGTGCATGGGTGCACATGTGGCACGCATACATGCCCTAAGGGCATGTATGTCTGCCACATGGCATAGTAAAAAAAGCACAACATTGCTTTTTATTAAGGTTTTCGATATTTACCACCAACCTTTATTTGGTGGTAAATACCGAATCCTTAACTTTGCAATGCACTCATTTGAGTGCTCCCTCCATTTCAGATTCAGTAATTTACCGATTCTGTATTTTAAGGAATCAGTAATTTACCGATTCCTTAAATTACCGATTCGGTAAATTACCGAATCTGAAATTTAGCCACCTACATCCCAAATGCCCAATACCGGTCGGTAACGTCAGAAATTCAGTAATTTTGGCCATTACCAACCGGTATTGGGCCACCTTCATCTGGCCCTTAACCTTTTAAATTAAGTAATAAAACCTAACATACTTCAGGATTGTCTTACAAATGTACAAGCAGTTTTTGATACAGATTCAGAGATGACCTGTTATGCACATATATGTACATGTTTGGAATTTACCCAAGAAAACCCTTAATTCTGACAATCACTATAATGCTCTCTTTAGATGATTTCAAGATGAAACCTCCAGTGTACACATTTTAAGATAAGGTCAACTGCGGAGGACAGCTGGGGTAAGTGGTTCTGAGCAGGTCATACATCAGATAAGGACATGAATATTTGAAGGCTGACTAAGGAAGACAGTTGTCTTACTTAACCTGGCATTTGCACACTTGTAGGGGTGTGTATAGTGGCACTTAAAATTTGTAAAGGGACTCCTGAGGGGGTCTACTAAACTTTTGGCAGTCAATCAGACTCACCTAGCACTTTTTCGCTCTTGCTCCTGCCTCTCTAAATCTCTCCCTTGTGGAGGACATTTTAAGTGGGGGTAGAAAGTTACAGAAAGTGAGCTCAATAAAATCCAAAAAGGACATATTGTTACTCCACCCTAGTCCCATCCCGGACACAACATCTTGAAACCTTTTAAAATGGCAACTTCAAATGGTCAATGATTACAACTTTCTGAGAACTTTAAGCTCACCCACAATTGTCATTGATAAGTTGGTTCCTTCCCACTAAAACATGGAGAGTAGGAAACAGAAATGACTGCTCTCCTAATGCTTCTCTGCGAAGTGTATGTATGTACCAGCCTAAAAGGCAGTATGAATGCAATAAACTTATGTAGAATATGTCCCCATCCTCTCCCAGGAACAGATTTGATCCCCTCAAAATAGGCCTATTGTGTAGTGGAGGTTTTGATCCGCTTTCTGACCAGAAGAGTCATTGCCTTGGCCTAGCTGGGTAGTTCAAAGTCTGAATCTCATTAAGGGATACTTCAGGGAAACATTACTGAAATCCAAAGTATGGCAAGGAGTGCAAATGTGGCCAGACACACACCTTAAATGCCTCCCTTCATAGATCCAATGAGAATTGTTAATTTTGGTGTAGCATTCACCAGCATTATGACAGTTAATCACTACATACTCACATTATAGTAAAATAGAGTTGGGGATGTTTCTTTCTGAATGCCCAAATTACATTATAAGGCCTTAAAAGGCCATTATTAATTGATGAAACACCCATCAATAATAAGCTACCTGTCTGCATGATACATAGCTGAGTTAGATAGTAGTCTCACTAACTCAGCCCTCACAAGAATGCACAAATGTGCCCACATGGTTATGTGTAACACCTTTTATACCAACTGTATAGCTGCAGGCCATATTTTTAAAAAAAAGGCTTTTGGTGGTTAACACTTGTATCCATTTTATCAGAACTGAAAGGGAGTGGGACTCAGTTAGTGAGGCTCACTAACCCAAATATTGAACGGTCCAAATACAAAAACTCTATGAGGGGGCAAAAATGGGTCAAGCCCCCCACCCTGTTCATTGTAAAAAACAAAAGAAAACTGCATTTAAAGTGTATTACATGACACATAAAGCTTTAAGAGAAGCCAAGTAAGTCCATTATATGTGTAAGATTCTATAATCTTTAAAGCAATGCAAGAATTATTTTAAATTCATGATAAGTACACAAATGTGCACACAAAATCTACTCAACATTATCTTACAATTGGTCATTAAGCTGTCATCTAGCAGGCACATCTTCTCAAAATATATGCTATTTTCCTTGCCAGGAGAGTATGTATTCAACAAAGAATACCAATTTCTGATATAGTGAATTTCAGTGATTATTACCATGTCAGTTTGAGAAAACTGTATTTTAGCAGCAATTTGCAATCATATTGCAAGGTATGGATGTGCAAAGATGTCCAGATTTATTTGCACAAACTTCAGTTATTTCTTAAAGAATTATGCAAAACATTAAAAGGTTCTGAATGTACAATCAGGTTGAGTTTTTGTAAGGAACAATTTACTTTCAGGATCATTTTCTATTTGAGTATAATTTGTGTTGCTTCCCTGGAGAGGAAAAGCTAAGCATAGTATGGACTTGCCTACATAATGATCATGAGCAATCTGTGTGACCTTCTTTCTCAGCACTCATAACAGAAATCTAAGGAAGGTATGCACTTATGTAAAACTGGTGATGGGATATAGAAGCTACTAAGTCTTTTAAGTAAAAAGATGCATAAAGCAGGAAACTCAGGAGGATATTATCAAGAAAAGGCAATAATTATCACCAAGTGCATTTTGGGCGATATTTTGTATCCCAGTCAAACGCCGGAATCTATCGCCGTGTTAGTGGCATATTAGCAACATGCCGCTAACAGGTGATAGCTTCCCTCTCCGGCAGAAATGACAGTCAATAGAATTAGCGTGATGGCAATAAAACACCTCACACTACCGTAAGAAAAGTGCCGATGTGACAATTAGCGATGGAATCTGATCGCATATTGAACTAGGCCTGCATTTCTCATATTCGGCGTGAAACTGCACACCAAAAGGTCGTCCAACCAGGAAAAAAAATAAAAAATAAATGGAAAATAGCAGAGGAGCCAGGGATGAAGCTGGGACCCCGTGCAAAGGCCACCAACAACCCCACAAATACCCAGGAGGACCAGCCAGAGCCCCATGTGAAGGCCAAGAGGAAGAGGAATCACAAGTTCAGCCCGCAGGAAAACCAGGTCCTGATTGTGGAGGTGACTAAATACCAACAAGAACTGTTTGTCACCTCCATAGTGACATTGGCAAGATAAAAAAGAAATTTGGCAGGGCATTGTGTCCAAAGGGAATGCTGTCGGAGAGAGGAGGAGGACAGTGGACGACTGCAAGAAGTGCTGGCTCCTCCTGTGGCACTGGATGAGTTGGAGCAGCAGGTTTCCAGAGTCATCAGGGAGGAGACAGTGGTTGGAGTTGCGGGCCAGGACACTGCTGAACGTGACCAGGCAGAACAACAACAGGGTGAGTAAGAGCCAGGGACTTGAGGGGTCGGGGCAGATGGGTCCAATGGCACTCGTTCACAATGAAATATCTTGCAGTGCTTACACATAATTACTGTGGATCATGTTCTGGATACCCTTGTACATGGTGGCACAACACATATCACCCTACTCAAACAATACATTGCAAGACACATATTGGCTGGCACACAGACTTTGAAATGTGCACAGAAAACTAAGCACAATATAGTCCAAGATCAACATCAGACCACAAAATAAATGTTACAGGAAATGGGAAAGTGGCACATTAACTTGAGATGCGGCAGGGTGGCAAAATGGCCCCTTAGCCTCATCACCGCGCAAATACAAATTGTCTGCACAAGTACCCATCTCTATCTGATGCAAAAATTATGATGCACTGTGAAATTGACTGATCATGTGCCCGAGTAGGCATGTTATGTTATGTTATGTTAAATTTAGCTTATAAAGCGCACGTACGCCCGTAGGCTTCATGGCGCTGTAGGAAGTTTTCAGAGCATAACACAACAACAGGAGGACAACTTAGAACGTCTAAGGATAAGCTTCTCTAAAAAGCCAGGTCTTAAAGGCTAGTCTAAAGGCTAGAATATCCTCGTGTGACCTTAAAGAAGCTGACAAGGAGTTCCAGAGGGAGGCAGCAAGAAAATGAAAAGAGCTGCCGCCCTGACGTTGTTTCCTAACAACCGGCACCGTGAGCAAGTTTTTGTGACCAGAGCGGAGGTTGCGGGAGGGGGTGTATCTGGCAAGCAGATTGATGATAAATTTGGGGCCTTTACTTTGTAATGCCCTAAAGATAATGCAGCCGGTTTTAAAAGCCACCCTCTGGGCTACCGGCAGCCAGTGCAGGTCTGCCAGGCCTGGCCTGATGGACTGCCATTTAGGAAGCCCACAGATCAGCCTGGCCGCCTGATTTTGAACCAGCTGCAGCCTCTTGAGCTGCCCGGCTGGAAGGCCCAAATATAAACTATTTGAGTAGTCCAGCCTAGACAGCACAAGGGCGATGGTCACCTGTATCAGGGCAGAATGGGTTAGGAAATGGGCAATCTTTCTAATCTTGCACAGCTGAAAGAAGCAAGCGGAAACCACTGACCCTACCTGACTTTTCAGGGAGAGGTCTTCACTAAAGGTGACTCCAAGGCTCTTAACTGTGCGGGATTTGGAGGGGGGGTTTCCCATCTCCGGAGGCCAAAATTGAGGTCCCCAGCTGAGTTCGCTCTTCCCAGGCAAGATCAATTCAGTCTTGCCTGGGTTAAGTTTTAGGTGGTTAAGGCCCATCCATCTCTGGATATGAGCCATGACCTCCCTAAACTCAGTGACAGCATCCAGCGACCCCAGGGGGAAAACCAATTGCAGATCATCTGCGTAGTTAAAGATCCACACTTTGAATTTCCTCAAGGAGTACAAAAGGGGACGCAAGTATAAATTAAATAAAAGGGGGGACAGAGATGAGCCTTGAGGGACCCCGCAATCGTTCTTAATTCTAGGGGCTGTGAAGGTGCCCAATCTCACTGCTTGAGTCCGGTCGGACAAAAATGATTCCACCCAGCTCAGGGCGGCACCTCTGAGGCCTGCCTGCTCGACACGGCCGACCAAAATAGTGTGGTCGACCGTGTCGAATGCAGCAGACAGGTCAAGAAGCACCAGTGCCTGGTGGACATCCCTGTCTGCGTTACACCGAAGTGTATTCTGGACTGCCAGGGTTACCGTCTCGGTCGAATGGCCTGGACGGAACCCAGCTTGATTTGGCTCCAGAAATCCAGTGGCTTCCACAAAGTTGGAAAGGCAATTGGAGACGTGAGCCTCCAATATCTTGGATAGGAACGGCAGCAGGGATATAGGACGATAATTTGATGAGTCCTGAGGGTTCAGACCTGGTTTTTTAATTAGAGGGATTAGCAGAGCGTGTTTAAAGCCGGTAGGTACCCTGCCCTGGGTCAGTGATTTATTTAGTAGGGGTAGAATACCCTGAGGGATAGTCTGACCGATTTCCGAGAAGATGTGGGGGGGGCAGATGTCGTTAGGGGATCCGGACTTTACCCTCGTCAAAAGTGAAGAAAAGGTTTTACCATCAATGACCGGGAAGGTATCTAATACAGAGGGATTGCATGCCACCACCAATGTCAGCACACCTGCAACATTGTGCACGTGTGTCTGAGTTGTGTGCAGGAATGTGCATGTGCAAATGGGTAGACTTTACTGCACATACAAAACCTTGCACACAATTCAGACATACGTGCACAATGTTGCAGGTGTGCTGGCATTGGTGATGGCATGCCTACTCATGCACATGATCAGTCACCTGCATAGTGCATCATCATTTTGGCATCGGAGAGAGATGTGTCCTTGTGCAGATAATTGGTATATGTGTGCTGATGAGGCAAGGAGGAAATTATGACATCCTCACGCATCTCCAGTCAATGTGAACACTTGCCTGTTCATGAGATGCAGTCCTGTGTACACCAAGTGGGAAAGCATCTAGTGAATCTGCATACTAGACACACATGCCATGTCACAACAAAGTGACCATGTAGGCCGCTGGATAAAAGATGCACATCCAAAAATGCACAAAAACAGCAGACTTGACTCAAAGTGCAGGGGTGTATGCCTACAACACTGTGGACAATGCAGATTAGGAATGTGTCACGCAATTATGTACTGCATGCCTTGTATGTGTGACATATTCACAGAACCAAAATGTGCCTGTAAGCAGTATGACAACCAAAGTATGATAACAAGCAAGGATAGCAAAGTTGCAACAATTAAAGATAAAGTCAGAAATGTCACCCTCAACCTTTAGGTCAAATTGCACTCCTCCACCCCCAAGTCTACACATCTGCCATACAGAAACAACATTCCCCATCAGTCCTGATGTGAGTTGCCCATCACACCATCATCTGCAATTAAACTTAACTATTTGGTGAGTTAACTGTGTCAGTGAACTGTTTTGCAGTTAGGTAGTTATAACCCACACGTTAAGCCAACCATTGAGTACCAGAACAAGGACAGTATGTATCATCCATGTCAGCAGCTGTGTGGCACATACACAAACACACATCACCCTGCCATTTGCATCTCTTCTGAGGGTGGTGGTGACAAGTCCTGAGCACCATAAATAGGCATCATGAAATGCACATACATCAAATCAAGGACCACTTACACACCACATGTGGGATCAACCTTGGGGGTAATGGGTGTTGACACTGTCAGCTCAGACAGCAACAACAAAAGAAACTCACTATGCACCATACTCGCAATGGGCAAACCAACAGGAGGGCAGTAAGCAATGCATGCAAGATAAAAAATGATGGACAACATGCACACAAGAACAATGACAATAGAAAAAGCTATCTTGATGCACATGTGTACTACATAGTGTAGTACACATTGAAGCACCAAGTAGGCTCTCATTGCTAATGTGCACAAAGGGGGCCCTCCTCACACATAACTCATCTTGCACAAAACACGTGCACATGTGCACTACCCTGCAAAGCTGCGTGTCCATGAGCCACACTGACAAGGCAAGTGTCAGTGCATGAAGAATAGCATGCCTGCAGGCAAAACATCTTAACATGGTGCAAGTCACCTCACTGAGGTGGTGGAGTGTGGACCACATCCTTAAAGGAGCATCCTCGTGCACATACAACCCCTGACGTACAAGACATTTGATGACAAACAATGCACACGTCGCCCAACTCTGACCAAGACCGATATTCCACCCAGCATGCAACATCTCAGCATTTTAAATGCACAGAAGTCAAAGGCTCACTGCCTGAAAGGTATAACGGGCAGTAAAACTAAAGCGGCAGGTGCCACAATCTCACAATGCAGTGAACACACATACAAATCAACATTTACTACATGGAACAACCTGCATCACTCACACAAATGAACATAGGATACAACATGTGTTGTTTGTGTGTACAAATAAAACAAGCATCCTTTGTCATAGCTGTAAACTGTGAGATGACAATGTACAACCACAACATCACATTGGTTATGTCTCAAAATAATCACTATCCCGCAACAAATAGGCATCTCCCAAAAAGCAGTCAGAATGTACACTGTCCTGCAGTCTGCTTGTAAACTAATATAATGCATGATCATACATGAAACACACTATTAAACTGCATCTCCCCTATCACATTGCAGAGAGAGAGATACCAACTCCTGGACAGCAGACTGGCCCAACCTTCATTGATGACGAGGACGATTACACCATCATTAATCAGGATGAACTGCAAATTCTGCTCAACTCACTTAGCAGCCCACCTCCAGGAGCAGGGCGAACCAGCAGCATCGAGGCAACCCCACTCCCTGCACAAACCAACCAGCTGCAAGCAAATCCCACCCCAGCTGGCTCCCAGGACCTCGAGGACCCACATCTAGCCTTCCAACGCCGTGTACTAGAGGTCCAGTGGGAGATGGCTGATCAGGTGTGGGTGGGGTTTGAGATGCTGGTGGCCAAACTTGATGCCATACATGGGTGTCTGAGTCCCATCCGGGGCCACATACAGAAGCTCACGGACACCCACAGCCCGCTCGATGTGCTAGAATGGTACATGGCTGACATTGCTGGAGTCATGATTCTGAGACAAAACCATCTGTCTGGTCAGAGGGGCTCCAGCAATTTCAGCCACGATTCGGCCAACATCAGTAAGATAATGGAGAGCATCGAGCTGATGCAGGCACACCAATTGGCTGCCAGGGCTAAACACCAGCGCGATGTTGCTGCAATCTATCATGCCCTGCAGCTACTCATCACTGCATTGCTGTCCCAAGGTCTGGCGTCAATGAATGCTGCTGCTGCTTCTACATCCTCAGCTCCGCCCACTGATATGTCAGTACCTCACAGTGCTGCAACCACTATACCACCACCCACATGTGAGGCACATGACACATCCGAGGACGAAGATGATGATGATAGTGCATTATTGCAAAGAGAAAGTGGTGGCATCCATCGGCGGCAAAAGGCATGTTTTTTCTTGGTTCTGGGCTTAGTAACATGCTACCGAAGATCATCTTCCACTGTCTTCCACTGTCCCCCAAAACTCACCCTGGACCTCCACATGGACTGCCAAATCATAATTTTCTTACCAATGACACTGCAATCAGCCTGCGGACTGAACAGTGCCTCTTCCCTTGAACCTGTTACCAACAAAGGACTCTGTCTGGCCCTCTGACGGGCATCCATGCAATGTGTAGTTGTATGGCCAAGCACTGGTCCAGTCTTCATTCTTTTAATGTGCATTAAAATATTGAACTCACACTGTTGTGTGTTGTCTATGACCAATCAAGTATAGAAGTCTGTAAAAAGTGTATGGACAATGAATCCTACAGAAATTACCCCAAGGGAAATACGAGTAATGTACATGTTTTACCTGACACAGATAGGCAGTGAGATGCCCGGGTAAGTGTCAACTATCTGTGCCCTCATTGCATAAAAAAACAATCTAGCTATATCACAACCTATACCCACGTCTAATACGGAAATTGGCATGTGTGCTAAAATGTCAACGTTTATTGCAGGCCACAAGTAGTGTTCCCCTCAACAATTGCATACAATTTTCTCTTGCCATATCTACTCATACTCTATGTGGTTAACAAAGCCTGTTGTGATGGTGCGCATTGCATGTCACATCCCAAGATGGTGCACACCATATTCACATTGATGAAGACATGTAATGGCACATGTCTACTGTACACATATATAACCACAATGTCTACCTCAGTGAAGTTGAGTTGCCAATAGGGACTCACACCAAAGTGCAAGGCGTCAGTCAGCCCCTTTGTCTGGACAAACAATGCACAACAAACGTTTACCCCTCTCATGCTGTGATCACTGTGAGCATATCAGGCAAGGTGTCTAGGGGTATGTGGTGCACTGCACTTAGCATATAGCCAGACGCAAGGCCAGCATTTCAAGGGGGGCATCACTATGGGGCAATGCCAGAGGAACAGCTGGGACAAGTGGCTATGACACTATCACTACAGTGAGCACTGCAATGTTTACCCCCTTGTGTGCAGCAGAACAGTATGCCCGCTATAAAACGTTACCTGTGACAAAATCACAATTTGAAAAATTAAGTGAGTCACGAAAGGCATTGAGGAGAAATGAAGTCAGTATACCTAACTGTACCACTCATAAATGTCATTTGTGAATACCATAAGATGTAAAGTCATTACTTACTCTCAGATTACTTATCTAAAACAGGAATACTGTTGTGCCATGTGCCATACACAATGGACACACACATTTACTAAATCATGCATGTGTCTGAGTTTGTGCCGTTCATGCACAGGAACATATAATTCTGAGGAAGCTGACACAATGGCAATACACAGAAAGTGTGCAAAGGTCTGTGCAATGTAGATGGACTCAGCACCAGTAGCATCTGATATGCAGGTTTGTGACGGAATCTGTGGTACCCTGTGCATACATCCATCTCAATGATGGATACAATTATTAAACTATATATACTCTCAATGCCATGTCCCTAGGTTGTGTTGTAAATGTGCAACAATGTGCTGTACAACTATGTAAGTCACACTTAAGATGTAGAACGTGACAAACAACAGTCCCTAGACTAGGCCATAAATACTACTTCCACCCTATCATCCATGCAAGTTCACTGTGCTCACATCTAAGGTATCCTGACACAATCTGTATGCTAAGTAACATATCATGACCAGACTTACACATTCCATGGATTGTCCAGTGATGGTATGAGTTGCATTCAAGGCAATAAGCCACACTCCCCAACACCATTCCTGACAGAAGTGCACACAGAAATCCAAACTTTACACTTTTATTTGAACAGTAAAAATAATTAACAACCCTAAATTAACACTGAACACCAGAACTACTACTAAAATGTAAACTAACTAGAAAAATCTTACTTACCTAAACTATCTACCCTAACTAATCCTAAACACACAACAACATATCTTAGACATCAACCCCCCCTCCCACCCTTAAGGCAAACCACGAGACAGGACAAAGACATCTAAGCTATACATAAACTAATTACGACATGTAACCTACACAAAGACATTTTTAAAATATACTTTGTATTTTTTTTACAAAGAATACATCAACCGCCCCAGCCAAAGGAAAAGGAAACGTATCCCCAAATACAGCATAATGATAAATATCTAAAATCTACCTTAAAGGCTAACACTAACTATAAAACCTACTCTACCTAACAATTAAAAGAACTAACCTAACACTACCTAATAACAGAATTTAAAGCATTGGGGGAAGGAAGAAGAGGGGGAAGGGGTCCAACATCTCCAGGCATCCTTGGAGTCCAAAATGTTTTTTAAGGTCCGTTAAATGTCTGTTCATATCAGCCATTTCCTGCCTCATCTCTGCCAGGAGCACATTGTTATCATGAATTACCCTCCTGTCCCTAACTATAAATGGCACCACCTGATCGCCAGGTGCAGGTGGGGCTGTCCCTTGGGGGTGTGTGGCCGTAGGGGGATGTGATACTTGTCCAGGCTGGGACCCACCACTGATGATAGAGAGGCCTGGGATGTGCTGCATGACAATTGTCAAAATCTCGGGCACCGCCTTCCATGTACCTTTCTTCCGTTCCTCCTGGTGCCTCTTGGCCATGTTGCGGTAACCCTTAGCCACCTTCTTTACATGGTTGAAGCGGTCCTTCCTCACCTGGAAGGCATATTGTTCCACTGCCGTCATGTTGTCTGTAAAATAGCACAAATTGAAATTTTTAGTCCTTTAGACTATGTCAATGTTCTGCAATCACATCTGTAATACAAGATCACTTAAACATGGGAGCCTGCACTCCAGCATAATTATGTGACGTCAGAGAGTGACCTGGACAACGAAATGTTGAAGCATGGATCAATGACTACATGCTAGGGAGACTGACATGACAGTGCATGGCATGGTACATATACTTTCATAACCAAATGAAACTGACAGTGTCAAATGATAGTGACATGACATATCCAGACTGAGGGTCACATGTACAAGCAATCGGAGGAGGGAGGAATTATCCCTCCGTGTGTAGCACCACTCTCATCCTCTCCTGTAACACAGTGCTGCATGATATGTGCAATGCCCATGTGCAGGCCTGTGTGTCCCCCAGCAACTGTGTGCAGTTCATCAAGTTAGCTCCAACACAGGCACTCCTGCACAAGAGTGCAAGGTTGTCTGTGTACTGGGGCCTGGTAAATTCTTTGGAAGTTTACCCTACCTGCTCTGGAGCTATCCGGGGACCGCCCTACTCACACTTTCAACTATGCTGCATCATGCAGCAGACATGTAAACCCGTAGGATGGATGAACGCTGAGTTATACATGATGCGCTGTCCCACTCTCCAACACTACTACTATGTAGAAGTATTGCCGCAGAGAGGGAGAAACATAGTTTTCTCTAAATTCTCTAAATTCCCAATCACTCATGTCTTGTATCTGCTAAGCTCACTCTGTAGTGAATCAAAATACGCATGCCTTTACAACACAAAAAGTCACAATGCATTCCCCATTGTAACGGCACCCTTGAGTCATGATGCTCATAGTGTTTTTAGGGGTAAGGCACAAGGCAGCTCACATTTAAAAAGAAAAAATTATGAGAAAAAAGCATTCATCCTCATTTAGCCTGATTATGACCGGGCTGTCACTGTTGACAAATTGTGCACTGCCATCTATCAACGTCGCACTTGTACATAGGGGCAGTGTCAAATACAATGTGTGTTGCTGTGTAACGCCAACAGCAACACCCACTGCATGCCACTTTCACGCTAAACACAGCGTGAAAGTTTGTCTTATTAACAATGAAGCGTTATTACTCATGAAGTGGATTAACTCTGGCACAGTCATGATGCTAGGCCCCTATTGACAACACCACTTCACTGAAAGTGACGTTGTGTTGGGAACAAGGTATGGATGATATGCACCTTACTTACTACGTGTATCACAGACTGGGGATGGGCAAGGTTACAACAGTAAGACCAATGCATTGCTCAAACTTCACTTACTAATTTTTGCCCACTTCTGACTTCAACAATTCATTATCACACTGTAGGCAAGGGACACACCCATACTGCATACTACAACGTTGATCATTTGACCCAGACATCCATGACACCGCACTATGCCAATATATTATGTCCAAACTCACCAGTGGCGTGTGGGTCCTCGAAGCTGTCGATATCCCCCTGTGTGATTGGTGGCCGACCATTTGTGAGACAAGAAAAAAGGTATGTGTTGGTATCACATGTTAAATCATATGTGTCATATTCCTCATACCAATCATTACCATAACAAAAATGCTACATAACTGTATTGTTGCGTTTCATGTTGGATGCATGATTGTGTCCACTTTGACTGCCAATTACACCACAACAGTGAATGCTGAGTCGGGTCAAACCAGACTGTAATACTATCTAACATGCACATGCTAGTAGTGTGAGACATCCATAAGGCACCATTACTACATGCATCATGATGGTATACATGCTCTTTGTACAATTGTATTGCTGCCGATCGCACAAGGCAGTTTCACAAAGGTTGTTGGTTTATGACAATCTGAACATGTCCAATTTCCTTTGACCATTTGTTCCTATTAAATACATCGTCACACATCAACTGTGTTCAAAGGACAGCATAGATAATGTAACACAATGCATGAGGACAGCATTTTAACACTATCTTTTGGCCAGCAAACAGCTCACATGAACAATTCCTTGGATAGTGCGTGTACAGTCACCTCTGCTGTACACAAACAATATTCTGCATGCACACACTTTTTGTGCAGGTGTGCCAGCTATGGCATGACAATGCTAAGTGTTGCTCCTGTGCAGTGGTTAACACAGACTAGCACCCTATACTTGTCAATATGATGCAGCGTTGAGTCTTGGATGTGCCAATATTATGCGTGAGTGCATTATATCTCCCACCTCACTCAGCAACCTTTTTTCACTGTGACACCAGTGTCACACATGTCCTAATTTATTTTAGTTAAAGCAATCTCAATTAAATGTAGAGTTTGTACTTACCATCCTGTACGCTAGTCATAACTCCTGTGTAGTCTAAGAGGGCAGCTTCACCGGCCAGCAGATCCTGCTAGCGGTGCTTTTACTGGAGCATCTGCATCCGCACACGCTCCCACCTCATCTTCCGCACACTGACAGTGTATCCTTGAAGGATACGGCCTTCTCTCTCCAACATCAAGGGCAGGTAGAATTTTATCATCCAGAGGAAGACCCCAATACTCCCTTGAACATCCTGACCTCCCTGCCCCCACCCAGCAACGCCCTGCACAACTGTGAGCCCACTGCCAAAAATTATAACCCACTAATATATCCCCAACAACTACTGAGAAAGTTAACTACCCCAGATAAACACCTGACAAATTTGAGTACAAGAGACAAAAAACCACACAAAATAAGTACACAACACTTCACAGACACTGTCAACAGGACACAGCAACACTCTCAAAATCTCAACTGCAGCAAACACCACCAAAGACCTCCACAATCACCAGCAATGTGCTCAAAAGAGAAAGGAAAAATGCAAAATACTACTCCAGTAGACAGGAAGCATGCAGACATCACATCCTGTCTATATGCGGCCCGTTTTTGAGAACGCTGTAAAAATCTGCACGCAAATAGGCTCATGAGTAATATTTTGTATTGTACAACGTTTTGAGCGATGTATTTTTCCATCAGGCAAGTAATTAAAACATCGCGTTATCGTTGTAGCGGCATGATCTTCACGCTTACAGCAGATGTACAGTCTCAGAGCTAAATTCATTTCATATATAAGCGGGATGCAGTCTTTTCAATTGACCTCGAGTCTATTGAACGTTGTTTTTCGACAACACTTCAATACTTATACCAAGTTCGATCTCTAAGGTAATTTAAGGATGCTAATGCGGCATCTGTGTGTTGAGTATGTTGGGCCCATTTTGGGAACTACATGGTGCAGGAATCTCAGGCATGATTTACGCTGAGGCTGACGCGATTGTTTGTGATTTACAGGAGAGACTTTTACAATGAAGATCACATTTTTTAAATTTCATGTGGACAAGGTTGTTTCAAGGGCTGTCCTCTTGTTTTAGTATTGTAATCCTTTGTCTTAGTATGTTCCTAATCTTTTCTCCCAAGTGGGGTCACACCCACTATGGCTAGATAGGGATCTCTTGTGAGACCCCCTCCTTTGACTGTCATTTTCTCCATTTACCCCTAGGAGGTTGCCCACTCCTTTCCTTCCTCCCCACCCTGTTGTCCTGACGAAGACCCGCGTCACAAGGGTAACCATCCCATGATCTATTAGGGTTGAAACGTAGACTTCTACTATACCACACCAGCCTCTACCGCTAGCCGGATTTATACAGCTGTCCCAGAAGCATGGTTTATAATTTATTGCATTGATTCATACATCTTTGTTGACCCTTGATAAGGGGATCAATTAAAAACATTTTTTGTGTGAACATAAAGAATTGCATCTATTGGTGTTTCATTGAGAATTGTCTTTCCAATTATACCCCCACCATATCCCTTCACAGCACACCCCTCCCCTCTTTCCCTCTCTGTACCTGTGGGCACATTTAATCTAAAAAATTGTAAAAGCCTTTTGTTATAATGTATAACCAGTGATCAGGTTTCCAGTACAGTGTGAATTAAAACATTGAGATTTGTTTTGTGGCATACCCGCCTATTTGGTGCAGCGTCTGCAAATTATTCAGAATGCGGCCGTCCGTCTATT
The DNA here is from genome assembly GCF_964261635.1 of Lissotriton helveticus. Classification (NCBI taxonomy): domain Eukaryota; kingdom Metazoa; phylum Chordata; class Amphibia; order Caudata; family Salamandridae; genus Lissotriton; species Lissotriton helveticus. The sequence continues at coordinate 478,477,013 of NC_136063.1, read as the reverse complement.
ATTTAACATACCTAGATGGAAGAGCGTGCGCGTGGAGATGCGCACGCTCCATTGGCTCCCGGTCAGACAGCGCATTATGTTTAAATCTCTGGTGCTGGCTTTCCGGGCAACCCTTGATCAAGGCCCCATCTATTTGAGAAAGAGATTTGTCAGATATGTCCCTGCACGTACCCTGAGATCTTCTACTCTGTCTAAATTGTCTCTTCCACGTTTTAAACGGTTCAGACTTGGTGGTCAGTCGATTTCTGTGATTGTGGCCCGGGCCTGGAACGCTCTCCCTTTCCATCTGCGTTCCTTGCCAACAGTGGCTGCATTCAAAAAACATCTAAAAACTCACCTCTTCAAGAGTACAATCTGATGTGTTTTCTTTCATTCTCTGAGTCTTGATGTCTGTTTCTTTTTCCCTTGTCTCGCGCCAGGATACTCCCCAGTAATGGAGCGCGTTATAAAATGGTTTAAAGTAAAGTAAAGTAAAGTTTGTGTTGTTCTTCCATTTATATAACGTATTGTCCTTACTTTTTGTAATAATTTGTTCCCCTTTCAGAGTCTGGGACCCCTCTATCTATAACGTTCATTCACCCAGGTCCCAGGACTATCAATGGGTTAACCCTGTTTACTATAATGTGATAATAGCATAGGGCAATAAATTAACGTCGCATTAATGGCACAAAAGTACTGCTACAGCAGCGATAAATTGCTTGATAATATGCCCCTCAATGTTCTACAGTTAGGCCAATAACTGAGAATCCCTCAAGATCACATTTGCATTTCATAAACTTTAAACACCGCTATTCTCCTTGGGGCTCACCTTTTGCCTACTTTTTTAAATACATGGGATTGCTGGTCTTTCTTGTGGGTCATGTGCCCTTGGTTAAAACTGAGCAATCAATGCCAGTCCCGCTGCAAGAAATTCAAAACGGTAGACGTGATAGCCCGTCAATCCTGAAGGCACACTTTTCTTCTAAATTGTGCATCTGACCTGCCCCTTGTGTCCCCTTGTCAGACAACTTTAAATTAAGAAAGTCAATATTCTATAGAGCAAAAGCAGTATAACACTGCTTTTGCTTCATTTAAAATTGCTTTGCTTAATTTAAAATTGTCTGACTATCTGTTTTTATTGTTTTGTGCCCCCTTTCCTGCTTTTGGCTCTCCTGTTGTTTGGTTGCTTTTGCAATTTTTCCCTCTCCCTGCCCTCCCGCCTACTGCCCAGTTCTTCCACCTTCCAGAACTACATATGGAGGCCACCCTGCCGCCGCACTGCCAGCATGCAAAAAACAAGCTCATCTGCACCTCGACCATGTCTCGTGCCAGGAACCCTGGCTCTTCCACCCCATAAGATATACCTCCTCCAACCACTGAGCCCTGGACACATGAACAACCTCTGCTGCCATGCATCAACCATGCACCACAACAGGACTGTTCTCCTGCCAACACTGACGATTCACCTGCAGCACCGAAGCAATCAACAACACCAGGGACACCACCAATGCAATCACACCCAACCTGTGGAGAAGTGAGGCTCACCGATTAGAGCGGCAGGCCCTGAGGCAGAGGTCTGGCCCGGGACCAGGGTTCAATCCCCGTCGCGGCAGGGTCTTGGGCTCAATATCCTCGGACCTGATAATTCTCGCCTCGGTGCCTACTCTAATCATGGGTTCCACTCTGCAACTCTGGGCAATAGCTTGCTTATTCTCCACACCGGCCCTAACAACGCTAGGATGCCTGGCTTCACCTTGGGGGTGCCCAGGAGTGGACACCTCACAGGAACAGGCCAGGAAGGGTTCCACAGCGGTATTCGTACAGCGCTTAGAGACCCCTGGGTGATAGGCGCTATACAAGTGCAAATTACATTTACATTATATTTACACCTCCCCAATTTAGTTCACCACAACGAAACTCCAGTATAATCTAATCAACACTCAGCAAGCATGCCATGGAAATCTGGGACATGGTCTCATCCCCCAGACTCAACACCTGACACAGAGCTGGCAGCAAAAATCCTCCCCCAGTGGATAACAAAATTTACTGACAGAATCGCCCCTGCCGAGCTAGCAAAATCCACAGGACCCACTAAACCAGCCAGCTGGTACACCGAATAGCTGAAATCTACCAAGTGCAATTGCCGGCGATTTGAGAGGAAGATGTGCACCAGCAAGAAGACAGAAGACCGCTCCTCCTTCAAAACAGCACTCAACCAGTACCACCGCCTCCTGAAGGAAACAAAGAAGAATGTCCTATCAGACCGCATTGAAGCTAGCGCAAACCACATCAGAGAATTGGTTACTGTTGTGAAGGAATTCTCAAACCCTTAAGTCACCAAGAATGACATTTCATGCTCACAAGAATAATGTAACACCCCAGCGGTCTACTTCCACAAAAAGATCTCATCCACCGACAACATCAGTGTCCTCCTGGGCCGCTGTGAGATTGCAGCCCTCATCCGCCTGGATCTATCAGTCAGCTTTAAAACCGCCTTACACCACATCCTGATCAACAGACTCCACCACATCGGTATCCAGGTGTTATATTCCCGGGTTAGGCCCATGTAGCAAAGCAGCTTTCTTCTTACATCGTCCTAACAATAACATTTCAGCTGTGAACTGTTGCACAGATTTGCATGGATTATGATCTCTGAAAGTACTTAGTTTACACATTCAGCTTTGCACAACATTATCATGATGCCTTGCACATCATGCACTAGGCCTCTTCACGCTTTCACACCTAGCAGAGAAGACTTGTCACAACCTCCTCCTACTCCTCAAGATACACTTTAGATCCAGCATTTCAGGAAAGAACTCAAGACATGGATGTTTGAATGAACAAACCATCGGACACCCAGCTTCTCCAGCGCCTAAAGACCCTTATGGGTGATCCGCTGTGCTATATACATGATTGATTGAGTGAAGGCATACCACTAGTCACATTTTTGTAAAAATGTATGTGCAAAGTCAACTTAATTTGGTCTCAGTTTTTATTTAATGCCTACCCTCTGCAGTAGGGTGTCAATAATATTGCAAGAAGGACAGAAATATAGAAAGGTATGACAGATAAATGGCCAAATTTGTGAAATTAATTGTGTGTCCAAAAAAGATATTGACATGCTATAAGTTTTGAAACGTTATTCTCCTTTGGCCTATCTTCAATCACACATGTAAGATACTAATTTGATCCAAATGAGCACGTGTGTGCTATTTTGTTTGAAATGTTCTATTGGCTATGAATTTCTGTATTTCATTCGTTCCCAGTATGTTAAAAATGATCTTTGTTTTGCTAAGCTGCTAAGCTGCTTACTCACTTTACATGGGTGATACTGCTTTCCTATCATACCCCTGGTGATAAAAAAAAATCATGTCCATGTCATCTATATTACCAAATTACAGATTTTGGGGATATTTGCTCCAATCCATAAACATTTAGAGCAAAATAATTGGTGAAAATTTTAAACATGACAGAAGCAAGGACAGCTTTAGCGTAAACCTTTTTTTTAATATTACATAAAGATGTGGCTACGTGTAGGTCCATTCCTACAGCCATGTAGCAGCATACATCATAATGACATACAAACACCCCTTAGGAATACCCATATTCACCTTTTTCCTCACATTAATCAACCTTAGGACTGTATTGAAAGTTTTTGATAGGTCCACAAAGGCAAAAAATAATTTCCCCTGGTGTGTTTTGCTCTATGTATCGATCAATTGCCTTAGTGCAAACATTTGATCTTGAATATAGTAGTTTTTGCATGGCCACATGTTTATTTTCATATGTTGTGACTCAATATCAATCTAACAACCATCTCTCAGGACTAAAATCATCAAAATGGCTCTAGACCGTTTTTTAATTAAATGTTATTAAGACGAATAAGCCACTTCTTCAGAAATGAGACAAAGCTTCAGAGGAGCTAGGTGTGCTAGTTTTATGTCGTATACTGACTGGCAAGGATGCTCAAGGCAGGGATGCATGTGGGAAAAGAATACCCTTACAAAAACATCAGATTACTTTGTGTAGTGTGGCTTCTCTTTTTACATCAACACATTGAATTGATAGCCATTAACAGACTGTGCTTTTTTTTTCATGCCCAAAAGATATTGGGTCAGATTTACAAAGGGACTTGCGAATCCGCACTCATATCTTTATGAGTCGTAAGTCCCTTTGTGAATCAGGCCCATAGTTGGCAGTCACTGCAGTAGGTATACTGAGGTTTTTAGAGCTGCTTCAGATCACATTGATTAAATAGATATATGCTCATGGAGCAAAAAAAGTCAGTTACACTGAGGGCAACTTGAGTTTCTCTCCAACACACAGTCTGTTCTTCAGGGTCACCCATCTTCTGTGCTCTGCTGCTAGCATTCTCATTCATCGGTTAGTAGTCTCTTTTGGGGTCAAACATACGGATCCCAGATCCCAGCAGGGTAGGAAGCCTCCCAGGTCACAGGCAGATCCACAGCTAGTCCAGCAAAATAAACAGGCTGCATTTGATGTTCCCTCACCTTACAGTTCAAACAAATCTAACCCTGTATTCAAGCAATCTATTGCTTAGCTGACGAGGCCCTCAATTATTGTGAATAAACCTGTAAGTAGACATAATTTAAAATTTTTGAAAAAAGCGTTTTACTCAATTCCTTTGCAGGGGATGTAGAACTAATTGTCATTGACCAGGAATTTTCGGTTGTAATTTTCACATTTTGCGTACTTTCTGCTGTGCAATCACAGCTTGTTAATGGCTCTCACAGAAGGTAGTGGAAATACAAGCTCCATCACAACACACAATCAAAATAACATGTGAAGCCTATGGACTTCACTGACAACACATTTTCTGAAGTAGCACTCAGGGTGAATCAAAAGCTGATTTTTTTGGCTAGAAGTGTATCAACCTCTAAGAATAGAATCTGTTGTTTCACTCCCATTGCCCCACCTTTAACCCAAATTCCAGTGCTCAGGATAGATTAATCTACAATCACCGGATAAAAGGTCACCATAGAAACCATAAAGGCAGCCCTCTCTCCATGCTACCATACTTCAGTGTCTAAGGCCCTCATTACGATGTCGGCAGTCAGACTACCGACCGATACGAGAACACCTGACAAGCAGTCCGTGGTCTGACCATCAAATTAAGATGGGGCCGTGCTGGGATTTAGAAAATGCTCTTTTACACAGCAGCTTGTGCTGCGGCCCAGGAAAAGGGCGGTCTGTTGGTCGGACTGACACCGACGGTCTGTCTGTGGTTAGCCAACCAACATTGTAATGAGGGTTTAAGTTTACAACCTCAATTTCTGGAATGTTTAAGACACATTTCTATTGTCCGGTGAAGCTGCTACACAACCTATATCTTGTGACATGTAATATGATGTCCAATTATAAATGGGCCAAACCGGTTACAGCAATCCTTTTATGACAACCTGCTTGTTTCCTGCTAACATGTATGCCTTACACAACACACACTTAACACGCACATGGGAAGTTTGTGCAAGGGTCAGTCTGTTTTATATAGGTGGACCTTTACTCAAATGTTGCTAGTAAGCAACATACTTCTTATCAGTTTCTGAAAAAGCTATTTCCTGAAATATAATCATAACATTTTCAGGCAGGCAACACCTGTAGATGTCAACAAAACAGAAATTACATGATAGTTACATGTCATTTAAAAAGCCCACTTGTTGCACCACTCCCAGTCTCTGAGCAAGGCTCTTAGCCTCATAGTCAAAGAACAATCCTGCCCCTCAACACACTTGCTGGCACAAACAAAAAAGCCTAATAAATAAGTTTTAGGTGCATTTCGGTCTCTCACGGCAGAGGTAAATGCCATTTACCATAACAGAGGATATTAATGTACATAAGCTGTGTTAACAATGTAATTTTATAATTAATATTAAGCTTTCTACATTTAAATATATTAAACATAATAATGTGTATAGAGCTGCCAGTTAGATGTTTCAACATGTTTTCTAAAAAACACAAAGGCAAACTGTCAACTACACTGATCCATGTAAATCAGCAACAGACTGCAGGTACCAAATAGATAGGACAAGAACATGACAACTTTCTTGTAGTGTAGTTCCTATATTCCCAAAAGGCTATGCGCATTGGAATAATATATACTATAGATTTGACGAAGGACTGAAGTATACTAGGTCTCTATTGAATACATTAGACTTAATTGTGAGTGCCAGCAAGCTCAGAGGTCTCTAGAAACTTTCTCGAATAAACAAGAAGGGATTAGTTTCTGACAACCGCATAAACATGACAACTTTGTTTCCCAAGAATAAGAAATGTATCTCTAGAGTCGCCGAAACAATAGATAGTTATTTCACTCAGTCAATCGTGCATGCTACGTTTCACCAGAGGTGCAGAGAAATAGAGAGACGGGCGTTTTCAATAAATAGGTATTTATTGCACAGTCTTCTTTCTCATGCAGAAGAAATGAACTGCTACAATCATAATACTGGTTGCAAAGTATTATGCGTACAGTACGAAGAGTATTATAAAATAATACTTTAAAAGCATGATATGGTTTCTAAGCCATAAAATACATAGAATACATACATTAATAAATAAAGACAAAAAGTACTCAACTGGTGCTTCTAAAATACGCCTCCCCCAGTGTACCTAACCTGGGCCTAGTACAAGGGAAGAAGTAAGTGAGGTGTAGCTTAGTTTCAGTATTCTTTGCCAAGAATCTATCCAAGATTTCTCTAAGGGTCTAATCAGCTCCGTACCTTGATTTTAGAATGAAGGAGGTCTGGTATATCTCTCTAAGGACTCGATTTGGTAGCTTGGAAACACTGGAGCTGGATTTCTTGGCAAGAGAAAAGACAGCGTCTCTCTCTCAGTGCGTCTGCTGGAGGGTCGGCTTTCTTCGGCACTTGCTGCAGCGAGTTGTGTCGTGTAGGTAGATAGTCGAACTGCTCCAAACCACCGTGTGTTTGCCTGGGCAAGTGTGGGCATATTTATATCTTGAAGGTGCCTAGTTTGACGTAAGGTTGGACATAATAACGTCATCAAAGACTCCGTTTTTTGGAAACTCCATGAGTGCTTGGAAAAATCAATATTCAAGAGAGGGGAAGTCCCTGACTGCTGAAGGCGGGTTTTTTCAAGAAATCGTTGTGGATTTTCGGAACTAGTGGAAGTAGCCATGTCGTATTTGGACTGCATAGGCTAAGTCTAAATATGGTTATGATTTCTATGCCTATATAAGGAAAGGGTGATTCATACCTATATGTGGGCATGAATCTGGAAAATTACACTAGGGTCCTAAATTCATATACAACACCCACTCCACTTTATTATGTTTAACATTACTAAATTATAAGCACTAAAACATATCTAAAGCATGTGTTTACAATCCCACCCAAAATACACAAAATGCATTTGAAAAGGTTGCACACGAAAAAATGAGCATTTGTACAGTACGCATTTAAAAGCAATAGGCGTCATTTAAAACATGAATTATAATGTTGGCAAAGCTGACTGAACGAATCATGTAAAGACATTTATGAAATGGCTCTAAGTTACAGAATAAAAGGTAGAGACCATTCCATAGCAGAAATAATATACTGTTTTGGTTTTGAGGATAACGTCAAATATTGTCTCTAGGAAGTATTTAAAGAATTCATGTTATCTAAGAATAGTTCTACCCTAAGCAGATTACTTTGTGCCAAAAAAAAAAGTTTTTTCAAGTTTTTGGGAAAAAGTCAAAATTAGCAGTAGCAAATAGAGTTCCAAAGCTTTGGAAGGATTGTTATGAAAAGTGAAGGCCAAATTTAGAGTTCATGGAAGGCTTTGTGCAGATTCCAAAAGTTATTCTCGGTGTCAGGAGAAAACATCAAATCGTCTATGCTGGCAAAGAAATCGTCTACCACAGTAGGTGAAAGTGGAACTAATTCATTAAGTAGATCAATTGTGCACAGATGAGAAGCATCGCCATCAGCGTCATCCGCATTAGCAATGTTCGCAGCAGATAGTACCTGTGTGCCTGTTGTTCCACGTACCTCACCATTAGCTGGAGTTGCTGGTGAGATCTCCACGAAGGCCGTCATCAGGATTGGCAGCCGTTGGGGGCAACACGATGCATGAGCAAAGCGTCAACATCAATTGGCAGTGCTGATGGAAGTGTAAGGCAAACGTCCAACACGCATTCTTCTCAGCAAAGCAGGCATCGTAAAGCAGGTAAGATGCAATCTTGCCAGATTGGTCTGAACGAGAGAAACCATGTGGTGTTCAGATGTCTTAAACGAGCCAAGCCAAGAATTTGTGTTATTCTGTCACGGTACCGCATGGCTAGGAGGGCGTCCTCCATGGTAGTCTGGGTATCGCTGGTGACTGGACTTGCCATATCGGAGCAGAAGAAACAAAAATAGAATTCCTGCTACGAGTCCCAAAAGAAGAGGCAGGCCGCCGAGCACAGAGTGCACGAAATTTGGAAAAATGCCTAGGACTGCTTGAAAGGGTGCTAACAGTCCCGAAAAAACTGTCTTAAATACATGTACAATACCACTCGTATCAGACATGTTTAAGATACGACCTAACATTTCTGCGAAATGTATTGGGCAATTCGTTGATAATAGGGCATGCATCTCTGCAGAAGTCCTTGCGACTTGCAGATCAAACCTTTCTCTGGACGAGGTCAGTGGCACCGTTTTTTGCAAAAGAATGGCTTTCATTCTGCTTAAAATATCTATTCGTATAGAAGAGATATTCAGTGAAGGCCATAACAGCGACTCCCCGTCTGTCTTCGTTTTAGGAAACAATACTTGCATACAACAAGTGACCCTGGCTGACACACTAACGATATAGGCTATACCTGGCATCATTCCACAACAGCTGTAATCACTCAACATTATGTAGCTACCATTGGATAGCTGCCTAAAAACTGGGTCTATCACTGCTGCTGGAAAACCGTGCCGGTGGCAAGAAAGGTTATTTGAAGAACCCTCGCAGGTTCCGTGTAAATTAATACCTTGACATAAAAGTGTACTGCTTAGCGAGTTCTTACAATTTTTTTCACTAAGAAATACCTCCTTTCCCCCACTCCAACATTTGTGTGTGTATGGTAAATTCCAGGTCGACTTAATGTACTCTTTACCAATCTTTCATACAGGCCCGCTGGTATTGTGTTTTAAGCAATACTGAAATTGGAAAATCGTTACTGGTATTGTAATGGTGCCATGTATTATCCATTCCATGACTGGTTTCTCAGAAACAGTTAATGGTAATCTTTCCAGTTTTTCTATGCTCAGCACCGTATAGTCTGCTCCTCTTTTTGCCAAAGAGATTTGTTTATCTGTAAAGGTTAAAGACAGTAAACAATGACGTGGTGTTGATTAGACACCATGGCACGTAGCCTGAACAGAGATTTAGCAATGTCCAGCCTAGCAGCATTATAGAACGTAATTGAGACTGGCCATGTTGTAACATTAGCAAGTCCTGCTCTATTATGTCAATGGCAGATGATACAATGCTGTCCAGAGAATACATTCTGGAGGACAGAGTCGTTAACCCATTGTCCACTACAGAGAGAGCTTTCTCCAAATAAATACGATCAATTTCTCGTATTCTTTCTGCAGTTTCCATTTGCGTGACTTTCCATGCTTCATTGTAAGCAGAGTATATGCCGGCGTATATGAAACGTTTTTGACATGGTTTACCAGGTCCAAGTAGGAAGTCTCGTAAATCAACGCCTTCTCTAAGTAAAGTTAAGTGTTGTTTAATTTCTGAAAGTGTGGATTTTTGTAGCCACTCAAGGCATAGTTTTCCTACACTGTATGTTGTAACTATCCCTCAATGTTGTCTCTGGGAATATCTTGTATCTGGCCTAGTTACTGTGAACCCTTGTGTTTTATTCAGGAATCTATCTTGACAGTTATTCGTGTCTGTGGGCCAGATTAACCATTTTTTCCAATCAGGATTAGTTCTGTTCTGTTGTAAAATCTGTTTTACGTCTACCTCCTCATCTGCAGTGCCATTACTGTCAGGTGTGGGCTTAGATATGGACGGTTTGTTTAAATCTTTTATCTTAGCTAAGCCAAGACAAGATGTTTGTTGAACAGTGTCATTTAAAAACATTATTTGTTCTGGGATAATGCATGCTCTGAATAAGGCTTGTAAACCTTGCACCTGCCAGTCTTTTATGCCTCAGACAGTTTTTGTCTCAATGTTGTCTTTCCAAAAGTTAAAACCTAATGTAGACAGCTGAGCATAAAAGTTCGCAGAATAAATTTGTTTAGTATTAGTCAGCATGTTTTTCATTCCTGTCTTATTCACATTTTTAAAATAAAACGTTTCTGGATTTGTGACATTAAAACCTGAGATGTATGGAAACTTTTCATAAAATGTTTTTGAGCTGCCCTTTGGCGGCGTTGGACAATGTTCCCATTGATTATAAGTAAACACATTTCTAGGGTTTGCAGATTTATGCAAATAATGGTGACCATAATGATTATACATTTGTTTAGAATCTGATGAACCTTCTAAGTATTCATGTTTTGTGAATTTAGCTGACATTTCTAAATCTGTCATCATATTATTAACAGTTTCAAAGTCCCAATCATCAGAAAATGTGCTGGGTGACACAAAGTCACTCAAAGAAACCTTAAACTGGTGTGGAATCTTCAACAGCTCCACCAGGCCATAAATGTCATTATCAGTTGTGTCCCATGCTACACCACAAGGTATAGGAACGGCTGTGATGTTCACTGATGACAGGTCTCTTCGTTCACGATGAGACGATTTGTGAGGTTTTAGGAACAAGTTGATATTCTTACTTGCTGTGTCCATTTTACTGTATTTTCCATCTATCATCTTTCCCAAACTTAAAACAAGAATGAGCCAAAGTAGGAGAAAAAGTACCCCTAACACAATCCAAAATTCAACCCATGGTGAAACCAGGTATGTTTTTTCAAGTTGATGAAAGAGTTATGTTATTTTTTCTTTGAAAGTTTTATTTGCTGGCGTAGTTTCAGGTTCACTGGGATCCTCAGAAAATGTATTAGAGTTGATGAAGTAGCCAGTGGCAGTTCTGTCAATTGTTGGGATTGCATCCAGATTTTTCAGAATCGCTGGAGCTGTTTCTTCCTTTGTCATATTAGTATAGTCAGAGGCTATATCATTGTAGACAGGTGTTTCTTGACAAACTGTTTTTTGGGTTTCAAGAGGTACAAGTTCCATGGCTTTGTTGCATAGTCCTTCTTTTCTTACTGAAGGTTTATCAAAGGGGATAAGTCTTTCAGTTTGAACCTCTTGGATTGTAGCAAGATTTGGTCGTCTGCTACATATCGGGAGTCCACTGGGCCTACTACTTATTATCTGCCACATGATGTGGTTTTATCAGGTCGATTGATACAGACCTGTTCTCCTTTCTTCCAGCAAGGGGCGGCAGTAACACTGTTCTTGATCCGTGGATTGCTAGCACAGGTACTGGTTTCTGTAAAAAGGCCCAAATTCCTTCTTATCCGCAATCTTTTCTCTGACTAGATCCCCAATCTTTGGAATCCAGACAGGCCTTGCTGTGACAGGTGGTTTCTCTTCAGTGGTCATTGGCTTTTGTGTTTTGTTGCTCAGACTTCTTCTTGTTTCATTTAAGTCCTGTAAAACAGCCAAACTGTTTTTGATATCAAAGGGTTTTTGTTCCACCACTGAAGTTTGACGATCAAGATCCTGGATGAACATTCTAGTACCAAATAGTAATTCATATGGAGTGATTCCACCCAGAAAATTTCTTGGCAGATTATTAAGACTACGTTGGACATTTATTAGATGTCTGACCCACCCGTCACCCGAACCTAATACCCTAGCTGTTACAGATTGCTTTATGTCACGTTTTTTTCTTTCCACTACCGCATTTCCCTCAGGATGGAATGGACTTGAGTACCGCAATGCAACGCCCAAGCTGGCCATGGCCTCTTTGTAAGCTCGAGAGCTAAACACAGGACCCTGGTCAGAATGCAGCGTGCCAATTGTGTATGTGCCGATAAAGACTCGCAAATCTTTTATAACAGTTCTGGCGTCAGCCGAGCACTGAGGCCACATCCAAATGAATCTTGTCCTAATAGTTGTGGGACCGCATCCGTCCATGGTGACGTCTACGTGTAGAAAGTCTAATGCTGTCTAACAGTGGTGTCTGTACTGGGCTGGCTACACTGTAGTCAGGTACCTGGTGGCTTTCAAAGCTATGATCTTTGTAACAGGTATCACAGTTAATTCCGAATTTGTAAACTTGGACGCTCATTCCTGGCCACCAGTACATCTCTTCTAATTCTATTAGAGATTTTAAGATCCCTTGATATGTCAGACCCTCTCCCATATGTGCTTCGTGAACCAAAGCACCTCTCTGGTTCCTGTTTGGAATTACTCTATCCCCCACTCCAGTGTTTCGAGCAAAAGGAACGGAGTTTGCATCAATTATGTATGTATATCCGAGTGGATAATTCAGAGGTAACACTGCATAGCTGCCTTTCATTGAGGCATTTACTGCTAGCATTGTTTCACTGTCTATTTTTGTTTTTGAACAAGTGATTGCAGCTAGGGAAGCCGTTTGCACATTTGCCTTCGCGGATTCATCAGCCAATGAATTTCCTGCAACGTCAACGCCATCACGCTTATGACTCAGTGTATGGATCATGTGAGTCTTTTGTAGTTGTTTTTGTAATAGAACTACTTGTTCCCAAAGCATTTTTTGCTTGATTGTGCCACCTTTTGCGTCTTTGAAACCGTTTTGAACCCAGTTCTGCAGATATTCATTGTAAGACTGGACACAGTGATACGAATCGCTTACTATGAGTGTGGGGAATTTGCGATCGGTATTTTCAAGCGCCATCTTGAAAGCCTGTAGTTCAGCTCGCTGAGCTGTACAGTCTCCGAGTGATTGAGTTTTAGTGACCATAGGTCGAAATTTACCTTCGCGCCAGCGACATTTAACAATCGCGCACGCAGCACTATAGGCTTGTTTACCCCCAATTGCGGGCTGTGCTGATCCGTCTGTATAAATTATACATCCGTAATGTTCTAGAGGCAGAATCTCGGTTGGCAGAGGACATTTGTGTTCCTATTGTAGAAATTCTTGTGTTTTCAAGTAGGGGTCAAAAACATATTCAACGTCTGTTGCAGCAAGAGAATTAACCCATTGTATCCATCTCGGATGTAAAGCCTTAGCATTTGGAATGCTCACTTTTGTACTAGCCTCTAAGGCAGGTACAGGTGTAACGATCATTATGCGTTTACCCTGAACGAGGGCTCTCTCTTTTGCTACTGCAGTTTAAACCGCTGTCAGAATCTTTCCTGTTGAAGTGAATTTCATTTCAGCTTGTGTGTACAAGTGTGATTTGTAAGCTATTGGTAACTTTACACCTTCATTAAAAGTTAGGTATGTGAATCCGCATCTCCCTGGGTTGATTCGAATCACAAGGTTGCACACGTTGTCGCGTGTCTGTAATTGTGTTTTTGCTAACATGTCTGCTTGCACTGAACTTAAAATTTCTGTGTGTTTTTGAGTCCAATTAGTTGATTTGAAATCAGGTTTTAATAGTTCATAGTGAGGTTTAACCATTTCTGCGTCATTTAGAACATATGTTCTTCTAAAATTCAGGAAACCTAGAATTGACTGTAAGTTTATCAGCATTTTTGGAGGTTGGAGCAGCGCACATTTCTCTAGAAAGTTGGCTGCCAGGCTTTTGCCTTCACTTGATTACTCGTAACCTAAGAATAGGACGTTGAGGTGGGCAATTTGTGATTTCTTGAAATTGAATTTATACCCTGCAGAAGCAAACCCACGTATTATGGTGTTCACTCTTTTCAAGTGTATGTCCAAATCATTATCTGTAAGATAGATGTCATCGACATAAGATAATGCCTCATCATCATACGTTTGTAGTAACTCTGTTACTCAGGCTGAAAATAAACCTGGACTATTCTTGAATTCCTGGGGGAGACGGCAAAATTGTCGCTGTGTCCCCATTATTGATAAAGCGGTCAAGTACCTACTTTCTGGTGCAATGTTTTGAAAGAAGAAACCGTTAGAAATATCTAATGTGGTTTTATATTTTTTCCGCACTATGTTACTCATCAGTGCTGCACTGTGTGCATTATTGTGTACTGCAAACGTTTTGCAACAAGAGTTTGAGCGTCTGTAGTCCAAAACTAGACCATATGTATTGTCTGGTTTGGAGACAGGAAAGAAAGGATTGTTCATAGATGAGGTGCATGTTTCAATCACCCCTTGGTATTCAAGTTGATCTAAGATCTCCCTGACCTGTTTTTTAGCTTCTTGCTTAACTGGATACTGCCTTTGTGCAGTAGGTTGATTTTTTAACTGGATTTTATGATGAGGAGAGTCCTCATCCCATCCTACGTGATTTTTGTTTAATGCTTGAGCCTGGGCTGCTGCCCATTTTCTGGCATATGTGTATTTTTTATGAATTGGAATGTGATTTGAGAAAGCTGGCATAATTATCTCTTCGCCATGTGGGCACTCCCTGACAAATTCAGGTGGCCAGTCTTGTTCAGCTAGTAGAATGTCATAACCCTTAGATAGCTTCTCCCAAAAGAGTGCTTTTATTTTCCTAGTTATGTCCCCTCCCTCCGGAGTGTTACTTCATATGACTTATGGGGTACACTAACCATGGTGTTGGCAGTTTCAACTTGAAGGCATTCATTCAAGCCCACTGTCTCCAGAAAATCCTTCAAGATATTGCGAGCTATGGTGACTTCTCCTGCGCTGTCTAGCATTGTCTGGGCCCACTCCCCGTTCTTGAGTTGTGTCCTCAAGATCCTCGGCATGTCTGATCTTTAGACTTGCTACCTTCTTGGTGAATTGAGTTTTCTTATTTTTTGGAACGTGCTGTTCTTCTTTGGACTTCACACGTTCTTCCTTTTGTTCTGATCGTCCTCTTCTTTCGGATTTCTGCGATGAAGTCTGAAAGGTACGAGAGTAACGTATATCGATATCTTGATATTTATCAGGTTTTCTCAAATAATTCCTATTTCTGAGGTTATATATACCTCTTTTCAGAGGGCTCCTGTTGAGGAGACCTTCCTCTGGACTGAGAATGCTTCTCTTTAGGAAGTGTCTAATGTTTTCCCACTTCTTTTTAGGAGTAGTGAGATTATTTTTAATAAAAACTTTTTCAGGATTTTCAGTTAGTTGGGGGTTTACTGGTTTCCCACCCAAACTATCTCCACCTAGTTCTTCATATGATTTTGCAATAATTCTTGCAAGTTCATATGGTTGCTCTGTTATATCTGTTTCTTTTACTTTTTGGCGGATTGCCACGGATGCTGCTTCACCTTTGATGTTAGCTAATAGTATAGCCGAGACCTGTTTGAAATCTTTTAGTAACTTCATACCAAGATTTAAGGCAGGTTCTGGTCCGTATTCATTTTGAATCTGTCTTAGGACGTCTGGTATTACCGACATAGACGGAACACCATGTGTTTTTGTGTAGATTGAAGCAAAAACTGTACCCCAAGTGTTGCAGTCCTCTACGTGTGGTGCAATCCCCATTGGTAAACAGATTGTCAGAATTCTGTGTTTCTCATGAGGTGTACTATCGGGAAATACTGCCTCTATTTGAGTACATTTTTTAGCTAACCAGAACGGAATTTGTTCCCTTTTTACGGGCAATTTACCAATGACTGATTGTATAGTCTGTGGTGTATTTTTGTCTGTGTTCCCCTGGTGAGGTGTGTTCTGTGGAATCCTTACAGCAGATTAGACAGTTAAAGTCCGCATTACATATTGAACCAACTGTCTATGTATTTTCATTAGCTGTTTTAGCTGAGCTAACAGTTCTGGACTTGCCATTTGTTCAATGTCAGGATGTGGTGTATAGCTGGCTAGTACCGGCCATGTTGCTCCTGGTCTACCTAGTGGACCGAGCCTGGTAATGTGATTTTGATGTTGTAGGGCGCCTTTAAACCAGAGCTGATGCTCTTGGTAAGTTAGAGGAATTTCAACGTCCTCGAAAGGAACGCATTCCACTGGATGTTCCTCTATCTTATAGAGATGGGCACATATGCTGTTGGATTTGCTTGTGGAAAGATAATCCATGAATAGAATACCTCTGTCTGCCGATATTCATGTGACTCTATAACAAATATTACTTTACCACCTCTCGATGATAATCCATTTTCTATAAGTTTTATAGCTATAGTTTTCCTTAAGTTTTCCGGGATGATTATACCATCATCGTCGTCTTCATTAAATCTTGTAACTTCTAAACCCGGTTGGTTTGCATTTAATGCAGCTCCACCGGTTGCGTTGTTGTTGCCATTAACCAACATTGTTTATTGAAAGTTTGCAGAGCAAGTTTCAAGCAAACAAAGATTAGGTGCACAATATTTTGGAACACTGTATCCTTCAACGTTGAACAAATCAAAAACTAATACATAGGATTTTTGTCCTACTCAGTTACGGTGGATATTATATCCTTTAACCCACTCCAGACGTCTATTGGAGTATTTTACTGGAAAAAGGGGTCTGTGTGAAAAGCACGACTGAGTTACTCTAGTATCTAGCGTTAAATTATCGCCTTACCAAATGTTGAGCACCATGTAGTGTAGTTCCTATATTCCCAATAGGCTCTGCGCATTGGAATAATATATACTATAGATTTGACGTAGGACTGAGGTCTACTAGGTCTCTATCGCATACATTAGACTTAATTGTGAGTGCCAGCTTGCTCAAAGGTCACTAGAAACTTTCTTGAATAAACAAGAAGGGATTAGTGTCTGACAACCGCATAAACATGACAACTTTGTTTCCCAAGAATAAGAAATGTATCTCTGGAGTAGCAGAAACAATAGATAGTTATATTACTCAGTCAATCGTGCATGCTTCGTTTCACCAGAGGTGCAGAGAAATAGAGAGATGGGCGTTTTCAATAAAAAGGTATTTATTGCACAGTCTTCTTTCTCATGCAGAAGAAATGAACTGCTACAATCGTAATAATGGTTGCAAAGTATTTATTTATTTATTTATTTTTTAGATTTGCACAGCGCGTACAATTGCCCGTAGGCGTCGCTAGAAACAGTGGATGTGTTCCCAAGGTTAGGCCGGTAACTATTCTTGATCAAACAGCCAGGTCTTTATCTTTCTGCGGAAATGCATCAGGGATGGGCTGTCTTTGATGGAAGCTGGCAGGGAGTTCCATAATCTGGGAGCTGCCACTAGGAAGCGTCTATCGCCCCAGTTGACTGTTTTTGTTCGTGGTATTTGTAGGATTTTAAGGTTGTTAGATCGGAGCAATCTTATGGAGGACTGGTATCTGAGTTGGGTTTTCAGGAAATGTGGACCACAGTTGTGCAATGCTTTATAGAGTAAAGTAAAGTAGAGTAGAGTAAAGTATAATGCGTACAGTACGAAGAGTATTATAAAATAATACTGTAAAAGCATGATATGATTTCTAAGCCATAAAATACATAGAATACATACATTAATAAATAAAGACTAAAAGTACTCAACTGGTGCTTCTAAAATACGCCTACCCCGGTCTAGTACAAGGAAAGAAGTAAGTGAGGTGTAGCTTAGTTTCAGTATTCTTTGCAAGAATCTATCCAAGATTTCTCTAAGGGTCTAATCAGCTCCGTACCTTGGTTTTAGAATGAAGGCGGTCTGGTATGTCTCTCTCAGGACTCGATTTCCCAACAACCCACAAGGGTAGCTTGGAAACACTGGAGCTGGATTTCTCGGCAAGAGAAAAGACAGCATCTCTCTCAGTGCGTCTGCTGGAGGGTCGGCTTCCTTCGGCACTTGCTGTGGCGAGCAGTGTCGTGTAGATAGATAGTCGAACTTCTCCAAACCACTGTGTGTTTGCCTGGGCTAGTGTCGGCATATTTATACCTTGAAGGTGCCTAGTTTGACGCAAGGTTGGACATAATAACGTCATCAAAGACTCAGTTCTTTGAAAACCCCATAAGTTCTTGGACAAATCAATATTCAAGCAAGGGGAAGTCCCTGACTGCTGAAGGCGGGTTTTTCCAAGAAATCGTTGTGGATTTTCGGAACTAGTGGAAGTAGCCATGCCATATTGGACTGCATAGGCTAAGTCTAAATATGGTTATGATTTCTATGCCTATATAAGGATAGGGTGATTTATACCTATATATGGGCATGAATCGGGAAAATTACACTACTGTCCTAAATTCATATACAACATTCTGAAAGTGGAATTTTCAGAATTGTGACTTAAAAAGCAATTTTACCATTAAAGAGGGTTTTAAAATACAATTCCTCAGACACCAAACATGGCTTTCCTACCTACTACTGATCAAAATGTATCACTTTTTAAATGTAACTATCTAAACAATTCTAGTAGCATGTCTGAGTAACTGAACCGGCGCATGTTTACAATCGAACTAATAGGAATGTCATGTAACATATCCCTAGACTCCCATTTCTTCGGTATGAATCATATATAGCTGGCAATTATGCAGAGGGGAAATGATCACATTTTCCTTTATTTATTTGTAGGGAAAACATACTCGTCAGATTGCAAAGAGGGCACCTGTACCTCAGAGACGCATAATTCCTGATCCAGACTGGATTACTGGCTGACCACACAGAAAATTAGTACCTGGACCAGAACACTTACCTAAAATGTTGTCAGATCATTCCCCTGTGCGCCTGGAGCTTGCCATCCCAACTCATACCCCTAGACAGTTCACATGGAGACTCCAACACTCTGCACTGCAAGATCAAGTATTTCATAACGAATTGCATCAAGTGATCACAGACTTCTTTCAGCTCAACACTGGCTCTGTAAAAAGTTCAAGAACGCTTTGGGAGGCATTCAAAGTAACTATACGGGGACATTGCATTAGTAAGCATGCGGGAATACTTAAGGATATACAGCAGCAACTAGACATGGCCAAAAGGGAAATTCGGAACTTAGAGGCTGAATTCACTGCCACATTAGACACCACACTTCTGGTGGATATTAGACGCAAAGTAGACACAATCCATGAGTATGCTGACGCTGAGATAAAATATTTATCAGGGAAATGCACAGCTAGGAACTTTGGTGAAGGGGGGCGACCAGCTACAGCATTATTGCACAAAATTAGACCCCCTCACATGACAGCACATATAACACAACTCACGAATGAACAGGATCTGCCAATGTACAACACTCCCTCTATCCTGGATAGCTTTATGTCTTATTACTCTAATCTATATACCAAGCGCTCCACAACTTCTCAGCCAGAAATACACGATTATTTAGTTGATATTGGCTTAGCATGGCTCTCGGATACTCATCGGGAATACTTCGGCCACCATATACCAGAAGATGAATTTAAGGAAGTGATCAACTCGCTGCCAAACAACAAAGCACCTGGCCTAGATGGCCTGCCGGGTGAATTTTACAAAGAATTCAGAGACCTCCTTGTGCCTCACCTGGCTGAGATGTACGAGGAAGAGTATGAGGAAGGTATCCTTCCATTGTCACTACATGAGGCCCTTTTAATATCTCTTCCCAAGCCTGGTAAAGACCCGAAAAAATGTGACTCTTACCGCCCTTTAGCACTTATAAACATTGAAGCCCAAATCTTAGCCAAGATAATAGCGAATAGAATACAACCCCTACTGGGCTCCCTGGTCCTGTCGGACCAAGCTGGCTTCATCCCCTCTAGATCCACGACACAAAAAATATGCACCATATTTGCAATGTATCATAGCTTAACCCCAGAACTGCCTGCAGCAGCCGCCCTCCTGGACGCGGCGAAAGCCTTTGATTCAGTTGAGTGGAAGTTTATGTCCAGAATGAGGTTCCCACCATCTTTCCTAAAATGGATCTCCCTGCTGTCAACTGAACCCAGAGCCAGAATACGAATAAATGGCATCACTTCGCAACATATAGAGATAAGCCGTGGGACACGACAGGGATGCCCCTTGTCTCCGATCCTATTTGCGCTCATGTTGGAACCACTAGCCTGTAAAATCAGACAAAAGCACCCAGAAGCAGCCCTACAATTTAATCTTCGCCCTATCGCAATTTCTTTATATGCAGACGACATGGTGATATACACCAGATATCCGGATACCAATTTAAATCCGCTGATAAGAGAATATATTAGATTTGAAAAATACTCTGGGCTTAGTATAAATTGGGATAAGTCAGCAGTAATATATTACATTAGTGACCCAACAGCCCACTTTAGACTATCCATTACAATGGCACACTGACCCAGTAAAATATCTCGGAATCTGGGTCCATCGTGACCCAGACATAGTTATCTGGGAAAATTACGGTAATGCCGTGATCAAACTGGAAGAACAGGTCAAAAAATGGATTAAACTTCCTCTATCATTGGCGGATAGAATTGCACTCCGGAAAATGATAGTCTTACCTAGATTTTTATACCTGTTTTGGAATATTCCGATATGGCTCACGCAGACGTTTTTCTCTAGATTGTGAACAGTACCGCAACGCCTCACATGGGCTGGGAAACAACCAGAGTTAGCTGAAGGATATTAACCAAACCATATCATCAAGGAGGGTTTAGCACCCCAGACCTTCAATTATATTACTATTGTGCGCAAGCACACCACACACACTACTGGATACAACCCCACTCACATATCCCACATATTTCAGTGGAAAGCAATAGCATTCTTCCAAAATGACTGATCCCATTTAGTTTTACCCCAAGGACACGATACAAACAGTTAAATGCACGTCTAAAGCGTGGCTCATTTTGGCATTTCGAGCACAAAAGCTCCCTTTATATACTCCAGCGCTCCCATTGGCAAACCATCCCAGACTCTCGGTCACACAGGAAAAGAAAATGCAAACGGCATTCGGTGATATGGGTTTCTTGACCATGGGCACGTTGTTTCCTCACAAGAAATTCATTCCGCAAAAATACCCATCTCTATGTGCACATCAAACGCCATTAAAGATGTTCGCATTCTTCAGGCTGCATTCGGCAGTCAAGGAATTGTACAAGTCGTTTCCGGAAGAACCCACACCATTACATGCACTACAGATACTCTTGACTGCAAATACGCGAAAAAGTCTAGTCACACGACTATATACTGCTTCTCAGAACGAACAGACTCTAAGGTCTGATAGATCGCTCCAGAGGTGGGAGAAAATAACTGGTGAAACAATATCCGAAGAGGACTGGGGCTACAGTTGTGCTCAATTACACTTACTTACTTCAAATTGTAATTTACGGATCATCCATTTCAAGTTTATCCATCAAACATATTACACACAGGTCAAACTGCACCGATATGGCCTTAAAGCGGATGACAAATGTCTGCGCTGTACCACACCCCAGGCTGATTTTCTACACATGGCATGGGCATGCCCCAGTTTGCACACGTATTGGCAGGAAATCACAGATACATTATCGAATATGCTAGCTGAGCACATTCCGAACACACCACTGGTATGCCTGCTGGGTATCCGAAAACTTAAATTAGCTAAAAGACGTAAGTTCCTGGCGGTAACGCTTTTACTCGCCAAAAGACGAATAGCTATGAAGTGGGGTAGCAAAAGACCACCTAGATTCAAAGACTGGATAACAGAGATGATATACTGTAAAGAAACCCTGGGGGCGTATGCGGAGGAATTGCCTCAGGCCTTCAGACCTAAGGACTTCTGGCAACCGGAGACAGATTATCTGCAGCAGACTCAAGATGACCCTTGACTACAGGATACAGGGGTTAAAATAGACATGAGAGTGGGACATATGTAGACGTTGCAACGCTCAACACATTCAGTCCAAATGTAAATGACATGTAAGGTCATAGCCATGGTACGGGAGATTGAGCCGGGAGATCCTTTGTTTATAATGTTTTTGAAATGAATAATGTATCGTAAGCAGTGAATTGTAATAAACGCTTCGTCTTTCTCTTCATCACTGTAAGTGCAGGGCAATTATGACGAGTGCACAACAGACAACATATGTTTAATATAAGTTGATGCTGCTTAGCGAAAAAAAAACGAAAAAAAAAAAACAACATACTCATTATTATTATTAGGGACATTTGTAAAGCGCTGCGTTATGCACACCGGCGTGTCCACGCGCTAAAAAGTGGGAGAGGCAGCGGGCAGGGAACACAAAAACTGAGCAGACAATTATTTGGTATAAAGGAATGTTTTTAGTTTCGCTCGGAACCTCGTTTCCTCCGGTTCCAGGCGCAGGTCCGCTGGTAGCTTATTCCAATTATTTGCCGCTAGGCATCTAAAGGACCTACCACCCATGCGGGCTCTCTTAACTCTGGGGATCCTCAGAAGACCGCCCCCTGCGGATCTGAGTGCACGTGCAGGTTGATACACTTCAATCAGTTTATTCAGCGGGTCGGGTGCCCTGCCATTCAAAATTCGGTGACAGGTGCAGAGGGCTTTGTATTCCACTCTTCTCCTCACAGGGAGCCAGTGTAACTTCTGGAGGGCCGCCTTAGAAGGCGCCCTTCTGGGCAGCCTGAGAATCAGACGGGCTGCCGCATTCTGCAGCACTTGCAGGCGTGCCATGCTTTTCTCTGGAGCCCCCAGGTACAGCAGGTTCCCGTAGTCCGACCTAGCTGTCACCAGAGCATGAACCAGGGTTTGACGGGCACCAATCGGGAGTAAGTCCAGGACCTTTCTCAGTTTCTTCAAAATCCCGAAACACACTCCAACCACCCGGTTGATCTGGGGGCCGAAAGTAAGGCCCACATCAAACCAAACCCCCAAGTTTCGTGCTTCTTGGCATGGGGTTGGAGTTGGTCCTAGACAGGGTGGCCACCATGCCGACGACCAAGCGGACTGGGCTCTCCCCACCACCAGCACCTCTGTCTTGCCGCCATTAAGCTTCAAGCAGTTGATAGCCATCCACTCGGCAAGCTCTTTCATGCACGACCGGAAGCCATCGGCAGCAAGACAGGGCGCGTGCGATAGGGAGATCACCAGCTGCGTATCGTCGGCGTACGAAACCAATTGGAGCCCATGGCTCTCCACAATCGAAGCAACAGGCGCGACATACATATTAAAGAGGGTCGGGCTCAATGACGAGCCCTGAGGCACGCCTTGGCCCAGGGGGACCCCCTTGGAATAGCAGTCTCCTTGCCTTACTCGGAAGCTTCTCCCCTTGAGGAAGTCCTGAATCCATCTCAGCGCGGTGCCAGAAATGCTGCCTCTGTTCAGACACTGTAGCAAGATGTTGTGTGCTACAGTGTCGAACGCCGCGCTGAGGTCCAACAGGATCAGAGCCATAGTTTGGCCGGCATCCACACCCTCTCTCAGATGTTCCGTAGCCATAAGGAGGGCGGACTCAGTAGAGTGGCGTGGCCTAAAGCCAAACTGCGTCGCGTGGAGCAATCCCGTCTCTTCCACATGCTTCATAATTTGGGTATTAACCACCTTTTCCGCCACTTTGGACAGAAAAGGCAGGAGTGAGATGGGCCTCAGATTTTCTAATACCTCGAAACCTATGTGGGGTTTCTTCCGGAGCGGGAGCACCACCGCCTGTTTCCACCCCTCAGGCAACTTTCCCGATCCAAAGGAGGTGTCCAGGACATGCCTCATATAAGGCTCCAGTACTTCCAGACTGCCCACCAAACGTTTGGGTGACACCGGGTCCCATGGGGACCCTGATTTAACAGAGCGACACACCACTACTAGATCCTCAGAGGAGGGGGTGCGAAAGTTTGTAAGGTGCCCTGCCATCTCTATGTCCACCAATGCTGCCTCAAAGTCAACCCCTGTCGGCGGATTCGGGAAAGTCGAGTAAATCTTCTCGACTTTAGTAGAGAAATATTCGGCAATACGGTCACACGACTCCGTTGAGCAACTCTCCGGATCTGTAGATGAGTTTACAGTAGTCAAAGACTTGTAGATACCGAAGAGTTCTTTGGCCGAGTTTTCCGCCCCCAAGATTTGTCCTGCATAGTAGGCTGCTTTAGACTTTTTAATCAGCCTATGATGAAGGCGCCTCTTTTCCAGGAACATTTCCCTAGCCTGATTGTTATAAGACACCCTCCAAACTCTTTCAGCTCGCCTACATTCCGCCTTTGTTTGCCTCAGCTCGCCACTAAACCATGGGGCTGAGCGTTCTTTCCGGGCACATGCGGAGGTGCGGCAGAGTGGGGCTGTCTGGTCAAGCGCTTCAGTAATGCGCTGATTAAGGTTAGAGACCGCCATTTCTATGTCTTCTCCCCCAGGCTGGCCCTCCTTACTTAAGGCTTGATTAAAATCCTCCACCGAGAATGTAGCCCACTTCCTCCTAAGATAATTAGGGGGTGCCTGACTGGATTTGGTGGTTTTTAAGCTATGTATGGAAAAAGCTACCAGAGAGTGGTCTGTCCAGGGGATAGGCTCTATTCCCGACACCTCCACACCTCCCCAGTTCGCATAAACCGGGTCCAAGAGGTGTCCCTGTCGGTGCGTGGGGCCTGAGAGCTTCAATTCCAATTGAAGAGCTAGCATATCCCGACAGAAATCCTTGACCCCTATAGCCTCTGGGCAGTTTAGATGCAAGTTCAGGTCTCCCAATAGGAGGAATTTATCCCTACGTAGGGTAACCTCCATAAGATTTTCTAGCAGGCTCTCCCTGAACTTTGTACACGCCCCTGGTGGTCGATATACCAGACATCCTTTGATCGACGTGCCCCCGTTGATTTGAATCGTGAAAACTCCCGCCTCACTCTCCGCAATCAACATACGCTCTAAGCAACAGCCCAGTGTTTTCCTGAAAATAACCGCAATCCCCCCTCCCACCCCTTCTGGCCTATCCTGCCTCACCCACGAGTAGTTCTCCGGCGTGGCCTCGATAATGTCCGAGTCAGAAAACTGGTCTAACCATGTTTCCGTAAGAAACAGTAGGTCGAACTTTTTATCTGTGATCAGCTCAAAGACATCAAGTCTATGTTTACGTAGTGACCTTACGTTAAGGAGACCACAGGAAAGTACTTGCTCCTCAGTATCCCGCAACAAGGTGGTGTAACGGAAACCACAATGAGGACATTCCCTCTCGTCACTCGACATGCCATGTATGCACAGAGATGCCGTGCGAGGACGGAGGCCAATAAGTTGATCAGACAAGAAAGCCCCTATCCTACACCGCCTTAAAATATGGGAGTGATCTGTTCCCATTCCCATTGTAGAAGAGGAGTCACTGAAGTCCTTGAAAAATATCTGAGCATTTCCAGGGAGGGAAAAGGTTGGATCTCAGTTTGGGATTGTCCATCGACATAGGGTCATATTTTCAAAGAGTTCATGCTACGTACCAGGGCGAGTGAAGTTGATATGCTGAGTTGGTAAAGTTGTACTGTAAAGAGCAGAGCTGCACCATTTCTTCAAAGAGATGATGCAGCTCTGCCCTTTCCCTGGGCTGGTGCACTTGGGGCATCCTATCGCCAATGCAGACACCCTTGCCCCAAGGTGCAAGGGTGTCTGTGTTAAGGTCAGAATCGTTTTTTGTGGAGAAAGGGGGCCTTCCGGCACAAAAACGAGCCTTTGAGACTATTTCTGCTTTGTATGTGTGCTGCATGCAGCACGAATGCAAAGTGGAAATAACAAGAACAAATAAATATTTTTCTCCTTATTACTCAAGTCTCAGGCAGGTGAACCATTTTGTCACAAACCCATGTCTACTAGTCTTTGCAGACATTGCTGGATACTCGGAAACGCCTATGGACCACCCATGGAACGCCTACGTGACACAAAGTACTGAAAGGCAGTGCAGTGTGTTTAAGTTGCCATATTTGTTTTTACAAAGCAATGCAAATAACCATTTGTGTTGCATTGTAAGTACCACAAAGGATTTTACGTTGGGTCTGCGATTTTGCTATGATCTTCCTCCAAAAACGTGGTGCAAAGCCAACGCCCACATTTTTGGAAATCTAGGCCAAAATCTTTGAAAGTCTGGGCCATTGTTTCCCAGTGAATCAACATTTACAGGGCTACCATGCTTTGCTCCACCCACTTCGACACTCCTTGCTTGAGATTTATTTTTGCAGATTTCTCCACACTCGTGGAGAAGTAATCCACAGCAGTAAAGCCATTTACATATGCCAGGATTTCACTTGTTAATTCCAGGCAGGTGGAAATAAAGGCGTTTTCCTCTATAGACATATGGCTATAGGTAAACATTCCTGTTGTAAATAGAGTCCCTTAACTTTGCATAGAAGATTGTAATGAAGGGAAACAAAGTACAGGCTTTTCAACCGGTTGCAAGCAAGCTTGTTCGGAGGAAACGTATCCTTCCCTCACTGGTATGGTCTAGACACCAAAATGCCGTGAACTCAGTAAAGTGTAATATTCTTGTTCAATCTCAGCCTACTCGTCCTCTGAAAGATTCCTATGTTGATGGATCACAGGTCTTACAGATGCCACCAACACGTCGATTTCCCCTAAAACCTCTCCTTCTTCCATTAACAATCTTCAACTGCTACCAAAAGGACTGTGATGCATATAACAGGACCCAAATTCTACCACAGTAGGGTTTGCTGTGGAAATATCTGTTGTCTGTGCTATTGGCATCAGGATATGCTCTGTCTAGCGAAATTTATGCTAAAGCTACTCACCGTCTGTCTTCGTGCCAATCCAACTCTAAAAGAGAGATGCAACCAAAAATGCATATTTTTACACCATGGTGCACTACAGCTAAAATTCCCATCCCATGAAATATATTATAAATGCATCAGGGTACAGATCGGGACGATCTTGGATTCAGCTGGTTCTATTGCTGGATCTCTAAAATGAATTAAAGTTAATGAATACAGACAGCAATCTATTGCCTATTGTCTGAAATTTCTTCTTGGAATGCAGTTTAAAGCAATACTGTGCAATAATTTTAAATTATAAAAACCCTTCCTAGGCCAAAAACAGGAAAGTCCATTCACTAACGACATCACAGAGTGAATATAAATGCCTCTAATGTTTGCATCAGTCAGTCAGTAGTTGTGGAACAATTTAGAGATATTGCTACCAATGCAAGAAAATACTTCATACTTGACAAAGGGTAATAGGTAATCCAGAGAGGGAAAAGATTAAGGAACGAAGCACAATTATTGAAATGAGCACATTCGGAAGGATTGTTGAAAACAGTGCCAGGCGTTATGCAACGTATGCAGGTTTCAATGGAAATATGAGCATTAAATGTTCATAATGAGAGAACCTGCAAATCAATTTTGGGGATCGTAGGACAGTTGTAAATAAATATATACCGAATATACATAAAATGTGTAAAACGTGTTAGAAATGGGAGTCTCTTGTTGGCAGTGGTATGCAATCTGTCCACATAGGGACCCTTCCTTCTAGTCAGGATAAGGGAGTAACACACCCAAGGTAACCCCTGCTCACCCCCTTAGTAGCTTTAAATGAGCAGTCAGGCCTATCTCAGAGGCAATGTGTAAAGCATTTGTACATAACACATACACACACAGTGAAAACACTACAAATGGACACCACACCAGTTTAGAAAAATAAAGTATCTTTACCTAAAACAAACAAGAAAATAATGACAAAAATTCAAAATATGCAACTCAAAATATGAAGCAATTCTTTCTGTAGAAAACTATGGATACATAATTTTTACACAAAGTACCTCAAATGCGTAAAAATCCACAATGCAAAGCAGCCGCTGAGGAAGAAAAAGTCAGAAAACACAGCGATGCGTCAGTTCCTGAGTCCTTTGGGAGGCAATGCAGCAGTTCTTCTGCACACAGGAGAAGTGATGCATCGAATCCGGACTGTAAGGGGAAGTGATACATCAATTCCAAGATGGTTCTGGTCTGCGGGTGCTGTGTCGGGTAACACCTGATGCACAGGTGCGATATGTGGAAATCCGGACACGCTGGAGATCGATGCGTTGGCAGCAAACAGGGACTACGACCATTTCTTCAGCTGCGGTCCCATGATGTGTGGATTCTTTCAGCCACACAGCAGGGCCTGCTTTGGAGTCAGTGCGGGGTTCTCAGACTTCGGAGACATGGTGCACTGAACTTGGGCTGTGGTGGTTTGTTTGGCCACTGACAGGCGCTGCATTGATTTCTTCAGCTGCACGGCAGTGGTGCATGGAAATTTTCCCACACAGTGGTGCTATGTCAGAAAAACAGGTGGTGGAAGGGCAATACATTGCTGTAAATGTCTTATTGATGCTTTTTGCAGCATGAACAACCCCCAAGGGCCCAGAAATGGAATTGTCACCACAAGGCAGGTGAGAAGACACAGCAATGGAGTTCAAGGATACTGCATTTGAAGTCTTTGTGTCCGTGACACTTCTCAACAGGAGGCAAGATCTACTTCAAGCCCTTGGAGAACCTTCTCAAGCAGGATACAACAAACTTAAAGTCCAGTCCTTTCCACTGCCCATTGATAGAAGCGATACCAAAGGGGATGATGGACGGAGCGTTTGAGCAAATCAAACACTCACACCCAGTCAACTGATCTGGGTTTAATCCATCATCATTCTTTAGCTCGTTCCACCACCCCAGTTCAGACATATCCATATGCAAATCAGTCTGACCCTGTGCCTTATGGGACAAGTCCAGCGCCGAACTGCCTAGCCATGTTTTCCCTTGACCGGAAACAAGCATCCTGGTATCGCATAGATAGAAGCAGCAACTGCAGGCCAACCCAGGAGAGCAACAAAAAGCTACGGGTCAGTACTCCTCCTGACAGCTCTTCAGCCCTTCTTCTTAGCAGGATCTTCTTGATCCAGAAGGGTTGTAAATGTCTGGGGTTTTAGGTCCAATACTTACATCCAGCTGTGGCCCATGCAGGTAAACGTGGTGGGGGGTGGAGGGGACTCCGACAGACAACGACAAGGGAAAATGATTTTTTTTTTATCTTCCCTCATGGTCGTCTGTTGAATCCCCCCTCAACCCGGCCCCAATGCTCTTACCTACACGGGCTGAGGCTGCTTATATCCCTTTTGGCCTTTGTAGTCTTTATAGTTTACAAGTCCTTGTCCTGCCTGGTCTTGGCTCCAAACACACTCCAGGAGCATGGAGACAGCACTGTGAGAGACTAGGCATAGTCCTATTCATGTGCGGGTGACAGCTTCTCCCACCACTCTAGCACAGAAAGGCCCATCAGCTAGTGATGGCCAACAGCATATGCAGGGCACACCACAGCTCTCTTAGTGTGACCATCTAGAGTGAATGCACAAACAGGCCATTGTCAATCTAAACCAGACGTTGATTCAACAGTCAGGCAGAGACATAAGATGGTTAAAAATAAAATGCCCACTTTCTCAAAGTCGCATTTTTAAACTAACAATTTTAAAAACTTGTTTTCTAAAAGATGTGTTTTTCAAATTTTGAGCTCTTAGACCCCAAACTCCAAATCTCTAGCTGTTCCCAATTGAAAGGTACACTTGTAAAATGTTACAATGCATCTCTAATAATAGCCTATGTGAGTGCTTGTCTTACAATAGTGAAAAAGAAAATTGGCAGTATTTTACTGTCAGGACACGTAAAACAGAACAGTGCACGTCCTTCATTTCACATACACTTCACCCTGCCCATGGAGGTTCCTTGGGCCTACCTTTAGGGTGCCTTACATGTAGCAAAAGGAAAAGGTTGAGCCTGGAAAGTGGGAACACAGTTGCCAGGTCGACATGGTAGTTTAAATGTGCACTCACAAACACTGAATGGCAGGCCTGAGACTACTTTACAGGGCTACTCATGTGGGTGGCACAACCAGGGCTGCATGCCCACTAGTAGCATTTGATTTAGAGTCCCTAGGCACACATATTTCACTTTACTAGGGATTTACCAGTAAATCAAATATGCCAATCATGGACAACCAATCAGAATCACAATTTACACAGGAAGCACTTGCCCTTTAGCACTGATCAGCAGTGGTAAAGTGCCCATGATATCAAATCCAGCACAAACAAATTCCAGCACACAATCAAAAATACATTAGGAAGAAGGCAAAAAGACAGTGTAAACCACACCAAGGATGTTAGGTCTAAAAACAAATAGTTGATAGATTGGAAAAATTAAATTTCAGACCCTGAGTACTGATCAAGGCCATAATTAATTTTAGCCACTGTGTTTATATTTACTCTGTTGACAAAACACCATTTACCTGACAATTTATGCGATTTAAAGGAAAATGAAAACTTAAAAAAAGAAGTTCCAAGACAAGTTCAAAGAAAGGTTTGGCCCCATGTGAGTACGACAAATTTTTCCAATTAGAACACCTGTTCATATTTTTTGTAGGGAACACATTGGACAGAATATGCAAACACTGGACAATGCATAAGCCTTCAAAAATCTCAGCTTTTTACATTTTGGTGTGGAGGTGCGAGTGGGAGGCATGGCGAGCCCTTGGACGAAGCAACTCAGTGCATGCACAGTGATGCTTGTAAGAAAGAGTGCATCTTTCTTTACTAATTATCATGAGCAAAGCAGCTTAATTTGTTTTTTTGCTTCACCAGTAGTAAGTGTTTGAGGACAAGAGGGAAGACTAGCACAGGGTCTGTGACTGTGTGCGTTATCAATGCCAATTCCCTTTTTGCCTCACTCTAATCTCTCTGCCTTATTGTTCTCTATCTTACCCTTATGGTTGTGTCTCTTTTTCTTTTCACCCCACTGATCGCACATCCCCAATCTCCTTCTTCCCTGCCTTATCCTCCCTTCACACTGCTTTTCTCCCTGCACCTTTCCTTTCTCTCCACCTCATCTTCCACTTTCTTTTCATGTCAGCCTCTCATCTATCTCTACCTTCTTTATATCTCTTTCATCCGAACCTTCTCCATCTCTCCACCTTACCCACTACTCTCTATCTTTGCCTTACTCAACTCTGTCATTCTCTCTCTCCCTTCTCTCTCTTTGCCTCACCTGTTATATTCAAGAGTTAGGCCCATGTAGTGAGACAGCTTATTCCTTAAATTGTCCTAGAAAATAACATCTCAGCAGTAAACTTTTATACACATTTGCATGCACAACAATGTTGAAATAGTTTCTCTGAAACTACTTTGTTTATACACCCAGTTTCGCACAACATTATCATGATGCCCTGACCATCATGAACTAGGCCTTTCTACATACTAGGTACAAAAGTCGTCGTATTTTCATCCACAGGGCGTCAGCCCTATCTGCATATGCATAACATTACTAATCCAGCACGCACATCATGAAGGCTGCTTTTAATAAAAAATAATAGGTATCCCAATAGATTGGTATAGGAGGCACTTTTTCTGACACCGAAGATCCCTGCACATTGAGAAATCACCATGCACCTGTCTGAGAATCAGTGAGGGGTGTCCAATTCGAGACCAAGATGGGGTCCTTCACTCTCTCCCATTAGGTAATGAGGTTGGATCATCCCTAGGGGGGATTCTCTGCTCTACACCTGCACACACTGTAGGTATACATAGAGTAGGGTTCACATCACAGGTGTACACTAAATTACCATATTGCATATATTTTCCTGCATATATTCATTGTTTCAGCACCATGATGGAAATGTATCTACTCTTCACTCTTTTGGTGCTTGTAATATCATTTATTTGCTTCTGTCTCCTAATCATTGCAGAACGCATATTTTGTGCAAGAATAGCTCTGTTCAATAAATATTATTGAAAATATCCCACTGTGTAGTCTCTGTATACTTCTCTGAGAACAATTGAGCACGAGTGACTGAGTGAAAGGTGCTGTACTGTTTCCACAATCCCCGAGTGATCTGGTTTGTCCTGTTCAGTGGTAGCCATAAACTGTTTGCTCCCTGGTAGGTTAAGGGGTCTTACAGTGGCACTGTGAGCTAGCTGGTCTATAGGCCAACATATCCTGCAGAGGTGTCCGGAATCAGTCTAGGCACCAACCAAGCCCTTGGTTTATGGTGTCCAAACAATGCGCAGGTCCTACGAATTAGTAGGAGCTACATGACACAGCCTAGCCTCTCCCCATCTCCTTCATAACTTTCTCCACCTCCACTACCTATCTGCCTCTCCTTCCTCCTCCGCCCAGTAGCTATCTCTCTACCTCATCCTCTGTTCTCCCTCTCACTCTTCTCTCCCTGCCTCGTCCTTCACTCTCTGCCTCATCCTTCTTTGTCTTCTCCTCATCCCTATATCCACCTAAATATCTTCCCTCCCATCTCTTCCCCTTCACCATTCTCTCTTTATCTACACACTTCTCTCCCACCCCGAACCCCCCATATTTTCTCTGTGTCACCCACCGCTATCTCCCTCCTCATTCGCACTCACTTACCTATGTCTCACCACACGAGCCTCCTCTCAGCATCACTCTCCTCTGTCTCCACCACACCCTCCTCTTCCCCTACATCTCACCCGCATCCTAAGTCTCTCTGCCTCATTATCCTCTCTTTCTTCCTCACACTACTCTCTCTTTGGGGCATATTACTAAGCAATAGCGATAATTATCGCTATTGCTTGGTTAGAGACAAAATTTTACCGCTAAGCTGCGGCGATTTTTATCGCAGATAAACCTTGGTATTACCAAGGTTTATCGCAAATGCGATAAAAAACGGCCGCAATGCATGAATATCGCTGAAAAGTCAGCGATATTCATGCATTACCGAGCTAATGCTCTTAGCCATGTTATCCACCTCCCATTGGATAACATGGCTAAGAACTGCTCAGGGCAGGTGTTAGCTTTTGGAGATATTCGCGCTTAGCGCGAATATCTCCAAAAGTTGGTAATAGGAGATAGCGATGTTTTCGACTGTTTCCAGTCGCTAACATCTTGGCACGCCCACTTTGCATATCATTAGTGATAAATATCACTGACATGCAAAGTGGGGCCCAAGATGGTCGCTATCTCCTACTAGCTGTCGCTAACTGGTGTTAGCGACAGCTAGGTAATAGGGAGATAATTCTATCTCCGCTTTCTTGGCTTTTAAAGCCAAAAAAGTGGAGATAAACCCCCTTGATAATATGCCCCTTTGTCTTTTCGTTGTCTTCGTCACCCTGTTCTCTCACCCACTCATAGTCCTCTCTCTCCACCCCAGGTGTGTGCTTGTGAGTGTGAACCTTGCACTCCTGCTACCATGAACGCCTTCTTTGTGTTAGGAGAGCTCGCACTGCTCCTTTCCAGGCTGTTTTTTGTGTAGAGTGCGTGAAGCTCGATTAAAGACTTTTCACTTCAAAAAAAGCTACACAAAGTAGTTTTGCTTGTTTAGACGGTTGCAACACCTTGCATTTTAGCGGAAATAAACTTCTGAAAATATATTTCCCACTTATATTTTTCTGTCACCTGTTCCTTATCATTAGAGACAGAAGGAAATAGAAACAGGCCTTGACGCTGCACTTGGTTATCCCGAAAAACCATCAGTTTATTGACTTATTTGTTGAACGTCATCACAATAAGAATGGTAGAAGTTCCTTGTTGTACAGAAGATTCGCCCTTGGAGGAACATTATAAATATCACCCTTCCATGAGATTAAAATGCTTGTGACAGTAGTTATATACTTAGTAGGAACGAGTTTGGGTAATGGAGGAAAATACGCTATCTTTTTAAATACGAGTGTGGGACATTTTTTAATGTAAGCTTCAGTATACAGGGCCAATTCTAGGGAGGTGTGACCGATGCCACTGCACCAGGCGCTGACATCGGAGGGGAAGGGCGGGGTGTGGGGGGTCCTGATTGCAAGTATTCAGGTGATGACTGTTCTTCTTGCATAGAGATCGGAGTTTTGTGTAGTGGAGGTTTGACTCATTATAAACTGCCCCAGTGGGTTAATACACCTGCTGTAAAGAATTTGTACCATGCAGATCCCAAAGTGCATATAATGTAAATTAATCAGTGGCTACTGCTATTGTCTGAAAGATCCTTTTGTTACTTGCAGTTTATAAGTTAAAATCCTAATATAGAACAGTGAGCTTTTAACTGTCTTCTGGGCTGTTTGCAAACTGTAAGGTATAGTTTAGAACGTTATGATTTTTTACTTTAGTCTTTCAATCAATCAATCAATCAGGGATTTTTGAAGCACGCTATTCACCCATGAGGGTCTCAAGGTGCTGGGGGGGGGGGGGGGTGCAGCTCTGAATCAGCTGAAGAGCTAGGTCTTGAGGCTCTTCCTGAAGGTGTGCAGAGTGGGGGGTCTGATGTTGAGTTGGACCTCGTTCCAGGTCTTTGCCGCGATGTAGGAATAGGCTGTTCACCCGCTCTGTGAATGAGTGGGGTTTCGGAGAGGGTGAGGTCGGCAGAGCGGAAGTCTCTCTTGGGTACGTGGAAGGAGATTCTTTCGTTGAGGTATTGGAGCCCGGTGTTGTAGAGGGTTTGTAGGCGTAAGCGAGCAACTCGAAGGTTACTCTCTTCTCGCCGGGGAACCAGTGGAGGTCTTGAAGGTGCTGGGTGATGAGTTCATGTCATGGAATGCCAAGGATGAGTTTGGCAGCGGTGTTCTAGATGGTCTAGAATTTGCGGTGCAGGGATTTGTTGATTCCGGTGTAGAGGGCATTTCCATAGCCCAGCCTGCTTGTTATGAGTGCGTGGGTGACGGTCTTTCTGGATTCAGGGGGATCCACTTGAAGGTCTTCTGAAGGATGCAGAGGGTGTTGAAGCACGTGGAGGAGACTACGTTGATCTGTCGAGTCATGGTGAGGGAGGAGTCGAGTATGATGCTGAGGTTCTGGGTGCCGTCAGTGGGAGTGGGGGGGTTGCCGAGGGCAGTGAGCCGCCACATTTTGTCCCATGCTGAAGGGGTGGGTCCAAGGATGAGGACATCTGTCTTTTCTGAGTTTAGCTTCAGACAGCTGCTGTTCATCCAGGATGCAACGTCTTTCATTCCTTCCTGGAAGCTGAGTCTGGTGGTGTTGGGTTCCGTCACGAGGGACTCGATGAGCTGGGTGTCATCGGCGTAGGATACTATTATGAGTCCATGCTGTCTGATATTGGGGGCAAGGGGGCCATCTAGATGTTGAAGAGCATGGGCCTGAGCAATGATCCTTGGTGTACTCTGCAGTTGAGCTCAGTGGGTTCAGAGAGGAACGGCGGGTGTCTGATTCTTCGTGTTCGGCCGGTGAGGAAAGAGCGGATCCATTCAAGGGTAGTTGTATGCCAGCATCGTGGAGTCTAGCGGTGGGAGTGGGGTGGGAGACAGTGTCGAAGGCTGCAGAGTGGTTTAGTGGGATAAGGGCCATGGTGTGGCCTGGGTTGAGGAGAGTGCGGATGTTGTCTGTGGCGGCGAGGAGGGTGGTCTTGTTGCTGGTGTTGCTGCGGAATCCGGATTGGGAAGACTCAAGGTTGGAGTTGTCTTCGATGAATTTCATTAGCTGGATGTTGACGATCTTCTCAGTGACTTTGGCCAAGAAGGAGAGGAGAGAGATGTGTCTGTACTTTTTGAGGTCCGTCGGGGTTATGCTGGCGTTGGGCGGTAGGATGGTAGCACGGTGGCCATGGGGGTGCAGAGGTTGATGAAGGTTTGTCGGCAGTGTCAGCGGGAGAACTGGCCGTCGGTGGTGTTAGGCGTAAAGAGCTGGCAATTGTTGTTCCTTCCGGGGTTGAGTGTGTGTAGGGCAGTTGAGTCATAGCGGTGGGCGGTGGGAAAACCAGGGTCCCTGGTGCTGGTCGCGGTCACGTCATGGACAGGCTCAGACGGTCTTGTATTTGGGGCACCTGCACGGTGCCAGCAGCGTGCACGCTGTGTCGCCATGCAGTGGGCGCCATTAAATAGGGAACGGGGAGAGAAACACATCTGTGAGGCGGGAGCAGGAGCCATCAGTGGGGGAGGGGCTACGGGGGCAGCAGCAGTGGGAAAACATCAAGAGGGACACAACAAGCCAAAAAACAAAACCAGGGCACTACAAAGCACAAAAAAGAATAAAAGGCAACAGACAGGCACAATATACAGAAACAGACAGACAAAGGCAGAACACAGAAAAGGCTAGCCGAGCGGAGCAGCAGAAGAGCAAGGCTCTCCCACTGGACCACCAGGGATGAGGCGCAGGCAGGAACCTGCGGGTGGAGGAGGGCCTCGAACACCTATCAGAGAGAGGTGCTGGGGGCAGCAGCGCAGAGATGGAGCTGCATAAGGTGATAGCAGGGTACACTGACCAGGAGGTCAGAGGTCCTGCTCAACCTGTCATGCAGCGGCCGCCATTAAATAGGGAACAGGGGAGGGAAACGCAGCTGGGAGGCGGGAGCGGGAGTGGGAACTGGCAGGGGGAAGGGACGCGGGGGCAGCAGCGGCGGCAAAACGTCAAGAGGGACACAACAAGGCAAAAAATGAAAGGAGGACTCAACAAGGAACAAAAAAAGAATTAAAAGAATGAAATGCAACAATAATGCACAATAGACAGAAAAAGACAGACAGAGGCAGAAAACAGAAAAGGCTATCCAAGCGGACCAGCAGAAGAGCAAGGCCCTTCCACTGGACCACCAGGGATGTGGCGCAGGCAGGAGCCTGCGGATAGAGGAAGGCCTTGAACATCTACCAGAGAGAGGTGCTGGGCGTAGCGGCGCAGAGACGGAGCTGCACAAGGGAACAACAGGGTTCACTGATCAGGAGGTGAGAGGTCTTGATTATCCTAATGTAGCAAAAAGGGTTCATTTGAGTAGAAATCAATTCTTATTATTGAGGAGACCCCCCATCAACCATGATGTTATATTTTAAATTCTGAGTTTGTGCTTTTTTAGACCAAGCACTCAAACTATACTGCCTACCAGTATGAATGACTTGTCACCAGGGAAACATTTTAGAGGTGGTTGTCTGAGAATCATGGTCAATGTTTTTTTTGCAGAGTATTATAAAGTGCGAACTTGACCCGAATCGGGTATCAGAGTGCTTTACATAGCACCAGTTACGTTACATGATGACACATATTCATTTTTGTTTAGACGCGGGGAGATTAAGTGATTTGCCCAGAATCACAGGATGTTCAGGTGCATTGCTGAGACTCGAACCCAGTTCCCCAGATTCGAGGTCGACCACCCTAGCCGTTGGGCCAACTCCTCTCCAATGTGTTTATCAATAATTGCACATGCACTTTATTTACACATTTGTTGGATATTTATGGTAAGTTTTCTGCCAGCTAATTAAATAGCTAGATTTGTCAGTTGGAAAGCTGGATAAAAATGAAAGACGGTTGAACTCCAGCAACTGCCAGGAGAAACAATTTTTAGGGGGTGGGTAACTATGAATATCTTGGTCACTATGCTAATTAACAACTGCATGTACACTTTTTTTACTAGATTTTCTGGATTTTTTGTGAAGTTTTGTTAACCTTATTAATTATTGTGAGAGAAAGCAGGACTTAATTACTTGGAATTGAGGTGTATTGGGAGTTCCAATTTGAACGCTGATATGTATGTTTTACATCAGGGAGCAGTCTCTAAAGTACATGTGGTATATAATTTTGCTCCACTCTGTAAGTGCATTGTATATATAATTATGTAAAGTTATAGTACAGTATTTGATGTAATATCTTTACTTTTTAATAAAAGGATTAGCATTAGCGAGTTGCCTTTATAGTCCATTGGATGTATATTTGTGGTTGCT
This sequence comes from Lissotriton helveticus, assembly GCF_964261635.1. Taxonomy (NCBI): domain Eukaryota; kingdom Metazoa; phylum Chordata; class Amphibia; order Caudata; family Salamandridae; genus Lissotriton; species Lissotriton helveticus. The sequence continues at coordinate 478,439,618 of NC_136063.1, read as the reverse complement.
TTTTGTAGTTTCACTGCTATTTTGTTTCTGATTAGTAGAGTTATAAGACTGATTTCTTATATGGGCTATCACCTTAAGGGATTTATGTTATCCTAGAAACCGAATTCAGTTTTATTATTACTTTTTGATTACATTAACTAATTGTAAGTCTTAAGTTACTAAGATTGCTATATAGTGCATGTGTGATTTTTCTGTATTTTTTTAATGATTCTAATTCATCAAATAAATAAAATATTATTTACCTAAGGTGTCAATGTAGCTGAGCAAACACAAGGAGATGATAGATGGAGTGCTAAAACTTTTCAGACACTCACCCTCTGTCCATCATCTCCTTGGGTTTGTCAATGCAACTGAACCAGATTATATACATTGCTTCACAGGGAACAAGGACCTTGGAGACTACTGCAAACTAGATGATATGTTTCTTAATCATGCTAGTATCGTGAATTTGCAGTTACACCATTATTACACCTGATTTATGGAGAAATATTAAATCTGTTATCATCATGATAAAAAGTCTTAATTTGGCTTATTTAAATCATCATAAAAGAGCACAGTACATAAAATCCAGTAATACATAATAACAATATCATCACCATCAAAAGATTGAAACAAGACGTAGATGGATACACTAGTAGGAACAGACAATAATCTCCTAAGAAACACATTCTCCCTAACTTGGAAAAGTGAGATGTTAGTCTGCCCCCATATCCTTGCTCCAGCTATAGAAACGGAATAGCAGTGGGCCTTATAGATGTTATAAAGCTCACAACATGTACGCCTGGTCATAACGTTGAATACAGCATGGCAGAAAGCATGGCAAAAAGCAAATGTTTACACAGTGTGCTGTATACTAATTAATGGATGTGCAATATATCTGCCAGGGCAGAAATCCTTTAAGGAAAAGAACCCTCACTCACCCGAAGGTGACATGCTTCATCCTGGGGTTCCCACTCGGACTGCAAGGTCCATGGTGTGGGCTACAACTCCCCTTCGGGGAGTAACTGAGGTGTTTTAAGATGAGTACTGTAATGGGGTTAGTGAGGGATAGAGTGCAAAGATGTAGTGAGTGATGGTGAGTAAAACTATCTCTAGGGGGTCGGACCGACAGTATTCAGTGGTCCACTGGGATAGAGTTAAAAGAGGACTAAGGATTTTATTAAAACAAATATACCCCTATCAGTAGTAAACATGTTTCTGCCCATATCTGGCCCATTGGGGTTCCCGGGCATTCATTAGGACCTCAAGAAATGTATAGTCACTCTCTGCAAGGTTGTGATAATAAATGAAAATATACTAGCCACCAAGAGATCAAGTGCAGCCAGGGTAGCGATGACCCATGTATATTGTGGGTTCATCATCTGTCTAATGATAGAAAGAATCATGTCTACCCTCAAACCACTGGGTACGTCTTAAAGCGTCCAACTCCTTAGTTGGTGCAGCTTGCAAAATGGTCATCCCAGTGAGAGTGACCAGGTGTACATGTTGTGAGTTTCATGATGACTAGGGATTAGTGCGCCTCTGGTCAGGCCCCTCCCTACTGGATCCCTTGTGTGTATATATCTTACAGATGTTAATCATAGCATCCCAATTTCCCTGCACACCTAAATATTGTTTCCATTGTTTTAATCAAATTGAGACTCTCTAGCCCTCATAAGATGTGACCAAGAGCATTTAGGGTCGAAAGGTACCACCAAAAATGTAATTGAAAGGACATTTACCAGTTTGATTCCATTAATAAATAGTGGTTTCGAGTTGCTTAATGGTCACCTGCAGATGATATCATGTGACTTTGCACTATTAGTCGGGAGGCCACAATCATTCATGAATACTACTCATTTATTTAACAGCCTCGACAGGCCCATAGCGGTTCTTAAGATTTATATGCAATCATTCGCGTATAACAGCACAGAAATGTTTCTAGACCCCACCATAAGCACAGCTGCCTCCAAATGTGTTGTGATAGGCTAGCACCAGATTATTAATGTACAGGCAAAAAAGGAACGGGGCGAGTACGCACCCCTGCCTCACCCAATCATTCATCCTGATTGTTGGGATGCATTCACCGTTATACCCATACCTGGTACAGGCTCTCACATCTTCATGTAATTTCACTGAAAACTCAACCAGTGCAGCCTCTACTCCCATTTCTAAAGTTGTCGTCCAGAGTTGCCCTCTATTTACACAAACAAATGCTGAACTCAAATCCATAAACATTAAATGCAAACGATCAATCTTGGCCAGTGTGTTATTGTTGATAATTAGATGTAAGTTCAGGCATTACTCGATGGTTCCAATGCGCTTCTGAAACCATACTGGATTGCATAAATGTGCCTTTTTCAGGAATCCAATCCTGATTTGTGTCCTCCATTTTATGGGGTTCCTCATGCCTCATGCCTCCTTTCGTTATGGATTAGCATTCTTGTTTTCGTTGTATTTAGTCCAGTCCTGATACATTTCCTCATCATGAACATCTGTGCTTGAATCATGGTTGCTGCATACTATCATGATGTCTTAACTTCAACTAACATATTTCAGTTTACGTAACTGATTACTCTTGCAGTAATTTATCTGACCACAAAAGTAATATGAAATTATTTGACAGATGTTCTGCAAGAATCCATCAGCAGGCACCAGACATTCCGATTATTTACAGGATGGGTAGAGATGGGTTTTCAACCCTCATTCTTCTGTTCAGCACTGTGGATGCTGCTGGAAACGTGAAAATATTTCTTCCACAGTTCGTGTGAGGAAGTGATGAAATCTGGAACAATTTATTGTGCATGTGATCTCGGTTCCTCTCAGGCTTGCTATTTTAATGAGTTCTCAAGAGATTCAGCGAATAGCGAGACTACCTCCTATGAGCCGTCACCGTGATTTAGAACCCTCATTACATAGCTGTCTAGGATAAACATAATTTCTCTTATACACATTAGATTTCTGCACTAAAATTATGTTCACTTTACTGATTTGCTTTTGTGAACTCCTAGAGGAATCCGTATAGAAGATATTTTTTGAAGTTTTGGAAAAAGACAGCGTGACACAATGAGTATTTAATGCAGATTTGCTCAAAGCATATTATTAGGGATTTTTTTAAACACACATGAATATCTTGTCTGTTTTCATGAATATTACATAATAATCTTTCAATGGAAACGTGTTGTCGTGGAAACAACATAGGAAGCATCTTTACAATGCATCATGGACTGTTCTATGCTTTGTGATATGGGACTCCTAAACATTCTTCAAGCATCATAACGGAATCCTGGATGTGTGCGTTGCTTTGAATACTGCACTAGATTTGCTCTTGATGTCACTGGAGTAGAGTGAAGTGTTTCTTTGCAATCAATGAGCTGTAATTTAAACACTGATGGACTGACTGTATTTGTAAAGCGCCCAGCGCTCGACTGGAGCTCCTAGCTGTGAATGTCCACTTTTAAGCTTACATGCGTGCATTCACATGTATATTATGTTATCATTGAAATAAATTTTAGACAACGTGCTTTGAACGATTCATAAATGTTGGGTAAAAAAAATATACTCGTGCGAAATAAAAGCGTTTTCTTACACTTGCAGTCATTGTTTTTATTTTGTGAATCATGTTTACATGGTCCGACTGTCCTGCATGGCAACCAGGCAGTTCCAGAAGGGCTGGTGTGACAGGTCAGTGGGTATGTCGGTTTTTTGGCTGTTTCTGTGTGGCTTTTTATAATCTGGTGGGCTGGCTTTTACTGTTTATTTCACTTATATTGCCACAAACATTACCTGCAGCAGGCACAAGTGCACGTAGTCTCCCCTTTTTAGGTCGAGGTTTCGAGACCTGTTGTATACACTTTAGTATATATTGATATGCTTCTTTGTCGACTTACAACCCGCTCGTAGGCTTCCCATTTGCTGTCTCCATTGTTGCTCTCCAATGTCGCTCTGAATGAATGAATGAACACGCACTTGTATAGTGCATGGCTACCCAAGGTCATCCCAGCGCTTCTTGTGACACTTTATCATTCATCACTGCTCATGGAAAGAGAAAAGTCTTCAACTGCTTCCTGAACCTGAGATAGTTATGTTCAAGACAAATATAGTCTGGAAGCTGGTTCCGGAACTTGGCCGCATTGTAGGGGAACCGTCGACCTCCCTTCCGTGACCGTTTAATCCTGGGGACTGCAAGAAGTTGTTTATTATTACATCTAAGAGTCCGATTGGTGCGATATAAATCATGGGGGGGGCATTACCAGCAATGGACTTATGGACAATACACATTGCCTTAAACCGGATTCTTTCCTGAACAGGAAGCCAATGCAACTGGCTAAGCGCTAACTTAGCAGAATTACGTTTTGGGACATTCATTAAAAGGCGGGCCGCACAGTTCTGGATAGTCTGTAAGATCTTAGTGGTTCCTTGTGGCGCATCCAAGTAAACTGCATTCGCATTGTTGAGCTGCGATAAAATACGGGCTTCGACCAGCATACGCCTAGCTTCAAACGGAAGAAGAGGCAGAATCTTCCTTATCGATCTAAGAAGACCATAGCAGTTAGCGGCAGCTTTACGTGCTTGAACTGTGAAGTTGAGGTTGGAGTCAAACCATACGCCCAAACTCTTTATTTGTTTCTTTGGTACAGGAGGGGGGCCAAGACAACTAGGCCACATAGGATCTCAATTCATGGGGGCCACATGGCCTAGTATCATAATTTCTGTCTTGGGAGAGTTCAATTTAAGAAAAGACAGATCATTCCACTCAGAGACCTTCACAAGGCAGGAAGTTAGACCCAGGCAGCTTTATCTTGCTGGCTAAGGGACACCACCAACTGGGTGTTGTCAACGTACTTGACCGTCTGGATCCCCCAGGGGACCACCACATCTGCAAAGGACCTCATGTAGATGTTAAACATGGCGGGACTCAGCGAAGATCCCTGGGGGAGTCCATAATGCAAAGGAATCTGCTTCAAGTGAACATCCTCTTCAAAGACCGCAAATGATCTGTCTGAGAGGAAGTACTGCAACCATTTAAGGGCAGTCCCTGCAACTCCCACCTCCCTGAGTCTTTGGATCATAATTTGGTGGTTTACCGAATCAAAGACTGCGCTGAGATCTAACATGATGATCGCAGTGCAGCCTCTGTTGTCCAAGATTTTTCTGGACTCTTCAACCACGGCGAGAAGGGCGGTCTCCGTGCCCTGATGGTGTCTGAAGCCAGTCTGGGAGGGATGGAGGCATTTATTTTCCTCCACAAAAGCTGGTAGTTTGGAGTTAGCATATTTTTCTGCAAGTTTACTAATTCCCGGCAGCAGAGAAATGGGGTTATAATTGGCACAGTCCTCAGGATCTTAATTGGACTTTTTCAGAAGAGCTTTGACTCTTGCTTGTTCCAGAGAAGCAGGTGTCAAAAAAAGATTCCCTTTTGGGTGCAACCTTATATAATAGAAACACTTTCTAACCACAACAGCTCATTCATACAGGAGCAGAAAGGAAAAATTGTTTAAAAAAGACAGTTTATTTAATAAAATGTGTTAAAAAAGCTTATCCTTGAGCCACACAGCAGTGCTTCTAGCTTGTCCTTTATTCTGTCTAAATATTTAGCCTCCCCCTGCAGATCTCCTCTGTAGCTTCTCTCTCCTTCATGTTAGTACATACTGGTGTGACCTGCGTGTAACATGTCTTATATTCAGGAGGTTTCAGTCCCTCCTGTGAAAAGTTGTCTTGTTCTTTACCGTCGTATTAATGCCAAACTACATCAGTCTCATGGCGATGTTCTCCACATATACAAACTCTCGATTAAAATAGGGGGGTTCAAGCTAAATAGTGGTGAACAAAGATGGTGCTTCACTGGGAGTCGCAGCCGCCAAGCTGAAGAAACACAAACACAGGTGGTCTCAGCGCCTACGGAGATGCACACGGTGCTCATGTTGTCCCCACAAACAGACACAGTACCCATCTGTGGCCTCTGCAAACAGCACAACATCCTCTCGTGTTGTGTGTAAGGTTTGCCCGCAGTCTGAGGAGGCTGTTGGTGTGCACTTAATATTACACACAATATTAGTGCCGGGCTTTACTTAAAGGAAATGGTCACAATAAATTAGTGATCTGCAGGTTTAATTTGTCCATTTTGCACATGAATTCATGTGAATAGACGTCAGACGAACATGATGACGCTATGTGGTTGAAAGTATATGTACTATAAGGCAGTTTACTGCTTCCACAAAGTGTTCAGATAAATATGGTCCCTCACTTCCATGCCACCCGGTAGATCGTTTCTAAACCGTTTTGTGCACCCTTAAGCCAGCACGGGCAGTTATTTAATGACTGAAAACTGGGAGTGCTTGGAATAGCTACCCATTACATAATAGCAAGTAGTGGACAGAGTACCCACATGGATTTCAGGTGGGATCATGATGACAGCATCCGTCGACTGTTTAAAGGTGACGGTTGGACAAGAGACATACACATTATGACATAAGTATGATGCTCATGTGCAGACCGTGGTCAGTGTGGTAGAAGGGGATACATGTGAGTTGCAACATTTGTATTGAACTATTTAGGATTTAGCAGAAGATAAACTAGATTCTCAGGAAGATGAAGCGTGAAACAGTCTTCTCATGGTGTGCGCACAGCAGCAAGAGCAGGAAATCCTGTTGAAAAGAGACAGGAGCTCTTCTGCGGTCCTTCTGAGGTCGTAGCAGGTCTCTTTCTACTCAAGGATTCTGTTTTGCTCACGAGTACCTGTGTTTACAGTGCTGCCTGCTCCCCTGCTTGCGTTAAGTGCATTGCGTTATGTTATGTTATGTTATACTGCATTTATAGCGCGCACAGATACTCTAGAGTGTCCCGGTGCGAAGTACAAGTAGAAGGAAGCAGAGTAGGCTAAGTGTGCCAGGAATTAGTTAAAGAGCAAGGTTTTGAGATGTTTCTTAAACATTCTGATATTGTGGATGTTTTGCAGTTCCGTTGAAAGGGAATTCCAGGCGTCAGCCACCGTAAAAGATAAGGAGCTGCCACGCATGCTAGTAAGGCGGAAACGGGGAATGACTGCATGACGGTGAACAGTCGAGCGTAAATGTCTACGTGGAACATAGAAGGTGAAGCGTCTCCTGAGGTAAAGTTGCCCCTCACCGTGTAAAACTCTATGCGCCAAAGTAAGAGCTTTAAACTGAACCCGGCGGATACGGGAAGCCGATGAAGGTCCCGTATATGTTGCTTCATGCTTCACCTTCCTGAAATACCGAGCAGAACCCTAGCTGCCGCATTCTGTATGGTTTGCAGTCTTCTTAAATGGTAACCGGGCAGGCAATGTATAAAGCATTGGCATAGTCAATACATGACAGGATAAGAGTATGAGTGACCATTTCCTTAGCTGGCTGGGGCAGCAGAGGAAAAAACTTTCAGAGTACCAAAGCACACTCCCGCCAGTTTTTGATCTGCGCAGAAAACCTGAGGTCTTCACTTAACCAAACCCCTAAGTTCTTAACGGGGTGCCAACAGAGTTGGGCGGGGGGTATTCTGAAGGCCAGATCGCTTCCCTGAAATGCAGGAGAAAGGATCCGTGCAGGAGAACCACTGACTTATCTTCATTGCACTTCAGTTGCGCCAGTGCGAGCCATTTAAAAACAGCAGAAAGACAGTCTTTCACTTTGTCCGAGGACAGATCATTTTTCTTCCAGGTGAAGAGGAGCTTGGTATCATCGGCGTAAGCTTTTATCTTCACTTCCAGCTCCTCTGCTAGGTAGATCAGGGGAGGTACATATATGTTAAAAAGCAAAGGGCTCAAAGCTGCGGTACTCCTGTAGTCACCTGTCTGGAAGCCGAGAAAACGGGGGCTGCCATACCTGTTGGGTTCGGTCCTCTAGAAAGGATTTGAGCCACTCCCAGGCCTGGCCAGAAATCCCAATACTTGAGAGGCGAGCAAGTTGTTGGTGAAGAGGCACCGTGTCGAAGGCGGCAGAGAGGTCCAATAAAATCAGAGCCGCTCTACCCGCCTGCATCCAAGCATTTCCTTATTGCCTCAGATATTTCAACTAAGGCTGTCTCCGTGCTATAGGATGCCCTGAATCCAGATTGGGCTGGAAGGAGGGCGCCGGAAGCCCCAACAAAGGTGGCTGCTGTTTAATAACTGCATTCTCGCATGCCTTTGCCAAGGCCGGCAGGAGGGATATAGGTCTATAGCTAACGAGTTTGTTGGGGTCAAGGAAGGGCTTTTTTTGCTTCCAATCCAGAGGGACTGTGGCAGTATGGAGGGATAAATTAATAATCGTATTCACCTCAGAGTTGACCATCTCCGCTACCTCAGCAAGTAGCCTGGCCTGGCATGGGTCACTCGGAGTACCTGATATGAGTGATTTAAGAATGGACAGTGTATTAGGTAGGGCGATAGGTGAAAACCCCGTCAGAAGGGAAACTGGCTGGGTGGAGGCAGAAGCGATCGAGCTAACAGACCTAGCTTGCCCGTGTGAGTTAGAGCCCAGACTATCCTGCATGGCCTGAATATTCTCAATAAAGAAACTTGATAACTCACACCATTCGGTGGAGCTAGGAAGGGAAGTACGTTCAGCGAAGGGCATTAGATAACTGTGGACAATAGCAAACATTTCCTTCAAGTTGTTTTTTGACCGGGCGATGCGTTCCATATAGAAACAGCTTTTTGCCTCCCTGATAGCGGCATAGTAAACCCGCTGGGCCTTCCTTAGCGCTATTTTGGATAGGGGGTAGTAGGCCAATCTCTAACTGCAGTTTTAATTCCCTGAGCTTACTAAAATACCAAGGTTTCGAAGGGGTAATTCTTGCTCATCTGTTCTGATGGGGCGTGGTAAGAAACTCAATTGCCTGAGAGATCCAATTGGTAAAACTCTCCAACGCACTAGACAGATTAGTGGAGGGAGTGGGACGAGTGTCTAACAATACCTTGCAAAAAGCAGCTGAATCAATTCTTGGTGATGGTCTGCATTGAGAAAGTGCCTGAGATAAGGGAGAAGGCGGGATGGTCCAGGAAAACTGTTTCAAGGAATGATCTGACCAGGATACTTGCAAGGGTTCGGTAATAAAGGAAAGAAAGTTTGAACATACTGGATCTAAAATATGCCCTACACTATGGGACGGAGAGTTAGTCCATTGAGTGAGTTGCGCCATATCAAGCGAGGCATGAAATTGCCTGGTTTCATTAGCCTCTGCACAGTCCAAATGAATATTAAAAATACTGAGAAGCAGGAATTTCGAGAAGCGGAGGGCCCTAGGGACAATCACCTCATCTAAGGTTTTCAAAAAGGCTCTGGGTGGGCCGGGCGGTCTATACACCAGTGTGCCGCCGAGTTTGAAGTGCAGGGAAATAGCGATACTGAAGTCTAGAGCCTCTCCATCACTGATGCCCATAGTGTCTTCATGAGTAAACGTCCACATGTCCCTGAACACTACCACAATTCCACCACCTCTTCCCTCTTTACGATCGACCCTCACTATTTTATATCCCCTGGGAATGGCTAACTCAATTGCTGGTGAGGAAAATTCACTCAGCCATGTCTCGGTCACAAATAATATGTCGAGCTGCTCCTCTGAGAGGTGCTCAAATATATCCGGCGCATGTTTAACAAATGAGTGGGCATTATTTAGCGCTTTCCTTATGTGTTTACTTTTCCGGGTGTTTGAGGGGAGACCAGCAGGAGGAGTACAGTCACTGAGCTTGGTACGAAAGCTGAACTTACAATTCTCACACCTCCTGTTCCAACTATCAAGGGGCGGCCAGTGCCCTTCACACTCAGAGCGTTGTATGTTTAGAGCTAACAAGTCAGCTCGGCTATAAACCTGGAGACCACACGACAGCTCCGAAGGAGCACGGGCAGCGTTGCTGGTGCTAGATGCTTCTGAGATGCTGACGGACGCAGACGGCCATGCCTTAGGTGCGCCAGCAGAACGTCCGCGCAACGCGCATGATTTATGCAGAATATGCCCCCAACGACTAGAGCGCGCCCTCAACAAAATGCGGCCTAGTCTGTACAACCGGGACTCCCCGTGATGTGTGAAAAGTGGGGGTAAGAGATCGTTTCAAATTCAATTTTAAAAAAGTGTGTCAAGCAGCAGTCTGAATTAAAATTACAGTAGCAGCAGAAAGTATAATTTTAAAAGCAGATAGCAGCACAATATCACAATTGAAATACTTAAGGCAGCAGAGGAAAGGTACGAGTGGAGGGAACAACGTATTAGCGCGTCCTCGCTCCTATTAGCATTGTGTAGACATACCAATGCACCTAACAATTTGGACTCCAGCTTCTCTGACTTTTGTTACCTGTGTGCTTGAAAAGATTTTAAACTGTTTTAGGAACATTAACTCAGGGTAGTTTAAATATGGCAGCAATTAAAACCCATGATTCCAAAGAGAGGGTCAGAGGGGCTGGTTTAATGAGGTCCCGCATAAGTGCCCCCTTAAGGTAGTATGCAAGAAGGGTATGGAGTTCCTCTGGAGACAAGAGTGAGAGCAGGAAGAACTTAGAAGTGCGGTTAGGGAATACATGACCCCACGTTAGAGGGGAGAAAAATAAATTTACCTTTTCGGAACTAGAGCTCTCACACACCTAGCAAGCTAGGTGTCATGTTTCATCATATGAGCGTGCCCCTTGTCAGGTCGGCACTGCAATGCCTGACGGGCACCCAGTACGGCGCTCTTTTGCTGGGATCTTTTATTCCTGCCGTAGGGTGCACTTGGGGTGAGGGGCCTAGTAGGTGTAGATGTGGAGGAAAGTCATCAAAACAAGTCAGTTAGTCCTACAGTTATTTATTCAAAAGGTAAACCACCTGATTAAAATATAGAGAGTGGCAGTGAACTAGAGGCTATGTATCTAGCCCTACTTTTGATCGGTCAACATGTTTTGTGCCTTACATGTCTGGGGTATTTGGGCACTTCTTCAGGACCAAAGTGAACGCTATCTACACAAGGTGATAGATTAAGCGATAAGTGTCATGCATAAAGTTTGCACCCTAGAGCAATTGATTTTCGAACAAACACGATGTGTGCATGCGTCCCCACACTATACTTAACCAATATAAATGCCTCTTTTAGTCTCACTCGCCGCACCAGTTATGCCTGGGAGTATGACTATTTTATTCACCCCATATTAGTGCTTCCTTGGCCCTGTGAGAGCAGGTTCATGAGATAGATATCAAAGAGAATGGTTACATATCCCCCTTAATTACTATGTTTTTGTCTCCTGATTACAGGTTATTTACCTGAGAAAGTGGTATGTAATTTTCACTTATCACCTTGTGTAGATAGCGTTCACTTTGGTCCTGAAGAAGTGCCCAGATACCCCAGACGCATAAGGCACAAAACATGTTCACCTATCGAGATTAGGGCACATACAGTTAGATACATAGCCTCTAGTTCACTGCCACTCTCGCATTTTAATCAGGCGGTTAACCTTTTTGAAAAAATAACTGTTAGGACTAATTGACCTGTTTTAATCACTTTCCCCCACAACTACACCTACTAGGCTCCTCATCCCCACCACACCTACAACAGGAACAAAAGATCCCCCACTAAAGAGCCCTGTACTGGGTGCCCGTCAGGTATTGCCGCGCGGACCTGGCGAGGGGCAGGCTCCTATGATGAAGCATGACACCTAGCTTGCTAGGAGTGTTTGAGCTCTAGTTCCGAATTCCCTTTTCTCCCCTCTAACGTGGGGCCACGTATTCCATAACCCCACTTCTAAGTTCTCCCTGCTCTCACTCTTGTCTCCAGAGGAACTCCATACACTTCTTGCGTAAAAGCAATTAAAACCCATCTCACTAGAACTAATACTTTTAAAGAAATGCATCAAGGCATGTCTTTTATTCAGTAGAAGCAGAGCTATTCAAAATATACAGCGCCGCATACTTCCACTTGTATTTTAAAATGTTACTTTGGCTCTTAAAATCTGACCTACCCCCAATCTATGGACGAAGGTAACTTTCCAATATGTAAAATTCCTTTAAAAATGTATTTTCACATTTCTATGTATGATAATATTTAGTGTACATGTTGTTGTTGTATAACACTTAGGCAAGCATGAGCACAGATCTATAAACAAAACAGGACATGGTCACAAATCTGTGAGATCCCTAGATCCCCGGGTCACTGGATAAAAATCGGCATAAATTCCTATAGCATGTGCATTTATATTGCAGTTACCACTCCTGAAGAGGCATAGAAGCGCTTTGCCAACAGTAGCACATTTCATCGGATCCCAGTATTAGTGATTTTGTCAAACAAAAGGTTACATTTAGCCATGCTGTTTCCATTCCTTATCATGCATTTGGTTATGTTACTGTCATGCGTATTGTATGAAAATCAAGATTAGGATGCTAGTTGCTGTGAGGGAGAACATGGCGGCCGGCTCAGAGCCAGGGTCGCGAGCTCCGCAGTCGTGAAATCGAGCTAAATGGAATAATGGCTCTTATACCAAGTTCTGTAGGGGAACTTCTTTCAGAAATCTAAAGGTTCACTTACTGGCATTTTTGCGGCTCAGAGTGCTTCGCGGATCAAAGGGATTGGCGCGGAGATCTTGCTGGCTTTGCTGGGCGGTGGCGGCGTCCAAGGCTGCTGAGCTCGGGAAGACGAAGGCGATATTGACGCAGAGGAGTTTGTCAGAGCTTGATGCGAAGGTGTGTCCTGCCTGGAAACAGCGCTTGGGCGGCTCAGGAGCACAGGAGAGCACGGGAGAGTGTGGGAGACTTTGAGCGACCGCCGCAGTGGAGTTCCAGCATCTGCGTGGGGCGACAATAAGAGTAAGTCTCAGGGGACCTTTATGCAAGTCCCCTCAATTTCCCCAGTTATTTTCTGGAGTTTTAAAGCTTAGCATTAAAGACAGGCAACTCACCATGAGAAACACTAGGAGCACACAGAATGGGAATAGTAAATATAACCTGGACCCTAAATTTGGCTTTCAAGCTGGTGACACTGTAGGATTAAATAACATTGTCTACATGAATTCTATTAAGAAAAAGGTTAGAGGCAGACGTGGGGGGTCTCCATTTCAAACACAATTCCAGAGACTTTTTTGCAAGGGGATACATCCATTTCTTCACTACAATCGCTGCCTAGCCAGGATAAGCCAGCACCATCGCCCTATGAAGGCGAAGCCATTAAGGACATTAAGGATATTAAGAATAGCGTTATTGATCTTAAAGAAGTCAGGTATGTTTTAAGAAATAAGCACCCAAACCTGGAACTGGCTCCCCTAGGGGACGTTGACAATCCCTTGGTAGAAACTGTGCTAGTAAGAGAACAGGAGCAAGACAAGGAGTTAATTACAGCACAGAGGCACAGGAAGACCTACCAATAGGAAACAAAGGGGTTAGAAACTCAAGGTAAGAACAGCAGCGGAAATCAACCAGACCTGCAAAGACTGCTAAAAAAGAGCAGTTCAAGAAAGGAACTAATTTGAAAGTGACTCCCTCACTGCATTCTTTTTTTAAGGTGCAAGAGAAGCCAGCCCCAAGATACAGGTCACTTACATTGGAGAGTGTCACTGAGAGTAATCAACCAGTAGGGTCCTCGTCAATTCTAACAGTAAGGGAATCCCCCAATAGATATCAAGCACTTATGACAAAGGACCTGGGAGTCGATGAGGCGAATCTTACTGAAGTTATTGAAGTCGGGGAGGTACCAGAAAGGGAAGTTAACCTGCAACAGTGCATAAAGAACAAGGATCAAGATACAGAAACATCTACGCAGGCTGAAATTGGCGATATGGTGGGTTCACTCATTAAGGAGATGAAACTTAGCTTTGCAAAATCGGAGAAGAACCAAGAAAAAATCTAGGCCACCTGCGAAGCTTTGGAGTCCAAGGTCTATGTGTGGATGTATGACATTACAACGCATGCTTTTACCACGCATGCCTTTACAACGCGGTATTTACAAAGCATGCCTTTACAACGCATAGCGCTTTGGGGTGCTGGATAGTGAATAGTTTAATTTTCTATTCCAACTCCAGTCCCCGTGGATAGTAGGGAAGGTGTTGGATAGTAAATTAAATCTATTCCCTATCCTAGAGCGCCCCCCAGCGCAATGCGTTGTAATGGTTTGCATTGTAAAAGTTGCGTCGTAAAGGCACTGCGTGGTAAAAGTTGCGTTGTAAAGGATGTTTCCCCTATGTGTTAGTCGACAGAGTTGTGGAGGTTGAGACCGCCCTGGAACAAACCAGGGAGGAGGTGAAACTCTGTCAGATTGACATTGATAAGCTGACACTAACCGAAAGGGAACTCAGGGACAAAGTTGAGACCTTAGAGACTAACTTGAGGAGAAATAACCTACGATTGTTGAAGATCCCAGAAGGACAAGAAGGGCATAACATAAGGAGTTTTATAGTCAACCAGTTAAAAGATGTTACCCCTAACTTGGACGAAAAAACCCTAGATGAAGACACACAAAGGGTACACAGGGGCCCTTTCAGACTAAATAAAGACAGGAAAAATCCCCAGAGGGTGCTTGTTCCTTTTAAATCCTACACCTTAAAGGAACGTATTTTGAACAAGGCCTTGAAGTCTGGTACTCTCGCAAAAGATGGATACAACTATGAAATCCGCTCCGACATTTCTAAGGCAACAGCAGATAGACAGTGGGCCTTAGGAAAATACAGGCAAGATCTGAGGGCTGAAGGGGGAACCTTCCAAATGAAATGCCCAGCTCTCTTGTGAATAATGTGGAATAACAAAACATATAACATCACAGAACCGAAAGAAGTGGAGTTGCTTTCACAGCGAATGAAAACACACAGTAAGTAATAAGAATCATTTTGAGCCATGATAGTTCATTTAAAACGTTCACTATTGCGGACCTCAAATAGGGCAACCAGATCTGCCCAATGATTGTAGGGAGGGTTCTCCAGGGTGGGGTAGTGTAAAGGGTTCCTTCCTTTTTTTAGCACAATTAAAAAAAAATTGTGTGGGGAGCATTTGGGAAAAATCAATAAATAAATTGTCTGATATGCAAAATCAATAGCAAACAGGGTCATCAAATTCCAGATTAACAAACTTTTACCTAGATCGGTGATCTAAAACTAGCGACATGGAATGTGTTTGGGCTAAGAACGAGGGGTAAGCGACATAAAATCTTTGAGTACCTTAAGCTAATAAATTGTGACATAATCATATTACAAGAAACCCATCTTCTCAAAGAAGAGTGGTTTGAAATTATACAAAGTGAGAAATGGGTTGGGAGAGCGTCTGTACAAATCAATCCTGTAACATCCAAGGAGTACCAATTATTATGAAAAAGTCATCTAACCTAACATTACTAGGGGAAATTGTAGATTCAAGACGCAGATGGGCCATAGCTAACATAAAGTCGGGGGACATCTCTTTATCTGTGGTCGGGTACTATGGCCCCAACACAGATGATCCGGCACCTCTTCCGTCCCTTTATGCACAGTTGATAACAACGTCCATACCAATCATACTAGGCGGAGACTTTAACATTTTATTAGACCCCCAAAAAGGATAGACACCCACCTGGTAGAGCCTTGAATCTCCCTAAAATGAGAGAATGTCTAAATAGACTTAAAGATGACTTGGGGCTAATTGACATTTAAAAACTTAGAGGAGACATGATTAATAAATTTACCTATATAAATCATAAATATGGTCATGCCTCAAGAATTGACTTCTTTTTAATTGATAAAATCTTATGCAATAATGTTAAAAAGGTGCTCCATATGCCCGCTCACCTTTCAGACCACTCCTTAGTCCAGCTTGACTCAGGCACCAAGTATGTGCAGGGAGAGAAAAGATGGACTTTGGACCGTACTCTTTTGCTGGACCATCAAGTTATAGATAAGATTAGAGACACTACACTAAACTACTTTAAAGATAACATCGCTTTTAAAGCTGTTCTCAGAGGAGTCTTAATTGGTCTAGCAATAATTAAGAATAAAGAGAAAAGGCTAAAAGTATCACTGTTAGAGGACAGCATATTAGGAAAAGAAGGGAGGTTGGAGGCCGGTATTACGGAGGAACATCAAAACAAAGTAAAGGGAGATATACTAAAAAAGAAACAGGAGTTAGCATCATACCACGAGGAAATGGTAAGGAAGAGATGGAAGGCCAGCTTTCCATCGAATTATGAATTTGGGGAAAACAGCAGAAAACTCTTAGCTTGGAAGCTTAAAACCGAGTCCAATAGAAATAAAATCATGGCAATTTATAAAGGTAATGGAAGAGAAAAAGTAGAAGACACAGCTGATTTAGAAGAAGCCTTTGTGGACTTCTTTCAGTTATTGTACGAGGAAGATCTTTCCCCTTCACTCTCCGCGGTGGACTTATATTTTAAAAAATTGCAACTTTTGAAGCGGGAGGCAGATTCCTCCGAATCACTAAATGCTGCTATTGAAGCAGAAGAGGGTATGGAAGTAATAAATAGTTTGAAAAAAGGGAAGGCAGCTGGCCCCGATGCAATCTCCAACAAGCTCTATCTAGTCTTAAAGAACCGTTGGCCCCTAAATTAGCAGATCTATTCAACTCCATCTACCTAGAAGTCTTCCTGATCCCAAAAACCTGGAACGAGGCGACTATTAGCCTGATTATAAAACCTGGTAAAGACCCATTAAATTGTGAGTCATATAGGCCCATATCACTTCTCAACACTGACTATAAAATATTCACACAGATTTTAGCAAAAAGATCTGAGTCTCTCTCCGATAACCTCATTCATACAGATCAGAAGGTCTTTATAAGGGGGAGACAGTTACATAACCTTACCCACCAACTTATTGGAGTCATCGACATTGCAGTCCAGGAGAAAGTACCTCTTGCGGTTCTCACTTTTGATGCAGCCAAAGCCTTTGACCATATAAATTGGTCATATTTGCAGAAGGTTATTCACTATTATGGTCTAGGGTAAAATTTCTCAAGAGTAATTGCAAACATATACTCGGCTCCGGTGGGGAAAATACTTATCAACGGTAGAGTATCAAAAGGTTTTCAGATTAAAAGAGGTACCAGACAGGGTTGCCCGCTTTCCCCCCATCTTTTTAATCTATTTATAGAACCTTTAGCTAACACAATAAGGTCCTCTAGACAAATTATACCCTTCAGTTTTAATGACTGGAACTTGAAATTGGCATTATATGCTGATGATTTAATGATCTACAGGAGCATCCTGAATGAGTCTCTTGATAGCATAGCTTGCCTCTTAACAGAATTTGGCAGTATTTCTGGTTATCAAATCAATCATCAAAAGACCGAGTTTATGCATTGGAATACAACAACGCCTTTGATAGAATCTAAAAATCAAATCAAATACTTGGGGATTGAAGTCTTAAAAAATATTGATTAAATTGCTCAAGTAAATTTGGACTCCAAAACCAAAGAGACAAGTAAATTATTAAAATCATGGAGCTGCTCACTTCTTACCTTTATGAGGAGAGCTAATGTTAATAAAATGGCTATTCTACCAAAGTTTACATTTATATTTAACGCCGTTCCTTTGGAGTTCAAATTACTGTGGATAAAAAAGATTCAGAGCGAAATGAATACCTTGATCTGGGCCTCCAAAGGGGTAAGGATAGCCTGGAAAAAGCTCTGCCAGAAGAAAAATCGAGGGGGATCGCCAGCCCAGATCTTGTCATGAATTACAAAACCTTTCACTTCACGAATATCAGGATCCTTTTTCGAGCGCATGAGTTTTATCCCACCTACTGGAAAGCAGTAACTGATCCTGACCAGTGTCTTTATAAGTTCGGCCACCCTAAGTATTTTAAAAGATTGAAGGTACTGAGATCAGCATATAAAATATGGTTCGAGATAAGGAAAATATGGAAACTTTCGTATTATAGTCCTCTAGCACCAATATGGAATTTTCCCGGAACACCAGATTGTTTGAAAGACTACCTAGCAAGTCCCTTGAAGAGAGCAGGAATAGAGAAGTGGGTACATCTTCTTGAAAATGGAAACCTAAAGTGTTAGGACGTTTTAGTGGAAAGAACTAATAATGAAATATCGAGGTTTAAATACTATCAGTTGGTCAGCTGGTCTAGAGATCAAGTGACCTTACCAGACCACTGTGGGAAGCTAGAGGAAGAAATACAGAAAGATCCAGCTTGAAAAGAAGTATCGAAGTGGTATTGGTACCTAATTGAGAGGATGATTTCGACATACCAGATGCTATATGGAAGAAAACATTTCTGGCCCAAGACTTACAACAACTCTGGCAAGTAGCCTGCACTTTTTTATGGCACATTATTGTTTCTGCACCTCTTAGGAGAAATCATCTTTTTACATTGCACAGGTCGTACTGGACGCCTGAAAAATTGTCAAAAATGAACACACAGGTGACGAAAAAGTGTCCTAAATGTGGTGAGATGAAAGCAAATGATATACATGTTTTACACATGTGCCCATCTTGATGCCTACTGGAATGCAGTTGGCAAGATTGTTGATAAAGTTTTAAACATCAATATCAAGGTAAGCGCCTTTACTATTATTTTTGGCATATCGGACACCGAAGAATCTAATATTATTGTAAGTAAAAATCAGAAACATCTCTTATTTACATTTATGTTACTAGCCGGGCGTGAGGTGTGCAAAAACTGGATTCTTCCATCATCTCCTAAAGTATATGATTGGTTTCGAGCAGACGATAAGTTTAGGAATTTGGATATATTAAGAGGAAAAAGTAAACGTACGAAACACTGGGAACTCTGGGATAGGGCTCACGTCCTATGATTTAAACTAACTTGATCAAGCAAATTCAAGAGATTCTTTATAATGGTACAGCGACTTTCAATCTCAATGAATTTGCTTGTGTTTAAGACACAGTTTTACCTTGTTTTCATGGGCATTCATTCGTTTACGAGGTGACCCTGTTGCTATAACCATGAAGATCGTATAAATGAGGGCAAAAAAAACCACCAAAAAAAAGATGGATGCTAGTTTTGAGTGCTTAAGTTAGTGGAATGTTTTACTAGCTTAGTATTGTAGACATACACACAGATGTTTCAGTTATAGCGCTATTTGTGATCTGGGCATCATCCATTTAATACAAGGATTCCACCCTATTCATTGTGGGATAGATTCAGTATAAAGTAAACAATCATAACCGCTTCTATGAATGTTTCTTTCTCTAGCCTTTTTCACCATCATGACAAATTACCATCTTATTATTTACATTCCTTATCATGATGGATTTATTACAATGCATTAAGACATGCAAGGATAATGCAAGGTGTATGTATGAAAATGATTTGCAACTCCTCAATTGGTTGCAAATTATTTGGGGGAAAAAAATCAGTGGAGTGCTTGGCTCATGAAGACGCACCTTTATTAGCTTGAATGGTTGGAACTATTATGATTCTGTTACTGTTGACATTTGGAAAAAGTAGCTTTTCAAGCCTCTGTTATCTTCTCCATTTTTTGATAATGTGAGATCATTGGGGTTACTTACAATGATTGTCTATTTGTTCTAATAGATTCAGATTCTATGGTGGTTCTTATATTGTTAGTGGGTTAGCGAGTGATAAGGCTCGTCACCTCCAGTAGCGTCCGATTAGAGAGAGATCAGACCTTGAATATCTTCCTGAGTTTCAGATGATTTTTGATTGTTCGTATCATTTCTAGACATGAACATGAATTCTATTTCCTTCTAATTTTACAGATGGATAGGACAGTAATATTAGCCTGTTGTCTCCAGGAGATTCAAGTTGGAGAAACATCGGTCTTCACCATCCTTATGAGTGGCACGGTCTCATAATTGGTTTTTATCCATGCTAGATGTTTCTCTGATCTTCCTGTGTCTTCCTCCCATAACCTCTTGTCTCCAATGTTCCTTTTCCTTCATCAATGTTACAGTATACCTCTCCAGCATTTCTCATCCCTTTTCTCTGATTCTACCCTCATTGCCTCTATTCCACAGACCATTTCACAAATAAACACTGCGGCAAATGAGAAAAGAAATCAGAGGGACTATTTTGCTAGATGTGCTAAGCCAATTAGCAGCCACAAACCCTGCAATTCAATAAAAGAGTATACAGCCACTAAATCGATTTTTACTCCTTACTAAACTCATTGTGTGATTCAGTAAATGATTACCAAATTGCAAAATGGGTTTTTGAAATACAGAAACAATTGCATTGTTGGAAGGGGCATGTTTAGGGAGTCTCCTACAGACTGCAATTCGTTATGCAATGTATCAAAGGTTTGCAAACAAAATTCTTGTAGCAAACTGTTGAACAGTTACTGGCTCCTCAAATGAGGTGGTAAACCATTTGCAAAGGGGGTGGAGTCCCTCTGGGACATCCTCCGTTTAGTGAATATAAACAAAAACTCCAGAGGACCTCTGCCAACTCCCAAATAAGCTGTCAAAAAAGGCCCTTTTTTAAAACACATCCTTATGTCTTCTTTTTAGGAACATTTGCTGTATTTAACATAAGAAATATTGATATGAAGGTCTGCTGACCCCAGAAGTTCACCAACCCTATAATGGCATACAATTGGAGTAAGTCATCATTTGCACCCTACCTCAATAATATTCATGAGGTAGGTCTGATTGTGACCAATGCCAAATGGTGATTTTGAAAACCCACCTTATAATACATTGATCGGTTCTTAAAGTTTCATTGGATTAGCAAACAATCTGAAGCCAAATATACTGAATCCGATGTTATTATATGTGGCTAATCGCTCTTAAAATCAAGACATATATTATGGTCTGTAACAACCAGAGGGCCATGATATGAACGGGTTCAACACGTTTGGTATGCATTCTCTATTATACAAATAAGAAGAGTTGGATGAAAATATGTATGACATAGTCATGTGATGCATGACTATGTCATACACAAAGGAGAATGCAGAAGCATCAATCAGTCAATAAACTTGGATTTGTAAACTGAAGCTAATCACCCAGTAGGGTATCCATGCACTGAGATCTTGTTGGGATAAGTCGGAGAGCCAGGTCGAGTCACTTTCTGAATTCCAGAAGAGAGGATGCTGTTTGGAGCTGAAGATGTAGGTCATTCAAGGACTCGTCGGCGAGGTTGGAGATGGATTGTGCTTCAATGTAGCTTTAGCCGATGTGGGAAGTGTGCACCAGGACAAGGGAGGGAAAGCACTGGTGTCTAGAGGGTTGGTGGAAGTTCAGGTGATGGTTGAGGTATACCAGTCCTTGGCCGTGGAGGGCTTTGTGTGCATGTGTCAGCAACTTGGTATAGCATCTTTTCGGGATAGGGTGCCAGTAGAGGTTCCTGAGGTGGGGGTTATGGGAGTCCATTTGGAGACAGCAAGTATGAGTCTGGCAGCTGTGTTCTGAATCAACTGGAGTTGCCTGGTGCTTACTACGTAGAGCATGTTGCCGTAGTCTGACCGGATGGTGACTAGGGCTTGTGAAAAGGGTGGGGCTGAGGGAAGAACCTTGAGGGACACTGCAGATGGTGCTCTTGGTTTCTGAAGTGAAGGGTGGTAGGTGGATTGTCTGGGTTCGATCCGTGAGGATTGATGCGATCCATTTGAGCAGTGCATCTCCCTGGATCCCAATGTGGTAGAGTCTCTTGATGGGTGTGTGGTGGGGTACTGTGTTGAACGCTGCTGGAAGGTCGAGGAGGATCCGGGCTGCTGTTTCCAAACACAGTGCAGGTGGGTTCTGATGTCACAGGCAAAATCAATCAAGGTGGTCTCAGTGCTGTGGTTGGTGAAGAAACCAGATTGGGAGGTGTCCAGCAGTTTTTTTCTCTCCAGGTGTTCAGTGAGTTGGCGGTTGATGGCCTTCTCAAGGACTTTAGTGGGTAAGGACGGCAGGGAGATGGGGCAGTAGTCCTTGAGTTTACTGGGGTCAGCGGAGGGCTTCTTGGGGTGGGGTCTGACCTCTGCATGTGGTTGGTGAAGGTGGCTTTGCTGATGGATGCATTGAGAGTGGAGGTGAGTTTGCTGATGATTTCCTTGCTCCCAAGTTTGAAGAAGTGGTGGGGGTCCGTGGGTGCTCCAGAGTGGATGGAGTTTATGGTGGCTGTGGTGTTCTGAGTTGTGAGCTGTTCCCATGCAATGAGTGCGTGGTTGTGGGTGGCATCAGTCGATGTGAGAAGGTTGCAAAGGTTAGTGGGTCGGGGTTTGAGTTTGAATTTACTGTAGATGGTGGGTATCTTTTTGTGGAAGTAGCCCACCAGGGTGTTGCATAGTTCCTGGGAAGGGGAGTTCTTGCTCTCTGTAACTGATGGGCATGAGAACTCTCTGGCGATGTTTATGAGCTCCTTGATGTGCTTGTAGCTTGCTTCGATGTGGTCAACTTCCAGGCACGCCCAACACATTAGACTTCATGCAATGAAGCAAATCGGCTGCAGTCTTTTATGTGGAGGGGATCTTACAGTTGTGGGCGGGGGTGTAGCTTGATAAGTGTGATGGAGGTGTGAGCATCAGATATACCAACAATCACACTGGCACATCTTGCTAAATTAGATTGTATGAGAAGTTGGAGACGAGGGGGGCTTAAGGGGTAGTGGAGAGGGAGCCACGTACACATTCTTAGGGGTACCTAAAATGCAACATTTCTCAAACTAATCAACATTTGTTAAGGCCTTCAACAGAGAGAGAGAGAGAGAGAGAGAGAGAGAGACAGTTTGTGTGTTTTTGTCAGTGCGGGTAGGTAAACACGCAGGTGAAATTCGACAGACACAACACATTACTTAACTCAAAGCACTTGTACCCAACTATTTACTACAGAATACATTGTTTTGGGGGGGTGTAACACCCTAAACACCTCCCCTGGAGCTATGCCGCTGGTTCTGTATGTTCCCTCCAAATAAGCAGAACAATGGGATGCTATTCATGCTTTAAGGGTGCATCTCCTTCAGTACATGGACCATGCCCAGATATACTTTGCTTGCTTGTGAATCTTCTCTGCAATTTGCACAGTTCCCCTGGTGGCTCATTTCGACTGATAAATCATCAGCTGTGAGCATGCCTAGGGATACAATCCATTATCATGAGCTGATACCAGCCTGCTGCTTCAACGTTGAGTAGGGAGGCCTGCCCTAGGGTGGGAAGGCCTGCCCTATGGCTCGATGATCCTGCTTTGGCTTATCCCTTTCTCAGCTGTTGCGAGCCACCTGGCATTGTGCCCCTCTGATACCAAGAGGAGCAAGCAACGCTGCAGTGCTGTGATTCAACCTTTCTTATCTGTTTAGGATGACAACTGAGGCTATATCTCCTTACTGTCTTCAGTTGCTTGGAATCTCTGGACCAGCCCGCAAATCCTCCTTCACTGGGATGAGTAGGATGAAGGTCCCATGAGAGTATATGGCAGTCATCATAGATTATATGACTTTATATAAGAGAAAATTCGATTCACTGTATAGTTTGCTGTTGAGAAGCTTGACTGCCCTACCCTCCTAGCGTGAAGATGGATACTGTCACTGAATCGTCCTAAGGCACAGGAAAGTGCATTTAGTGAGAAAACCCATGGAAGAAAGCACTTGGAATGTTTGTCAGAGACTGGCCTGGGCATGTTGTCACTCTGAAGAAATATACAATTTTTCTTCAAGCAAGCAACACAGATAAAAAATAAATCATATGCTACTGGGACTCCAGAAAGGAACTTCATTCCTCCTGAGGTTTGAAGCCACATAAAGGTGTCCATTGCATTTTGTATGGGCTTCGACATTCTATTGTGTATGATTTGCGTGGACTTCTCTTATTACTTTGCTGTGACCGCTAATGATCTTGGCCAATGTTTTTAGAAGGTAGAGGTCTTCACACAGTTTTTCATTTTTAAGGGTTTCATCTGATTCCCGGTCCCTGGTTTCCTTAAACAATCATCTGAAAATTGTAAACGTTTTGATGCATATGTGTCAGTTGAAAAACAGATTTTATTCTCCTAGGTCTCTGAGAGGGCTGACCATATCCTATGGCCATGTTAAGGTAAAATATGCTCATGTGGCTTTTAAAGTAAAATAATGTATTGTATTTATATATCTGGTTATGATTTCAGAAGACAAAATCTCCGCGGTGGATACTAGTTGTTTTCAGTGTACTATATTAAAAAGAAAAAAAACATCTGTCTCTCTCATGTAAAAACTTTGCAGTACAGGTTTTTTTTTCTTTTAACTCCAGTGATTGGATGGTCCACTTTAGAAGCTAAAGATGTGGAATTATTATCATTGTTATATTTAGCGCAGAATAAAGGAACTACGGGGCATATTATCAAGGACGGGTGATACATTATCGCCGCTTTTATCGGCAGGAAACTGCCGATAAAACGGCGATAATGGGCTTGATAATATGCTCTATAGAATTCCTATCGAAGCCCATGTTAGATGTGAAGACATCTAACATGGGCTTCGATAGGAATTCTGATGTAATCGAAGATAAGTAGTCATGGAAGCCATATAAGTTGTTGAGGTAATTTAATATAAGTTACAGAGTAAAAGCTGGTGTTCCCATCAAAGGCTAAGAAGCAACTGGCAGTCTGTGAACTTGCATCATGACATCAGCAAAGTTAGAATGTTCCATTTAAAGAGAAATGCAAGCTACAACAAAAGAAGAGAATACAACATATCCTCCATCCTTCCAATCTAAAACAAAAACCAAACGAAAGAAGTGGAGAAAAAAAAAACAATAAACTACCAAGAACATATTCCCACACTCTCCACACACAAACTTAATGGCACACAAAATCCTGAAGATAACTAGGTTGCCTTCTGATCCTTTGCGGCAAAATAAGGTTGTCACCACCAATGGTATCCTCACTACTTTTAACCAAGACATTTTCATTTTTTTTTTATCCGAAACCAAATCAGACTCTAAACCACCACACTTTTCACTTTTCGCTTTTTTGTAGAGGGCAACTCTCTTCAAATTCCAGTGTTCGCCATTGTAAAGTGTCACAAATTTGTCGTGAACTGATTTGATTTTGAATGGGCCTCTAAACTTCGTTAGACCCAAACCTACTCGACCAGGTTTAACCTTTACCCAATCATTCGCTGCCAATCTTTTCACATTCAAACTATCACAAACTTTAGATGCACCATCACTCAAATCCGCCAATCCAATGCACTCTTTCATCCATGCTGGAACTAGTTTGGTACCTGCCAAACGTCCCCTCATCATGTTGAACGGAACTTTACCGGTAACACCGTTCACCGTTGTCCTATACGCCCAAACCAAGTCATTAACCATGTTTCTTACACACCCACCAGAGCTCACGGCCATCTGAATAGCACCCTTCACCATTCTGTTGGCCCTCTCAACGATACCATTCCACTGTGGATTGTACAGTGAAGTCCTGGTGTGAACAATCCCACACGCGTCTAGAAATTTCACCATATCTTCTGAAACCAATTGGGTTCCATTGTCGGTTATTAGTCTCACAGGGTAACCCTCTTCCCTGAAAACTTCAGTCAACAAGTTGATCGTGGATTTCGTCGTTATCTCTTTTGTAAACTTCAGCACCAACCACTTTGAAGTTACATCAATCAAGATAAACCCAAATCTCATGTCCTGACTCAAAGAGTAGAAAGGACCAATAAAATCAAGGCAAACAGTATGCCAGGCCAAATTTGGATTATCAATTTTCCCTACATCCCCCTGACACCCAACTCTCAACCGTTTCTCGCTCTCGAAGCACTCAGCGCACCTCTCAACCCACTCTGAGACCTGCTGGTCCATACCTGGCCACCAGGAAAACTCCCTAATTCTCCTCTTCGTAAGGGATTGCCCCAGGTGTCCCTCGCGTGCCAACTTAAACAAGATAAACCTTAATTCTTGAGGCGGAATGAATTTATCATCTTTCATCATGACATTTCCCTCATCATCTAGAATGGACAAATCTTCCAAAATCTTCAGATAAGGACGTACACCCAAAGGTAGGGTACTCTCTCTCCTAGGACCTTTCACAATCAATTCTCTCACACCCCTTAACACCTCATCACTAGCCATACATGAGTTTCATCTACTCTTATTGATAGCCCCAGTGCACATATCCACCAATTCATCTATAGCTGCCACAGATCCCTCTGATTGCATAGCTTCAACACCCAATTTGTCCACCACCTCCCAAGGTAAGGGGAGTCTAGACAAGCCATCGGCCCGACCATTCCTCCATCCAGGAATATATTCTACCCTATACAAAAACTCCTGGAGTCTAGCGGCTAACCTAGCCAACCTCGCTGACCCTTTTCCAGCACCACCCGGTGACAATATTTTGACCAATGGTTTATGGTCCGTCAACATCTTGAACTCAAATCCCCACAAGTACATTCTAAAGTACTCGCAGCCCCTAGCGGCTGCCAGCGCCTCACGTTCAATAATAGAATAATTCCTTTCTGAACTGGTAAGTGTCCTTGACGCAAAAGCCACCGTCTTCAACACTGAATCGTGTTCTTGCACTAACACCGCGCCAATGCCAACGGCGCTGGCATCAACCGTCAACACAGACTTCAGCTTGGTATCAAATGGAGTTAAAATTTTAGCCTCACATATCGCCTCCTTGATGTTAACAAAGCACTCGTCCTGCTCATTACCCCACACAAATCTACACCCCTTCCTCAGTAACAGCTTAATCTTCTCTGTCCTTGCCGCAAAATTCTCCACAAACTTCGCATAGTATTCGATAATGCCAAGGAACAATCTTAATTGATCCTTGTCACAGGGTGCTGGTGCCTTTCTTATAGACTCCAAAAGATCCCTCTTCGGCCTCACACCCCTGGCAGAAAGCGTGTAGCCCAAATACTCTACCTCTTCCACTGCAAATTTGCACTTCTCTTTCCTTAATGTTAATCCCGATTGCTCCATCCTGTTCAAGACCTCCTTCAAAATTTGACTGTGTTGCTCAATCGTCTCTCCAAACAGCAGAACATCATCCTGAAAGTACACCACGTTACTTATTCCCTTCAAAACGACCCCATCATAATTTGAAAAACCCCTGCCGCCGAAGCGAGACCAAAGGGCATTCGGGTAAACTGGTAAACTCCCTCAGTAGTGATAAATGCAGTCAACGCCTTAGAATCTCTGTGCAACTTAATTTGATGGTACGCACTTCGTAAATCCAGTTTTCGAAAAAAACTTACCACCCTTTAATGACAAAATTAGTTCGTTGATATTCGGTAGCGGAAAATTATCCACAACAATATTCTGTGTGCGAAGATCCACACAGAATCTAAATTTGCCATCCGACTTGGTCGTGATCACCACTGGCGAAACCCAACATGAAGTTTCTATCTGTTCAATCACGCCTTGCTCAAGCATATCATCTAGCATCTTCCTCACTCCTTGTCTTGCAATAAATGGCACTTTCCTCACCTTGTGCTGCATCAGAACTGCATCCTCTCTTAGCACAATTTTGTGTACGTACCCTTTCAGTCCACCAATGCGTTCAGCAAATAAGTCTGGCATACCTTCAACAATCATTCTAGTAGTCATCTCATCCACAACCATCACCTGCTGTCTTGCTCTAGGATCAATGACAATGTGAAGGTCATACTGATGACCCCAGCCTAATATTGCCTGTCCTGAACTTGCAACATACACTTTCCCCTTAATAGAACGTCCCTGAAACCTAATCTCAGCTTCCATATACCCTAACAAATCAATACACTCCCCTTGGTATCCACAAGGATTTATATCCTTAGGCAACAAAACAGTTTCCTTCCAATTCTCTTTGAATAGGGATTCCGGAATTATTGTCCAAAACGAACCTGGGTCAACCATCAGTTCAACAACGCTATTATTAATATTGAGGCTAGCTTTAGGCCTATACTTCCTTCCAGGTTCCATCCGTTGTGCATTCGTCTCACCTAAACATAATATTTTATCAGCACCTTCTACATTGTCTTGCACACCAATCTCACGCTTCACCTCAACAATCGCCACCTTGTCACTATTTGTCGTTTTGCACATCCTCGAGAAGTGCCCCTTCTTTCCACACTTCCTACATTCTTTATCAATAGCAAAGCAGCGCTTATAATATGCACCATGATGAGTGCTGCCACATCTGCTGCACATCCTCCCTTGATATCTCCCTTTCTCCCCACTGTTGTATCCTCCCGGATTTCTCTTTTCCATTTTGTCATTGGCCTCATATCCCTTTTTGTTCATTACCGCAACTTCATTCTGTGCAACAGACGACACACTAATCCCACTCCCACTCTCTCTCACAGTCTCTTTCTTCTCCATCTCTTTCATACAGGCGGCAGATTCCTCGACAACTTTGGCTATGTCTATTGCAGCTTGTAGAGTGGGGTTTTTTTGCTGCCCAAAGTTTTTCCTGCATTTTCTTGTTCTTACATTGAACGATCATTTGATCTCTAATCATCTCGTCCCTCATCTCTCCAAAATTGCACTTTAAAGAAAGTTCTCGTAATCTAGTCACAAATTGGTCGACAGACTCCTCTGCCCTCTGCGGCTGTGTATAAAACGTATGTCTCGCCATGACAATATTCACCTCCTTCGAATATTGTTTCTTCATTCTTGCTTTTGCTTCTGTATACACATTAGTGATTGCTCTGCCATCCTGGTTCAACCCCAAAGGTAAATACTTGAAAGCATGCTGCCCTACCTTTCCACGAACACTTAGAAGCAAAGCTTTTTTCCTTGTAGCACTAAAGTCTTTACCATCCAATGCCTCTATGTAATTTTCAAAAATGTCGATCCATTCATCCCACTCTATGGGTGGTTCTCCGCTTAATTGTAGAATCATAGGAGGTGCAATAACACTTGGGTTCTCCATTGTCTTCTGTTTTATGTTATTCCCACCTTATGTACTTCCTTCTCCCTTCGTAGCAGATAAGCGTGTTTGCGGTGGAGGCCTTTTTGCTTCAATAATAAATACAACTTATCAGAACAGTTCGCAAACGCCTTTCACAAAAAAGTTTTTACTCACATAGAATTCCGTTTCATATCTTTTTCTCCATGTGTAGTAAATTGGCGTTGATCCGGTCCGTACTACACACTCGTTTGTCCGGTTGCTGCTAAAAGACGGAACCACACTCGTTCGTCTGGTTGTTGCTAAGAGACAGCTTCTGCATACAAAATGGCTGCCACGTTTGTTTACGCTTCACGCATGCGTATTCTCACCTCTTGCGTGCAAGCGTGTAGCGTCTCACTCTGATGTCATTAACAATGGATGCTTGTTCGATAATTGGAATCATACGCAAGCTCGTGAAACAGAATATGTGAGTGGTTTCAAATGATGCTATGCTTTACATCTTCCGTTAAACATGCAAAATCATGTCAAATCTTCATTTTTTTTAATTAAAAAAATAACTTCTGTTTACTTCACGTAAAAAGTTAACTTTTCTTAAAAATCAATATGCCTGCTCACTGCTCTGCTACGCTGTCAGTTCAGCTCCGTTTTACTTGCTGTAAATTCAGCGCTCCATTCCACTTCACGAATATGTTATAAACTTGGGTTCTTTGCAGTGGATTCAGCTCCATTTTACTTTCTGTAGCTGCATTATTCTTGCTGTAAATTCAGCGCTCCACTCAACTGCACGCAAAAATTATAAACTTTGGTTCTTTTCCACCAGTCGAGTTTTCTTTACTTAAACTCACTCTGTACTTCACTTGCTCCATAAGCCAATCGTCGCCATCTGATGTAATCGAAGATAAGTAGTCATGGAAGCCATATAAGTTGTTGAGGTAATTTAATATAAGTTACAGAGTAAAAGCTGGTGTTCCCATCAAAGGCTAAGACGCAACTGGCAGTCTGGGAACTTGCATCATGACATCAGCAAAGTTAGAATGTTCCATTTAAAGAGAAATGCAAGCTACAACAAAATAAGAGAATACAACAAATTCTATAGAGCATATTATCAAGCCCATTATCACCATTTTATCTGCAGTTTCCTGCCGATAAAAGCAGCGATAATGTATTGCCCGTCCTTGATAATATGCCCCTACATTCTTAAAGGAGGAGATGATATGAAGTTCTGCCTTTCTTGTGAGAATAACCTATCTTCGGTTACTAGTGGCTCAAGCAATCCCCTTAAAAATTGTGTAATTTTTCTACAACTACATGCATAATGGCACTCCAGCATAGCTCTCAAATTAGATTGTCCCTCCTACCTCTCTGATCGTGCTGAGGTCAGCTGATTAACATTGTCTCATTGTGCCTGGTTTAAAAATGCAACCTAGTGAGAGGAGGAATATTTCGGTGCCACCACATGCATCTCATTCTTGGCGTCAGTCAGATCTATTTTTCTGTTCCTCCTCTGCAAAGTTCAGTTTAGAATCAGTAGTAACTGGGGTAGTGAGGAAATAAGAGGCACCTAGTATTAAACTAACAGCTAATAGCAAGAATTCAGCCAAGTAGAAAGTGGGCTGCTGTACTATTTGTGTGCTTCTGCAAAGAAAGTGAATGTTTGTTATCATTTTCATTTGAGTCTCTTGGGTTTTTCTGATTGTTAAATAGTATTGTAGCCAATGGAAGGAGCAAGCTATTTGATGGCACCTGGGGGACATAGATATACAGGGCCTGATTCGCAAAGGTGAACTTACACTTTTGTGTCAGTTTACTTTTTTCTGGCATTCACAAACTACAAGTTTAATTTTACTAATAGTAATTTCACGACTGCGTAGACTCCACAATTAAAAAGACACACATGTCCTATCTTTTAACCCCTTCGGTGCTCGTGACGGAACCATTCCGTCACAAGCCATGGTGGGGCTGTGCTGGTGACGGAATGGTTCCGTCACGGCCCGGTCGCCGCGCCTGCGCGGCGCTGATTCTGCGCCTGCGCTGGGCGTTCCATTGAGCGGGCGGGGCCGTGACGGAACCATTGCGTCACAAGCACAGCGCCACCTCGGCTCGTGACGGAGTGGTTCCGTCACGAGCATGTCGGCGCCGCGTGGCCCCCTCTCCCCCCTAGCGCCGCGGCGGAATTACCGCCGCGGCCAAGGGGTTAATGCAAGGAGTTCTCCACTCCAACTGCAGAGTCACCACAATCATGAACTTCTTTTTTTTTTTTTTTTTAGTTCAGTAAATTTTTATTGAATTTTCAAGAAAGGAGAAGTACATAAAGACATACAAAAAAAAGTTGAATGAATTCATTAAAATACAAAGAAGCGAAAAAGAATAATCATAAAAATTACAGTCAACAATAAAATTCATCGCCAGAAAATAATTTGTCAATTAAAGGAAAACAGAAGAAAGGGAAAGGAGGGAATGGGATGGGAAGGGAGAAGGGAAAGGGAATGATACATTTCATATCATAAATACTTAAATAAGTAGAGTTACCAACACTATATTAGCAATAAAACAACAATAATTAGAACTGTACATATGAATCAATAGGAGACCAAAAAGATTGAAAAGTCGACGAATTATGAGGAACACCTTGTAATGACAATTGTGCACCTCTTCTTGTAAAAATTATCCAGGACCACCAAGCATGAACTGAAAGGGAAGAAACATCCTTCCAACAAAAAGTGATGGATTTTAACGCAGCCGATACCAGAAAATTAAATAATTTTGCTTCAATATCATCAAGGGGTACACTCAGAGCAACAGATTTACAGATAACTAAATTATAAAAGGGTAAGTCAGAAATAGGCAAAATTTTCTGTATCACGTTCCATACTTGAGACCAAAATTTTAAAATAGTCGGACAATCAAATAACATATGACGTAAGGAACCAGGATGTGAATTGCAATGCCAACATAGATTAGATGGTAATAAGTGAGCTTTAAATAAACGTAATGGTGTCCATAAGGAATTAAACAAAATATATGCATTAGTTTGATAAATAGATACTGGTAAACATCCAGAAATGGAAAGGGACCAAATTAAAGACCAGGAATCATTTGGCAGTGATAAAGATAACTCATTATTCCAGAAAGTAGAAATTGTATCAACATTGGAACCTAAGGATACAGTGAGTTTTTTATAGAATACAGACACCGCTTTAGAAGATAAAGAAACAGTTTTAACATAAAGCATAAAATCAGCTGTCATTTTTGAAGGAATACCATTGGGGAAGGAATCTAAAATAGAATTACAGAGAAATTGATATTTTGACAGATCAGATAAAGGCAGATTAAATTTTGATTGGAGTTGAATAAATGGAATAAACTCATCATCCATGAAAACATCTCCAAGATAAAAAATACCTTTAGTAATCCAGGAAGACCAAAAGGAGATATTCCTATTTAATTTTATCAAGGCACTATGCCACAAGGACAAATGTACTGTAGAAAGTAAGGGGGATTCAAAATTGGAATCTAAATCATTAAAAATTAATCTTGATGATTTAATAATGGAAGAAGAATGTACAATTTTAGATACGGGAGACATGGTTAACAGGGATAATAAAGGAAACGGTTTAACGAGGGAAGTCTCAATATGAAACCAAATAGGGGGAATAAGCATAGAAGATATATTAAACCATAACAAACTCTGTTTAAGGATAAACGCTTTATGATACAACAGGAAATCAGGTAGGGCAAAACCAATATGACATTTGGGGATTTTTAATTTTTTATAAGCAATACGAGGAGGCTTATTATTCCATAGAAATTTCGATAAAAGTTTGTCAACATCTTTATAAAATTTGAGTGGAAATTGAGTCGGGATCATTGCGAGAGAGTAAAATATTTTAGGTGCAATAGTCATTTTAATAGATTCCATTCTCCCCCACCAAGAAAGATGAAGGGAGGACCATTTGGATGTTTTTTGTTTAATATATTCTAGGAGGAAATCACAATTTAATTTTAAAGTAGCATGAAGGGACGATGAAAATAGTATTCCAAGGTATTTCAATTTACTCTTTTGCCAAACAATATCTGGAGAGGGTAGCATATCAGAAGTACATAACATATTTAGTGGAAAAAATTCAGTTTTAGTAACATTTAACTTATAACCGGACACAGTAGAATACTTAGAAATAATATCAAGTAAAAAAGGAACAGAGGAAACAGGATTACTAATAAATAACAACACATCATCAGCATATGCTAAAGTTTTAACAGTAATATCATTGATATTAATTCCCTGAATGTTATCACATTTTCGAATGTAATTAAGAAATGGCTCTATTCCAAGTAAAAACAAAAGAGGGGAGAGGGGACAACCCTGACGGGTTCCTCTGAAAAGGGAAAATTGGTTAGTAATCTGGCCATTAATAAATAATCGAGCTGTGGGAGCATAGTATAAAGCAGAAATCATACGAATAAAGGAGGGGCCAAAATTAAAAGATAACAGAGTTTTAAATAGAAATTGCCAATGGATTTTATCAAACGCTTTTTCAGCATCTAATGCCATAACACCAGCAGGCCTATGGACAGTGGAGCTTTGTTCAATAACATGCAATAACGTTCTCGTATTATTAGCAGAATATCGATTTTTCATAAAACCAGATTGGTCAGGGTGAATGATTGAGTGCAGGATAGGTGCTAACCTGGAAGCGATAATTTTGGCATATAGTTTACAATCTTGATTAATCAATGAAATGGGCCGATAATTAGCAACAAGGGTAGGGTCTTTATCAGGTTTGGGAAGTACAACAATTAAGGCCTCAGAGAAAGAACCCGAAATGGTACCTGATAAAGAAAAATGAGAAAAAATCTGGCTCAAAAAAGGTAAAAGGTGATGTTGAAACTCTTTATAAAATTCGGCAGGGATACCATCAGGACCAGGGTTTTTTTTCTTTGGAAGTGATTTAATGGCCGTGAGAATTTCTTCCTTAGTGATGGGTAAATCTAACTTAAGTTTATCAGAGGAAGAAATGTGAGGTAAGGCCGAATGTTGTAAAAAGGAATCAATTAAAGTATCATCACAGTCATCTGGTTTATTATATAAAGTGGAATAAAAATTCAAAAACTCATTAGCAATCTCATTATGGGAAAAAGCAATGTTTCCCTGAGGGCATTTAATGGAAGTGATCTGAGTTTTATCTCGTTTAATACGTAAATAATTAGCCAAAAGTCTGCCAGATTTATTGGAGTTAAAACGAAATTTAGCATTGGATTTAGAGAGTTGTATACCGGCTCTAGTGCTGAGAATAGCATTAAATTCATACCTTAGCTTTTGTAATTTTACTTTATATTGTGGATCATTAGATGAAATAAATAAACGCTCAAAATGAGCTATTTGTTTCTCTAAGGATTTAACCTGTGAATTAAACTTCTTATTTTCATGAGCCATGATAGAAATAGTGGTACCCCTAATATAGGCTTTAAATGCATCCCATCGAGTGGTAATAGAGGTAGAACCTTCTGAATTGAAAGTGAAATAATCCTGAATAGCCTGAAGTATTTTGGGTTTATGAGTATCATTAAGAACAATGTCGGAATTCATGCGCCATCTGGACTGTTTAGTAAAGGAAGAGGATACATTCAAAACAAAAGAAATCATAGCGTGATCTGAAATGTCTATGGCACCAATGGTAGGATTATTTGCAAATTGAACAAGGGAAGGAGAAAGGAAAAAATAATCTATTCTGGAATGGGAATTATGAGGATTGGAGAAAAAGGAAAATTCTTTACCAGTTGGGTGATATAATCGCCAAATGTCAGCTAACTTGGTGGTTTGAAGAAAAGTCTTAAAGGCATGAAAAGTCTTAGACGGCCGAAATTTAGATGTAGACAGTCTATCTAATAGGGGATCCACAAAAATATTGAAATCACCACCAAAAATCAATGGAGCATTTCCCAACTTTAAAACTTCAGACGTAACAGTTGACCAAAAAACAGGATCCTCTGACGTAGGGCCATAAACATTAATCAAAAAGAAAACAGAGTCATGAAGTTTAACTTTAGCTATAATATATCTGCCATCAGAGTCTGAGATCTTATGCAATACCTGACAATGCAACCTTTTGGCAAAGAAAATAGCGACCCCATTCTTTTTACCTGCAGCAGGAGAAGAGACAATTGAGTCCACCCATTTTTTGTTCATATAACTTAAAACTTTATCATCAACATGTGTCTCTTGGAGAAAACAGATGTCAGCCTTAGAAGAACCTAAATAATCTAAAAATTTTAAACGTTTTACTGGATGTCGTAAACCTTTTACATTAAGAGAAACAATTTTAATATTATGAACATTAGCCATTAGGATAGAATAGAAGGAAAAGAAAGAAATGGAAACAAGAAGAAGGCAAGATAGGACAGGTTAAGAGAGTAACTCTGATTGAAAAATAGGAAAGGGAGAAACAAAAAAGAGAGAGTAAGGTACAAACAACCAACATACATAAAGACAAGGAAACGCACACCCGTTCCTCAAGCATGGCCAATTACCGTTGGAGCCCATAAGGAAATTTAGGTATAAACCTGCTATAAGAAACCAGCGAGATGCAGTCAAGAATTAGGGTCTTGTGTATCCATCGATGGAGAAAGTTGTTGTTCAAGGAAAAGACGAAGATCTTCTGGGCGCTGAAAAGATTTAGAGACATTGTCTTTCCAGACTCGCATTGTAGAGGGATCAAAAAGTCCATATTTGAAGCCAAGGCTCCTCAGTTGCGGACGAAGAGAAGAGAATTCTTTACGAATAGCCACAGTTTCTTTAGCAAAATCCTGATGGATGAATATTTTGGTTCCATTCACCAGCAATGATGGAATTTCACGAACAGCTTTTCGAATGAGAACCAGATGATGATGACGCAGGACCTTAAATATCATCTGCCGTGGCTTTGAATGACGAGGATTACGATGTGACGGAACTCTATGAGCCTTATCAATTTCAAATTTTTCTGGGAACTTAATATTCAAGAGACCAGGCAGAAGAGATTCAAGATAAAGACGACAATTGGCCCCTTCGATTTCTTCAGGCAAATTAAATATGCGCAGATTGTATTGCCTATTGCGATTCTCTAAGTCCAGCAGTTGAGAATGCATTGGAATGATTCTGGCCACTAAAGGTGTAAAACCATCCAACTTATTCTTATTATATTGGATTTTAATGGCATTATCCGACACCTTCATGGACATAGAAGCCATATCTTTACGAACATGTTTAATTTCTGAGGCAATGGAGTCAGTATTCAAACGCAAGGCTTTAATTTCCTCCAAAATCAGAGTCAAAGAAGGTTCCGAGGATTCCACCATTTTAGCTTTTGCTGGAGGAGGGGAAACCTGCTGCCTTCTTTTATTTGTGGGAGGATTTTTTGTATCCATTTTGAGGAGAAAATATGTTCCTTAATATGAGCAAAATAGACTGAAACAAAATTACCTCAAAATGTGAGGAAATTTGTCATAAATATGGACCAAAACAGTATACAGCACTGAAAAAACCCAGGTGCAGCAGCTAAACAGAGCTGTAGGCGGAGCTAGGCCCAAGCCAGCCTCTTTCTTAATTAGCTCTCCGCCCCCAGGCTCAGAATCTCGGCAGGACCTCGAGGAGCAGTGTGGAGCAGAAGCATGGGAGGTGAGGGGAAAACTCCCGTCGACCAAAATCGCAAGAAAAAGCACTCACAGGTGAGGAGAGGCTTCAGGAGGCAAGCGCTGGTGTTTTCGCCGGGTTAATTGCAGGAATTCGTCGTTAAATTAAGCTGAAAGCTCCTTGGCATCACGGAGCTCCGGTGGCGGCGGCCATCTTGGTTGACGCGCTCGCGCGTCTCCCCACAATCATGAACTTCTTATTGTTAAAATTACATTTGTAGTTTGTGAATACCACAGCAATAGAAAACTTACACAGTGGTAGATTAGCAAAGCCAATTGTGAAAGCAGCTGGTTGCGCATGGTCTACTTTGATTCAAAGGTGATACTTTGGTTACAGCACTTTTAACTGTCTATTGTGTCAATGGACCTCGAAACCCCTTTAAATTGCAATATAATTTTCTTCCATCAGAGATCCTTTAGATTGACAGTTACATGAAGAGTGGAATTATTCGGTGGCAAGAGGGCATAGCAGTGGTGGCTGCAACGGAATAGTATGGGTGGGGAAAGGCGGGGGTGGAACACAAAAGAAATTCTCCTACCTGGCTGCCAGCCACCGCCTCTCTTCCGTTCTCTACTGTTGAAGCACAGACGCACACAGGCTCCCAGACTTCCCTAAGTCAATCACAATGCTGCTGTCACCAGAATGACTGGAGCGTCTTGAGTGGTGTGAGCGGCCTGGTTCAGCACTCAGATAGGGAGTGGGAGCCTGTGCATGTTCTCCACCCAGCTGTGCAATACAGCCGGCTGGAAAAAGCTAAGTGCGTATGTCTGTTTGACCAGCCAAAGGTGGCCGACCAAACCATTGTGCGCATTTAAGTGCACCAGCCACTCCTCTACCTGATGACTGGACTGTTGCCCCACCCCGCCTCATATTGTAAACAAAACTGCCTCAGTACAGAAAAATAAAACGAAAATAACAATATTTTTCCTTTTTACGCTGCTCAAAGAGCTCTTGAGCGGTACTCCTCCCCCATAGAGGAGGAGCCACTGTTAGGGCAAAGCCAGGTCTAATAAAAAATGCTTCACTACAGCAGTATCAAGCTTGCAATTAGCAATGGTGGAAGATTGTGGTTCCACTTTAACAATATTCACACCAGTACACACACATAATGCTGCACAACATTCTTTTAACATAATATTCCACCACCCCTCAAATAAATCGGAAAGGATTTCTATAGAGCTCTCCAAACAATGCCTGTTGCTAGGCAGCTGGCTTTTAACCTCGTCCACACTGCCACCTGCTCCATAACCTCAACCAGTACTTTTCAGTACCTCCAGCTAATGTTCCTGAGATCTGTAACCTATCCATACATTAAAGCAGCCTTTTTGTATTGTTCGTAACAGCATGTAAGGCAAGTGCTAACCATCTCCCTGCTTCCGGGCTATAGATAACTGGCCTCCTCTGAAAACATTCCCATTGACCCATGTCAACTAGCACGCTTCTATGCCACCCGTGCAGCACTGTGTTACACGCCTCGCCATTGGCTTCCCTTTGTAGGCAACCTCTGTCTACCCTCTACAAGCTTGTGTTAACCTACAAGGAGAATTGCTCACTGTTTGAAAGAGTACACTACTCTCTTGGTACTGGCATCACTGCTGAAAATACGTAGCCAAAATAATAAAAATCCTCGATGCATTATACTCAGGAATTGAGCCAACAGCTAGATGACAAAGTGATGTAATTATTGTTAAGACTGCTAGTACATACTGCTTTTTTTTAAATTGGAACTAAACAAAACACTTACATTCCTCTATAAAGCGTGAGCTGGCGAACACAGTTTTGTCATATAATGTTTCATAAAATAACCTTTCAGAAAGCACGTATTAATAATGCTCAGGCACCATGATTGCTTAATAGACTGAGCCCTCAATTAATTAATCAACCTACGCGGCAGTAACTCTCTAATGATCCTTTGGAAGCTTTTTTTAATTGAACTACAAGTGAAGTAGTGCATTCAGACATGGCTGAAAACTCATTTGCAACATATACAAGCCTAGACTTGTCATCAACGTGCTCATTATCCTCCTGATAGAAATGCATGCACACAATTACTTCATTTCTCCTTCACCCTCAAGAGTCATTAAATTCATCAATAAAACCCGGCCCACATCAGAACAGTTCCACCAACTTGATTCTGTCCCACATGGCTGCTAAAAATAGCTCTTCTCATTTACAACCCTTACTCCCGAAAATGAACAGAAAAGAAAAAGAAAACTAACATCCAATCCAAAGTATAACTTCGAAAGCAGTACATTGTTTGGAGACTTTCTGCTGACTGCAGGAAAGGAGGCCTGGATGAAGAAACGTGAGAGACAGCAGCACCTTAAAAATAAAATAAATAAGAATTGTACCTTTTGTAGATTAAGGCCAAACAATGCCGCTATAGATCGGGCCATGGAGCCGAACGCACATCATGCTTGTTTGGAGCATAGAGAGCTGAGCTCACTTTTTGTAAACAACATTGCATACCTCTTGGGCGTACTGTATCATTTCACAAAAAGTTCCAGCAGTGAGGTGCTAGGAAGCAGGATGAGAGGAATCTGGATTTATGCAGGGAGTGGCAGGTGGAGGTAGCTGATGTAGACTGGATGATCTAATTTTGCAGTTGTGAATGTAGGGCAGAAGGGTAGTAGTTTAGTAATCGACCAATAGCATGATCATAAACAGCATAAAATGTCGGCAAGTTGCAATTTTACAGTTCTATAAAATTAGGATATGAGTATAAAACACATATATTAAAACCGCTCTAAGCCGAGCACTTATTGTGATATCACTTTTGATCTCTGCAACCAAGCATATAACAGGTATATCTAGTTATTGTGAAAACAAGCCACTTTGTTGTATCTGACTTGAATATACGTAAAGCTTCGGAGGGGCATGAGAAAGAAAGCAGTCAACAGGCTGGAATGATCCATGATTTCCTTAGACTTTCATACACAGTGCACAAAAAAATAAAATGCTCTATGGTCTCTGGGGCAGGGGAGAAGGGAGTTAACATGGTAATCCTAGAATAACTGGTTTATGGCACTGTATATACTCATTAACAGTGTGCGGAGAGTTTGTTGTTTTGGGTAGAGCGCCAACCGGCTGGATGATGTTAAAATGAGGTGTGTGTGTGTGTTTAGGCAGGTTGCATGGGGTCAAAGCAGCAAATTTGAGAGCTTTGTCTCGTTGAAGAGAAGAATTCTGGAAGGCGGTCTACACGTTAGCTATTCCTATAGTCTGGCTTACTTAGTATTGGTAAACTGAATATACCTGAGCTATGTGGAATGGAATGAGAAGGGAGAACGTATGGTTAAGACTTGGTTGTGAGCTGCAGTGGCTGTAGTGATGACAGGAATTCAGAAACATGGATAGGTTGAGTAGAATACAAATGTTTCTGGCAGGGACGTGAACGAAAATGGGTCAGGTGGTAAAACAATATGGAGGTCGGTAGAGGCATAGGTATGGCTGAGGTTAGAAATTAAGGAACATCATTTTTTAGAGAGTTAAGCATAAGGAATACCAAAGCATCCATTGGTGAATAGACGTAAGGCATTCAGATATGCATTTCTAGAGGTGGGGTGAACAAATTGGAAAAGAAAAATATGTTCAGTTGTGATCTGTGTATAGATGGCAGGCGAAACTAAGGGCCCGATGTAGGTAATCCCAGATTACCGATTCTTAAAGACCGAATCATACCGATTCGGTATTTAAGAACTGGCAATCGGGATGTAGGTAATTTTACTGAATTAATTACTGAATCAGTATGATTCGTTGATTAATGAATCGGTATTTACCGATTCTGTAATTGGCATTGATTCCTATGGGCCTTGAGGCCCATAGGAATCAATGCCAATTACAGAATCGGTAAATACCGATTCGGTAAAAATACCGAATTTGCAAGGGGGACAGGGTGTCACTTTGACACCCTGTTGCACCCCTGATTCTGGCTTGTGTGCCATGTGGCACACATACATGCCCTTAAGGCATGTATCTGTGCCACATGGCACAGGTGTACATGCACAGATGTGCATGTACACAGGAATTCGTTATTTACCATGACATAGTATGTCATGGTAAATAACAAATTCTTAAGGGCCGGTGGCACTGTTTTCAGTGCCACCTACATCACAAATGTGAGATTCGGTATATTTACCGATTCGGTAATTTACAGATTCTGTAAATTTACTGATTCTGTAAATATACCGAATCGGTAAATTTAAGGCCCACTACATCTCAATCACCAAATACTGGTCGGTAACGGCCGAAATCGGCCGTTACCGACCGGTATTTGGTGACCTACTAAATGAGATGAGGTATTGCCAAGAGGGTTTGTGCAAAGAAAAAACGGAAATGGGCAAGGACTAATACTTGGGGGAAAGTTAGAGTCAATGCCTCTACAG
Organism: Lissotriton helveticus; assembly: GCF_964261635.1. NCBI lineage: Eukaryota > Metazoa > Chordata > Amphibia > Caudata > Salamandridae > Lissotriton > Lissotriton helveticus. Next base: position 478,398,925 of record NC_136063.1, on the reverse strand, counting down.
AAAATGAGCATTCAGACAAATAAAGGGAGAAAAAGTTTAGGGGAAGCTGGCAATGTCTAATGCGCTGAGGGAGGATATTCCAACATGTGTGAGAGCTGCTTCTATTGAGTGGAGTGCATTGAACACAGGTTGAAACAATCATTTAAGGGTGGTGTGTGAAAGGATTTGAGTAAGGTGTTTGAAGACAAAACAGTCAAGAATTTTAGATAGGAAAGGGAACTTTGAAGTCTGGACAATATATGTCTCTCTAGCTCCCTTTCTCTCTCATTAAGCCTCCACTGTGCTTCCAGTAATTAACCTTTGTGTTTGACTTGGCCCTTTCTGCTGGGTCATCCCCAAACATTTTGCCTTGCTCCTACTGTTTGCTGAATTCGTTTATGTTGGCCTTGAGACTCTGTGCACATTACCACTACTAACCAGTACTAAAATGCGTTTTCTCTCTCTTTATAACATGGTAGAATTGGATTATACCCAAATGGCATATTAAATGTACTTATACATCCCTAGTGATTAAACTGCCTCAGGCCTGCAATTGCAAAGCCTGTGTATGCAGTTTAAACTGCCATTTTTTATTTTTCATTTTTTTTACAGTTTGCTGAGATAATATGGGATTAGGCTGATACATGCAAACAAAAATGAAAGCATACAAAATGATCAGAAACATTAACATTAAACATGCAGAAAAGAGTCCACACATCCCGCTGCCCAACAGCTCGTCCCAGAATTCTCAGTGAACAAGAGTTCAAGTGTGCACCTTATGTCCGCATCTATTGGCCCCATAGGTTCAAATCTGTTCTTCAACACAAATGTTAATGGTTTTGACAGGCGCCATAGTAATTCCCCTAAAGTCTGCCCACCTCTACCAGATTACCAGATGTTTCTGGGGGCATCACCTTGCCTGAAACACCGCAACCTCATACCCCATGAAGTGGTCAGAACACTGGTTCCACACCATCAGGGAAAGGGCATGGTCTGTGTTGCTCGCATATGAATTTACCCTAAGAAATGAAAGCCAAGAGGCTTTGGCAAAATAGGAATACTTGGTTTCATTAAATGCTGTGGCTGGGAGAGCAGGCAACAGAGTCAGGGCCTGAAGACAGTCTCAAAGCACATTGGTATCGGCAATCATTTTATACATTACATGAAACGTTATAAAATGATTTGTGCAAAAATGTGGGCCTAGGCATGGGGTCATAAATCTGGTTGTGCACGTGGGCCTCGACCTTCTTTAGACTCAATCGAGGACCAGTGGGTACTTTTCCAGCTGACTAGCAAAGAGATAACATGATCACTGTGTGTAGTGTGCGTGCTGTGTTCTAATTGGCTGTGTGTTCCTAACTTATTGTGGCATCTAACCTAAATTGTGTTTGGGAACATGTGCCCCTCTGGTCAAACGTGTTTTATTGGGAGAGGTGTGGCGCCGCGGCCAGGGCGACTGACGCTGGAATCTGGGGATCAGGGTTCGATCCCCGGCTCCGGCGGCAGGTTAGCCCAGCACCATGTGACTCTGGGCAATAGCTCGCTTAATCTTCCCGACGGCCCCCAGCGCCTAGAGACCCTTACGGGTGATTGTGCGCTTTACAAATGTGGATTATTATTATTATTATTATTGGGGCCAATCTACTGAGACCATTGCTGTGTCTCTGCCTATCTGTGGAATCGATCTGGGTTTTCCTGTTCACGCATTTGTCTAAGGATTTCCTGTCCCCCCACATGTAATCTCTTAATTAGTTGCTTCAAACCTAGGTCACAGGGCCTGTCTGACCACATAATATTCTGACTCGAGGTTGAGGGAGTGGTCATATCAGGTGAATTCAACAATGGAGATGCGAGTGCCTTGTTATACGTACATATATCACAGAGTACGTCAACATCGTACGTTTCAATTTTAACATCTGCTTTCCATGGCTTAGCTATATCTCTCTTCAGCAAAGTTAATCCCAGGAATAGGTGAGCCTGTTTATCTTTATTACTGCTGATTCCGTCTGTGACATGAAAAAGTTACATCTTGGGCCTAGTGGAATGGTCCAGGAAAGAATCTCACTGAGACAGGCGGTCACTCCCAGCCCAAAATGATTCAATACTGTACAGCTCCAAACCGTGTGCAGAAACGTGCTCTCTTCTATCTTGCAATGTAGACATAACGGAGAGCTCAGAATCCCCATGTGCCATAGACAATATCTTGGGTAGTAAGTACTGTGAAGGTATTTGAGTTGGATAAGGTGAAGACGAGCCAATATGCCCACCTCCTGGGTTGCTCCCAAAGCGTCAAACCAGTCATTGTCATCTGAAGTCTTAATATTAATCTCCCATGAGCTTTTACGAGCTGAGAGCTTGTGTGTGATATGCAATACCAACGAATTGTGATTTTGTGAGTCCCTAGGTCTCCTAGGAGGAGTTTGCTTTCCAGTGGATTGAATTCTGGAAGTGTTTCAAGATGCCTAATGTAAGAGGTAATGGTGTGTCGAAGCTGTAAGTAGTGATGGAATTGTCTACGGTGCAATTGACATTCAAGATGTAGCTCTTGAAAATATTTCAGAACCGTACCACTCATTACATCACCGAGGATTAAGATACCTATACTATCCCATTTCCCAAAACCTACCAGTCTAGCCATCTGCTGCTACACTGTTCCATTCCACAGTGGCATCCACTCAGTTAGCTTTCCTCACCACTCCATACACTGCAGAAAACTCCGTCATATATTTAGGATCACTTGCTTCAGCAGGGGAGAGAATCGACCTTTGCTTTCACATAAAGATAGTCCAACAAGGGGATAGCGCTCATTGCACATTTTTCTGCCACATATGCCGGGTCCCCATGGAGATCTTGCCACCACTCAGTGATTATAATTAATTGTGAGACGGAGTAGTAGTAGAACATGTCCACAGTCGCGATACCTCCACTAAAGGTAGATAGAAAGCATCTGGTGAGTGCAATGCAAGGGGTACGGCCATTCCAGATGACCCCAGAAAGGTTAGAGCTGATCTGCCTTAACCAGCATTCGAGGATGGTATGTGGATAATTTTGTAGCTGATACAATAGTCTGGACAGGGAGCCCATGCTAAATACGACTGATCTCTCCATCAGGGATATCGGAAGAAGCAACCATGTTCTCACCTATTCCTTCACCTGAGCTACCGTTGGTTCAATAATCCTCGACCATGAGCTCTTTGATATACCTGCAGATATTTAATGCCTACCTCCACTGACTGTAGGCCTGATGCCCAGGTGGTAGACCCGGCACACCCATTCAGGGGAAAGACAATGGATTTCGAATTGTTCATAAAGAGGTCTGAGATTTTGCTTAAGATTCATATAATTTTGAGTTGGAGTGCTCCTGCGGCCCTTGGGTCTGCCATGAAAAACAAAATGTCATCTGCGTATAAGGCTATCTGGTCTGAGCACTCTGGACTCCACTTGAAACCCTGCACCTGGGCACCCATCCTGACCCACACCACCAAGGGCTCAACAACCAATACAAACAACCTTAGGGATGGAGGGCACCCCTGGTGTGTCCCCCACTGTATAGTAAACATCGCTGATATTGGCCCAGCATGAAGCCCGCATGATCTGAATGTATCAAATCTTTAATACAAGGAATCAGTCTATGAGCAAGAGCTTGGGCGAGAATCTTCCCCTCTGTGTCAGGAGGGATGTCGGGCGATAGGAGGAATGTTAATCTGGTGGGCAGCCCGAGTTGGGGAAGAGCACTATTTCCATATGACACCAATCTAGAGGATGTATCACCATATCCGCAGCAGTGTGAAATGTTTCTAGTAAATGATTCCCAAGTTTAGGCATAAACAATTAAAAAAATTCACCTAGGAGTCTATTTGGGTCCTTGCTTGACCGGAGCCCCGACAATGCTATGGTGATCTCAGTTTCTGAAAGCCCCTCATCTAGATGAGCATGTGCCATGTTTGGAACTGCCATTATGGGTAAAGCACCCACAAAGTCGACCACCTTGGCAAAGATGCTTATGTCTGTCACTCTGTGCATGTATGAGGTGGGGACATGAAAATAGTCCAGTTGAGAGAGGCACTCATATGTCATGGAAAAGTAGGTGTAACCTGATCCTGTCGGATAGTGAGTCCCAGGATGGCACCCATGGTGGAAAGTTTGGATCTAGTTGGTTCTAACACACCAATGTGCATGTGCCATCTGTCAATATGCAAGTCCTTTACTTCATTCCAGTCCTTCCTAATCACTGACAAGCCACTAGGGTGTTCTCCCCACAGCCATACCACACTATTTATAAAGGTCTGTACAAGGGCAGGAGGGGCAACTATACAACATATTGTGATGGCTTCGGTGTAAAGGGTGCCCCTGACAACTGTGCATTTGCCAAGGCGATCCGACCAGGTCTTAATCGGCTGGAAGGGGACATTCCACTGTATCAGAATGCCTGTGCGTCTGGACCTTCTTGTAAAACCTGGGTGAAACACCTGGTTGTAGCCATATCTATCTAGAGAGGGGGCTTTATTTCAAAGGAGATGAGTCTCTTACTTCAGAACAGGAGCAGCCCATGCAGGTAAGAGCGGTGAGGTGGGCGGGCAGCGTGGGGTAAGAGTCTACAGACGATGACGAGGGAAACACAAAACAAAAATGAAAAACACTTACCTTGCATTCCCTGCATCACCGGCTTAGCCCCCACGCTGCCCGCCCACCCCACCTGCATCAGTATGTGTGCCCCCAATCTCTTAGCATACTTCAGAACTGCTCCACATTTAAGTTTGTGAAGAACTCTTCGAACATGTCGTCAGGTCCCAGAGTACTCATAATGTGTTGTGGTGCATATGGCTGTGTCGCTGGTTACAAATGTGAGTAATGGTGAGTGGTGAGTCTGTGCCTAAAAGCATTGTGCAACTAGAAAAAACTCCCCCTGAACTTACCCCTTCCCACACACTTCACCAAACAGGTAGTACCTATACTGGACAGCAAAAACATGGGGCCTCAACAGGGGATCCCAGTGGTCAGGTCCAAATGGATCCCCATTTCCCATAAAGAGTGATCACTAGAGACGAACCAACTACTGTCTCTAGTGTTGACAATCAGAGATATGGCCATCCACACTGCTACAAACAAACCACATGGTGAAGTTATAGAAATACCTGGTGTCTCCCCGGTGCAGCATTGAGGAATGATGGAGTCATTCCCATAGATCTCCCTTGGCCCATCATCATGCATCACCCATATGCTGCTGCACAAAGAACATCGGAACCTGTCGTGCCTCTTTATCAATGATTTCTTAGGTTGACACATGGCAAAGTGTGAGGTTTTAAAGCTACTTTCTCGTCAATCCGGCAGAAGATCTCCTCCAGGGTCTCGAAGAAGTAGGTTTGTGAAACAAAGACCACTCTCAGGTGTACCAGGTACAGCAGCATGTATTGAAATTATGTTTACAAAGACATTGTTTGACAGCAGCAAAGGACTGGTGCTGCTGCAGTACCCTCTTTGTATAATCAAGAAATATCATGATGAAAGAGGCTTAGTAGGTGATCTTATCTTTCAAAGCATGCAAATCTAAGTGTTGCAACCCTGTCCATGTAAATTTCGGATTCGTGCAAACACTGCTCTTGCCTTGGAGGGGGTTTCTTGACCAGCATCATAAGGGCACGCTCAGTCATGAAGCAAGAGGTAAGAACCTATGCTGGGTCCACAGAGCACATCAAGAAGGTGTCATGGACTAGCCCTCACAGCCCTCAGGGAAGCGAAACACTCTTAGGTTGTTCCAGAGGGCTCTCCCCTCAGCTTCTTCGACCCATGGAGCCATATCCTTGGTCACTGCTTCAAGTGTAGTCACCTTCTGTTGGAGGGTACTTACCGAATCTTCAACCTCCAGACCTTTCTTTTATCCTCCATTATCCACTCCACTGCTTTCCTGAGATCTCGATAGATCTAAGCACCATCTGAGTCAACAGCCATCATTTTGGCATCTAACATTTCGCTTAATTGCGTTATTGCCACCAGGAGCGTCGCATTATCCAGGGTCAAAGTTGATGATTCATTGATACTTGGGGACTGCACAGCACCTCAGGGCTGTGCATATATATCCATGGTGCTCTGTTTCCAACTGACTGGTTGTTTGTTCTAAGTAAGGTCACTATGGTATCCACCAGACTCATATCTCAGCCAGTCACCAGGCTTGACCGTCAGACCCCGAGGAAGATGTATGGGAGGCACATGCAATTGACAGCTGTTGCTAGAGGCTCAGACATTGCTAATGGATAGGATTGCAGTCAACAGAATTTCTGGTCCTTCATCTAAAGCCTTGTTTAAAACTATTTCCATGCTTACCATCGCCTCTAGCCCCAAGATAGAAAGCAACTCAGAAATGTGTGAGACTCTGGCTGCCTTCTTTTTACAAAAGGTGGAAAACATTTTCTCCTCTTTCACTTTCACGCCCAATGTCACCAATGAGGCGTTGCCTTCAGTGCTTGCTGAGCATAATGGGCAACCCCCTAAATTTTACCACTTTACTCTGCTGGAGCAGCAAGGAGTCAATAAATTGATATCAGAGATCCGGTCATGCTCCCCTTTGGACCCTTGTCCAGTCTCAGTGCTGAAAGTGGTCCCAGAAACTATTGGGGTGGCCCTCACTCCACTGTTTGTCTCTATAGTCAACACTGGACATTTCCTGGGCCCTTGGAAAACAGCATCTATCCTGCCCTTACCTAAAAAATCCAATCTGGGCACAACGGACCCGAGTAACTATAGATCCATCTCTCGTCTTCCCTTTCCGGGCAAGATGATTGAGAAAGTCCTGAATGGCCAACCCAGCCGGTTTCTTCAGTCTAATTCCCTGCTAGATACCACGCTGTTTGGATTTTGGGCAGAATACAGCACTGAGCTGGCTCTAATAAAATCTACGGATGAGCTCAGAGAGGCCCTAGATCAAGGTGGTGCTGCCATACTTATCATGTTGGATCTCTCGGCCGCTTTTGATATGGTTCATCATAAAGTTCTGATGGACCGTTTATCTGAGGTCGTAGTCCAAGGCAAGGCCTGGGACCTCCTGAAATCATTCCTGGCCAGCAGAACACAAACGGTGGCCTGACCTGACCCTTATCGGTAACGGTTGCTCCACCCGCCGCGCAGCTCTCCCTGAGTGTGCCAGGTCTCCCTGCCTGCCTCGCCGCTGCCCTGTGTCACCGGGCTCCACTTCTTCTCGTTGCCGCTTCTAGTGCTTGTTCCTGTTTTTCGTTCACTGCTACCAGTGCTTATTTTTTTTTGGTTTCTTGCCCTTCTGTGCCCCTGCCTTTTTGTTCGTCGCTCTTCCCCTCGGGACCACTTTTCCCGCCTCTGACCCTTCCCCGCTCCCTGCCGCTGCTCCCCTGCGGCCCCACCCCCTTCTTTATTCTGTACCCCGATCCCCTTCCCCGCGCCACCCCGCTCCCTCCTCCCAGCTGCTCCTCCCTCCCACTTCGCCTTAAATGGAACACGCGCCTACGCGCAGCATTTACGAGCAGCGTTCACGTGCAGCGGGCGCGCCGATTGTGCACCGGACGGGCGTGCGCTTGGCCCGCGCCCAGCGCCAGGACCCTTGGCCCCCGACCATGCCAGCCCACACGATGGACCTACGATGCCACCACCCTCAACGCACTCAAACCCGACCCGACTGCTACCAAGCCACCCCGAAACGCACCCACGTACCCTTCACCTGCCAAGCCTGCAAGTTCACCTGCCTCCGGACCTGCACCGCACCAGAAAGACCAGGCAACAGCAACAACCACCTCAAGTGCATCCTGCTCAACACCCGCTCCGTCCACAGACACGCCGTCGAACTCTGGAACCTGCTCGACACAACATCACTAGACGTCGCCTTCCTCACGGAAACCTAGATGAACGCCTCCTCAGCACCCGACATCGCCATAGCCATCCCGGACGGATACAAGATCACCCGGAGGGACCGCGTCAACCAGACCGGAGGAGGCATCGCCATCGTCCACAGGAACACCATCCGCATCACGACCAACTCTGACGACACCTTCACCGCCGCCGAGCACCTCCACTTCCAGATACACACCGACCCCAAGACCACCCTCAGAGGCACCCTCATCTACAGACCCCCGGGACCACGCACACAATTCAGCGTAGACATCGCAGACTTCATCAGCCCGCACGCCCTCCCCTCCGCTGACTACATCCTCCTAGGGGACCTCAACTTCCACCTGGAGAACAAAAAGGACTGCAACACCGCCGCCCTGCTGGATAACCTCGCCAACCTTGGACTCAAGCAACTGGTGAACACCCCCACCGACTACACCGGCCACACGCTTGACCCCGTCTTTTCCTCCAGCAAGCACATCTCCTTCAGCCACTCCACCAGACTTCATTGGACAGACCACAGCTGCGTCCACTTCAGCTTCAGAAGAACCACGACCCACCATCACCCGCAACAGGTTCCTCGCAGAAACTGGAGCAAGATCACCGCCGACCAGCTCACCACCTCCCTCAGCCAGAACCCTCCCGCCAGCGCAACGGACCGCAACGAAGCAGCCCGCACCTTCACGCAGTGGATCACCAACTTCGCCGACGACCTCGCACCACTGAAGACCCCCCCCAGCAGACCCAGCAGCAAGAAAGCCTCCTGGTTCACCGACGAACTCAAAACATCCAAGAAACACTGCCGCAACCTTGAAAAAGCCTGGCGCCACGACCAAACCACAGAAAATATGACTGCCCTCAAGAACGCCACCCGCAAACACCACCAGTTAAACCGCACCACCAAAAGGACAACATTCAAAAAACGACTGGACAACAACACCCACAACAGCAAGGAAGTCTTCAGCATCGTCAAAGAGTTCTCCTACCCCAACGCCGGAAACAACGACATCAAACCCTCGCAAGACCTCTGCTACTCACTCGCCACCTTCTTCCACCCCAAGATCGCGACATACACAACAGCTTCGGCGCACAGACCACGCACCCAACCACTGAACCAACGCCCCCCACCACCACCCTCTGCAACTGGACCCCGGTCAGCACCGAAGACACCACCCACACGATGAACACCATCCACTCCGGATCACCTACTGACCCCTGCCCCCACCACGTCTTCAACAAGGCCGACTCCGTCATCGCACCCCAACTTCGGGACATCATCAACATCTCCTTCAACACCGCCACCTTCCCGGAGAGCTGGAAGCACGCAGAGCTCTGCGTCCTCCTGAAGAAACCAACCGCGGACCCCAACGACCTCAAGAACTTCCGCCCCATCTCGCTCCACCCTTTTCCTGCCAAAGTCATCGAGAAGACCACCAACAAACAGCTCGTCGCCTTCCTCGAGACAAACGGTTCCCTCGACCCTTCGCAGTCCGGCTTCCGAGCCAACCACAGCACCGAGACCGCCCTCATCGCAGCCACCGACGACATCAGATCCCTGCTCGACAACGGGGAAACAGCGGCCCTCATCCTCCTGTACCTCTCTGCAGCATTCGACACTGTCTGCCACCGCACCCTAGTACAGCGCCTCAGCAACATCTGAATCCAAGAGAAGGCACGGAAGTGGATCATCTCGTTCCTCGCCGGAACAACCCAGAGAGTCCGCCTCCCCCGTTCAAATACGAGACCACCGAAGTCATCTGCGGCGTACCACAAGGATCCTCACTCAGCCCCACCCTCTTCAATGTCTACATGAGCCCCCTCGCAGCTATCGCACGCCAACACAACCTTAACATCATCTCCTACGCCGACGACACCCAGCTGATCCTCTCCCTCACCAACGACCCCGCCACCGCCAGAGCCAGCCTACACGAAGGGATGAAAGACGTTGCTGAGTGGATGAAGAACAGCCGCCTGAAACTTAACTCAAACAAGACGGAAGTCCTCATCCTGGGATCATCGCCCTCCGCCTGGCATGACTCCTGGTGGCTCCCTGCCCTGGGCACCACCCCCAAGCTAACGGACCACGCACAAAATCCTGGACTCCTCCCTCTCGATGACCAGACAAGTCAACGCCGTATCATCATCGTGCTTCAACACCTTGCGCATGCTCCGTAAGACCTTCCGATGGATCCCCACCGAAACCAGGAAGACAGTCACCCAGGCACTCGTCACCAGCCGACTGGACTTCGGGAACACCCTCTACGCGGGAACCACAACCAAACTATAGAAAAGACTCCAGCACATACAGAACGCCTCCGCACGACTCATCCTGGACATCTCTCGCCGCAGCCACATCTCTGCCCACCTGAGAGACCTGCACTGGCTCCCCGTCAACAAGAGGATCACGTTCAGACTCCTCATCCACGCACACAAGGCTCTCCACGACATGGGCCCGAAGTACCTCAACAACCGCCTCACTTTCTACACGCCCACCCGCCAGCTACGATCGGCCAACCTTGCCCTCGCCACTGTACCACGCATTCGCAGAGCTACCACGGGAGGAAGTTCCTTCTCCTACCTAGCGGCCAAGACATGGAACTCCCTCCCCATCCACCTACGGCTGATCCAGCACCACCTCTCCTTCAGGAAACAACTAAAGACCTGGCTTTTCGAGCAGTGACAAACCCCTCCCCCCAGCGCCTTGAGACCCTATAGGGTGAGTAGAGCGCTATACAAATACTGTTGATTGATTGATTGATTGATTGGCAGAGATAGCTCAAAGCCCTTTTCTCTCCCTTGTGGAGTTCCACAGGGCTCTTCTCTCAGTTCGACACTATTTAATGTGTACATTGCTCCATTGGCATTTTTGATCAGATGCTTTGGATTTCAGTTAACCTCTTATGCCGATGACACACAAATTGTGTTATCAATTCAAAAAGGCTCTGAGGTGGAGATTGGCTCAACATGCCATAACTGCATGCAGGCAATCACAGCATGGATGGCATAAAATTGCCTTAAACTTAATGCAGGGAAAACTGAGGTCATCATTTTTGGGAACACGGCTCATTTGTGGACACCTGATTGCCGGCCAGACACAATGGGCGTGCCTACAATTCCGGTGGAAAGGGCGAAAAATCTCGGAGTGATTCTAGCTTCGAAACTGGCATATGGAGATCAGTAGGGTCGTTTCTTCCTGTTTTCTTATTCTCAGAATCCTGCGTAAAATCAAATTTCTCCTCCCGGAAGAGAGCTTGAAAATAGCAGCCACAGCGCTCATTCTTTTATGGCTGGATTACTGCAATGGTCTCTTTATTAACATCCAGAAGAGACAATTGGCCAGGCTCCAGATCGTGCAGAATGCGGCAGCTAGGCTGCTTACAGGGACCCCCAAGTTTGTCTAGGTGAGGGCAGGACTCAGAGCCCTTCACTGGCTCCCTGTCGAATTATGGATTCAGTTTAAGGCTCCGTTTTTAGTTTTTAAAGCCCTCAATGGCATTGGCCCTGACTTCCTGAAACAATCAATACAGTGGTATGTTCCGGGAAGAGCCTTACACTCCATTCAAGCAAAACAAGTTTCTCTCCCCCGCTTCAACAACATCAGCTGGGGTGGTAGGAGCTTCCGTTACTGTGCCGCCAAGGCATGGAATAGCCTCCCCTTCCCTCTAAGAAACTCAACAGAGCTTCTTCCATTCAGGAAGGGATTAAAAACTTGGCTTTTCATGTAATTGGCTTTTTCGGCAACTGGCACAGTTACAGTTTTCATCGGATGGTAGCGCGCGGCGCCAGGACACCTCAGGGTAACAGAGAGCTTTAAAATGTATAGTAACATAACAATTGAGCCCAGGTTTCCTTCCCAGATGAGAGCGGGCACCCTGCCTCAAGCCACACCGGGACCTAGTCCAGCCACCTCTGCAGCAGGGACACCCACTGTATGTGATTCTTCCTAAGTGTGGTCCATGGAGGACATCCCCAAGAGCGAAGTGTCCATTTTAGGGCAGTAGATGCTGAAGTAGAAATGAGGGTGCAGTCAGTCCTCCAGAAACCGCTCCTTTTCGTTCAGTTACTGCTGAGACCCTCTGAGTGCCCAAGTCACCACGGCTGTATCAACACCCCACCAGGGCCAGCCACAGCACATTCCTGTGCACCGATATCCAGGAAGTGTAGCCAGTTGCCTGGAACTCCCACTATCTTACCAGTGCACGCAGGTCAGCTTCCCCGCAGCGGTAAGAGGAGGCAGGTTGCGGTAGAGATGGGGGAACCTGCTCCTTCCACCGCAAGGGCTCTTCAGCCTCCTCACAGGGAACAACAAATAACAATGCGGGCAAGAAGAATTGGTCTGGGCCTGCGCAGTTACAGAGTGGTGCCTGCGAAAGTCATGGATGGCATAACAAGCCTTTGTTTCTGAATCTCTGCTCCATCTAGCCTGGCCCCCAGAATAATCAATAATCACTATATGCCCATGCAAACCCCTCCACAGCTCTAGGCCGATGGTGCCAGCTCCCTCCACTGCTGTTCGAATGTGGCCATGAGCTGCAATCCCCATACCCACCAGGGCTCTCGCACTTCTGGCACTACAGCAATCCTCGACTTCCGGCCAGGGCATGAATCAATCCGGGATAAAATCTTTTGGTGACTGCACACTCTTTCTCCTGTACTGCCATTCTGTCTAGTATTGCACACGTCCAGCAACGGTGGGTAGGATTCATATCCCGGACCGCACTTTAACCCTAGGGTGGTACAGCCATTTTGAGTGAGGCTTGACCACTCGTCATCCTCGGTCCTGGCAATCCTCTTGCAGCAAGCATCAGCGCAGCTAATATGATGCAGTCTCCGGTCGCAGCGGACCCTTGGATGAAAAGGGGCTGTCCCACAGAGTGTGCAACGTGGAGAGGATTAGGAAGGATAATTCGCTGACCGACAGGAGCTCTCCTAATGTGTGGCTGCCATGTTCAGCAGTTCGTATTGAGAGAGCCCCATGTTATTTTTGGAAAATGTAGGGGTGCACCATAATCCCGAGTAGTCAGCACCCACATATTTAGAGGATCTTACTAATTAAATTAGATATGTAACAGTAGGCCGGGGATCAGTGCAATATGAAGTGGTGTGTTTATTAATCCTAGACTAATGTTGTGCCTTAATCAGAAATATAATGCTTGCATAACGTAGAAATGTAACCATAGGTGAAATGTCGTATTAGTAATGATGTGCCTTAATGAATCAATCCATGTGCCTATTAACGAGTGGATTGATATAGATTTAATGTGAAAGAGATATTGCTTGTAGGATTAACGTTTTAAAATGATGAAATGTAATGTCATGTCATATTTAAAATGTACTTTAAACATGCAAAGGCCTGAGACATGTTGAAGCCGGTAGAGGCCTAACTGTATTTTCTTTTGTTAGCTTTAGTCGAGAAGCAATGATTTCTCCCAACAGGAAGGAAGCTGTCCTCAGCAAATATTAAATTGTAACTTCGAATGTTCACCAAGATGTTCCCGTGTGTTTCATCTTGCAGGTGCAAGGCCACAAGACTCGTTAGGTAGAAGAGTCCATTGTTTAGGAGTTAGGATAGTAGGCGCGAGTGCAGAGGAGCTGCCAAAGAATTTGGGAGTACAACATTTAGCAAGGAAGGTGCCTGGGAACCAAGGACACACCAACGGACGCTTGATGGAAAGATGTCATGCTGGAAAAGTCTGAAGATCTGTACCTGCCAGAGGGGCGTACCTCTGGACGTGTCGTCTGTTTTTGGGATTTTGTATTAGTGACAGCACCCGAGCTTGGAGGTCAGGTTTTGTTAGGAGATTGACAGAGCAGGATGTAGGCAGCTGCAGAGAGAGTTTGGGGAACTTAGGGCAGAGTGAGGGGTAAGAAAGAGCATCTTAGAACGAGCTCGGTAGTTAGACCATCTGCCTAAAGAAAGTGAATGTACTTCTTTGGAAGTCTTCACTGCTGACACCTTTACTCTGGCCTGAAGGGAATGTTAAGTAGGGATGCCACTCTAGAATAGTGTAGGGACACACTAACCATTTTCTTTTCTTTTGTAAATGCAGTCTAAACTTCAAGCAGGGACTGTTCTCGGTTGGCAGATGTCACTCAAATTGACTTTGCTTTTTATTTTGAGTCGTCTAAGAATCCGGCGTAGAATAAAGTCTGTATTAATGCCAGTCTATTTTCTGAACCTCTTGCTGAGATGTTTGTATGTTCAACTATTTTTGGCTGTGTAATAAATCTTTGAAATTCAGTTCGTAGTCAGTGATCCTTTGAGTTTAATTTGGATTTGATTGTATAGCTGATCAAAGTTAACATGGCAAAATCTTTCCTTTATGCTTCTAGAACAGGGAAAAAGGTCAGGTCGACCTGGTTTGGGATTATAGAGATGGGTAAGAAAATTTAGATGTAAATCCCAGCTTCCCCAGTTGGTAGCAGTGTAGGATGGTTCCATTTCTGGAGTAAGGAAATATCTGATCTAGATTAGGATAAAGGTTTCCTAAGGCCCATAAAAATTAGGAAATGATTGCCCAGTGGATTGTCGGTGGAAGACAGCGACCCATGGAAACCTATGGAGAGTGACGGTGTGGCGAAAAGCAGCAGTTCGTAGGAGAATGAGTATGAATAGGGTTATATGTTGTTAGATTGTGGTGTTTATATGTTTTGTTGTGTAGTAATATCTTGCGGAGTTGGAATGCCTGTTGTATGAAAGGAGATCAGGCTGTGAGCACGCGCAGCCCGGGAAAATCCTAGGCTCAAGGAGTAGCTTAAGTGGTTCGGGTGTATCGAACACCCATAGTAATTGTCGACCATTGTTAAGGGGATCGTGAGGTACCATCGATCGCCTGCTGGACCGAGATAGGGGGAACGAATGTGTGAGTGCGTGAGTAACTGACGGTATACAGCGGTTAGCACGCATTTTTAACAACGCGGTACTGTTACCACGCTACTTTTACCACGCAAGTCGATACAACGACTTGCGCTGGGGGGGCGCTCCAGGATAGTAAATAGATTAATTTACTATCCAACTCCTTTCCCTAGAGTCCACGGGGACTGGAGTTGGAATAGTAAATTAAAAAATGTACTATCCAGCGCCCCTCCACGCAAGTCGTTGTAACGACTTGCGTGGTAAAAGTAGCGTTGTAACGGTACGCGTTGTAAAAGTACGCGTGGTACCGTCATATATCCATGGGAAAATGGCAACAAGCTCTGTATAAGTCAGTTGTTCCCTAAGGATGGTGTAGTGTGTGATGACACTCTGCATCAAAGGGGGAGACTGAGAGAGCGCCATGTTATTTTAAAAAATTGTACGGGTGCACCATAATCCCGCGTAGTCAGCACCCACATATTTAGAGGATCTTACTAATGAAATTAGATATGTGACAGTATGAAGGTGTCAGTTCTCAGAGGTTGCCAGATGCTCTTACAGTACCGGTTACCATTGGCCTTATAGTGTCAGTGTATAACCCAGAGGAGACGCGAAGGGGAGGTCCATCACGGATGGGTATGGAAGGGAGCATAACTCGTGAAAGGGACAGTGTGGTGGATGGGGTGAGTCAAATGTCAAGGTCTGCAGAATGGAGTACCTCATTGCCAGTGACAGCAGACTTGTCGAGAGGTCCGATGGACTTAAGGGGCCCAAGACCAAAATCTTTTGAGGAGATGAAGCCAGATTTGAGATCATGGGGGACAATTGAAGGGGCCCAAAGTGACAGGCCAAGGGACGATTGGGACAAGGGAAGCGTCGAGAACAGGACGCCTTTCAGAGGCGTATCTGAAGTGAACAGGTGCAGAGAAACAAGACGGTGCTTGTCAAGAGAGGAGTAGTGGCTCTAGTCGAGGTACTTTGAGTAAATCAATAAAAGCAAAAAGAATTGATGTGATGCGACTAAAAGCAGAAGTGGATGAGATTGTTGAAGGAAACTTGGCTTTAGAGAAGATTGAGCTTTACGAACTAGATGAGTTGCTGTTTGCAGCAAAGGATATTACTCGGAAAGCTAGGTCGACCCATGGGAAATTGACTGAGTTAGCAAATAAGAATGATGTGGATTTGTCTAGGACAAAAATGCTGCAGGGAAATCACAGATTGCAATATACTGATCAAGACCTAGAAGAGAAGAGGGTGAGCGGACTAAAGACTGACAATCAAGAACTGAGTATAGGAATACGAGCTTGGAGTAGACTTGGGAAGCAAGGTGGTCAAATAAAAAGAGTGTTAGAAGGAGTACGACTGAGACGCCCCCTCCGGGAGAAGGAATGACAGCACTTGAAGCATACCCTTTGCGGGAGGTGGCCAATGGAGGATATGTACACATGCCCTGGAGTTGGGGAGATTTGGCTGCCTTTACGGATGATTTCCCAAAGCTGTGAGAGAGCCCAGTTGAATAGTACAAGCAGGTAGAGAGGTTTGTTAAGATCTTGAAGGTGCTGTGGATTGATCTGAACACGTTGTTTGACATTGTAGTTCCAAGAGACTTGTGGGTAGCATGCAAGGTTGCAGTTGTGAATGGCCCACTGTGGAACCAGAAAGGGATGCTGCTACAAATGGAAAGTCACCTCTAGTAATGAAAAATACGAACAAGTGATTACGTGGTTGAAATCTAAGGTACCACCAAACAATATTGACTGGGTTAAGATAGATCGGACAGTACAGGAGCCTAAAGAGACAGTGCATGAGTACTACGAACGACTATTACAAGTCTTTAAGCAGTACAATGGGTTGGATGTGATGAATCCTAGCGACATGGGACAGTTTGTTTCAAAGTTCATTCTAGGATTGAGGCCTGATATTTGTCTTATGATCCAGCAACATTTAGTTTGTTGGCAGAACAAACAGCTGAATGAGATTTTGAGGTATGCTAGATACTGTAGAGATGAAATCGATTCAAAACACAAAAAGCTCAAGCACAAGCTGATGCTGGTCCAGATGCAATCTGCTGACAAGGGAGTTCAGGTTCAATCAGGGGGAGGTACCTTAGGGAGGAAACAGAACGGTCGGAAAAAGAGAAATGGGGTTGACTCGAAGCCAATGGTAGATGTAGTGACGCTGAAAAAGACTACTGAATACCACCAGTGTCATCAGATTGGACACTGGAGATACAAGTGTCCCTCTAATCCCACAAATCAGGAGCAGCAGGAGGAGAAAATGGTTCAGGAACAGGTAATGCAGGTGATGGCGAAATCAGTAGCAAAGACTAAGTCGATAAAAGTGGTTACTTTAGCTCCTCGAGTACAGGTTCCCCAGCCACCGAAAATATCGTCAGGAACTCGGACTTACCGCCAGATGCCTCTCTTTGAGGAGAGCGATGATTGTTACCTAGACCCGTTGGCATTACGGTGCCTGAGAGGGGAGGAAGACTGCACTCTTGGGGCAGTCTTGGAGGTAGACCAGAGGGGACCATTTGAAGAAGCTGATGATGATGGTCACCCTATCACCTTTTTGGTTGATACTGGTGCTACCCGTTCTACTGTGAGATCTGCAGTAGTCCCCAACCTACCCCTCTCGGGACAGACAATCCAAGTTGTAGGTGTTGCTAATAGGAAAATGACAACCCCTCTGACAGAACCAATTCCTGTGAAGAAAGCTACGTTCAGGGATAGACATCAATTTGTGGTGTGCGATTCAAGTCCTGTTTATTTGCTAGGGAGGGATCTCCTGTGTAAACTTAATTGTACCATCTATTGCACCACTAAGGGAGTGGAATTGCAGACTAATGATGATGACGCTACCTTTAAGGTTGCAAACCAGAATGTGTGCATAGAGATGTACCCTGCCTTGACAGTGGAAGAGCTTCCTTTTGATTTGAGAGACTTAGTTTCACAGGAGGTGTGGGACTTTACTGGAGAAGACATAGGATTGATTAAAGGTGTCGAGCCAGTTAAGATCCAGATTAAGGAAAATGTTGATTTCCCCAGAACACCTCAGTATAATTTGACCCCAGAAACGATTGCAGGAATAAAGCCTGTGATTGAGTCTATGATTAAACAGGGAATACTGAAGCAGATATTGGGCAGTCCATGTAACTCGCCAATAATGGGATTGCAGAAGCCGAACGGTAAGTTCAGGATTGTGCAGGATCTGTGCCACTTTTAAAAGCTTTACAGGATCCCTTAGAAATTGCTGTTGTGAAGTGCACAGCTCATGGTAAAGGGCCAGATTTCATGGCACTTGGAAACCGCTATGCAGACTTAGTTGCACAATTCTGTGCTGAACAAGGTTATTCGTTTACTGAACAAGAGATAGAAGGATGCGAGGAAAGAACCGAGTTAGACATGATGCTTGCCATAGCAGATACTTGGGATGAGCTCAGGTGCATGCAGGAACAGGTGTCAGACCATGAGAATAATGTGTGGATCAATTCAGGCTGTGTGAAAGGAGATGTGGACATTTGGGTCTCGACTGATGGGAGAGCGGTGTTGCCAGATGACCTGTTGAGTCCGATGGTGAGACAAATTCATGGTGCAGTTCATTTGGGAAGAGATGCAATGATACGAGTGTTCAGGCAGACATGGTACAATCCAAAGTTTCACGCAGTGGCATTAGCTGTTTGTCAAAGATGTGTTACGTGTCAACAAGTGAACATTGGAAAGAGAACTGCAGTTACCATGAGTCACATTGGGAGGTCTGGGAGACCGTTCAATAAGATTCAATTGGATTTTATCGAGATGCCCAGATGCAATCATTTGATGTACATTTTGGTGGTGGTGTGTGTGTTCTCATGGTGGGTGGAGGCATACCCGACACGCAGGTGCGACACACTTACAGTAGCTAAGCTATTGTTGAGGGAACTTGTGCCTAGATTCGGGGTCCCGACCTCTTTGTAATCGGACAGAGGAACTCACTTCCATAGTGAGATTATGAAGATGCTTTGCACAGCACTGAACATTGATCAGAGACTCCGTTGTAGTTACCGACCAGAGGCTTCTGGGATAGTGGAGCAGATCAACTGAACTTTGAAAGCTCGGATGGTGAAAGTGTGTTCATCCACGTCCCTTAAGTGGCCAGATGCCTTGCCTTTGGTGCTAATGAGTATGCGCAGTAGACCCAGACAGGAGAACAGGTCTCTTGCCTCATGAAGTGCTGATGGGGAGGGCAATGAGGTTACCAGCGGTGCCATCGACAGCCTTGCTGAGTATCACAGATGATCTGATCCTTGATTATTGCAAGGGACTCGCTGATGTTATCCGTTCTGTGTCCCATCACGTGCAGGCTGCTGTGGTTCTGGCTTCCAGTGATCTTTGCGGTGACCTGAGTCCGGGGGACTGGGTGCTGGTTCAGAAGCATGTGAGAAAGAGCTGCTTGGATGCTCATTGGAAAGGACCCTACCAAGTCATCCTTGTAACGAACACTGCTGTGAAGTGTGGAGGGCTACCAAATTGGGTGCATGCTTCACACACCCGTCGAGTTCCAGCACCCTTGCAAGAAACAGCTCCTCTCCCTAATGATAATCTAGCTGAAGTGGCAGGGCCACAGGAGGGGACAAGCCAAGCTGTGAGGGTGTCTGAAGAAGCTGGTGACTCACCAGATCAAGCTGAAGAGGGTCACAACGGAAGTGAAACTGAGACTGCCTCGGAAAGAGGAAGTGACTGTGAAAGTGACCTGAAGCCAGACTTAGCTGAAGAGGACTGTGAGCAAAGTGAGCGATCTGAGAGCAGGAGAGCCGGCAGAGCAGGGGAGCAGTGGCCGGAAAGACAGAGGCGACTGAACCTGAGGTTGGTGTCCGAGAGGGATCTTGCTCCTGTGTATGAAGAGTCTGGGTCAGACAGAGACGAAGAAGGGCAAGCTCGTGGAGAACCGAGAAGATCAAGGCGAAAGAGGGTGCCTTGTCAAAGGTCCGCTACTCCTGAGTGGACCTGTCCCGTGACTGATGCCAGGCATATTGAGATCGGGGAGGGTGAGGGCAGTGACATTGATCAGTAACAGTCCTAACATCAAACTGGACGTGCTGCTGTTGGTACCGGAACTTGAGATCGAAGGTGTACTGACCATCACTGTTCCAAATCCACTGATTTTCGGCAGAATTCGTCATCTGATTTTGAGTAGGTTGCTTTTTCCTATATTTGGCCCTGAAATATCAGCTCAAGAATCCATTGTTCTTTGTCTTGAACTCTTGGAATATGTGCTAGAAGTGATTGGAACAAATCTTATTATTGATGAATGAGACTTTTGTAAATACTTGCTGTAAATAAATCTAGGTCCGAGTGGAAGAAGAAGAAATTTAGGGACTTCCCATAGAGGACGGAGAAGGGTTAGGGTTGTCTATTGTTTGCTGTAAATAAGGAACTGAAATAAAGAAAGGGGACTTTCAGCCTCTGAGGTGTAGTTTGAGTGCTTCTACAGGAAGAAGGAAGAAAGAGACTTTTGAACACTGCTGTTGAACAACTATATTGAAAAGCAAGTCCTGAGACCATGGAGGCTGGAAACCCGAATCATAGAGCTAGGTGCATTGTAGGCACACTTATAGGAGGGGTGATACTCTTCATTATTCTAGTAGTTGTAGTTTCGTATTTAGCGCCACATGAGCAGGCAGTAGAGGTTGAGGGAACACCTACACCTACTACTCCTAGCAAAGAAGAGGTCAAGGTAGGACACGATAGAGCTTTTCTGCTAGAAGAGAGTCGTAGATTACATCTAGATCTGTCTAAGGGTAATTTCAAGCTTAATGCATATGCAAAGTGTTTGTATGAGTATATTGATGCAATGGATGCGAAAGATTGTTGCGTAGGTATGCAATTGTCTGCTTCTGTAGACGAGGGTATTAGATACCATCATCTTCCATTGACATATGGGATTTCATGTAGTTTGCTGCTTAGCCTACTTTATGGTCGCAATCATTTTGAGTATTTCTTTTTGAATTATGATGCGGTGCTTCCTGAAATACCGGCATACAAGCATTTGAACAAGTATGATTATTACAAGTCGGAGGACAGACTTGGAACGTATTTTATTCCGACCAAGGAGTTGGATACAGCTTATGCACATTGTCATAATCTGACATGCCTGTTGTCAGATACAGAGATGCAATTCATTGATCAGGTAGAAGATAGATACCGAAGACAAAAACAGTTGCGAGATTCAGGACAAGGCAAAGTGGATTGGACAGATGAAGAAAAGTTGCACAAGTCTAAGCGAGTTATGGTCCAATAGCTCTGGATGAAGTACGGAAAGGGAAGTTGTGCATTCATAGACCACAGACATATTATGAGAATGTCAACGTAGGTCACACCACATGTGAGCATACTTTCTCTTTGGAGTATTATGCAAAGGATTTCTTGCAAAGTGTGGTGCAAGTGATTCCGACGGTGTATTTTGTCACTGGGAGGAATGCTTATGTGCGACTGCCGGAGAAATGGTATGGAGCGTGTTATTTAGCAATCATTTTTCCTAAAATTTATCATACAGAAGATTTTGAGCTTCTCGAAGGAGGACAACATGTCAGAGTGAAGCGAGGTGAAAGTGCAGGAGCCATAGTTGGGGATATTTTTGGAGCAATGATACCAATTTTAGGAGTGATCATAAATGATGTGAAAATAAGAAGTTTGGCGACCTTTGTGGATGATTTGTCAATGACTACGGCTAAGTCAATGGTGTTGGTTGAAGGTGAGATGTTGTCGATAAGGACTATGGTTTTACAAAACCATCTTCCTTTAGATGTCCTTCTAGCTAAAGAGGGCGGAGTCTGTAAACTTTTAAAGGTTCAAGAATGTTGCACTTATATACCAGAGAACAGCAAGGATCTGGAGAAATATATAAGCAACATTACTGCGATACATTATGAGATTAAAGACTTGACTGGAGAAACAGTGTGAGAAAAGATTGGAAAGGGTTTTGGTAAGGTTGGAAGTTGGTTTGCGAATCTTGGAAAAGGGATTCTTGGTTACATTTTGAAGCCCATAATAATAGTGGTGTGTTGAGTGATTGGATTGTGGGGATTGGTTAGAGCATACAAGTGGTACAAGTCAAGTCGAATGGAGAGGTCAATGAGAATACAAGAGAGGCGAATGGAGAGACTGCAGGACAGTCAATATAAAAGCCTGAAGAACATGGGAAAATGGCAACAAGCCCTGTATAAGTCAGTTGTTCCCTAAGGATGGTGTAGTGTGTGATGACACAAATCATCAAAGGGGGAGACTGAGAGAGCGCCATGTTATTTTAAAAAATTGTAGGGGTGCACCATAATCAGGCGTAGTCAGCACCCACATATTTAGAGGATCTTACTAATGAAATTAGATATGTGACAGTAGGTCGAGGATCAGTGCAATATGAAGTGGTGTGGTTATTAATCCTAGTCTAATGTTGTGCCTTAATCAGACATATAATGTTTGCATAACGTAGAAATGCAACCATAGGTGAAATTTCGTATTAGTAATGATGTGCCTTAATGAATCAATCCATGTGCCTATTAATGAGTGGATTAACGTAGATTTAATGTGAAAGAGATATTGCTTGTAGGATTAACGATTTAAAGTGATGAAATGTAATGTCAGGTCATATTAGAGACCGGTAGAGGCCTAACTGTATTTTCTTTTGTTAGCTTTAGTCGAGAAGGAATGATTTCTCCCATCGAGAAAGAAGCTGTCCTCAGCAAATATTAAATTGTAACTTTGAATGTTCACCAAGATGTTCCCATGTGTGTCAGCTTGCAGGTGCAAGGCCACAATACTCAATAGGTAGCAGAGTCCATTGTTCAGGAGTTAGGACAGTAGGCGCGAGTGTAGAGTGCAACATTTAGCAAGGAAGGTGCCTGGGACCCAAGGACACACCAACGGACGCTTGGATGGAAAGGTGCCATGCTGGAAAAGTCTGAAGATCTGTACCTGCCAGAGGTGCGTACCTCTGGGCGTGTCGTCTGTTTTTGGGATTTTGTATTAGGGACAGCACTCGAGGGTGGAGAGCAGATTTTGTTAGGAGATTGACAGAGCAGGATGTAGGTAGCTGCAGAGAGTGTTTGGGGAATTTAGGGCAGAGTGGGGGGTAAGAAGGAGCATCTTAGAACAAGCTCGATAGTTAGACTATCTGCCTAAAGAAAGTGAATGTACTTCTTTGGAAGTCTTCACTGCTGACACCTTTACTCTGGCCTGAAAGGAATGTTAAGAAGGGGTGCCACTCTAGAATAGTTTAGGGACAGACTAACCATTTTCTTTCCTTTTGTAAATGCAGTCTAAACTTCAAGCAGGGACTGTTCTCGGGTGGCAGATGTCACTCAAATTGACTTTGCTTTTTATTTTGAGTCGTCTAAGAATCTGGCGTAGAATTATGTCTGTGTTAATACCAGTCTATTTTCTGAACCTCTTGCAGAGATGTTTGTATGTTCAACTATTTTTGGCTGTGTAATAAATCTTTGAAATTCAGAGATCCTTTGAGTTTAATTTGGATTTGATTGTAAAGCTGATCAAAGTTAACGTGGCAAAATCTTTCCTTTATGCTTCTAGAACAGGGAAAAAGGTCAGTTCGACCTGGTTTGGGATTATAGAGATGGGTAAGAAAATCTAGATGTAAATCCCAGCTTCCCCAGTTGGTAGCAGTGTAGGATGGTTCCATTTCTGGAGTAAGGAAATATCTGATCTAGATTAGGATAAGAGTTTCCTAAGGCCCATAAAAATTAGGAAATGATTGCCCAGTGGATTGTCGGTGGAAGACAGTGACCCATGGAAACCTATGGAGAGTGACGGTGTGGCAAAAAGCAGCAATTCGTAGGAGAATGAGTATGAATAGGGTTATATGTTGTTAGATTGTGGTGTTTATATGTTTTGTTGTGTTGTAATATCTTGCGGAGTTGGAATGCCTGTTGAATGAAAGGAGATCAGGCTGTGAGCGCGCGCAGCCCGGGAAAATCTTAGGCTCAAGGTGTAGCTTAAGTGGTTCGGGTGTATCGAACACCCATAGTAATTGTCGACCATTGTTAAGGGGATCGTGAGGTACCATCGATCGCCCGCTGGACCGAGATAGGGGGAACGAATGTGTGAGTGCGTGAGTAACTGACGCTGGCCGTGAGTTGCTGTGTCTTTGTAACTTATCAGTTGAGATGATTGTCTTGTCGTTTCGCGGACAGACAGTTGCCAGTTCGGTGACAATTACGCGACTGTGAACGTACAGTCAGACTGTGGACGTACAGTCAGCGAAGTGATTGCTTGGTCGTAAGTGGTTCCAAACTGCCAGGTCACATCCACCCTGGACCAGGAACATGCATCCTGGGACCAGTTTTGTGGTATCCAGTGGCATCGTGAGCACGGGACTCACATCCTTTCCACCTAGGTCAACTGTAGCAACACAAAAAGATGATGGATGGAAGGCTGAACATTGTCAAACATTCACCCCCGTCACATATCTGGGTTAAATCCTTTGTTTTCTTTTGCTCACCATACCATCCCAGTTTGGACCTAGCCATATGCAAATCAGTCTTGACCCTTCCCCGATGGGAACAGTCCATTCGGTATTGCCAGGCCAGGTCCTCCCTGGACCAGAAAACAAGCATCCTGGGACTGGTTTCAGGGTGTCACCCCTTATCAGCCTGTAGAATTTGAATCCAGTGGCATTGTGAGCACAGGACCTACATCTGGGCGTACCCTTCCCACTTAGGGTGTCTATAGTATCACTAAAAGATGATGAACTTTTAGAAAGTTTGTATTTTTTTGCCTTAGCCTTTGGTGTCTGTAGCCTGCCTCTGGGTCACATGAATGGTGGAGTCCTTTGTTTGGTTGGAGCCTTACATGCTGCCACTTCTCCACCTCTGCAGCAGCCTTCTGCCTCCCTCCCGCTGCCGCTTCTTCCCGCCAGGGGCCGCAGAGAGGAGGGTCTTAGAGGGCATCAGGGTCCAGGGACTACATTTCCCAGACGCTCCGCAGCGGAAGCCGCAGCCACCGGTATTTGCCGCGCCAGGAGGCACATTAAAAGGAGGTCGGCCCCGGTGGAGCGGGTGGACCTTTGTTTGGTTGGAGCCTTACCTGCTGCCACTTCTCCACCGCTGCAGCAGTCTTCTGCCTCCCTCCCTCCGCCGCTTCTTCCTGCCAGCGGCCGCAGAGAGGAGGGGGCTTAGAGGGCACCAGGGTCCAGGGACTACATTTCCCAGGCGCTCTGCAGCGGAAGTCGCAGCCACCGGTATTTGCCGCGCCAGGAGGTGCATTAAAAGGAGGTCAGCCCCGGTGGAGCGGGGGGACCTTTGTTTGGAGCCTTACCTGCTGCCACTTCTCCACCGCTGCAGCAGCCTTCTGCCTCCCTCTCGCCGTCGCTTCTTCCTGCCAGTGGCCGCAGAGAGGAGGGGGCTCAGAGGGCACCAGGGTCCAGGGACTACATTTCCCAAACGCTCTGCAGCGGAAGCCGCAGCCACCGGTATTTGCTGCGCCAGGAGGTGCATTAAAAGGAGGTCAACCCCAGTTGAGCGGGGGGACTTTTGTTTGCTTGGAACCTTACCTGCTGCCACTTCTCCACCGCTGCAGCAGCCTTCTGCCTCCCTCCCGCTTCCGCTTCTTCCCGCCAGCGGCCACAGAGAGGAGGGGGCTCAGAGGGCATCAGGGTCCAGGGACTACATTTCCCAAACGCTCTGCAGCGGAAGCCGCAGCCACCGGTATTTGCCGCGCCAGGAGGCGCATTAAAAGGAGATCAACCCCAGCGGAGCGGGGGGACTTTTGTTTGGTTGGAGCCTTACCTGCTGCCACTTCTCCACCGCTGCAGCAGCCTTCTGCCTCACTCCCGCTGCCGCTTCTTCCCGCCAGCGGCCGCAGAGAGGAGGGGGCTCAGAGGGCATCAGGGTCCAGGGACTACATTTCACAAACGCTCTGCAGCGGAAGCCGCAGCCACCGGTATTTGCCGCGCCAGGAGGCGCATTAAAAGGAGGTCAACCCCAGTGGAGCGGGGGGACTTTTGTTTGGTTGGAGCCTTACCTGCTGCCACTTCTCCACCGCTGCAGCAGCCTTCTGCCTCCCTCTCGCCGTCGCTTCTTCCCGCCAGTGGCCGCAGAGAGGAGGGGGCTCAGAGGGCACCAGGGTCCAGGGACTACATTTCCCAAACGCTCTGCAGCGGAAGCCGCAGCCACCGGTATTTGCTGCGCCAGGAGGCGCATTAAAAGGAGGTCAACCCCAGTTGAGCGGGGGGACTTTTGTTTGCTTGGAACCTTACCTGCTGCCACTTCTCCACCGCTGCAGCAGCCTTCTGCCTCCCTCCCGCTTCCGCTTCTTCCCGCCAGCGGCCACAGAGAGGAGGGGGCTCAGAGGGCATCAGGGTCCAGGGACTACATTTCCCAAACGCTCTGCAGCGGAAGCCGCAGCCACCGGTATTTGCCGCGCCAGGAGGCGCATTAAAAGGAGATCAACCCCAGTGGAGCGGGGGGACTTTTGTTTGGTTGGAGCCTTACCTGCTGCCACTTCTCCACCGCTGCAGCAGCCTTCTGCCTCACTCCCGCTGCCGCTTCTTCCCGCCAGCGGCCGCAGAGAGGAGGGGGCTCAGAGGGCATCAGGGTCCAGGGACTACATTTCACAAACGCTCTGCAGCGGAAGCCGCAGCCACCGGTATTTGCCGCGCCAGGAGGCGCATTAAAAGGAGGTCAACCCCAGTGGAGCGGGGGGACTTTTGTTTGGTTGGAGCCTTACCTGCTGCCACTTCTCCACGGCTGCAGCAGCCTTCTGCCTCCCTCTCGCCGTCGCTTCTTCCCGCCAGTGGCCGCAGAGAGGAGGGGGCTCAGAGGGCACCAGGGTCCAGGGACTACATTTCCCAGATGCTCTGCAGCGGAAGCCGCAGCCACCATTATTTGCCGCCCCAGAAGGCGCATTAAAAGGAGGTCAGCCCCCGCGTCGCAGGATCGCGCGCGGGACTGCAACGGGCTAAGCCCGGGCAAAGGGCGGGCCGTCTGTGGCCGTCCGGGGGCCAGACGAGGCCGGGCTGGGCTAGCCCCTTAAGACTTCAAGCTAGAGATTGGGACTATAGACAAGATAAGTGACCTGTGCTTGTATTGCCTTTGTAGTTTACTTATTGGGTCGAGCTCTTGCCTTGGGACGATTGGGGATTCTATGTGAATTTAATATAGCGAATGTTAGCTATGAGTAAAACTAGCCGCGAAGGGGGAATCGTGACACTCAATGCCTATCTCCAACGAGCAGAGATAGCGGTAGGCAAGGAGATCAAATTCGTAGAAAGAAGGCTCTCAACCGACCTGCTTTGCTCACCTTTAATTATGGACCCTGACCCTGTTATTAGAAGTAGTAATATTCCACAGAGACCTAGGCAGGTTTCTTTACACCCCCCAGAAAATGATGATGCTTTGACTACTAACTTAACTAATTCAGCTTGTCCGCTTATAGTTAGCCCCACAGCCTCTCTTCCCATCACCCGTTCCAGATAGTTAAGGGGTGCACTAGGTTCTAAGAGTCGGGACCCCCCGGGGAAAAGGAAGGCGATTAGTGCCCCTTAAGGCCCCAGACATAGTGCAAAGCATGCTAAAAAAGGGAATTCCATACTTGGGTTGGGAGTGGAACACGAGCCAGAAGAAGGCCAATTGACCGTCCCTGTTGTTGTAGGTGGGAATAATCCTGCCATCTTCGACCTAGACGAGAACAGGGGTGCCTTTAATTCAGCACTTCTCACCCAATTGGCGGACAGGTTGAGAGCTTTACTCTCTCCTGTTATGGATAAGCTGGTCTCAATTGATCAGAGACTGGGGGCCCTTGAGGAGCTCTTTCAAAAAAGAACGGTCACCTCAGACTAACAGATCAACTCCTGATGATAGCTCAAATCATGTCACAATATTACCAAGCTCAGGACCAAGTAAAGCTCCAGTGGTCCCGGCAGGGTCAACTACTAATACTGTGGCCTCAGGCACAATAAATAAAACCGGAGTTACGCCCAGGGCCAGAGAACCAGTTGTGAGCAGGGGGAATCTGAATAACGGCCTCACAGATGAACCACCTCTCCATCTCCCTCCTGAGGCATGCCCATACACTATTATTCTGGTTAATGTACCAAAAGTATTAAATGGCAGGCCTGAGAACTGGGTGTCTCTTAAAAATAAAGCCCTTCATTATTTGAATACCAAAACAGTTCTGGGACAAAACCTTTACAAAAATGTTAAGATGGTGAGAGGAGTGCCTTGGGGGGGGGCAGGGGGGGGACCAAGGAAAAACTTTTTGGTGGATTGCAATGTGGTAAACTTCTCATCTCCTGCTCTGGTGGAACATATTTTAAGACAGGCAGGCTCTTATAGGATACATAATGATTCTAATAATGTTCTCCCACTAGGCTTTTTTTATCCACCCAAAAATGCTCTAGGCCGGCCAGGATAGAGATTAATACACAGGTTCCCAATGTGTTTTGCATCCCAACACAAAATAGATATGAGTCCCTTTCTAACCTTGAGGAGAACGATTGACTGGATTACATTTCATCAGAAGACTCTAAAATGCCCAGTGGGACTGTAGTAAACATAGAGACCTCTGGTATAATCTCTCCAGCTAGGGCCCCTCGACCAGGAATTAGGATCCTTAGCTTGAACATTGCCGGGCTAAATAGTAAGGCAAATGACCTTAAGTGGAGGGACTGTCTTACTGATTGTGATATCACCGGGCTCCAGGAATCCTGGGATACTAAAAATACTTTCCTTTTGGATGGGTATGCAGCATTTTGGTCGCAAGCAGTTGCTTCCCCCATGGGGAGGGCGAAGGGTGGACTTTTAACTCTTATCTCATTAAAAACTGAGGGCACTTATACTTAAGTGGAGACAGGTACGCCTTACTGTTTGGCCGTGGAAATTTCAACCAAAACCACTGCTATTTGGCTCATTGTTAATTTTTATAACTCCTTTGACAAGGCCTTTTTTAATGAACATTTAGTCAGTCTATATGAATTCTTAGAATTGTATAATGTTAATAATACAAACTGTTATTCCGTTATAGTGCTTGGAGATTTTCATGTTCATTGTTGTAATGGTAATTGTTATGTCTGGGACAGTTTACGACCAGCTAACCAAGATAATATCCATTTTGAGCACTCCCCGCAGGGATCATATTTAGAAGAATTGGTGGCAGGAAATGATCTGATCCACCCAAATCAAGCTAAGGGGGACGTCCCCACTTTTAGAGGTAAAGGCTCTGGGTTAATTATTGACTATATCTTTGTCAGCTCAAATGTGGCAAACAGGGTTTGCCAGTACAATGTTTCCTGGTCCACTTATAGTGATCATAACCCGGTAACGCTGACCCTGGTAGATGACCTAAAGAAAAAAGATAAATCTAATTTGACAGCTGGTATGTTTGATTTAAGACCCACCGACCAAGCACGACGATTGAAATGGTGCCGGGTGGTGCCTAAGGAGTTCGAGGACAACTTGCTGGTAAAAGTTGGCCATGAAATGTCTACCTGCTTGACAGACGGTATAGTCGGTGAGGAGGTCCTTACGGCCTACAGTAGAATTTGTACCCAGATCGATAGTGATCTTAAAAAAATAGTTAAGGGTCAATCAGGGAACGGGGAGAAATACAACTGTTCAACAGCCCATCGGAAGTTGATGGCAGCATGGAAATCCAACCCTCCTGATAAGGCAGAAGTAGCTTTCCTTAGGAATTTATACAAAATTGCACAAAAAAAGCGGAAAAAGGAAATCAGGGAGGAGGCTTGGAATGAGCTTTCATCTATTGATGTGATCAAAAATTTCGCCATATTTTGGGCTGTGGTTAATAAGCCATTTTTCCAGGACAACAGCAATAGTGAGCTTGACTGTGGTATACAGGAACATGGCTGGCACAGTCATTTTAAACAGGTTTATGATGGGGAATGGATGCCCCCAGGTCCGGACCTAAATATGGAAAAATATTCATTGTCATTTACAGAGCTAGAGGTAACAGAAGCAATAATGCAAATGACGAGCAACAAGGCCCCGGGACCAGATGGTGTGCCGGCAGACCTTTTTAAAGCAAATGTTAAGACCTGGACAAAGATATTGTATAATGTCTTTGTCAACGCTTGTCAACTGGGCCTGCCATCTACATGGGCAAGATCTGTTATCATACCAATCTACAAGAAAGGGAACAGAGGGGATCCGAGTTGCTATCGTCCGATATCATTAATTGATTCCGGGTGGTGTTAAGCCAACTAACTGGATGGCTTGAGGAGACGGGAACACTTTCTGTCGCCCAGTATGGCTTCAGAAAAGGGATGGGCACAATAGATCAATGCCTAAATCTGCAACTACTGATAGGCAAATATGCTGTGGCGAAGAAGGGAGCACTATTTTTGGCCTCCATGGACCTGTCCTCGGCCTTTGATCGAGTAAACAGGTCAAAGCTGTGGTCCAATCTTCTAACTTTAGGCGTAGACAAAAACATCGTCTATTTTCTAGCGGACCTGCACAGGGATTTATCTGCAACGGTGAGGTATGACCAGCAGGGTAATTGTACGGAAGGTATACCAATTTAAAATGGAGTTAGGCAGGGGTGCATCTTGGCGCCCCTGCTTTTTACATTATATATTAACAACTTAGACTCCTTCCTAACTGCCTCCTGTAAAAATATTCCCTGTGCAGGGGAACGCATGATTCCCGCACTCCTATATGCGGATGACGCCGCACTCTTAGCCAGAACGGCAGTGGGACTCCAGTTACTGCTAAACACCTTTTCGGCCTTTATGAAGTCACTAGACTTAAGTGTAAACTTTTCGAAATCACATATAATGGCCATTGGTCAGAGATCCCTAAAGGTCAAAACCCTTTACTGTGAAGGGCATATACTAACCAGGGTGTCGTCGTTTCCATATTTAGGAGTATTATTCGACGACCAAGGACCCTGGGAAACCCAAATTACAGCGAAAAAAACTGTTTTGATCAGAGCCACATCGGCTGTTTTGGGTTTTGCCAGGAAATTAGGAGCTAGGCCAATGAAGGCCCTACTTCAAATATATAGAGCGAAGTGTATATCACTAGCAATGTATGGGGCCGATTTGTGGGGCATTAAAAATATGAAGGCCATCCAGATTGTCGAAGACAGGTTTTTAAAGAATCTCCTAACTGTCCCAAATTCAACAGCCAATTACATCGTCCACCAGGAATGTGGAATTGGCTTTGTTGAAGATGCAATTGCCGTGGCACCCCTACAGAAATGGATAGCTACTTGGCTAAACCCTGATTTAGTGCTAAACCATGATATTTTGAAAGACTGTATGTCACTTGATCGTGGGCTGTGTATACCCTGGCTCAAATACGTCCAGAAGTTGTCAGTTAAGCTGGGCAGACCAGAATTATATAATTCCCCAGAAACATTAGAGAAGTGAGATATAAAATGGTCCAAGGAAACATACCTGCGCATAGCCACCATGGACAGAGAAGAGAGAGAGCTGGAAAAGGTGACAGTAAGGGCCCACCAGCTATGTAAAACAACATTATCCATGGAACCATATCTAGCCTTTGTCACAAATACCAATCACAGAGTTTTATTGATCAGATTTAGATTTGATCAATTTCATTTTCTTCTTGGTGAACAGAAAAGTTGGAAGAAGGTAGTTGACCACGGGCCCTGTACCTGTGATAATTTTTCGGGGCAGGACATCACACACATTAATGTTTTTCTGTGAGCACCTTACTGTCATTAGGAAGTGTTTTATTTTTCCAATTTTAGTTAACAAAGATTTTATGCAAGTGAGATCAGCCCTTCTCTATCAGCAAATGCTGACAAATGAATGGGAAACTTTTAACATTGCTAATTTCTTATCTGCAGCTGTATGAACCCTGAGGAGAATAACCTAATATTTTATAACTATGTATATCTTTATTATTGTGTCAAAATGTAATCAGTCTCTACCATTTTATTTATTGATTTTATATGTATTTATGAGTATTAACTGCATTTTATATATCAAGGTTTTACATTTGCTGACAAAACTTGTTTTTTAGAATGCTTTTATGGTTTGCACATAAACCGAATAAAGATATTTGACTGACTGAATGGTGGAGTTGGGCTTTGCATTGTCCTCCTAGCAGCCACGCACACAATGGAGAGATTAGGTGTGGCTGGATGGGCCATCACTGGCAGGATGGAAGGGAAGAGCTGGGCACAGCCCCACTTATACTTGAATAGATTGTGTCCTGTCGCCACACAAAGGTCCGCATACCCCCTGTAGCTAGTCTGGAGCCAGAGCCAGGAACACAGGGCATCTGCGCACTTCAAATACATGCCTTTAGTAGCTTCTCCCCACTTCAAAGGCACAACTGAGTATAAATACTGGACCTCAGACAGCAGCTCTTCAGTACACTTCTGGAGCTGTGGATACTCTGCCAGAAAAAAGGACTGCTGTACTGCAGAAAGGACTGCAACACTGCTGAACTTTTGTTCTGAAGGAACTGCTGCCCGGCTGCGCTGATTTGCTGCCCTCTTGTCTGGGAGAACTGGACCTGCCACTCTGCCCTTGAACCCAGGACACCAGAGTGACTGCAAGGGCTAGTCTGCTAGCCTCCTGATCTGAGCCTTAGGGACATACAAGGCTCCCCTACATCCAACACCAACCCCTGAACTCAGCTTAAGTGATTCCTTAATCCCCAATGGGGGCCCGTCATGTCTTTCTGGGCTATTTGCTACTGTGAACCGGCCTGTTTGCTCCAAGACCTCGCTACCGACACCACGATTCTGCACAAAACACTGGCAGTTGCCGCTTCATGCTCAATCATCGACTGCTAGCAGGGACTTTCAATGTGAAGCTTCATTGGGGGAGGCCTGGTCATAATGAACAAAAATGACTATAATACAGAATGTAGGAGACTGTTAGGGGATGTGAGGCACTACCAACCCCTACAAAGGGACCCCACAGAAGATCTTAGAGCAGAAATCCTACAACTAGTAGAGACAGCAGAGGCAACTGGGAAAATTTCCAAGCAGGAGGCAGATTACTTAAGTAAAACGGAAGGCAAGATCCCTTACTTCTATATAGTGCCCAAAATGCACAAAGGAAAAATCCCCCCTCCAGGCAGACCAATCGTCTCGGGTATTGGTTCACTGTTAGAACCACTCTCAAGGTACTGTGACTTTTTCATCAAGTCTATCGTACAATCCACATCCACATACTTGAAGGACAGTAAGAATCTGTTGGTACTCCTCAATGAAATCGGAGTGGATGATGAAACCATCTTACTTAGCTTTGACATCGAAAGCTTATACACTAGCATACCACAGGATGCCACCATCAATGTACTCAAAACTACCCTGGAAAGAAACAACTGGGACCATCAAACACCAAAATCGTTCATCCTACAATGTGCCACCCTTGCATTAAAAAGGAATTATTTTGAGTATGAGGGATCACTGTACCTCCAAACTGGAGGTACCTCCATGGGCAGTGTTTTTGCCCCAAGTGTGGCTGGACTATATGTCCACGATTTTGAAGAAAAATTCATCCTGGCAGAGACAAACCCTTTCGCCAACTACATCAAACTCTGGCGACGATACATTGACGACGTCCTAGCTATCTGGCAAGGACCAGAACAAATACTCAGAGAATGTATCACATGGATCAACACCTGTGACCCACATTTAAAATTTACACACTGGTATGACAAACAAAAAATGGTCTTCCTGGACCTAGAAATCTCAAAAGAAGAGAATGTTTTGACATCCACAACCCACTTCAAACCCACTGCCAAGAACAATCTCCTCAGATATGAGAGTTTCCATCCCCGCCCACTCAGAGAAAATCTACCCTACGGGCAATATCTAAGGTTACGGAGAAACTGTAGCAAACTGACGGACTACAAAGCCCAAGCAAAGGACCTAACCAGCAAACTTAAACAACGTGGGTACCCCTCTAGGATCATTGATAAATGCCAAAAAAGAGCCAGAAACCAGCCCAGAGACGTGCTCCTAGAAGACAAAATAGCTCACAATGACCCTGTCCCACTCACCTGTGTCACAACGTATAACAGAATTTCGAACCAAGTGAGTAGGAGCATTAACAAGCACTGGTCCATACTCAATACAGGCATGCTACAATGGAACAAACCACTCTTCTCGTACAAGAGGGCACCCAGTCTAAAAGACAGTCTAGTCAGCACTAGACCAAAAGTGAAACCATCCAACCTGAACCCAAGTGTTACAGTAGCCTGGAACCTCCCACCGGTGACAGGACATTTCAAATGCGGGGATTGCAGTGTGTGTCACCTCACGGAAAACACAAAGACTCTCAACTTGGAAGAAGGGAAGGTCTGGGAACAACGATCACACACAAATTGCAATAGCACAAATGTTGTGTACTTGATCAAGTGTACATGCGGAAAACCCTACATTGGCATGACTACACGCAAAGTCAAGCAACGCATTTGTGAACACCGAAGCACCATACGGTGTAAGAAAAATGCAACCAAATTGACAGATCACTTCCTCGAAGCACACCACACTCCTAACGATATGAGATGGACCATTATCGAACAGATCCCACCCGGACCCAATACACAACATCTCTTATATGAGAAAGAGCAACGTTGGGTCTACAGACTATCGACCCACAAAACAGGCCTTAATGACAATATTCCGTGGGCATCAGTACTTAAATGAATCAGACCTTGAGTGTTACACCATCCGAAATATACCCTTGGGAATAGCGCCATGCAATAGGTTTACCCCATAGGGCAACCCACCTAAAAAGTTACCCGTCTCAGAATGAATGGCCCATTTTCATCACTCCCTTCGTGACACAAAATAAGGTGTCAATATCGAAGTACCCCGCCATTTGGACACCACCTATGGAACGTCTATTTTTCCTTTCCTGTACTGCATAATACCAACTCCTGTCCAGTTCCAACTAGGAACCTAGTCGGAGCAATCGTCACTGACGACCTTTGCACCCAATATGGCACCTGGCAACCCCAATTGAGAATATGCCTATGCACCTAATGACATATGGCAAGTATATACCCCTCCCATTATTTAAATTTGAAGCCAGCACCTTTAACATCCTTTCTTATCATCTATTTAATTTGAACCCTTTATCCTTTCCTGCACTGCATAAACCTACTCCTGTACATTTCCAACCAGTAACCTAGTCGGAGCAATCGTCACTGATGACCTTTGCACCCAGTATGGCACCTGGCAACCCCAATTGACAATATGCCTGTGCACCTAATGACATATGGCAAGCATATACCACTTGTATTATTTAAATTTGAAGCCAGCGCCCTTTACGATCATTCCTATCATTTATTTAATTCGAACCCAGCGCCGTAATTTAACGCCCATCCAGTTGTCCCGCACACCAGGATCAAACTCCATCCTGGGGAGACAATTGTGAACCTGCAAGGCCGCCGTAGCCGATGCAGTCTCCCTGGCTCCCATGACAACGCCCCACGTGTTTGGCATGGAACCCCGCCCTACACGGAAGCCGACCTTCTCTATTTCAGTCCCCGGGCACCCGGTCTCAATGTAGCAGGGCGGCGGACAGAATTAGGTTCACGGCTTCAAACCTCACAACCAAACTGTAAGTAGAATCCTTGTCAGACCAGCCCACAGAACTACGACGGGCACTATTTAACAACTACGGTCCGTAGTTTTTTCCTCAGATTCGGCGCATAGTCCTTTACCGGCCCTCAAAATGATATTCGTGAAACGGCACACTTATTTCGTTTCAGAATACGTTTTAGACCGAGGATTACCGTTCCCTGCCCTACGATGTCTATCAATACCCCACTGAGAGTAAGCCTCATACTACGAACTAAATGTTTGTTTGTCCTACGTTTTTTTGTCAGTGTGTCCAAGTTTGTGAAGTATGACAGTTCATGCACTATCTATTTAGATACAGCCTCGCCCTCACGATTCTGGATGCGAGATATGTTCACGCCACTTAAAATTTGATGAAATACGCGTGAGTTTATAAGAAACATAGTTACCACTCAGCACGCACAATTGATAAGCTTGCAAGATGTGGTGATTATCAACAGCTCAACCACGGCCAATTACAAACACGCCCTCTCACTGAAAAGGCACACCCTACAGTCCCTTTGCGCCCTGACTTTTTGTGACGCCGAGTAATCAGATTATCCTAATGAGAGTGACAGCATGCAGGCACGATCCTGAGACACTGCACAACGTTACAGGCATGTAGTAGTCTAAATTTTGACATTTGTCTTTTCCTTCTTTACAGGTATTTTGATCATTTTTATGCTTACCCATTGCGGCATAAGCTGACACCACAGGCACACTTTTGCCCACGTGTGGTATCCAGAGAGTAGGATCGGGTGCGTCTTTTAGGGGACGCATACCATCCACTCCCCTGGTTTTTTGGTCCTGAAGAAAACCTGGTTAATTAATACCTTTACGGTTGAAACATGTAGACCAGACACACATAGAGATACACGGGTCATAATCACCCTCACTCTATCTCGCCATTGTTTTTAATATTGTCCAGTTGCTTGAAAATAAAAATTCTGTTTCTCACAAGTTAAACCAGGACAATTTTTAACACACCTTTTGTTTATGCACCTTCACTCACAACCTGCTCCACTGTAAACAGGTGTTGTAGCACACCCTGATGGCGCTAGGTCATTAGGGTGGACCCCGATGATGAAGCATGTCACCACTAGGTGGTGAGTGAGGGGTTTCTTAACGAAAGGAGAACTTTCTCACTTTTGTTCAATCACACACCCCATTAGGAATCTTTGATTCCACTGTGGTGGTACTCCTCTCTTTTTTGTTTCTAAGCTTCATTAACACCCATCTGCAGTGACTTCAGGATCTTTACAGTATGCTGGCAGCCTCTACAGCGCTCTCCCTGCGACTTTCGGCCTCTTGCACCATGGATGGGACTCTTGCCAAGGATTTGAGATGGTAAACTTCAGCAGGTGTAGCCCTGTGACTGTAGCTGATCTGCCGATTTCCCATGAGCATAGGAGAGAGAACTACACTGTGGAGTGATACAAGCCACCTACATAACACCTTAAGGACACAACAACTGAATCTCATAAGCTCACTAATCACTCTAGGAAATTAGGAAGATCCATCGTGGTCGGCCTGAAAGTATGAGTGAGTCCGGACAACTGATTATGATGCTTCCCAACATCGTTCGGTCAGATCGTATTGACTTAAATGGGAGCCTGTGTTCCAAATGCAAACATAGGCTCCGGGATACAAG
Organism: Lissotriton helveticus; assembly: GCF_964261635.1. Lineage (NCBI taxonomy): Eukaryota > Metazoa > Chordata > Amphibia > Caudata > Salamandridae > Lissotriton > Lissotriton helveticus. The sequence continues at coordinate 478,362,024 of NC_136063.1, read as the reverse complement.
AGGGGTGGTTGGAGAAAATCTTGCACCCTGTGGTGGGCACTCCATGGTGCCTGCCACATTGCGCATGGTTGGGAAGAGGGGTCCCTTGGGTACCACCATGGGCTACATTCATACACCTCCAAGTAAAGGGGAGCCCGCAACAGGCCCTCAAAGGCTAATTCCAAAAGCTGTTTTATCTCGAGCAAACTGAATCGGAACCACTGTCCGAATCTGTCATCGTAATCGCTCATCCGGAAACTGTGTCCATAGAGCTGTAAAATTCGGCTGCGAAAGACTCCGACTGTCCCAATGCCTTTCGGAACTGATTGGGACTCCCCGTATGGCTTCCGGACTTCGTAATCAGTCATTGGGAAATCTGTACGATTCAGTAGGGTTCCGAATTTGATTCTGCAATACCAAATCCCATCCTGTGCCTTTCCTAACGACATCGTAATTGGGCCCTATGTTTCTAACTTGGTGTGGGACCCTTTTTGTGTAGTGTTTTCACTGTGTTACTGTTTGAAATGTTGAACAAAGCTTTACACAGTACATGTAGGTTAAGCCAGGCTGCTCTGTACCAAGGTACCAGGAGGTTGAGCACATGTTAATTTGAGGTCTCCTTGTGACTCACCCTGCCAAGGATTGTTGTTGCTGATTGACCAGGGCTCACAACCCTGTTAACCAACAACCCAATTTCTTACAGTGGGGCTGTCAAATAGATCTCAAGCTGGGTCACCTAGCATGTAAATTAATATTGAAGCACTGACTGTTAAAAGACCGGTATCTAAAACAAGCGGCACTAAGGAGAATGGCCACATCATTCAAGGACCATATCTCCATTCTACTTAATTTTTACCCACAACAAAGAGGGCATGCACCATTCATCTACAGAATGGAAGTCAATAAGATTGCAGTTAAAAACAGATGTGCATTGCCAGTGAGCGCATTTATTTAGATACAATTTAGGATGCTAACATTTATACTGATCCTGATTTGCATGAGACACATCACCTTGTAAGGGTCTGACACGGGGTGAGACGAAAACTGCATTCAAAGTAAAATTTGTCTCTTCGAGTACCAAATAAGATAAGCTTTTTAGATAATGCACCAGCTACTTCCAGTTTTTTCGTAACTGAGGCAGGGAGTAAGTTCATTAATGTATCTGCAGCTCTGAAGTGGTCCATGTAACCTTTTCCACCGCAGAAAAAAGAGCATATCCAACATGTACTGCTACAATACAGCAATCGGGCCAGAGACATTCATACCCTAAGTTGTAAATGGAATATTTACACCACTACAAGTAAATAAAGTGGAATGTTTATACTTTTAAAAAGAAAATCAAATGGAGCACCGCAATGATCTTTGTTTTATTATCCTTACCGGACTTTGAAAACGTTTATCAAATATTTATCAACAATAATTTTGCAGCAAGAGTGCCTTTAAACAGATTGCGGTGGAAAGGGTTACAGGAATACATTTTGTGTGGGATCACGCTACAGAAATTTACTTAGTAATGCTAAGCCCCATGTATTGAGAGCAAACACAAAGGAATAATTTACAATGGAAACAGAAACATCTCGGGCTGTCGTACTTCACAGAGATCTGCAACCTGGTCATTCTTATCCAAAAGCTTTCCGACAGATAAAGTGGGCTACTGCTGACCAACGTGTGCGATGATGCACAAGGAGGAACTAGCCCTTAAGAAGAAATGGAACAGTATTGTCCGGAAGCAAAACATACTGAGATGACATACGGCAATCAACAAAATCTCCAGTCCGTCGAATCTCCTCCATGGCCCTGTCCACGAGAAAACTATGTGGGGGTCGTTTACGATTTTCTAAATATAGTTCACACGGAAGAAATAAAAGTAAATGAAGTGCTTTATGCCTTCTATTGAATTCCAATGTTTCAGGTAAACAAAAAGCAAATCAACCTCAGATTATTCCATTTGAGAAAACCCAGTGCTTTTATTCTGCCCTGGACATCTGCTTTTTTTTTTTAAGTTTGATTTTATTGAAAAGATAAAGAAAGAGGGAAGAGGGGGAGAAAATAAAAAACAGGAAATGGATACAACAATATAATATAACAGAGTGAGGAATAATAGCTAAAGTAAATACAAACAGAAAATCAGTAATATAATAAAACTTTCATGAAAGGCATATATAACAAGCATGAGGAATGCATGAACATAACATATGTAGATGAATTAGAAATACAATATAATACAATGAACTGTAAATTTGTAATCTTGTAATATAAAGGCAAAAGGAAAATCAAGGAGGTTTAGGCACCTCGACAGTGTTAAGGTCTGGAGGAGCATGTGTTGGGGCAGAAGAAGAAAGATATGTAACCAAGGGAAGCCAAACCAGGTCACGTTTAATTGACAGGGAAATGGGGGAAACATAGCTGGTATCTAGTCTATGATGAAAGCAAACTGCATTCCACCAGGAATGATAGGAGACATTCGCATCTTGCTTCCAATTAGAGGTAATGGTATGAAAAGCCACAGCAATCAAAAGGTCAAGGAGAAGATAATGACGAGGAGACTGGGGAAGTTCTGGTGATAGGGAACCTAGAAAAATTAGTGAGGGGGAGAAGGGGACTTGGAATTGAAAAATCTTCTGGACTTTTTCCCAAATGAGTTGCCAAAATTTGGAGATAGGAGGGCAATCAAACAGCATGTGTTTGAGATCTGCAGATGGACATGAGCACGACCAACAAGTAGGGGGGGAGTCTGAAGAAAAACGGGATAAGGAAAGAGGGGTGAATAGAGTCCTGTGATAAATAAAATATAACGTTTGAGTAGTATTAGCAGCTCTAGAGGTCTTATGAAGTTTATTCCAAAGTTTGTCCCAAAGAAGTACCGACCAATCCTGAGAGAGATCAGATTCCCAGGCAGTTTCGATCCTAGATTTTACTCTATCAGAAGAAAAACGAAAAGAATCATAAAGAGCAGAGGCGGAAGGAGTGGATTCTAAAAGTAGGTGAGTGGGTTTGCGGTCTAGAGGAATATGAGTTGAAGATGGTAAAGAGCGGAGATAAGTGATCAGGACCGGATAAAGAGCATTGTATTGTGATCGAGTGGAAGAGGGTAGCAAGAAAGAGGACTGAAGATCCGTGAAGGAGAGAGGAGAGCCTTGGGAAATTAATTGAGAGACCCAATACAATCCTCGAGAGTGCCAGGACTTCCAAAAGATGGTGCGGTTACGGATTTTGAGAAGAGAATTATTCCAGATCGATTGTTCGTGAGTAGAAACAAGAGAGGGATAAGAGGAGGTCAAATAGGGTAAGAGGAGATTGCGAGAGAAAGAGATAACAGGTGTGAGAAGACGGGCTGGGGAAGATGAGAAGGACAAGAATTGGCGAAAGTTAAAAGGAGAAATAAAGGAGGATTCTATAGTTAGCCAGACGGGGGGGGGGGTAATAACGAAGGTCTTGAGAAAACCAGCGGACAGTTTGCTTCATAGAAAAGGCACGATGATTTTCTTTAAAGTTCGGAAAGCGCACACCAGACTGAGATTTGTCTTTACATAAGGAGGCAAGAGCTATCTGAGGGCGCTTACCATTCCACAGAAATTTCAATAATAAAGAATCAATCTTTTTGAAGAAAGAAATCGGAATGCGCAGAGGAAGCATAGAAATGGTATAAAGAAGAAGAGGGGATAACATCATTTTTATGGAATTAAGTCTCCCCCACCAGGACAGAAAAAGTGGATGCCAACGTGAGATAGCGGCATCCATTTTTTTGTAAATGTAATCAAAGTTTAGTTTGAGAGTGTCAGATAAGAAAGGAGAAACCAAACACCCAGATATTTGATTTTGGAAGGCTGCCAGGAGAAACCAGTTTGAGAAAAAAGATGTTTCTGGCACATAGAGTTTAGGGGGAGGATTTCGCACTTATCGGCATTGAGGCAATAACCAGAAACCGCGGAGAAAGGAGAGACTTGTTGAAGAAAGGAAGGGATGGAGGAAACAGGGTCAGAACAATAAAAAAGGATATCGTCAGCATAAACTGAAAGTTTGACCTGATGAGAACCAAATTGAAATCCCTGTATACTGTTATCCAGACGAATCTTAGTAAGGAAGGGCTCCAAGGCTAAAACAAAAAGCAAGGGGGATAAAGGGCAACCTTGTCCAACACCTCTGTGTAAAGAGAAATAATCCGATGTCATCCCGTTAACAACAATGGAAGCCTGAGGGTTAGAATAGAGTAAAGAGATGATAGAGATGAATTTGGGAGGGATGCCAATCCAACGCAAAGCCTGAAACATAAAATTCCATCCAATCCTGTCAAAGGCTTTCTCCGCGTCCAATGAAATGGCTGCAAAGGGAAGATCCAGAGAAGAAGCTTTACTAAGAATGTTAAGGAAAACACGTGAATTGTCGGATGAAAGACAACCCTTAACAAAACTTGATTGTTCAGGACCAACTAGATTGGGTAAAAGGGGATCCATACGTAAAGCTAGAATCTTAGCAAGTATCTTGTAGTCGGTATTACCAGGGATATCGGTCTGTAATTTTTGCATAGAGAGTGATCTTCGTCCTCTTTGGGGATTAGGCAGATTAAAGCTTGTTGGAATGAACCATGGGAAGAGCCTGCTGAGAGAAAGGATTGAAATAAGAGTAAAAGTTTTGGAAGAAGGAAAGAGGCGAAATGGCTATAAAATTTGATAGTGAGCCTTACCATGGCATAGTTTAGAGACGGTGAGGGAAATTTCAGAAAGTGAAATGTCCTGTTCCAGAGAAGTGAAATCAACATGAGAAGCCGGAGGAGAGGGAAGAGAGTGAAAGTAAGAGAGAAGATCCGAAGATTCCGGGACCCGTTCAGGAGTGTAAAGGGTGTCATAAAATTGGACAAATTCAGTGAGGATGTCTTTATCTTTAAATCTAGATTCTCCAGAGGGAGTCTTTATGGAATCAATCTTTGTACGTTCCTTTCTGATTTTTAAGTAATTGGCTAGAAGTTTCCCCATTTTATTTTTACCACCATAATATCGGGAATTACATTTTAACAAAAGGTTAGAGGCAGCATCGGTAGTGAATTTATTAATTGAGATTTTCGCGTCAATAAGTTTTTTTAGGGAGAGTTCACATTTAGAAGAATAGTAGGCTTGTTCTAAATGTTTAATATCCGCTAAAATTTTATTAGATTTGAGCTCCCTGAGTTTCTTCTTTCAAGCCACAAAATTAATAATAAAACCTCTAGAAGCTGCTTTAAAAGAGTCCCAAACCATAACAAAAGATGAGTCAGGGGTATGATTAAGGAGAAAAAATTCAGTGGCAAAAGCAGTAAATTCAGAACAAAAAGTAGGTTCCAAAAGTAAAGCGTTGTTGAAACACCATCTGCCAGAGTGCGGGGAAAACGGAAGTAGGTCGAGGTCTACAAAAACTGGAGCATGATCGGAAAGCAAAATGGAGCCAATTTCAGATCGAATAGCATGCTGGGACAGGGATTTGCTAAGGAAAATATGGTCAATGCGGGGTTGTGATTGATGAGGAGGGGAGAAAAAACTGTATTCTCTAAGGTCTGGATTACACAGCCTCCAAATATCTACCAGAGCATTGTTTTGAAAAGCGTTAACAAATTGGGTGTGCATTTTGGAGGGAGCAAATTTGACTTTTGAGTGTCGGTCAAGGAAGGGATCCACGACCTGGTTACAATCCCCTCCGAGAAGGATGTAATCACCAGAGAGGGAGGACAACTTGGCAGAGATAGAGGGCCAAAAGGATCGGTCAATTCCGGTAGGGGCATATACATTAAAAAGGGTGAGGGGAATATTGTCAATAAGAAGTGTAACAATAACCCAACGGCCATCAACATCACATTCGTGAGAAATTGAGGAAACATTTAACTTTTTATGCAACAAAATCACAACACCATTCTTCCTGTTAATTGTGGGGGAACAAAGAGCATGACCCACCCAACAACGCTTAAGCTTCAAAGCTTCTGACTCTGAGAGATGAGTCTCCTGTAGGAGGGCAACATCCGTCTTGAGCCTTGCCAAATGCGATAAAACCCTTTGCCTTTTTATAGGATTGTTTAATCCTTTAACATTCCATGATGTAACACGAAAGGAAACGGCATAGAGAAAAAGCTAACAGCAACATGCTCGTTTAATGCATTTAAATAAGCTGAGAGAACTGAGAAGAAACATGAACCTAGTAATGAGAAAGAAAGGATATGAAAAGAAGAAAAGAGTGAAAAGATAGAAAAGGTCAAGGATGAGAACAATACTGAGTCCAAAAAAGAAGAAAGAGGAGCAGAGGAGAAGAGAATAAAGAAGAGAAGATGAAGAAAAGAAAAGTTGAGAAGAGTCCAAGAAAAGAGGAATAGGAAAGAGGACAGCAACAATTACGATCAAGAAGACAGTACATGTCCAAAACGAACGACTGAAAGACATACTTACGAAAACGAAAAAAAAACAAAACAGAAATGGGGGATGGTGGTGGCAGGAGACGACGACGACAACATCCAGAGCGAACACCAAACCTCAATTACTATGACATCAAAGGGCAGCACGAGGAAATAGTAAGGTAAACCAGGGTGACGAGGAGAAGGGGAATACCTGTTGAAGGAAGAGAAACATTAGGATAAATGCATGGGTTTGAAATAAACAAGAAGAGAGATGGGTTGAACAGTAGGTGTACAAAAGAGGAAAGGCAAACATAATGACAACAGTAGGTACTTCATAACATCATCAGTGCGAACGATGAGAAGACCAGAACCATATTATAATGAGATCAAAAAGAAAGTTAACAAGACCAGTCAACCGGGCTTGGATATATCCATGACATCCGGACCATGGTGGCGAAGAAAAGCTTGTAGGGCCGCAGGTGGTTGTTTTGTCTTTATAAGTAACCTTAAAGAGACAAGGATGCAAGAGACCATATCTAGCATTAAGGGCTCTGAGCTGCGGCCTCATGTCCAAGAACTTCTTCCTGCGTTCCGCGGTGGCCTTGGAGACATCCTGCGATAGGTGGAGACGAAGACCCTCCCATGTGATCTGCTTCTTGAATTTGGCGGATGAAAGGACCTGTAGGAGGTCAGTATATTGGAGGAACAGCATGATAACACCTCTAGGCTTGGTATCGATCTTAGGACCAAGACGATGAGCTCGTTGAATGTTGATGGAAGATAGGGGCGGAGCGTCTAGGATCTTGGCAAGGAAGGACTGGAAGAAGGTGGTAGGGTTAGACCCTTCTGAAAGTTCCGGAAGGCCGTATAAGCGTAGGTTGTTCCTACGATTCCTGTTTTCCAAATCCTCTGTCTGTCGTTTAAGTAGTAGTATTTCCGCCTCCATGGACGGAATATAGGAACAAGAGGACTGCAAGGAATCTGTGGATTGTTCCAAGGTGAGAACACGCGTATCCATAAATCGCTTGAATGCACGCAGCTCTTCCAATATGAGATCCATAGAGGAGGGAGAAGAAGAACTCCCAGGAGAAGGTGGGTCCTTTTTCAGGCGCTTAGAAGAAACTAAAGAGGATGACGCTTTACTTCCGGTGGAAGCCTTAGGAATGGCTCCATGTGCGGAGTCAGATTTTGATGACCGACCCTCTTCCATGTCATGAATAGGTGAGTCGGAGTCTGAACCGATCGGCACTTTAGATGAGGAGTTGAGCTTCAAATTGCGAATTTTGCCCATGAAAGCTCAGAGAAGCAATTAAGAGGAAGCAGTGAGTCAAAGGGAAATAAGCAGGTGTCTAGGCACAGTGTAAAAAGAGCAAAATGCAGGCACTTTAATAGTACAAAAAGATAAGGTTTAGCAATAATCCATGGGTGCCTGAGAGAAATGCAAGTTCCGCAATGTCATGTGATGATCATAAGAGGGCACTGTCACAGCCGGGAAGACAAAGCTGAGTGAGCCATAGCGTAAATGAAAAGTTCACGTGAATTGCTTTGCGTAGTATGGAAGGAGCGAAGTGTAGGCAGCAAACAATGATGAGGGGTTGCAAAAAACACGCTAAAAGAGCAAGCAACGTTAGTCAGAGAGACCTTGTGGAGAGATGAGGGAGTCCACAAAATGGCAGACGGAGCCACAAATGCTAGGTTGCACCAAACGCAAAGGAAAGGAAATGTCCGGAAGCCACACCAGGCTGGAACGAGGGCTCACCTCTTATGCAGGGCCGTATTCAGGATATTGTCTGAAGATGCGGCATATCAGGAACTTCTCAGCCGGCCGCGGTGAGGAAACGCGGCCGGCGCATAAAATGGCGGCTGCAATCGCCAGAATCGGCAAAGTAGGAACCCCCAAGTCTCAGGCGAGTTTGGTGGCACCGACGGAGAGTGCGGGGCCTCGTATACCTGAGCACGGTCCAGGTGAGGTGAGGTCCAGTCCCCTGTCATGCTGGATCACTTTGAACGTCCACTGACTAGGAGGATGAGTAATTGAACAGTAGGTACAGGTTGTATCGTTCCTACTTTGAAACTTTGTTGTGCTTTCACTATTGTTTTCACACACATTCCAACAGTAGCAACTTTTTGAGAGCAGTGGCCCTGATGAATGCCAAGGGACTCTATGCCCGGTAGGCAGAAACATGTTGGCCCGTTTTGCGATAGTCATTGTTCCATACTGTTGTTTGCGCTGTTCCTATTTTAGTTAGGGGATGTGCCTAGTTTCTATTAAAGTTGTTGTTTAGACATATCACCCTATTTTAGATTCACCACCTTTTCTGTTTTGTTGCACTGTACTTTATCACCTTTTTGAGCCATCACTATCAGACCAACAATTGGTAGTTCCAATTTTGACTGTGGACCATATCCAGTACTCACCTTGACTGTGTGGCACGAGGTCTAGATGATCCAAGGACCCGCCTGGTCACAGTGTGAACGACCAAATGATAGGACTGATCACTTGGTTTTTTGATGGTTACTCACAAACAATATGTGTACTGGATCTAGTCTGACCAGTTCTTGATTAAGTCTTTGTCATTCTCATTCTTTGGTTACTTACACATTTGTTTCTCCTTCTCTTTCTTATATTACTATATGGTGACTGCAGCACCATCTGTCATAAAGATAGATTTGACAGTTTAGCCAGCTAGTTGCCTGGCCCATAGACCTCCTAGGTTCTTGCTTGTTATTTATGTGTTGTTACTGGGGAAGTGAACCAGTAGTAGGTCTCTAAAAATCCTTTCCCTTTGACCCTATCCTCCCGGTTTGTTTTTTGGATATGTACAGAATAAACGTGGGCTCTGCTCCCCACTATCTAAGTGCTTTGGTGCAACACTATCACCCTTCACGCATACTTCGATCTACGAATCAATTAAAATTTCAGGTGCCGAGAATCAAATGAACCAGAATGGGAGGACGCGCTTTTGCTTCCTGGATCCCTCCCTCTGGAACTCCCTTCCTATCCATTTACGCCTTGAAAAGCAGTGTCTTAAATTTCGTAAACAGTTGAAAACTTGGCTTTTTAATCAGTAAAACTTCTATCCTCCCGTTGGCCCTTGCCTCTTATCTTGCATTGTCCGTAGGTGCCGGGAAACCTCCGGGTAGCTGTGCGCCAAATAAATTAAATAAATAAATAAATAAATCCTAATTTCCTAGAATGGTCAGTGAGCCTATGAGATTCAGGCGTTGTGTCATGAAGGTGCTGTTTAGCTGCTTTGCATCACTCCACAGTGTAGTTCTTTCTCCTAAGCTCATGGGGAATGTCTTGGGGTGTGTTGTGTGTATTTTCTCGGGAATAGTCAGCCTTACACTATTTTGGAATAAGGGTGTTTAAAGTTCCTGTGTATCAGTTAAATATTGCCTAATCATGGACATACAGTTATTTTTTCATTTGATGAAGTAATAAATACTTCAAAAGTTTTCAATTGTTGAAATAGACTTGGTTTCTTCGGATCCATACTATGGTGTGGCATTTGTATGATCGTCCTGATAATGAAAGAAATGCTTGATCTGATAGAAAAGTGTGCTTGCTGTTTACATTCTTCGAAGAGGAACTGGGCCAGTTATGGGCGTTTGAGTGACTATTGAAGTTACAAAGACCCTTTGTATAAGTGATGATATAAGATTACCCTCTGGACGCTGCAATGGCTTTGTTTTGACTCTACATCGCCCTATTTATTTGATTCAACTGTTTAATTATTTCCCCGTCTTAGCTGTGGCCAGACTGCTTCAATCGTTTCGCAGTGTCAATTAACTGGAAATAAATAAAACAACTAATAATACATATATACGTGGGGGTTTGCGCCCCTTTCTCCAGTCATTGCTCAATTGCTGTCTTAGACTGCCATTCACGTGTTGGCTCACTCACACACAGCCCCTCCAGCCATGTGTTTGAAGCCAGTGTAAATCATATTTTGATTAGCCCACTGCATAAATATTCCATGTTCGCCGCGCCAGGCAGTGTGAGTGACAGCAGTTTTCAGGATTGGTTTCTGTATCCACAGGCGAAGAAGTCCGTCTACAGTCACCACCACTACACACCAGCGCACCAGGGAACTGTTATGTGTCACGCATGTAGCGAGGTTGGGGTCAAGAGCTCTGTATATTAAAGATCAGAGCAGCTATTAAAACACCAATATCAATGGCACTTCAAGTTTAATTTATTTTAGACCATTGGCCTTTAAGTAAACTGTAATAAACCCCCTAATTGGGCACAACTCATACGGATTGTAAGACTGATTCAGCTGCTCCCAAAGAGCATTTTGTGAATATCTGTTACGCATTATCAAGGACTCACATCTGTCAGACACCCATGGGGGAGTTCTGAATAGTGAATGTTGACTCCCAGTGTGCCATAAAACTAATACATTCTAATACATCCGTTTTATGTATTGAATTTAATAATATTCTGGGCAGAGATCAATAGATCAAATTATTGATGAGTTTCTACAAATCCAGATTCCAGAACCTTATCAGACAAGGATGCAATCCACTCAATCATCACTACGACACCCGTGCCCTATACACAGACAAAAGTGCACCGATCTCTGCTCCAGATGTAAGACAATCAGCATAAATCAGTAGAATTCACAATCTAATCTGCTGGCCTTTTTGCTTGGTAACGTGCCATGCCATACATGTACTACTGTTTTCCCATACGTATTCCAAGGTCTTTCTTTGCTGTCCATGGCACCAAGACACTGGGTGGCATATTTACAAGCCCCTATCGCCACCACAATGTCACTTTTAGTGACGTTGTGGTGGCAATAGGGGCTTCACCTTATTTACAAGGCAGCGTAAAGCCACTTAACGTGGCTTAATGTTGCCTTGTAAATAAGGCACCCTTTTACACAGTACTTAGAGTGAAAAGGGAGGGCATTGGGTGTTGCAGTGGGTGTTACACCGAAACACCTATTGATTTTGTCGATTCCCCCAATTTACAAGGGTGGCATATATAGGAGGCAGCGCCAAAATTTAGACCAGGGAAAACCAGTTCTTAACAAGGAGAAATGCTTTATTTCTCCTCCTTTGTGCTGAATCCATGTGTGGCGGGTTGTGCAGCATACATAGAAATAGCAAATTGCCATTGATTGTTTATGTGCAGGAAGGTGACTCTTCCTGTACATAAACAATCAAAAAATAAATGACGTTTTGCAACTTCCGTCTATGTGTGCTGCATCAAGGAGCACAAACAAAAGTTGAGAAACGTCACTTAGAGATTGTTTATGTGCAGGAAGGGAGATCTTCCTGCACATAAACATTCGTCCCTTCAACGCAGACACCCTTCACAATGGTGCAAGGGTGGCTGCTTTGGCACTAGGCTGCTAATTGCGGTGCCAGCGCAGAGGGAAACGCTGCACCATATTCTTGTAAATATGGTACAGCCCTCCGTTTCTGAAGTGGCAGAGTGCGACATTAAACCAGGAAGGCTAACACCACACTCCGTCACTTTGTTGTAAATATGCTCCAAGGTGTCACTCCGAGAAGCTGAATATGTCTTCACATCCAGTGTACTCATGTACACATTAAATGGCTGCTTGTTCCATTGTGCCCGGGGCAACTTTGACTGTTCTGGATACTTAAAACGTCATTGAATGATTAGCCGCTTGCCGTGGCATTGCTGGAGGTAACAGCTAATCAAAGTTGCTTCAACTTGTTTTGCTATTCTAAAGTGGCTTAGGAAAATCCTCTGAATGCTTCCCTCTGCCACTCAAAAAACTGTCATCCAGGCCTTGGTAGTATCCAGATTGGACTACGGTAACGTACTCTATCTGGGCGCTGGCAAGGAAGTGCTCCGCAAGCTTCAAGTAATTCAGAACTCCGCTGCAAGACTGCTCTGCCAACTTCCTAGAACGGCTCCCACTTCTGGTGTACTTCGTGAACTTCACTGGCTGAGAATTGATAATCGCGCCAAATTTAAAACCCTCTGTTATATGAACAGAATAAACATGGGCTCTGCTCCCCACTCTCTAAGTGCCTTGGTGCAACACTATCGCCCTTCACGCTTACTTCGATCTTCGAATCATTTAAAATTTCAGGTGCCCAGAATCAAATGAATTTTGTAAGGAACAACAGGAGTATGACCCTTAAACCAGGGTGGGATTAGGGTAGAAGGATACAATGAACAAACAATATCCCACGAGGTATTAATGGACAGGCAATTAAGTATGTATGCCAAAAGCATTACTGACAATGAAGAAGGAGACTCAATTTAGTTATTAGAAAGTGCATATAGCATCATATATTCAAATAATAAAAAGGGAATACAGTTATAGCAGCACTGTATAGACAAAAATCAGGAAACAACCCAAATTGCACTTGGTGCTCAGTGTGTGTTGGTGACACAAGGTGGCGACGCAAGTGACAATGGTGCACAGAAAAAAACGGCGCAGGTTAAGTGAGTGAGATAATGTACAGTGTAATGAGAAGCAATGGCTAAAATACATAATTTAGTCAGATAACAAATGATTTACAATTGATAATTCAAGTAAGCCATTGTAGGAGGTTGCGCCAATGATTGCGCGGTGTGTTGTCGATGAACGTTTTGATCCACTTTAGTTGGGATTGTCTTCAGGACGGGGTTGCGGTGAATGAACGTGCTGTCAGAGCGAGCTTGGGGGTAGTCTTCTGAGTAGAGCGCGATGTGGCAGCAGCTGCGTACCTTGCCCCCGGATTCATTCCAGTCCGTACTGGCCGATCAACTTAGCCACAGCTCGCTACAAATTGAACCCCCGTGCCCGGACCCGGCACCTTCCGCTCCGAGGATCCTCCTCGGGACACAACATGCCGCAATCTGGACAGATCGGCCCATTCCGGCTCCCATTCAACCGGAGCAACTTAGTCAGCTCCCTCGCTTAACCTTTACCACAGAGGGGCATTCTCTCCCAATTGACTACCCCCAAGCTCGCTCTGACAGCACCGTTCCTTCACCGAACCCCCGCCCTGAAGACGATCCCAACTAAAGTGGATCAAAACGTTTGTCGACAACACACAGCGCAATCATTGGCGCAACCTCCTACAATGGCTTACTTGAATTATCAATTGTAAATCATTTGTTATCTGACTAACTTATGTATTTTAGCCATTGCTTCTCATTACACTGTACATTATCTCACTCACTTAACCTGTGCCGTTTTTTGCTGTGCACCATTGTCACTTGTGTCGCCACCTTGTGTCACCAATATACACTGAGCACCAAGTGCAATTTGGGTTGCTTCTTGATTTTTGTCTATACAGAGCTGCTATAACTGTATTCCCTGTTTATTATTTGAATATATGATGCTATATGCACTGTCTGCTGCATAAATACCATTGAAGTTAAGGACTTTGCATTTGAGATTTCACAAGTAAGTTCAAAAACTGTTGTATAAATGTGTTGTTTGTTTGATTGGGGGCATGCACCAGGATTTATTTGTACTTTTATTTAATTTTTACAATGTATTGTGGTAGGAAATGTTCCCTCTAATTATTTTCCTCTGTGTGCGGCAGAGTAAGGTCTCTGTGCGCTGCAGCCAACTCTATGTGCGCCAAGAACCTGACCGCACATGTAGACCAGGGCTTTGAGTGGGATGAAAAAACTATGGGGTCTCCCAAAGGGGCATAACCAATGCAATTAAGGGTGTGGCTTAAAAGCAATTAAGCTAAAAATATGTGCATCGCATAGTGTTTCGCCCGACTGATATTTTGCTGCTTCTGTCATTGCATCCAGATATATAATACATGTAACATGACACTTACAAGAAGCCAGGACTATTGGCTTTGTCAATGGTTGTTTTTTGTATGAAGTTGTATATAATATTGAAAATGCTTCCACTCTTGTGGTAGAGGCTGTGGCTTAGTGCTCGAGATGTCGATTTAGGAGATGGGTTTTAAGTCTCGGGTCAGCTTAACATTCTGTGTTTCTAGGCAATCCAATTAATCTCCCTGTGCACACCAAAAACAAAATAATAATAATAAATCATGTAACGTGGTAGAATACTTTTGGGTTGAGTTTGCACTATATAAAAACTTGCTGCATTTCTTTTCTAAATGCGAGGTAGAACCCATAGCAGATGGAGAAAGAATGAGGAAAATATAGGGAAAGAGAAAGGGAGGGAAGAAAGGAAGAATGAAATATAGGAAAAATGAAAAGAAGGAATAAACCGTGACAAGAAGGAGAGGCCAATAAAAGGATGGATGCAAAGGTGAAAGGTTTGAGAGATGGAAGAGTAAAGTTATATTTGCATGGGTGGGTGCACGTAAGAATGGATTGAAGGATGAATGTTTAGATAGATGAGTGGAACCCTGAATGAAAGCTGTGGGTGAAATGATGGAATGATGGATGGATGGATGGATGGATGGATGGATGGATGGATTGGTGGATGGTTGGGTGGTGGATGGTTGGGTGGATGGATAGATGGATGGATAGAATGGTAAAGGAAGGATGGATGGATTAGATGAAAAGACAGATGCATGGGAGCATGAAGACAGAGGTGAAATGGACGCTGGATGAAAAGGCTTAAAGGGTGGCAAGATTAATAGCTAGAAGGAGGGATAAAAGGACCTCTTCTAGGGAGGACAGGCCTTACTAGCTTCACTCTCCTGATGGCATTTAATGTACCAATCGAATTGGTGGGGGGTTAGTTTGCTTTTTGACTACCACTGTGTCCATAATACATCTTCGACAAACAGCTAAAGGCTGTCTATAGGGGAGACCTGGAAAGTCATGGCAAGGGAAAGGTTTAACGTTAGTGGCCCCTAGGCTCAGGGGCATAAGGGGCCCACAGCACCTCAACTACATCTCTCTTTTACTACCAGATGACGGTTCCAGGAGTTCTCTTACCTCCTTGCAGAACGGTGCCAGTGGGGGTCTCTCTTTACCACTGTAAACTGTCACTTCAAGCTTTGTGGTGCTGATTACACCGAAATGTATTTTTTATTGCAACCACAACGTGGCAGTATCTATGAATAAAATCAGCTGTGAAAGATGAAATAGTGAGAGCCAAGCAACTGGTTTATCTGTTATAAAGCCACTAAAAACAACTAGAGAGAATATTTTACAAAATGTTAGGTTAGTTTCTAAGCAAGTCAGTAGGAGTGGAACAACTGAAGCGCCACATGTTGGGCCACTAGCCGCTAGACTGCCCCTCAAATACAAAGTGTGTCCCCACTGATTTAATGCAGAAAAGTCACATCCCAACACCGGGATCTGATCAGTATCGGTGGCACCGGCAGGGACGGGGGATACTTTATAGTAACTTTAGAACAGTATGCACATCTCTTCCAGGCACTTGCTCCTGGCATGTATCAACCTTTACTTTTCTATTAAAACGTCTGTTTTTATTTGAATTATTTTATATAGCGCCTGCCCTGCTACAAAGCAGTTTCAAGAGGTGTGACTATGCACAAATCGAACAATCCCCTCTTTGGGAAGATGTCTAACAGTGTGGGTTCCGCTTTTAGAGGTCAGTCCGGGTCAGAGAGGCAATGTTCAGCCGGACAGGGGGCTTTGGCACCAAACCCTTTTCCCGCGGCTGCAGGGCACGCTCTGGACAGAACAGGGCACCTGGACACCACTTTTATTCTGGTCAAGGAAATGTTGTCAGCCCTCTCTGGACCAAAGATGAGGCAGGTGTCCTCCTCTTGGGTACACCACCGTTTGTGGCATCATTAGCTGGGAGGACAACACAAACTTTCCCAGGCAGTAGCCCGAGGAGGGAACAAGAGGCGGTAGGGTAGTGGAAGACGGTCAGCCTCCAATCAAATATAGTAAACACAATAGAGACCGCTCCCAGTTAGAGACCAAATTAGATTCACAATGAGGTGCCTTGTGAAAGTGAGGCATCTCACAAAAAGTGATAGACTGGCATCACACACCACCAGGTGTAATGCCTCATCATCTGCCAGTCCTCGCCCTCCAGAAACCGTGTTTTGTGGAGGGCAGGCATGCACCTGAAGACAGGGATGCACTTCTAAGTGAGTGGGGGCCCAAAAGGTGAAAGTTAAAAAGCCATCACAGTACACCCATAAATCCTTTATTCAAAAGGGAGACTGTGTGGAATTAAAATGGAAGGTGCGGTGAATAGGGGTCCTATCATCCCGTCACCGCTGTGAGATTATTTTTAAGAAAGAGGTCAACATGTTTCTGCCAATTGTCCCTGTGGGTACGTGGCTTTCATCAGGAGCAGAATAAAGGGGGGATCCAGTCTTACCAAACGTTGTTGGCAGTACCACTGTGTGGGTGTGAACATTTATCACTCTCCACTGGCTGGGTCCATTGACCGGTGATAATATGTAAAATTAAAAAGCTTATTATTGACAATTTGTGATCAATAAAATTTGCGATCACTTGACCTCATGCCATGCCTATGTGTCATTTGTACATATTTCAGGTTCAAAGTTCAAGGGTATTATGATTGTTATGTGCAGTGGCGTCACTAGAGTTGGTGTCACCCAGTGCGGGTAACTCATGGTGTCACCCCCTCATGACTTACACAGGGACTAAAATGCACATGGCACTCGCGTGTCATGTGCAGCTACACACATGTCCTGGACAGTACCAGACACACACACTACGCATGGCACCAGTCTATCCTTGCCCAGTTAGACACAGGTTTACTGGCAGCACAAGAACCCTACATGCCCCTTCAGGGCTACACTGTTTCCGGGCATAGCATGTTACGTCTGCACGGACTCAGGAAGATGCGCACAGTAACTTATGGAAACATTACACCCACGTGCAACTCATAGTCAGTGAGCAGTACGTTACACTTGCATACAATAGCGCATCTACAGACCAAAGCAGTTTACTGGATATATCGCACGCTCAGACACAAGGAGCACAGGCTGTAATCGTCAAAGGGCATACTTTCAAACACAGCGAAGGGAAGAATGGGGGTGCCACTTACCAGCTGCAGAGGAAGACAAGCGTGCACCTGGCGCTGCAAAACCCTGGTTCACTTCCCTGGGTCGGTTAGCCAGAGTTCAGCCTGCAGGGACTTCTTTTTCCTTTGGTTTTCCTGAAATGATTCCTCTTGCCCGCATCGCAAGAATCTCAGGGGCGGAATCCATCCTCCCCTTTCTTGGTGATGGGTCGGGTAAAATGTTTGAGGCCTTGGAGTGTTTAGCATGCCACTTTTCTCTTGTAACACACTGTTTGCTACCTCTCACATTTGTTTGCTTTAGATACTTGCACAAGTGCCACCATTGCCTACGTAGCGGTTGTTCTTGTGCTTGAGTGTCTGCCATATTATGCAGTATTGTACTGTTTTCTCTTGTAACCTGCACATGTCACTTTTTCCTCCTGTATTGCACCGTTAGCTACCAACCTCATGTATTTTGTTTGCTCACAATTGTCACTTTTACCTCATGTAACTTAACGTTTGCTTTGTAATTTGTTCACTTGTTATTTTCTAATCATCATGTATCATTATTAGAGTTCCTATTGTGAAGCGCTCTGACGCCTTCGGGTAAAGTCCGCGCTATATAAAAAGTAATAAATAAACTTTTTGGGGCTCGAGGATCGGCTACTGCAGGAAGGGTTGGGGAAGGGGCCCTCTGAATGTCTCCCCCAGGAGCGTTAGGAGAGGCAGGACTCGGAGAAAGCCATCCATCACTGTGGAGACCGGCAGGGGCAGCGCTGCCTCTGCTTCAGTATTCCGCCTCCCAGAAGAATATGCTGCTCTGTTCTCCGACTGCGAAGGGCAGGAAACAGGAGCCCTCGTTGCCTGGCACGATGAGCCAGGAGGCCGGGCTTCTGAAAAGCATTAGCAGCCCGCGCTGTTACTTGTAAAGAAGCATTTGGATTGTTAAAACATCAGGTCGGAGCTACGTCACGACGTGAGTGACGTTTCGAACGTCATTGACGTCCGGATGCTGCAGTGGTAGCCTAATTAGGACAAGAATCCTGGCCGGCAGCCGGGTAAGGTTTGACTGACAGAAATATTATTTTGCAATTTGGTGTCACGGACTCTGTGAAACCAAAATGCAAAATAATATTACTGTCAGTCAAACCTTACCCGGCCGCCGGCCAGGATTATTGTTGCCACGGACCACGGTGTCACCCCTTTTAATGGTGTCACCCGGTGCGGTCCGCACCCCCCGCACCCCCCTAGTGACGCCACTGGTTATGTGTACAGCGATCAAGGGGTCTACCTGAATCGCAACGGAATATAGTTATCGTGACCCCGACCACATAACAGACCTTTGCACTTCTGGAACCACGGCTCATGGGTACTGTTCTTCAATTCATTTGAAGCCACGGTATGTCATCATTCAAGCCGTTTTTTGAGGTATTGAGTCTATATACCCATCATGGGGCATGACTATAAAAAACGGTTTCCGCGGAGCCATTGCATCGCCGGGGAGGTGGAGAGATGCATACCGTAGGTGATCAGACGGAAACTATTCCTTGAACCAGTGAGTCTTAAATTTCGGTTTTTAAATGGCTCGCAAGTACAACAGCATTTTCCCGGAAACTCCCCCCTCCCAAGGGGCAAATCGTCCTTCTTAAAGGGTAACACATACAACTTGGAAGTCTTTCCAGTTTTCGGCATAACTACTGATCACTGGTCCCTCTCCCTTTTTCCCTTTTTCCCTTACTGAATCAAATTACATAGGATTAGATTAGAAAGTGGATTAATGTATCCACAAACCCTCAGACCAAATTTTATTGATCACAAATTTTATTGATCACAAATTGTCAATAATATGCTTTTTAATTTTACATATTATCACAGGTCAATGGACCCAGCCAGTGGAGAGTGATAAATGTTCACACCCACACAGTGGTACTGCCAACAACGCTTTGTAAGATTGGAGCACCCCTTTATTCTGGTCCTGATGAAAGTCACGTACCCACAGGGACAATTGGCAGAAACATGTTGACCTCTTTCTTAAAAATAATCTCACAGCGGTGACGGGATAATAGGACCCCTATTCACCGCACCTTCCATTTTAATTCCACACAGTCTCCCTTTTGAATAAAGGATTTATGGGTGTACTGTGATGGCTTTTTAACTTTCACCTTTTGGGCCCCCACTCACTTAGAAGTGCATCCCTATCTTCAGGTGCATGCCTGCCCTCCACCAAACGCGGTTTCTGGAGGGCGAGGACTGGCAGATGATGAAGCATGACACCGGGTGATGTGTGATGCCAGTCTATCACTTTTTGTGAGATGCCTCACTTTCACAAGGCACCTCATTGTGAATCTAATTTGGTCTCTTACTGCGAGCGGTCTCTATTGTGTTTACTATCATTGGCTGGGAGCCTAGCTGGCACTGGTTGTGATACAGTCCTAGAGCAGAGGGGCTTGTGGCATTGCAGAGCAGCACACAGCTTTGGGGTTCAGAGGAGGGAGGGGGGGCAGCCTCTCTCTGCACATAGGCTGGGGCACGGGAACACTGAGGTCAGTGGCAGCCTCAAACTCGTCACAAAGGACGCATTCTCCCTGCACCAGGACTGCATGATGCCAGCGGTGCCACTGGGGCAAGAAATTACTTTCTTTTTTACGTAAGATTAATATGTCATCCCAATTTGTGCTACTGCCTTGAAGGTGCCTTGGTGGGCGTAAGTTTTTGTAAGGCACTGAAGGTATGTGTTTTTAATGATGGTAAGGCTGGGCAGGTGGGGGGCACGTCTACAGAAGTGCACTGCAGTGTGTGTCTTGTAGAAATGCAGCAAGGCCAAAAGCATGATGTGTGCTTTACACGTCGTGCTTTTTAACTTGATGCTGTCTTTTCTTAGAGTGCGGCTGGGGGCTGATTGTGAGTAAGCCATTGTGAAAATATTTATGCTAATTGCAGCGCATGACTTTGCTGCAATTAACAATTTTTTTTACAAAGGCCCACAAACAGCCTTCAGCCACTTCCCATTAAGAAAAAAATGCAGCAAGAGCCACTGCTATGGAACTCGTCACAGAAACCAGGAAATTACAATTTTTCGCGCTGCTATCCTTTTAAAAATAGCAGCGCGAACACTCTGCCGGGATGTGTGCGTGCTTCACTAGGGACACTGCGTGCTCGGGGTCACTAAGGTGCGCGGGCATGCACGCGCTCGCCTTAGAGTGAACACTGGTGGTAGGTGGCCTGCAGTTTCAATAGGGGCCTGGTTGTTTTTTGCATGTAAAGGAAAACAGTTTAGTAAATGTTCTCCATGTTTCTTACAAAATTTGCTATATTAATTTAATTCACTATTTGGCCTAGTCTGCCAATTGACCTTCCAGCCAGTAGGCACCGTAGTAGTCATGGGTACATGAAACAACTCTTTCTGTGGGGTCTGTTGAATTGAAACATAATTTAGGCCATGGATGGCATTGGATTCAATTACAACATTTTAGTTTTTGGGGGGGATATGTCATGGTTATATTCTGCACACTGTATAGATGGGAAATATATTTGATGCTTTTGGAGGATGTGTGGTTTTTTTGGGGGGTTTTTTGGTTTTTTTTGTCCTCATTTGCCTTTTCTTCAAAAAAGAAACATACCATCCACCTTACACGACTTATAGATGTGATTTGACACATTGGTAGTAGAGATGTCCCATAAGAAGAAATAGAGTCGCCTTTAGCTCCATCAAGGTATATTTCAACCTGTAGGACCTTTATCGAAACTTGACTGACCCTGGTCCAGGAGTAATTGAGGCATAATCATTGGACCCGAAAAAAAAACGAAAGAAAAAAAAAAAAAACGGATTCATCTCCATTTAATTAAAAGGTCCCAGAAGGCCAAGTTCCGCTTACTAGCTGTTCTTTTGAGGTCCATTTTAGACGTTTCATATAAGGGGGAAAGCCACCGAGAGTGTAATGGAGGTGTTTTCTCTACCCAATGTATACAAATTTGTCTTCTAGCTAATAAGATTGCGTAGAAAAGAAAAGATTTCGCCTTGCCTTTAATGTTATCTTCCAACCCAAAAATGACAAGTGAAAGGGTTATTTCTAAAGATGTGTTTAGGATAGAGTTTAACGTTTCCTTCACATCTGACCAGAATTTGTGGATGTCAGGACATTCAAAAAACATATGTATGTCGCAAGCATCTACTAAATTGCATTTGTTAAATTTTTTATTTGGTAGAAATTTAGATATTTCAATGGGGTTATATATGCACGGTGTGTGGAGAAAAGGTGGTTTCGTCCTAGCCATGAAGGCTTTACTATTTTATATAGTAGACCGAAGGAATTCTGCCATCTCTCCTCACATGGGGTGCCATTCGCCGTTCCCCATAATTCATTTGGGAGTTGGAATTCCCCGTCAATTTCCTCCAACAACTGCCAGTATCAAGTAGCTACCTCCTTCCTTCCCATAGCTCTTTCCACCAACTTTTGTTCCGTTATACTTATTTTCCCTAATTTGGCGTCAGTACGGATCTGAGATCTCACCCATCTGTTTAGTTGAATATATTTAAATCTTGACAGCCCTACGCCGACTAATTCATGTAAGTCATCCCATGTTATAAGGTTACCATCTTTGAGTAATTGACCTCATCTTGTAATGCCTGCTTGTTCTATTATAGTAGAGAGGCTATCCCGCAGACATGGTGGTAACCCGGGTGAGTCCCAGATAGGAGAGTAGTTGGAGTAATATGACAGACCCAATTTTCTTCTAATGTTATACCAGTTTTTAGCCCATGATTGTGCAATTTTGAGTTTAATGTTTTTAAAGAATTTCTGACTTACGAATTTAAACATGAAGCCGTCCAGAGCTAAATTAGCCCCCATTAACATAGCCTTATACATGGAATCAATTACAAGATTAGATGGCATCTTTCGGAGCATTCTTGAATGTGACAACTGAAAGGCCCATGAGTAATACAATAAGTCTGGCAGTGCTAGGCCCCCTTTCTCTCTTCTTCTTCTTAACTTTTTCCACGCAATTCTTGTGGTTTTATAGTTCCATATGAAGGAATTAATTTCTCTTTGTGATTTTTCAATCATTTTCGGGTCGAAGTCATTAGGAATAGTACTGAAAACAAAGGTGAATTTTGGAAGGATACACATTTTGACTAAATTCACTCTACCTATAGTTCAGAGTGGTAGATGTGACCAAGATTTTAGAAGCTTTTTGCTCTCGGTGTGTACCCTATCCAAATTAGCTTGCCCAATGCTGGCCACTTCTTAGGTTATTCTTATTCCTAGGTAGCGCATCGATGAGGGAATTTTTGCCCCCAGCTGAATGTTTGGTAAATTCCAAGCCATTATCTCACTTTTACTAGAGTTAATGTCGTACCCCGATATTCGACCAAATTCCTCCGCCCGTTGAATGATTACTGGGTATGCTTTAACTGGGTCAGATGTAAAAATCATAATGTCATCTGCATACATTGCTACCCGCCTTTCCCACTCTCCAAAGCTAAAAGATGGAGTGTTAGCCTCGTCCCTTAAAAGCTGAGCGAACGGTTCGATGTATAAATTAAATAGGAGAGGGGAAAGCGGACAGCCCTGTCTTGTGCCTCTGGTTATATTAAACACTTCGGTCAAAGACCCGTTAACCAACAACCTAGCTGAGGGAGCACTGTATAGTTGTTTGATAGTCCTGCAGAAATTCTCCCCACAATTACATTTTTTCATGACATCGTTAAGGTATAACCAGTTATCTCTGTCAAACGCTTTAGTTGCGTCCAGAGTCACAGTAGCCAGAGGTAAAGAAAATGCAGTAGCGATGTCTATAGCCCCTACAGCTTCGTGTGTTAGCTCTGCTAGTTGTCTGCCCTTGATGAAACCTTTTTGGTCGGGGTGAACGGTTTTTTCGATGACACTGGCCAGTCTTGTAGAAATAATTGTTGTAAAAAGCTTATAGTCATTGTTGAGTAGTGATATTGGTCTGTATGACCCGCACTCTAATGGTGATTTCCCCGGTTTCGGGATAAGTACGATTGTAGCTTCTCCCCAAGTTTTTGGGGGCTGGTTCCCATATATTAGAATGCTAAAAATGGCGTAAGGACGGGGGCAATAATCCCTTCAAGTGATCTATAGATTCCTCCAGGCAGACCGTCCGGGCCGGCCGCCTTTCCTTTTTTAGATTGGCAGATTGCTTTCTAGACCTCTTCTTCAGTGATCTCATCCTCCAAGAGATTGCTCTGACTTGGTGATAAGGTTGGGAGGGTTATGGCATCCAGCCAACTGTCCCTTACTTGCTGGTCATTGGGGAGGTCCTCTTTATAAATCTCCTCTAAAAAGTCAAAGAAAGCTCTCCCTATCTCTGGATTAGTTGATCTTGTTTCTAACTCTCCAGGTATCTTAATTTCCCTGATATAGTTGAGGGTTTTTCCGCTCTTATTTTCCACGCAAGTACCTTCCCTGCAGCTTCTCCAAATTCAAATTGAGAGGATTTACTCGCTTCCCATCTTTTGTTTATTCTCTCTTGTAAGGTGTTTTCGAGTTGGGATTTTAATTCAGCCAGTTTCTCATGGTCACTGGATGTTACTAAAGACGGGTCAACCTTAGATTCCAAGAGTTTCATATCTTGTTCGAGATTTCTTATTTTTTGAATATATAGTTTCCGCCTATAAGAGGCTCTGCTGGTGATCTGCCCCCTTAGAAAGGCTTTGAAGGCCTCCCAGATGACTGTTGGACCTGCAGATTCTCTTTTTAAATCAAAGAAAGCTAGAGATTCAATGGACAAAAAATTGACCTCTTCCTCCTCAAACAGCAATGTCCGGTCGAAAGACCAGGACGGGTGGTTAACCAGATTATTAGATTCCAAAGTAAATTTTATTGCAGAGTAATCTGAGAGATGTGATGGTATATAATTGACACCAGTATGTCCTTTAGACAATAGCTAAAGAAGACATAGTCGATTCTAGATTTATGTTTAAATCGGCTATTCCTGAAGGAAATGCCTGGTTTATTGCCGACTCGTTCTCTCCATAAGTCCGCCAGGCCCAAGTGTGTCATGAAATTTTTAAGGGTATCTTTGGATTTAACGGAGCTGCAAATTCTAGATTTGGTTGATTTATCTAATTTAAGATCTAACACAATATTAAAGTCTCCCATCCAAATTATTGGATCCTGGACTGATATTAATTGATCTCTTACAGCGTCCAGGTGTGATGGATCATCTGAGTTGGGGCCATAGTATCCTATCAATGTCCTCATTTGACCATCGAGAGAGACTCTAACTATTAACCACCTCCCTGTATTGTCTTGCTTACATTCCTGTATTTGCGCTCTTGCTGATTTTTTAAAGATGAGCATCACCCCTCTTATATTCGCGTTATGATCTGTGGAACAAAATTTGTCTATCCACCTTTGTTTCTTCAGTATACTGATCGCCTCTGACTTAAGAAGATGTGTTTCCTGTAATGCAATGATCTGCGCCTGTGAGTCTCTCAAATATTGTAAAATACGCTCTCTTCTCCCTCTCAAACGCAGGCCATTTACATTCCAGGACATATAATTAACTGTTGTCATGTTTTTATTTCGTTCCCTTGTATTTTCATTCTTCCACTAATTTCTTTAATCTTATTGACCTTGTTATTTTTTGATTTTAACCTGTCAAATATTTGATTGTGGATATAGATGAAGGTTGGAACACCAAAGTGAAATTGCAAATGAGGATTTTTCATTTTTTTACCACCCAACCCCCCCACCCACCCCCTTGGAAACCCTCCCTTATTTATTCTGGCTTGGTGTTAAGCCAGATGTACGCCGTTCCGCAGCCTTCTTCAACCCTCCATCGCTACCTTTCCCTTAAATAAAGGGGGAGAAAAGAACAGCTGCAATTCTATCGAGAAAAGGGTAAGATTTAGATTGAAAATTAATCTAGAAATTACTTCAATATCCCCTTTCCTATTTTCCTATTCTTTTATTTTAATAGGCTTCCTCTAAAAGATTTTTCCTCATCTCCCCCTTTTTATTTATTTTTATTTTAAATGTATGCATTTCACCCTTAAAAAGCCCTTTAATAACCCTATTGTGCAGTTGGATAAGGTATATCCATTTTTTAATTCATTTAGTGATTTGACTTTTTTTTACATTAAATTCTTTTTATTTTTTATTCTTTTACTTCTCTTTCCTCCTTTCCTGTTTGACAAGATCTGTTCGCTTTAGTCAGTGCCTGTATTGGTTTATTTGTGAGCCTGTGCCTGGACTTGAGCGTTGTCTTTAATAGAATTTAGTAGATCATCAGCGTCATGTGTAGACCGGACATTGTGAATCTTATTATTATACATAACTCTGAGAAATGCAGGGAATCTCATCTGTACTGTCGCCCCGAATGATCTAAATGAGTCCATACGCTGTCCAAGCTCCCACTGCCTATCCAGCGTGGTTTTTGAAAGATCTGAACGTATTTCAAAAGAGAAGTCATGACCCTTCATTGTGCCCGCTTTCAGAGCAAGGTTTAGAATTTTTTCCTTGAGGGTATAGGTCAAAAAATTAACCAAGACTTTCCTTGGTTTGGTCCTTGCCGGGTTCAAACGAAATGGATCTCTGTGTATTCGCTGAATGTCTTTGTCAAGTTGTTCAGCTGACTCTTCCAGGGTGAGAGAACTTTTTAATAGTTGTACTATAAAACATTTGAGGTCCCTTCCTTTTTTCCCTTCTGGGATTTTTAGGAGTCTGATGTTGTTACGTCTAGAAATATTTTCCAAAACTTCAATCCTTTCTCTCATGTTTTCACCCTCACTCTGGAGAGTACATACTTTAGAGCTTACTGACTCCAAATTTGTGGTCAGTTTGCTTACCGAGTTTTACAGAGCTTCAGTTCTCCCGCCAAGACTATCGACTTTTTGACCCAGCTCCTCACATGTTACCCTTATCTCAGCTTGATTAGTTTTTGAGACCACAAAATCTTGTCTTATCTCCTCTCTCATTGCTGCAATAGAGGAGACTATTGCCTCAAACGCGTTGCCTAAAACTAAGTCTGAGCTTTGAGTAATTACAACCTTCTCCTTCCTCGCTTCAGTTATCAAAACCTCATTTTCTAAGGTCTCCTTTGATTGAACAGGGGCTAGATTGTTATTGGAACTTGCTGTATGTACTCCTGATTGAGGTAAAGCAGATTTATTGGATGCTTCAGCAGTTTCTAGTGATGCCTCTTCTAGTAAAGGAGCCGAAAGTGAGCTTGAACCCAGGGCAGACAGAGCAGACAAAGCCGCTTGGCTATTTAGAAACTCCTGTTCGCTCTGCATTGGCTTAGTGTTTTCCAAAGCAGCAGCCATATCCTGCGTGATCTGTAGCACTTGTGGCAAAGCTTTGAAATATGATCGCAGAGACGGGGTTATGACCCCTGGAGCTTTAACTTTTCTGTTCTTACTTTTAACTTTTACTTTGGGGATGTTTCTGAGTGATATGTTTTTCTTTAGTTGTATCTGGTTTCTTTTTTCCCCGGGCCTGCTTTTGAGACTCTCCCCAAATGCCTTCTGGAACCAGTAGTTTGTCCCCCTCCGGCTCAGGCTCTAGCTCTTTCCCCTTATTTTTAGTTTTGCTCCTAGTTACTCTTGTTTGTGGGGTTTTATTAAGTTCATAATCCGCCTCTGCCCCCTCTTTCTTCTTGCTCAGTGTTGTTTTTGATCATGTGGCACTGGCTCACAGCCATTTTGTGCATACAGCCAGTTTGCCTTTGCCGTAGGTTTGTATGGATGGATGAAATATCAATTTAATAATTTGCGGGAGGATCACTGTAATATGTATGTAGGAATATGATTTTGATTAACAGTGCTTATATATATAACATGCATTTTTTTTATTTTGCACCTCCAATAGGTTTTCTTCTCATCCTCCCATATATCATTGTTTTTTTAAATGATAATTTATATTTTACTTTTGTTCTTTTTCATTTTTTGTTTAATTTCACCTATTTAATTTTTTTTTAATTTGAATGTCTTCATATTTAGGTTTTTAAATGCAGTTTTTAAAATGTTGCTTAATTTAAAAAAAAAAAGTGTTTTAGTTTTGCCTCGGTTGATCCATCATCCACCCATCCACCATAGGTGCACAGCTGTGCATCAGCATTCAGTTTTTAGGTATATAATTCCATTTGCTCCTGGACACTCTGGCTGTGGTGCACTTTAGAGTTGAAATAGCATCATTTATTTGTGTAATGATGATGCTTATTCCATTTTCCCATGGACCACATTACCTGCCATAAGTGCACACTAGCCTCCATTTAAAAAAAAAATTACTATTCCATTTACCCATTCAGTTCCCCGAATACCACAGGAGTCTCCTCAGAATATATGGACATTCTGTATATTGTGCATCATTGTGATGGGGAATTATGATATGGTGGTGTGGTTTGACTTTATCATGGTTACTATTACCTAACTAAACAAAACAGCAACACTAATATGACCTTTTTCTGTATTAATTCAAACTGCAAACTATGCCACGTTTAACACTAAATGTTTTTCTTGCTTGTTTGCTATAAGGTGCACAAGACAAGAGACATCACCCATGATACTGCCAAACAGAAGGCATGTCACACATCAGTCTTCGAATCTCTTTGCTTGTGCAGCTTAGTGCCACTGCCAACTGCAAGCTTTAAGGTGGCCCCAGAGAAATTTGCAGCCACAAATGAGGTCAATGAGAAGAAGCAGCTTTCCATCAGTGGCATGTTGGTCAAAACCTTTTTCAAACAGTGTGTGCCTGCCGCACTGGACTCCAGGTAGCAAACTGGGAGCAGCACTCCTGCATGAATAGTGCCACCCCTACCTAAGCTCAGGACCATATATGTCAGTGAGGCAGCCACAGCAATCATTGCTACGCTGATGAGCAGTGATTTTGAATTGTTTTTCTCCCCTTCGCAAAGTAGTGCACAATCGTTTACAGGAAACAGAGAAAAGTGGACAGCAGCCGACATCAGCAATAGTACATTTTCTTGATGTTGGAGCAGAACAGGAGGTTGAGTTTCTTTCCAAGAAAGAATGTCCTACTTTAGAGTCATTGACTCCCAGATCGCCAGCAAGGAAAAGGAAGGGTACCACTCCACTATCTTCTCCAAGCACCACTTCTGATGATGATGATAGGAACATGGAGTGGACCCCAGCAGAGACCAGAAGACAATAGGAGAGGCAATGGAAAATAAAGTTCCTGAAAGACTTTGTGCCTGATTACGGGTCTGGTGTTGTGGAAGCAGGCAGTTACACCGCTGCCCTGCTCCCACACTGCCATACTCAGCCATCAGCCAGATTTGGAGTTTTCTCCTGGTGTGGTGGGCAGTCCTCTGACAGTCCCACAGTGGTGCTGTGATAAGGCATATATGTGAGACTTAGCAACGCAGTGCCATGAGAGCGCCAAAGTATTTTCCTGCATGGCATGGACTGTGAAGTCCATGCCATGTAGGAACAAGTGGTGCATGCACACAGAGGGGTACACTATGAGCCCCCCTGCATGCCTCCTTTGGCCTTAAGGCAACTGAAGTTTCTGTAGGGCCCACATTGTTTCCTCACCACCACACTTTTTATGGAAGACTCACTGCCATGAAAACTGTGGCAGTAAGGAAACTCATAATATGTTTGGCGGTGCCTCAGGGGCTCTACCACCATATTGTAAGCCTCTGACTGCCATGCAACCTCTGAGGAATCATGGATCCTTGGCAGTTGTGGTGGTCCAAAGGCAATCTGACTGCCAAACTTGTAATAGTGTGGTTGAACCACTGGTGAGGCAGTTGCCGCACAGTCACCATGGGTTTGGACTGCCGGACTCATAATCAGGCCTTTAGGCATATGAATGGGGATGATGATGAGAAGGATGATGACAATGAGTCAGTCATTGTGGAAGGTGACATAGAGGAGTCCGACATTGCTATTCAACCTGCTCTGAGGGATGTGGCACAGGTAGTACCACCAGCACTCATATTTACAAAGCTCTAGCTGAGACTTGCACTAACCGCTATCTCAGGAGAAGTAGAGAGGCAATCAATAACATGCCTACTTACCTCCAGTTCTTCTTCAGGTATAGGCAGTGGCTCAGTAAAAAAAAGGACTTCTTCCCAGTTTCGGACTTCATGGTTAGCACACAGGGGGAGCACATTGCAGTATGCACCATTTGCAACACACATGTTAGTCAAGGTAAGCCTGGTTCACATTATGGTGCTGGAGGTAAAACGACCCATAAGAAAAAACACCACACATACCCAGAGGATGGAGCACCTTAAAAAAGTTTCTCAACGTGTTTGTGGTGGTAAGGACATCTGGGGTACATCAGTTACAAGTCCAGTCACAGTGGGAGGTGATGATGAGGAAGAAGAGGGTGACATTACGCAAATCAGCCCTGTGCCCAGCAGTGCACCAGCAGAATCACCCACCTCAGCAACCTCACAATGGCAAAAGACTCGGAGTGAGATGGAGACACCACGGCATACAGTGACTGACCCACCACAACACACATTGAGTCTACCACCTCCGACTTCTCAAAAGTCACCTATTTCAGTAGCCCCAGAAAAGAAGAAAATCCAGGCTACTATTCCTAGCATGTTTAGGCAGGAGGGGACCTATGAGCACAACCACCCAAACGCATTTTTGTGCAATGGGAAGCTGGTGAAAATGTTAGTGCTGGACCTCCTCCCTTTTTCTTTTTTAGGAGTAGTGGGATTCTTAGAGCCATCTGCCTCAAATGGAATGTTCCAAGACATACTTATTTTGCCAGAGATGCTGTTCCAGCACTGCATCACAATGTACTGCAGTTGGTTGGACAGGCTTTGCAGCAAAGTGTTGTCCACAACATCTACCTGACAACAGACATGTGGACCAGTTGTTAGGCGACTGATTACATGTGCATCACTGTGCACTGGATCTCTTTTGCAGGAGTGAAGCAAAATATATCTACAGGTCTTGGCCCTGGAGACAGTTTTAATAGAGTTCAGCGGCATACAACTGTGGCCATGTACAGTATGGAGTAATCACACACAGCTTGTGTAAACATCTTGGACAAATCTAACAGCAAGGTTTATGAATGGCTGCAACACACAGGTCTCAGAATTGAATTTGTTGCAATAGACAATGTGATTAACATAGTCGGACACAGGCTATTTAAGGGCCCTGTGTTGTGGCCCATTTCATCATGGTGGTGCAAGACTTTCTTAAAAAATAAGACAAAGTCTGCAACATTTTGACCACCTGCAGAAGAATCTTCACTCATGTCAGCTATTCTTTTAAAGCCCGGAAGCAGTTGCAGATTATTCAGCATGGTGATAGAGCACCTGTTACAGCACTGATACAAAAGGTGCCAACACGTTGGAACTGGACGTATTACATGTTGCAGCATCGTTTTGAGCAGTACAAAGCGATCAATGACTATGTCATTCTAAGAGGAGGGGATGCAGATGGGAAAGCTATGACCATGAATGCAGACGATTGGGGCCTAGTAAAATGCCTGACATAGATGCTACTCCGTTTTGAGGTTTTCATGCAGGAAGTTGGTAAGGAGGACAGTACAATGGGCCAACCTATGCCACTTTTGCATCTGTTTTAGGACCATGTAAAGAAGGGGTCTGAAAGATTCCTCCCCACAGGTTTGAATGAAAACACAGAAGCACATTCCTTGGTTGAGAGCTTAATTTTTCATTTGGTTTGAAATACAGGGAAGCAACATGACGACGTCTCATCCAGAGAGTACATCTGTGCTACACTACTTGGTCCATGATACACAAAAATTCTGCCCACTTTCTTTCCTTTTTCTGACATCACTGGCCCTGATAGAGATTTGCTATTTTTTTCTATTCTGTTGGCCAGACGGGAAATATGTAAGAGATGGGTCGAGACAACACCCACAACACAATCAGAGTGGTTATCCTAGTTAAATAAAACCTCTAAAATAGATCTGGCCAGAATGAGGAATCTTAAGAAGCGCGCCATTTGGAACAGCTTGCTAAATTGGACTTTAGTCTGAGGTTTTTTTTTGTCCTATGATTGAGCCTCAGTGGAACTCTGAGACTGTGCTGGAGAAGAGCTGTAACCTTGCAGGCTTTGGCCTGCTTAGCCACTGGCTTCAGTCTTAAATCCTGAAGAGAGTGCAACCTCCCTCTCCTTAACAACCGGAGGGCAGCAACTGGAGGGAAGTAGGTTTTTGCTACTGGTAGGCATGGGGCGAAGGGTGGAAAGATCACCACACAGCCTACTTCTCTTATTTGAGTAGCAGTGCATCCTTCTGATCTTCTGTTAGCTGAGGTTTGAGGCAAATGAGGGAAAAAAACTTGAGTCTATGAGCAGAAGGACTGTTTACAATGCATTTAACTGTACTGTGTCATACTCATTCCTTCATTTCCTTCCACAACAGATTGATGACGAGTGATTTGTGGCTCATTGTTCAGATGATCGTTGTCCTTGTGTAGTGTTCGTTTTTGTCAAACCTTCCCCCGGGCTATGTTATTTATTGAGCTATGGCTAAATTTACACCATTAATGGATCACACTGCATGGTCCATTCCCAATACACACCCTCTGCCCACACAACAAGACCATTTTTTTTGTTGAATATATTTTATTGAGAATATAGCAGTGAAATGTCGCATATTACAACCATTCAAGTAAGACAGTTGGAGGTAATAGCATGTTAGGCATCGCGGTAAAGGTATACAACATCAATATCACATAGTGCAGTAGTCCCATGCCCCAGGTATCAGTGCTGGAAGTAATGAATTATAAATGTTATACAGCAATTCCTCACTTTTATAATATGAGCTCATGCTCATTATCTCCGCTGAGTCATGTGCCAGTTGTAATAAAGTTGATACCTCCATCTTGCCTGATTCACAATATTTATTGTTTAGCTATGCCCCATTGTGTGATGTGCAAATGTGTCTGGCAATAGTAAGTAGCAGTGAGTACATTTCCAGCTACAACGGGAATGTAGCATGGTGTAGGTACACCTACAGACAGGCGTCTCAGGTCGTCTACGCCGCGCTATGTATCTATGCTACAGATGTGTCCTGCGGGGCCTGCGCATGAGGTGTCCCCGTGGCCTCTGGCGCGCGCGCTAATAGTCATTGTCAGCATCGTCGCGTGTCTATGTCTTAATTATTGGTCACCAAGGTGACTAAGGTGTCCTGATGTCTATTCTCTGCTTAACATCCAACTGGGGTAATTGGGGAGGGGGATCAGGAATAAGAACTTGACAAATGGGGAGGGGGAGAATGACGTAGGAGGAAACTCGGGGTGAGGCTCCCTGCCATGTTTGAGAACGAGTGAATCAAATGGGGAAAAAGGACGTGAAAGGAGGGAGGGAAAGAGCGAGGGGGATACGCTATCGAGACATGTCCGGTAAGGTATGAGAGTAGGTGCTGTGTCTGTGTATCGCATTGTGGGTATTATCGTCCATCCGTGTAGGCTGAGGTCCAGTGATCAGGAAGGGCGGCCCATTCCGGGGCAAGGGCATAGTATGGTAGCGGTACTGGGCAGTGTATTTGGGGGAGGGATGCTTCAGCTCAGGATAGCAGTGGAAGATAGTTATTGGTCGCATCGTGAATGCAGCATGTCGGTGTCCCCCTTTGTTCTATCGCACACTCCAGTCCTCCGCCTTTATGGCGTTGCTATCATGGGAGGACCGTTTGGGGAGGGCGGTGTCTGAGTGTTGTCCTGATCGGTGTATGCCTGGCGGAAAGTTTGCAGCATATCCCCCCATAGCTGCGCTATCGGTATGGCTCTTAGGCCTGCTGTTTCCTCTCTGCGCAGGGTCACCTCCTCCGCCATCGCCCAGTTGTTAAAGGAGGCGTACCAGTGCCGGAGTTGTGGTGGATCTGTGTGTTTCCAACGCTTGGTGATTAGCCGCTTGGCGATGATAAGGCCTAAATCCCAGAACCTTGTGTGGCCTTTGGTGTGTTTTGCTCTCCTGAACAACCCGAGTAAGCAGGCCTCCCACGTGTGTGTTAGTTCCACCCCAGCCCCCTCCGTCAGTAGTGCTGTCACTGCCGTCCAATAAGCGCACAACCTAGGACAAGCCCAGAGCATATGAAGTATGTCCGCTCCCACCAGGGAGCAGCGCGGACATTCCGATGTTTCGATATCAAAAAATTGGTTTATTCTGTCTGGCGACTGATACGCTCTATGCACAATGTAGAGCTGAATGATCTTGAATCGGGAGTTACGAGGGATATTGCTTGGTCCCTCTAGGATCCTTTCCCATTCTTTGTCTGACCAGTCCCTGCCTTTATCTGTTGCCCATTTCTCTCGTAATGATTTAAGGGTACAAACAGTTTGTGTCAACATTGCCTGTGTTAGCTAGTGTACCACGTGTGTCCCACCTCCCATAATGTGCAAGTATTGTATTAGGAGGTGTGTCTGCGGTTCTGCTGACATGTCTCCCCACGTTGCCGCACACGTGCGTACTATGGAGGCGTGTAACAAGAACTGTCCTGCTGGTATGCCTGTGTCTGCCCGTAGCCCATCAAACGTAAGAAGGACTCCATCAGCATATAAATCAGCCATCGTTTCAATCCCTGCCTGCACCCAGTGTTCTATCATGGATGCCGAGATGGTCCCTCTATTACTGGGGGTTCCCAGCAGTGGAAGGGCAGGAGCATAGGGCGTCAAACGTAAGAAGGACTCCATCAGCATATAAATCAGCCATTGTTTCAATCCCTGCCTGCACCCAGTGTTCTATCATGGATGCCGAGATGGTCCCTCTATTACTGGGGGTTCCCAGCAGTGGAAGGGCAGGAGCATAGGGTGTCACCGCTCGCGTGAGCCATAAGCATCGCTTATAACATCGATACACCACGGCGGATTGCAGTTGCGTCGGGCAAGGGGCCCTGGTCAGGGGGTGGAACAATGCAAGAGCTTAGGTGTGTGTCAGGGCCGGGGCAGTTGAGGACGTATCCCCTAGGTTTCTTCCGGCTAGCCAACCGACCACCCACTGCAACTGTGCAGCTAGGTAGTAGAGCTCCTGGTCAGGGACCGCTAAACCCCCTGCCTTGATAGGGGCATAAAGCTTTCGCAATGCCACTCTGGGCCGTCCCGTGTTCCAGATGAGTCCTCGTACCATAGTTTCCAGCTCCTGGAAAATGCGGTTGGGTACATAGACCGGTATGTTGGAATAATAGTATAGGAGTCAGGGTAACGCAATCATCTTTGTCAGGGCTACCCGGCTTGGTACATTCAGGGGGAGCGTTCTCCAGAAGGCCATCTGGGCCCGCAGGGAAGAAATGGCCCTGACCAGGTTGCCCTCCAGTATATCTTCCGGGGTACGGTAAATGTGTATCCCGAGGTAGTGGAAGGTAGCGGCGTGCCAAGCCAACCGCTCTCCGCCAAGTCGTACCTCGCATTCCTGCAAGTCAGGACTGAAGCAGTACACACCGGATTTGCCCCAGTTGACTTTAAGTCCCGAGAGGGCTTCAAAGTCTTGTAGCGCGTCTGTGAGTCCCTGCGGCATCTGTGTGAGATCATTCATATAGAGTAGCAGGTCATCTGCGTATAGCGAAATCGTGTGGGTCCCGTCCGTCAAGGGGATGCCCCACGCGTCGCTCTGACTCCTCAGCAGTTCCGCCAGTGGCTCAATCGCCAGGGAGAAAAGCAGTGGGAACAGTGGGCAGCCCTGTCGCGTGCCCCTCCGTACTCTTATGGCTGCAGACAACAAACCTCCGGTGCGAACACGAACCGTCGGGGCTTGGTATAATAGATTGACCATGTCCGTAAAGTCTTCTCCCAATCCGAACTTCAGCATTACCTCCCTGAGATAGGACCACTCAATGGAATCGAAGGCCTTCTCCAGGTCAAGCACCAGGCACCCCGATCTTGGCCAGCGAGTGGTGGCGTATTCCTGTACCCTAAACAACCGGCGGATGTTATAAGAGGTGCTGCGTGTGGGCACAAAACCATTCTGGTCCGTGTGTACCAGAGTCGGTGTGAAAGGGCCAATCTCTGCGCCAGAGTAGACGCTAACATTTTATAATCTGTATTCAGGAGAGCAAGGGGCCGATATGATCCCAACTTCTTTCCATCTCTGCCAGGTTTTAGGAGGGAGATCAGGGTAGCTTTGTTAAGAGTGGGTGGGAGTGTTGAGTCATCTATTGCCGTTTCGTACATCCGAATCAATTCTAGAATTAGCAGAGCCGAGAACGCCTTATAAAACTCCGCTGGTAGACCATCTGGGCCAGGGGATTTGCCATTGGAGAGTGCGGCTATAATCTCTCGGAGCTCTTCTGCCATGATAGGCGCCGCCAATTCTGCACATTGTGCATCGCTCAGTGTCGGCAATTGTATGGCCGCTAAGTAATCGACAATGTCTTGGGTGGGGGCCTGCAGGTAGGAACAATATAGCATGCTATAGTGGGCAGTAAATGCGTTGTGGATTTCTTGCTGTGTGTAAAGCATGTCTCCCCCATCTGTCTGGATTCCCGTCACCGGGCGTGTCCTATCTTCCCTGCTGACTAGCCAGGTGTCCCCCTTTGTTCTATCGCACACTCCAGTACTCCGTCTTTATGGCGTTGCTATCATGGGAGGACCGTTTGGGGAGGGCGGTGTCTGAGTGTTGTCCTGATCGGTGTATGCCTGGCAGAAAGTTTGCAGCATATCCCCCCATAGCTGCGCTATCGGTATGGCTCTTAGGCCTGCTGTTTCCTCCCTGCGCAGGGTCACCTCCTCTGCCATCGCCCAGTTGTTAAAGGAGGCGTACCAGTGCCGGAGTTGTGGTGGATCTGTGTGTTTCCAACGCTTGGTGATTAGCCGCTTGGCGATGATAAGGCCTAAATCCCAGAACCTTGTGTGGACTTTGGTGTGTTTTGCTCTCCTGAACAACCCGAGTAAGCAGGCCTCCCACGTGTGTGTTAGTTCCACCCCGGCCCCCTCCGTCAGTAGTGCTGTCACTGCCGTCCAATAAGCGCACAACCAAGGACAAGCCCAGAGCATATGAAGTATGTCCGCTCCCACCAGGGAGCAGCGCGGACATTCCGATGTTTCGATATCAAAAAATTGGTTTATTCTGTCTGGCGACAGATACGCTCTATGCACAATGTAGAGCTGAATGATCTTGAATCAGGAGTTACGAGGGATATTGCTTGGTCCCTCTAGGATCCTTTCCCATTCTTCGTCTGACCAGTCCCTGCCTTTATCTGTTGCCCATTTCTCTCGTAATGATTTAAGGGTACAAACAGTGTGTGTCAACATTGCCTGTGTTAGCCAGTGTACCACGTGTGTCCCACCTCCCATAATATGCAAGTATTGTATTAGGAGGTGTGTCTGCGGTTCTGCTGACATGTCTCCCCACGTTGCCGCACACGTGCGTACTATGGAGGCGTGTAACAAGAACTGTCCTGCTGGTATGCCTGTGTCTGCCCGTAGCCCATCAAACGTAAGAAGGACTCCATCAGCATATAAATAAGCCATCGTTTCAATCCCTGCCTGCACCCAGTGTTCTATCATGGATGCCGAGATGGTCCCTCTATTACTGGGGGTTCCCAGCAGTGGAAGGGCAGGAGCATAGGGTGTCACCGCTCGCGTGAGCCATAAGCATCACTTATACCATCGATACACCACGGCGGATTGCAGTTGTGTTGGGCGAGGGGCCCTGGTCAGGGGGTGGAACAATGCAAGAGCTTAGGTGTGTGTCAGGGCCGGGGCAGTTGAGGACGTATCCCCTAGGTTTCTTCCGGCTAGCCAACCGACCACCCACTGCAACTGTGCAGCTAGGTAGTAGAGCTCCTGGTCAGGGACCGCTCAACCCCCCGCCTTGATAGGGCAATAAAGCTTTCGCAATGCCACTCTGGGCCGTCTTGTGTTCCAGATGAGTCCCCGTACCATAGTTTCCAGCTCCTGGAAAATGCGGTTGGGTACATAGACCGGTATGTTGGAATAATAGTATAGGAGTCAGGGTAACGCAATCATCTTTGTCAGGGCTACCCGGCTTGGTACATTCAGGGGGAGCGTTCTCCAGAAGGCCATCTGGGCCCGCAGGGAAGAAATGGCCCTGACCAGGTTGCCCTCCAGTATATCTTCCGGGGTACGGTAAATGTGTATCCCGAGGTAGTGGAAGGTAGCGGCGTGCCAAGCCAACCGCTCTCCGCCAAGTCGTACCTCGCATTCCTGCAAGTCAGGACTGAAGCAGTACACACCGGATTTGCCCCAGTTGACTTTAAGTCCCGAGAGGGCTTCAAAGTCTTGTAGCGCGTCTGTGAGTCCCTGCAGCATCTGTGTGAGATCATTCATATAGAGTAGCAGGTCATCTGCGTATAGCGAAATCGTGTGGGTCCCGTCCGCCAACGGGATGCCCCACGCATCGCTCCGACTCCTCAGCAGTTCCACCAGTGGCTCAATCGCCAGAGAGAAAAGCAGTGGGGACAGTGGGCAGCCCTGTCGCGTGCCCCTCCGTACTCTTATGGCTGCAGACAACAAACCTCCGGTTCGAACACGAACCGTCGGGGCTTGGTATAATAGACTGACCATGTCCGTAAAGTCTTCTCCCAATCCGAACTTCAGCATTACCTCCCTGAGATAAGGCCACTCCATGGAATCGAAGGCCTTCTCCAGGTCAAGAACCAGGCACCCCGATCTTGGCCAGCGAGTGGTGGCGTATTCCTGTACCCTAAACAACCGGCAGATGTTATAAGAGGTGCTGCGTGTGGGCACAAAACCATTCTGGTCCGTGTGTACCAGAGTCGGTGTGAAAGGGGCCAATCTCTGCGCCAGAGTAGACGCTAAAATTTTATAATCTGTATTCAGGAGAGCAAGGGGCCGATATGATCCCAACTTCTTTCCATCTCTGCCAGGTTTTAGGAGGGAGATCAGGGTAGCTTTGTTAAGAGTGGGTGGGAGTGTTGAGTCATCTATTGCCGTTTCGTACATCCGAATCAATTCCAGAATTAGCAGAGCCGAGAACGCCTTATAAAACTCTGCTGGTAGACCATCTGGGCCAGGGGATTTGCCATTGGAGAGTGCGGCTATAATCTCTCGGAGCTCTTCCGCCATGATAGGCGCCGCCAATTCTGCACATTGTGCATCGCTCAGTGTCGGCAATTGTATGGCCGCTAAGTAATCGACAATGTCTTGGGTGGGGGCCTGCAGGTAGGAACAATATAGCATGCTATAGTGGGCAGTAAAGGCGTTGTGGATTTCTTGCTGTATGTAAAGCATGTCTCCCCCATCTGTCTGGATTCCCGTCACCGGGCGTGTCCTATCTTCCCTGCTGACTAGCCAGGTTAACAGCTTGCCTGGCTTGTCCCCCCTGTGGTGTGTGCGTGCCAAATGCGCTGCATAATTAAGGCATCGTAACCTCTCTAGTAGCTGCTCATGTTCTTCTCTGAACTCCAGTGCGTCGCCCTCTCCACCCTCAATTGCAGCTTGCTCCTTTCGCAGTAGCTCTGTCTCAACCTTTTTTAAGTCCCTCTCCAACTGCCTCTGAATATTTACCTGTGTGCCCAGACAGTGACCCCGAACCACTACCTTGAACGCATCCCACTCCACCTGGGGGGTGGATGCCGTACCCGTATTGTCTTCGAAGTAATGACCTATCTGAGTGGACAAGGAGTCGCGGAATGGGGCGTCTAACAGTAGGTCCGGCTGCAATCTCCAAGTGGGGACGGGCAGATATGTGCGTGTCCACGCAAAATTTAGGATGTGCGGATTGTGGTCCGAATGAGTGCGACCCATGTAGTGCGTGTCTGTCACCTGAGGAAGCAAATCGGTCGTGAGCATGAACCTGTCCAGTCGTACATGTAGGTCGTATGCGCTCGAGTAAAAGGAATATATATGCGGGTGTCAGGGTTGCGGCTGCGCCAAGCGTTGTGTAGCTCCCATTGAGTTGCCCAGGAGTTGAATGCTTTCATGGCCCCTACTATGGGTGCCCCCGGGAGAGGTGGAAAGGAGCGGTCCAGCGCGGTATCTAAGATGCAGTTATAGTCTCCACCCAAGATCCAGGGGAGACCATGCCATGGGGAAAGGACCTCAGATAGCTCCGTGAGAAACCTCTGCTGGTCTACATTAGGGGCATATATGGATGCTAATACAATGGGTCGCCCATCCAACCTGCCCTGTATCACCACCAGTCGTCCCTCTTGACCAATATGGGAATGATCTACTTCGAGGGGGGTCCCCGGCCGGACCCATATGAGCGCACCTCGGGCATTCGATGAGTAACCTGTGGCGTAAAGTTACCCCCGCCATCTGCGCCTCAACATGCATGTCTCAGTGTCATTTAAGTGGGTCTCCTGCAGGAGCGCTATCTGGACTTTGTGTCTTTTCAAATATCCGTATATATGATACCTTTGAGTGGGTGTATGCATGCCACGCACATTCCACGTGCATATCTTGGACTCTGTCATTAAGTTAGCTGAAGTGGCCCCTGCTATAACCGCTAAGCGAGAGCGCCAACCCCGCCTCCGGAGCACTCCGCCTCCCACCTCTGAAACACAAACACAATCACCTGTTTTAAGGGAATAAGGGTACAGCATGTCTGTAATGAGCGTATCCGTATCAGTGGAATATGGGGAACAAATACAGGATAGAATACCTAAAGGGCGGCTGCCAAACGTGTAGCCGTCCAAATGCTCTAGTGAGATAACCAACATTCAAGTCTAGGGGGGTACTTTTTGCTCAATGAATCAAAAAGATCAGCATCAGTCAGCAGACGTGAGTAAACAGTCTCCCACCCGGGGAGGTAGTTGTTGGTCACAGAAGGCCGTATGATGGGCCAGTGAGACGTCAGTGGGATGTAATTGTTCCGCAGCACCTCATCACCGGAGCACATCAGCCCACCATGTGAAGGCCTAGTGTCCATGCGGCTCTTTCCACTCTAAATGGGGCAGCAAGGCAGGCCCCGTCGTCTACCATTGTCACTGCAATCGGCCGCCAGCCCAGCCGCCCTCAATTATGTGGTCGGGGATGGTACTCACTGTGTCTCTCAGTTGGCAGGCATCTCCCCCAGCAAGCAATCCGCGGCACTGGGTCTCTGTGTCTGCAGGCTGCCAGCCTCTGACAAACCAGGCGTCATGTTCTCAATGATCATTGCCCGGCCTGGCAGCGGGGGGGGGATGAACAGGAGCAGATAGAGGGAAGGCGGGAGTGCATCAGTCCCTCAACCAAACAGGTCCACTGTCTGTGGTGTGACATCAGGAAGTTCCGATGATTGCTGCGAGTCCGATATCCCATAGATTGCTTCGTCGTCACTCTGCGGGGCACCGGGGTCCGCCGCCGGGGGAGACCGCGCGACCGGCGAGCCGCTAATCTCCACAACTCGTAGTGCATCGCGCTGCTCCCGATGCATCTCCTCCTCCGGCGGACCAGCGCCCGGCTGTTGGCGGTTCTCAGGGCCCAGCGGCGATTGTTTCTGCATCTCCGTCTGGGGCCTCTGTTACGCCTCGGGTGGAGGGTATCTGTGTGTCTCGGTGGGGCTTTATCCATGCCGCTGTCCAGCCAGGACTCCACCTCTTCGGGTTTGGAAAAAAAGTGTGTTTTGTCCTGCGCCACCACTCGGAGTTTCGCCGGGAATAGAAGGGAGTATTTGAGCCCAAGTTGGCGTAGGCGCCGCTTCACCACTAGAAAGGAGTGTCTCTGGCGCTGTACCTGAATCGTGTAGTCCAGGAAGAACATGACATGGGCGTTGTCAATTTGGACGTTCTGGAGCTTGCGTGTTTCCCTCAGTATGGAGTCACGATCCCTAAAGTTCAGCATACGGAGCAGCAGCGGGTGGGGGTTTGAGCCCGTTGGGAGAGGCCTTGTTGGGACACGGAGTGCCCGCTCCACCACAAAATGGGGTGACAGCGTCCCCTCCGGTAGCAAGGTGCGCAACCAATCCTCCACATGTGTCGTGGGGTCTCTCCCCTCCCATCTCTCCGGCACCCCCACTATCCGTATGTTGTTTCGCCTCGCCCGTTCTTCCGCATCCTCTGCTTGGTCCTCCAGGAACTCGACCCTATTGAGAAGGTCTCTCTCGTGCTTTTCAGATTGTGCAACTCGGGGCTCCAGGTCTGACATAGAAGTCTCCAAGGCGGAGGTGCGGTCTGCAAGCTTCCTGTGGTCGGCTCTGAGATGTTTGAGGTCAATGGCGACTCCGTCTATTTTCGCTTCTAGGGAAGTGCGTGTGGACAATAGTGATTCTTCCATTCTTTCCATCGCCACCAAGACGGTGTCTAGCTTGGCCGATACTAGGTCAGCTTCCCCCTGCTTCGAGAGCTTGCTCATCCTGTCTCTAGGCTGCGTCCCTCCCATCCCGCCCGTGCCCGTGCGCATTTTGACTCCTCCAGACATGGGCAGTTGAGTGAGCCACCTCAGTGCAGTTGTATAGGGCCAGCATCCAGCAATATGTCGAGTGAGGGCTGTTCGTCTCGCCTCTTGTAAACACCAATCCCCTGAAAGTCACTTAGTGGCAGCAGCGCCGGTGGAGCGCTGGCGGCAGACTCCACGGCACCATCCGCGTGGGGCCCCGGGCCATGTCTCCGTGAGTAAGGGCAGCTTGTCACTCCCAGTGGTAGGCACGTTCCGGGGAGACCCGTGTCACGACCACGGCGTGAGCCCCGATGTCTGCACCGTCACCCCAGCGCACCTACCTGTCCACAGCGAGTCATCCACCGGGCCCGTAGTGTCTGTCTGTGGCCACGCTCCAGGGGTCTCCACCGCAGCCCGTTCAGGAGGGGGCTCCCCGGCAGTCAGCCGGCCCCGCACAGGATCCTAGACCCGAGTGTCGCAGTGGGCATTTCCACCCGACAGTGGGGCTCGAAGTTCCCCACGCCCAGCCCGTTCCAAGATGGCGTCCCAGAAAACTTTCGGCCTTGCGGTGCCCCGATGGCAGGGCCGCGATCCACAGTGTTCGCGGTGTTCTTCTGTTTGCTGCGGTTTCCTGCTGAGTAAAGACCCCCACAGGCTGGGGCTTCCCCGCTGATCCTCACCGGTCCCCCTCAGGCGCCGCGCACCGGACACGCGAGCAGCAGATGTCCTCACGGCCGCACGGGACCAATGCCCAGGGCACTCTCCTACCAGCAAGAACGGTTCTCTCAGTCCGGGGCGAACCGTTTTCTGTGGGCCCTCTGCCCGGAACCAGCACCAAGTCCGTGGATCACCGTTTCCGCCTTCCGGCGCCGTCCTCCGCAGGGCCTGCACTTCCGCCCCAAGCCTCAGCTTCGCGTAGAGGTCCCTCGCCAGCCCGGTGCGCAGGTTCTCGGCCAGCCTCCGGCCAGATTTCCCGCCGTGGTGCGGCAGCTCCCAGCAGCGTGGTTTTTGGCTGAGAGGGAGGTCTTGGATTCTTGCGTCGGTCTCCAAGTTTGTGGCCCTCTGGTGTGGGGCAAATGCCGGATAATTGCCCCGGGAAGGGGAGCTCACGCCGCAGCTCTGCCCGTGCACGTCTTGCTGCATTGCGCGCTTAGCCACGCCCCCCGCCCAAACAACAAGTCCATGCCACCAAAACAAAAAATGTAAAAAAGGACTAGAAAAAGGCATTCTGTATTTGTGTCTGGAGCTAGTCCAAGCTATAATCGATCATGGTGAGCCAACTCTATACAGTGTCCAGCAGCTGCAGGATGCACCGCAGCAATGACTTGCTGTTGTCAGAGTGGGTCGTGACTGCAGCAGTTGCTGTCAGCTGGCTGCAGCGCTCGGATTGCTGGGAGGCTGAAGATTGAGAGGGAACCGCTGTAATGGGGCCTGGCAGAGACTACTTTCTGCAAATTCTGTGTAGCCCTAGGGACTTTGTCGATGAACAAAAATGGAGGCAGCAATGATATGCTCAGGTTGCAGCCAGCCAATCACGGCATTTCTGTTGGCATGCGCATTCACGAATCATTGTCAAATAATTGCAAATTAGTTGTGGTTGTAGATATACTAATTGAATTTCCTTTAATTTCTCACAAACCTCTGAACAGATTTATGCCAAATAACAAAAAGCATAATCTACAAACCAAAAGTTACCTTTGTGCCAAATTGTATAAAGACTCTATGGGAATTAACATGAGAAACACACTTTTTTGACCCACCTTTTCCTTGGCCCCCACCAGACGGATCGCCTTGAAACTTTTTCTTGCACAACTGGAATCACTGGTGTACTTTGTTTGCTAAATTTTGTGACGATTCATCAACCAGTGCCAAAGATATAGGCAAGTCAAAAAACACCTTTCTTATGTACATGGCCCTAACTATAACTACCTGCTGACCACCAGTAATGGTATCGCAGTGCGACTGTGTTGTTATAAAGACATCACGAAAGTGACTGGAAAAACGATAAAAATTATATATATATATGGTTATATGGTTATCGCCTCAGCGCGAAAATGCCGAACACAATTACGAATGCGGGATATGTTTTTAAGCGGCGTGCGAGTATTTGCCTTTCAACACTTGACCGCATTAATTCTCCCGACTCCCGGATCCCGGTTACTATACCCGCGGCTCGATTGCCGGCAGGAAGCTGCCGCCTCGCACCACCTGAATGCTACCACGTACCAGTAGCGCAAAGCGAGTAACCCCCCAGCTAGCGCACTCACCAGCGGGACTTCACAGGTATCCTCTCCAAGACGTGCTTCACACACAGTATTCCACTGTGTTCCGTCGCGGCAGTTCGGCAATAGCAGCAGAGGTGTCAGTCGTCTTTGCTCCTTTGCTTAATCAACTGGAATCGGTTCCGACCGCCTCCCCTCAGTTGAGAGTGCTCGTGATACATGCCCAGTCTGCGTGTCAATATTTCTGGATTCTCCTTGACCCCCAGTCGCGGCAGAAGTCACAGCACAGCAGCAGTAAGTTTTTCAAACGTATTCTTTATTTACACACCATGTGCAGGATGCAGCTCATCAAAAACGGACGGCCTACGCGTTTCGGCTACTCTAGCCTTCCACTGGACCATAGATTCCCAGGGATCTAGACCTTATCTTATAGTGCAAAGTGAAAGTACCCTTTTCCATGTCTATTAAAAATCTAGACCAGCAACCTTGCTCGTTACATATGGCATATTTTGAGCGCCATTTTTGCTCTCCATACCTGTGAAGTACACATTATGTAACCAAAAAGTCTGGGCTTATATAAAGACTCAAAATTCTTGCCAAAAAATGTGTGAATAGTTCATTCAGTAGGTATATGAGGTTAAGACTACATATTATAACAGTTTTTTCAGTGAGTGTATATGTTTATGGGTGTGGTGGTGATGAAATATTTCTCTCAATGGTACATCTCCATTAAACTTGAAAAAAAAGGCAGTGTATGTGACAGTTATATCTATTTAAGTGTGCCTAAGACTTAGTGATTGTATGAGTCACTATATGGATAACTGTATACTTGTAATAGTGATTTTATAACACGGTAAGTGTGAGTTACTATCTATATAAATAGATGAAGTGGTGTTTGTGTAAGTGTGTAGGTGAGTAAATGTAAGTATAATCAATTGTTTGCATAAGTCAGAAGGATGTCTTTATAAGTGAATCCAATGTGTGCTGGTGTGTCTTGTTGAAGTAGGCGTATAAGTATATTTGATAGTGTTCTGGTGATTATTCACTGCATATAACACTGAATCTGTAGGTAAGTGATTAGATGTGTGTATAGTTCACTGCGTGGGTGTTTAGAAATTTCTATTGGTGTGTCAATGGTTTCAAATATGGCACTTTCTATTTTACAGTGAGTGATGAAAGATTATACTAGTGTGTGATGAGGTGTATTTGATTGTCACATGGATGATGTCATCAGTGATGTC
The DNA here is from genome assembly GCF_964261635.1 of Lissotriton helveticus. Taxonomy (NCBI): domain Eukaryota; kingdom Metazoa; phylum Chordata; class Amphibia; order Caudata; family Salamandridae; genus Lissotriton; species Lissotriton helveticus. Next base: position 478,317,146 of record NC_136063.1, on the reverse strand, counting down.
ATCAGTGATGTCATTTGAGATGTCATCAGTGATGTCATCAGTGATGTCACTGACCATGTCATGAATGATGTAATATGTGACACATCATCAAAAGTGGATTGCGGGCGCGCGAATTATAGTGAGTACAACTAACTATAACGGGGGAATTTCAATGGTTTTGTATGAGTAAAAAGTCCAGCTAACTATAACTGGTGTGAAACCTATGGTTTTTTCAGTGAATTTCAAAGGTTTTTTAAATGCTAATTCCTAACTATAACGAGTGTGAAACCTATGGGGCCTTATTTACGAGCCCCTTGCGCCTCCGGAACGTCACTGTTTGTGACGTTCCGGTGGCGCAGAAGACTGAGTGATATTCATCAGGCAGGACTAAGCCACTTTTTGTGGCGTAATCCTGCCTGATAAATATCAGTCTCTTTAACGCAGTGTCCTGCGTTAAAGGGGCGTGCAATGGGTGTTCCTGGGGGCGTTCCCAGCAGTATCCATGGACTTGAGTAATTTATAGCATCCTCAAAGTCAGTCTTTCAAAAATTCCAAAGTATAGGACATGATAATCCAAATCCAAGTGTTTCTCAAGAAAAGTCATAAACCGTGTCCGTGGGTCATATCTGCCCAAACGCCGATATTCCGAAAGATTGAAGATGACTTTTCTTGAGAAACATTTGGATTTGGATTATTGTGTCCTATACTTTGGAATTTTTGAAAGACTGACTTTGAGGATGCTGTAAATTACTCAAGTCTGCCCGAATTGTGTGGGTAAAATTGATACCTAGTCACTTTGAATAAGAATGTACTTACGACTCATCTAACATTTGGAAGAAATATCTAGTTATATGACAACAGGATACCGACATAACTTGAAGGAAATAAGAACGCCCTGAAGAAGTTCTGTTGTACAGAACGAAACGGGTCAGCTGGCTGTGGTACATAAACTTAAGGAAAATAAAAGCATTTGAATATACAGCAAGATTCAGCCCTTCAATAAGGACTCTAAGTGATATGTTTTGATTGGACTTGTTTTGCAAGTGGTGCTGTGCCAAACTTTGGAATATTCTCCACTACTCTCTACTACTTACTCTCTACTACTCCACTACTCTCTAATACTCACTCTCTACTACTCATTCTCTACTACTCTACTACTCTCTACTACTCTCTCTCTACTACTCACTCCCTACTACTCACTATCTACTACGCTCTACTACTCACTCTCTACTACTCTCTACTCTTTACTACTCACTCTCTACTACTCTCTCTCTACTACTCACTCTTTACTACTCACTATCTACTACTCTCTACTACTCACTCTCTACTACTCTCTCTACTACTTTCTACTACTCACTCTCTACTACTCACTCTACTACTCACTCTCTACTACTCACTCTCTACTACTCTCTACTACTCATTCTCTACTACTCTCTCTACTACTCCCTAATACTCACTCTACTACTCACTCTCTACTACTCTCTACTATTCTCTCTCTGCTACTCACTCTCTACTACTCAATCTCTACTACTCACTCTCTACTACTCACTCTCTACTACTCTCTACTACTCACTCTTGACTACTCTCTACTACTCACTCTACTGCTCTCTACTGCTCACTCTACTACTTACCCTCTACTACTTACCCTCTACTACTCACTCTCTACTACTCTCTACTACTCACTCTACTATTCACTCTACAACTCTCTACTACTCACTCTCCGCTACTCTCTCTACTGCTCTCTACTACTCTCTACTACTCACTCTCTACTCTCTATTTCTCACTCTCTACTCTCTACCTCTCTACATCTCTCTACTTCTCTCTCTACTAGTCTCTACCTCTCTACTTCTTCCTCTTTACCTCTACACCTCTACCTCTCTACCTCTCTCTACACGCATACATATACACATATATATATATTACAACCAGTTTCCCCGGTGCCGGGGAGGGTGGGGTCGCAGAAAAAACGGAGTACAATCGCTGATTTCAATTTCTTGTTGCTTTATTCATAATCCATGGGGGGTCAAAGAAACAAAACAACCGACGCGTTTCGGCAGAGTCCGCTGCCTTGGTCACGGTCAGTTTTGTGTATGCAGCTCACACATTTTGAAACAATTCAGAGTAGTCAAAAACACGCCCCTTTGGGATGTGGTTCATCCCATGTGGGAATTCTGGGACTCGCAGTCTTTCATGATAATTCACTAGGTCAGTATTTCTAACATATGTACAGGCTCATGCCTACATCTATACATTCTATAATTTATGTATTTGGATAAATCATTGTTCAACCTGCTCAGTTAGGTCAATTATAAATCATAGTCATTTTTATACAATTTAAACATTTCTAAACATTCTTAGTTATTACGTTTTAGAACCTCTTGAGCAGTGTAAAACAAAAAACATATAATGCCCTCCGGTGGGCCAGTCATTTGGCAAGCCATGGTTAAAGCTTTAGTGATTGATACTGCCCTCCAGTGGGCTGAGGCTGATATTTACAACTCTAGTGGCAGTGTGAGCTATTTTACAAGGTGAGAAAAGGTGTGTGGGTTAAAAATTATATGTGGGTGAAAAACAATTGGTTAAAATAAATTGTGGCAAGCAGGATGCTAAAGGAAGGTCAATCAGTTAATATTTACAGATGTGTGTACAGTTCCTCTGATTGTTTAAGGCCAAAGGGCGTCATAGTTCTGAAGTTCAAGATGTGTTGTGACTCCTTCCGTCGTAATGATCTTTCATTGTGGCCACCCCTTGCTGATAGGTTCATGGTTTCAATGCCCCAGAAGCGTAGTTGTTTCCAGTCCCCATCATGGTTTGACTCCATGTGTTTAGCAACCGCGTTGCTCCTGTCCTTATGTACAGTTGCTCGGACATGCTCCAATATGCGTTTTTTCAGTTCGCAAATGGTGCTTCCTATATATCTTTGCTTGCATGGGCATTCAATCATATATATGGTGTATTTGCTGTTGCATGTTATGCATTCCCTGATTCGCCAGATCTTATTGTTATGCATAGTTATTTCAGTTGTAGGATGTTTTCCCATTTTTTTACCTATTTTTGTGATAGGTAAAAAAATGGGAAAACATCCTACAGTTACATACCGGAGGGCCAAAAACCTACAGGATCAACTTGTCCATAGCCATTTTCAACCAACAACTAAGAAATCACACTGGCTGAAAACCAAAGGATTCATAAAATGTTACAACTGCAAGGTCTGTGAAATCGCCAAACCAACAACTGAAATAACTATGCATAACAATAAGATCTGGCGAATCAGGGAATGCATAACATGCAACAGCAAATACACCATATATATGATTGAATGCCCATGCAAGCAAAGATATATAGGAAGCACCATTTGCGAACTGAAAAAACGCATATTGGAGCATGTCCGAGCAACTGTACATAAGGACAGGAGCAACGCGGTTGCTAAACACATGGAGTCAAACCATGATGGGGACTGGAAACAACTACGCTTCTGGGGCATTGAAACCATGAACCTATCAGCAAGGGGTGGCCACAATGAAAGATCATTACGACGGAAGGAGTCACGACACATCTTGAACTTCAGAACTATGACGCCCTTTGGCCTTAACCAATCAGAGGAACTGTACACACATCTGTAAATATTAACTGATTGACCTTCCTTTAGCATCCTGCTTGCCACAATTTATTTTAACCAATTGTTTTTCACCCACATATAATTTTTAACCCACACACCTTTTCTCACCTTGTAAAATAGCTCACACTGCCACTAGAGTTGTAAATATCAGCCTCAGCCCACTGGAGGGCAGTATCAATCACTAAAGCTTTAACCATGGCTTGCCAAATGACTGGCCCACCGGAGGGCATTATATGTTTTTTGTTTTACACTGCTCAAGAGGTTCTAAAACGTAATAACTAAGAATGTTTAGAAATGTTTAAATTATATAAAAATGACTATGATTTATAATTGACCTAACTGAGCAGGTTGAACAATGATTTATCCAAATACATAAATTATAGAATGTATAGATGTAGGCATGAGCCTGTACATATGTTAGAAATACTGACCTAGTGAATTATCATGAAAGACTACGAGTCCCAGAATTCCCACATGGGATGAACCACATCCCAAAGGGGCGTGTTTTTGACTACTCTGAATTGTTTCAAAATGTGTGAGCTGCATACACAAAACTGACCGTGACCAAGGCAGCGGACGCTGCCGAAACGCGTCGGTTGTTTTGTTTCTTTGACCCCCCATGGATTATGAATAAAGCAACAAGAAATTGAAATCAGCGATTGTACTCCGTTTTTTCTGCGACCCCACCCTCCCCGGCACCGGGGAAACTGGTTGTAATTTTCGAGCGGCTGGCTCATCCGCAGGGGTAACGCGACCGAGCATAGCAGCGCCTACCGAGGGGAAAGGGAGCCAAGTGACAGACATATATATATATATATGCATATATGCATATGCATTTATATATATGTATGTGTATATATATATATATACATACATATATAAACATATATAACTTGCATATCTATATACATACAAATATAAATGCATGCATGCATATACATATATGCATACATATGCATGTTATTTACATGAAAGTTTGAAACACACTAATAAAGGCAAAGCTAAAAAGCCACCTCATTACAAACAGAATGGCTTTAACTTAAACGAGGGCGAGATCTATTGCATTTTCAATGCTTGTTTACTTTGGTTCCATCAAGAAGGCATTCAGATGTGTCACACATTTGCCATAAATTCTGAATGTTAGCACTCTAGTTGCTCATTAGATCACTGTAGTAAAGCTACTGCTCACCAGGGAAGTATGCTGCTGGTATTCAAAGTGCATGTTTCAGTCTGCATGTCAGAATTTTTTTAATGAAATAGAAGAGGATTTGAGAAGTCAAAATGTGCCCTAATTTTTCTTTCTTCAGCACTAAACATAATTTCTATGGCAAAATTAACCCCCTCATTTTGTTCCTTTGCAAATTAAATGTTTTAAGTGTTACCACTTTATTCCATTCAAGATGACTTCAGGTATGCCATACTTTTGTCATAAGTAAGACTGTTAGCGCTCTAGTTGTTCTTTAGAACACTCTGGGACATTCTGTCATTGGGCTATACTTGGGCTACATCTGGGGGATATTTATGCTACATTTGGGCTCTTTTGTCTCTGGTGGCCATCTTGGGAGACTTTTTTGTTATGAAGCTTCCTAATTTCCTCATTTACTACAGTCTCCTCAGTAGGAAATACTTTCAGTTTTCTACGTTGATTCCATCAAGAAGGCATTCAGATGTGACACACATTTGCCATAAATTCAGAATGTTAGCACGCTAGTTGCTTATTAGATCACTGTAGTAAAGCTACTGCCCACCAGGGAAGTCTGCTGCTGGTATTGAAAGTGCATGTTTCAGGCTGCATGTCAGAATTTTTTAATGAAATAGAAGAGGATTTGGGCTGCATCTGGATAATATTTGGGCTAAATTTGGGCTCTTTTGTCTCTGGTGGCCATCTTGGAAGACTGCATGTCAGTATTTTTTAATGAAATAGAAGATGATTTGAGAAGTCACTCAAAATGTGCCCTCATTTTTCTTTCTGCAGCACTAATCATACTTTCTATGGCAAAATATACCCCCTCATTTTGTTCCTTTTTAAATTAAATGTTTTAGGAGTTACCACTTTATTCCAATCAAGATGGCTTCAGGTGTGCCATACCTTTGTAATAAGTAGGACTGTTAGCGCTCTATTTGTTCTTTAGAACACTCTGGGAGGCTGCAGTAGAACACAAAGGAATCAACTGACAGTCTCTGTCCTTGTTGGATGTACATGTTTTACTGAGAATGTCAGACTTCATTCTCACATGGCTGAGAAAGATAATGTGAATTTACAGAAAATATGCTTTCAGTTTAGCTTATAGATACCCTTCCAAACCACTGTGGGAAAAGCATGAGATAATAGTTTTCTTTCACACATGATTCATGATATCCCAGCAGAAGGCTTTTTCACATGGTAAAATCACCTTAGAACACACCACAATTCCTAAAATGAGTATGGGACCATCAACAAATGATTTATAATATAACTAAAGTCCTAAAACCTTCTATTAACTGCAATGCTTTATAATGATGTGCTCTCATGTATAATGGTCCCAAGATGGCTGCCAACACTTCTTGGATGAAGTGCTGACAGCCAATCAGATCTCACGATGAGATGTGTGGTTAGGCTCCGCCCAGATATTTATATATTTTTTCTTTTGATTTTCTCAGGAACTACTGGAGGGATTTACACCATTTAACCAAAAGGATGATCTGCGTACCAGACCCTACCATTTTCCCAAATTTGGTGTAATTCCGTTCACCCCCCTTTTTTTCTCGCCCCCGCTTGACGAATCTTCCCGAGACTTTCTGGGAAGGAGCGGAGCAGGCCAACTTCTGTGAGAAATTCGCGAAGATTCAACAACCGGCGCCAAAGTTATTCCCAATAGAATGTTGCGGATTTCCTATGGAAACTAGGTCCTAACTATAACTACCTACACTACCTACTGGCGACCGCCAGTAGGTAATATATATATATTATGCCTGTTGGGGCGCGTCATGTGAACAAGCTCCTTCACGAAGTGAAATGCGTCATGGAAGACATTGATCTTGAAAATGCTTAAAGAAAAACTTAGCAACTGCTAACACCTTCTTGTGTGTAGTGGCTCGTTACTAGCGAAGAACTATATTCTGTGGGGAAGAGGTCCGCACCTGTGTTGAACCGCCCTGTGACCTGCGGACAGGAGTCTCTTTTGATATATATATATATATATATATCCACAACAAAGTTTTAGCCCCGGTGGAAGAAGCCACAAGGTTGGTAAAGCATTCCTTCATTTAATAAAAAGGCAGCTACAAACAGGGATTACAGGGCAACAGTCACCAAAGTATTGGCCAGCCAGACCGGTTTCGGGCATCTTCCCTTCATCAATGGCTTTCTGCTGAACACGGCGATTCCTTTTGCACTTAATATCAACAGGACTTGCCTCCGTGGGCGTGGCTGATTGCACAGCTTTGTGGTCCTCGTAGTGCTCAGGTTTCAGCTCGAGTGAGTTTGTCTCGTTAAGTTCAGCAGAGAAATTATATGCTTTTAAAACCTCTGTGGGTCGGTAAAAAGTCACGCTGATATATATATATATATTTTTTTTTTCCACCAAGTAAAGATTAATGTCCGCACTCACTCAATTCACTCAGTTGGGTTTATTTGACAAGAGACTGAAAACAATCCCCTTCACCTTTGGTGAAGGGGATTGTTTTCAGTCTCTTGTTCATCTCCGCTGTCCTGCACCGGCCGTGCAAAGTGTGCACTTGCACGTGAACAATTTGGTGGATAATATATATATATATTACCTACTGGCGGTCGCCAGTAGGTATATATAGTTAGGATTTTTTCTCTATGGGATTTTTGAAAATTCTATGTCGAATAACTTTGGCGTTTGTGGACGGAATTGGCTGAAATTTTCAGGAAAATGGCACATTTTGTTTCTGAGCAGCCCCTGAAAATTGGGGGGGGGGGGCTCGTCCAGGGGGGTTCGAGAAAAAAGGGGGGTCCCAAAACGTGTTTTTAACATTGAGTTTTCCATAGGGCGGTTGGCCTCACTTTTAGCCCGAACGGCTGAATGGATTTGCACGAAACTTGCCCGATGTGCCTTTTGTAGGTCTCAATATATGTGCTCCAGTGGATTTTGAGAAATTAACGTTTAAAAAAAGATATATATCTGTAACAGCGGACCGGGCAGCGCTCCGGTTCGCGGACTTTTCGCGCAACGGAGCTTTGTGAAGCGAAGCTGATTGGTTCTCCGGCGTCTGTCAACATTCCAAACAGTCCGTAGCGGCCGCCATCTTGTCTCTCGGTAGGATCGAGAGACAAGAGGAGGCGAAAGCGAAGGGGCAAATGACCATAAGGGGGCATAGTAGATCCTCCCTGACCTCTTAGGTTTGATGTACCATTTTGCCAAGTTTGGTGTAATTCCGTTCAGCCATTCAGGCTGTAGACGTATCTAAATGTCAATAATCGAACGGCTGAATGGATTTGCACGAAACTTGGCAAAATATTAGGGACTGGTAGCCCGATGTGCGTTTGCTAGGTCTCAATATATGTGCTCCAGTGGATTTTGAGAAATTAACGTTCAAAAAAAGATATATATCTGTAACAGCGCTCCGCTTTGCGTACTTTTCGCGTTACGGAGCTTTGCGAAGCTGATTGGTTCTCCGGCGTCTGTCAACATTCCAAACAGTCCGTAGCGGCCGCCATCTTGTCTCTCGGTAGGATCGAGAGACAAGAGGAGGCCAAAGCGAAGGGGCAAATGACCATAAGGGGGCATAGTAGATCCTTCCTGACCTCTTAGGATTGATGTACCATTTTGCCAAGTTTGGTGTAATTCCGTTCAGCCATTCAGGCTGTAGACGTATGTAAATGTCCTATGGAAAATTGCATGGGGAAAACACATTTGAAAGTGTTGAAATTTAGAACCAATTAAAATGTTACTTTGGTTTTGTATTTGTGTGTGATGAAAGTTTATTGGTTATGTATATATGTCAAATGAGAGGAAACCACAGCCATTTTGTGATACTACTGTCTGAGGTACATTTGTGAGGAATTTTTGGTGGTGAATTTCTGGTGTTTGATTTACACAGTACTAACACTTCTCCTACTTTTAAAAAGGTGAGTTGTTAATTTGTAAGGGGAACTATGTTGTACACTTGAAGATAATTTGAAAAATGTTTTCTGTTATTTATTTGCAGTCCTTCTGTTATACTAAATACTTGATAAAGTTAGTTTTATATTATGTATTACTAAAAACGATAAATGAAAGTGATTATTTTTTTCTGCAATTTACAGCAAGCAATTTCAAAATAAAATGGCTCACAATGAAGAGACCGTGGCAATTTCTTTTGAATTGTCCACTACATTGATTGAAATTGAGAGCACCAATAATGAAATATTGTCACAAGGAGGAGATGACGTGTATGATTTCATTAGATTGATTGAAATTGACAGCACCAATAATGAAATATTGTCACAAGGAGGAGATGACTTGAATGATTCCACTACATTGATTGAAATTGAGAGCACCAATAATGAAATATTGTCACGAGGAGATGACTTGAATGATTCCACTACATTGATTGAAATTGACAGCACCAATAATGAAATATTGTCACAAGGAGGAGATGACTTGAATGATTCCACTACATTGATTGAAATTGACAGCACCAATAATGAAATATTGTCACAAGGAGGAGGTGACTTGAATGATTTTTTTGATCAATCTGTTGATGGCAAATTTATCGAATGTTTGGAGACCATAGAGTTACAAGAATCATCATTGCAGACTTTTCATGAGGAAATTGCTGATGAGGACATGTTACTAGTTCTTTCAAATTTAGAAAATTCTGAAGAATAAATTTATATTTAGAAATCAAAAATTGTTTGAGACATTATTCATGTTTATTTTTAATTTATGAGGTTGTAGCGAAGTGATTGTAGTATAAAATGAGACTTATAGTATAGAGTGCAACATTTTTATGTTACATGGTAAGTTTACTCATATTTACTTCCCTTCTGCCACTATATTATCTCCAATGTGTATTTGACATCTCTTCTTCATCTCCGGCCTCCTTTCTCTCACTGTGTGTCTCCGATGCATCTTATCGCTGCTATTTTGTGTAATTACAGAAGAGAGTAAAATAAAATAGTTCAGAACGTGAAAAGGGGGCAAAGTAGAGTACCCCTCACCCCCTAGGCCTTTTCAGGCGGTCCCAAAAGGATCAGTTTCTGCTTTCCTGAGAGATTATGGTATGAGTTCCATATACCACAATAATTTGCATTACAACATGCAAGATATCTATCTCCTATTACCAACTTTTGGAGATATTCGCGCTAAGCGCGAATATCTCCAAAAAGTAACACCTGCCCTGAGCAGTTCTTAGCCATGTTATCCAATGGGAGGTGGATAAAATGGCTAAGAGCATTAGCTCGGTAATGCATGAATATCGCTGACTTTTTAGCGATATTCATGCATTGCGGCCGTTTATTATCGCATTTGCGATAAACCTTGATAATAGCAAGGTTTATCTTCGATAATTTCTGACGATGCTTAGCGGTAAAAAATTCGTTGGTAAGCATCGTTAGCGATAAATATCGCTTAACTTTGGTAATATGCACCAACGTCTGTTAACGTTCGATTCGAAGGAAATGAGGAAGTGTTGAAAAACATTGTTTGCGCCATCTTGCCTTTTTTGAAATGCCACACTTTTGTCTTGCACGGCAGCCATTTTAGATGCCTTGACCAGACCCACTCTCTGCACGCTGTCGATTCGTAGCATGGCTCCCCACCCTCGCAAGCATCTTCCCCAGGCACTGGTCACCCCCGCTCTCTGTCTTATGCATGGGCAATAAACCTCCCCCCATCTGCGCTGCTCTTCCCTGAGAATCACACTCTGTGCCCGCCCGACACCTCCCTTTCGCCCTATTCACTACCGCACCCTCTGACACTCCTCTTCCTCTGTGTCCGATTGTCCAGGCTATCAGCTAGCCCTGCAGATGTAGTTTATGGCTCCAGCTGTAAAGAATCACCCCTCTTCAAAGGAGTTATAGTAGATCAAGGCCCACACCCGATGAGATCCGTCACACCACACGTGTTCCTACTATCTGAAAACCATCCTGTATTGTGATTGGGGAGGGGACCGAGCCTGAAGCGGAAGATTCCAGGAATGACTCTTTGTACATCAAAGTTTTTACAATTATGTGTCACATTAAAAATATATAGCACTCCAACAAAGTAGTAGGAATATAAAACTTTAATAACATATAAATATATACAACAAAACAAAAACAGTAAAAACATTTAAACAACGAAGAGACCGTGGCAATTTCTTTTGAATTCCTGATGAGGACATGTTACTAGTTCTTTCAAATTATGAAAATTCAGAAGATGTTGCCTGGGGGTGGGTCGTCAGTAGCAGTCTGTTGTGCGAATAGTTCCAAGGCAGCAGAACGCGCTGAAATCTAGATGGCACGAAAGTGATGTCTAGTAAGTTGCCGCCCAGCAAATAACGGCGTGGGGCGCCGCGGGGGTGAGTGAGTCCAGTAGGCACCACAGCTATTCTTACCGGCATTGCAGAATTACTGCTGGGGACAATGCCTGTGCTGTAGCAGGGTCACAGCAGAAACAAAAAGGATTCTGTTGAAGATGTTGTTGGTTTTCAATTTGAAAACAGTTCTGGTGTCAACTGCTATGCTAATGTAGTGGTTAATGTTTTGTTTTCTCTAGAAAATGTAAAAGAGGGGGAGGCAGTCCAAAGTTCCGTTAAAAGGGCAAAGGAAAGGATCGGTGGTTTGAACTATCAGTCAAAAAGGGGAGGGGGTGCAACAATTTTTCCTACCGGGTCACACTGTGCTTTCACCGGAACTGAGGTCTGCAGGATTCTAGTAATTCAAAGTGAGGCTGGCGCCAGCATGGGAGCGCCGACGTCCCACGGATACAGTTTCGTCACTCCACGGGCGATCATGGCAGTCATTCCCCATCGGCGGTCGGAGACTCCCGCGGCTCCTCTAGAATCTTCAAGGTCGTGGAGGACTACGGTGGTGGAGTCAACCAGTGACCGGGCCATTTCTTTATGCTGGGCCCGCTCTTGCCAGGTCGACCGCCATTTTGAGAGTTCGGTAGCTACTGGCGATCGCGGGGTCAAATGAGCGGACGGGCTCCACCCTGCCGGGCGAGACGTTGCAGCATGGCCACAGTGGAAGAACCCTTTTCCGGGCGCTTGGAGCGCTGAGGGTGCAGCTGGGAAGCCTCCACCTGGGGAGGCGGGAGAGGCCTGTTCGCACCGTCTCTCCCTCCCAGTGCACCCCACGGCGTCTCGCTTGAGATTTGTTATGGCCGGACCAGGCGATGAGGACGAGGGGGGGGGGGTCGGAGGCATGTGCAAGACATCCCCCCCCAGTGTTGTCGCAGCCATTATTCAAGAAAGAAGAAGTGTCCCGTCCGTCTTCGGGCCGGGCTTCCGGTGGATGTCGGCCGGACGCCCCTGGCTCTGGCCCCATGAACGGGTTCCTTGGTTTATCGTCTGCAGCCGGATCCCGTCGGCCTCGGCCCCCCGACCGTTGGTGGCCGGACCGGAAGAGCATGTGGCGGGACTACCTGAAACTCTCAAGGGCCACCGCGGCCGGACTGGGAGAGAGAGGGGAGGGTCGAGGAGACATTCCCCCCCCTGCAACTCTTCAGCGTTGTAAAGGCAATCCCCTGGCCGGGTCCCGCTGGCCTCGGCCTCTCCTCCGGCTACACCCTACGTTAGGATCTCCTGGCCGAGGCGTGGCAGCAGGACCCGCCTTATATGGGCTGCTCCCGGCTGGGCGTAGCCGCAACCCTGCCCCACCTTGGAAGTTTCCAGAGTGGGGGCGGATGTTCTACTGACTTGCATTTTCCCTAGTCTATCGATTTTTTTGGCGTGGCAGGCGGTGGGACAGCGAGGGGTGATTTGGTTTCTCTTACTGTTTTTCTGGTCTCTCACCACTGGCATATTTTAACGTTTTCTTGTTTCTAGGACATTAATAGGTTTTATCATTACGTTATGTTATCGTTTCTTTGTTCGTTGTTTAATAAAAGTTCATGTTCATCAGTGGCCTACTGATTTTCGTTTTCCTATTCTTTTCTTTCCAGGTTGTTTCATGCTAAAGTTTCTGTTAACAGGATACAGTGATCACTTCGTTATTATTGCATATGTCCTTTTCACTAGGGGTGCTCTCTGGTCGGGCCAGATGACGTATCTCTAGTAAATGGTCCGGGTGAAACAGGTGCATCAATCAGTGGGGAGTAGATAGGCATGACAGATTACAACGGGGGAGAAAGGTCCGCATTACGTACCCTTTCACTATTTGCAAAGATTTTCCTACGTATATTTGCAAACAGGGAATACCTCCAAAAAGAACCAATTCCCAAACAGTCAATGTTTGGGGAAACAATCAATCAATGAGGAACGAAATAGGCACGACGTGTTAAAGGTTTGCGTTACCTACCCTTCACTATCTGCAAAGGGAGAGAGAATATTCCTATTCTTCCTCGTTTGCAGGCAGAGAAGATTCTTAAGAGAACCAACTTCGAACAATTCAATGCTCGATTCAAACAATCAACAAGGGGTACTGTGAACACAAATGAACGCCGCTTATGTACATACACATTGGTATTATCAACAGGTTGTTCCTAATGTTTCTATTTTAGGGAGGTCAAAAAGAGATCCCATTAGTGGCCTACTGATTTTGCTCGATTCCTTTTGTTTTTTTACACGATTTTTCGCTATCTGCAAAGACTAAACAGAGTATTGCGACTCTGTGCTTGTTTGTAAATAGAGAATGAACCAAAGAGAACAATCAATCAAATGGAGAGAGAAGCAGGCACGACGGATTACAACGGGGGCAAAGGCCTGCGTTAACTACCCTTCACTATCTGCAAAGAGAGAGTACTCCTAATAGAAATGAGGGGTGGGGGGCAGCATTCAAAGCAGATCAGTGTGCATAAACACGAAAATGTTTTTACTTACCACGTACTTGACATTCGACAGCTTATGATATTTGCTATTAAAAAACCATTGAAATTCACTGAAAAAAACCATAGGTTATAGACCATATATAGTTAGGAATTAGCATTTAAAAAACCTTATTTTACTCACACAAAACCATTGAAATTCCATATATAGTTAGTTGCACTAACTATATATCGCGCACCCGCAATCCACTGCTGATCATGTCACATATTACATCATTCATGACATGGTCAGTGACATCACTGATGACATCACTGATGACATCTCAAATGACATCACTGATGACATCACTGATGACATCTCATTTGACATCATTCTTGTGCTAATACGATAAACCTCTTCAGACTCTAATATAACCTTAGATACACTCAGTGTATACAGACACTCATCCATGGAGTTACTCACACACCCAGTCAGTCATGCAAAGAAACAATCTCACCTCCATTTCTTCAACTATACAGTTAAACACACCTTACTTATTGAAACATATACTAACACATATTTACTCTCTTATACAATCCCTGATACAAGTTCACAATGATCGATACAACCGCTCACTCATTCAGTGGCTCTCATGCATAGTTATTTATATATGCCAACTCTCACATGTACTGTGTTTTACATATGTACTTACTATGACATGTAGCATTGAGATATCCATTCACTCATCAATACACTCATGCACACAGTCAACTGCCCATGTAGCTGTTTCCACATGCACTCTTGAACTCATACACCTAGTGAATAAACTGCTCACACATCTATGCACAGAGTCACACACCTTCCAGCCACCCCCACACAAACTCAATCTCCCATAGAAATACTTGGGCAACCAATTAATAACACATATAGCCTCTCGTATAGCTAATGATCAACACATGCAGCAGTTTACATCACAACAGACATAATGATGCACAAATTAAGACAGTTTAGTCACTAACCCATGCATTCAGTGAGACACATTTAATCACTCACTCATACAGTCAGTCACGCACCTACTAAATTCTTCATCCAGACACTTATACATCCACTCATTCTTCAATATGTAAGACATATTTTAACTTTACAGAAACATACAGTCACTGGATGTTGTCATCAGTGATGTCATCAGTGATGTCATTTGAGATGTCATCAGTGATGTCATCAGTGATGTCACTGACCATGTCATGAATGATGTAATATGTGACATGATCAGAAGTGGATTGCGGGTGCGCGATATATAGTTAATGCAACTAACTATATATGGAATTTCAATGGTTTTGTGTGAGTAAAATAAGGTTTTTTAAATGCTAATTCCTAACTATATATGGTCTATAACCTATGGTTTTTTCAGTGAATATATATATATATATATATTCACTGAAAAAACATAGGTTTCAGGCCTGTTATAGTTAGAAATTAGCATTTAAAAAACCTTAGAAATTCACTGAAAAAAACATAGGTTTCAGGGCCGTTATAGTTAGCTGGACATTTCACACATAAAAAACCATAGAAATAAGCCCATTATAGTTAGTTCAGCTAACTATAACTTGCGCCCCAGCAATGCACTGCTGATGACGTCACATATTACATCACTCATGACATGGTCAATGACATCACTGATGACATCTCAAACCACATCACTGATGACATCATCCAGTGATTGTGTGTTTCTGTAAAGTTTAAATATGTTTAATACATAGGGAAAGGCATATTGAAGAATGAGTGGGTGTATAAGTGTCTGAATCGATGATTTAGTAGGTGTGTGACTGACTCTACAAGTGAGTGATTAAACATATCTTTCTAAATGCATGGGTTAGTGAGTAAACTGTGTGAATGTCTGTATCCATCTGTCTGTTGGTGTGTAAGCTGCTGCATTGGTTTGTGAATAGCTACATGAGTGTCTATATGAGTTATTGATTGGTTGTCTGAGTATCTGTATGGGTGCCTGAGTGTGTGTGTGAGTGGGGTGTGTGTGACTCTGTGCATAGATGTGTGAGTGGGTGATTCACTGGGTGCATGGTTTCTAGAGTGCATCTGTTATGGACTGTTTGGGTAGGTGAGTGTGGGTATGGGTGTGTTAGTGAGTCAATGTATATCTCAGTGGTACATGTGTGAGTAACTACATATGCGAAAGGCAGTATATATGTGTGTTCGAGTATATAAATGGCTATAAGTGAGAGTGTGTGATTATGAGAGTGGCTGTATGGATGAGTGTGTGCTTGTATCAGTGATTGTATAAGAGCGTAATAATGTGCAAGTATTTGTATGAGTAAGTGAGCTGGTGTGTGTATAACTGTATAGGTGAGTAAATGGGAGTGTGGTTAATTATTTGCATGATTGACTAGCTGTGTGAGTACCCCTATGGGTGAGTGGTGGCGTGTGAGTGTCTATATAGGTGTATGAGTGTATATGATAGTCCTGTACTGAGTGAGCATAACTATGAGTGACTGTACGGGGGAGTGAGTGGATTTGTGTCTAGACCTAAGAATCAGTGAGTGGGTATATAGTTATTGGTGTTGGAGTGTCTATGGTTTTGAGAATGGTAGTCTGTAATTTAGAGTGGGTGTATCAAAAGTTATATTAGGGTGTGAGAAGATGCATGAAGTTATCACATGGATGATGTCATCAGTCATGTCATCAGGGATGTCATTTGAGATGTCATCAGTGATGTTATCAGTGATGTCACTGACCATGTCATGAGTGATATAATATGTGATGTCATCAGCAGTGCATTGCGGGGCGTGAGTTATAGTTAGCTGAACTAACTATAATGGTTTTAAATGCTCATTTCTAACTATAGCATGCCTGAAACCTATGTTTTTCCATTGAATTTCAATGTTTTTTTGTAAATGCTAATTTCTAACTATAACGTCCCTGAAACCTATGGTTCTTTCGGTGAATTTCAAAGGTTTTGTAAATTCTAATTTCTAACTATGCCTACAAAGGTAGGACGTGTAAAGAAAGAGGAAGAAAAGCGCAGACACAAGCAAGACAAATGCAGAAAGAGGCACCAGAAGTCCAGAAAGATGAAGAAAAGTGCAGAAAGATGCAAGAGATGTGCAGAAAGAACCAACAGAGGAGCAGAAAGTCCTCCCGTCCCCCCACCTTTTTGCTGATGGGTACTGGAGGTAACTGACTCTGACTAACCAGACCTAGTGCCAGTGCTATCCTAAAAGACACTTAGAATACAGTGAAAACACCTACTTACACTAGGGAACACTATGGGTTGGGGTAGCCCTGTGATTAGCATGACCTCCTCTGTATTTGCCATGAGTTAATGCCTGGGTCATTGCATGAGTACATGGGTACTGACTGGATGATTAGAGTACTGCAAGGAGAGTACTTGGTTAATTTATAAGTGGTTGGGTTTTGGTGGAGTGATTGGATAAGTACATAGGGCTGGCTGGGTGATTGGAGGAGTGCATGGGTAGTGACAAGGAGATGGCTGGGCTGCATCAGTAGTGCTCAGGGGATTGTAGCAGTGCATGTGTTTGTGCCTGGGTCATTGCATGAGTACATGGGTAGTAAATGAATGATTAGAGTACTGAAAGGAGAGTGCATGGTTAATGTATAAGTGCTTGTGTTTTGGTGCAGTGATTAGATAAAGACATGGAACTGGCTGGAGGATTGGAGGAGTGCATAGTTAGTGACAAGGAGATGGCGGGATTGCATTAGTAGTGCTCAGGGGATTGTAGCAGTGCAAGTGTTAGTGCCTGGCTTATTGCATAAGTGCATGGGTACTGACTAGATGATTAGAGTACTGCAAGGAGAGTGCATGGTGAATTCATGGGTGTTTACGTTTTGGCGCAGTGATTAGATAAGGACATGGAACTGGCTGGGTGATTGGAGAAGTGCATGGGTAGTGACAAGGAGATGGCCAGAAGCATCAGTAGTGCTCAGGGGATTGTAGCAGTGCATGTGTTAGTGCCTGGGTCATTGTATGAGTGCATGGGTAGTGACTGGATGATTAGGGTATGGCAAGGAGAGTGCATGGTGAATTTAAAAGGGCTTGGGTTTGGGCAGAGTGTTTGGATAAGTACATGGAACTGGCTGGCTGATTGGAGGAGTGCATGGGTAGTGACTGGGTGATTAAAGTACTGCAAGGAGAGAACATGGTGAATTTAAAAGGGCCTCAGCTTTGGCAGAGTGATTGGATAAGTAAATGGAATGGGCTGGGTGATTGGAGGAGTGCATGGGTAGTGACAAGGAGATGGCTGGACTGCATCAGTGGTGCTCAGGGGATTGTAGCACTGCATGTGCTAGTGCCTGGGTCATTGCATGAGTACATGGGTAGTGACTGGAAGATTAGAGTACTGCAAGAAGAGTGCATGGTGAATTTATATTTGCTTGCATTTTGGCGCAGAGATTAGACAAGGGCATGGAACTGGGTGAGTGATTAGAGGAGTGCATGGGTAGTGACAAGGAGATGGCCAGAAGCATCAGTAGTGCTCAGGGGATTGTAGCAGTGCATGTGTTAGTGCCTGGGTCATTGTATGAGTGCATGGGTAGTGACTGGATGATTAGGGTATGGCAAGGAGAGTGGATGGTGAATTTAAAAGGGCTTGGGTTTGGGCAGAGTGTTTGGATAAGTACATGGAACTGGCTGGCTGATTGGAGGAGTGCATGGGTAGTGACTGGGTGATTAAAGTACTGCAAGGAGAGAACATGGTGAATTTAAAAGGGCCTCAGCTTTGGCAGAGTGATTGGATAAGTAAATGGAATGGGCTGGGTGATTGGAGGAGTGCATGGGTAGTGACAAGGAGATGGCTGGACTGCATCAGTGGTGCTCAGGGGATTGTAGCACTGCATGTGCTAGTGCCTGGGTCATTGCATGAGCACATGGGTAGTGACTGGAAGATTAGAGTACTGCAAGAAGAGTGCATGGTGAATTTATATTTGCTTGCATTTTGGCGCAGAGATTAGACAAGGGCATGGAACTGGGTGAGTGATTAGAGGAGTGCATGGGTAGTGACAAGGAGATGGCTGAGCTGCATCAGTAGTGCTCAGGGGATTGTAACAGTGCATGTGTTAGTGTCTGTGTCATTGCATGAGTACAAGGGTAGTGACTGGATGATTAGAGTACCTCAAGGAGAGTGCATGGTGAATTTATAAGTGCTTGGGTTTTAGGGGAGTGATTAGATAATTACATGGTGCTCGCTGGGTGATTGGAGGAATGCATGGGCAGTGACAAGGAGATGGCTGGACTGCATCAGTAGTGCTCAGGGGATTGTAGCAGTGCACGTGTTAGTGGCTGGGTCATTGCCTGAGTACATGGGTAGTGACTGGATGATTAGAGTACTGCAAGGAGAGTGCATTGTGAATTTATAATTGCTTGCATTTTGGTGCAGAGATTAGACAAGGACATGGAACTGGGTGGGTGATTAGAGGAGTGGATGGGAAGTGAGAAGGAGGTGGCTGGGCTGGATCAGTAGTGCTCAGGGGATTGTAGCAGTGTATGTGTTAGTTGCTGGGTCATTGCATGAGTACATGGGTAGTGACTGGATGATTAGAGTACTGCAAGGAGAGTGCATCGTGAATTTATAATTGCTTGGATTTTGGCGCAGAGATTAGACAAGGACATTGAACTGGGTGGGTGATTAGAGGAGTGCATGGGTAGTGACAAGGAGATGGCTGGGCTGGATCAGTAGTGCTCAGGGGTTTGTAGCAGTGCATGTGTTAGTGTCTGGGTCATTGCATGAGTACATGGGTAGTGACTGGATGATTAGAGTACTGCAAGGATCAATCAATCAATCAATCAATCACATTTGTAATGCGTGCTACTCACTCGTGAGGGTCTCAAGGCACTGGGGGGAGGGAGGGGGTGCTGCTACTGCTCGAAGAGCCATGTCTTGAGTTGCTTCCTGAAGGAGAGATGGTCCTGGGTCAGCCGTAGGTGGGTGGGGAGGGAGTTCCATGTCTTGGCCGCCAGATAGGGGAAAGATCTTCCCCCGGTGGTGGTTCTGCGACTCCGTGGGACAGTGGCGAGGGCGAGGCTGGCGGATCGGAGCTGGCGGGTGGGAGTATAGAACGTGAGGCGGTTGTTTAGGTATTTGGGGCCCATGTCGTGGAGAGCCTTGTGTGCGTGGTTGAGGAGCCTGAACGTGATTCTCTTGCTGATGGGGAGCCAGTGCAGGTCTCTCAGGTGAGGAGAGATGTGGCTGTGACGGGGGATGTCCAGGATGAGTCGTGCAGAAGCGTTCTGTATGCATTGAAGTCTTTTCTGTAGTTTGGCTGTGGTTCCCGCGTAGAGGGCATTCCCGTAGTCCAGTCGGCTGGTGACAAGGGCCTGGGTTACCATCTTTCTGGTTTCGGTGGGGATCCACCGGAATATCTTTCAGAGCATGCGTAGGGTGTTGAAGCATGATGACGAGACGGCGTTGCCTTGCTTGGTCATTGTGAGGGAGGAGTCCAGTGTGAAGCCTAGGTTGCGTGCGTGGTCCGTGGGAATGGGGGCAGTGCCCAGTGCAGGGGTCCACCAGGAGTCGTTCCAGGCGGAGGGGGATGGTCCGAGGATGAGGACTTCCGTCTTGTCCGAGTTCAGCTTCAGACGGCTGAGCTTCATCCATTCCGCGACGTCTTTCATTCCTTCCAGGAGACTGGCTCTGGCGGTGGCGGGGTCGTTGGGGAGGGAGATGATCAGCTGGGTGTCGTCAGCGCAGGAGATAATGTTTAGGTTGTGTTGACGTGCGATGGCTGCAAGGGGGCTCATGTAGACGTTGAAGAGGGCGGGGCTGAGCGAGGAGCCTTGAGGAACGCCGCAGATGATATTGGTGGCCGCAGAGCGGAAGGGAGGGAGGCGGACTCTCTGAGTTCTGTCTGAGAGGAAGGAGGTGATCCATTCCAGAGCTTTTCCTTGGATCCCGGCGTGGTGGAGGCGGGCTGTCAGGGTGCGGTGGCAGACTGTGTCGAATGCTGCCAATAGGTCGAGGAGGATAAGGGCGGCAGTTTCCCCGTTGTCGAGCAGGGACCTAATGTCATCGGTGGCTGCGATGAGGGTGGTCTCGGTGCAGTGGTTTGCTCGGAAGCCGGACTGCGATGGGTCGAGGGAGCCGTTTGTCTGGAGGAAGGCGGTCAGTTGTTTGTTGGCGGTTTTCTCGATGACTTTAGCGGGAAAAAGGAGGAGCGAGAAGGGGTGGAAGTTCTTGAGGTCCGTGGGGTCCGCGATGGGTTTCTTCAGGAGGACGCTGATCTCCGCGTGCTTCCAGGTCTCTGGAAAGGTGGCAGATGCAAAGGAGTTGTTAATGATATTCCGGAGTTGGGGTGCGATGATAGAGTCTGCTTTGTTGAAAATGTGGTGTGGACAGGGGTCGCTGGGGAGCCGGAGTGGATGGTGTTCATCACGAGGGTGGTGTCTTTGGTGCTGGCGGGGCTCCAGGTGCAGAGGGTGGTGGTGGGGGCCGTTGGTTCTGTTGTTGGGTGCATGGTTGGGTGCGTGGTCTGGGCGCCGAAGCTGTTGTGTATGTCGGCGATCTTGTTGTGGAAGAACGAGGCGAGTGAGTCGCAGAGGTCTTGCGAGGGTGTGATGTCGTTGTTGCTGGCGCTGGGGTTGGAGAGCTCTTTGACGATGCTGAAGAGTTCCTTGCTGTTCTGGGTGTTGTTGTCCAGGCGTTCTCTGGATGCTGTCCTTTCGGTGGTGCGGATCAGCTGGTGGTGTTTACGGATAGCGTTCTTGAGGGCTGTCATGTTTTCTCTTGACTGGTCATGGCGCCAGGCTTTCTCAAGGGTATGGCAGGATATCTTGGAGTTTTTGAGGTCGTTGGTGTACCACGAGGCTTGCTTGCTGCCGTGTCTGTTGGGAGGATTCTTCAGTGGTGCGAGGGTATCTGCACAGTTGGTGATCCACTGTGTGAGGTTGCGGGCTACTTCATTGGGGTCCGTAGTGTTAGTGGGAGGGTTCTGGCTCAGCGAGATGGTGAGCTGGTCGGTGGTGATCTTGCTCCAGCATCTTCGTGGACCTTGTTGCGGGTGGGGGTGAGTCGTGATTTTCCTGAAGTTGAAGTGGACGCAGCTGTGATCTGTCTAGTGTAGCCCGGTGGAGTGGCTGAAGGAGATGTGGTTACTGGAGGTGAAGACTGGGTCAAGCGTGTGGCCGGCATAGTGGGTGGGGGTGTTCACCAGTTGCTTGAGTCCGAGGTTGGTGAGGTTGTCAAGCAGGGTGGTGGTGTTGCCGTCATTGTTGTTTTCTAGGTGGAAGTTGAGGTCCCCTAGCAGGATGTAGTCTGATGAGGTGAGTGCTAGCGGGCTGATGAAGTCTGCGATGGCTTCGCTGAATTGTGTGCGTGGTCCCGGGGGTCTGTAGATGAGGGTGCCTCTGAGGGTGGTCTTGGGGTCGGTGTGTATCTGGAAGTCAAGGTGCTCGGCTGCGGTGAGGCTGTCGTCAGAGTTGGTCGTGATGCGGATGGTGTTTCTGTGGACGATGGCGATGCCTCCTTTGGTTTGGTTGGTGCTGTCCTTCCGGGTGATCTTGTAGCCATCCGGGATGGCTATGGCGATGTCGGGGGCTGAGGAGGCGTTCATCCAGGGTTCTGTGAGGAAGGTGACGTCCGGCACTGTTGTGTCGAGGAGGTTCCAGAGTTCGACGGCGTGCCTGTGGACGGAGCGGGTGTTGAGCAGGATGCACTTGAGGTGGTTGTTGCTGGTGCCTGGTCTGGCGGGTGTGGTGCAGGTCCGAAGGCAGGTGAATTTGCAGGATTGGCAAGTGAAGGGTCCGTAGGTGCGTTTCGGGGTGGCTCGGTAGCAGGCAGGGTTCTGGCCGGTGTTGAGTGCGTGGAGGCTGGCGGTGTCGTAACTTAGTCGGGTGGGCTGGCATCATCGAGGACCAGGGGTCCTGGCGCTGGGCGCGGTCCAGGCGCGGACGGGCGCAGACGGGCTTGCTTTAGGTGCGCCTTCGGCTGGGAGGCAGGAGCGAGGCGGCCAATGGGGAGCAAGGGGGCGGGGCCACGGGGGAGTGAGCGGCGGGAAAACAAGGGTCACAGAACGCAAGAGGGGGTGGGGGAGACGGGCACAGCGGCACAACTGACAATAGCAAAGAAGAAATAAACACGGGGTACAGAAAGAAATGAGGGGGAAATTCAAGGAAAGATGCAGCAGGGAGAAGTCACAAGAACCGAGCACAAACCAGTCACAGGAGGGCAGCAGCATCACACAGGGGGTCCGGGCGGTGGCAGAGGGAGCGACCTGCCTGGACACAGGGTCACAGGGTCAAGGGTTGCTCCTCTCACCACTGCGCGGCCTCCATATGAGGGTGAGAGGGAGGGAGGAGCAGCTGGGAGGCGGGAGTCGGGCGGCCAATGGGGAGCGAGGGGGCGGGCGGCGGGGGAGCGAGCAGCGGGAAAACAAGGGTCACAGAAGGCAAGAGGGGGTAGGGGGAGACGGGCACAGCGGCACAACTGACAATAGCAAAGAAGAAATAAACATGGGGTACAGAAATAAATGAGGGGGAAATTCAAGGAAAAGATGCAGCAGGGAACAGTCACAAGAAACGAGCACAGACCAGTCTGCAATGCAGCAGGTCACAGGAGGGCAGCAGCGTCACACAGGGGGTCTGCGCGGTGGCAGAGGGAGCGACCTGCCTGGGCACAGCGTCACAGGAGAGTGCATGGGGAATTTATAAGTGCTTGGGTTTTGGGGGAGTGATTAGATAATTACATGGTGCTCGCTGGGTGATTGGAGGAATGCATGGTCAGTGACAAGGAGGTGGCTGTACTGCTTCAGTAGTGCTCAGGGGATTGTAGCTGTGCATGTGTTAGTGCCTGGGTCATTGCATAAGTACATGGGCACTGACTGGATGATTAGAGTACTGCAAGGAGAGAACATCGTGAATTTATAATTTCTTGCATTTTGGCGCAGAGATTAGATAAGGACATGGAACTGGGTGGGTGATTCGAGGAGTCCATGGGTAGTGACTGAGTGATTAGAGTACTGCAAGGAGAGTACATGGTGAATTTAAAAGGGCTTGGGTTTTGGCAGAGCAATTGGATAAGTATACAGAGCTGGCTGGGTGATTGGAGGAGTGCATGGATAGTGACAAGGAGATGGCTTTACTGCATCAGTAGTGCTCAGGGGATTGTAGCAGTGCATGTGTTAGTGCCTGGGTCATTGCATGAGTACATGGGTAGTGACTGGATGATTAGAGTACTGCAAGAAGAGTGCATGGTGAATTTATAATTGCTTGCATTTTGGCGCAGAGATTAGACAAGGTCATGGAACTGGGTGGGTGATTAGAGGAGTGCATGGGTAGTGACAAGGAGATGGCTGGGCTGGATCAGTAGTGCTCAGGGGATTGTAGCAGTGCATGTGTTAGTGTATGGTCATTGCATGAGTACATGGGTAGTGATTGGATGATTAGAGTACTGCAAAGAGAGTGCATGGTGAATTTATAAGTGATTGGGTTTTGGGGGAGTGATTAGATAAATACATGGTGCTCGCTGGGTGATTGGAGGAGTGCTTGTGTTTTGGCACTGTGATTAGAAAAGGATATGGAACTGGCTTGGTGATTGGAGGAGTGCATGAGTAGTGACAAGGAGATGGCTGGACTGCATCTGTAGTGCTCAGGGGATTGTAGCAGTGCATGTGTTAGTGCCTAGGTCATTGCATGAGTACATGGGTAGTGACCGGATGATTAGAGTACTGCAAGGAGAGTGCACGGTGAATTGATAAGCGCTTGGGTTTTGGGGGAGTGATAAGTCAAGCACATAGTGCTGGCTGGGTGATTGGTGGAGTGCATGGGTAGTGACAGGGTGATGGCTGAACTGCATCAATAAATTCTGTTTTTCTACTCTCTTCTCTCCAATTTTAAATACCTCATGATTCACTTTCACACACTTATGTACTGCAAAACAGTTACCCTTACATACACTCATCCTGGTACTCCCTATTAGTACATACGACTAGCAATGGTCTAACGGCAGCCACTGTAACATCGTGAGGCTCTCAGCATATTCTCCTAGGTATGAGGAGAACCCATATGATGACTAGGGCGGTACCGAGCGGGAACTGATGGGTACTTTTTATACCCTAGTGACATTATGCTGTGCTTTTAGTTTACACTAGTGCACATATTTCTCTTCTCACTATTGGGTTTTTTATTAACTAGTTGTGTCTTCAACAGGATGTATAATTGACTCACTAAACCCATAGACATCCTTTGTTGTTACCAGTGCATTTTGTGGGGGTTATGTCTATGAGTTGGTCTTTAAAAATGCCCTGAGACCCTCTTTCAAACGGTTGTTTTTGTAGTTCATGTGATGATCGGCCATGTGGGTGAGGGAGTGGGTGTATGAGTGTCTGTATGGGGTGAGTCTATATGTGTTTGATTGCATATATATGTGAGTAGGTGTGAGTGGATGTACTGGAAAGTGAATGTCTGGGTGAGTGGCTGTAAGGATGACTGAGTGGGTGTGTGAATCAGTAAATGAGTAGTTCTGTGGATGAGTGAGTGCTTGTATCAATGAGTGTGTGGCTGTGTTAGTGGCTGTATTGGTAAGTGAGTGGGGGGCTAGTAGCTGTTTTAGTGAGTGAGTGGCAGTGTAAGGAACTGTATGACTGAACGTCATAACATAACAACATCTATTCTGACGATGTGCCCAGCTTGTCTCTTGACCCTCTTCATATTCTGAATGAATTTGTAAAGTGTGACATAAAATCGGTCACCATTGTCATGTTAAAGATAAAATCAGGATCGCCAACAGACCCAGTACCTCCGAAAATTTTCTCCACTATTGCACCGTTATTATTAGAAAGTCTAACAAGCTTATTTAACAAGTCTCTTTCAGAGGCTGTTTTTCCTCTAATGTGGAAAGCTGCCAGGGTCAGACCTATCTTAAAAATTTTTGGAATCCCTTATAAACCAACAGCTAGTTGCCCACCTTGAGAGCCATGGACTACTTGATCCTTCACAGTCTGGCTTTAGGGCGGCACACAGTACAGGCAGCTTTGGTCGAAGTTATGGATAACATTAGGCTGGCTCTAGACAAACACCAGTCAGCCTGTCTCGTCCTGCTCGACCCGTCTGCCGCCTTTAACACCATCTCCCATAGCATTTTAGAACACCGGCTATGGGAGATTGGTGTCGGGGGAACGCCCTAAAGTGGCTCAAGAGCTACTTAGCTGACTAAGTAACCACAGTCCAAATGGGAAAAAATGTTTCAGGTGAGAGACCAGTTGCGATGGGGGTGCCACAGGGCTCTATTTTGAGCTCGACCCTCTTTAATCTGTATATGACACCACTGGACAAGGTGATCAGATTCTACGGTTTTGATGTCATATCCTACGTGAATTACACGCAGATTCTGGTCACCATTGGCCTAGACACTGCAGAAACAAAGCAGCTTTTTAAACAATGCATGTCTCACATTGACAGATGGATGAGTTCCAACTGCCTCCAATTGAATGGAGGAAAGTCCGAGATCATGCTTTTTGGTAAGGCCCAGAAGCACTGGCCTCACGACTGGTGGCCCCTGTCCAACCCCCAATCAACAGTACAAAATGTAGGTATCTACATGGACAACCAACTGTCTATGAAAAGTCAGATCAACCACATCACCGGAACTTGCTTTGGAGTGATGCGTAGTCTCTCAAAGTTTTTCAAATGGATCCAATTGAGGCCAGGAAACCACTAGTCCAGGGGTTAATAATAAACCAAATGGACTATGGAAATGCCTTACTGTTCTCAATCAATGAAAACCTGTTGAAAAGACTCCAAATTGTGCAGAACACAGCAGCCAGGCTGGTTCTCGATCTTCCTCCCAGATCCTCTTCTGTTCCTTACCTAAGATCACTATGCTGGCTTCTGGTAAAGAAGCAAATTCTTTTCAAGATCCTATGTCTGATACATAAGCACATGTATGGAAGGGGGCCAAAATACTGGTCTAAAAAACTACAGTGGTACCAGCCTAGCCGGGTGCTCAGATCATGCAATGTATCATTGCTTACCCCCCTGAGAATTCGAACAGCGAGAAAAGGAGGATGATCTTTCTCCTTCCTCGGCCCGGCATCATGGAATAAAATACATGTCCACCTGCGTATCATTCCAGATCATAACCGTTTCAATAAACAGCTGAAGTCATGGTTATTTGATAATTAAGTCAAGGTCTAATCAGAGCCGTTTGCAAGCGCCATGACACTTTTCAGTGATGTGTTGCGCTATACAAATGTACCTGATTTGGTTTGATTTTATTCTTTCTGCTAATTTCTGATCTCTATGTTGCCTCTTTCTCCTTGTTTTTAACCATTATTTTGTCTCTTTGTGCTTGTTAAGATCTCTATTCTGCCTCTTTCTGCTAGTTTCTTTACTTCATGTTGCCTCTTTCTACTCCTTTCTGACTTTTATTTTGCCTCTTTCTGCTCATTTCAGACCTTTATTTTGCCTCTTTCTGTTCCTTTCAGACCCTAATTTAGCCTCTTTCGGCTCATTTCTGGCCTTTATTCTGCCTCCTTCTGCTCCTTTCTCACATTTATAATTTCTCTTTCTGCTCATTGATGGCCTTTTTTCTCCCTCTAGCTGCTCATTTTCCACCTTTATTTTGCCTCTTTCTGCTTGTTTCTGACCTTTGTTCTGCCTCTTCCTGCTTGTTGCACACCTTTATTGTGGCAGTTTCTCATTGTTACTCACTTTTATTTTGCCTCTTTCTGCTCGCATCTCACCTTCATTTTGCCTCCTTCTGCTTGTTGCAAAATTTTATTTTGCCTCTTTCTGCTCGTTGCTGACCTTTATTCTACCTCTTTCTGCTTGTTTCAGAGCTTTGTTGTGCCTCTTTTTGCTAATTTCTGATCTCTATGCTGCCTCTTTCTCCTCATTTCTCACTTTTATTTTGCCTCTTTCGGCTCATTGATGACCTTTATACTGGCGCTTTCTGTTAGTTTCTGACCATAATTCTGCCTCTTCATATTAGTTTCTCACCTTTATCTTGCCTCTTTCTACTGCTGTTGACCTTTATTCTGCTCCTTTCTGCTAATTTCTAACCTTCTGCCTCTTTGTGCTTAATTTTGACTCTTTCTCCTCTGTTTCTCTTGGGACTGCAATGGAGCCTCAAGTCACTCATGTTCCCAGCTGGCCCCCTGTCTCCTGCAGGAGCCGGCATTGCTCTCAAAGACAGAGAATTAAACATGTATCTCCCTGTCTGTGGGAGCAATCCTTTTATCTATTTCCCTGCCTGCTTGAAGGCAGGGAAACAGATGAAAAACAGTCCCTCTCCTTCTGTATTGATGGGTTGGCGCAGGGGAGGTGGAGCTGTTGGGGCTGCATATGGCCGGGGATGGGGGTTACGCGCCCCCACTCCCAGTTTTGTTTATGTAATAGGCCCCAGCGAGGTGGTGGGCCTGGGTCTCCCTTGGCCAGCCTTTACTACTAGTATTTAGCTCCAGGGAGGTTGTGTTTCCCAGGCCTTCAACAAAGCCCAGGAGGGGGACCATGTGGCCCCCTCCATTTTTAAAGATAAAGCCCTGGGGAGGTGGTGGTCCCTGGGGCTCTAGGAGCCTTAGGAAAGGGGCACAGTGCACCCTCATCCTTTTTTATAATGTCCAGGGACCTGTCCCACCCAGGGGCTCATTTCAAATCACTTGTTTTTCTCCACAATTTTTTCATAAATCCATTGATCCATTTGCGATCACGTTGCTAAATAACAAAAAAAAATGTAAACCCCTGCAGGGTCCCACTGAGACCACACCACAACATCTAGGGAGTTTGGGTATTTCCACCCTGCCACCTTTTCAATAATCATCGCACCCCAACTCCGAAAGATCATCAACAGCTCCTTCGAGACAGCCACCTTCCCGGAGAGCTGGAAACACGCTGAGATCAATGCCCTACTTAAGAAGCCCAAGACAGACCCAAAGAATCTCAAGAACTTCCGACCCATCTCCCTGCTCCCATTCCTGGCAAAAGTCATTGAGGAGACCACCAATGGACCCACTTCCTGCGGGAGAACAACTTCCTGGACACCTCCCAATCCAGTTTCCACAGCAATCACAGCACCGAAACTGCCCTCATCGCCGCCATCAGGACCCTGCTGAACAACGGCGAAACCGCAGCCCTCATCCTCCCGGACCTCTCGACTGCCTTCGACACCATCTGCCATCACACCCTACGCACACGCCTCCATGACGCAGAGATCCGTGTCAAAACCCTGAACTGGATCTCCTCTTTCCTCTCCGGCAGAACCCAGAGAGTCCGCCTCCCCCATTCCGATCCAAAGCCACCCCAATCACCTGCGTCGTACCCCAAGAATCATCCCTCAGCCCAACCCTATTCAACATCTACATGGCACCCCTCGCCATCATCTCGTACTCCGACGACACCCAGCTGATCCTCTCCCTCACCAAGGACCCAGCCATCGCCAAATCCAACCTCCAAGAGGGAATGAAGGCCGTCACAGACTGGATGAAGTCCAGCCGTCTGAAACTGAATTCCAACAAGATGGAGGTCCTCATCCTCGACCCCAGCCCCTCTGCATGGGTCGACTCCTGGTTGCCGGTCACGTTGGGAGCTGCCCTGACACCCATCAACCACACACAGAAACTGGGGTGCACCCTGGACTCAACGCTCTCTGTGATAAATGTCCTCTCCACTGTTCTTCTCTGGATAGACTGTACTATGATATCTGTGACATCATAGAATGCCTGGGTGTCCCTCTGGCTCACAGTGCCTCTCTCTAACTTACTGTGGCAGTTGGTCATCTGAGGCTGAGCTGCTAACAGCTGGCTCCTGGTGGGGTTTACTTATGATCTTGACCTGTCTATCTGACTTGGAAGGAACTTGCAATAAAGGATCTTAACTTACAAAGTGGACTCTGCATCTTTCATTTACCACAGTTTGGCGACGTTTTGAAGAGGATGAATCTACGTGTGAACTATGAATAAAGGCCAACTAAGGGTTTAAGCAACTATAAAAAAAAGAAACCTAAGACATCAACTTTCAACACGTCAAGTGAATATAAAAGGTAATGCCCAGCTGACCCCACCAGTGTCCTGTTCCACCTGGACAGCCTGCACCCTGGGCGTGTGTCTTTACTTTGATGTCTGTTTGTGTTTAGACAGCTTACAACCTGTGCGTTTGTCATCTCTGCTGTCATCTGGAATACTTCTGAAGAATCCAGCAACATTCTGTTCAAGTACATTGGCAGCGCTATTCTCAGTCAACGCATTCAGGGACATTGTTTTCATGTGAGTGAACTGTTTTCAGTTGATGTGCAACGTGTCTGAACAAGCGTAACAACATTGAGGAACAGTCTTTCTTGTGACTTCGTGCACTCTTTATTGTTACCGGTAAAACTCGCTACTGTCTGCGCAGAAGCCTTGTATTTCACATGCTGAGTTGTGGAGTATTCTACTGCATGGCAACTCGAGTGACTAATTTTACTAAAATATTGGTTATTTTTAGCAGTATGTGAAGACTAGACAGCCTCAGTGTTAGTCTACTGGGTATTACTGTGCTTTGCCAAGTTTGTTTACTCACCGTCCTGGATGCCGATGACGGTTGGTCGACGGTAGGTCAGCAGTGATCTTCCCTCTTTCCCTGCTACCTTCCAACTGATGACGTGTTTAGAATGCATCTAGGAGTTAGCGAAGGTCTTCCTCTGTAGCGAAGCCCCTGTGACGTCACGCTGCAGCATTCCAGTTGTCTTCGTTCAGCACGCTTTGGCCGTGAACCATCCGGCGGAGGCGTAACAGCGTGCTGCCATCTTGCTCAGGATCAGCGTTTTGTCTACTGCGTACTCTTGTATGGTGCTGCGACTTGCAAAATGAAGCTTGAAGTATCCATGTGGTGTTCCCAGTGTGGCTTCAACTTAACACTGTGTTCTTCAATTTCCTGGTGTGAAGGTCATGATTTGTGTCGGCACCTAGCGAACCTGATCGTAACGATGGTCCTTATACTCATCTCTGCCACAGAGCCGACTGGAGTTGGGACACGATCACTGCCGGTGATCTCCGATTCAGAATTATTTTTGGGACTGCAAGACTCCTCCACAATTGAATGGAATGACCTTCTTGCGTTAAAGACCCGGGTGAGAAATCGCTCAACGGAGCTTTTGTCATTTATTTATTTGCCTAGCAGTTTTTTCATCACTGCATGTTATTTTACACAGTCTTGTGGTGTGGTGTGTGTTTTTAATATGGCAAATGTTGTTGTGCTCTTTAGGCAAGTGGGTATCTTACGTTGGGGATGTCGTAGTTTCGGCTTGTTGGGTTGTCAATGTCCATCCTTATGGTCAGGGTTGGTATCCTGAAGAGTATCCTTTGGGTTCTTGGGGGTAGTACATGCCCCATTGTTGTGTGCATGTGTTTGGTCATTCCTCTAGGGGGATATTGTGTCTTACAGCGTACCCTGCTTAGAGGAGGTTGTCTGTTTGCTAGTGGGTAGTCCATTCCCATTTTTGGTTACCAGAATTACTGTCCTGCTGTGTACCCTTTTTAGGGGAGCTTCAGTGTTTGGTGGTAGTCCATGCCTCATTTTTCTTCCCAGGGTCTTTGTCCTTACCCTGTGGTGTACCCTTTTTTTTGGTTTTTAGAGGAGGTTGGGTATTTGTGGGTAGTCCATGCCCCATGCTTATTCCCAGGATCACTATCCTGCGGTGTACCCTTTGAGGTTGAGTGTTTACGGGTAGTCCATGCCCCATCTTTTGTCCCAGGATTATTGTATTACCCTACGGTGTACCCTTTTCAGGGGAGGTTTGGTATTTGCGGGTAGTCCATGCCCCATCTTTTGTTCCTAGGATTATTGTCCTGTGTACCCTTTTTCAAGGGAAGTTGTGTATTTCCGGGTAGTCAACGCCCATTTTTATTCTCAGGATTACTGTCCTGTGGTGTACCCTTTTCAGGGGAGGTTGAGTGTTTGCGAGTAGTCCATTCTCCATACTCTGCGTTGTTCCCTGCTTTTGGTAGAGATTGTTTGTGCACAACATTCTTGTCAAAGTCTACCTTCTTGCAGCTACTGGCCAGGGTTTCATTTTGGTAAGATTTTGAGCTGTGAATTTATCATACGTTTAGTGTCAGCATATCTTTATCAGGAGTAGTTTTTTTTTTTTTTCCTTTGGTGATTTCTTGTTAAAGGGGTTTGCTCTTGGATTATCTTAAGTGAATCTTACCCCTATTGTGTCTCTCCCAGTCTACACTCATTTTTGTTTGTAGGGTGTTTACCCTGTGGTGTACCCATGTGTGGGGAGGTTATGAGTGTTGCCAGCTAACTTAGCTGTTTGTCTTGTTTTTCTAAGCCTTTCTGTTTCATTAAGGGAGGGGGGTGAGGCATATAGTGACATAATGTTGTTTTCTTTGTTCATTTCTCTGCTAATGATATCTCATGCTAACGTCATCTCATGTCGTACATTATTACTTTTGGCTCATCTCAATTTTGTACTTTCCTGCTAATATTGCATTTGAGGTGTTTTGCCGATCGTTTCCTTATTCTGTTCTTATTCCATAAGGGAAGAGGATGTGTAGTAAATTTCCTCTCCACTGTTCTTCTCTGGATAGACTGTACTATGATATCTGTGACATCATAGAATGCCTGGGTGTCCCTCTGGCTCACAGTGCCTCTCTCTAACTTACTGTAGCAGTTGGTCATCTGAGGCTGAGCTGCTAACAGCTGGCTCCTGGTGGGGTTTACTTATGATCTGGACCTGTCTATCTGACTTGGAAGGAACTTGCAATAAAGGATCTTAACTTACAAAGTGGACTCTGCATCTTTCATTTACCACACTCTCCATGACCCAAGAAGTCAACGCTGTCTTCTACTCCTGCTTTAACACCCTCGGCATACTCTGAAAGATCTACAGATGGATCCTCATCGAAACCAGAAGGACTGTCACCCAAGCCCTAGTCATCAGCAGGCTGGACTACGGTAACGCCCTCTACACGGGAACCACGGCCAAACTCCAGAAAAT
Organism: Lissotriton helveticus; assembly: GCF_964261635.1. Classification (NCBI taxonomy): domain Eukaryota; kingdom Metazoa; phylum Chordata; class Amphibia; order Caudata; family Salamandridae; genus Lissotriton; species Lissotriton helveticus. The sequence goes on along the minus strand of NC_136063.1, from coordinate 478,284,734 downwards.
ATTCCAGCGTATACAAAACGCCTTCACAAGCCTCAGCCTTGGAATCCCTTGCCACAGCCACATGACCGCCACCCTGAGAGACCTGTACTGGCTCCCGGTACACAAGAGGATCACCTTCAAGCTCCTCACCCACTCTCACAACGCACTCCACAACGCCGGACCAACATACCTTAACGAACAGCTCACCTTTTACACCCTAAACCTCTAGCTTCGCTCCGCTAACCTCGCCCTCGCCACTGTCCACGCATCCCCCGAACAAACACCAGTGGCAGATCATTCTCCCACCTCACCACCAAGACATGGAACACCCACCCCATCCACCTGCATCAGATCCAGGACCTGCTGACTTTCAGGAGACTCCTCAAGACCTGGCTGTTCGATCAGTAGCTGCAACATCCCCCTCCCCCTCCAGCACCTTGAGACCCTCACAGGTGAGTAGTGTGCTCTACAAATGTTTAATTGATTGATTGATTCAATATTTTTATGGGTTGTTGTGGGACAGAGCCAAGTCCCAAAATGGCTGCCAACACTTCCTGGTTGAAGTGTTGGGAGCCAATCAGTTTACAGTTGGATGAGCAAAGGATCCGTGACACCAGATATACAAATTCGGATTTCAGTTAATATCTTCAAAACTACTGAATGGATTTACACCAAGCTACCAAAAGGTACTACTTTGGACCAATATCTACATTTCTGATGAATTTGGTGTAATTCCATCTAGTGGTTCGGGTTGTAGTTGTGTCTAAATTCCCAATGGGAATTAACAAAGGTGTTTTAGGACCCCTCCTTTTTCTCGCCCCTGCTTCATGGATCACCTCAATACTTTCCAGACAGCATCTGAAGAGAGCGCAAATTAGTTTAGAACGTTTTGTGAAGATTTGTTAAATGGCACCAAAGTGTTTGGCAAAACAAAAAACACTCTTTCTATGGAAACTAGGTTATAACCAGTGTTCCCTGCAGGCTGCGCGCATGCGCTCCCGCGCACCTCTGTGACCACCAGCATGCATTGTCCTGTGTGAAGCGAGCACACAGGACAGCCCGCTAGAACGTTTGCACTGCCACATGTAAACGAGAGCAGCGCTAATAACAATAATTTTCTGTTGGGGAAATGGTGTTAACACGGTGCAAGAGGAGAGCACAAAAACGCGATGTCACAGCAGGAAAGTTTATTTTAGTACACAGATCGGCAGCCTCAGCAGACGTTCAGCAGCAATTTGCCCCTGCACTCGCTGCATTTGTTTACTTAATTGAGCACGGCTGCGGGCTGCTTATGGCCTTTGTGAAAATAATCATGTTAATCACAGCGCATGACTGCTGCGATTAACAGGAATACTTTCACAAATGCCCACAGTGAGACCGCAGTTGAGAAAAGAAATGCATCAAGTCCAAAAGCACAGCATGTGTTTTACACGTTGTGCTTTTGGACTTGATGCAGGTGGCATTTGGCTTCAGGCACGCATCGCCCAGTGGGCTCAAAGGGCTTCAAAATTATCAAGGATTATTAAATTGATGATTCATCTCTGCCTGGCCAACGGGTAGTTCATTTCCAGTAGCTGGAAAGCCTAGCCCTCCACTTGCAGTGACAGATAGAGCTGAGGATCCCTGCAGCCAATAAAATGACATTTTAAACCTACAATATTCATTACCCTGAGCTGTTGTGCACCATAAGGCTGAATATTCATGATTGGATAATGGCTAGTGACGTGATACACATTACAGGGTAGTCAGTCTACTGTGGGATCTGTGGCCCTCGTGAGAAATGACTATTGTAACTGTCGGAGAAGCGCAGGTACATGGAGGGAACCGGACAGACATTCCAACCAAAGTAGGATGATTTCTGAGATAGAATGCATATGCGGTGTAAATTGGGTCTCTTTAAACTTTGTGAAAGTGACCTAGTGGCTCCTTCCTGACTGCGTGGAGGGAGGCCTGCATTACTTTAGGGTGAGGCTGAACCCTCCACCATAAAGCAGGTGGAAAGCTGCGACCGGCAAGCATGAGCTCCAGGTTTATTATTTGCCCATGCCTGTCCTGTCCACTTTGTCTCTGTGGCTCATTGAATGGATGCCAAACTACCTCTGTGACCTGCCTCATTACCATGAAGCTATCCATCAGCACTGAAAAGCGATCTAAGGGAAACCATAATTTTCTCCTGTTTCACCTCACTGCGCGGCAGGTTTCCTGCACAACAAGCCTCTGGATCACAAACATGCAGTCACAGTATGAGTTGAGGGTACGGGTCAGACAAAGATAACATAAAAAATAGTAGGAGAAAGAGGACAGAAATGAGACAAGACATTAACGAAGGAGATATAAACTTGTACAGGACGGCTTGCCAAGGGAGGAGATGAGGGGGAGAAAGCGTTAGAGATAGGGAGAGGAAGGAGAGATGGGCAAATGGAAGAGGGTGGAAAGAATACAGGGAAAGAGATTGAAGTATACAAAGAGAGGTGAGAGAGATAAGAAGAGGGAGGCTAAAGAAACTGATAAAAAAGGAACAAAGGCCTAAATCTAGGAGCCTACTGCTCTAAACCAGTGGGTAGGACTCAGAGACTGTGATACAAGGGAGCACACAAAGAGCTAAAAAGAGAGGATGAGGAGGGCAACAGACTGATAAGTAGGAGGAAAGAGGCTGTAAAGACAGTGATGGGGAAGGAGAGATTTGAAGATGAGGATAGAGAAAGAGAGAGGAAAAGATGACGGATGAAAAGAGGGAGGATGCAACAAGAGAGATAGAGATAATACATTCTGGAGACTGGTAGAATGATGTGAGTTACCAGCCTAAACTGTACTACAACTGACAACTGCTGATCTACCCCAGGAAGCTGGGTGGGAGGGTTAAGGTGGTGGGGACAGCACCACTCACAATGTCTTACTTCAAATCAAATATCTTTATTTAGATATAACACATATATCATATATATACGAGGTAGTGGAGCGCATTGCTGCGTAGAGCGTTCTGCGCGCTCGCGTTTTACTTTCTTTAACCTTTTGCTTTTAAAATTGTTTGTTGCGCCTAGGGTCCTCTGGGCTGCCCGTTTTTAATTCCCCCCTCACCTGCACTCTAATTCTGTGCCCCCACCGCCGCTTGGCGGGCTTGGTCCCCGGGTTGTTGCCATCTTGCCTGGGTTGGCGAGGCTCCTTCGTCAGCGCGTGACTGCGCATGCTCCTGGGACGGGTCGCCTTCTTAAGGCGAGTCCCGTCCACTTTACATCGACGAGGTAGCGGAGCGCATTGCTGCGTAGAGCGTTCTGCGCGCTCGCGTTTTACTTTCTTTAACCTTTTGCTTTTAAAATTGTTTGTTGAGCCTAGGGTCCTCTGGGCTGCCCGTTTTTAATTCCCCCCTCACCTGCACTCTAATTCTGTGCCCCCACCGCCGCTTGGCGGGCTTGGTCCCCGGGTTGTTGCCATCTTGCCTGGGTTGGGGAGGCTCCTTCGTCAGCGCGTGACTGCGCATGCTCCTGGGACGGGTCGCCTTCTTAACGCTCCTCCCTCAGCGTAGCGGGATCTCGTAGCGGGCGTGTCCTCGCGTGGCCGGAGTCGTGCCAGAGTCCTGCCCGTCTGCGCCCGTCCGCGACAGGCCGTGCAGGACGGGGCAGGTTTGCGGCCCTTTGTGGTCTATTCCATCGGTCCACAATGCTGTGCTATGACAGAGACAGACTTGTTGCCATCGGTTTGTCATCGGGGTCCTGTGAGATAACGCGGGTGGACCCCCTAGGTGGCCCTCTTTCATGTGGTTGTGGGCGGTTCAGTCTTCCCGCCCCCCTAGGAAGGGGGATTAAGGAGCGTGTTACTGTGGCTGCTGGTTCATCTCCTTTTATCACCATCTGGAACTTGAACGTCAGGTCGCTGGCAAAGCACCATCTGGACATCTCCGACCTGCTATGCCACGACTCGCCAGACATATTCTGTCTGACAGAGACTTGGCTGCAGGATGCCGACACAGCCATTGTCAACTTGGCGTTCCCGCCGGAATACTCGGTATTCACCCTTAACCGAGGCTCTAGAGGCGGAGGGATAGCTCTTGCGATCAAGTCCTGTTATTCATGCTCGTGGCTGGGACAGAGGATTTCTGGCTGTGAAAGTGCAATCTTTAAGGTTGCCATCACGCCCAATTTCACCTGGTCGGGGTTACTGATCTATCGACCCCCCGGGAGTGAGGTGGCCTTCAGAGCTGCATTACCAGATGCCATCTGTAAGCTGGCGGTTGGGTGCTCTAATTTCTCCATTATTGGGGATCTGAATCTGCACTTTGATAATCTTTCTAGCCCGTCGGTGTCTAGTTTTATTGCAGACTTAGAGTCGCTTCAGCTGGCTCAGATGGTTGCACAACCCACTCATACAGGGGGGCATATTCTCGACCCATTTTTTACCAACGTGGCAGAAGCCAGCATTACTAGCCTTACACCGCTGGCGTGGACTGATCATTATTTGATACAGATCCAGTGCCCCGTACCTGTTATGCAGCCCAAACCAGTGGCATGTCCAACCCCTAGACGGCGTTGGAACAAACTAAAGCTGGACGAGTTCTACCACCTTCTATCATCCGACCCATTAGACATAACTGGGGCGGTAGATCAAGGATATGATGGCTTCTGTAATTGGGTGACTAGGGCATTAGATTCCCTCATCCCGACAGTTTGGTGTAAATCCGGGACCAGGAATACTAGCCCATGGTACGATGATGCGCTGCGGGTACTCAAGACCTCCTGTAGGCGTGCAGAGCGGGCATGGCGTAAAACTTACAACAACCAGGAGAAGGCCTTGTACCAAGCCACTGTTAAACTCTACCATCGAGCAGTGTGCAGAACCCGCGCTGCCTTTTACGCCTTACAATTTCGGACTAGTGCCAATCCCTCTAAAACTATCTTCAAGGTGTTGAAAGATCTTACCACCAAAAAGGTGACTGCTACTCTCCAGAGCTCCGTGGAGCACTGCGAAATACTGGTGGATTTCTTTGTGGAGAAGGTGAACGCTATTTACCGGGCTTTTCCATCGGCCAGTCCACCCGCAGACACACCTCTTAAACCCTTGACCACTGAGGAATTGCACTCTTTTCCGACTTTAACAACCGAAAGCCTTGGCAAATTGGCTTGCCAAGTGAGGTCGGGTTCCCCAGCAGATCCGCTCTGCCCGGCTGTGTTCAAAGATCTGGCGGTGCATGACATCTCACCGCTATGCTCTTTGATAAACACGTCGCTTACATCCGGCGTAGTTCCACTCAAGTGGAAACAGGCCGTGGTGCGGCCCATCCTCAGGAAACCAAGCCTGGATGGTAGTAAGCCCGAAAATTATCGGCCAATTTCACTGCTGCCATGGCCCGCCAAGGTGACTGAGGCGCATGTCAACACGGTCCTCTCGGAACATCTTCACCAAGCCGATATCCTCGATACGACGCAGAATGGGTTTCGAGCGGGCCATAGCACGGAGACGGCTCTGCTGTATATGGTAGAGCATTTGCGCTCCGTGCTTGACGCGGGTCAAACGGCGGCGCTGGTGCTATTAGATCTGAGCGCCGCCTTTGACACCGTATCTCACCCCATCCTTCTGCGTCGATTAGAGGAGGCCGGTGTTACTGGTACCGCTCTCCAATGGTTCCGGTCTTTCTTAGCTAATCGGACCTTTAGCGTGACCGTCCCTCCATACCAGTCCAAACCCCATCTGCTGGATCTGGGGGTCCCCCAAGGGTCCTCGCTGAGTCCTACGTTGTTTAATCTATACGTAAGGCCGCTAGCTGAGGTTGTTCGTCAATGGGGTATGACAATGGTGTCATACGCCGATGACACCCAGCTAGCGGTCACGATCAGCGGGGATGCCGACGTGGATGCACCCAGATTCCAACAAGGACTGCGGGCGGTCGCCGGCTGGATGACGTCCAACTGTCTCCAGCTGAACGCTAGTAAGACCGAGGTCATGATTCTTGGGAAACAACCGGAACTTTGGGGAGGGAGATGGTGGCCAGGGGATCTGGGTCCTACACCTCTCCCAGTCTCCGAGCTTAAAAACCTCGGAGTATGGCTGGATCCCTCTCTTACGTTTGTATGTCATACTAAACGCACGGCGGCCTGCTGTTTTGGCATTCTACGGGGACTAGGTCCGGTGCTTAAGTTTTTTGATGCCGCCACCCGGCAACTCGTGATCCAAGCCACTGTCATCTCCAGGCTGGATTACGCGAGCTCTTTATTCGCTGGGCTAAACCAAGCAGAAATTGGTCGTCTGCAACGGATTCAGAATGCCGCCGCGAGAGTGGTGGTAGGACTACCTAGATCATGTCCGACCTCTAGTACCCTGCGATCGCTGCATTGGCTCCCGGTGGCTCAGTGGATTCAGTTTAAGGTCCTCTGTGTCGCCTTCAAAATACTCAAGGGATCTCCTGCCGTGATCTTGTCTAAACTCCTGGCCCACTACACCCCTGCGCGAGCATTAAGATCTGCTGACTTGGAACTAGCGGTTGTCCCTCGCTTTAAGCGCAGCAGAGCTGGTGGACGTTCTTTCCAAGTCCGCGCTGCTATGCTGTGGAATTCCCTTCCCCCGGCGATTCGCGCCCTTAGGGACTTGCTCTCATTCCGTCGAGCGGTGAAAACTTTCCTGTTCCCTTAGCCTCATCCCACTGTGTTTTATCTCGTTGTGTTGTGCTGCTACCTTGTCGCGGCGCCAGGACGCTCCTTCGCTGGAGCAGCTGTGCGCCTAATAAAAGTACATAACATAACACATAACATAACATCTTTAAAAGAAGAATACATATTCGCACTGTGTGCAAAAGGTAAATACAAAAAAGCGGCGGGTTATTATTACAATCATAATAAAAATAGGAATCACCTACATCTTAAGCCTCCTACTTCCATAACATTTTTTAAAATAAAAGATAAAAACACTGATGTAGATAAACCATGGGAAGGTAGATTAGCACATGATATGCAAAACTGTTCACCTCATTTGTGTTATTCTCACAGTCTGCGATATCATGCATATAAAAACAACCCAACATTCTTAAGGAAGCTGCTCATGTTCTTTTCTGTTTTGTCCTCCTTGGGTATTTGGGGTATATTATATGATGTATTAAATGATTAAAAAAGGATAAAAGGGAAGCTTAACGGAGTCTCCTTTGCTTAAAATTGCGGTATGCTTGCTGAATGAGGTTTACTAATCTTGTATTTAGGGCTGTGTTTTTCAGGGTTTAAGGCCGCGATAATTGCTTGCCTACAGGTACGGACGCCCAACTTGTTCCCTTCTGCTTTTAATTTGCACCTGCGTTGGAGGTTGAAGAGTGGACAAAGGCAGACCACATGCAACAGAGTTTCAGCCGTTTTACCACACCCTCTACAGGTTGAGTCTTCCACCGTACGACGCCAAGCAGGCAGATCTTGCAAAAATCGCCAGTCACCCAGTCTAATGGCTACCAGGCTGCATTTTAGGTACAGTGAATATGTACAAGACAGGTAGATGGCTGGGGCTAGCCGTCTGTACGAATTTATGAGAGCCCAAGCATGACTACGTTTCGCAAAAAGAGCTTTATCCATGATGAGTGATCTCATTCTCACCCCTTTTTTAATGGCCATTTTAAATGCTGTCTGGCTGGGATTAAGAACCCATAGGTCGCTCGCTGACAGTTGGTGAATGGCGTTTTTAAAAAGGCGACCAAACGTTCCACCCGGATTATTCTGGGAAATTTCTAACCAGACTAAGGATTCTAATGTGCCTGGGTCCGCTTGTCTCAATTTATGACAGAGGTTTAGGTAGGTGCCATCATTAGAGGCCTCATAGTTTAGTAACCCCATCTCTAGTCTTATCTGTGCTGCTGATGCAGAATTTGGCAGCTGGAGAACTTTTTTATATATTCTAGTTGTATGTTTATTTAAGACAGGGTTCAGTTTCCCCCTGCATATCTCTATGCCATATGATAGGGAGGGGCCAATTTTCGCTCTCATGACCTCCAGGAGAGGCATTAGCGTTGGGCCTGAGAGGTTTTTGGAGAGCTTACCTAGTGACACCGCAAGGGTCGTAGCTTTGGCTGAGATTTCGTTACACTGGTTTATGAGATTACATCTGGAGTCTAAATAGACACCTAGATATTTGTATGACTGGCCAATGGCGAGGCTTACTCACAATGTGTCTGCTGCTGATTTACATCAGTTTCTTACCATTACCCGTGTTGAAAATCTCACTTCAGCTTCTGCCATGTTGTAACTGGTCAGTCATCATCACAGAGCCTTACTCTAAGTCACAGTTCTCCAGGGTCCATCATCTATGTTTGCTCTCAATGACCCCCCACCCCAACCCTTTGCTATCACCTTAAACTTAATTACATGTTAAATTTAACAGCAGAAGCTAATGTTAATTATTGAAAGATAAAGAAACATGACAATGCAACTCAGCACATCACGGCTGGTTATTATTCAAAGGCTGCCATGTGCTACTGTAGTTTATCCTGTCTTCCTAACCATTGCTCATAGACCATACACTTTACCATCCAGCATTTAAAGTGAAACTATAACTCCCAGAATGCAATATAATGTTGGCTAAAAATCCAATCCTAACAGCACACATGATGGGGCAGATGCAATTTCTGTCAGTTACATTTGAAAGCAGATCTTTATGGTCCTATCTTTTATTGCAGCTTTACCTCACAATAACCATGTTAGAAAAAAAGGAATTAGGTTAGTAGAATTGCATAATCACTTATGGAGAATTGTGACAGTTTTAAGTAAAGAAATTGGATAATTCATGGAATGCATCTAATAACAGGCATAATTGTTTGACTGTCACACTAAAGTGTCACTCAAAGAGAATGAAATGACACATAAGAACACTGAAACTTGTAAATGCCAATCTCAAATCTTGACAGCTATGTGCAGTTTGTATTTATTTATTTATACTGCACTACCACGTGCTTAGAGCGGAACAACTCCGGGTTTTGCGCTGGCGCTTCCCAGCATTCTTTTTTACCTTATTGCAATAGCATATGATTATGGCTGAGACTGAGTGACAGCATAATCTCCTAGTTGCACTTGCTATGCTATGAAATTAGCTTTTTAGGCTAGCGCACAGTTCATGAATGATCATATCAATGAGATCTTCTGAGCAGCAGCATATTACTGAGAGGGAAACAGTCTTTACAACGAAACTTTTACAACGCAGTGCTTTTACAACGCAGGTTTTACAACGAAAACCATTACAACGCATTGCGTTGGGGGGCGCTCTAGGATAGGGAATAGATTTAATTTACTATCCAACACCTTCCCTAGTGTCCACGGGGACTGGAGTTGGAATAGTAAATTAAACTATTCACTATCCAGCACCCCAAAGCGCTATGCGTTGTAAAGGTTTGCGTTGTAAAAACTGCGTTGTAACAGCATGCGTGATAAAAGCATGCGTTTTAACGTCATACATCCTACTGAGAACTGCAGTCACACAGTCTGTATATGGTTAGTGCCTCTTCTTCCGTTCTCCGGTGCTTTGCAGCAGTATTAAGCTCTTCATGGAGTTTCTCATTGCTCAAATGGGTGTAATTCCTGATATTAATGTTCCCCTGGTCTTCATTGCTTGATTTTGCTCCTGAGAAATTGTCACGCATAGTCGTTGAAATGTCACTCATAATTTCTCTGAAATTAGGAAAATGTCACACATAGTAATCTGAAACCTTGCAGCTATGTACATCTGCCACTTTTTTTTTTTTAAACTTGTTTTTATTGTTGCATCATCAAGCATGAAAACAGAATGAATCATCTGCTGGCGTGGCGTCAACATTCAGCCGCGGTCAGCAATTCGCGCAACTTTTCTGCATATAAACCTAAGCAATTTGCCATTTCATCCACTGAACATCACAGACCACTCTAAGAAGTATTCAGGCTAGGATACAGGAAATAAACTCCGCATGGGAGTGTACATCTGCCACTTAAATGTTTACATAACATGAACAAAGTTCTAAAATGTTGTACATGAAGGCTTGCAATTAACACTTTTGCAAAAAATCGTGCTTTATCTTTTTTGCAAGTTCTATAAAGCTTTACGTGCATCTTACAGCTACTTCCTATCAATGTGAATATCAGGTTAGAATTAATGCTTGCGCTTGCAGTTTTTGGGTTTGCATGAAAGGTTTCTCCGAGGAACCAAACATTTTGTTTTCATTGTATTTTTCACCTGATAATTATGCCCATTTACTTATTTTTTGGTATGCTTTCTATAAAAGCTATTCAGCATGCATTTTTCCGCTTTGGAAGATTGTTATGAATCAAGGCAAGAAAGTGGGGTTGCAAAAGATGACTTTTAAAATGTGGAGCTTTACAGTGCATGTAAAGGAGTAAAGCACACTGTTCCTCATTACTAATGGTCCTTTAGCTCCATTTACCACATATCATAATTATAACACAATCAATTGTGTACACATCAATGGTAGTTTTTATTGTGTGCGATAAATATCGCACATAAAACTAGGCCACTGGTAATGAGGGTCTAAATCTGCTCACCTCTATATTGTACCAAGGGCATCCACAGCTGCAGTGCAAGGAAACACGATTTTGGGTAAGATAGTCTGATAAAAAGACATTATATAGCAGCCTACTTAGTATATATTCTTTCCAGGACTGTGATGGGCCTCGCAGCGATCCAGAAAGACCTCAATAAACATGTTTACACACCATTCAGCTCCAAAAACCATCTCAAACAAACTCCTAATATCATGTCACTGAACATCGGTAAGTCACAGTAACTGATCTGTGTCAGGGACAGAATCCAATACAAAACAACCTGCTTCTGCTATGCGGATTCTAACTTAGCAAAGCGATCCATAGCAAAGGACCAGAAGGGGCCTGTTGGACAAATACTGCTGATTACTAATTAAACGATACAGAAAAGGGGGTGGTGATGAACAGAGTGTCTGAATTAAGCAGACCACTCTTACCCAGTCCAAAGATCAGGGCTTGATCCATCACCGTTATTTATCTCACTGCCCCATCCCAGCTCAGAACCTGGCTATATGCAAATTAGTCTGTCCCTTGCTCATTGCACCATCAGGATTCAAGTAAGCCGGGCCGAAGACGCCTGAAATGGCAGAAACCGGTCCCCGGAAGCTTGTTTCCTTCCCAGTGTAAGAATTGGCTTTTGTAGTCTGGTCTGCCCTGTTCCCATGATGCACTGGGCCAGGGACAGACTAATTTGCATACAGCCAGGTTCTGAAACTGGGATGGTGCAATGAGCTAAAAAACGGTGTTGGATCTAGCCCTGATCTCTTGACTGGGTGAGAGTACTCTGCTTAATTCAGAGACTCTGTCCATCACCACCCCTTGTTGTAAATAATTTTGTCCACCCTAAGCGTGGAAGGGTATACTCAGATGTGAGTCCCTTGCTCATTGCACCATCAGGATTCAAGTAAGCCGGGCCGAAGACGCCTGAAATGGCAGAAACCGGTCCCCGGAAGCTTGTTTCCTTCCCAGTGTAAGAATTGGCTTTTGTAGTCTGGTCTGCCCTGTTCCCATGATGCACTGGGCCAGGGACAGACTAATTTGCATACAGCCAGGTTCTGAAACTGGGATGGTGCAATGAGCTAAAAAACGGTGTTGGATCTAGCCCTGATCTCTTGACTGGGTGAGAGTACTCTGCTTAATTCAGAGACTCTGTCCATCACCACCCCTTGTTGTAAATAATTTTGTCCACCCTAAGCGTGGAAGGGTATACTCAGATGTGAGTCCCTTGCTCATTGCACCATCAGGATTCAAGTAAGCCGGGCCGAAGACGCCTGAAATGGCAGAAACCGGTCCCCGGAAGCTTGTTTCCTTCCCAGTGTAAGAATTGGCTTTTGTAGTCTGGTCTGCCCTGTTCCCATGATGCACTGGGCCAGGGACAGACTAATTTGCATACAGCCAGGTTCTGAAACTGGGATGGTGCAATGAGCTAAAAAACGGTGTTGGATCTAGCCCTGATCTCTTGACTGGGTGAGAGTACTCTGCTTAATTCAGAGACTCTGTCCATCACCACCCCTTGTTGTAAATAATTTTGTCCACCCTAAGCGTGGAAAGGTATACTCAGATGTGAGTCCCTTGCTCATTGCACCATCAGGATTCAAGTAAGCCGGGCCGAAGACGCCTGAAATGGCAGAAACCGGTCCCCGGAAGCTTGTTTCCTTCCCAGTGTAAGAATTGGCTTTTGTAGTCTGGTCTGCCCTGTTCCCATGATGCACTGGGCCAGGGACAGACTAATTTGCATACAGCCAGGTTCTGAAACTGGGATGGTGCAATGAGCTAAAAAACGGTGTTGGATCTAGCCCTGATCTCTTGACTGGGTGAGAGTACTCTGCTTAATTCAGAGACTCTGTCCATCACCACCCCTTGTTGTAAATAATTTTGTCCACCCTAAGCGTGGAAGGGTATACTCAGATGTGAGTCCCTTGCTCATTGCACCATCAGGATTCAAGTAAGCCGGGCCGAAGACGCCTGAAATGGCAGAAACCGGTCCCCGGAAGCTTGTTTCCTTCCCAGTGTAAGAATTGGCTTTTGTAGTCTGGTCTGCCCTGTTCCCATGATGCACTGGGCCAGGGACAGACTAATTTGCATACAGCCAGGTTCTGAAACTGGGATGGTGCAATGAGCTAAAAAACGGTGTTGGATCTAGCCCTGATCTCTTGACTGGGTGAGAGTACTCTGCTTAATTCAGAGACTCTGTCCATCACCACCCCTTGTTGTAAATAATTTTGTCCACCCTAAGCGTGGAAGGGTATACTCAGATGTGAGTCCCTTGCTCATTGCACCATCAGGATTCAAGTAAGCCGGGCCGAAGACGCCTGAAATGGCAGAAACCGGTCCCCGGAAGCTTGTTTCCTTCCCAGTGTAAGAATTGACTTTTGTAGTCTGGTCTGCCCTGTTCCCATGATGCACTGGGCCAGGGACAGACTAATTTGCATACAGCCAGGTTCTGAAACTGGGATGGTGCAATGAGCTAAAAAACGGTGTTGGATCTAGCCCTGATCTCTTGACTGGGTGAGAGTACTCTGCTTAATTCAGAGACTCTGTCCATCACCACCCCTTGTTGTAAATAATTTTGTCCACCCTAAGCGTGGAAGGGTATACTCAGATGTGAGTCCCTTGCTCATTGCACCATCAGGATTCAAGTAAGCCGGGCCGAAGACGCCTGAAATGGCAGAAACCGGTCCCCGGAAGCTTGTTTCCTTCCCAGTGTAAGAATTGGCTTTTGTAGTCTGGTCTGCCCTGTTCCCATGATGCACTGGGCCAGGGACAGACTAATTTGCATACAGCCAGGTTCTGAAACTGGGATGGTGCAATGAGCTAAAAAACGGTGTTGGATCTAGCCCTGATCTCTTGACTGGGTGAGAGTACTCTGCTTAATTCAGAGACTCTGTCCATCACCACCCCTTGTTGTAAATAATTTTGTCCACCCTAAGCGTGGAAGGGTATACTCAGATGTGAGTCCCTTGCTCATTGCACCATCAGGATTCAAGTAAGCCGGGCCGAAGACGCCTGAAATCGCAGAAACCGGTCCCCGGAAGCTTGTTTCCTTCCCAGTGTAAGAATTGGCTTTTGTAGTCTGGTCTGCCCTGTTCCCATGATGCACTGGGCCAGGGACAGACTAATTTGCGTACAGCCAGGTTCTGAAACTGGGATGGTGCAATGAGCTAAAAAACGGTGTTGGATCTAGCCCTGATCTCTTGACTGGGTGAGAGTACTCTGCTTAATTCAGAGACTCTGTCCATCACCACCCCTTGTTGTAAATAATTTTGTCCACCCTAAGCGTGGAAGGGTATACTCAGATGTGAGTCCCTTGCTCATTGCACCATCAGGATTCAAGTAAGCCGGGCCGAAGACGCCTGAAATGGCAGAAACCGGTCCCCGGAAGCTTGTTTCCTTCCCAGTGTAAGAATTGGCTTTTGTAGTCTGGTCTGCCCTGTTCCCATGATGCACTGGGCCAGGGACAGACTAATTTGCATACAGCCAGGTTCTGAAACTGGGATGGTGCAATGAGCTAAAAAACGGTGTTGGATCTAGCCCTGATCTCTTGACTGGGTGAGAGTACTCTGCTTAATTCAGAGACTCTGTCCATCACCACCCCTTGTTGTAAATGATTACTAATTAAAGGCACAGGTTGGAGGAGGATGAGGATGATGAGAGGAAGCTCTCAGAGAGGATATGTTGAAAAACAATACAGGATTCTCAAAGTAACTTTCACTAGAATTGTGACTTATTTAATTGTAGGCCTAATAGGGCCATTCACTGTGTTTGTGATAGCCTGATAAGATAAAAGATGAAGTGCCTTTTCAGGATCGCGAGGTGTATTCCTCTAAGAAGATGCAGTACAAAGAACATAGGAAACGTTTTTATTACACATAGCCCAATCCCATAATGTAAGAACTTCTAGATATGCTCTTTTATATTTACAGTAACTGTCCACAAATCTTATAGACAGGGCTTAAAGTGGGATGAAAAAACTAGGGGGTCTCTTAAAGGGGTGTGACGGATGTATTTAAGGGCATGGCTTAAAAACACAAAGTGAAAATCTGTGCTTAGCATAGTGTGCTGCCTGACTGGTATTTTGCTGCATCTGTCACTGCATCCAGAAATATAATACAAGTAACATTACACCAACAACACACCAGGACTATTGGCTTTGTCGTCGGTTGTATGTTGCTGCTACTTTCTCTCTCTGTATCCAGCTATATAATATAACAAGTAGCATGCCAGATGCTACCTGCATCAAGTCCAAAAACACGACGTTTAAAACAAGTTATGCTTTTGGACTTGATGCATTTCTTTTCTATAATAGAGCGTGGCTGCGGGTCTGATTGTGGGCCTTTGAGAAAGATTTCAATTTAATCGCATCTCATACACTATCTTTGATGGGATAACCCAACATTATGGATAGCACTGGCACTGGATGTGTGGGTGTCTCCTAAGGGCACAGATGGGGGTGCTGTGTAATCCAGCTGAGAGTATTCAATAAAGTTCGTTGAAACGCTTGTGGTTTATTTCCAAAGTATTTTATTCATACTTATAGTGAGCAATTCTTTTGTTTTGCTTGAATTTTCATATTTATACATAATTCAAATTTCCATATTGAATCACATCAATCCTTCCAATGCATTTCGGCATAGAGCCTTCGTCAGGGAAGTCTGAAAAATAAATGATGTGTATGTAACTAATGAGGTGATCTCTATTTCACACAAACAACGTCTATTGACTAGTCAAAGAAACTATGCCTGGCTTACTGCACCATAGTAAGGTACGACTGTGAAGTGTCCGGTGTAATCTGATGTAGAATTACGCGCTGTACTTGTGGCTCTTAATGCCAGAAACATGCGATTAGGGCACTCAATGGTTAAATCCAATATCTGTTGCGCGTTAGGGTGATGCTCGCTATTGGAACTATCAGGATTTTAAATGTGCCAGGAATCTCCGTGCGGAGTTAAATCGCTATTAGGTAAGTATTAGAGATTAATAGACATCTCATGCGCGATGCGTCTAAAATAGCGCAGCGGAAGCTGCTGCTCGAGAGGTTAACTCTCCTACAACTTATAAAAATGTCCTTAACCTGATTCACTAAACGCGCTGCTTCCTTCTATTGCAAAGCTACCGCCATGGTTGACCTCACGGTTCAACGGCGTGTGACGTATATAGAATAGGGTGTGGTTTCTGGGCACAGGAATACGCGCATGATTTAAAGGAGCCTCTCTGTTATGTTCATGTGACTGCGACCTGTTAGTAAAGTTAAATGACGATGTGTGTAAGTATGTGATACCTTCAAGAAAGGATGAACACTATGGTGCAATATATAGGCTCAACATATATAGTTACCAGCGGGATGTTGCATAGTCAAAAATAAATGAATATAGCGGAGTTGGCACGTAATCAGCACGTCGTATAACGATCATATATGAGACATAATGAGAATACGATTTATCATAAATAGCAACTGAATTGAGTTTAACAGTCCTCCTGAGCGGGGAGTAATCCTGAGGAGCACGATACACAACTCAAGCATTTTTGGAATAACCCAGCAGTGCACAGCCGCTATTTAAAATTATAGCCCAACATTACTCAGTAGCTTGCCCATTAAATTGTAAAAATGTTATGTAAGCATGTAACTTATTGTGTATATGTGTTCTTGTATAGGCTCCCAACATTTCCCCACCCAATGAACAGTGCTCCAGTTAGGAATCTTTAGTAAAAATCTTATGATGGTCCCACTGTTGGAGTCTTGTGCTTTGCTTAATTCGAAGTGTACTTGCCTGTGTAACCAATTCATGTAATGGCATGCGTATCCAAATTGCAAACCTACCTTAACCTCTTTGAGGCTCATGACGAGCTGAGCTCGTCATGAGCCACAGCGCTCCGGTGGTCATGACGAGCTCAACTCGTCATGAGCCGTGGAACGCTCAGGTGGGGGGAGAATTCCCCTCCTGTGCTGAGCGTTCCACGGGAGGTAATACACCTGTGACGAGCTGAGCTCGTCATGAGCACCGGAGCGCCGTAGCTCATGACGAGCTCAGCTCGTCATGAGCATGGGGGCGCTGTGCATGCCCCCCTCCCCCCAGCACAGCGGGGGAATAACCCCCGCAGCGAAGGGGCTAAGACCCAAACATGGCGCTGTATGTGTGGAAGTGCACAGTCTTTTCACTTTTCCAAGCAAAACTTTGGAGTGATATTTGGCGCTGCAGGCACGCGCAGTCTGGTTCCTGGCGCACATAGCCATGACTGCAGCGCACAGAGACCTTACACTGCCGCACACAGAGGAAAGAAATTAGAGGGAACATTGGTTATAACTACAACTATCTAATAGGTAGTTATAGTTAGGACCTAGTTTCCATAGGAAAAAATTTTTTTGCGCTGCTATTAGCTTTTCTCCTTTTGAGGAATATTTACGAAAATTTAAAAACCAGTATGCACTTGAGTTTAACTGCTTTGTTGAAAGTTTTGGGGTGATTCGTCAAGTTGGGCCAGAAAAAAGGGGGGTCCCAAAATGTGTTTTCCCCATTCAATTTACCATAGCAATTTCAGACACAACGACATCCTGAACCTCTGGACAGAATTCCACCAAATTTGGCAGAGAGGAGCTCTTGGTCCAGAAAGAGTCCTTTTTGTTATTTGGTGTAATTCCATTAATTATTTGTGGAGTTATTAATAAAAAAACTAATTTGTATATCTAGGGAAGCAGACCCTCTGAAGATTCACTGTGCTGAATCCACGAGTTCACGCGCTACCAGCAATGCTGTGATTGGCTGGCCACAACCTGACCGGGAAGTTGCTGCTGCCATTTTAATTATTGGGAAATGGTCCTGAGGCCATAACATTTTTCTTCATAGTGATAAAAGTGAATAGGGTGGAAGTACCCTTACTCTATGGGTGTGTTAGAGGGATCTCAGAGGGACCTATGCTGGGCAAGAAATTGTCTTCAAAGTTTTTTTTCACACATCAAGAATCTGAAGATCTTCCACAGCACTCAGCGTGGTCCCCTGTGTAAATCTGCAATGGACTTGCAGATTTTGAAGCACTTTAGAAACAAATTTGCAGACCCACTCAAACACCCACATAGACACTCTCACACCCACTCAAAGACCCACACAGCCATTCACTCACTCATATATCCAAACTCACAAACCTACTCACGGACCCACACAGAGCGAACATAGCAGACACAACCGGATGATAGATGTGCATATTGCTGGGTCCAAACTGGCGTTGCAAAGTGAGCAAAAGAACAATGGATTAAACTAAGATGTCTTAACTGGGGGTGAGTGGATAAAACGTTTCAGCGCTCCAATCATCATCTTGTTGTATTTGCTTTGTTCACTCTAAGTGGGCAAGTGTATGCCCAGACAAGGATCCCTAGCTCACTCTGCATCTGGATTAAAGCTAACCTGGCTGATGAGGGGTGAAAACCTGAAACTATTCCCAGGATGCTTGTTTCTGTGCCAGGGAGATACTGGCCTGGCAGTTTGGGCTAGACTTTTTCCATGAGTAACAGGGTCAACACTGATTTACATATGGCTGGTGAAGAACATAGAAACCTTCTCAGGGGTCTCACTGATACTTGGTCCTTTTAAACCAACAAAGAAGAAATTGGCACAGAAGTTGAAATATAAAACTAATGCATTTATTCACCTCAGATGAGGGAGACTACATCACACAGAAGCCTTAGCAACTGAATGAGGCAGTCTAAGGAGTAGAGAAAACTGGGGCCTTATATATGCTTAGGGTTATATAGTCAGCATAAGACCAAGGGGCAGGGTTGGCTCATGTAAGCATGCAAAATGCCTAATATCGGCATGCAAGATCTGCTTGCTCAACAAATTGGGAGGAGAGTTACTTCTCCATAAAGCAGCAAAAATAGCCTGGCAGTTGTATGAGAGAAGCAGGTGCATTCTACTAGCTAGGCCCTTTTGAGCATGTGCAAGGCTCTGAAGAGGGAAACAGCACATGGCGAGCACATGGCTAACTAAAATGGCTGCCAAAATACAAAATGGCTTTCAGCTCATGCTAACAAATCCCTCCAATCTTTAACAGATGGTCCTTTTAGCATGAGCTAAAGACATTCCTATGATCCAGTAGGAACACAGAAAATATTTGCACATTAATTTTCATAAATTTATCAATATCCTAATTCATTGCTAGGTGGGCATTTTTCATTCTAAACATTTTATTAAGCGGTTATATATGAGGTATAAGCACGAATACAAAGGGAGCAAAGCATCAGGTCATAATTAACATTCAGATTGCAGGAGAGAGTAATGACAACCATTACAAACAGAATTATCAGTTCTCCTAGTCCTAAGGAAATCCTAAAACAGTCTAGTAAAAACATTTTCAGGCCTCTTATGCATTTCAGCGACCATCCATTTCAGTTTCAAAATAGATAACAGGACTTATCTAAGGAAAAACATTTTTGTAAACTTTTCCATTGTTCCCTTTAGGGGGGCTGGAACATGAATCTTATTTGGGACCAGGAGAACCACACAGGGCCATAGGAATTAGCTGCAAAGGGCTACTCCTCCTCAAAAATGGGATGACTAAAGGGGTACATCATTAACAAGAAAAAGAAGAAGTCCTTGGGGAAATTGAAGGTGCTGTACAACCAACCAGAGGGGAGTCTTCTCCCTGTGCCCGTTTGAGCATTCATTCATAAGCCTAAGCACAGAAGTCTAACTTGAAACATGAAAAGTTCTGCGCCACTTTTTTAAAAGGACAATCATTATTTAACATCAGAACCAATAATATGCTTATGTAAAAAGGCCTTAAGAAAGAAATTCCCTACTTTAAATGTTTTCATGTTATCCAAAATAATTAACCTCATTTTTGTATTTTTTTAAAACAGCAGTCTGAAATGCAGGATTTTACCCAGTGTTTAACTGACAAAATCCTAGCTGAGTCAATATCCATGTCTCTCCGTGGCCTACAATCAAAACAACAGCTGTTGCTCAGCGGCAGTTAAAACACAGCTGTTGGAAAGCTTTTTTAGTGTTGAAATGTAAGTATGGTGGCAGTCTATTTAAAACTGAGGCATTTCAATGCATGTTTCTATAATATGTGTTTAGTTCAGCAACATCCAATTTACTCAGATGATGTGTTTGCCTGTTTATATCTAACAATGTATCTAAGGAAATTGTTGTAACATTTTATAATTGTTTATTTATTGCAAAACACACAATTTTATTTTTGAGGCCTATTTTATTCCTATTCAAAGCGAATTCTAATTTTATCGTTTTAGCATTGTGGCCGTACATGTGCATAATTGCTTAGTCTATAAATTTAATAGTAACATGCAGTTATTTAGCATATCATATGGTTCATTTCTGGATTTTTATTTAATTTTTATTTAATATTAATTAAATGACATTTTACATAACAGACTGATGACAGCAAAATAAACACAAACAAATACATTGAGCTCATTCCAGACATGTACAGAAGGGGTCATACACTCAGAACACATAATACAGCGCGCTTAAGGCTAGCCATAATTTCACAAAGAGCGCAATCGCTATTTACTCACAGAAGTTCCACTAATGGGAAAACCACAAACCACATAGACATTTAAACACACATTTAACCTATAGTTCAACACTTAGGACAGAAACAAAGGACAGCCCACAGACTGTACTTAAACCAAACTATTTGTAAATACTAGTTGTAAGTCATATTTACAAGAAGCGCTTCTCAATAGTATTCCAAAAGACTGCAAAAAATAGCCCAACAGACTGTTTCATTTTCAAGAAGACAACATACACTCAATTCACTAGCTTTGGCTGGCAGAGCACCAAAAAAACATATCTCCATTTATAAAAGTGCGCAGAAAAGGATCCTTGTTTGTATTATTGTTATATTTTAATTCCATTGGGGTACAGAGTCACCAAGGAAGAAATATGTTTTTATACCTAAACCTATTTAGGTATTCCCTCTAGGGGAGCCGGCTAATTCATTTTACATCTCACTATGGTACCTCCAAAAAGCAACACATTCTTCGATGTGTGCTTGAAACAGGCATGCCAAAAATATTGCAACAAATGCAAATATTATAACCAAAGTAGCACTTAAGGTACTCTTGTACTGTGTGCCGTTCAAATCAATTCAAAACAGAGAAAATTCTCCTCATTACCTGCCTATACAAATTGCAATTCAAATATTCATCCCATACAAATCCAAGTTGGCCAACACAAATCCCAAAATTCAAAAGCCACAGTAAGTGTTACTAAACTACATTACCAATCCCGGCATCAAAACCAACAGTAAGCCGCATCAAACAATCTTACCAATCCCTTGGTTGTCCAGATTCTAACTGCCAAGTTCTGAATGACCTAACGGTCACTTTTTTTAGAGTACTCACGCCAAAAAGGTTCTCAGTCAGGAGTGGAAAACGTTGAGGATCAAAATCAGGAAGACCAGAAATATACTGGGCTGCAGAGACATTGAATCTCCAGAATCTCCGTGCACAGAGTACCTCCTTAGTAGAATCCTGTCCTGTCCTCCTCAGTAGATTTCTGTCTCCTGACAAGATCACTCCCTTGGATAGCCACTTCTCTGATGAGGTCCACGTTGGAGCAGCATTTGAAGAACATGGAAACCTTCTCAGGGGTCTCACTGATACTTGGTCCTTTTAAACCAACAAAGAAGAAATTGGCACGGAAGCTGAAATATAAAAAGAATGCATTTATTCACCTCAGATGAGAGAGACTACGTCACACAGAAGCCTTAGCAACTGAATGAGGAGCACAGAAAACTGGGACCTTATATATGCTTTGTGTTACATAGCCAGCATAAGACCAAGGGGCAGTCCTGGCTCAAGTAGCCATGCAAAATGCATAATATGGGCATGCAAGATCTGCTTGCTCAACAAAGTGAGAGGAGAGTTACTTCTCCATACAGCAGCAAAAATATCCTGACAGTTGTATGTGAGAAGCAGGTGCATTCTACTAGCTAGGCCCTTCTGAGCATGTGCAAGGCTCTGAAGAGAGAAACAGCACATAGTGAGCACATAGCTAACTAAAATGTCTGCCTAAATACAAAATGGCTTTCAGCTCATGCTAAAAAAACCTCCAATCTTTAACACTGGGTCCAAACTGGGGTGGCATAGTGAGCAAGCGACTGATGGATTAAACCCAGATGTCTTGACTGTGGTGAGTGATTGAAAAGTTTCAGCACCCCGTCCATCATCTTGTTGTGTTTGCTATGTCATTTGAGATGTTATCAGGAGTTATCCACCAGCAGATACAATACAATGCCATCCATTTATGATGAAATGAAATGCCCCTCCTATGCCCTTCAGCTCTCATCATGCTGGAAAATGGTTCAACTGACAATGCAAAAAGCATTGGGAACCATTGGCAGCCCAGTTTCCTACCCCTTTACAACCTAAACAGCACTGATATGCAGTACCCCGAATAAACACATTGGTTTGGAGTGGCACAGGGAAGCGGTACACACTTGTACCATCCCATACTTAAGGCCTTCCTATTCATTACCTGTCCCAGGTAGTCCCACTGCAGGGTATCAAACACCTTCTGGTTGTCAATGAGAGCATGACTGACTGAAGGTGGTTAATGGAGCTTCCCTCAATTCTCAATATAAGCATTGAATATTGGCAGAGGTACTGCGCTGCAGTATAAATCCATGCTGGTTGGTGTGTACTAGTGAGTGAAGATGAGGGTGTAGGCAGTTAGTAAGCACCTTGCTGAGAATTTTATAATCATAGGCAAGATTGGAGCAAAGGGCAATAGGGCATGACCTCTACTGCCTTGCTATTGGGCTTTGGTATGGACACTATTACGGCTTTCCTGGCAATGGAAGGTAGTTGCCCGCATGCAAGCACCTTTCACTAGTCATGATGTCAGCAGGGAGGCAAATGTTTGGTAAAGCTCGGCTGGTAGCCCATCTATGCCTACAGCCTTAGTATGTGCACCAGAGTTTTGAGAGCATCTCTGATTTTAGGCCCCAGCATCAGACCACCCAAGGTCTCTGCTTTACCTCCCATTAGGTGTGTGATCTTCAAATGTGCACGGAATTACTTCATAGTTTCAGCCCATGTCACAGCATACGCTTTATAGAGGTCCTTGAAGTAGTGTGTGAATACCGCATGGAAATCTGGTGTGTTTGGACCATATCCCAGAAAGGATCTGTGTTTGTGTGATGGGCCAGCCTCGCTACTCTGTGTGGTCCAGCCAAGAAAGACATTGCCCAACTCAGCCCCCTTCTGCATGCACCATGGCAAAGTATTTTCATTATTTAAACATTTCAACTTATCTAGGAACTCAGAGTTAGTTTTATGCATCCCCCACAGGCCATCTTTCACCTGAGGGTTCACTTGTATCCCGAGTCGACATAGATCGTCCTCCACTTTCACCATTTCTTTAGTGAGTGATTAGTTAACCACCATGGCGTGGCTTATGCACCACTCCCTTAAACTCATCACACACAATATTATTTTTTTTAGAAACTTTATTTAAAGTGTTAAACAACAACACAATACAGGTGTGCAGACAATACCAGCAAAAGTAAATAAAGAAAACATGTAGTCATAAGGCATGGTGGTACAGTTCTAGGGATCAGCCCAACCGCAGCCCCCTCCAGCTAGCATCATTTGCCAGGTATAAACAAACTTTAACTATTTACTCCCCCTCCTCTTCTTCTGTTCCTGCCTGGCTGCCTGCCACTGATGTGTTTTGGAAACCTGCCTGTAGGCCATTAGCCAGTAGATCATGACAGAGTTCCCTCCATAGCCTCAAATCATCCCACACAATATTACTGTGTAACGCCATCTGGTCATTGGTCTATAAATAGTCATATACAATGTTAGCTAAGGGTTATCTAAATATGGGTTCGGCCAGGAACTTACGTCTGAGCCTCCGAGTGAAAATAGGTGACATATGCCTGACCCAGTTCAGGCTCATGAGAAGTGGTTTGTGGTTCGCATATGTGCATACCAGATTTTCCATCTATGGTCCCTGCCCCAAAACCTCTGGAGAGTGGTGTATCATGTCTAGATGGACATGAAGGTCATAGATCAGAGAACATAGATAAGAGAATAAAATAAATACTCTAGATGCCCTATTTTTTGTAACCTCCAAGGGTCAGTCAATACCTAGTTGTCCACCCAGGTCCTAAAGTCTCTTGCAAGGAGGACAGTCAAAAAGTCTGCCAAGAGCGGCACTGTTCTACCAAGATGGATGTGTACCATCAGTGGTGCTGGGTGGTACTAGAAGAGCAGCAGCAAAAGCAGGGTGAGAAAGCGTGTCTGGACACTATTCAGTGCACATATGCTACCTATTACCACCTGCAGTGCATCCAGTACACCAGCGAGGAGGATGCATCATCCCTCTCTGTCAATCATGGATTCAGTGGCCACAAATGGGACCCAGAGTCAGAGTGTGGGTGAGGCGCACCAACACTCTAGCTTCCCTGGAGAATGCCGACTAGGAAGTCGCAAAGATCTGACCCCACTATCTGCCCTGTAGGGCCCTAAATCAATCCCTGGCTACATGCATCTATTTTAAAAGTGCAATGTCAGTGCATCTGTGCTTCAGATCTGCAAAGATTTTGTAATGTTTAGCCATTGAGCCTATCCCACTGACACTCCAGTTGAGGAGGGTGTACCTAGAACTTCAGGTCTGCATTGTATGTGAAAGTCCTGTGCACTGTCCAGCCTCTCCATAAATTTCTGCACAAACTCCAATTCCTCCTCTCGCTCTAGCAAGCTATTCCATATCTCAACCTCCCCACCCAACTCCCTTAAGAGAAACTGACATCATCCACATAAAATAGGCTTGAGTATATAAACAATGAAAAAGCCCTTCTACCCTTTTCTGGGCTGAGTTGGCAATGGTCAGCCAGCCCAACCAATGAAAAACAAACATTTAAAAAGTTCAAAATCCCAATACCAGTGGGACGACTGGGGTTTCTTCTAGGGGACAGCTCTTTCCAAGGCAGCAGCTGCATCAACCCACTTCTGATGCGTAGGGAAGGTAATAACTTGCCAATGTCCAGTTATTCATAATAATAATAATAATAATAATCTTTATTGCGTGATTTAAAAATAAACCATTGGAAGTACAAAACATTTAAAAGGTTCAAGATTGCATTTAGAATGTTAAATTCATTAAAAGTCAGTATGTATAGATGATAACAAATTAAACTTCCATCTAAAAAGTCATATTCATAAAAAGCCAGCAACAGCAAGTAAAGCTTGGCAGCATTATTCCAATGGGGGGTCGCAAACTCTGGGCAGCTCAGTAAGTTTTTTTGCAGCGCGCTCCATGAATCTTACTAGGGCACAATTTAATTTAGTGTTCCTAGGGTCGAAACAGGCCAAAACTGCTGCTCTACAGCTTCTAATCATGTTTCTATTCCAATGATGCTTGAGTAGGGCCCGTCTCTCTGTCAATAGTAGATGGCACAGGCATATGATGTGTATGATGTCTTCTTTGTGGGTCCCACAAAGTCGGCTTTGAACTTTTCCATGTTCTCTTTTCCATTTTGGCCAATGAGTCAACAGGTTAATAACTCCCAGTCTCAGTTTTAAAAAACTTAGTTTCATCTGAGCACTAAACGATATAGTAAGGTACGGCTGTGGAATTAGCAAGGCATAGGATTGAAGGGTCATCCACCCATGACTTCTTTTTGCAAGGCTGGCTTTGTCTTCCACTATTGATAATTGTTTGGTGCTGATTTTCGCTAGCCTTTTAAATTCCATCTGGCTAGCATGCAAGTTCCAGAGGTCATTTAGGCACAGGGTTTTTAAGCCTTTTGACCAGTATTCATGTCCTGCTCGCCATGAGTTGTTATCAATGCTGGCCCACAAATGGTATCCTAAACTTCCCTCCTTTGATAACCTCAATTTGTGACAGCACACGAGGAAAGACATGGCTCTGGCCAATCGTTGTTTGCAGATGCCAAGTTCCAACCTAATTTGTGCCGGTGATGTATGGTTTGGTAATTTAAACACAGACCTGTAGATCTTAGTAATTATTTTATCCAGATGGTCACTGTCCAATCCTTTTAAAGCTTCGCTGCCGTAAGTTAAGGTAGGAATAATTTTTGCCTGGGCCACCTGTAGTGTGGGTGCAAGAGGTAGGGCCTTGTAGTTTCTTTTGAATTAGTCCGATTGCAAAAGCGAGTGCCGTACCCTTCCTTTTTTGCTCTTCTAGGTGGGATTTGTATTTTCCATTGTTGTTGAAAGTGACTCCAAGGTACCTTTGGCAATTTGATTCGACAATGCTTTCATTGTTCAAAGCCCAAGACAGTTTCTTAACTTTCCTTGAGTGCACCGCTAAAATTTTCGTCTTCCTGTTGTTGATGCGAAGCTCATTGTCGTTTGAGTAGTCGGAAGTAGCATGCAGAAGTCTTTGCATTCCGATCTTTGTTTTACTTAACAGTACCACGTCATCAGCATATAATAGATTTGTCAGCGGCAAGCCAGATAGTTTGGGAGCGTGGGAGTTGACCTTATTAAGAGCTTCAGGGAGGTCAGCTAAGAATAGCTTAAAAAGTGTCGGGCCAAGACACAACCCTGTTTGAGGCCTTTTTCCGTCGAAATCGGGCGAGACAGTCTTGAGCCGTCCCCGATCTTAATTCTAACCCATGTGTCCTGGTGTAGGAGTTGTATGGCTCTTAGGAGGGCCTCTGGAATGTTAAGTCTGGACAACTTCTGCCAGAGTTTACTTCTGTTGACATTGTCAAAAGCCGCTTGGTAGTCTATAAACCCCATATAAAGTGAACAAGAGCAGAATTTCGCTTGGTCAATTAAGCATGAAAGGGTCATGAGATTAACTGAGGTACCGGTGTTTATTGTGAAACCTGTTTGATTCGGAGGAATTATAGAGTTTTCATCAGCCCATGCCCTAAGTGAGTTGAGCAGCACTCCCGCAAAATACTTTGCTTCGTTGTCAATGAGTGCGATGAGACGGTAATTCCCTGGGGATTTTTTGTCCCCGCCTTTGAAGATTGGTGCAAGGATGGATCCACGCCAGGAGGGCGGTATGGTGTTGTTTTGCAGACATGTGTTAAAAAGGGAGCTTAGTTTCGCAGCCCAGAAAGTTGCATCTTCCTTGAACAGAGCTTGAGGAATTCCACCTGGACCTGGCGCGCCATCCTTGCGTCCCTTTTTTATTATTTTTTCAATTTCGACCTTCTGGACTGTCGCAAAATTGACGCAGCTTTGGGTCGAGTGACGTTCTTTTGTTGGTGTCATTTTGTGACCTAGCTTCTTTAGGGAGTTTGAAGTGTTCAGGAGAGGTTCCAGGACAATCTCTGTTTGTGTTAATGTGTCCATGGGAGGGGGATTTGGATGGTTAACTAGCAGTTCCTGGTCATTAAAGTGGGAAAAGAGAAATTCAACCCACTCTATTTCAAGAATGCTTGAAGAAGCAACTTTGGATGTGCGCCCAGATGCACTATTGATTGTGCGCCAAAACCTGGCAGAGTTGTGTGTTTTAATGTCATGCTGCAGTTTGACCCAAAACAGGTTCCATTGGCTTGTGCGTAGTTCACGTTTTGCTTTCTTGAGGTGATTGCGTGCCTCTCTCAATTTTATTATTTTGATGGGATCCATTGGATCAGTTTTTAAAGCCCACCATAAGCAATTCATCGATCTTGTTCAGATAGTATCTCAGAATTCGAGCGCGGCGTATACTTTTGATCAGTTTGACTTGTGTGTTTTGTTGGTTTGGCGAATCTGTCAGTAAGTTCGGTAGCAAATGTTGACCAGTTGGCACATATGTTGTCCGGGCACGTTTGGCGCTCAATTATTTGTTTAGCCTCTGCTGATAGGAGTTGAAGATTCTTAAAGGAGCATTTGATGCGTTTGAGGTTGATTGTAAGGCTCTCAGATGGCAAGTCCCTTACCTTTTTGTGTTGTGTAAGGCAAGTCCTCAGAATAATTTCTTGCGGGCAGTGATCACTTTCTGTTCTGTTTCCAAGACAGTATCCTGCTACTTGATGGAGCAATGAAATGCTGACGAAGGTATAGTCAATTAATGAAGTGCCTTTTTTCGATAGATAGGAGAATCGAGGTGGCTTGTCAGCAGGATAACGCCCATTTAAGGCTCTTAGGCCCAGATTTTCAAGGTTACCTTGTAGAGAACTTCCATGTGGATCGTCCTTGTGCCAACCAGGCTTGGCTTGCGGTGGGATCACCCAGATGCTATCATGTGATTTAGTGACCTCATTTTTTTGAAGGACTGACATTAACCACATGTTAAAGTCACCAGTGAGTAGGATTTCTGAGTTTAGAAAACCTGTTTGCACTCTTACTACTGACGCTGTTACTTCGTCTAAAAAGGATTTCCTGGATGCTGTGTTTGGGCGGACGTAGGCATTCATGAAGATTAACCTCCAATTTAGGCCATTGTTCAAAGTAAGAGAGATTCCCACACATTGGAGGCGATTTGATGAGCCCGGCAGGTCCCAGGAGGTGACTGCATTTTTTGTTGATATATAGACTGCAAGACCGCCACTCCCTCTTCCTGGACGATTCAGTTTATGCGCTGGAATATGGTGGGTTTTAAAGCCTTCTAGGTCTGCGGTGCCGTAAGCCATGTTTCTTGTAGTAAGAGTATGTCGAAACCCCGAAAGTAGGAAATGGTAGCGTTGTCCTCGAGTTTGCTCGTAAGGCCATTTATATTCCTTGAACAGATTTTTAAAGGAATCTTTTTGTGGCAGTCCACCCTGCTGGGATGTCAACGTAAAAGGCGGGTTGTATTCAGGGCGCCGGCCAGCCATGACCATGAACCCACCTCATCCTGATTCCTATTTATTTTGATCCCGTCGTCTTTTGCTTTCCTCATTGGGTGGACAGAAGTGGGAGTTTTGTTGCATGCACCCCTGAGGACGGAGTAAACTGTACCCCTCCCTACACTTCTGTGTTCAACACCACAGCTTCCCTGTAGAACGTATGGATAGCCCTCTTCCCTGCCCGGTTGTATCAGTATTCCCCATTGCTTGAAGGTGTCGGTTGACCCTAGAATTTTGTTCATTGCCTCTGCGGTTCTCCAGGTGATCTTTGTGGATTCATTTAATTGGCCTTGACATGGTGCAATGAATTCTACCGATATTATGTCTTGAGTGGTAATTTCGTCTGACAAACCTGACGCTTGTATCAGCTTTAAGATGTTACCCCGATTTAGGATATCGTGGCTGCCTTTAGACTTGTATTCTGGATAGAAGAGGGTAGAGAGGTTGTCCCCACTCCGAATTGTGCTATTTGGCCTGGCATTGCCTCTGTTTTGTCCATGATTGGAAATTGCGCAATTTTTATCAATGGACCCGTAAGAGGGATCTCGTTGCGCACAGTATCGGGCCTTTCATTGTTTACATGACCAAAGTTCCAGTTTTCACTTGCTGGGAGTGCGCCCTGTTGGTAGTTGACACGATTTACTGTATCTTCCTGCTTTAAAATAGGGCCTCCAGGCGGCCTTGTCGCGAGACTCGGAGTATGATTCACATCTGTTTCATTCTGCTTGATGTGTGTGTTAGGGGAAGCTGAGATGGTAGTGGTTTTTTGTTCTTTTGCTTCACTGAGCAAGCATTGTCCCGGAGGGACCCTTGATGGTTTCTTTACTGTTGGCGAGCTGGAAATGAGGCTCTTCCTTTTGTCACATTCCTGGTTAATTGGTTGTGCTTCCATTGTTATTCCTGGGTCAGAGAGATTTCCTTGCTCATCGTCTCCGGAGACACCAGGACGTCTAAGGCTGTTGAACATCGGGTAGAGGTTTAGGACTTGTTTGCTCCTTCTCATTTTTTTTTGCGTCCTTTCCGCTTCCTCTGTCTTTTGACTTTTCCCGCAGGGTTTTCCTCTTCTTGTTCAATTGGGGAGAGAGGGGTGGAACTAACTCTGCTAGTGACCTGGGGAGATTGTTTTCCTCTCGTGCCGCCGCCTTGCACTGTATTCTCTTCAGGTCGTGGGGAGTTGACAGCTTCTTCCTCTCTTAGCCTTGAATTAAAAACTGTTTTGGATTGACGAGCTTCGCTTGGATTACCTGAATCTGTATCGCTGCCATTCCCAGAGATAGGTGTAGCTTTTGCTATTTCTTTTAGGTCTGCTACAAGCTTTTCCATTATGCCTGGAAGCAAACAAAGTTTCTCCACTATTGGTGAGCAATCGCATTCTTGCTGCGGGCGATCTACAGTTTCCTGGGCCCGTCTAATCAGGCTGTTTAGATTTGAGATCCTTTCGTCGATTTTTGCAACATATACGGCAAGTGTATTTAGAAGGTTGATTTGAATGTCCATTTTATCAGCCTGGTAGAACATTGCATCTGCTGACTTTTGAAGGATATCAAGGGCGGTAGCCCATGCTTTTTCTTGTGAGGGGACCTTGCTTTTGTCCTGCCTTGGAGTTGCTGGTGGCTTAGGAGGGCCAGGATTTGAGTTCCCATATGAATTCAACATTTTTGCCCATTCCGTCGAATCGAGGTAGGAAAGCTCCTTCATGACACCCTCAGCATCTTCTGTGTTCGTTACGATTTCAGTGTGCACTGGCTCAGATTTGCACACACGGTGTAGGTCCTGTTGGTTGCGACCACCCCCCCCAAAGGAGGTGCCTGGATTTTCCGTCGTAAAGGCGGTGTTAATGCCCTTGATGAAATGAAGCGCAGATTCTCCGTTTTGACTGCACGGGATGCTGAAGCTGGCTTCAGGAAGCATTTGGTTAGAGTTTCCCAAAATGCTGTTTTTTTCTGCCGCTGGTTCTATATCTATTTCCTTTGTGTTGAGGCCAACGCTGGATATGGATATAGCGAGTCTGGACGGAGCAGAGTTGTGGTGACACGCTCTCAGTCTTGGAGAAGTCTTTCTTACTGGGCTCCACCTGAGCGCGATTCGAACTGCTGTTAGCGGTTTGATGGAAGCTGTGGTTGACTTGTAACTGCATTGAGGAGTCCTTAATGCCCCATTTGCTGCGCGGCCCTTGGAAATGATCACCAGTGGGTTTAGGGGGGTTGGAAGCCCAGTGATGTTCTTGTTGCTAGAAAAAAACGTTGACCCGGCGTCCTTTATGTAGTTGAATTTTGTTGTTATCTTCGGTTGATTTCCAATAGGTTTACTGGCCCTTGTATTAGGACACTTCCTGGAGGCCTGAGACTCTCTATCAATTGTGATATCGATGTCGCTCAGCAGCAGAATAGGTGACCGTTCTGGGTCCGAGTCTGTCCTCACGTCTCTCCCTTTGCTTTTCTTTTTCCTTTGGGGAGCCGTTATCCTCACCCTGCCAGATCTCATCTCAAGGCAACAAAGTAGATGAGGAGCTTAACTGAGGAAAGGCTCACAGGACTACTGTTGGGCCTCTGCTACGGCAGAGCTTCAATCAGCTGCTACTGGCCACCAGTTGCTGGGCACAGGTCCCTTTTCACAAGGCCCAGATCACTGGTCACTGATCTCTTATGCCTGCACGCCTCAGGCCGCGAGAGGTTAGCTAGCGTTCAGGCATAAAACCCACAAACTCGTGTCCCTTGCCTTGTTCCCGCTTTCTCTTCTATTCGCCAGCCCGCACCCCCAGCACTCAGGGTGATGGCGGCGACAACGGTACAGACTTTAGCCGTAGGGCTCAGTTTTTAGTGGGGACTGGGTGTGGGTGTGGGTATGGGAGTAGGTGAAGTTGTTTTCCGCCGTGTCCCGTCTACCCAAAACCCAGAAGGCAAGCAACAGTTTTAGATAACACGAGCCTCAAACGCTGCACCCCTGCCTCTTCGGGTGTGGTTAGGTCACGACGCGTAGTCCAAGGACTGGGTCTGACCCCTTGGAGCAGCCTTTTGAAGCAGCCGGACTCTTCCTGCCAGTACCCTCAGCCGACTTGGCTTGGCTCGGCACAGCAGCTCGGCGCCACTCACACTGTCTCCCTAGCGCATTTTGTCTCTAGCGCTGTCTCTCTCCCTGCCGTGAAACCGAAAGCACAGGGCAGCCGGCAGCTTCAGTTATTCAAGCTTCAGGACGGGCCAGTCAGCACAAATGTTCTGTGTGAGTAGTTTCCTCATCACCACACTCATCCAATGTGGCCCATCATTGTGGAAGCGTTACATTCCTGTCCGGTAGAAGTCTCAATAGTGTCATAGGCCATCTGCTGTACATGGGGTATTACCACTTCATGGCAGAGATCCAAGGGTGCTCTCTGTGTTCATTGAGCCAGGTAGCTAATCCGTTCAATGCTAACTATCCATTCTGATCCATGAGATGTGGAAGGCAGATGCCACATCTATAGCCACAGCACTCTCCTGGGCATTCTGAGGTTCTTCCCGGCCTAAGCTTTCGTCTCCTTTTGCATTTTGGCAGAAGTGATGAGGTCTATGGTTCAGCATCCCCACTGCTTCATATTTCTCTAACTAGTGCCAAGCACTCCAGGGCTCATCAAAGAATCTGGGGGCATATTATCAAGGGGGTTTATCTCTGCTTTTTTGGCTTTAAAGCCAAGAAAGCGGAGATAAAATTATCTCCCTATTACCTAGCTGTCGCTAACACCAGTTAGCGACAGCTGGTAGGAGATAGCGACCATCTTGGGCCCCGCTTTGCATGTCAGTGATATTTATCACTAATGACATGCAAAGTGGGCGTGCCAAGATGTTAGCGACTGGAAACAGTCGCTAACATCGCTATCTCCTATTACCAACTTTTGGAGATATTCGCGCTAAGCACGAATATCTCCAAAAGCTAACACCTGCCCCTGAGCAGTTCTTAGCCATGTTATCCAATGGTAGGTGGATAACATGGCTAAGGGCATTAGCTCGGTAATGCATGAATATTGCTGACTTTTCAGCGATATTCATGCATTTCGGCCGATTTATATCGCTTAGGAGATATACCTTGATAATAGCAAGGTTCCTAAGCGATAAAAATCGCCGCAGCTCGGCGATAAAAATATCGCCGCTAAGCCAACATAGCGATAATTATCGCTAGTTGTTGGTAATATGCCCCCTTGTTTCTCTCCATCATGATTTTCAGACAGCTGGAAAAAGGAGTGAATAATGGAGTTCTCTTTCTCTGAGCTTCTTTTTAATTGCCATGAAAGATGTCTGCTTTCGCTGTACCACCATCATGCAATGGGTATATGGCGACTGTGGCTCCATTCAATTAGAAAAAGCCAAGTGAATGTGCCCTTTGTAGCATCAAGTCTCAGTCCCTATAATGCACATGTTGAGCCACTGACAGTCTAGGCAGTGCTCCAAGTGGGGGAGGGCACACAAGCACCATGTGTGTACGCTGCAGTACAAACAACTGAGAGAACCCCTGCAGGCCACCTTTTTGACAAGACCTTGCTATAAGTGGTATGCATCTTCCACTCTCCGGTCCAGTTGCTTCACTCACTTAGTGAGGTGGTGAAGTTTACTGTGGAGCTCCTTCAGCTGTGCGCAGACCTCTCCAAGAGTGTCAGAATAATGTTAGACTCTAGCTGTCAATTTTCTGTGGTCGTCACGGAGGTTGTTCAGGTCTATGGCCACCTTATCAATCTTGCAAGTTTTCACATCTTTTTCAAGGTCTAGTGCAGTGTTTCCCAAACTGTAGTCCACGGACCCCCAGGGGTCCTTGACACATTCCCAGGGGGTCCGCAGGCAGCAGTTTTAAAAGCACTGCAAAGTTTCCTGTATCATTAGCAGTTTTCGAACAACAATAAATGTGTCAACACCAGTGATTAATGTGCGTGCAGGAGAGAGATGAGAGTTTTGTCCAGTGGCAGCTTTAATTTATCTAATGTAGCACAGAGGGTTAATATGCCTACTGCAAAGAACGTGTACCATGCATTTAAATTTTTTTTTATTTCATGTGCATAGGTCAGTGAGTTACTGCTTTTGTCAGTAACTTATTTTTCTTCCCAGATTGTCGTACCCTGGTGCATAGTAAGGTTTTCATTTCCTATTCTTTAAAAGCTAATCAAATTTAATACATAATAATAAATGTGTTGTAGACTGCACCATTGTTTCCCAAAATCTTTGGGGGAGATCCTTACAAAGCCCACTCTGTAGTGGCCAGGCTCACTCACTGCACTTGGTATGCACCGTATGGGGACTGGTCTGAAAACATTTTCTAGGGCTGCTTTTGATTTCCAGTCTGGTCCTGGCAGGAGCAGGAGCCTCATACTGCAAAATAAAACCAGACATTTAAGAGTTAGTCACTAGATGCAGCGCCAATATTCCGATTAAATTATTTTGTTTTTGCAAATTCTTTCAATATAAAATATTAAGAGAGATATTTACAACAGAAGTGGAGGAGCGTGTCGTTAGCGTCCTTGGCTTGACACGCTCCGCCACTTCTGAAATGCAGGGCTGCACCATATTTACAAGAATACGTTGCAGCCCTGCGTTTCCCCCTGCGCTGGTGCTACATTTAGCAGGGTAGCACCAATGCAGACACCCTTGCACCATAGTGCAAGGGCATCTGTGTGCAGGGGAAGATAGTTTATGTACAGGAAGGTCCTCCTTCCTGCAAATAAACAATCTTGAAATGCTGTTTTGTCACTTCTATGTGTTCTGCTCAATGCAGCACACATGGAAGTTACAAAATGTAATTTTGTTTAAAGATTGTTTATGTGCAGGAAGGGTCGCCTTCCTGAACATAAACAAACCATGGCGTTTTGCTTTTTCCCTGTGTACTGCATAAGGCAGTACACATGGAAAAAGCAAAATCGAGGAGAAATAAAGCATTCCTCCTCGTTTCGCCAAGTTAAGACCAGGTGTTTCCTGGTTTTAATTTTGGTGCAGTCTCCTATTTACGCTGCCCTTGTAAATAGGAGACAGCATAAAAATCAATGGGTGTTGCAGTGGAACGCCCATCGCAACACCCACTGCCCACCTCTTTCACGCTAAGTATTGCATGAAAGGGGGCAAGGCAGCATTATGCAATGTTAAGTGCCTCGACGCTGCCTTGTAAATAAGGCGAAGCCCCTATCACCATGGGAACATCACAAAAAGTGGCATTCCCTTGGGGATAGGGGCTTGTAAATATGTGTGCACATGTGTGTTTATTTTGTTCGAATTAATGTTTGAAATTTAAATCCTACAAATTGCTTGGGGGTCCCCGGCTTCCAGTGGTGACTTAATGGGGGTCCACAGGCATCAAAAGTTTGGGAACCACTAGTCTAGTGCATTCATAGTTACGCATTACTCTGCCTGTTTAGACCAGATTAATTAGGGAGAATGGCAGCGGCGGCTTGCATAGGGCATACTGCAGGGTTGTGGGGTAAGCGGGGGAGAGGACAGGGTAGGGGGTAGTAAACTCAGGCATATGACGGAATGGAGGAACACTTTCCTCCATTCGGTTGTATGTCCGAGTTTACTACCCTCCACCCTGCCCCTCCCCACCACACTGCCCCACAGCATGCCCTATGCGAGTCACCACTGGAGACCTGGAGACTGGTAAACTGCCTCTTAGCTTATTTCGCCCCAGGCATGCTGTGTTTCTTCTACTGTTCAACTTTTATTTTATGTATCTGCATAAAGGAACAATCGTGGATCTCAGTCGACCCGATCTCATTTTCTAATAACTTTAGTAGCTGATTCAGAGGCGTAGCTAGCCCATTTGCTGCCCGTGGAGGTCCCCTCATTTGCCACCAGCTGCGGCTGAATGTAAGAGCAGGAGGAAGCCGCTTCCCCCAAAACTCGTGCTGCCCAGGGCGGTGCATCCCTACCCTCCCTTGCTATGGCACTGAGCGGATTACAGCTCCTTTAGGCCTCTGTAAAAGTGAAAGCGAAGGTGTGAACTGGGAATATAAGTTCTGACCCTTTAGGAGAATCTCTAGTATTGACTGCTCTTTGTTTAAAACAGAATCCCATTTTAGCACTGTTGGACTTGGCTCTTTTTGCAGGGTCATCCTTGAACTTTTTGTCTTCCTCATATATTTTTTCTGACCTGTTATTGGTGGTTTTATGATTCTGGAAACTTTACCACTTCTGATCAGTGCTTAAGTGCATATGTGCTCTTTTACAGGTCTTGGGTACATGTAGTACCAATTACTAGGGACTTATAAGTACATTAATATGCCAATCAGGTATAAGTCAATTGTATCATGTTTTAAGGAGAAAGCACACACACTTTAGCACTGGTAAAGTGCACAGAGTCGTAATGCCAACAAAAACGAAATTCAGAAAGAAGAAGGGGTGAAGGCAAAATGTTTGGGAGAAGACCACA
Organism: Lissotriton helveticus; assembly: GCF_964261635.1. Taxonomy (NCBI): domain Eukaryota; kingdom Metazoa; phylum Chordata; class Amphibia; order Caudata; family Salamandridae; genus Lissotriton; species Lissotriton helveticus. Next base: position 478,249,137 of record NC_136063.1, on the reverse strand, counting down.
CCAAGGATGACAGGTCTAATATGGGGCATTTCATCACTCCAATTGTCTGGTCAACGTTGCTGTAGCAGAGGTTCCGAAGAAAGTGTCTTAGCTCTTGATGCCTTTGATACACGTGCTACACCTTCAACGGTTGCTTCTTAACAGACATCTACAGTTGGGATTTTACAACAGTAGAGATCAGTCAATTCTGACTGTAACAGCTGATTCACACTTATTGCACCTGATCCAGCGGCCTATAGGAAATATGTCATAAACTACGCTACCTAACTTCATCACACACTCTAAAAATTACCACTTAAAAACATGGACCCATTAACAAGACCTGACATATTTTGACCAACTGAATCATGTGGCCTAATTAAACTTATATACAACTTATATACATTTATATATATCCGCGGTAAATAAACAACATTACTTAAACAAATCCTAACTATTTAATTGGCCACCATTGGCGATGGCATCTAACTAATGATAACCTACACTCCCGAAATGACAAGACCAGCTTGTTTTCAAAAGTAAGATTTTATTAGATATTTATTTGAATTATAAGAATATAGTTTTATTTAAGCATTTTATTAGAATTGTCATAAGCATATTTGTAAGCATCATATAGAATTCAAATTATTTGCAAAGAATTATAAGTTTAGCATTTTCTAGAATCTAAGTCCCGAAATAAGCTAAATAAATGGAAATAAAGTAAAGTCTTTTGGGTTTCTTACGTGCTCCAAGCAAAGTCCGACAGCACGACACCCTCATCCAAAGGTTAGAAAGCAGCAGCATGACCCATCCACGGGGCATGGATCTTTATACCTTTCTGCTCTAAGCTAATCTAAGTAAAAGTAAAACTTTCCGCAAAAGTCGATGTCCCATTGGCTCATGAGTGACAAGTGACATGTCACCCCATATTTCAAAACATCAATTCCGTCACTTTCTTAGACTCCATTGTCTCTACTGTACGTGATCCGAGACTTCCTTTGCTTGCAACAATTTTGCCATAGTTTTTCACTAGTTTCATTTCACTTCCTCGGATGCCAAGTAATCAAATGTTCTTTCTGCCGGTTCCTGGCCTTGGCCACGTCCGACCAGAATAATGTCAGAGCCTCATCGCAGTTCAACAAATGTTACTTCGATGGAAAACTTTAGAAAGGACATCTCAGGCTTCGTGCAGAAATTAAATTCATCTTTTTAGTAAACTCGAGTGAACTAGGCCCAAAGCAGTCAACTTAATTTCTCTAATGTATAAACAAACACAGGAAAATAATTAATGAAAGAAATATTATTCATTCTGTTTCCACCCTTTGTTTGCTAATTATTTAACCCACCCGTTAGTATAATATTACCTAGCACAAAGCAAACAAATAAAGCAGCATTTTATATCTACCAGTCTTCATTAATCCATGAAATTCTTTATGCACCTTTAGAGAGTAGAATGACATCACATAGACAAGGAAAGCAAAATAAGCACATGCCACTTTTAAATTCAGCTGCAGTTAGTTATGACATGACAGAACGACAAAATTATTTTATTAATTTTTCACGAACAAAAAGATGCAACAGATTTGCACATTTATGAGCACATGTGTTAGTTTTCCCACGTGTAAAAGTTTAATCTAAGTTGATTTAGTACGAATACATCACAAATCATTAATAGGATTATTTTATTTTATGGAAGTATAACTTCACGAGTTGGAATAAAAAGTTATTCTCTATCTCGCTCCATCAACTCCCTCATCTGGTGGTTAACAAATCACCACACCACACCCAAAATTTAGAAAATTTTAACTAAAATAGAAAATGATTCAAATTCACTTGGATTAGTATTCTAAAAATTTGTTTCTGCAAAATCTCTGCAATTATCATAACGAGCCCTATGTAATTCTTGTAATTCTATTTCATTTTCTTCTTCCTTTTTTATTTGATAAATTCTCTTCTTTTCCTTCATTTGCTTCTTTCTCTTATGTAATAAACAACCAATCTTCGATAGAACTATTATAAATATTATCACAATCAAAGGTGTTAAAATCTTGCCAAGAACTGAACCACCTATTTCTTGAAACCATGTTTTTATAGCTTGGAACCTTTTTGTAAGTCGCTCTGAGAAATCATCCTCTTCTAATGGAACTATCTCTGAATGTATTTCTGTAATATTCTTAATGTACATATCAATATTCTTACTTTCATCTGGTATGTAGGTACAACAATGTTGTACATGTAGAATGCCACAAACTCCTCCCTCTTTTGCTAGTAGTATATCCAAAGCAAGGCGATCTTGCATCTCCATAGTTCTAATTGCAATAACTTCAACATTCACTAATTGGAAACCATCTGCTGTATCAGTGGACAATCTATCAACAATTGTGGATAATTTTCTAATTTTCCCTGCATTCAATGTTATACCCACTATGGGTATCACTGCTTCAAAAATATCTCCCAACATTTCTGTGAAACTTTCTCTTCTATATCTATTTACATGATTATTAATTTTGAACAATCCTTCTGAATTTCTGTCAACATGAAATATTTTTGGAAAAACAATTCCAACAAAACAAGTCCCATACCAGTGGTCTGGGAGATTATAATAAGCTTTGTCACCACAAATAAAATAAATTCCAGGAAAAATTGGATCCTTGCCACCTTTGAATCCCCAACCACCCATAATCTGATAAGTGTCTTCACAATTACTAGCACCCACAAAATAATTATCAAAAAGTGTATTATCTCTTCTAATACAAAGCTTACCACTAACTGGTTTATCTATGTGAATTGCAACATTATCAAAAGTTTTACCATTAAGCTTCTCATCTTCTTTTTGCCAGAACCTAGATTTAGTCTGCTTAACTAATTCGTTTCTTTTATAAATTGCTCTTCTCTCCTCAACAAGGTTCAGGAAATTCTTGCCTTCAGTACTTAGTTTACAGGTTAGATTATTCTTGTAAGCATACTCATAAGTGAGTTCGTTAGTTACTAAGAAAAATTCCCTCATCTGTTTAGCATTCTTATGTTTATTCAAAACACTCTCAATTTTTTAATTCGCAAAAATTACGTCAAAATTTGAATAATAGTATTCTAAACGTCCAGTTTGATAGAACAAACTAGCTAACACACTACATGTTATACCATATGTAAGAGGAAGCATATTATATGTTACTCCCTCAGAAACAGAAGCAGGTAATTTTACACAAACATAGCAAACTTTAGCGTCCATTACTTTTACATATTCTCCTAAAAGCCTTGCAAATGTATTGCTTGAAAAATCACTAATAGATTTGTCCTGATGAATTTCAGGTTTGTGATCAATAACTTTGCTTGTTGCACTATGTTTGTTTTGACTAATTGAAGCTTTACTTGTCATATTGACCTTGTGTACATTTTTGTGGATTTCAAAAGGAATAACAACAGCTAGTACTAACCAGAGCAGAATTAACACGAGCACACATACCAGAGTCATCTTACAGCATCTCTTGAATATAGAACACTTTGAAGTACTCCGTTCCATAACGTAAGGCATTTTTTTTTTTTAGAAGATAAAAAGAAACAAAATTATTTTAAAATATTAATTTTCTAAATTGTACACCCCCCTTTTTAAAAGAATTTTTTTTTTTCAACTTAGCCCTAACAATGTATCTTCGACCTTATGTCACAAACAATTACACAGCTAAACAAGTTTTCTTCGACCTTGTGTCACCTAACAAAATTTCTTCGGCCTTTTGCCAAATAATAAAAAGAAAAATCCCAATTTTAATAAATCAGTACTTCAATCATTGTCACTAATTTCTTCAATTTCCTCTTCCTGGCTACTACTATTAATCTCAATAACAGGAGGAATTATCAGATAAGTCCATTCAGGAGATCTATATTTCTGATTTGGCTTCACAACTCTTTTAGTTTTTCTAGAAACTACTTCTATTTTCCTCCCTTTCTCAGCTTTCTTTTCAGGCTCCTTTTGACTAGTGATTTCATCCACTTGCTCCTTCGAATTTTTAATTAGCCTGACTCTCAATTTTCCACTTCCGCTTGGCCACAAATCACCTTTTTTCAAGATCTTTCTTTTCGGTTCTGAAACATTTGTTTCTGACTTCCAAGATCTTTTCTTTACTTTTCCATCTTCATCATTCACATCACTTTCTCCAGAGTCACTGTCAGAAATGTCAATTCTTGACACAGGACCTTTTCTACTCGGCAGTTTCACTCCGTTAGGAACTATACTTTGTCTTCCATCACTGGTACTTGGTAATTCGTTCTCCTCCTCCTCTTCAATTACCTTCAACTTCCCAGTTTCTGGTTTCTTGTTCCCTCTTCCAGAGCTTATCTTCTGCTTTTCAATACTCTCCTGGTCAGAAATTTCAATTGATTCAGCTTCTCTTTCTTCAAAATTTTCAATAGTCTCTACTCCATTCACTTTCTTGACAGACTCTTCTGCTGAATTTCTTTTAATCAGATCTTCATCACTTTCAGAGTCTATTTCGATAATTCCCAAATCTTCTTTATTCAAGTCTTTATTCACTTGCAGATTTTCCAGATGTCGACCTCTCTGTCGATCTTCAGAATCTGGATTTATTTCACCTTCTATTTCGGAATCAGAATCATCTGTAGAATCACTCTCCTCATCCGAGTTTTCAGGAGTAGGAATTGGAATAGTGTGGCTTGGATGTATCCACCTCATCAATCCTTTACATTTTACTGCATTTGTAGTGACTAGAATTATCTGCCTAGGCTTCTGCCACCTAGGGACCAAACAATTTCTTCTTCGATGAACTTTTGTCCTGACCCAAGCTCCAGGTTTCAAATCATGAGTCTGTACTTTTTCATCAGATTGTGCTTCAGTTCCCACCTGATTAGACACAGAAGTCACTACGTCAGACAGTCTCTTGCAATATTCTAAAATAGCACTGTCATTAATGCTCAACAATTTGCCAACTGGAACAAAAGCTTGCCTCATGACCCTGCCCATTAAAATCTCATGAGGACTCAGACCTGTCTTTTTATCAGGTGTACTCCTTAATGACATTAGAACTAGTGGAAGAGCATCAGTCCACTTTACACCTGTATCTAGACACATTTTTCCAATCCTGTTCTTAATTGTTCCATTAATTTGCTCAACAACTCCAGATGCCTCTGGTCTGTATGCACAGTGTATTTTCTGCTCAATATTTAATGCTTCACAAATCAATTTCATAAGTTTGTTATCAAAATGGCTCCCTCCATCACTTTCAATAGTGACAGGAAAACCGTACCTTGGAATGATTTCTCTAAGTAACAGTTTTGCAACTGTAATTGAATCACAATGTCGAGTAGGAAAAGCTTCTACCCATCTTGAAAACAAACAAACAATCACAAGAACATATTTCAAACAGTTGTGTAAGGGCATCTCAATGAAATCCATTTGCACTCTGGTCAAAGGACCACCCTCTCAACCAATAATTCCTGTACCCACAATTGACTTTCTGTTTGGGTTCATTTGTTGGCAAGATAAACACCTCTGACAAAAAGATTCAGCAATAGTTCTAAACTTGGTATTAAACCAAGTTTCTTTAAAAAGTCTGATCATGGAATCTCTTCCAATATGGCCAGGACCATGATATAATCTGGCCATGTCAGCAATCAAACAATTTGGTAAAACTACTCTGCCATCTTTGTAAGTCCATACTCCATCCTCATCACGTGGTCTACATTCTGCTCTTAACCACGAATCTTTTTCCTCATCATCAGCTTCATTTTGCAAATCCCTGATTTCCTGCCATGTTTCCACTACTGATGTTAGCATCAATGAATTTGAATCACATACTTTGCTTTTTTCCCGATTGTATGCACGACAATTTTTGGCACAATACATTGCAGTTTCGTCTGCATAAGCATTGCCTTTAGAGATAAAATCCACACCTTTTGTATGTGCTGCACACTTAACCACAGCGATCTCCTTAGGTAATTGTATAGCGTCAATTAATCTCTTAATAAACACTGCATTTTTAATTGGTGACCCTGCTGAAGTTAAATAGCCTCTCTGAGACCAGAGCTGTCCATAATCATGCACAACTCCATATCCATACTGACTGTCAGTTATTATAGTAACTCTCAAATCCTTTGAAATTTCGCAGGCACGAATTAAAGCAATTAATTCAGCCACCTGTGCTGAACGAATTCCTTCAAGACATGATGCTTCTTCAACATCAGCAACTATACAAACTGAATAGGCTGCTTTTAAAATACCTCCTTCTGACCTCAAATAAGAACCATCTACAAAGTAAACAAAATCTGATTCAGGCAAAGGAACATCTTTAATGTCCTGTCTAGGCTTGGTGCAATATTCCATAACATCCAAGCACTCATGTTCCACATCATTTTCATCAATAATTTCAGAATCAGGTAACAATGTGGAAGGATTAAGATTCACGCATCTTGCAATAGAAACATTATCTGCTCCCAGAATAATTTTCTCATATTTAGTCAACCTACTGCTAGTTAAATGTTGAGTTTTACCTCTTGTCAGTAATATTTCAACTGAATGAGGAACGAAAACTTTCACAGGAAATCCCATTATGATTCCTTCACTTTGTTCAAGACTGATACTTGTCGCAGCAACTGCTTTTAAACAACCTGGTAAAGCTTTAGCAACTGGATCAAGAACTGCAGAGAAATATGCAATGGGCTTCTTTAAATTCCCATGTCTTTGTATTAACACAGACAAAGCACATCCCTCTCTCTCACTGCAATATAATTCAAATCCTTTTTCATAATTTGGCATGCCTAAAGCTGGAGCTTCACACAAGCTTCTTTTTACATTTTCAAAAGACTCAAATTCAGCCTCATTTAAAACAATTGGGTCTTTTACATCTGATTTTGTCAATCTCTGTAGTGGTTTCGCAATTACCAAAAATCCACTTATCCATTGTCGACAGTAACCAACCATTCCTAGAAACATTCTGACTTGTCTTTGTGTTCTTGGAGGTTGCATTGCTTGAATCATTTTAATTCTCTCAACTGTCACTTGTCTCTTTCCCTTTGCAATTCTGTGACCAAGATATTTTACCTCCTGTTTACAAAACTGCAACTTAGCTGGAGACACCTTGTGTCCCTCATCTGCTAGATAATTTAGCAGTATAATTGTGTCTGTCACACAATTTTCTCTCGTTTTAGCAGCTATCAACAAATCGTCAATATACTGCACCAACGTTGATCTGCCAGGTAAATCTAGATCTTCCAAAGATCGTTTTAACAGCTCATTAAAGATAGAAGGACTCTCTGTATACCCTTGAGGAATTCTACACCATGCGAGGGTCCTACTCTGGAATCTGAAAGCGAAAATTTCTTGACTCTCAGGATGCAATGGTACAGTAAAGAACGCATTGCAGAGATCAATAACAGTATACCATTCTGCATCATGTGGAATCTGGTACAAAATAACTGCAGGATTTGGAACCACAGGACAACATGGAATAACAATCTGATTAATTTTCCTCAAATCCTGAACAATCCTATATGTTCCATTTGATTTCTTGATTCCCATAATCGGTGAATTACAAGGACTACTCTCAATTTCTTTTAAAACACCTTGTTTAATGAATTTTTCAATCACAGGAATAACTCCTTCAACTGTCTCTGCTTTCATCTTATACTGAGGGATATTTGGAAATTCTATTCCCTGTTTTAAAGATATTTTGACTGGATCGACATGTTTCATCAGACCCATCTCATTTCCAGTCAAATCCCAAATTTCAGCTTTTACTGTTTCTTTAAGTTCTTCTGGTAAATTATCTTTTTCGAAAGTAGGAAACAAATTTGAATCTTCTGTTTCTACCAACATCATAGTCATTCGATACAAACCATCCTCCTCCATTGTTTGTAGTTCAACTCCCTCAGGAGAACAATATATTCTACAATTCATTTTGCACAATATATCCCTCCCCAACAAATTCACAGGACTGCTGTTACAAACCACAAATCTGTGTTTGTCTTTGAAATTTCCAATTTCAACTGGTACTGGATCAGTTAGATCCGTTCTGATTTGTTGATTACTTACACCGACTACTTGGATGGTTTCCCCAGAGAGAGGTAGGTTTTCAATTTCCACTGATCTAACAGTAGAACGGGTAGCACCAGTGTCCACTAAGAAAGTGATGTCTACATCATTAACTTTCCCATTTACCGATGGACCGGACTGGTCAACCTCAAGAGTGGCTCCAATAACACACTCTTCCCCCTCTCTCGGGCACCGTCAGAAGTAATCATCAGAATCACTTTCTCGTTGTTCAGTTAACAAAAACTGTCCAGAAGCATTTTGCACAATTTGCCTATGGTTTCTTATTACCTGATCATCTCCTTGAAATCCAACATTTGGATTATATTTTTGACTTCCCCCACAATTAGGGAAAGGAGGTTGCGGAATTTGATTTTGCTGGTGATTCAATTGGTTTTGCAGCTGTCGCTCAAGACTCAATTCATTTAGATTTTGTTGCAACTGTAGCTGTCGCTGCAGATCAACATCACTCTGCATCTGTGGATTTAACAATGGACTCTTTAAATTTCTAGGTGGTTTCTTACACTCGTCTCTCCAATGTCCAATTTCTCCACAATTGAAACAAGGTAATTTCTGTTTTAATTCTTCAACTTTAGGATTACATTTTCTGCTAATATTAAATTTAAATTTTCCTTGACCTTGATTTGAATTTTGAGTTTGAACAAAATTAGTATTTTTATTTCCAAGACTAGCAATTTGTTGCTCGGCCACTTTCACTTGAGCCCACATTGCTTTCTCCTTAAGCTTTTTCTGTTTCACTTCTAACTCATCACTGCAGTATTTAGCTTTTCTTAAAATATCATCAACTGAAAGTGATTGCCAACCCACAATAATATTTCTGATCATTTCTCCAACCTCTGGTCTGAGACCATAAACAAATCTATAGATGAAATGACTCATATCCTTTTCATCCAGCTTCTCATAGCCACTGTATTGTTTGAAAACTAACAGTAACCTTTCATAAAATGATTGAACTGATTCTTTCGGTTCTTGATTAGTTCTATCTATTTTGACCCAATCAACCTCTTTTGGTGGAATTTTTTGTTTTAACCATAAAATCACTCTTTCATAAAAATCCATTACTATCGGAGCTGGAGCACCTGTTTCTTTAATTCGTTCAGGTTCCTCCTTTGGCCAACTTATAGAAATTTTACATTCTGTCCAAAGATCTGATGGAACAACAATGTCAAAGAATCCATCCAGATCAATCCACAGAACTTTTGAGACTTTTATAAATCTGTCTACCTGACGATACCACTCGACAGGTTTCTCTCTTAATCTAGGAAAGTCATTTGTAAACAGCAGAATGTCTTGTCTTGACCAAGGGACATGAACATACCCTCCACCTGCAATCTCTCTCATTGGAAACTGTTTTGACAATTTTTCTAATTTTTCATCTTCCTTCTTTCTTGTCTATGTAACTCTCCACTTACTCAACTCTCCCAATTTTTGGATGTAAACAATTAATTCTTTTATATGCATTATTCTTCCCATTGAATTCAAGTGTTCAATATCCTTTTCTGAGAAATCTAAGCTATAATGTTTTTCAAAATTCTTTTGCCTGTTCAAATCAATTTCAAGTTCTGCTGCCAGTTCTTCCAATTGATCGTATTTATTTTTTGTTTTCCACTGAATACTCTTGCAGATGAACAGGAGTTCATCATCACGATAAAATTTTAAACTGTCAGGACCAATTGTACCAATAATTAATTCTTCCAGATTAGCTTTTAATTTTGCAACATCAAGTTTAGAATTTTGTTTTCTAACATCAGAAGATTCAGCATCAGATTCTGCACCCATCGGTGTTTTGGAAAAAGAACCTTCATTAAAAGTCAGATCAGGCATTCTTGTTTTTCCCGAATTAACTTCGGATATATCTGAGTAAAGTTTTTCAGCAACCCTTTGAATTTCAGTATTTAGAGGAATTGTTAAACCTGTTTTGTTATTTTCATTTCGTTCAAAAACAGGCTGAACAGGACCAATCGTTACTGGAACTGTCACAGCTTCCATGCTTTTTGTCATTTGTCGAATTAATTCTTCTTTTGATCGGAAATATTCAGAAGAATTTTCAACTTCTTCATTTTTAACTTCCCTCATATAGTTTTTTGGAGCTTCCCTTTCTCTTGGAATTAGCGAAAAATGTTTATCTACCAATACAGACATCAGCATTAGTCCTAATTTCTAATTTTTCTGGGGTTTCAAAAGATTCAGAATTATTTGGATATAATTTAGAAGATTCACTAATCGGAGGTGCACTCGGTGTAGTTTCTGTAGAAACCATCGGAGTAGACCATGATTGCGGAGGTCTCAAAGGCTCATTTCTTTTGTTAGAAGTGAAAATTTCTTCTAAAACTGCATCTTCAGTCTCACTTTCTAATAGAACATTATTTTTCTTTTCAGTTCTTTTTTCACTAGGAGATCCTAAAACCATTTCTTTAAATAAATAAAGTCCATCGCTCATGCTTCCCTGTCTCCACATTCGCATTCTATCTTCATGAGTTTCTCTTCTATAGCTTGGTATTTTAGGAGGTCTTTTAATACCACTTGCTTCTCTTTGTAATTGAAACATTTCATCCTCCCATTCAACTAAAGCTTCAAATTGAGTAGGTCTCGGCTTTGGTACAAGAGCATTCATCTTTTCTCTTAAATTTCTTAAAATCTTTACATTAAAAGAACCATCGTCCGGCCAAGTTAAAACACCATCATCTTTTGTGTAGTGTTTCCAAATATCAAACCACAAAACAGTATGATAACCATATGCACCTTCCATATACGCTGCAGGTGTTTTATATTTATGAAGTAATTTACCACCTCGCGTTTCTATTTTCTTGTCCGGTGAAAAAAAAATTTTAAGTTTCTGAAATAACGTAGGCTTTTTCTCAACATGTTTAAAATGATAACTCATTTTAAAATGTCAAATTTGATTAATAAAATTGTTTGTAAAATATTTCCGGGATGTTCCGCAAAGTCAACCAATCCGTGCGCGAAACACACCAACAAGCCAATCAGGATTGAGCTACGTCACTAATTCGCTCAACCAATAATTATGAAGTTTTCCTGAAGAACCAATCAGCTTACAGTTCATCAGAGATTCGAGAACCAATCAGAACACTGCTCGTGACGTATGTCGCCCAATCACAGCGCGGCCCTGTGACGTACACAGCAGCTGCGGTTTCTCGCGTCTCACTCCCAGCGCTCACCCCTCCTTCACAAAATCTTTTCACAGCGCCATTTTAAGAACGCTCTTTCGGTGAAAATTAATTTTTAACAACGACAAGAAAGACTCATCTGTCTGTTTCTCTAATAAATGATAGACTTACATTCATACAAGTATTCTCAGCTTGGAATAGTCGGCCCTATTCTCATAGAATAATTTTCAATTGCCAGTAGAGCAACTCTTACCTTCAAACAAGTAATTAATGAACTTGTTTTCCCTTTAGAATGCACAATTAAGTGACTTATTTCGAAAGTTCGACTTGAACACAATTACAAAACATTCACGCACTTTCAAACGGAAAGACCCTGAAATCAAACACACATGAAATCCGTACAGTACTCTCACCTGTTTATAGATATCATGCACCGTTAATAAAATAAACGACGTTATCCGTACAGGACTTTCACCTGTTTATAGATATAAAACATGTACCCCTACAGGACTCTCACCTGTCTATAGATAATCATGTACCGACATTATCCTACCCTTCATTCAAGCTCGAATATATATTATTACTCTTATCACAGTGAGTTTTAGAACGGGCACATTGTCCCTATACTCATGCTGTTCAAATTTCTTAGATAATCCTCACTATACAACATTCACACCTAGCCCTAACATGTGTTGTACGGCCACAACACTAGTGATACACGGCGATACCACTACACTGAAACAGATCAAATGTACTGTGTGACTACCTTCTCATCACACTATCTGTACCGGTACAACTCACATATAGCACGAAAAACAAACTCAACATGTGTTAAACATTGATCCTATTTTCATACCTTAATACACTGATTATCTTAGTAACCATCAAAATCTGCTACCAGAAGAATTGATCCAGCGGCCTATAGGAAATATGTCATAAACTACGCTACCTAACTTCATCACACACTCTAAAAATTACCACTTAAAAACATGGACCCATTAACAAGACCTGACATATTTTGACCAACTGAATCATGTGGCCTAATTAAACTTATATACAACTTATATACATTTATATATATCCGCGGTAAATAAACAACATTACTTAAACAAATCCTAACTATTTAATTGGCCACCATTGGCGATGGCATCTAACTAATGATAACCTACACTCCCGAAATGACAAGACCAGCTTGTTTTCAAAAGTAAGATTTTATTAGCTATTTATTTGAATTATAAGAATATAGTTTTATTTAAGCATTTTATTAGAATTGTCATAAGCATATTTGTAAGCATCATATAGAATTCAAATTATTTGCAAAGAATTATAAGTTTAGCATTTTCTAGAATCTAAGTCCCGAAATAAGCTAAATAAATGGAAATAAAGTACAGTCTTTTGGGTTTCTTACGTGCTCCAAGCAAAGTCCGACAGCACGACACCCTCATCCAAAGGTTAGAAAGCAGCAGCATGACCCATCCACGGGGCATGGATCTTTATACCTTTCTGCGCTAAACTAATCTAAGTAAAAGTAAAACTTTCCGCAAAAGTCGATGTCCCATTGGCTCATGAGTGACAAGTGACATGTCACCCCATATTTCAAAACATCAATTCCGTCACTTTCTTAGACTCCATTGTCTCTACTGTACGTGATCCGAGACTTCCTTTGCTTGCAACAATTTTGCCATAGTTTTTCACTAGTTTCATTTCACTTCCTCGGATGCCAAGTAATCAAATGTTCTTTCTGCCGGTTCCTGGCCTTGGCCACGTCCGACCAGAATAATGTCAGAGCCTCATCGCAGTTCAACAAATGTTACTTCGATGGAAAACTTTAGAAAGGACATCTCAGGCTTCGTGCAGAAATTAAATTCATCTTTTTAGTAAACTCGAGTGAACTAGGCCCAAAGCAGTCAACTTAATTTCTCTAATGTATAAACAAACACAGGAAAATAATTAATGAAAGAAATATCATTCATTCTGTTTCCACCCTTTGTTTGCTAATTATTTAACTCACCCGTTAGTATAATATTACCTAGCACAAAGCAAACAAATAAAGCAGCATTTTATATCTACCAGTCTTCATTAATCCATGAAATTCTTTATGCACCTTTAGAGAGTAGAATGACATCACATAGACAAGGAAAGCAAAATAAGCACATGCCACTTTTAAATTCAGCTGCAGTTAGTTATGACATGACAGAACGACAAAATTATTTTATTAATTTTTCACGAACAAAAAGATGCAACAGATTTGCACATTTATGAGCACATGTGTTAGTTTTCCCACGTATAAAAGTTTAATCTAAGTTGATTTAGTACGAATACATCACAAATCATTAATAGGATTATTTTATTTTATGGAAGTATAACTTCACGAGTTGGAATAAAAAGTTATTCTCTATCTCGCTCCATCACACCCCAAAGGAATGGCACAAATAATGATTTCATGGGGAATAAAGTACATATCAGATATTTATTATTATAATATTGCTTTATTCTCCTCATATAAACCATACATACCATACAGTTCTATTGACTTTCCAGTGCTTGTTTTTTAATGCTAGCAACGCTACAGCGCTACATCGAAGACGCTCCGTGTGCGCATGTCCGCTCGGGCAGTGTTTCTCTCTGTGCAGAGGAGTGGCAGCAGAGGAGCTCGGTAGCCGGTAGCAGAGAAGCCGCAAGAGAAGGGGGGTCAAAAGTCGGCGTTCATAGGGTTTCTGTCGGGTCCCGCTGTACCCCGCCGATCCCTTCCTTTCTTCAGCAGCACTGGAACCAAAGCCGAGCCGTGAAGCGTGAAGCGGCCCAGCTCCCTCGCACCGAGGTCTCAGCACTCCAGACTGAAGGATTGAGCAGAGGCGCATTAGAGCTTCACCCCTGCGGTGTTTCGGCGGCTCGGCCTTGAGGTAGGAGGCGGGGGGAGGAGAGGACGACACAAGCGCAGCCGCCGTTAGAGGCGGTAGCTAAGTAAGAGCCCGGGGAGCAGATCGAGGGAGGCTGTCTTACTAGGTTTTTCAGCCTGCGGTCCCCCTGTGCGCTCCGCTTGTTGCCCCTCACCCCGCACCTACTAAAACGCACCTCACTTCATAATCAAAACTGCCCTGCCAATAAACCATCAATACAAATGCCAAGGGCAAGGGTGGGTGCAAAGTGAATCCCGTGGGGGACTGCAGGCGCTTATCAACTGATTGGTTTTGTCATCCGCCTGCCCTCACCACCACCTACCACTGCAGCCACAGCCACAGCCACGAAACCCTAATTAGTAGTCCAGCGATCCAGTTAGTAAACCAATTTGCAAAACCAACCATCAAAAAAAGATAAGAGATAAAAGAAGGATAGTTCCGACCCATCGACAGCACACCGACGGAACCCTCAGCCCAGGTTTCCCCCAAACGAAAGGAACAATCACATCGCTCACACTCGAAGTATCTTGATCATGAGATCCAGGAAGATACAAGGAGAGGAAAACCCAGCTGAGAAACCACAGGCAAAGACAAATAAGGCCAAGGGGGACCCTCCGGGCACTATCAACGAGGCAGAGGACGGGCCCGCCATAGGTGGGGGCAAGAGCCCCAAGAAGCAGGTCCCGGTGGGACAAGGCATCAGTTCAGTAAACCTCGCAAAATCCCCTCCGGGCTCGATACTCCAACATGATAAATCTGGATTGCAGAGCCCCGATGCGGGAGCCAAGGGGCTTCACATGGTCAGCAAAGCTTGTAGCCCCCTAGCCAAGAATAATGAATTATCGGAACACGATGCTACGCCATCACTGAACCATAAAGTGCAAGCTCAAGCGGCGCACTCCAAATCAAGTAAACGGGCACTGATTACAGACTTTCTAAAAGTCTGTCAAAGACTCTCTACAGGGAATGGATCAGAACTTCGCCCATTTGATGCTAGCTTCAAATTCAACAGTACACAGCGCAAAGTACTCAAGGAGGGCACAAATAAAGGCGTTATATCGCCAGCACCACCATCACTTCACATAAGGTGTTATAGCGAACCTCGCAATGCCTCTAATACCAAAACAAGAAGGATCTCTGGGAGTGGGGGATCTGGCCCTCCCGGGGCGTGTGACCAAATTACCCGACAACTAGCCAATGGCTCAGACCAAACCAGGGGATACCCAATTCCCAAGTCCCAACAAATAGCTCACATATCACCGGCTCGTGTCTTAGTCCATTGGACCCCAGACGCAAGCTATGACTCGGTCTTTTTAGAGCAAAGCCCACAATCCATCCAGAAAATGACCCCAACCATAATCGAGGAATGCCCCTCACAAACACAAACAGTAAACTGCATTCAAATCTCGCTGTCACCAGTAAATTCTCCCAGTAAACCGAGTAGGCAGCCCATATCGGCACTTGATAAAAAGCATCACCCCCCACCTGTCGGACTAGTAACGGAAGAAACCGATGCCATCAAACACAGTGAGTTATCGAACCCACAGGAAGAAAACGTAACCGCAAGCGAGAGCATAAAAATGGAACGGAGTATGCGCCAGCTCGCAGCTCAACATGAACAAACGCCTGGTAAGAAGGAAGGCAATGTTAAAAGGTAAAGGAGTGCGCAACCGAGCGAGCATCGCAATCAACTAAATCCTTTTGAGCATCCTTTCACCTCACCCAAGCCTACCCACACACATGGGGAAACACTAGTGAGCACCCAAACGGCCTCCATCTGGCCGCAACTATTAAAGACCATGGAATCCATAGGCGTCGCCATGTCCTACCATGCGGACAAATTGGACACGCAAGTCGACCTGCTTAACCTTCTGGCCCTTCACGTTCAGGGCATTGAATCAAACCTAAAAGATCTAAACAATATGATCACGAAGGTGCAACTCAACAAGGACTCCACCTTCTATACTTGCCACTGTTCAGATATAATAGACAAACTGGCCACAGTACCAAGCCTGATGACGCAGATATTGGGGGCTGTTACGGAACCCACAATGGACTCATCTAAGGCAACAACTATAACTACAAGACATTCAACAAGTCAACAGCATGCCAAAGAGGGTCCAGGTAGGTCGCTTGAGGTTTGCAGCGGCGAAGCAAGCTTGGAAACCCAAGACCAATCAGATTCCACCACCTCTAATGATATCACGACGCCAGCAAGAGCACACGAACACTCTCTAGTGGACCAAGGAGGGGAAGCAGATTCAACTCAGGCGTCCCTACAAAATGCGGAACACAGTCCCAATCTTACTGTTCAGGTACATGCGCTTACTAAAAGGGAAAGGAAGCGCCAAAGGAAAGCTAGAAAAGCAAAAGCACACAGGCGAGGCGCATTATCAAAGCCCCCCAAAAACACCAACAACGACCTCAACAACTGCGAAGATAAAGAGCAGTCAGAGGGTGTCCCACCTCTAATTAGAACAACTTCAGAGCAAGGGTCAACCTTAAAAGGCTTACCCCTTGATAAGGAAATAACCACCCCAAAAAGAGCCACAAATGGCACAAATTCAATTCAGAACGCAATAAAGGCGTTTAGCATCTTCAACCCACCCAGCTAAAAGCCAAACCACAAGTCACCAATTGACGAGCAAGTCATAACCACAAACATCAAGCGAAGAAAAAGTTCAAAGGATACCATCTTATCCATTCAAGTATCAGAAAACAAAAGACAAGTTGGCATAGATAAACCCGCAAAGATCAAGGAACTAAATTCACGAGACCTGCTGGAGGGAGAAACACAAGTTCCACCAGCCCTAGACCTCAACGAACAAGCAACCACAAGCAGTGCACAGCCAGCTAACCAGCACACCTTAGAACCAAAGATGAACCTGGAAGGAAAGTCTACCCCAACCATCAAAGAAATCAGACGACCAATAATTCAAAAGCGGCATATTCTAAGCAACAAAATTGAGCTAATTCCGAAATACTGCTCAAGAGGGACCCATGATATCTTGAACAGAGGGCAATCCTAAAACTCCTAGAGGAATTACCAGGCCTGAGTCATTTAATATCATGCAACTTGGAATTAGTAGAGTTTAAACCAAACCCTTTCCAACCAGGCTCCGATTCCACGATAACAACCTGGACTGATCACATCGTCACAAAACAAATCCTGACCCACTGGGAGGATTTTGCCTTGTGGGGTATTGATCTAAAAAAAGTGGAGCCAGCTCGATATCCCAGTCCGTTGCGGAAACAAAATCTAAAACGAGGCCTCCTAAAAAACGCTAAAGGACCTGAGTAAAGAGGCAGTATAGAAGAAGAAGGCCACCAACTCAGGCAAATCACAATCACGATTGCTCGTCAGGTGAATGACCCGCCCAAAAGTCACCAACATGCCCCTCTGGCATCAATCCATAGGAACACAGACTGAACCAACAGTAGAGCAATGGTTGGGAAAGAGCAGGGCTGCACGTTCTGTTCATGGAATGTCTATGGTCTAAAAGCGAAGCTGGAGGAAGAAGACTTTATAGAGTTTATCACGCAATTTAAAATAGTAATGCTCCAGGAAACCTGGCAGACAACAAACACGCCTCTTGTGGGATATAAAGAATTTTTTACATCAGCACAAAAGGAGGCCCGCTCCGGCAGGGCGAAAGGAGGCCTTTCCATTTTCATATCAACGGACCTTCTATGGCAACTTAGTCACATCGACCTAGAGTCTACATGGATGCAATGCGTTAAAATTGAAGTTTCCCCAAATATGGGCCTCTTGATTGTGAACCTCTATATGCACCCGGGCGGAAAACATAAGGGGAAGAGGATAAAACAACTAGTTACTACAATCAAGGCGTTAAAGTCTACCTATCCAAGCGAAAACATGCTTATAACAGGAGATTTTAATATGAATCTAATTCATCGTCAGGAGGGCAGCCTCCCCACCCACATTGTCCCCCGCCAGGGCAACCTTTGCAGACAAAGTGCAATAGGAAGGAAATGTGCCATGGAGTTGGAAGCCCTGCAATTGTACACCTTAAACGGAAGGGGTAATCTGGACACACCAGCTGCCCTAACGAGGGTCTCCAAAAATTCAGGATCAACCATAGACTATACTCTGGCGGACCCCGACCTATTCTTTCACATCAGAGACTTCCATATCCAGGAACGTGGGGAAATCGATCATTTCCCAAAGACCTTCGCCTTTACAATTGAAGTAAAAAAGTCTGAGCAAGCGCTGCCTCTATCCTTGAACACCCAAATCTTTAACTTACAACGGCTAAACTGGAATGAAGAAAACCTCGATAATCTAATGGTGTCATGCCATGCACTGCTTTCACAATCTGACATATCAAAGGACATAATAAAGACCTGGGAGTCCTTTGTAGCAGACTTGAACAAGAATTTCCAATCCAACCACAGAGGACAAAAAGCCATAAGAAACAGAGGAGGGAAATGGTACACCCCAAAGCTGCGACAACTAAAAAGGCAAATGAATGCATTTCTCAGGGCTGAACGAAAAAAGGATCCTCACCTTTCACAACAAACTCTGAAAACAATTGCAGCCCTAAAAAAAGAGCTAAAAAGAGAGACCAATCTGGCCAAGAGAATGCATAGGGAAAAACTAGCGTGTACTATACTCCATGCCAGTAAGATGCAGAACTCAAAAGAATTTTGGGCAAAAATAAACTTCATGCTCAACGGTAAACATCGGCAGTTCAACTCCGACATGACTGACCAGCTTTGGTGTAGCCACTTGACAATAAAGTTGTGCCTCTCCCGGAGTGTGCCCTTTCAAGTCTGAGAATGACAGACCCTAAGCCCGCTGACCCCAAAGCTACTTGCGAACCATCAACAACAAAAATCACAGGTGACACTGACCTGATGACACTAACGCAGGTCCATAACACCATAAAATCATTGAGAGCAGATGGAGCTCCTGGCCCAAATGGTCTCCCCAACGTCCTATTCAGGAAAGACCCCATGTTCTGGGCCAGTCAATTACTCCCTTTATTTTGTTACAGCGTAAAGACCGGGAACATTCCCGAATCGTGGAGGGGCAGCATTTTACACCCAATATATAAATCTGGGTCTCGCTCTGACCCCAACAACTACAGGCTAATAGCCTTAATAGATGTGGAGGCAAAGATCTATACGTCAAATTTACTGGTAGAATTGGAGGCTTGGGTAAGCAGCATAGGGCTAATCCCCCTGACTCAAACAGGCTTTCGGCCAGGAATGGGCACCCTCACCAACTTATCTGCAATAACCCTACTAGCAAAAAGGGCAATCGACAACTCTAATTCGCTGTACACTTGTTTTTTGGACTTAAAAGTGGCCTTTGATAAAGTGCCAAGATCTAAACTCTGGGCCAAAATGAAAGCCTGGGGCGCGCCGCCAAAGCTAATGGGAGCAATCATAGAACTGTATTCAAAGACCTGGGTCCAAGTGAAAAAATGAGACGGCCGATGTCTGACAAAGAAATTCAGCACACTAAATGGCTTAAAACAAGGCTGCGTATTGGCCCCCTGCCTTTTCAACATTTACACCGCGGACCTAGAAAGCGATCTACGCTCTATTCAGGGAGATCCACCAAAATTGGGTAACTTACCCATCATGAGTCTACAATACGCAGACGACATTGTGCTTTTGTCGCAAACTCCTCTCGGCCTACAACGTATGATCTCTAAGCTTGCGTCATACCTCTCGAACGCACAACTGACAATAAACCTTAAAAAACAAATGTTTTATGTTTCTCTGGCTCTCGCAAGAAAAGAAAAAAATGTGTCTGGAAGATAAACTCCAGCATACTAACTCAGGTAGACCAATACAAATACCTGGGCATCTCACTGGATTATCAATTAAAATATAAACAGCACTTGGAACAGGCGAAATCAAAAGTCAAACAGCTACAATTCGCCTTTAAAACAGTCCAAAAACACCTACGCGGAAACTCCACCGCTCACGTTTTAAAGATCATAGCCGCCAAATTCTTGCCATCCCTCACATATGGTTCGGAGATGATGGCAACCCGGGACTCCACAGCGCTAAACCTCGCCCAATCTCGCCTCTTTAAAAATCTTTTTTCAATCCCGCGCTATATTTCGCAATCTCAAATACGTTTGGAATACGGTCTCACAAATCAGCTCCCGGCAAGACAAGGAGCCCTCGTCAAATACTACTGGCTAATGAGGGATGCAGAAGATCACTCTCTGGCTCATCTGTGCTGGCTGGAAGTAGAAAAACAGGCAGGACTTCCCAAGTCTATATATAAGTCCCTGAGGCAAGCGCTTCAATCATTAGCACTGGAAGAATCCTGGCTTGCACCCATGACTTACACCGCTTTCAAACTGCGAACTAACAATGCAATCAAACAAGCGTCACTATTAATGGACAAAGCTGCAGTGGCAGGTAAAAGCCACGCCTGGATTGTTCTGCCATCATACATCCACATGAAGACCCATCCATATTTGCAAGACTGCTTCAGTGACCATTACAAGAGGAAATTAAGCTTGTTAAGGTTGGGCTGCTTTGTGAGTAAAGATCTCACTCCCAAATGGCTACAGTCGTGGTCAACTTCCGACTGCCGCCTCTGTAACAACGGCGCAGAGTCATTATTGCATCTAATATGTATATGCCCCGCACTTCAGAAACTAAGGAAAGTGCTTCTGCTACCACTCTTAAGAGTCGCCCAGGTGAGAACCTGCAGGGCGGCTGTCATCATATGCCTCAGTGGGACTTGGATAAAACTATCTTGCAACACTATAAAATTTCTGGAGCATGCAGCTCAAGAGTTGGGAAACAAGGCAGCAACCAAAGAGAACTCAGGATAACAGGCCTGGACACAGCCAGCCATAGACTCACTTCTATTTTCCCAACGGACTCTCTTGTTTCCATCCTACAGCATTTCATTTCATGTCATAAAAGTGTACCCTGATCCAACCCACTTTGCTTCCCCTAGTTTTACTCTCCCCCCTACACCACTTTTTGAAAAGTCTGTGTAATTTCAATGTTACAAAAGTGTCCCCTGATTCAACTCACAACACCTTTTTAAATTTCAATTTTCATCTTAGACTACCTTCCTGAAAAACTTGTGTAATTTTATATTCTCTTTGCTTTTCCTATTCTTTTTGTTTTATCTTGACCTGAAGCTGATTTTGTGTTGTTTTAAAGATGTAAAGATGACCAAATGGTGGTAAGCTCCACCCTTTTATGATTTTTACTATAAATCAAATAAAAGTATTACCTATGATAGCAAAAATATAGTGCCAGTTATAGTCGCAAATTATTAGTTTTCATAAATAGATGGCCGGGCTTCTCTACCAACTTACAATACCATCTTTGAGAATGAATGTTTTCCTTCATGCCCTATACGTTCAATAACGTGCGGTCCTTATTACGTGAGCTGGTTTTTGTTGCTTCCTTGGCAGTCTCGCTGCGTGGGCCCTGGGTGGTTTGTAATTGGATGCTATCTCGTCCTCTGTCTGGCATTTGAGTCATAATGGAATAGCTGTGCACCTTATGTTTTGCAAATCAGCGATATGTCCTGCTGCCATCCTCATGTGTGTGGGTGTGTTTTGTTATTTCCATTACTCACTGCAGCCCACGCCTGCATTGCTTACTTGCTATTGCCATTTTTAGTTATCTCAAGACAACGTAATCAGTCTGCCACAGCTCATGTCAGCAACAACTAAAAAACAAACATGGAGTGGGCTTTGATTCAGTACCCTTCAGTCATTCGTTCATTGAAGTGTATATCGCATTTGGATCAGCCCACGAGCATTGCACAGTTTGATATTAATGTTCAAAAGGAGAATGATAGGAAAAATCGTAATCTCCAAGGCCCACATACAAATTCGCTGCTCATTCCACCCAGTAGTCTCTGGAGGTGGGTGAAATGTTTTTGCATCTATTTGATTCACAACATTTGTGAAGTTCCCAAATTTAGCACTACATGAATTTTGCAGATTTTACGGTCATGCAATTTCACATCATTGCTCCCCATAAAAGACTGCTTTTTCAACAAAATGTCTTCCTTGAACTAATATTCTGTTGATGTTCATATTTTGCGTGACCTTTGAATGCACGTGTGCTCTTAATTTTCATACCTGATACCGGCACTACATTTTTTGTACTTTTGGAGACATTTTATGAATGGACATTTTGTGATTTTGCACATCCCTAATTGGCACCTGACCTGCTTCTCCGACCCACAGAACAAGCAGTGGTGGAAATGGGTTATTGAGACCAGATGTGGATGCAAAGCAGTTCCAGAAAAAATCTGTTGTTATTTTGAATTTTGATTTATCGACTCAACTGTACAAATGATGATAACCCTTGCATCAAATAGTTTGATTTCTGAGAATCATCTTCCAATCAGCATCCATTTTTATGAATGTTTACATTTAGTAGAAGCTCAGTAAAGTCTTTTCATTAATGTTTTACTATTTTTCCATTGGGCAGAAATTGTCACCTTCCTGGAACAGTTGAAAAGAATGTGATCGTATCTTTCTACTGCTATCAAACGTGTATAAAAATAGACATTTGAAACATATGGGGCAGGAATGTGGTTAATTACTAAGTTGCAGCTAAATCAAGAGTAATAAACCCCCCTCAAGATGTGGAAAGTGGGCGTTGGAAGGCTTGGTATGCCTAGGAAGACTAGGAACTTCCACAGACATGCATGCTTAATGGCACACCTAAACTCCTATTTGACCCATTCCATTCCTAAAAATGGTCAGAGATTTACTCCTTCCAGCAGATAAACTTACTCCCCTTCCGGGATTGGAAGGAAAATGGATATCCCCTGATTTTCTGGGGTAAAGGGGAAGGGTTTATCTAAAGGGAAAATGTTTCACCCCAGAGACAAAAAATGTGCATTTGCAAAAAAGGCTCCACTCCGTCTGTGTGGTTGCAATGCTACGTAGAACTTCGCTCCGTGGGAGTTGGAGATTTTGGAAATAGTAACTTGACATTCCTAGGAGTACCCAGTACAGCTTTCCATGCATAGTACTGTCAAATACTGCTGGGTTTTGTTTGTGAATAGCAAAAATGACAAACAATAATAGTTCATTCAACGAACATCCACTGTTTAGGTAGGGGATGGCTCCGGAGTTCCCCGCCTCCGGATAGCCGTCACGACCCTAGGCCCCGCCCACCTTGGCAGCACGGCACGGCAGAGAACCACAGAAGCCACGGCAATGGCGATAGTGCCGTTCCGGCGTTCTTTTGATTTACGCGAACCGCTAGAGCTTTGGTTCGTTGTTTTGTAGGATCAGAGCTTCCAGTTTTCCAAGTTTCCAAGTTTTCCAGGCAAATATCGCCAAAAAAGTATTAGGAGGACTGACGCTCCCTTAGCTTCCCTTGCTGCAACAGCGCTTCTACTCCTTCACTCCTCCTCCCATTGCAACACTGTGGAGTCTTGCTGGGAGACCTTTGCTGAATTTTGGGACTGCAACCTTACAACTATACCCCTGCTACATCACTGTGGAGTCTTGCTGTGGGGGCATTGCTGAATCTGGTATTGGGAGAGGTTCATCTCACTTCGGCGCAGTGAGAGGTCCCCTTGAAGGAGGAAGGCATTCTCGCATCGGAGGGACAATCAGCGAGGCAACCCCTCTTTTATGTTTGTCTACTGCGACTTCCACCTTGACCCCTACACCTTTTGTGCAGACCCTTCAAGGCAAAGGTGAGATGAGAGGTAGTGTTTAAAAAAAAATATATACAGGGGGAGAATCTAAGACTGCACTTTAAGCTTATACAAAAAGAACTGTTTGGGTGTTGAAATAATCGCATCTCCCTCTCGCTCTTATCTCGGAGTACATCAAATAGAGAATCCAAAAGGTTCAACTTCAGCAATCTTAACCACGGCACCTCAGTTATTTCAAAAGGGGGAAAACAACAGCCCCGAGAAGGAAGTGAGCTTTCAAATGGATATTCGGGAGATGTTAAACCTGATCCTAGACGAAATACGAGAGATAAAATCGAATCAGCAAGTGGAGATAGCTGCTCTACATTCTAGATTGGAAAAATTTGAAGAATCAATGCAAGGTCTCCCCACAAGATTAAACGAGGCGGAGGAAAGAATCTCGGCTCTCGAGGACCACATTAATCAGGTAAGAATAGAGGCTGAAAAGACCGCGACAAAGAAGAGCCACATGGAAAGTAAACTTGAGAACAAGCTCAAGGAGCTTGAAAACCACTCCCGAAGATCCAATCTTAGGTTAGTGGGGGTCCCTGAAGGTTTGGAAGGATCAAATATGCTCCAATGGGTCAACTCTTTCATTCATCAAAAGGTATTGCCCGAATTTGAAGGCGATTTGTCCATTATGAGAGCACATCGGGTCCCGGCTCAGAGGTTTACCAATTCAACCTTTCCTAGAACTATTCTTATGAACTTTGCTGATTTTAGGATAAAGGAAGAGATCTTGTCAAAAGCTTTCCAACAAAGACAATTTTCCATTGACGAGACAATTAAATGTAGAATTTTTTCGGACATGACTGCTGCAGCCGCACGCCGTAGGAAAGAATTTGTCAAAATCCTCCACTTGTTTAAAATGCACGGCGCCCAAGCCTCAATCGCTCAGCAGTCCAAATTAAAAGTTCTCATAAAAGGAAAGTTTTATATGTTTTCCAATCTTGAAGAAGCTCAATCTCTACTAAAAGAGATATCCCCAGAAACAAATGTTTGAGCAATCAAATCTAGTCCATTGAGTTAAAAGTGTAGAGTCTGAAGGAAAATATCTTTTTCTTTCTTCTTTTTTTTCCTGTTCTATTCTCTGCAACAAAATGGAATAGGACAAAAATGTTTTGACTGTCGAGGGGGGGCACCGGGCTTAAAAGGGTCACCATGGGTGTAACAAGAAGACACTCAGCTCATCTGAAGGGAGGGGGAATGCGGTCTGCGTGGGGGGTACGAAAAGGGCCACTTCCCAGGGGAGGGAGGGAGTCCAGGTGGGGAGGGAGAGGGGGGGCAGGGGTGAAAGCAGCAAAAAAGAGCAGAAATTGTATGCAGGACGTTTACCAAAATTTGAATTAGGGAACTATTGATGTGAAAATTCCTTTATGGAAATGAACAAATGTAATATCCTATCAGTCAACGCCAATGGTATTTTAAATAAACAAAAATACGGCGCTCTCATAAAATGGGCAGTCTCCCTGAGTCCCCATGTGATATTTCTTCAGGAAACCCATTTAAAAACCAACACCCCCAGCTTATTTATCCCGAAATATTTTTCCCATGTGTTTTTTGCTTCAGCAGGGGTGGCACAGAGAGGCGTCGCAATTTATTTTTCAAAGAGGTTATCCGGAGAAATTCAAAAAATAAGAAGGGATCCCTAAGGGAGATGCCTATGGGTAGCAATTAAAATCCAAGGGAAAATAATGAACTTTGTAAATTATTATGGGCAAATATTCGATGAGGTGTCTAGTATTTTAGAAATAAACAACTCTCTTAGGGGAGTCCCTCCCACCGTGCGTACATCGCTTGCTGCCTGCCTCGCTCCACTCACTGTCTGTGACGTCTGCCTACTGTTCAATCGTCACTATCCACAGCACGTCTTTGCCGTGAACCATCCGGCGGAGGCGTAACAGCGTGCAGTGCGCTGTTCCAGGGTTCTATTATAAGCCGTCTTGTGCTGTGAATTCCGTCATGGAGCCCGAGGCATTTTTGAGGAGTTTCTCATGTGGCGTAATGACTACCTTTTGTTTACGCTCCTGTGCTGCCGAGTCAATCAGTTTTGGCACACGACTTAAATCAATACTAGTCCAGCACTTTGAACAGTTTTATGTAATCTTTCTCGAGCAAGTGCGGAGCTACGGAGTTGAAGTGACTTTCTTCATGTATTGGATCACTTCCTATTTTCATGGCAAAATTCAACAGCGACTGCGGGGACATCAGTGGCCTCTGCAGGGAGCGGAGTACAAAGACCCCGGGTGAGAAGTCGCTCACCGGAGCTCTTGTCATTTAATAATTTTTGTTATGTTAACTTGTCTCTGCAGGGGTGTATTTAGTGTTTTACAGACTTACACTATCTAAGGGAGGTGGTGTGCTGTGTGCATAGTCTATTCCCTTTTCTGTTTTAAAAGGGTGTTTTAGGACCTTATTGGGGTACCCTATGTAGGGCATATTGGGTATATGAATGTCTGTTGTCATTCCTTCACTTTGCTTCTAGAGAGATGTGGTGTCTGTATCCTACTTAGAGAAGGTTGTGTGTTTGTTTGCGGGTAGTCCATGCCCCTTGTTTTTTTTTTCCAGGATTTCTACCCTGCCATGTACCCTTTACGAAGTCCATGCCCTATCGTTTGCCCCAAGAATTTTGTCTTTATCCTGCAGCTTACCCTTTTCTGGGGAAGTTGATGTTTCAGGGTAGTACATGCACCATCGTTTGTCCCAGGGTTACAGTCTTTATCATGCGGTGTAACCTCTTCTGGGGATGTTGGTGTTTGTGGGTAGTCCATGCCCATCTCTTGTCCCAGGGTTATAATCTTTATCCTGCGGTGTACCCTCTTCAGGGGATGTTGGTGTTTGTAGGTAGTCCATGCCCATGGTTGTACCCTTTTCTAGGGATGTTGGTGTTTATGGGTAATCCATGCCCATAGTATGTTTATGAGTAGTCCATGCCCATAGTATGTTTATGGGTAGTCCATGCCCATAGTATGTCCCAGGATTTTTATCATTATACTGTGGTTTACTTTTTCAGGGCAAGTTGGGTTCTTGCGGGTAGTCCATTCCCCATGTATATTCCCAGCTTTATTGTCCTACGTTGTACCCTTTGAGGTTAAGTATTAATGGGTAGTCCATGCCCTATTTCCCAGAGATATTTTGGTTACTCTGCGGTATACCCTATTCAGGGGAGGTTGCATGTTTTTGGGTAGTCTATGCCCATGCTGTCCTGCAGCGTACCCTTTCAAAGGAGGTTCAGTATCTGGGAGTAGTCCATTCTCCTTATTATGCGCTGTCCCCTGTTTTGGTGGAGAATGTTTATACTCTATGTTTTTGTCTGAGTCTACCTTCTTGTAGCTACTGGCCAGGGCTTCATTTAGGTAAGATTTTAGTTGTGCTTTTATCATACATTTAGTGTCCGCATATCTTCATAAAGGGTAGTGTTTTTTTTTCTCTTTAGTGAATTTTTATCAAAGGGATGTACTCTCTAGTGTTACCTTAAGAGAGTTCTAACCCAATCTGTCTCTCCCAGTCTACTTCTGAGTGTCAGCAAGTAACTTAACTATCAGTCTTAGTTTTGTTTCAAAACCTTACTCTTTTGTTAAGGGAGGGGGATGTGGCATATAATGTCATAATGTTGATTCTTTGTTCTTTTCTCTGCTAAAGATGCCTCATGCTAAAGTCATCACTTGTTGTACACTACTTCTTTTGGTTCTTCCTATTTGTGTACTTCACTGCTGATTAGAGCATTTAAGGTATTGTAGCTGATTATTCCTTTGTTCTGCTATTACTCCATAAAGGGAGAGGATGTGTAGTAAATGTCCTCTTCACTGTTCTTCTCTAGCTAGACTGTACCATGATGTATATGACATCATAGAATGCCAGGGTGTCCCTCTAGCTCACTGTGCCTTTCTATAACTTGCTATGGCAGTTGGTCATCTGAGGCTGAGATGCCAACAGCGAGCTCCTGGTGGGGTTTTCCTTACAATCTAACCTGTCTATTTAACCTGGAAGGAACTAGCAATAAAGGATCATAACTTATCAAGTGGACTCTGCATCTTCATTTATTACACAGAACTTCTCCTGTGTTCCTTCACAATAACTTGGCGACGAGCGGGATCTTCTGCACCCACCGCTGAGTCATCGCCTCATCTCCCTCATTTCCTGGGAGCAACTTTGCCTGCTACATCATCCACACGGCGTGGATCGTATTCAAGTGACCTGGGCTCTTTATCAATATCCGGAATTCATGGTTGGACAAAATTTCTCTTACCTTTTCTGTGCTGCTTTGCTTGCTGTTCATGCTGTAATTGACAGTTTATCTTCGCTCAAACCTCCCTGCCTCAGGGCGACTTTCAAACGTGCATGCTTGCGCGCCTTCCCTTTGTTGTATTGGAACACACTGACGCGGCAAGCGACTCTATAGCAGTTCAAGCCCAATAGCCTCAGAAACTGACGCACAATCGTTACCCTGGTTACGGTGTCAGTCTACCATCTTTCTTTTCACAGCGATAGGCACACTTTTCCACATGAATTGCCTATTACCATTTCAGCGATAGGCACGCTTTGATACATATCGTCATTCTTCACAGCGTTTGGTTACCTTCATGCGATAGGCACGCTTTACAATTTTATACACAAAGCCTATTGAACATTTACTCGAAAATTTTGCTCATTTTGGTTGAGAAGTTTTACTCAAACCTGGATTATAAATCAAATTTACAGACTCCTGATAAGCCGCTCTCAAATGGTGCCAGTGGTTGAAAGGTTTTGAGAATTATTTGGTTGCCATTGATGCAGTTAAATATTCTCCTTCACGCAAAGTAGCCATTCTTTATGTATGCTTAGGGGTAGCAGCTCAACAGGTTTTTGAAAATCTTCCAGTTATTCCTGCTTCCGCTGGTTCAGGTGATTACTGGGACACTTATCAGGAAGCCCTTGTTCATTCAAATAAAAAATATTCCGACGAGCCAAGCATCGTTTTTGAACGCTACCATTTCTTTAAACGAAAGCAATGTTTGGAAGAAAGTGTTGAAAACTACATTGCTGAACTCAGAATTTTAGCTTCTACATGCAAATTTGGTGCGAGCACAGATATGTGCATAAGGGATCAATTAATTTTTTCTTGCTTTTCAATGAAAATTCAGGAACGTTTACTGAGTTGCAAGAATCTTAAGTTGGCTGACACTGTAGACATTGCTAAAGGCATTGAACGTGCAACCATTTCCAGTAAAATTTTACAGGAAAGTCAATCACAATCCAATGTTCATTTGGGTGATGATCGTTCTTCCTTTACTTGCTCAGTTATTCTTGTCAACAAATCATCTAATCAGTTTCTTAGAAAAACGATGTTTTGTTACAGATGTGGCTCAAGGAACTATCTTGGAAATTCTCCTAACTGTCCAGCTTCAGGCAAAAGATGCTCATCTTGCAAGAAAATTGGTAATTTTCAAGCTTCATGCAGAGGTGGCAAAAGGTTTAGTCAACAATATTGAATTTAATGAGAACCTTGAGTCATGTTCAGAAAACTTGACAATGTAGTGCTATCCATTGAATGTGACTCTGTTGACTTTTTCAAATGTAAAGGTCCATGGTGTGAGCTTTTGGTTGGAACCATGCCTTTACAAGTGAAAGCAGACTCAGGTTCTCCTATCACCATCTTGTCAGACTTCTTGTTTTATGCAAACTGGGGCAGTAACGTTTCTCTTACCAATTGTGATGTCAATCCTAAAGCGTATGGTGACAAAGATATAGATATGTCGTGTTACTTACTTCCATTCTAGGATTCAATGCCTTGAGAGACGCACTTTCACCAAGGTTTACGTTGCTCTTAAGGGAAGAAACATTCTGGGTTGGTTGGATTTGGCTAAGATGGGTTTGTATCTCAAACCTGGTGCAGATCAACCTGTCACTTTGAGAGATATTCCACCTGATTACTGTAGTTACCATGATTCTTGTGGAAGAGGTGTGGTGCAGCAGCCAGGGTGCCTGACTCCAGACTACGGGGTTCACGGTTCGATCGCCGGAGGCAGGTTAGCCCTGCACCACATGACTCTGGGCAATAACTTGCTTAATCTTCCAGAGGGCCCCCAGCACCGGGACACCACTTCAGAGGTAGCTGTCCACTTTCCAAATACTGGTATTTCATTTAATTTTATTCTGAGGATGTTATTGTTTCCAACCTTTCTGTCTCAAATTACAATGTTAACACTTTACTTAGTCAATTTTCCTCAGTTTTTGAAAAGAAGGTTGGTAATGTTCTAGGTTTTGAACATGAAATTCGCCTTAAACCTATCGCACAACCCATTGTTCACAAAGTTCCTTTGAGTGCAAGAAATGAATTAAAAAAAACACTCAAGGAGTTATGTGATGAGGGAATTGTCACATCTTGCAACTCTTCTGAGTGGGTTTCTCCAATAGTTTTGGTCCTCAAAAAATCCGGCAATGTCAGATTATATGCTGACTTGCGCTCCCTAAATAACAATATTTTGGATTGTCATACCCTGCCTAAAATACACGATTTACTTTAAAATTAGGGTGAGGCTAAGTACTTCTCGTTATTAGACCTCAAGTCTGCCTATCACCAGATTCCCCTGTCAGGAAAATCTTAAGAATTGACTAGATTCGTAAACCCGTTTGGGTCTTATAAATATTGCGGATTACCCTTTGGCCTGGCCTCCGCGGCTATTGTGTTTCAAAAATATATGGACACTTTATTGAAAGACCTTCCTGGGGTACAGGCCTATCAGGACGACATCCTTGTTTTTGCTAGTAACCTTACAGAGCATGATAAAACCCTCTTCAAGTTGTTAGATACAATGGAAAATGTTGGCATGACGGTCAGACATGACAAGTGCAAATTTTCTGTACAAGAATTAGATTATTTAGGTCATATACTTTCACCAAATGGTATAAAACCAAAACTTTCCCTCATAAAAGCTATTAGAGATGCCACACCTCCTAATCATAGAGGTTCCTTGCGTTCATTCCTAAATTTTGCAGAATATTACGCTAGATTTGTGCAGGGTTATGCTCAAATTGTGGAACCCTTGGGAGCTCTTCAAAGAAAGGGTGTAAAGGTTGTATGGTAAGATGACCTACAGAAAGTTTTTGATCAGGGTAAGATACTCATTGAAAATTCACCAGCTTTGCATCCATTCTTAGATGGCTTTAAGTGCTTTCTTACTGTTGATGCCAGTCTTACTAGATTAGGAGCAGTATTAGGACTATGGGTGTCAGGTAAAGAACATATCATCGCTTTTGCCTCTAGGTCTCTCCTGCCAGCTGAGACTACCTACAGTACCATTGAGAGGGAAGCACTGGCATGTGTTTGGGCTATGGACAAGTTTAAGTCCTATATTTGGGACCGTGAGATTGAAATTTATACTGACCATAAGCCTCCCATGCACATGTTCGCAAATAGCTCTTCAAATAAGGCGTTTGCAAGATTAGTCCGGCTACTTTCCAAACTGCAGGAATTTCACTTCATTATTAAACACATTCCAGGAGGTAAAAACTTCAGGGTTGACTGTTTACCAAGAATGTCCTTGAGTGAAGTTCCTAATGCAGCTGATGATATTGAGTGTGTAGTTGCAGCTATTGATGCTGTTTCAGAATGTTTACCTATTTCTGAAAATGAGTGGAACTTAGCGTATGACAAGGACAACACACTTACTAAAGTCAAATGTTTTATTTCAGGTAAATGGCCTGAGTACAGAGTTTTATCATCTGTTCTTAGATCCTTTTTGAATGTGTCTGATGAGTTATCTGGGTTGGAAATATTGTTATGCGACATGATTTGTTTATCCCACCTGAATCTTTACTCCATAATATTATTCAGAATGCTCATCAAGGACACCTAGGTATCACAAAAACTTGCCAAAGGATTAAACAATGTTATTGGAGGCCCTCCATGGATGTTCAGGTCAGGAAATTAATTGACAATTGTGATGAATGCCTTTTATTGAACAAACACTGGGAGACCCTTTTTACTCCTCTACATCCTGTTCCACTTTCAGAAAATCCCTGGGATAAAGTGGGATTGGTTTTTCTGGTCCCTAGGAAAATTTGACAAGTGAAAACAAATATTTAATTTTATTGGTTGATAACTACTCCAAATTGCTATATCATGCCTTTTGTATTGGAGCTACAACTGAGAATGCAATTACATTTTTTGCAAACTGTTTTTGATATTGAAGGTTTTCCCAAAATTATTGTAACAGATAACGGTACGCATTTTGTTTCTCAGAAAATGTGTTCTTTTTAAAAAAAAGCATGATATTTCCCATTTTAAGGTTGCTTTGTACTCATCCTCCTCTAATGGTTTGGTTGAAAGAGGTAACCGGATCATTAAGGAGGGTATACAAACTGCGATCTCGTCCATGCAAGACCCTTTGGACTTTCTGCATGACAAAGTGTGGGCTTATAATTCTACTCCACACGTGACTACAGGTGTTACGCCTTTCACTCTTTTAAGAAAAAGAAAGATTCCCTCTCATTTAAATCCCAGTTGACTACATGAGAAAAATTCACAGGATTTTTCTTCCACACATGTTTCAAAGTATTTGAAAGATCATGTAAAGGTCAAACAGAATTACATGAAAACACGTTTTGATTCTGGTAAACTTTCTGTTGACCAACCTTTAAAAAAAGGAGATTGGGTATTCATTAAAAATCCCAGAAAAATGTCTAAAGGTTGTTCAAAGTTTTCCTTACCAGTACTGGTTATACAAGCGAGCAGAGGTTCTGCTCTTCTTGACAACAAGGGATGGTGGAACAAAAGAGCTTTGGTAAAAGTGACACCGTTTCAGGCTAATGTGATCAGTGAACATACCATTTCAGAGTCTAAACATTGTGACTGGTTTGATTTTAGTCAGGAAAAAGAGGTGAGTTCTGATGTTCCTTTGGTTCCAGACACACTTCAAATTTCTCAACCTGAGATTACAGTCATAAGTGATTCGCCAGAGGTAATCTTCAAGAGGGCCTCACGTCTTAGACAACTTTCTTGTAAACTAAGGGATTATGTTTTAGAATAATAATGTTCACTGGTTCACAACCATTTGTTTCTTCATTTTTTAAAAAATATTTTAGCATAGATGTTGTTATTCCCTAATGCTCAGCTTTCGTTATTTTCATTAGTTTCTCTAAGGGGAAAGAATCCTAGCAACGCCAGATGGTTATTGGATCCTCCGTGAACGGATGGCTCTGTCATGGGTTATTTGAACTACGACGAAAACTTCGAGAAGTAAACCAGAAATTCTCCTGTGTCCCTTCACAATACATATACTGCACACAGAGAAGGGCTTTTGAGTACCCTTCTTGATTGTTTGAAAACAGAGCGACTCCTCCCATCAGCCTTGATGCCACACTGCACAGAACAATATACATGAAAGATACCAAATGTCTCATTTGGAGGGAAAAACACAAAAGGGAGAAAAATATCTTGCAACTTTCGACCGGTGATAAAAATAGAATTGAATTTAAGTAATCCGCAAGGGACCAACCTTTCCTGACACCAGGAAGTAGAAATGAGTCAGGCAAATTGAAGAACAGATTCTAGAAAAATTATGCAAACTGCTAAAAGCAAAATTCATGAACAAAAATAGAATCAAGGCGCAAAAACTGATGACAAAATTGTGGACCAAATGTGCTTCAAGATACCTTGCTCTCTTAATAGCCTTCCTCAACTATGCTCTGACACCACCCTTCCTTTTTTGCGCTCAGTGCGGCTCACAGAAAACCCATCTGGGTGACTGCAAGTTCAGAGGTGCCTGAACAATCCAGATGACAAAGACACCTAGCCGAGAGCTGAGTGCAGTGTCTACCAAAGTGGTGCTGGGCAGTGCATGGAATGATGCTTGTTCTTCTGAATGTAGCTGGTCTCTGGTAAACATTTGGTACTTTTCCCAGCATACATCTTAGCACAGATATAACAGGCAACCATTTTGCAATCGCAAACCAATGATGGACAATGAGCAATACCATTCCACGAAAACTGCACGGTATATGTTGCACTGCAGAAGAAATGATTGGGAAGTGGCCTGACAGCACTTCCTGTGAAACTACAGGACATTCTATAAAAACAAACTAAAATATGGAGAAAGAAATAAATGAAATGGGAGATATAAAAGGAGAAAATGGAAAGCTAGAGTACTGGCCTTCCAGCCCTGGTTTTCAAGCACACTCATTTTCATAAGGATATAAACACATGATCAGGCAAAATGCTTTCACTCACAGGTGATAAAGTCAAATCTAAAATAGTCTGACCCACTGTGCCATGCTGTATCCTTTCATTTGCAGAAGCAGAATGTGAATTATACTTGAACAGACCAATGGCAGAAGAGGGCTATTGTAGAAACCCTCTATGTATGTATATAAGTATTTTTAATGCATTTATTTGACTTCATGAATCTAGCAGATAACTTCCCCCATAAGTCATACTGAGAGGGTTGAGCATGATCATGACAATGCAAATCTTCTACTTTCAGTGTTTGACAAAGGAGGTAAAAAGAAATCTCAAGTAATCAGTGAGATTCTATGAAACTCCTTTCCACAGTCTTTAAATCAGTGCAATAACAATCCACCCTAAAATTCCATTAGGCTTTAACTAATGCTTATATTAGTAGATAAGACAGGCCTCTCTTGTAACTTTTCATGATAAGGAAATCCGATCTATGGCATCTGGCAAAAACATGGTTTGTCAGAATGCATAATAGACACCAACATCCTTGCCTATTACAGTAATCTGTGAGATTCCTTTTCACAAAATACCTGTCTACGAGCTTTAACACAGTGTAATAACAGTCAACCTTCAAAGGCATATTGGCCTTAATGTAGGCTTTTCACAAAAAATAAGCTAGACATATAGTCGTTTTTGTAATTTCTCATAAGAAACAGACCAGACTTCAAGCCTCTGACATAATATATCCCAATAAACCAGTCAAACCTATAGCATTCACTGCTCACTATTAACAAACTCAGGCTTATTGTATTGAGTGTATACTTTCCCACAAGCCAACTATCATTCGTACATTCAGAAAATAAAAAAATATATACACAATTACAGTTGGCAAAACAATATACTATATATGACCTAACAAGGGTTATCACAGTGCTAATATTCTACTCCCAGGGTTTGTTAGAGGGTTATTCAATACCAAAGCCCAAGTCTATGAATCTGTGAGATTCCTTGAAAAATGATTCATGTCTACAGGCTGTATAGCTGTTTAATGGCAACTGCACCAAAAATGTTTTTCCCTTTAACATAGGCTGTTTACTATAAAAGAGTAAGCCTTACTGCCTTTGTCTTGAAGTTATATAATAATCAGATCAGACTTATGTTATCTGACATATCTTTATCCCAATTAATCAATCAGCCCATTTGCATTCATTTATTGGCTTATTACCTGGCCAACCAAGACCTTCTCTATTTTCATAAGATTTCACAGAAAACAACCGGCAGACATATTGTCATAACATTATCAATATCTTCAAAATTACTGTTGGTAAACATCATACATCCCCTCCTCTTAGGACGCAACAAGGATTATGACAGTACAAATCTTCTAACCCTAGCTGGTTTGTCGGAGGAGACAACCAAGACCAAAACCCTTACCTACTACTTTAATGTGTGAGACTATATGTAACAAAATACTTGTCTATAGGCCATGTTAAAACCTACTGTCTTTAACATAGGCTTTTCACAATAAATATGTAATCTCTACACTCTTTGTAATAACTTTTCATTAAAACTGATCACACGTAAGGCATTAGACATAGAATGTCCTAATGAAAGAAACATTATATGCCTTTTGACAATGAAAACTCTATAACCTTCCTCATTGTTTTGACACAGTAACCAAATCTAGCCTACTGTAGTAAGAGTAAGCTTTCCTATTAGGTAACTTCAAAGCATACAGTCATAACATTAACAATATGCAAGCAAATACAATTGGCAAAAGAACGCACAACCTCACTTCAAATGTGCTCACCAGGGAGATCAGTGTGCAGTTCTTCTAAACCTATGGTTCTTCAAAGGGCATCACCAACATCAAAAGTGTTGCCTATGACACACATATGTATCACAATGTAACAAAATACCTGTGTAAAGGTGATAATACAGCTTAGTAATAATCCATTCTTAAATGCTGGTTGGCTTTAGCAAAGGCTTTTTACAAAAATATGGCAATCCCCCAACATTTGTCATAACTTTTCATAATAAATAGAACACGTCTATTGCCTTGATCATTGGATCAGTCCTGCATTATTGAGCATAGGGTTCCAACAAGGCAAGAAGTGTAAGACAAAATGTCTTTTTCAGTGGAAGCACACTACATCTGCCTAGTCAAAGGTTTTACTCAAGGAAATCAACAAGTAGTAGTTCTTCCTAATGCTCCTTTTTATAGATCACATAAGGTCTTACATTAGCAGTGTTATCAAGTCAGACTTAACAGAAATCACTGGAATTCACAACTTATGACTAGGATCCAAAGCCATAGCTTTCACAAACTTTTATGACATATTATTATTGTCATAATTATTGCAATACAAAAGTATTGCATCAAAAATATTGTGGTACTAAATATCAAGCTTAAAAAGATTTGAATATATGATAAATGTAATTTAAAATATATATATATAAACATTTACGTATCTATCTATCAATTAATATACATTTCTCGCTATAAATATATATATATTCCTATATGTATGTATAAATATATATACATACATATATGTAAATATATATATGCAAATATATATTTATATATATGTATATGCACCAACAAACATGACATGCATTATGGAATGCTGTATATGCATTTATAATCTATCTATCTATCTATCTATCTATCTATCTATCTATCTATCTATCTATCTATCTATCTGTCTATCTATCTATCCATCTATATACTACCATTGGCGGTCGCAAGTAGGTAGTTATAGCTATGACCTAGTTTCCATAGGAAAAGCGTTTTTTTGATTTGCCAATATTTTTGACGTCATTTGTTGAATCTTTGCGAAATTTGCAAAGCTAATGGCCCACTCACTTCAGCTACTGTGCTGAAAGTTTCGGGGTGATTTGTCAAGCGGGGCCGAGAAAAAGGGGGGGGTCGAAAAATGCTTTTGCTCCTTGTTAATTTCTGTAGGAAACTTTAGACACGGCCACAACCCTAACTGCTGACCGGAATCACACCAAATTTGGCAAAAAGGTAGCTCTTGGTTCAGAAAGCACTCTTTTTGGTGTAAATCCATTCAGTAGTTTCTGATAAATATAAATATTTCTCAGATATACAACTGGGGACACGTAGGATCCATGAACCCTCCAGATCTTGTGCCTGCAATCTGATTGGCTGTCAACACTTCAAACCAGAAAGTTTTGTCTTTTGATTGACTAATGGCATCTTTATCGGGCATGGGAGAAGTAGTTCATGAATTTTTCTAAATTCAGGTTTAGAAACTGTATCTATTTAGATTCCATATGAATTTCCCAATTCATGCCCTTATAAAGGCATAGAAATCCAGTCCGTATTCAAGCATAGTCCATGCTACCCAAATACAGGAATGGCTACCATCTACATCACAACAAGTTCTTGGAAAACCAGACTCTTAAGCAGTTAGGGACTTTTCCTTGCTTGAATATTGATTTCTCCAAGAACTCCTTTATTATGCATGAACATCTATTCCTTAAGGGTTCATTTATGACGTTCATATGCCCGACTTTTACGTCAATACTGGCGTTCCTAAACATCTTCAGGGTATAAATATACCTTCACATGCTATGGCAAAGCACGGTGTGTTTCGGGCAAGTTCCACTACCTACTTGCACGATGCAGCTCGCCACCGCAAGTACCGAAGGAAGCCAACTCCCCAGCTGACGCACTAACTAGACGCTGTCATCCTCCTGCAGAGAATCCAGCTCCAGTGTTTCTGACTCGCCTTGTGGGGTGTTGGGAAATTGAGTCCCGGGAAAGAGATACCAACTTCTCTCATTATAAGGTATGGAGCGGATTAGAACCTAGAGAAACCTTTGGCAAATCTTGGCAAACTAAACTTATGCTAAACCAACACCTACTTCTTCCCTAGTACTAGACCTAGGTTAGGTTCACTGGGATAGGCCTATTTTAGAAGCACCAGTTGAGTATTTTAGCCTGTGTTATTAATGTATTTATGTATGTATTTTTATATATGTCATAGCAACAGACAATGATATTACAGTATTATTTTATATTACTGTTTACGCTGTACGCATTATACTTCGCATTCTGTCTAACGATTGTAGCAGTTCATATCTCTTGCATGAGAAATAAGACTGTTCAATAAACCACTTTTATTGAAATGCCTATCTCTTTATTTCTATGCAACTATATAGAAACGAAGCATGCACGATTGACTGAGTGAAATAGTTATCTATTATTTCCATGACTCTGAAGATATTGTTCCGACTCTAGGGGAAACAAAGTTGTCATATTTATGTGGATGTGGTTGTCAGAGACTAATCCCCTACTTGTTTATTCGAGAAAGTTTCTAGTGACCTCTGAGTTAGCTGGCACACACACAATTAAGTTTAATATACTCTATATGTATTTTGTGTAAATGTATTTGAGCTTGTAAAGCGCACTGCTACCCTTCCGTAGGTTTCCTGGCGCTGTATAACTCTGAGGAACCCGTCCTGGCCTTCCCTGTGGGATGGTCCCTGCTGGGAGTCCCCAAGGTGGAGCCAGGCATCCCCGAAATTGATGGGGCCGTTGTGGAGATTAGGCAAGCTAATGCCCAGAGTTGCCGAGTGGAACCCCTGATTAGAGTAAGCACCAAAGTGAGAATTATCGAGTCCGCTGACCCAAGTCCACGACCCTGCCGCGTCGGGAATTGAACCCTGGTCCCGGGCCGACTTCTGCTCCCGGGTCTGCCGCCTCTAACCAGTGAGCCACACTACTCCACTGAGACATACTGACCTCAGGCCTATGTCAAATCTATAGTGTATGTTATTCCAATGCACAGAGCCTATTAGGGATATAGGAACTACACTACATGGTGCCCAGTGGTTTGATGAGGCACTAATTTAATGCCAGATACTGAATTATCTCAGTCGACCCCTTTTCCTGTAATTATCCAATAGACGTCTGGAGTGGGTAAGGGATAATATCCGCCGTTACCGAGCAGGACAAAAAACAGTATGTATTAGCTTTTTGGTTTGTTCAACGTTGAAGGATACAGTGTTCCAAAATATTGTGCACCTTATCTTTGTTCCCTTGAAACTGGCTCTGCAACTTTCATTAAATAATGGCCGATGAAGATAATATCACTGAGACCAGTGGAGCTACAGTCGACAACGCCGATGCAGCTTTTAACTATACAGGTTTTCAAAAAAATTATGCAAATGCTGTAATAATTCCTCAAAATTAAGGAAAGCCATCACTACAAAACTTATGAAACATGGCCTATTATCAAGAGTTGGTAGAGCAGTTTTTGTGATAGAGGCACATGAATATCACCAGACAGAGGTATTCTACTAATGGATAGTCTTCCCAGAAGCAAATCCAGTAACACGTATGTTTCACTTCTACAAAGAAGACGATCCACCGGATGAATATATTCCTTTCGAGGATATTGAAATTCCACTCACATACCAGGAACATGAGCTCTGGTTTACCGGCGCCGTAAAACATTTAAATCACATTACCAGGCTCGGTCCATTAGGTAGACCAAGAGCAACATGGCCGGTTTTAGCCAGCTATACACCACATCCTGACGACATGTCAAAAGCAGAATTACTAACTCAACTCAAAGAGTTAATCAAAATCTACAGACAATTGGTCCAATGTGTCATGCGGACTCTTACAGTCCAACCTTCAATATTTATTTCACAGCAAACCTCTCACCAGGGGAATACACAAAAATTAGACCACAGACTTTAGACGCAGTCATGGGTAAATTACCTACAAAACGTGTACAAATTCCATTCTGGATAGCTCAGAAAATTACTCAAATTGAAGCAGTATTTCCTAATACTAGCCCTCATGAGAAACACACAATTTTAACAATCTATTTACCAATGGGGATCACACCACATCTGGAGGACTGCACCTTTTGAGGTACAATCTTCGCTGCAATCTACACTAAAACACATGGTGTTCCGTCTATGGCGGTAATACCTGATGTCCTGAAAAAGATTCAAAACAAATACGAGTCAGAGCCTGCTCTAAATTTAGGTATGAAACTACTGAAAAATTTCAAACAAGTCTCTACAATAATATTAACTAATATTAAAGAAGAAGCAGCATCAGTGGCGATCCGCCAAAAATTAAGGGAATTTGATGTAACAGAACAACCACACGAACTAGCCAGAATAATTGAGAAATCATATGAAGAATTAGGCAGAGACAGTTTGGGTGGGAAACCAGTGAAACCCCAACTGTCTGAAAGTCCAGAAAAGTTATTTTCTAAAAACACTACTACTCCTCTTAAAAAGAAGTTGGAAAATAGCAAACAAACTTCTAAAGAGAAGCGTTCTCATTCCAGCTGTAGGTCTCCTCTAAAGGACCCCTCTGAAAGGAGGTATAACCTCAGGAATAGGGATCATTAAAAAAACCTGATAGATATCAAGATACTGATACACATTCCTCTCGTACCTTTCAGACTTCATCACAGAAATCTGAAAGAAGGGGACGGTCAGAAAACAAGGAAGAATGCGTAAAGTCCAAAGACGAACAACACATTCAGAAGAACAAAAAACCTCAATTCACCAAAAAGAAGGTAGCAGGTCTAAAACTCAGACATGCCGAGGATCTTGAGGACACAACTCAAGAACGGATAATGGGCTCAGACAATGTTGGACAGTGCAGCAGAAGTAACAATAGCTCGCCAGAACCTGAAGGGTCTACTGGAGACAGTGGACTTGAATGAACACATTCAAGTTGAAACTGCAGATACCAGGGTTAGCTCTCCACATAGGTTATATGAAATAACACTCCGGATGGAGGGAGACATATCAAGAAAAGTGAAAGCACTCTTTAGGGAGCGACTTCCAAAGGTTTTGATATACTTCTAGCTGAACAAGACTTGCCACCAGGATTTGTCAGAGAGTGTCTATATGGCGAAGACATCTTTATAACAGCCTTCTCTAACCATCTTCCAGTACATTTAAAATATACTTATGCCAGGAAATGGGCAGTTGCCCAAGCCCCAGCATTATACAAAAATCGAGAAGGATGGGATGAGGATTCTTCTCACCATAAAATCCAGTTAAAAAATCAACCAACTGCTCAAAGGCAGTACCCAGTTAAGCAAGAAGCTAAAAAAACAGATCAAAGAGATCTTAGATCAACTTGAGTACCAAGGGCTGATTGAAACATGCACCTCATTAATGAACAATCCTTTGTTTCCTGTCTCCAAACCAGACAATACATATCGTTTGGTATTGGATTACAGACATCTAAACTCAAAACATTTGCAGTGCAAAATGCACACAGTACAGCATTAATGAATAACATTGTGCGTAAAAGTTATAAAACCACATTAGATATTTCAAATGGTTTGTTTTGGCAAAATATTGCACTTGAAAGTAGGTATTTGACCGCTTCCTCAATCATGGGGACACTGCGTCACTTCTGTTGTCTCCCTCAGGTATTCAAGAATAGTCCTGGGTTATTCTCAGCAAGGGTAACAGAGTTACTACAAACGTATGATGACGAGGCATTGTCATAAGTCGATGATATCTATCTGACAGACAATGACTTGTATAGGCACTTGAACAGGGTGAACACCATACTGGGCTTCGCCTCTGAAGGGTACAAATTCAATTTTAAGAAATTGAGAATTGCCCATCTCAACGTCCTTTTTCTAGGATATGTGGAAGTGAATGTATCAAGTGAAGGCAAAAGCCTGCCAACCAACTTTTTAGAAAAGTGTGCGCTGCTCCAACCTCCAAAAACGCTGAAGAATTTAGTCAATTCTAGGTTTCCTGAATTTCGGAAGAACTTACATTCTAAATTACGCAGAAAGGGTTAAACCTCTCTACAAATTAATCAAACCTGATTTTAAACGTATTAATTGGAAAAAAGAACACACAGACATTTTGCGTTCACTCCAAACAGACATGTTAGCAACAAAACATTTACAAACACGCGTAAAAGTACGCAACCTAGTGATCCGAATAATTCCGGGTCAATGGGGATTCACCCACTTAACTTTTAAAGAAGGTAAAAAAGTACCAATTGCATACAAATCACATTTGTAAAAACAAGCATATATAAAAATTCACTTCTACAGAACAGGGGAAACCCATAATGGTTGTGACACCCGTACTTGCCTTAGAAGCAGTGACAAAAACAAGCATTCCAAATGCTAAAGCTTTACATCCGAGATGGATACAATGGGTTAATTGTCTTGCTACAACTGATGTTGAATACATTTTTTACCCTTCTTTGAAAACACAAGCATTCCTGCAATACGAACAGAATGTCATCTGCCTACTAAAATTCTGCCTCTAGACCAGTATGAATGTATAATTTATACTGACGGATCAGCACAACCCGCTACGGGGGGCAAACAAGCTTATAGTGCTGCATGCGTGATCGTTAAAGGTTGTATGCGCGATGGCAAATTCAGACCTATGTTCACAAAAACGCAATCTCTAAGAGATTGGACAGCTCAGCGAGCTGAACTACAAGCATTCAAAATGGCACTTGAAAATACGGATCGCACACTGGGAAGGCACTCCTGGACATATTTCAGAGGCAAGATGGTGGCCGCTGCGTGGGCTGTGTGAGCAGCTCAGTCCGTCGCTCAGGGTTGTAGGAGAGAATCTAATATTCGTTTGACCCTTGTTACGGCGTGGAGAAGCTCCGCTTACGGGGGGGAGAGTAGCGTGCAAAAAAATCCGGTAAAAGGTGGAGATCGTAGATAAGAAATAACCGGTACCTGAAGCCGCAAGCAGCCTCAGGACGTGAGAGCGGAGCCTCAGCATACCTGTATTCATTCGTCTTGGGTCCTCCCTGGTTTCTCGCGCTCCCGCCTCAGGTTTTTCTGGCTTTGCGTGCACCGTCCGGATGACTGCTGGTTTCTTCCTTTTTCGACGAAGAGATCCACTCTGGCGGCTCCCCGTTTTTTTGCCTGGATTTCGGCTTGGTGTAGTTCGTGGGCGTGGAGGAGCCCAGGTTGTGGCTCGAAGGAAAATGCCGCCGGATGTTACTACACGCAGCGGCAAAACAAAGGAACAGCCTGCGGCGGTGGGTGCCTCTGAAAACGTCGCTGAGGGAACGGAAGACGGAGGTGAGAGTGCTAAGAAAAGTACTGGTACCCCAAATCTAAAAAAGGGGGGAGAACCTGTTGAGAAGC
The DNA here is from genome assembly GCF_964261635.1 of Lissotriton helveticus. Classification (NCBI taxonomy): domain Eukaryota; kingdom Metazoa; phylum Chordata; class Amphibia; order Caudata; family Salamandridae; genus Lissotriton; species Lissotriton helveticus. Next base: position 478,206,075 of record NC_136063.1, on the reverse strand, counting down.
CAAATCCGGGTGTACGGTCAGTAAAACAGGGAATACACACCCTTCCAGCATTATTCGAGAGACAGATATCCAAAAATGCCGCGTTACAGCCTGTGGCATTAAACCTTGCTGGTGGTGTCGAACCGGGGGTCGAACCTGTTTCACATAATGCAGCGGCGGTGGACTTACTTAGCGGTGAAACCTTTCCTCCTCAAATAATTGCAGAATTGGATTTCACAGGCGATGTCGCAACAATTAATTCAGAAAGCTCAGAAGAGCAGGGTAATGCGGTTTTGAATTCTTCAACTTCAGAGAGTGGCATTATGAGAGATGGAGTCCTCGCTAGCACCTCTAAAGCAGTAGTGACTGGCAGCCTGGACAATCTTGTATCTGAGATAGACTCACTAGCATTAACCGAGGGTGCTTCCTTACAGGATTTGATGGGATTTCAGGAAGCCGGTGATAATTTTTACTCGCTGTCAGATCCATCCTCAGACGAGAGTACTAATTTAAGAAAAGACTGGCTTGATTATGGTGAGGGGAGCAGTATGGAGAATGAAACAACCTCAAACCCGGTTTCACTAAACGCCAGTGTTTCCACGGTTAAAAGACGGAAGAAGAGAGGGTCCCATCGCAACAAATCTAAGTCGGAAGAGCTAACTTTAGAGAACATTAAGGGGGTGCTAGTAGTAGAACTCGCGCTTTCTGAAACAGTAAGGCTGGATGGTGCGAAGAGTGTAAATGGTGTAAATGATATGAATTTACCCCAAGAGATCACTCTGTCCACAATTTACAATACCATGATGAATGATAGGGCAGAAATTAAAGCTGAAAACACGCGTATGCAGGCAACATGCAGCAAAGTGAAGAATGCAGTTCGCCGTGTGATAAAAATTTGCTCTGACACAGCTGTTAGAGTTACGGAAGCGGAGGTCAGAATCTCGGCACTAGAGGATGATGCAGCGGCTCATAAACTGGAGTTGGAGGCTATGAAGGCATATCGTGATGACCTTAGTCACAAACTATCCGAACTTGAGAATCAGGCACGTAGAAACAATTTGCGTATTTTAGGTATTCCGTAGAAGAAAGAGGGGTCCAATGTTCGGAAATTTGTTTGTTAACTCCTTACTGAAGCTTTCCCAGATTTGACTCTGTGGGACTAGTCAAAGGAAATTCAAAGAGCCCATAGGTTCCTGTTTATGGTTAGGAAGCCCCGGCAAGGAGAGGAAGATCATCCGAGAGCTATTCTAGTGTGTTTCAATAACTTTTTAGCGAGAGAAGCCAGATAAAAAGGGGCTGGCTAAAGATTGTAATTCCTTTGTCAGGCCAGACTTTTGTCAGGCAACAGTCTCCAAACGTTGGCATTACCGGGTTTCCAGAATAAAGGGGTCACTGTATTTTTGCAGAATCCAGCAAAGCTCAAAGTGACTGTAAGGGGTCAGACTAAATTCTTTTTTTTCAGAGATTGATGCCAAAGAATTCTTGGGGTCCTTATAGAAAGAGATGACTCTAGTTGTAACTAGCAGTAGTAGTAGCGGTAACTGACCGCTCTCCCTGTATATGGCAGTTCTTGTTTTATATTGTTTTCTCTCCGCCTGGGGGTCTGTGTCGTGTATATATACATATAATGATAGTACTTTCTTTCCTGCCCCGGGGGGGGCACGTCATTCCATATTTTACAGGGACTGATAGCCCCTGGGCCTCATATGGTGGGTTGGGTGGGTTGGGTGGGTAGGTTGGGAAGGGTTATGGGTGAGGGGGGTGGGGAAGGGTTATGGTGGTGGGAGTAGGGTGTTGGTGTGGGGGGTGAAAAATCAGCAGCAGTTAAGACACAACTAGATATGGTTCTTTGTGCTCAGAAGATGTCAAACAAAGATTGGACTTATAAAACTTCTACAGGCTATGCTTTTTTATTCTTCCATACTGATTCTCCGGCACGTATATTTTTCTGGAAATGGATAGAAAATTAAAGATTTGTACTTTGAATGTATGTGGACTTAACGATCCTAAAAAAGGCATGTATTAGCCAGAATTGTTCAGCTGTTACATATCGATTTATTATGTCTGCAGGAAACCCACATTCCATGGGCTAATAGAGGGTGTTTGAAAAGCTTAGGGTTAGAGATGCTTGCTTGTTCTAAACAAACTGGGGTCAAGAGAGGGGTGGCTATTCTTATGAAACGGGGCCTGGGCGACTGTATTAAAAGCTCTGAAGATAAATGGGGCTGCTGGGCAATAAGTGAATTTAAGTTTGGTTCTTATAGATTTACTCTTTGTAATGTATACGGTCCAAATTTGGACGATGCCGAACTTATGAATTATCTGAATATAGAATTGGCACAGTGTCTTCAACCACTCGTGATGTGTGGCGATTTTAATATTCATATGGATGCCCAGATGGATATAAGGAAGAATATAGCATATTCAGGTAGAAAGAAGCAGGTATTCTCGTCACTACGTGGATTGTGCCTAGATCATGGAATTTATGATGCTTGGAATTTATTACATGCTGACGACCCAGGCTTCACAGTTTTTTCTTCCCCTCATACCAAATTTGTCCCGTTAGATTATTTTTTCCTCTCATTATCACTGTTAGGCATGATTGACATTGAGATTCAGCCTAAAATTGTCTTGACCGTAATCCTTTAATAATTGATCTTACCTTAGGCCCCCAGTTAAAAGCAGGCATCCAAGCTTGGTCATTCGAAAGAAATGTATTATTGGATGAGGAGTATTATCAATTTATGATTAAGGTAATCCAGGAATTTTTTGAATTTAACAAAGGAACAGCTTCGAATGAAGTTGTCTGGGATACTTTTAAATCCGTAGTTAGGGGAGAAACCCTTAGCTTTTCGAATTCTAAACTGAAAAAGATTTGGGCCAAACATAAAAAGGATTTTGATTTGGTTATATTAGAGGAGCGGTAATTACCGGAAATGATCAGACAGGGTCGGGATCCAGTTAATGCTCAGAAAGATCTTACTATTAAGAGGGTGGTAGCTCATGCTAATATTGCTGACCAAATAGCTTTGAAATATGTCCAGCATAAGGAAGACTCTTACGAATTTAGTGAAAGAACAGTTAGAATCTTGGCTAAAAGATTAAGACAGAAAGCAGTTTTTAATGATATTGCTAAAATTACTGATTTAAACGGAGTGCTGCAAGAAACAAAGGACGGTGTTTTAGAAGCCTTTCGAAGATTTTACCAATCTCTGTACAGTGTGACTGTGGCAGAGTCGCCTGTACAGGATGAAGGAGAATTTTTGAAGAATTTTGATTCTCATGAACTTCTGGATATACAAAAAGAGCTAATATCCGCTCCCATAGTATGGGAAGAAGTTGAGTCGGCCCTATTAGGATTGGCCCTCGACAAAGCTATGGGCCCCGACAACATCGCACTTGAATTTTTTCCGAACTTTTAGGAATATACTTAAAACTGAATTATTAGAGGTGTGCCAACAAGCTTTTTCAGGTAATTCCCCCGACTGGTCAGATGCAACCATTGTGATTTTTTAAAAAAAAGGGAAAAAAGACACCGAAATGGGGTCTTATAGACCAATTTCATTACTTAACACGGATAGTAAGATTTACTCGAAGTTACTTGCTAATAGGCTTAATGATCTTATGCCGAGCTTGGTGTCAAGAAGACAACATGGGTTCATCAAACATAGAGGTACGACAGATCATGTTAAAAGGTTTGTTTCCATGCTAGACTGGTCACAGGCTACTAATTCCCCTGTTGCTGTGGCCCTGTTAGATGCAGAAAAAACATTTGACAGGGTCTCTTGGAGGTTCCTGTGGGCAGTTCTAGCATGGAAGGGATTCCCGCAAGAATTTATTACCTCTGTACAGACATTATACGCTCAGCCAAGGGCTGCCATACGTATTTCTGGTAGACTCTCAGGGAATATTGCAATAGCGAGGGGGACAAGACAAGGTTGTCCCTGTTCCCCCTTGCTATTTGCTCTTTATATTCAACCTTTCATAAATCGTTTAGAAATTAATTCGGAAATAAAACCAGTCATAATAGGGAGTACAAGGTATTAGCGTACGCAGACGATATTGCGATCGTCACGTCTGATATTCGTACTGCCTTACCCAAGATTATTGAAGCAGTTGAGATATTTGGGAGGTATTCGGGGTACAAACTAAATGTCAGTAAGACCCAACTGATACACTCGGAAGCCGGTCGTCCAGTGATATAATTTTTGAATCCGAGGCAATTTATTTAGGTAATAAAATTTCAGCTAAGGTTGAGGATGTTGTGCGTTTAAATTTGGACCCAATTTTTGACTCGGCAAATAAGACATTAGAAAGGATTAATAATTTACATTTATCACTTTATGGGTGTTGTAACGTTTTAAAAATGCTTATTTTTCCCAAATTTTTATACACATTCCGGACTAGTGTGTGATTCTTTCTATTGTGTCCAATCTTACAATGAATATTTACAGAATTGTCTTCAAAACGGGTTCAAAGATGTAAAAGGTGGCACAATCAAGCATAAAACCCTTATCTATTCCAACCATATTTTTTTCTTGAATTTAAAGAATGTGTTCTAGGTTTTTATGGAGTTATCGACGATCAAGGAGAGCTCTCAAATGGTGTATGTTACCTAGACTAAGAGGAGGATGGGGTGTTCCCATTTTCCGTCTATACCACTGGATAGATCTCCTGCAACACATGGGTGTTTTGTTTTTACAGGATGATCGTACGGAAGATTTTGCCACCCCGTCTATATATGAGATGCTGCTGGGCGCAGAGGCGCGGCAATGTCTAGTTCACATAATTGAACCCAGCTATTACAAGAAAACAAAGTGTAAAATTGTTTTGACTGCCTTTGAAATATGGAGGAAGATTAAGAGGAGAATCTGCATATTTTCTAATTTAAATTTTTACACGCTGTTTAATAATTGCCTGCTATTTCCAGAGGTATTTAGAGATCAGGTTATGGCCAGATGGTACCGAGCCGGACTTTGTAAGGTGGGAGATCTTTTTCAGGGGAATCAGTTAGTTTCTTTTGATTTTTTGCAGTCAAAATATAAACTAGCCCGTTCAGATTTTTTAAAATATCTTCAGGTTTGTAGTTTTTTTGAGCAGAAAATACTCAAAATTTGATAATATGTAATAGGATTGAATTTTTTGAGGCAATCAAACGAAGATCTAAAATGGGGCCTCTATATCAGTTGTTTATAAAAAAAGACTGAGGATGTTCTCTCGGTTTGGGAGACTAAGTGGCAAAATAAACTTGGGTTACCTCTAATTAATTTGGAGAGAATACTTGAGTTATCTGTCAATGTTTTATTTAAAGGCCCCTTAAAGAGTCCACATTATATTTCTATGTTTAATTTATATTATACTCCTGAAAAATTGGTAAAGTTGAAGTCTACCCGGGGTAATAAGTGCAATCGCTGTTGGCTATATGCAGCGGATGCGCCTCATATGTTTTTTTTTGTCCTAAACTTTGTCTCTTTATTAGGGACGTTGAATAATTTTTGAATCATAGCTTAGATATTCAAGTGCTCCTATCTGTTGATCTGGTGATTTTAGGCTCCCAAGAAAATCTGGCCAGACCCGGTAAGGAGGCTGAGGCAGGTTTTATCTTTATTTGTATGTCTATTTTTCGACTTTGTATAACGTCCCATTGGCTGGATGCTGAAGCACCAACATTTATTAATTGGCAATCTAGATTATTGTCCATATATCATCTTGAGATTGCCGTTTATAAATCTAAGGGCAAGAGAAAGAAAATGTTTGGTTCGAAATTGTGGGCACCTATTGCCAACTGGATATGAATTTATCTTGCTGTATTGTCTGGAAGTCATTACTTTTCTTTCCTTTGCTTTTTTGTTTAAATGTATAAGATTTGTGTATGTCGATATCAAAATGGTCGATGTATTATGATTGCCCGTTTATTCTTTTGTGTTCTTTCTGCATGCTGATAAAAATGTCAATACATTTTTTTTTTTTAATGAAAATACGGATCGCGAATTCCCCACACTTATAGTGTGTGATTCTTTCTATTGTGTCCAATCTTACAATGAATATTTACAGAATTGGCTTCAAAACGGTTTTAAAGATGTAAAAGGTGGCACAATCAAGCATAAAACGCTTTGGGAACAAGTGGTTCAGTTACGAGAAGGACTACAAAACACACACATGATACACATGCTGAGTCATCAACGTGATGGCGTTCACGTTGAAGGAAATTCATTGGCTGATGAAGCCGCAAAGGCAGCTGTACAATCGGCTTCCGTAGCTGCTATCACATGTTCAAAAATAAAAATAGACGGCAAAACAATGCTGGCTGTCAATGCGACAAGCAAAGGCAGTGGTGCAGTGTTACCTAAAAGGTTTCCACTCAAATACTCATATATAACTGATACAAATAATGTTCTGTTTACTCGAATCCCTGGAGTGGGGGATAGGGTAATTCCAAACATGCAACATAGATTAGGACTAATCCTAGCAGCACATGAAGGGCTCGCCTCTGCACAAGCAGGTGTTTCAGCCATAAGATCATGATTAAAACAGAGGTACTGGTGGCCCGGCATTAGGAAACAGACCAGAAACTATGGGGCCAATTAGGATGGCGGACCCCGATGTGGAGGGACCGTCTGCAGGGGCTGCAGCGTTCCCTCCCTCGAAATTAGGATGTGACCGCCACCCTGGCGGTCACATCCCGTATACTTAACATTGCGGCGGGTGCTGCTTGCCGCAAGGTTAAATATGCAAGTATTCCCTTTGCTTGCACAAATCGGCAGGCACCGCGCGGTGCCTGCTGCTTTGTGCATGCAAAGGCAGGGGGGTACCATAGGTACCCCCCATGTGCACCCCCAACCCCCTTCACCCTGGGGGCCCGCAACGGGCCCCCGAAGAAAAGACCGTATGCCTTTTTGTGGCGGCATTGCCGCCGCGGAAAGGCATGTCCCAAGGCTAATCCTAATATGGCTGGCGGTGTCTGATAGACACCGCCACCATATTAGAGCTTTTCCGCCGCGGTCTGAAGGCGACCGTGGCAGAAAAGCGGCCGACGGTCTTCCCGTCCGCCGATGACCCCCCAGCCAACCTAATCTGGTGGGGGGTCTTTACAAACACCGCAGCGGTGAATCCGCATCCTCCGGGCCGGCGCTGGCTTCTGCCGACCCGGAGGATGCGGATTCACCGCAATCATAATAGGCCCCTATGTTCTGGACTGTGAAATATGTCAAATGATGAAAGTCTCAACTGTGAAACGTCAAGCGCAGACGCCCCTGTTAAGTTCAGATAAACCATTAGCTTTTGTTTACCTGGACCACTGCGGTCCCTTACAAAGGGATGGTAACTATAAATATATCATGGTCGCAGGGGATTCGTGCTCTAGGTTTCTTTGGATGTGGCCTTATCGCTCGGCTGACGCTCCAACTATTATGAAAGATTTGTGATTCTTTATCGGCACATATGCAATTGGCACACTACATTCTGACCAGGGTCCTGCATTTATCTCTCAAGCTTACAAGGAGGCCATGGCCAGTTTGGGCGTTGCATTGCGGTATTCTAGTCCATTCCATCCTGAGGGAAATTCGGTTGTGGAGAGAAAAAAAGGGACATAAAGCAATCGATAACAGCTAGATTATTAGGTTCAGGTGACGGGTGGGTCAAACATCAAATAAGTGTCCAACGTAGTCTTAACAACTTGCCAAGTTGTTTTCTAGGGGGTATCACTCCATATGAGGTCCTTTTTGGGACAAGAATGTTGGTCTCTGACCTTGATTGTTACACATCAGTTGTGGAAACAAAGAAATTTGATATCAAAGATCGTTTGGCTGTTTTACAGGACTTAAATTAACTAAGAACGAAGCCAACCACCACTGGGGAACAATCGACCATCCCAGCAAGGTCTGTCTAGATCCCAAAGCTTGGTAATTTAGTCAGAGAGAAGACTGAGGATAAGAAGGAATTTGGGCCTTCTTACAGACAACCAGTACCTGTCCTAGCAATCCATGGATCAAGAACAGTTTTACTGCCGCCCCTTGCTGGTTAAAAGGAGAACAGATTTGTGCCCATCGACCTGATCAAACCACACTATGTGGCCGATACTAAGCAGTAGGCCAAGTGGATTCTGTCAATGTAGCAGACACACTCCTCTAGCTACAATCCAAGAGGTTCAAACTGAGAGACTCATCACCATTGAGGAATCTGCAGTGAGAAAAGAAGGACTAAGCAACAAAGCTATGGAACTTGTACTTCTTGAAACCCAAATAACAGTTCGTCATGAAACACAAAGTAGCGACTGTCTACAATGAAGTAACAAATTATCAAGTGGTTCCAACGATTTCAACAAATCCGAATGCAATCCCAACTATTGACAGAACTGCCTCTGGCTATTTCATTAACTTTTTCTGAGGATCCCAGCGAGCCTGAAACAACACCAGTGAAAAGAACTTTCAAAGAACAAGCAACTAACTTTTTTCATCATCTGGAAAAGACATATCTGGTTTCATCATGGATTGAACTTTGGATTGTGTTGGGAATATTCTTTCTTCTACTTTGGTTAGCTCTGGTAATAACTCTGGGTATGCTGATAAATGAAGGATATGTCAAAATGGACACAGCAAGTAAGAACTCCAACTTACTCCTCAAACCACACAAATCATCGCATCGCGAACAAAGAGACTTGTCAGCAGTGAACATCACAGCCATTCCTATACCTGATGGTATAGTTTGAGACAATACAGAATATGACATTTTTGGCCCGTCGGAGCTGTTGAAGATTCCACACTTGCTCAAGATTTCATTAAGTGACTTTGTTTCATCAAGTACCTATTCTGATGATTGGGACTTTGAGACTTAATAATATGATGTCAGATTTAGAAATGTCTGCAGTATTTACAAATCATGTATATTTAGAAGGTTCTTAAGACTATGAACAAATGTATTGTTATAACCATTATAGTCATAATTTCTTGCACAAATCTGCAAGTCCTAGAACTGTATTAATGTATAACCAATAAAAACATTGTCCTATGCCACCAAAGGATAGCTCAAAAACATTTGCTTTGAAATTTTCATACTTTTCAGGGTTCAATGTATCCAATCCAGAGTCGTTTTACTTTAAGGATGTAAACAAAACAGGAATGAAAAGTGTGTTGCCAAATACCAAACAGATTTTTTCTGCAGCCTTTTATGCCCAACTGTCTAGACTAGGTTTCGACTTTTGGAAAGACAACATTGAGACAAAAACTGTCTGGGGTACAAAAGATTGGCAGGTACAGGGGGTAGAAGCTATGTTTAGAGCCTGTATCCCCCCTGAGCAAATTATGTTTTTAATGACACTGTCCAACAGACGTCTTGCCTTGGGTTAGCCAAGATTAAAGACATGAACAATCCGTCCACACCTACACCTGAGAGCGATGACACTTCAGAGGGGGAGTTCGACATACATACTATTTTGTATCACATCAGAACAGATCCAGATTTGAATAAATGGTTGATCTGGCCCACAGACACAAACAACTGTCAAGATAGATTCCTGAACAAAACACGGGGTTTCACATTCAATAGGCCAGACCCAAGATATGTTCAAAGACAGCATCCTGGAATAGTAACAACAGACAGTGTAGGGAAACTTTGCCTTGATTTGCTACAGAAATCTACACTTAAGAATGTAAAGAAACACTTATCTTTACTTAAAGATGGTGCAGATCTCGGGGAATTCTTGCTAGGACCAAGGAAACCGCGTCAAAAATGTTTTATATATGCCGGTATATATGCTGCATATAATGAACTATGGAAGATTACGCAAGCAGAGACTGCAGAACGAATGCGAGAAATTGATCATATTAATTTAGAGAAATCTCTCTCTGTGGTTGGCAATGGGTTAACGACTCTGTCGTCCAGGATATATTCATTGGACAGCATAGTGTCTTCTGCCATAGACATCATGGAACAAGACTTGCTCATGTTGCAACATGGTCAGTCTCAGCTACTACGTTCTATCATGCTATTAGGCTGGACGTTGCAAATCCTTCATTCAGGCTATGTGCCTTGGCATTTAAGCAATAGTACGTCACTGTTTTCAGAATCCAATCTCACTGATAAACAGATCAAATTGGCACAAAGGGGAGCAGACTATACAGTGCTGAGCATTGAAAAACTGGAAAGATTGCCATTTATGATAGCAGCAAAACCAGCTACTGAATGGATTATACATGGAACAATCACTATGCCTGTTATAATTTTCCATTTTCAGAATTGCCTAAAACACATACCAGCAGGCACATATGAAAGGTTGGGTAAAGAATACATCAAGACATCCTGGGATTTACCATACACACACAGATGTTGGAGTGGGGGAAGTGTAGTGTTTCTTAGCGGTTCAACTGTGAAAACGCACTGAACGGTTCTCTCCTTTGTCAAGGTATTCATTTACGCGGGGCCTGCAATGGTTCCTCTATCAACTCATCCTGTCACCTGCAATGTTCACCAGCTGCAGTGATTGATCCAATTTTTGGACAACTTTCAAATGGAAGTTATCTCATGTTGAACGATCACAGCTGCTGTGGCATGTTGCCAGGTATACCATATCTAGTAACTGTGTCAGTCAGGGTCACTTGCTGTGTGCAAGAATTGTTCCCAAAAACCAAGTCAGTCAGGGATTTGCCACTTTAGCCTTCACTGAACATCTCTTCTATACGAATTGATACTCTAAGCAGAAAGAAAGCCATTCTTTTGCAAAAAACTGTGCCACTGACCTCGGCCAAAGAGACCTATGATCTAAAAATTGCAAGGACTTCTGCCGAGATACATGCTCTTTTGAATACAAACTGCCCTATACATTTCTCAGAACTGTTAAGTCGTATATTAAATATGTCTGATACGACCGGTATTGTAAATGTATTTATGACCGTATTTTCCGGACTGTTAGCACCTTTTCAAGCAGTCCTAGGAATCCTTCCAAACATCGTGCACTCTGTGTTTGGAGTACTGCCCCTCCTTTTGGGACTCTTTGCAGGGATACTATTGTTGCTCCTTCTGCTATGATATGGCAAGCCAAATCACCAGCGACACCCAGTTCTCCATGGAGACAACTCTACTGGTGATGAAGTGTCGTGAGCGCATCGTCCAAATTTTGGGGTTACCTCGTCTACGAGAATTAAATACCACATGGTTTCTGTCATTCAGACCAGTTTGGTAAGATTGCATCTTACCTGTTCTACGCTGCCTGCTATGCAGAGAAGAACGTGTGCTAGACACCTGTCTGATAATCCCATCAGTCATGCCAATGAATGTTGATACTTTGCTGGACCTGGTAACGGCCCATGCTCTGTGTTGTCCCCAGCGGCTACCAATTCTGATGACGGCGGCATTCAATGAGATCTCACAAATGCAAATTGCAACTGCTGAGGTACAAGATGAAACATCAGGTGCGCAGGTACCATCCAATACGAACGTTGCTGATGCTTCCAATGCTGAAGGCGATAGTTCACATCTATGTGTGGTTAATCTTCTAAAAAGAGGTAACCCAACTTTTACCTACAATGGTAGACAACTTTTTGTCAACAGAGATTTCATGTTTTCTCCAAGCCCTAACACTGACTTTTGAGTTTGGCACACATGGTTTTGAGAAACTTTGAATTTGACCTTCATATTTCAAAACAAGGTACTACCTTTGGAACTTTTTCCTATGATATTTTTCTTTATTCCAAATTTGTATTTGCCCTTGCTTGAATATTATTTTCTCCAAGAACTCCTTTATTATGCATGAACATCCATTCCTTAGGGGTTCATTCATGACATTCATATGCCCGACTTCTACATCAATACCGGCATTCCTAAACACCTTCAAGGTATAAATATACCTTCACTTGCTATGGTATGGTTCAGTGCAGTTCGACTACCTACTTGCACGACGCAGCTCGCCACAGCAAGTACCGAAGGAAGCCAACTGCCAAGCTTACGCACTGACTAGATGCTGTCATCCTCCTGCTGAGAATCCAGCTCCAGTGTTTCTGAAATCCCCTTGTAAGGTGTTGGGTAATCGAGTCCCGGGAAAGAGATACCAACCCCTCTCATTCTAAGGTATGGAGCTGATTATAACCTAGAGAAACCTTTGGTAAATCTTGGCAAAATTAAACTTACGCTAAAGCAGTACCTACTTCTTCCCTAGTACTAGACCTAGGTTAGGTACACTGGGGTGGGCGTATTTTAGAAGCACCAGTTGAGTATTTTAGCCTGTGTTATTTATGTATGTATTTTTATATATGTCATAGCAACAGACAATGCTATTACAGTTTTTTTAATTACTATTTACGCTGTACGCATAATACTTCACATTCTGTCTAACGATTGTACCTTTTATTGAAACGCCTGTCTCTCTATTTCTATGCAACTCTTTAGAAACGATGCATGCACGATTGACTGAGTGAAACAGTTATCTCTTGTTTCCAAGACTCTGAAGATATTGTTTTGACTCTAGGGAGAAGCAAAGTCGTCATGTTTATGCAGTTGTCAGAGACAAATCCCTTCTTGTTTATTCGAGAAAGTTTCTAGTGACCTCTGAGTTAGCTGGCACACACACAATTAAGTTTAATATACTTGATAGAGACGTACTGACCTCAGTCCTATGTCAAATCTATAGTGTATGTTATTCCAATGCCCTGGGTCTATTAGGGATATAGGAACTACACTACAAAACTATCACCTTTAATAGATGGCACTCAGTACAGTAAAATAATCTAATTATTAGAGTGACCGCTTCTATAGGTTAAAGGACTACACCTTTTTGTTTTGATTTGAATCCTATTTTACAGGGCATTGGTTGCACAATTAACATGCCAAATATTAATATTTCTCTGCTATTGTTGTGGCTGTTCTATGCCAGACCATTCATTTGTCTGGTTCTGTTAATTTACTGGCTCAACTACCTTTATCAGCAAAGAGTGGTTGTGACTGCTGTAATAGAATCTGTTCATCCTATAGGTTCTTTTCCCAGAGTTCTTAGGGTACTGTGTTGCATCTTTATAAAAAAAACGATATGAAAATATGAAAGCCAATGTATACAGTGCATGTATTTTGCAGTGCATCTATTGCGGCCCATATTATATACACAGCGAGTAGGTGGCACAAGTGTAGGTCTTACCAGGACAAATAGATTTCTGTAGCACTTTGTCCCTTGGACGAGTACATTTTTAAAATAATTCCACACCGCTGATGACTTCGAAGGAAAACTCCAAAGAGTCCTACATGGTATGTGGTTCAATATAAAATTATCAGTTCAACTTTAAGTAGCATTTATTGAAATAGCCAAACAATTTTAATCCAAACTAATTACTGGTCTTCACGGTACTCAAACTAACTGATACTGTTATTCATAATTTATACATCGCACATTCTGCTTAACAGTATGCTTCCCCAGAGAAGCAAGTGAGAAACAGGTGTCAGGAGCCAGCAGTGAACTCCAAATCCTTCATTCGTTCAAGCAACCAAGCATGAAATCAACAATACCCTGCATGGAGCCAGCACTACATAGTTTAACAAACATACAGAAGCAAGCAGAGAAGTCGGAAGTGGGTGCAAAAATATATCTCTCCTTAAGAGTCCAGACACCTTGAGATGGTCTGGCTCACAGCAAGGCAGGTAGAAGTTTGTATTATTAATTTCTCGCAATAGCATTAAGCCAGTCTAGGATTACAGAAACTGTTTTAGTAATATGAAAAACATTGTTACTTTGCTGTAAAACTATACGTACATAGTACATAATATTTTAGTACTTTACATAAAGCACCAAAATTAAGATTTAAAATAATGAGTACTAGTTATGATATTCACACTTACTTGAGTTAATAAAATTAAACACATTCAAGGCTCCATTATAGCTCCTCAGGTCAGTTGTCATGCTTCCTAATGGAGACCTGGAGATTGTACACAAGCATATTAGAAATGTAATTCCAGCTGATAAAAACTACTACAGGTTATGATGGTTGCACAAAGCTTGAATAGACAAGCTCTCATAAATATGAAACAGGGAATGCTTTTCAACAATGACAACATTTAGGATTACTGCACTTCTAGCTACATTTTGCTATAAATGTAACTTTTAGTTTCGTCCATTTCTTATGTTCTTTCTAGCAACTGAAACAAGAATGCCTTTTTAAACAGATTAATCAATGGCTACTCACAGTTACATTAACAGTCTCCCAAAATGTGGCCTAACCCTCCATGTAGACTAATGCTTATCACCTTACCCTCATTGAGGGACTGGCAACCACACTGATTAGGCCATGAGCGAGTATTCCATTACACCTTGTCTCCTCAAGATCTACACTATTCTGCCAACACACTGTGGAATATTCCGCAACACCTTTTACTGAGATAGAGCCACTGATTTCAGTAACCAGAGTCTTACCCCCTCAATGTCTGCATTTCCCGTGCATTCAAGACCTTTGCAAGTAGGTCAGACCACGATGGACACGCTAAATGCTGGCCTTCAATTGCTCCCACCAAATTATGTGCTTTACAGAAGCACAAATAAATCCGTAAAATAGGGGGGAGGAGCTACGCTACGAATCAAGATGGCCGCGTAAGTTCCCGGCTCCGCTGACCTCCGCCAGCAGCTCGATTATCCTGTCTTCAATCCTGACCTTACACCTGATTTCCTTGTTTATGAAGGTCTACTGCTTCTAAAGGTGCAATCCCGAGATTTCTACCTCATCGGCTGACGAAGATACGCCGTGTTTCCATTCTCGGCCTAACAACGTGTGGAAGCCGGGGCCTCGATTTCTAGACTATCCGGGTCAGAGTTGAACAACATCGGCCGTGAGACCTGGACTGAGCCCGGTCTCCCGAAGAGTGCCTGAATTGTTGACTTTTTGTGACGATCCTTTGAACGATCTACACCGAGGACACACCAGCGTGCCACGCCGGCTGCTGTGGTGGGGGTCCGGTGCCCGGAGACCTTGCTGCCCTCCCAGGGTCGACGGGCTGGGGCCCTCTCTGATGGCGAAGGTGTGTTCGGTAAGACGAGGAGCGCCCATTACTTGATATCAGATTTGCGTGGCCTGCGACTCCGGAGCAGCCGGCCTCCGGGGTTCAAGTCCGGCTCTGTCGCCTATTGAGAGGGGATGGAGCGGACGGAAGGCGCGCCATCGCTGCAGGCCGTTGTGGCCGCCATTGGGGCGCTCCATTTGCACACAGTCGCTGTGTTCCGGACACTGATGGTGAAAGTGGACGGTATCCTGGAACCTGAGGACGACACCTCGATTGGTTTCCAGCTAGAGATGGTACCAGCGGTGCATTGCACATCAGAGGTCGAGGTCCCCGTGCATAACCCGAAGTTCATGAACCTTGACGGTCCCCTATTACCGACAAGCCAACCCGTGCTTCTCGCTAGCGTTTCTTGCCTGATCCTGCTGCCGCCTAACGCATCTATAGACGGTCTTCCATGTGGCTACGAGTTCCTTGGTGATGGTTTGGGATACTCGCTGTTTTTGGACACCTTTCCTCGTTCGAGCCGTGAACTTTTATCCTGTATTCGATCCTCCTGTGCTGACAAGAACTTTTGTGGACGCTTTGCCTTTTCCTTCAAAATGGCGGCTCGAGTGGCAAAGACTCTTATGACGGACCGTACTGGCCAGGGCTGAACTTTATCGCTGGGTTCCGATAAAATAGCTTATAGCGATGCCGGGGTTGTGCCTATATTGTGACGAGAATTGGGTGGTTGTTGTTTATCCTCCCCCGACTGGTTTGTATGTTTGCTAAATATTGATTTTACCATGTCTCGGGGTGGTCGCTGTTGGCGGGGGGTACGGGAGACCGGGAGTGTGTTTGCTTTCTACTCCTCCGCTTTCTCTTTTCCCTTCCTTTAGGGTAGTTCTTGGGCGACAGGCACGCTGCTAGTGGGGTTAGGCCGTAGTCATTGCAGGGGTGCAGGGTGGGGGGTTAGGGGTGGTTTTTTTTATTTTGCCTTCTTTTGTTCTATGGCCCCTTTTGTCTTTTCTTTTTCCTTCTACGAGAGATGGGCTGTTTATTTTTCACGAATCCTTTATTGTCCGGGTGTCTTCGCTGGCTTAATTAACCTGTAACATTGTGGACGAGGTCACGCGGGTGGGATTGCTTTGATTGCTTACTAGATTGCTTATTTCCTATTTCCGTTATGTGTACCCTTCATGGGCCTTTTACTTCTTACAGTGATTATTGTTTATATATTTCCCCCGCCTGGCCCTGTTCTGTATTTTACTGCGAAACACCTGATATCTGTATTGCCTGCTCTTGTCTTACTGTTAAAATAAAAAATATATTTAAAAAAAAAAAAAATCCGTAATATAGACTGTTCAACCCACTTACCTAGTCTTCAGTCAGATGTGGAGTATTAATGAATCAGTAATCAAAATTAGACAATGCTATTACTTAAGTTCTGGAAAAAACACTACCGACTCGTAGATAGTGGGACTTTTTTCCATCTAAATACTATGAAGGGGAGGCTTCCGATCTCAGAAATGACCTTTCCCCACAGTAATGCGCAGATGCAAGTATGTTACTTTTACTTGCACTTGTACTCGAACACCACGTCAGCTTCTTATAGCTCCTATTCAGATGCAACAGGTCATTCGTGGTTCAGCTGGCCGTAATCTCTGTGAAAATCCATGTATTACACATCAAACTAATTGTGTGTTAGAATTTAAGTTAAAAGGCTGAAACATAGGACTGGTGTTGCAAAAAGGGATTCTTTCCAATTAGTGCTGTATTGCAAACTCTGCACAGCCCTCGTTGGAGAAGGAGGTAGCCAATGCCCCAGCTGTACAGAGTCGATGGAAAAATATTTTTAAGAGTCATATTAATGGCATTTATATTAATTATTGTTTAATTTATCAGGCGTACAATGGTGCCCACCCATCACAACAATGCACGCTTATCTCCTTGTCAAACAACTGAATTCAGTCCTTGCAACAAAAAAAACAGGACAAACCCAAATGACAAATCAAGGAAGGTGCTGCTTCCTGCTAGCAATGCAATGCTGTTTTGCTTTGGATTTTCAGCTGCAAGTATGAACATCTACTTTGCCCGCAAGTTAAACTTACCACACAACCTCAACTGTGAAGACATTCAGTCAACAATTACAATATAATGTAAATCGTCTTCCACTTTTGCAACAGACCTTATCAAAAGGCTTTGAGCACATATTACTCAAGATACACCGCATCTGGAGCAATGCCAAGGTTGTCTCTGCCCCTTGTTTTGACCTTCCTTCTGTGCTGCTCAGCTCCTGCCAAAGATTCCCTGCAGGTACACCGTCTGCACAAGCTCAGTAGGCTGGAACGCAGAAACACCTTGACTCCTAATCCAATGGGATGCTGCAACACAGACTATAGTCTCTTTGTTCGGTCAGGTACTATGCAAACAATATATAATAGCAAATAACTGTACAACCCCCTCATTCCATTTCAAAGAGACATGGTTAGTACTTATGATGTAAAAAAGGTGTCCTCCAATATGTGACAAAAGGCCCATCATCAATTGCATAAACCTGAAATTTAGTTCCTTCAAAAATGAAGGTCTTACCATCAGATTGTGACCTTCTGAAAATGGTTTCATTGCTCAGCCGAACAGCACCTTAGTCAAGGCTACAAAATGGAACTCAGTAACCAATCAATGGGCAGAGGGAGATGACCTTTAAGTGCTCATGAAGTGGAGGGAAGACCGTCAAGTCAGGTAAGAACTTCTTCCCTCCACCCCTTCCGGTATATTTTTTTTATGGATCTCCGCCTGAGACTAGAGCCTTCTCATGAGGGCATAGGCAATAACTGGGTGGTTGTAGGTCAGTAGTACCACATCTGGATCATACATCATCAGGCAGATATTTACAAACAGATGCACAAGAGAACAAGTAATCTTACTTACCTGGTGAAATCACCAAATATTTTCAGTAGAGAAGGAGTAATGCTGTCTTATATCTCGTCTGCCCCTCACACCCCCATTCACCTACTGTTTTTATCTTTGGTCTCTCACGTCAATTGCCTATGATTGCACCCAGTCATTATTATGGTCTCTGTACTTACATGAGCACAAATCACGTGTGATATCTGAGACTAAAAAAAATACCCGAGTAGAGCGCAGAATTTGTGAACTTAAAATACATTTTCATGTAGCTTCACCTTTACATTGTTTTCTCTAAACATTTGCACTATTAAAGAACTTGTTATTAAAATATTTGTTTATATTCTTTTAAATCCAAACATATGTGGAGATTGGGCCAGGCCAGTTCAGTGGTCTGTTGTGTGCTGTAAAAGAACTAATATAACTCAACCAAAATATCAAAAGTACTCTAGAAAACAAGTAGAATGTATCGGAGCTATGCATTCAGGAATATATCATTTTTTAAATCTTGGTGGGAACAACTTGAGAAAATGATGTCAGGATGAATGTAGGAGTGGACACAGACTCACAGTGTGATTCCAGATAAGCATGAATATTACCTGGATTTTTGCAGGACTGAATCAGTAGTCTGCAGGGACTAAGGGGACCGCATACATTGTGCACATTTGATTGTACCACTGCTTGTCTCAATGCCTGAGTGGTACAAAAGGGGGTGGGGATGGACGGAGCATCTGAACCAATCAAACACTCACACCCAGTCAAAAGATCTGGGTTTGATCCATCATCGTTCTTTAGCCCACTCTGCCACCCCAGTTCAGACATGGCTATATGCAAATCAGTCTGACCCTGTGCCTCATGGGAACAGTCCAGCCCGAACAGCGAAGCCAAGCCTTCCCTGGACCGGAAACAAGCTTCCGAGGACCGGTTTCTGGCATTCCAGCCGTCTTTAGCCCGGCTTGCTTGAATCCAGTGGCAAAGTGAGCAAGGGACTCACGTCTGAGCATACCCTGCCACACTTATGGCTGCCAAAGCGGTACAAAAGGGGGTGGTGATGGATGGAGCATCTGAACCAATCAAACACTCACACCCAGTCAAAAGATCTGGGTTTGATCCATCACCGTTCTTTAGCCCACTATGCCACCCCAGTTCAGACATGGCTATATGCAAATCAGTCTGACCCTGTGCCTCATGGGAACAGTCCAGCCCGAACTGCCAAGCCATGCCTTCCATGGACCGGAAACAAGCTTCCGAGGACCGGTTTCTGGCATTCCAGCCATCATCAGCCCGGCTTGCTTGAATCCAGTGGCAAAGTGAGCAAGGGACTCACGTCTGAGCATACCCTGCCACACTTATGGCGGCCAAAGCGGTACAAAAGGGGGTGGTGATGGACGGAGCATCTGAACTAATCAAACACTCACACCCAGTCAAAAGATCTGGGTTTGATCCATCTCCGTTCTTTAGCCCACTCTGCCACCCCAGTTCAGACATGGCTATATGCAAATCAGTCAGATCCTGAGCCTCATGGGAACAGTCCAGCCCGAACTGCCAAGCCATGCCTTCCCTGGACCGGAACAAGCTTCCAAGGACCGGATTCTGGCATTCCAGCCGTCTTCAGCCCGGCATACTTGAATCCAGTGGCAAAGTGAGCAAGGGACTCATGTCTGAGCATACCCTGCCACACTTATGGCGGCCAAAGCGGTACAAAAGGGGGTGGTGGTGGACGGAGCATCTGAACCAATCAAACACTCACACCCAGTCAAAAGATCTGGGTTTGATCCATCACCGTTCTTTAGCCCACTCTGCCACCCCAGTTCAGACATGGCTATATGCAAATCAGGCTGACCCTGTGCCTCATGGGAACAGTCCAGCCCGAACTGCCAAGCCATGCCTTCCCTGGACCGGAAACAAGCTTCCGAGGACCGGTTTCTGGCATTTCAGCCGTCTTCAGCCCGGCTTGCTTGAATCCAGTGGCAAAGTGAGCAAGGGATTCACGTCTGAGCATACCCTGCCACACTTATGGCGGCCAAAGCGGTACAAAATGGGGTGGTGATGGACGGAGCATCTGAACCAATCAAATACTCACACCCAGTCAAAAGATCTGGGTTTGATCCATCACTGTTCTTAAGCCCACTCTGCCACCCCAGTTCAGACATGGCTAAATGCAAATCAGTCTGACCCTGTGCCTCATGGGAACAGTCCAGCCCGAACTGCCAAGCCATGCCTTCCCTGGACCGGAAACAAGCTTCCGAGGACCGGATTCTGGCATTCCAGCCGTCTTCAGCCCGGCTTTCTTGAATCCAGTGGCAAAGTGAGCAAGGGACTCACGTCTGAGCATACCCTGCCACACTTATGGCGGCCAAAGCGGTACAAAAGGGGGTGGTGATGGACGGAGCATCTGAACCAATCAAACACTCACACCCAGTCAAAAGATCTGGGTTTGATCCATCACCGTTCTTTAGCCCACTCTGCCACCCCAGTTCAGACATGGCTATATGCAAATCAGTCTGACCCTGTGCCTCATGGGTACAGTCCAGCCCGAACTGCCAAGCCATGCCTTCCCTGGACCGGAAACAAGCTTCCGAGGACCGGTTTCTGGCAATCCAGCCGTCTTCAGCCCGGCTTGCTTGAATCCAGTGGCAAAGTGAGCAAGGGACTCACGTCTGAGCATACCCTGCCACACTTATGGCGGCCAAAGCGGTACAAAAGTGAGTGTTTGATTGGTTCAGATGCTCCGTCCATCACCACCCCCTTTTGTACTGGCTCAATGCCTGAGTCATTGTGCAAGTGCATACACAGTGACTGGGTACCTTGAGTGCTAGTAGTGACAGCAAGGTGAGTTTATAAGTACTTATGTTTTAGCAGAGTGATTAGATAAGGACATGCTTCTGTCAGGATGATTGTAGGAGTGGACACAGACTCACAGTGTGATTCCAGACAAGCAGGACTATTACCTGGATTTTTGCTAGACATAATCAGTAGTCTGCAGGGGGTTAGGGTACCGCATACATTTTGCACATTTGACTGTACCACTGCTTGTCTTAATGCCTGAGTCATTGTGCAAGTGCATGGACAGTGACTGGATACCTAGAGTGCTAGTAGTTGACAGCAAGGTGAGGTTATAAGTGCTTATGTTTCAGCAGAGTGATTAGATAAGGACATGCTTTTGTCAGGATGGTTGTAGGACTGGACACAGACTCACAGTGTGATTCCTGACTTGCATGACTATTACCTGGATTTTGCATGACTGAATCAATAGTCTGCATGAGTACTAACTGGGTATTTACAAGAGTATATCAATAGTATCTAGCTGGTTAGACATGCGTAAGCATAGTGCACAGAATAACGTACCTGTAGAACTATTGCTAGCTAAGGCATTCTATAAGTACACAAGCAGTAACTGGAATAATTACAGTGCACCAAACACAGTGCATAGAGAATTTATAAGTACTTAGGTATTACTACACTGAATGAATAAGTGTATGGGGCTCGATGGGTGATTGAAGGAGTGTCTTGGTACTAACAGGGCAATATCTGCTCAGCAAGCAAACTCTTTATAGGATAAAAGTACTGCATAAATCTCTACTGCTACATTACCTTTCTACAACTACTTTTATTATTACACCTAGACAAATACATTTTAAAAACCTTAGAAAGTCACTGGAAAAAACTATAGGTTTCAGGGGTGTTATAGTTAGCTGGACATTTCACTCAGTTATACAGTCATCCTACTCACTCATGAAAAGAATCAATCACACTTACATGTACTCACCTACACAGTTATACATACAACACCGCAGTTATTCATACACATAGTAACTCATAGTTACTATGTTATAAAATCACTATTACAATTATACACGCATCCATACAGTCACTCTCACAATCACTGACTCTTACGTATATATACTTATATACACCAACTCTCACATACAATGGCTTTTATTTTTGTACTTTGTCAGAGATGTAGCAGTGAGACATATATTCGCTCACCAACACACTCATAAACACACTCAGTCACCCAAACAACTGTTTCCATATGCAGTCTTAAACTCATACACATAGTCAATCAACCACTCACACATCTATGCACAGAGTCACCCCCCCACTCACACACACACACACTCAGTTTCCCATACACATCCGGAGCCAACTAATCAATAACTAATAACAAATGTATAGAAATTGATGCAAAGATTATGCTACCTACTCTGCTCAAATTTTTAATGTCATTGTGGTAATATTGCTTTTATGGTTTTTAACATGTGTAAAACTGAATAAAGTATCTTCGTATCGTATCGTAATCAATAACTAATATAGACAATCATGTAGCTAGTGACCAACTGATACAGCAGGTTATACAAAAACAGACAGAGTGATACAGACATTTAAACAGTTTAGTCACTAACCCATGTATTTAGTGAGACACTTTTAAGTACTCCCTTAAACAGTCAGTCACACAGTTACTAAATCCTCCATCCAAACTCTTATATATCCACTTATTCTTCAAACAGATTGGTATATATATAATACATATTTAAATTTCAAACAAAACCACATTCAATGGATGATGTCATCAGTGATGTCATTTGAGATGGCATCAGTGATGTCATCAGTGATGTCACCGACCATGTCATAAATGATGTAATATGTGACATCATCAGCAGTGCATTGCGGATGTGCGAGTTATAGTTAGCAGAACTAACTATAACGGAGGAATTTCTATGGTTGTGTACATGTGAAATGTCCAGCTAACTATTAGACCCCTGAAACCTATGCTTTTTCACTGTATATATATATATATTCACTGAAAAAACCACAGGTTATAGACCATATATAGTTAGGAATTAGCATTTAGAAAACCTTATTTTACTCACACAAAACCATTGAAATTCCATATATAGTTAGTTGCACTAACTATATATCGTGCACCCGCAATCCACTGCTGATGATGTCACATATCGTGGAAGAGGTGTGGCGCCGCGGCCAGGGCGACTGACGCTGGAATCTGGGGACCACGGTTCGATCCCCGGCTACGGCGGCAGGTCAGCCCAGCACCATGTGACTCTGGGCAATAGCTCGCTTAATCTTCCCGACGGCCCCCCAGCGCCTAGAGACCCTTACGGGTGATTGTGCGCTTTACAAATGTGGACTTTACTTTATATTACATCATTCATGACATGGTCAGTGACATCACTGATGACATCACTGATGACATCTCAAATGACATCACTGATGACATCACTGATAACAACATCCAGTGATTTTTTGTTTCTATAAAGTTTAAATATGTCTTACATATTGAAGAATGAGTGGAGGTGTAAGTGTCTGGACGAAGGATTTAGTAGGTGCATGACTGACTGTATGAGTGAGTGATTAAATGTGTCTCACTGACTGCATGGGTTAGTGACTAAACTGTCTTAATTTGTGCATCATTATGTCTGTTGTTCTGTAAACTGCTGCATGTGTTGATCAGTAGCTATATGAGTAACTATATGGGTTATTGATTGATTGCCCAAGTATTTGTATGGGAGACTGAGTGTGTGTGTGGCTAGCTGGGAGGTGTGTGACTCTGTGCAGATCAATCTGTACTTGTATCAATGATTGTATAAGAAGGTAAGTATGTGTTAGTATATGTTTGAAAATGTAAGGTGCTCTATGTTTAACTGTATAGACAAGAAAATGGAAGTGTCATTGATTCTTTACAGGACTGACTAGGTGTGTGAGTAACTCCATGGATGAGTGGCAGACTGTGAGTGTCTGTATAGGTGTATGAGTGCATATGATAGTGTTGTAAAGATGAGTGATTGTATGTATGAATGATTGTATGGGTGAATGAGTGAAGGTGTGTGTAGACGTAGCAATCAGTGAGTGCGTATGTAGTAACTAGTATTGGTGTGTCAATGGTTTCAAAAATTATACTCTCTTTTTAACACTGGGTGAAACAGAGGTTATATTAAAATGTGAGGAGATGCATTGTATTGTCACATGAATGATATCATCAGTGATGTGGTCATTGATGTCAAATGAGATGTCATCAGTGATGTCATCAGTGATGTCATTTGAGATGTCATCAGTGATGTCATCAGTGATGTCACTGACCATGTCATGAATGATGTAATATGTGACATCATCAGCAGTGGATTGCGGGTGCACGATATATAGTTAGTGCAACTAACTATATATGGAATTTCAATGGTTTTGTGTGAGTAAAATAAGGTTTTCTAAATGCTAATTCCTAACTATATATGGTCTATAACCTGTGGTTTTTTCAGTGAATTTTCAAGGTTTTGTAAATGCTAATTCCTAACTATATATGGTCTATAACCTATGGTTTTTTCTATGAATTTCATTGGTTTTTTAACAGCTAATATCTGTAGCTGTAAAATGTATTCTTCTTTAAATCCAAAAATATATTTTATATGTTTATGAATACATTTTTTTTTTTATATTTTTTTTTCTTCGTTCCCGCTTCGCGAATCGGGAAGCTTCCCGTTAGCTGACCTTGATGCCGCGAAATAGACCGCGAGCCGGTAAACGTTTCTTTACCGCAAGTGCCGCGTTAGAAAACAACATCGTGACGCCTCCCGTCCGCATGAAGTTTCACGTTGTCGCGTGATACGTCATATGACGTGCTACGTTAGCGAACTGGTACGCGAAGCGAGTCGCAAAGCGCTGGTTTCTGGAAGCAAACCGGGAGGCCCTGCAAAGCGCTTAACGTAAACACAGCAAGTCATGTGACTTGGTAATAACACTTTTCATTGGTTCATTTCACTTTTGGTTTCCTAATGATGTAAGACTAGGTCATATAATCTAAAATGAACACTTTTGATTGGTTGAGAACTCTTGTTTTTCCCAAATGATGAAAATCCCTCCTTCTTTCCTCACTCTGACTTTCATCATTGTGAGAGAAAGACACTTTGTGATCACTGAGCAATGGCTTCTTTAGTAGCTTCAGCTGGTGCTTCCCCACCACCTCCACCACATCCAAGGAAGAGTGGACCACCTGCTCAAGTTATAATTCAACAAGAAGAAGAAGAAGAGGAACAGGACGACGAGCACGAAGAGAGGCAGTTTTTGCCTGAGCAGCCCAGGACGTCTCACCGGAAAGAAAACTTCATTTGGCAATTTTTTAAAATTCCCAAAGGTCAGAAAAAAGTAAATGCAAGATACGTAACTTGCCTTATATGTCAAGATAGACTGTCCAGAGGAACCGAGAAAAAATACAGTTTCGGAAACTACACAATGCATCGCCATATGACTAGGTGGCATCCTAACAACTACAGTGCTGCACAGTTTCGGAACGACCTAGATAATCTCCCTATTATGGCCAGAAGATCTGTTGTACCGGAAGTAACGGGACCAGAGGGCAGGGAGATGGTGCCAAATATACAAATGAAATTTGGTGAAGTAAAACACACCTGCGTATTTTGCGATGGATTCATTTCCTACGGAGAAAAAAGCATCACTCTGATCAACAGAGCTATTGACTATCATATGCAAGTTTGTACGAAACGCCCAAAATAATAAATACTTCTTTTTTTGTTTTGTTGCTCCTGTTGAGCCCTTTACAATGAATCGTTTTCATTGCCCCCTCCAAGAAAAACCCAAAAAAATATAAAACTTCAGAAAAATTCAAAAAAAGTAAAAAAATGTTCCGAAAAATAATAAAAAAAATATAAAACAACAAAAACAATAAAAAAAAAGTTCTTTTCAGAACTACCTCCCCGTTATTAAAAAATTGGTACAATATTTGGAACTGTGCCAACCTCTATTTCTCTTAGTTCGCTTCCCAGTTCGCTCGCCGGTACGCGAACTAGAAGCGAACCAAAAACAGTAAGTATAAGGGAAGGAAACAGACACTTATGTTAAAAGAAAGACAGCTATAGGGGAGTAAACTAGAGATACTATTACCCGTAATCCACTGCTGATGATGTCACATATTACATCATTCATGACATGCTCAGTGACATCATCAGCAGAGGATTGCGGGTTTTTTGGCAACGTGCCTTATCCACGGTTTAATAACGCTGCCTTTTGCTTTATATAAGTTTTCAAATTGTATGAAATATATACCAATAGGTCGTTATGAACCTTTAGGTAGTGCTTTTCTTCATGAGGTCTGGTCGCTTCCATACACATACAGATGTTTCAAAGATGATCAAGAAGTTTATCTGAATGGAGAGGAATGCACTGAGACGCCAGATCATTCACTAATGTGTAGGCACATACAGTTACACGGTTCATGCAACAAACACCGACCAAATATGGCTTGCGTGTTGCAAGGCACGCCAGTTCCTGCTATCATCCCCACGTTCAAGTTGTTGGAAAATGGTAGTTATTTGATGCTCAATAATGAAGATTGTTCTGAGTTAATTGAAAAGGGTCTGCACCTCTGTACGGGTGTTCGCTATGTGAAGCACGAAAGTTTCACGGGCCGAACTCAAGGCCACCTCTCTCTGAGACAAAAGAGCTCTTATTCTTGCCATGCCGTTGAAATCTGTCCCAAGGTTGGTATTTGTGGCCAGATTGAAAACTCCCTATGTTCATGTGTGGGAGGAAATAGAACATTTCTGCAGCAAATAACCCGTTCACTTACTGTTACGATAAAAGGAATACTTTTAATTCAGATTTGCCTTTCAATTTCAGCAAGATGGTCCCGACTATCTTTAACGCATCCTCCACAAAGACCCTGGCACACTTTTTTAAAGTTGTTACCAGTGGTCTCGTGACTTCATTTGAGAAAATCTTTGGAGTCATCCCTGCTTCCTTTCATTCCATTTTCTCCACTCCGGTTCGTGGATTGGCATTTTTACTTGCATTACCAGCGGACGCTCTTGTGCTTTTTTACATTTTTAAATATGGATGTCCCTCCTATGCAACCTCCCACCCTGCAGCTGCTGACACTGTTCCGCAATCGCATGCTAGAATATTATGGCACAATGCCGTTGGCGATATTAAGCACGGCATATGGATTATCTTTTCGATTCTCCTACTTCACCTGTGTCCAGCCTGTATTTCACTGCCTGACCTGTGATTTCGATTGGGCCATTGATTTGTGTCTCTGCGGACCGGTTTCTCCTGACGTCGACTTTAATCAGCTGATGACTCCTATCATTACTCACGAGTTGGTTTGTCCTGGCGAAAGGATTATGGCTGTGGCATTGATGCATGGACTACTTGGTCCCTGGAATTTACTGGCGGCAGCACAGTCTTTCTTGGAACAGAGCTTTCTTGAAAACCCACCGAGCTGTCCTCTGATGGTGATAGAGGATCCGGTGCTGGGAGAGCACGTATGTTCTTTTCCGCTTTTAAATTGGATGGCTGAACTGTTTTCGGATGAAGACGGTGACTTCCTATTGGAGGCTGTTGCAGCTTATTTTGCATACACAGTTATGTCATAGACCTTTTTCATGTTTGATATGCTGAGTACTAGCATTTCATTGACAATTCATTGACTTATTTGTCAAGTTTTTATTATTTACCTTGCCTATTGGCTTAAGACTCGATAAAGTACTTGGCTGTTTTATTTTTCTTTAGCATTAAATTTTCCTAGTTTTTAATGCTTTACCTTGCGGACCGTCCACATATAAACTTGCAATCTGCTCTCATGAGATGGCACTTCTATTATCTTATTCAGTTCGTTTCCGGATCATGGGGAGGTGTCATCTAGGTCCTGGATATCTTTACACCGTGTTAAGTTAGCATGGGCTCATTACCGGTTTAAACGCAATTTTTTCCTTTTTTGCAACTTCTGCACACGACACTTAGTTGTTGCTTTAGCTTTCCACCTAGTAGTTCATCGTGGTTTACATGAGAATAATATGTTATTGCTCTACTATCTGCTTTGCTTGTTAAACTATATCTGTACAGCGAGTGCTAAAGTTTCAAGAACAACACGATACAGAATTGTTATGAGGTCTGATCTCCACGACTTCATACTCATAACATAAGTGCAACTTCTGCCAATTCTGGGCATGAGGCGAGTTTTATATTGCTTTGCCGAACACACATACACAACAGTTGATGCGGTTCACATGAAGAGAGAGCTGGTGTATGCTGATGTGATTCCTTCAAATCTAAGACACTAAAGTATTGGCACGCCCTAAACCAACACAAAGAGACCTTCTTAGCAAATAATATAATATGTGTATTAGGGAGGGTGAGATATAAGCAGCCGCGGGCCGTGGAGGGAGTTACGGTGAGGCAGGGAGGCGGGGAGGGGGAGAAGCAGGGTGGAGCCCTCTCTACCTTGCCCCTCCCCCTCCCCGCCTCCCTGCCCCACCGTAACTCCCTCCACGGCCCGCGGCTGCTTATAAGTGTTGCTAACTCTTATTCATTTACAGCATGTTAACATACTGTCACCATTCGCTTTTTATGTACTAGTAACTATGCTGGTAATTTTGCTACTGATAATATGTGTACTTCTATTATCTAAGATACTACGCCTGAGAAGACGGCATTAGTAAATAAACATTTCAAATACACATGTGTTCTTCTTAACTCCATGTTCTGGTTTCTAAGAAATACATAACGACCGACTGTTCATGAGTTCCACGTATCCTGAGGTACTATAAGTTCATATTCTGGATTGTCTAAACATTGAGAGTTTGTTATATCCAATGTGACACTGTACCTAGCTTGCTAAGGAGTTTTTGATTACTAACGTGAGTTTTGGGACACCCTAATTCGCCGAGGTTCCAATCCTCTGTCCACAGTTCTGTGTGAGAACAGAAACCCTGCGACAGGGGCACCCCCGACCCTTGCTGGAGCTTCATCACACTTGCGATACAACTCCAGCAATGCGCCACCTTTACGGCACAGATACATCACGCATCTGTGCTGTTTTTGCCCCATGATGCGCCGCATTGTAAATGCAGCACACCATAGGTGACGGAACAGCGGCACAGAATGACCAACACATCCCTGGTGATGCGCCAGTCATCATAAATGTATCCCTATGCTTCTTATCTTGTTAGAGATGAACCGCCATATGTATCATCAAAGTTTTTTGCATTTCCTAAATAGCGAACTTTAAGGAATAAATAGCGATTCTTTACCATTCCTAGTTTGCGATTAGCTATTTGCTAATTACAAATTACCCATTCATTTCCTTCATTTCCATAGGGCGGTTGGACTCACTTTTAGCTCGAACGGCTGAATAGATTTCCACGAAACTTGGCAAAATTGTAGGGACTGGTAGCCCGATGTGCCTTTGCTATGTCTCAAGATATATGCTCCAGTGGTTTTTACGAAAATTAACTTTGAAAAATATATATTGGGCTACATTGGCCTATATATATGTTGGAGCCCAAATGTAGCCCAATGTAGCCCAATGAAGCCCAATGTAGCCCAATGTAGCCCAAAGATGGCCGCCAGACACACAAAAAAACAAATGTAGCCCAAATATCAGCCAGATGTAGCCCAACTATAGCCCAGTGACAGAATGACCAATCAGCTTCGCAAACCTCCGTTACGCGAAGCGGAGCGCTGTTACAGATATATATCTTTTTTTGAACGTTAATTTCTCAAAATCCACTGGAGCACATATATTGAGACCTAGCAAAGGCACATCGGGCTACCAGTCCCTAATATTTTGCCAAGTTTCGTGCAAATCCATTCAGCCGTTCGATTATTATTATTATTATTTTTTTTTTGCCCCGCGGGGCCCTTTTAAAACCTCCACATCAAACCTAGGGGATCAGCGAGGATCTACTATGCCCCCTTATAGTTATTTCCCCCTTTGTTTTGACCTCCTCTTGTCTCTCGATCCTACCGAGAGACAAGATGGCGGCCGCTACGGACTTTTTGGAATGTTGACAGACGCCGGAGAACCAATCAGCTTCGCTTCACAAAGCTCCGTTGCGCGTAAAGTACGCGAACCGGAGCGCTGCCTGGTCCGCTGTTACAGATATATATCTTTTTTTAAACGTTAATTTCTCAAAATCCACTGGAGCACATATATTGAGACCTACAAAAGGCACATCGGGCTACCAGTCCCTACAATTTTGCCAAGTTTCGTGCAAATCCATTCAGCCGTTCGGGCTAAAAGTGAGGCCAACCGCCCTATGGAAAACTCAATGTTAAAAACACGTTTTGGGACCCCCCTTTTTTCTCGGCCCCCCCTTGACGAACCCCCCCAAATTTTCAAGGGCTGCTCAGAAACAAAATGTGCCATTGTCCTGAAAATTTCAGCCAATTCCGTCCACAAACGCCAAAGTTATTAGACATAGAATTTTCAAAAAACCCATAGAGAAAAAATCCTAACTATATATACCTACTGGCGACCGCCAGTAGGTAATATATATATATATATGCAGGTTCACAGCGTGTAGCCACAACAGCTACGCCATGCACTCTCCTTGACAGCAGCAAAAGTTACTCAATCCCAGTCTCGTGCGTGCATCTCAAAAAGTATTTTATTCTTTCAGTTGCAGCATCATGAAAATTAAACATGGAAAAACCCAACGCGTTTCAGCGACTCCTTCGCCTTGGTCACGGGACCAAGGCGAAGGAGTCGCTGAAACGCGTTGGGTTTTTCCATGTTTAATTTTCATGATGCTGCAACTGAAAGAATAAAATACTTTTTGAGATGCACGCACGAGACTGGGATTGAGTAACTTTTGCTGCTGTCAAGGAGAGTGCATGGCGTAGCTGTTGTGGCTACACGCTGTGAACCTGCATTTACACAGGGTAACCTTCGCCCCTGATTTGCACCGTTGTCTAAAGGGTCCCGGCATTTCGGAAGGAAGTGGAACTGCATATATATATATATATATATATATATATATATATATATATATATATATATATATATCAACCAGGATACACGCGCAGCTACCAGCAACGTGAGACCAGCCACACCATCGCACTCTTCAAAGGCTTTATTGTTGGCAAAAACAGCATGACGCGTTTCGAGGTACATTTCCTCTTAATCATATGCTTAAAATCAATGGTGGGTTCGTTAGCTTCTTTAAAACGTGGCTTGGGCATTGAAGAAGGACTAACGTCCGTTACTTTTAAAGAGACAGTCCATTATTCTGTATATTTTGGCGAATAAGTTTGTTTAGTTAGGGTTAAAGTACTTTCATAGTTCTTTTAACATGTTAAGTACACAGGTTTCACAAGATGTCATATTGTTCACCTTAACTTTCTGCCGTTCCGCAATTTCATTTCATCATTGGACTACAGGTATATATATATATATATATATATATATTCACTGAAAAAACCATAGGTTTCAGGCCTTATATAGTTAGGAATTAGCATTTAAAAAAACTTTGAAATTCACTGAAAAAACCATAGGTTTCAGGAGTTATATTTAGCTGGACATTTTACTCATACAAAACCAATGAAATTGCTGCTATATAGTTAGTTGTACTAACTATATTTCGCGCGCCCGCAATCCACTGCTGATGATGTCACATATTAGATCATTCATGACATGGTCTGTGACATCACTGATGACATCTATAACACCAATAAAACTTATAGTTTTTTGAGTGAATTTCAAAGGTTTTTTAAAAACGAATTCCTAACTATATAACTCCTGAAACCTATGGTTTTTTCAGTGAATTTCAAAGGTTTTTTTAAATGCTAATTCCTAACTATATAAGGCCTGAAACCTATGTTTTTTTTCAGTGAATTTCAAAGGTTTTTTAAATGCTGATTCATAACTATATAAGGCCTGAAACCTATGGTTTTTTCAGTGAATTTCAAAGGTTTTTTAAATGCTAATTCCTAACTATAACTGGTGTGTAACCTATGTTTTTTTCAGTGAATATATATATATATATATATATATATATATATATATATATATATATATATATATATATATATATATATATATATATATATATATATATATATATAAAATTTCTATGGCAAAATGAAACCCCTCATTTTGTTCCTTTTAAAATTAAATGTGTTAAGTGTTACCACTTTATTCCAATCAAGATGACTTCAGGTGTGCCATACTTTTGTCATAAGTAAGACTGTTAGCGTTCTAGTTGTTCTTTAGAACACTCTGGGACATTCTGTCATTGGGCTATAGTTGGGCTACATCTGGCTGATATTTGGGCTACATTTGGGCTCTTTTGTCTCTGGTGGCCATCTTGGGAGACTGCATATCAGATTTTTTTAATGAAATATAAGAGGATTTGAGAAGTCACTCAAAATGTGCCCTAATTTTTCTTTCTTCAGCACTAATCATAATTTCTATGCCAAAATGAACCCCCTCATTTTGTTCCTTTGCAAATTAAATGTTTTAAGTGTTAACACTTTATTCCAATCAAGATGACTTCAGGTGTGCCATACTTTTGTCATAAGTAAGACTGTTAGCGCTCTAGTTGTTCTTTAGAACACTCTGGGACATTCTGTCATTGGGCTATAGTTGGGCTACATCTGGCTGATATTTGGGCTACATTTGTTTTTTTGTCTCTGGTGGCCATCTTTGGGCTACATTGGGCTACATTGGGCTACATTGGGCTACATTTGGGCTCTAACATATATATAGCCCAATGTAGCCCAATATATATTTTTTCAAAGTTAATTTTCGTAAAAACCACTGGAGCACATATCTTGAGACATAGCAAAGGCACATCGGGCTACCAGTCCCTACAATTTTGCCAAGTTTGGTGGAAAACCATTCAGCCGTTCGGGCTAAAAGTGAGTCCAACCGCCCTATGGAAATTAACATGGGGAAAACACGTTTTAGGACCCCCTTTTATCTTGGCCCCCGCTTGACAAATCCCCCCCAAACTTTCAGGGAAGGAGCGGAGCGCCGCGAGGCAAAGTTAAGGAAACTTTCAGGAAGATTCCTCAACCGGCGCCAAAGTTATTCCCAATAGAATGTTGCGATTTCCCTATGGAAAACAATCCTAACTATATATACCTACTGGCTATCGCCAGTAGGTAATATATATATATACATATATATATATGAAAAGCTCCTAAACTCCCTCCCGTCCTGGAAAGAGGATGAAAGCACTCCAGGTTTGACAAAAAGATGTTTTATTCTTCACACGGCAACGAAGAAAACAGACGCGTTTCGGACGGTAGTCCTTCCTCAGTGTCGCCGGCATTAAGTCAATGACGCTTATTTGAAGCAAATCATAGAAACAAAAGGTGGACTATAAATACATACACCATCTAATTTTAGCGTTCTTTTGGCGTTTCTAGCAGTGATCAAGAATTGGGTAAAACTTGGCAGCCATATTGGACTATGCATAATAACAGCGGATATATATGCTGAGTAGAATTGATACATGTCATGATACTCTCAAAGCAGTGTTTCCATATATATCATTACAAAATTGATAAAACAGTCATTAGCATAGTACAGACTGATTAATTACCATTGCCAGGAACTTTCATGTATATATATATATCCTCCAACAAACCGTCCAAGCTTTCAGGGGTGCAGGAGGGAATTGTTCGATTGGTGGCACTTTTACAAATGTCGCGCAATAGGGTATTTGTCATCTATGTTTGTAATGGCTCTCAGATGCTCTTGAACGCGTTTTTTAGCCATGCAGGTAGTGCTCCCTACATACCGAAGTTTGCATGGGCACTCCAGGACGTAGATGACAAAGGTTGTATTGCAAGTCAGGAACTGTTTAATCAACCTTTGCTCTTTTCTGCCCGGAATATCAATTGCTTTGACCATGGTACTTGATTTACATGCCTTGCAGTGGCCACAGGGGTAAAAGCCTTTGAGGCCTTGTATATGTTCTTTCTTTTTTGTGACATCCCCTTTAACCAAAATATCACGAAGATTTCTGCCTCTTCTATAGCTAATTTGCGGGTTATTACTACCTTGAATTGTAAGTCCAGACAGGTGCAGAAAATCCTTGCGAATAATTGGAAGATCTTGAAATCCGACAATATAGTGGGCCCCCTTCTTGGTGATAGACCGCAAATAGCCCATGTCGCAAAACATCTGTCCAACTTTTTGGAGAGCTCAAACTGTCTAGATTCTCACCAGGCAGGTTTTCGCCCTGCCCATTCAACTGAGGCAGTGGTAGTCGCGGTTCTTGACTCACTCCGTGACTGCGCTGACAGACACTCTCCTCAGGCCCTGGTGCTCCTAGATCTGTCGGCCGCTTTTGACACGGTCGACCATGACATACTGATCGATCGTGTCAATCAGGCTGGCATCAGGGGCCTAGCGGCAGACTGGCTGAAGTCCTTTTTGGAGAATCGTTCCCAGTCGGTCCGTCTGGGTAACCTGGTTGGCCCTAAACGGTCCACTACCTGTGGTGTTCCTCAGGGCTCATCACTGTCACCCCACCTGTTTAACATCTACATTCTCCCGCTAATTCAGGCCTTAAGAGACATGCAGGTGTCTGTATTTAACTACGCAGACGACATGCAACTGCTCTTTACGATCGATAACTCCACACTCTCCATTTCTCATTTTCAGTCTACCATGCGGTTCATCCATACCTGGATGAACCAAAATCACCTAAAATTAAACCCTGGAAAAACCGAGCTGGTGCTCACAGGGGACAGTGGCAAATTCTGGGGCCTTCACTACTGGCCACCCGATATGGGCAAAGCCCCTACCCTTACCCCGGCCGCAAAAACGCTTGGAGTGACCCTGAACAGCGACCTCTCCTTAAAAACTCAAGTGGGTCAAGTGGTCTCCAAGTGTTTCTTCCAGCTCAGGAAAATCCGGAAGGTGCGAAGTTTCTTCACTCCTGCAGCCATGACCCAGGTGGTGATTACCACGGTCTTAACCCACCTGGATTATGCAAATTCCATATACCTAGGCCTTCCCCTCTATCTCCTCAAGCGCCTCCAGATGGTCCAGAATTACGCAGCCAGGTTAATCACGGCGCAACCCAGATGTCACTCAGCTTCTCCTCTGCTTAGGGACCTCCATTGGCTCCCCCTGGCCCAACGTTGCTCCTTTAAAACTGGTTGCTTGATTTTTAAATCTCTCCACTGCAAAATCCCTAAATTCATAGACAATATTCTCACTAGGTACACCCCCTCCTGCAATCTGCGCTCTGCGCACCATGCTCTCCTCCAGACACCTGCCTTCAAACACAAACCTTCTGGTGGCTGTAGATTTGCTGTTCTTGCATCTCGCCTTTGGAACACCTTCCCCATTGAGATCAGATCATGCCCAGACCTCTTGTCTTTTAGGAAAGCCTTGAAAACATGGCTTTTTAAACAAGCTTACCACTGATCGCCTCCCCCTCCCGCCGTCAGGATTTGTTCTCTGTCTACTCCAGCGCCAGGAAACCAACCGGTGGCAGTGCGCTCAATAAATACTTTTTAACATTAACATTAACAAAGAATGTGCCCTAACTAAAGGTTTGTGTAACTCCTGTTCTTCCCGTTCCAACATCAAAAGTTTCTTAAAGTTCAATTTCACCCACAACACATCCTCCTTCTGGATCTGTCTGGTCTTTGATATGGCATTTGCTCCTTCCCACAAGCATAACCTTGCTGCCCCTGTATCCACCAGAAAGTGGTATGGTGTCTTGTCCATTAACATTGCGACCATGCGACGCTCCTTAGGTCTGCCCTGGGCTGTCAGTGTAGTAAGCGCCTTTCAAAGTACTTTGATGGTCTCTCAGTCGTGCACTCCCTGTCTTCCCACAGGTTACTGGATAATGCCCTAAGCTTTTACCCTCGCTGCCGTATTCCGAAGAGCTGGAGCTCTCTCCCCCAACGTTGCTAGCAGCACTGCAGTCATGTATGGTGCATGTTAGGGCCACCCTGCGGTGGGCCCATAGTTTTAACAGAGCCATTCTCACGACCCTCTCTTGGTCCACATGTCTGGTCTGTATGTAAGTTCTTGCACTTCCTTTTGTGGCGATTTTCAGCAGCAGTAGCAGTGGGGGCTATGAGGGAGGAGAACCACGCTCCTCATCCCTGGATTTTTGATATTACTTCTCGCGTTTCCCGCTTCGCGGGAAACGCTCGCACCAGTGCCTGTGACCAGCAGCTGTGGGGGCCATGATTAGGTGGAGGACTACGCCACCCACAATCCAGCGGGGCAGAGAGACGCCCTCCCGCAACATGCCCTGCCCAGGTGTTCTGCTTTAAAGCCTACCTGTGTTCTTCGCATTGCGGAGAACTTCCTTTTCTGGCGATTTTCAGCAGCAGTAGCAGTGGGGGCTACGAGGGAGGAGAACCACGCTCCTCATCCCTGGATTTTTGATATTACTTCTCGCGTTTCTTGCTTCGCAGAAAACGCTCGTACCAGTGCCTGTGACCAGCAGCTGTGGGGGCCACGATTAGCTGGAGGACTACGCCACCCACAATCCAGCGGGGCAGAGAGACGCCCTCCCGCAACATGCCCTGCCCAGGTGTACTTGATCGGTCTGCTAGTCCCGCATTGCGGGACGTGCGCGGGACGAGCCGGGCGAAGCCCGGGCAAAGGGTGGGCCCTCTGAGGCCCTCAGAGACCAGAGGAGGCCAGGCCTGGCCCGGTACCCCCTTAATCAACTGCCCGGAACATCAGGCTACTTATAAATTAAGGTACTTTGACCCTTGGATTTACCATCTATTGCCTTATTGTTTATATTGTCTCTCGTTGTATGTACTAGCATTGCGCTGGTACCCATATCACAACTTAGTATTAGAGTACCATCGGTCATGTCCCCGAGGGGTGCTAGGGGTATCAAGGGAAGGAAATCCCTACCAGGAGGGTCCTTGAGGGGTACCATAGATCAATATATTACAAAGGCAGCCACAGTGCTGGAACAAGAAATTGCTAATGCTGAGCGCCGTCTCTCCACAGAATTGCAAAATAGGCGCTCCTCGCTGGGTTTAATACAACAGGCCATCACTCCAAATTCGACAAATGTGAAGGAAAAACTCACAAACAGCGACATTAGCATTCCTTCTATATTTCTTGAAACCACAACAATATCTGAACTCAATAGGGCCTATACTAGCAGGGACACCACTACAGACCTTTTCTTAGAAATAATCCCCGAAGAATCCCTGATGCTTCACCCTCTAATGTCCAGTCAAAAGAACAATCACTAGGCCCCATTACCACCTAAAAGGCCCACATTAAAGAGAAAAAGGGGGGTAAACAGTCAAGAGGGGAGGCAGGCTAAAATACCAAACATCTCCCGATTCCACCCGACTACTAATACTACAGGAATAGAAATCATAGCCTCAGGGCAGCCGTCGACCAGTTATCAATATCCAAATCAAGATCTAATAGGGAACATTGAAGTGTTAGTAAAATCCTTATTGTTGCCCCTTGTTGAAAGAGTCAAAAGGCTAGCAACTCATCTGGGGTCAAAAGAGGAATCTATCACCACAAATACAACCCTAATGAAGGTTCTAGTAGAAGACAGCAGAAAACTAACACTAGTTGCAAACCCTGGGTGGTGTGACTCAAACAAAGGAAACGAAAGACAAAAAACCGATACCTCCACTAACCGAGAAATTAATTCCCCCTACGAAGACAACAAATCCCCCGAAAACGTCTAAGACTTCCACGGTGAAAGAAACTCTAGAACACCTAAATAACCCATTGGATGCATATAGAAAAGGTGAGAGGGAGAGGCAAAATATCAGGAATTTAAATGTCCCCAAGATTCAGATAGACCTCCCGCCAGAAGCAGCCCCCTACGTTGCAATACTGACAGGGGTTCCAGAATTGAAAATAGAGAAAACTGAGGGGTACTCGGACCTTAAAAACTAGGTAATATATTGGTTAGGGAAGAATACACCCTTACCCCCTAATATTAACGGGGAAATTTTAAATGTGAGAAGGCTTGACTGGGTAGGGCAGAGGCCCAAAGACACACAAGGTGAAGTGATAATCATTAATTTCAGAGATCATAGGGTTATCTCGTTCATCAATGATTGGTACCACGAGAGTGGAGGGGAAGGGATCAGGATACATGACCTGAGGTATTTTTATCCCAGGTCACAACTCCCCCACCAACGAAGATCATTTAACCCAAATTATAACACATTGGGGATCAGTCTTTGACATCCAGACCTCAAACAGGTTCACTGCCCTTACCAGCTTAGACGGGGTAGACTGATGCTCATCCCATGTCCATATGTCCATCAAATATAAAGGTTCCCCTAGACATCCACAAGGGACCATTATCAAGTCTGTCAGACTTAACAAACTCAAAGTTTATTGGAGATGGGGGAGAGATATCAGGTGAGGGAGAGATTGAACAGATATACACAGTCAATATACCTAAGATAATACCTTCCCCAACGAATTCTAAAGTGTCAATTGAACCTGATAAAGGGAGCACAACGTTAGATAGTATCTTTTGGAACGTAGCTGTACTTCAGAATAAACTCACGAACATTAACTGGAGTACAGAGGCAACACTACATAATATTATTGCTCTGCAGGAAACATGTCTGTGTACCCCAGTTCATTTGCTGGGCTACAAGACCTACTTTTCAAAAGCCATTCCGTCAATATCTGGAAGAGCAAAGGGGGGGTTTGATAATATTTGTATCTAATACCCTAGTTGCTGACAAAATTGAAGTCTTGAAGCTAGGCTCCAATTATCAGGCTTTAATGATAGTACACAGGGCCTCCACTATGTCTATCATTATAAATGTTTATAATAACTTGAATATGTTAGATTTAACAGAAGCTTTAAATGAGATTTCTTCCTTAATTCAGAATCTAACTCAGAAACACATCAAAAGATCGGTTACATTAATATGGGGTGGTGACTTTAATTTGACCCTGTGCAAAGATAGCGGCTCTGAAAAATGTGGCATTGAGGACGAGGATGGGAAAAATCCGACACACTTTACATATACGAGGGCCAGAGAGCACATGAACGAAATTATGGAAGCCACAAATTTGGGTTTTGCGAATGAAATAGTTGACCCATTGGTTCCATTTTCTAGAACTTTCAATGGAAGAGACGCCAACAGTATAATTGATTTTATACCCACATTAAAAACCAATACGTCAAGATTAGGCAAATTTGAAACAACAACGAATGCAGTTAGTGACCACTTTCCAAATACGTTTTCAGTGAGTATTCGCTCTGCCATCGCAGAGAAAGCTTATTGGAGTACCCTAGACCAGCAATCTCTCCACCTAGATAAGCTAAATGGTTTTTCATTAAAATGGGGTACGATTGATAAGAACATAATAACGAGCAATGTGGTAAAGAAAGCTCTCCCCTTGCTTTTTGCTTGTTTAGATTTGTCTACTACCCCTGAGTTGGTACTGTCCAACTATGATTCCATCACTAAAATCGGATCACTGACATAATATAGAATGACAAAATATAGACTTACCAAAATATAGTCACCAAAATATAGAATGCCAAAATATCAAATTCCTATCTACAAACAGGTAAGTACAAAAATATTGAATCCAAAATATAGTCTGTAAAAAATATAGTCAGTCAAAATATCGAATTTTTTTAAATGTCTTAAAAGTAATTTAAAATTAATGAAATAATAAATATATTTAACTAAAACATACTTAAAACTACTCAAATACCCTTAAAATTACGATATAATTAATTTAAGTTATTAATAAAAAATGTACAATATTTTACCGTAGGATAGCAGGAGGGTAACATTTAATATTACCACTCCAGTGAGTGCAACAGTAGGGAAAGCGTTGGATAGCGTAGGGGTAAAAAATACTATTCCCACTCCAGTGAGTGCAACAGTAGGGAAAGCGTTGGATAGCGTAGGGGTAAAAAATACTATTCCCACTCCAGAGAGTGCAACAGTAGGGAAAGCTTTGGATAGCGTAGGGGTAAAAATTACTATTCCCACTCCAGAGAGTGCAACAGTAGGGAAAGCTTTGGATAGCGTAGGGGTAAAAAATACTATTCCCACTCCAGTGAGTGCAACAGTAGGGAAAGCATTGGATAGCGTAAGGGTAAAAATTACTATTCCCACTCCAGAGAGTGCAACAGTAGGGAAAGCGCTGGATAGCGGGAGGGTAAAACATACTATTCCCACTCCAGTGAGTGCAACAGTAGGGAAAGCGTTGGATAGCGTAGGGGTAAAAAATACTATTCCCACTCCAGAGAGTGCAACAGTAGGGAAAGCGTTGGATAGCGTAGGTTGTAAAAATTACTATTCCCACTCCAGAGAGTGCAACAGTAGGGAAAGTGTTGGATAGCGTAGGGGTAAAAAATACTATTCCCACTCCAGTGAGTGCAACAGTAGGGAAAGCGTTGGATAGCATAAGGGTAAAAATTACTATTCCCACTCCAGAGAGTGCAACAGTAGGGAAAGCGTTGGATAGCGGGAGGGTAAAAATTACTATTCCAACTCCAGAGCGTGCAACAGTAGGGAAAGCGTTGGATAGCGTAGGGGTAAAAATGACTATTCCCACTCTAGAGAGTGCAACAGTAGGGAAAGCGTTGGATAGCGGGAGTGTGAAAATTACTATTCCCACTCCAGATAGTGCAACAGTAGGGAAAGCTTTGGATAGCGTAGGGGTAAAAATTACTATTCCCACTCCAGAGAGTGCAGCAGTAGGGAAAGCGTTGGATAGCGTAGGGGTAAAAAATACTATTCCCACTCCAGAGAGTGCAACAGTAGGGAAAGCGTTGGATAGCGGGAGGGTGAAAATTACTATTCCCACTCCAGTGAGTTTAACAGGGAAAGTAATGATTTAATATATTATTAAAAATAAATTAAATATCAATACCAATAAAACATTAATTGAAATTAATAAACAATTTAATATTATGTAATAATTAATTAGAAATACAACTACATATTAGTTATTAAAAATTAATAACCTGTTCATAATTATTTAACAACTAATTATTTTTCAATAACAAAAACTAATTAATAATAAAAATACCAATTAAAAATTAACAGTAAATTAATTATCAATACACAAAAAGTATTTTTAATATGTAATTAATTACAATTACATTACTTCCCACCCTATTCCCCTATAAACCCACATCCCACTACAGAAAATACATTAATACAATTATCATAATTATCAAATATTCAATTAATACAAAATAATTACCAATTAATATAAATTAATTGCCAATTAATAGAAATTAATTACCAATTAAAAATTAATTAACAATAAATTTAAAATCAATACCAATAAATGAAAACAATTATTTACTTAATTACAATTAAATTACTTCCCACCCTATTCCCCTATAAACCCACAAACCGCTACAGAAAATAAATTTTGAAAATTAACATAATTAACAATTAATCAATTAATACAAATTAATTGGCAATTAATAACAATTAATTACCAATTAAAAAATACCAATAAATTCAAAATAAATACCAATAAACAAATAAAAATATTTAATTAATTACAATTAAATTACTTCCCACCCTATTCCCCTATAAACCCACAACCCGCTACAGAACTAGAAAGCAAAATTTAATTAAAAATTATTAATAATTGCTAAAAATTAATATTTAATTGAATATAATTA
The DNA here is from genome assembly GCF_964261635.1 of Lissotriton helveticus. Classification (NCBI taxonomy): domain Eukaryota; kingdom Metazoa; phylum Chordata; class Amphibia; order Caudata; family Salamandridae; genus Lissotriton; species Lissotriton helveticus. Next base: position 478,164,829 of record NC_136063.1, on the reverse strand, counting down.
AATTACTTCCCACCCTATTCCCCTATAAACCCACACCCCGCTACAGAATTAAATTACGCAAAAATTAAATAACATACCATTCATTACTTAAAATACATTAAACATACATTACAAAAATTAATATACACTTTTCACACATATACTAACATACAAAACACTTTAAAAAATTGATGTTATTAAAAAATCGATATATTTAATGCCTATATTGTATACTTTGATATTTTGACTTCTATATTTTGAAAATCGATATTACTTACCTTAAATTCGAGATTTTTAACCACTATATTGTGTCCATTCGATATTTTGTCCATTCTATATTTTTACCTCGATGTTATGTCCATTCTATATTTTGGAATCGATATTATGACTGTTTACCACTAAAATCATAGGAGATGAACTACTATGTAAAAAGAAACTAAAAGGGTCCGAAAGGAAGGGTTGGTTTAATACAGACTTACAAAAGCCTATACAAAACTAAAGGTAGCCCTAACAGGAGATATAAAGTCCAGAAATGAAATAGTGGAATCAAGGAAAAGATACAAGTTAGCCCTAAAAAAATGCAAAATACAGATTAAGGACAACTTATGGAAACAATGACATGAGAGCTGCCATTTGAAAGATAACACCACATTTTGG